>NC_037344.1:43043512-44293512 GCF_002263795.3 Bos taurus | reverse complement strand
TGCATCCAGAGGAGCAGGGGTCTGTTACCACCTCCTCAGTGTCCTCCTCTAGGAATCCACCACCTGCCTCCCTCTGCCCTAATGGCCTCAAGAGCCGGAACTTCCCCAGAGAAGTTCGCCAGAAGCTGGAGGACTTTGCCTCGGGCGTGAGCACCAACCCCAGCAAGGCTGAGCGGGTAAGAGCAGATATGAGCATGGCCAGGCACCCTCCCCTTCGCCAACACTCCCTGTCCTTAGGGGAGGCCCACCCTTGGTCGGTTCACCCCCACTGTTAGGTGGGGGACTAACGCCCTTGGGGGCTTGCCACCCTTAGGTGACATCACCACCTTAGGGGGTAGATCCACACCCTCCCTAGTGGCCTATCTGCCAGGGCGATGGTGGGCTCTGACCACCCTGAACTCCCTTGGGGATGGCGCCCTTTGGTTGGCAGCCCTTGCATGTCTACCCTGCACAGGTTGGGGAGTGAGTTTCATCACAAGCATCTTAATACCCTGTCAGCCCGTGTGACTTCAGGAGACACTCACTGAGCACTCGCTGAGGCCGGGGATCCAGCAGGAGGGGTGGAGGGGGGTGCCCTCCAGGAGCAGGTGGAGGGGGCAATAGTCTTCCCCCTCAGACCCTGCTGCTCAGAAAGCTGGCTTGCTCTCTCCTCCCCACGTCCAGTCAGCTGGGCTCCCCCAGAGCAGGGCGCTGTGGCCAGTGGTGCCAGTTCACATATGAGAGGTGCCTGGTCGCAGGGTTGGTCATGGCCAGTATGCTCTGGCCTGGGAGGGTGAAGGGTCAGTGGTTGGGTGGCACCTCGGGAGGATCTGGTTTGCCAGCTGCGCGGAGCCCTCCTGGCTGTGAGTGACTGGGTGGTGGCTTGCCCCCTTGGTGCTCTGGCCTCTCGGCTTGGGAGTGGGCTAGTGGTGGGTTGTTTTGGGGCAGGAGGGCCTGGCCTCTGAGACGCACCTGACCACGGAGCAAGTCTACAACTGGTTTGCCAATTACCGGCGGCGCCAGAGGGCCCTGATGCAGCGTGCAGCGCCGGCGCCAACCCCAGACTCAGCAGAAGACCTCACGTCAGGGGAGGCGAGTCGGCACCTACCCCCGCAGCCAACAGACCACCCCCAGCTTGGCTCTGGGCTTGTGGACAGGCCTCAGTGGTCAAGTGAGTGGCCCCTCTGACAAAACCTGTATCTAGGACCAGCCAGGCCTCCTCCTCCAGTCCGAGTCTGCACGTTCAGCACCTCACCCTGTGGGAAGTGAGCTCACTGACGCTAAGGGTCAGGTTGGGCTCAGGGTGGCCCAGGTGGGCTGCAGCAGCATTTTGCATTGAGCGATTACTGTGAGGTCAGGCCCAGGAGTCGGGGAGTTGAGCCAAACACCAGAATTGGGGTGGCCTGGGTTCATAATTGTGGGTTTCAGTTCAGACCAAAGACAGATCAAGGGTCAAACAAAGAGCAGCAGGCAGCCAGCGTGACTGCTCTCAATCTGCTGGGAAGGAGGCTGGGACTCCAAGCATCACCCAGCCTCCCTTCCCCTCTGATCGGCTTTTAGCAGGACCTGAGAAAAGTGGGCCTCTACAGACCCTGGAGACCACCCAAGGGCCGTGGGAGCCGGTGGCTCTGACCCCAGACTTCTCTGGAGACGAGACTATGCCCAAGTCACTGGCTCCCAGGTACTGCCACGCACATAGGCCAGAGGACTGTCTCCCTGTTCAGTTTCCCACTCTCGGTGGGAGACCAGGAATGGAGTGGGCATAGGAACACCAGCCAGACCCTGGGACCAGGTCTGCGATGGCTGAGGGCAGAGATAGCTGTGATCCCAGGTAGGAGGGGGAGCCACTGGCAAGGAACCCACGTCATGTACAGCACACTTGCTTCCTGGAGCCTGACTCACAGCCTGACTTCATGTAAATTTTGGAGAATGGGGAAACAGACTTAGAAGAACATGCAGAACTATCTCCTAAAGGCAAATGGCCTTCCTCGTGGTTTGTTTATCTCCAGCATTTGGTGTGGTTGGTATATCTCTAAGTTAGTAACCACTAAGTTAGTAAGTCCCTCCCACAGCCCAGTGTCTCATCTTACCTTGCCGCTCCTGTGACGCTGCACAGACTGCTGTGAGAAGAGTGCTGGCCAGCAGGGGGACTGAGTCTGAGCGAGGGGTCATGTTCGTGCTGTATAAGCCATCAAGCTGTGCCCGCTTTTCCCTGTTACCCTTGTGTTATTAGCATCTCTCATGACATTACCTGAGCTGACACCTCACATTCAGGCCAGCACTACCCAGCCATGTGGCCTTAGGCAAGTTCCCATGACCTCTTGGTGTCTCACTTTTTTCATCTGTGAAATGGGGACAGTGATAAGCTCTGCCATGCAGGTCATCACACAGATTATAGAGGTGGGGAGTTGTTAACAAAAGCCCAAGAGCGCCATCTGAGATACAGTGAGCGTTTGTGGAATATTGATTCTTTGAATTATTAACTTCTGCGTGATAGTCCTTTAGGATCCACCTTCATATAGTCCCTCAACTGTTAGGCTGTTCCTAATCATTTTCAGCTTTCACTATTGCAGAACAATGCTTCATTGAAAGCACTTGTAAATAAACTGCTAATGTATCTTAGGTTTCTAGCAGTAATATTTTTTACTCTTGCAGCCCCAGGGAGGATGGTGAAGGCAGCATGACTGGGAATGTGGTGGGCCCCACAGCCATCTGAGCCCAGATTCCCAGGCTGAGCTGGAATATCCTCCCAGGCCCCCCTTCCCTGGTCTGAGGGAGCCTCTGCCCACCAAGGGGTGGTGTTCCCTGTGTCCCCCAGGTCTCTGCAGGGTGGTGAGATATACCAGGAGGGACCTAACCATGATCCTGCCACTCTGCCCCCTGTCTGCTCTGGCCCCTGGTCTCTGTCCTCTGGCTGCTGCCAACGATATGCTGGATCCCTCTCTGGCTGCCCCTGAGTCGTGGCTGATGTCTCTCGCACTGGCATCCTCCAAGGAAGTTTCCTTCCAGACTGGGCAGCTGATCCACAGTCATGGGCTGGACCTCACCATGCGCCCTACAGACGCTGCTCTGGCTGTGTCCTTCACCGCCCTCAGGGAGCCCAGCCCCACAGGTGGGTCCGCTCTAGACAGACCACATGTTTCTACATCAGATGCTTTGATGGCTTGTGTCTCATTTGAAGGGGCAGGATTTTGAGGGGTGAGGACTTTCTGCCTGAATCCCATGTATTTTATTAGACCCACAAACCAGTGCAGTTGGAACAGTCTCTTCCCACGAACAGCTGGATGTTTTTTTCATTTATTTTTGTTTTCAAAATAAAATGTGCACATGACTGAAAAATAAGATAGTGAGGAAAGAGTTGGAATGGAATGGAATGGCTGCCAGCCCTGCCTCCAGTCCCCGTGACTAGCTTGTCCACATCTGCTAGCACAGAGGAGGGCTGAGCTGCTCGGACTTCTACCCTCTTGTCCTGGTTTCTTTCTTAGTTGTAATTGTAGCTATACATACCCTTAATGAAAATGTATTCAGGTATGTATCTTGTGCACCAAACATGACAGCATCTTGTGACCTCCATAAGGAGGATATTGGCACTGAATTCAGCCTGTCACCTAAATTTCTTAGTCTTCTGTGGTTATGCATGCATGCTAAGTCACTTCAGTCATGTCTGACTCTTTGTGACCCTATGGACTGTAGCCCGCCGGCTCCCCCGTCCTTGAAATTTCCCAGGCAGTACTGGAGTGGGTTGCCGTGCCCCTCCAGGGGATCTTCTTGACCCAGGGATCAAACACATCTCTGTGTCTACCTGCATCGGCAGTCTTTACCACTAGCGCCACTTGCGAAGCCCTCCTCTGTGGTTTTATATATATATATATATATATATGTCTTATAATTTCTCGTTGCCTTTCTTTTTTCTTACATTGTCTGCTTTTATCACGTCCTTAGCTTCTCCCAATATTTCAAACATCACCTCTGAAGACTTGTTGCTGGGAGCCTCCTTCTCCCTGTCCCCATCCAAGTGCAGTCTGCCTAGGCCTGGGATGGAGCCATCATCCTGAGAGCGCCTGGGTTTGCTTCAGTGTTGAATCTCAGTTCCCTGACCAGGGATCAAACCCTCCTCCCTTGCGTTGGAAGGTGAAATCTTAACCATTGGACCGCCAGGGAAATTCCACTTCAGTGTTTCCTTAATTGCAAGTCTTGTTCTTTCTTTCTTGACTCTTGTTATGTTAGAGAATGTCTTTAACTTTAGAAGAAAGGGTGACCACAGGTAAATTTTCTGATTCCTTGCATCTTTTGAAATTGTCTTTAATCTTCCCTCATGCTTGATTAATGATTTGTCAGGGACAGAATTCTGAGTTCAAAACACTTTTTTCCCTTAGAAATTTGAAAGCAACATATCAGTACAGCATCCAGCGCTGTCATTTTAAGTCAGATGCATTCTGATCTTTACATGTTTTACATATTTTTCCTTTCTTGGAGCTTTTTATTTTTTAAGTCTTGGTGTTCTGAAATTTCACAGGGATGGTTCTAGGTGTGAGTCTTTTAAAATCACTTTGTTGTTAAGCCTTTCAATTTAGAGAGAGAGCAAGGTCTTCTTTAAGCTCCAGGCATTTTCTGTAATATTCTTTGATAGTTTCCTGATAATTTCCTCCTTCCAGTTCTCTCTTTACAGCACAAATGTTATTTGGATGTTGGAAATCCTGGGCCAATCTCCCAAAATGCTTACCTTTAAAAAAGTTGCTTTTTATTGTATATGCTTTTGTCTTAAAATTTATCTTCTGATCTAATTAAAAAAGCATTTATTTACTTGTTTTTGCTGCACTGGGTCTTGGTTGCAGTGAGCAGGGGCTACTCTCTGGTGGCAGTGCACAGGCTTCTCACTGCAGTGGCTTCTCTCGTTGCAGAGCACGGGCCATAGGCGCACGTGGGGTTCAGTAGTTGTGACTCATGGGTTTAGTTGGCATGTGGAAAATTCCCGGACCAGGAATCAAACCCATATCTCCTGCACTGGCAGGCGATTCTTAACCACCAGATCACCGGGGAAGTCCTATCTTCTGATATTATGACCGTTACGTATTTTAAGAGAACTCCAAGCTCTCTTTTCTTAATTCTGCTTTTCCTTTCTTCATAGATTGTGTTACTTTTTATAGATACAATATCTATACTTCTCTGAGTATCCTGCTTACAAGCTTCAGTAAATATGCTTTGTTGCCTGAAGGAGGAAATGTTAGGATCGTGGATTCAGGTCCTTTCTTGGAAACAGGAAGAGGTGGGGCCTGAAAGTGGAAAAGCCTGGAGACTTATTTCTCTGAGGTGGTTTTTCCTTCTGAACAGATTGGTCTTTCATTTCTGAGACCTTTTCCTGTCCATATGTACTAACAAGGCTGGAGTCAGGACAGGCAGTGGCCAGCCTCATACTGGGAAGAGGGAAGCTGGTTTTCACACCACGTCAAGCATTATGTGAGGGTTGATGTTCTGTGGGAATTGGTGAGCTCCCTGCTGACCACCTGAGCACCTCATTTTCCTTCCCTCTCTGCAAACTCCTCAGGGTCCTTGACCCCTGCTTACACCCTGGCTTCCCTTCAGACACCCCAGCCACCACCCTGGCATCGGACGTGTGCCCTGCATCTGCCGAACATGGACACCTCCCACCTGATAATTGCCCTGCCCATGACACTCCCTTTGTTCTAGGCTTGGGGCTCTTTATTTTCCTTATTCTTAGAGGAAGAAGCTGTAACCCGTTGATCTATTCTGTGTGAATTGAATTGTTCAAATTTGCACTTAACCATATTTCATGGACCTCAGAGTATCTTTGAAGTTCTGTGGGAAGAAGATACGACAGAGATGGAGGCAGTCACACAGCAAACGGTTCGGCAGGTCTGAGCAGCTGAGAGAGGAGATGGTTGCTCTGGCAGACAGGAGGGAAGACCGTTGTTTGGGGTCTGAGATCAGGACGCTTGCTAGTTTTATTGCCCAGATGGACTTAGGGCACAAATGAATCTTCGTGCTTAGCTTACTTTGCTCCTAAATGTCAACCCGGAACAGATCGAGTCCGTGTGGTTTTCCTTTTTAGAGTGAAAGGCACCCTGAGAGAGTTTCAACAACATTTAAGTAAAGAGAAAGGGTGGGGCAAGGGAGTGACACCTTGCACTGACATGAAAGTCAAGGTGAAACCCAAGTAAAAGGGGAGGGAAGTGGCGGGTGGCTGGGCTCAGCTTGTGGTGAAGCAGGGAGGCACCGAGGAGTCTGTCCTCACACGGCAATGGTGAATGTGGGCAGATTTGGATACTGAGTCTTTGTTGGGCTGGTGTGAGGTCTAGAATGACAAAAACTTGAAGCCAGTGAAATATGACATTGTTTTGGTCTCTGGAAGCCTGAAAAAGCCACTGAGATGGATAGAAGTGGCTTCTCTTTCCTCAACGCAGAGCTGAGGCCGGGGGCTGGCAGACTGGACGCTGCCTCTCCATGGACCTCTGTGTTGGGCACGTGGACTGTGCTCCTGTCTCCCAGCTCTGGGTTGTGGGGTTTCCTCCCCTGCAGGATTTGCTGACCCTCCCAGCATCAAACCCCAGGGCACATACCTGGAGGAGGATCCGGGTTCCTGTGGTAGCCAAGCAGAACAGCAGGCAGGCAACCTCCGGGTAACCCAGCCCCCGGCACAGGCTCCCGATTTCATCCTCAACCAGAGGTAGGTGCAGAGCCATCGGGCTCAGGTGACACTTCCTACGGGCCACGCATGGGGTGATGCCTGGACGGGAGACTCACCATCTGCCACGGGGTAGATGAGGTCTTTTCCTTATGGATTTCTGGAAACCTCAACAGTTCCCCCATCCTACATGATCATAGTTTTTCCCACAGACAAAAGAACACTTGCAAGCATGGGAGCAGATACAGGCATGTGGATGGTGCTTCCCCAGAGGTCTCCCTGGGCTCTAGCAGCCTCTTTCAGGCATTTTCTTTTCCCCAAAGATTGTTTTCAGTTTCTGGACAGCATCAAGAGCCTGCTTTTATATTCCAAATTATAATTTTAAAGGAGCTTGGGAGGGCTGTGAATAGGGGATGTGCTGCAGACTGTGGCATGGGGCGTGACAGTGGTTCAGATTTCACAGGAGAGTATTGGGCCTCTGGTGAAGGGGGAACCTATGATAGAGGGTCACAGGACAGGGTCCCCAGGGTTTGGGGTCTCCCAAATCTAGGAGCTGAAGATCAGGTGCCCAGTGAGGGCAGAATTACTGGGGGACATGCGAGAGGAGGGGAGCAGCCTCCTGAGGAAACAGGCTCTGCTTGTGGTAACAGCCAGATGATGTGGGTTTATGAGCAGAAGCCCTATGGAGAGGAGCAGCCACAGGGCCCCCTCGGGGCTGCTTGGACTCTCCACTGGTTTTCTCACCCTTGGACTCCGATGCTCCAGCTCATCTTTGTTCTGATCTGATACCCTTGATTCTTTATTTAAAAACAGCTTCGCTGGGTGTAAAGTAAACCAACAGGTTTAGATGGTACAAATGACAGTTTTCTGAGTGTGACTTATGTATTCATCACAAACCATAACTATGCTTTAGGTCATGGGCGACAGAGCTGTTTCCATCTGCCTCCACCCCTCACTCCCATCTCCCCAGGACCAAGGATCTGCTTTCTTTAGCTGAATTTTCTAAGAATTTCATATGAGTGAAATCATACAGCATCTGCCCTTTTTTTATTATATGGCTTCCTTCACTCAGCCTAACTGCTTGAGACCTGTCCTTACTGCTGTGTGTATCAACACCCACCTCTTGTGTGTATCAACACCCTTTCTCCTGTGTGTATCAACACCCTTCCTCCTGTGTGTATCAACACCCTTTCTCCTGTGTGTATCAACACCCCTCCTCCTGTGTGTATCAACACCCTTTCTCCTGTGTGTATCAACACTCCTCCTCCTGTGTGTATCAACACCCTTCCTCCTGTGTGTATCAACACCCTTCCTCCTGTGTGTATCAACACCCTTCCTCCTGTGTGTATCAACACCCTTTCTCCTGTGTGTATCAACACCCCTCCTCCTGTGTGTATCAACACCCTTCCTCCTGTGTGTATCAACACCCTTTCTCCTGTGTGTATCAGCACCCCTCCTCCTGTGTGTAGCAACACCCCTCCTCTTGTGTGTAGCAACACCCCTCCTCCTGTGTGTAGCAACCCCCTTTCTCCTGTGTGTATCAGCACCCCTTCCTCTTTCTTGCTGAGTCCTAGTCTTGGTGTGGATTGACATATGTGCTGGAGGCATTTGGGAGCTCCTGGTTTGAGTTTGGTGTGTGCCTGGCTGCACACATGGTGGCCTGCACGTTTGCCTTCGTGTCTCTGGGGTGTATACACCTAGCAGTGGGGTGACTAGGTCACAGGGTAGATGTGGTTTGACTTCAAGGACCTGCATGACTGTTGTCCTGAGTGGCTGCACCTATCTCCTGCCCTGCTCCCGCTGCTGCTCTCCTTGACTTGGTTCTAAGCACCTTCTGGCTTCTTCATGCCTCAGGCTGTCCCTTTGTGGCCTTCTCTCCCTTTACGTCTCTGCTCACCACCCCCTCTTCTGTGAGCTTGCCCTGGTGTGCTTGCTCCCTGACTACCTGAGCCACCTGCTTGAGGTGTTCTGAGGCCCCTCTAGCATCCTGCACACCTGAGCGCCTTGCAGGAGGAGGCTGTTCCCAGAGAGCCTGTCACCTGGAAGGGCTTCAGACAGGTAGAAAGCTCTCCGAGTATGGGGCTCACAGGGGACAGTGTGACCCTCAAACAGGGCCTGGCAGAGGGCCTGTCCTGACACCGTCCCTTTTCCAGCTCCTCAGACCTGACTCCGGCCCCACCAGGCTTCCCTGGCCCCATGTCTGCCGTGGAGCTGAGCCAGCCCCCTCCCTCCAGCCAGGTGAGACCCTCCTACAAGTACTGTGGGCTTCCTTCCTGACTCCTGGCTCCCCAGCTTGGGTCTTCAGGGTGACTAAAATGGGCAGAGCTGAACGTGAGCCAGGGATGTTTGGAGGCTGGACTTCAATGGAAGGGGAGCTGGGAGGCGAGTGTTCTGGGGCAGGGTTTCCTACCGAGTCCAGAGGGTGAGTCCCAGGGTCGGGAGTGCCAAGTGGGAGGGCAGAGCGGCAAAGGGCGTCTCCGCGTGTGACACTTGCGTTGGCTTCCCAGGTGCAGTGGTCTGACGGGCAGACCTCCAGCGACGCCTTCTGGGGAGCCAGGATGCTCCTGGAGCTTTCAGCGGGTAGCCTGGGCTGAGCCGCCTCTTGGGAGCCTGGCCAGTGCTCCAGGGGAGCAGCTGTGGACATCCAGCAACTCAAGTAACAGAGCTTTATCCCTTCTGAAGAAGGAGGTCCCCAGAGTTTCCTGGGGATTCTGCTGAGCCCCCCATGCCCTGTTTGAATAGTTTGGTTGTCAACTTTCTGTATTGGAAGAAGCATCTGAGAAACATTCCTGAAGTCAGAAGTCAAAGGTGGGTCTGTTCTATGCAGGCAGCAGCAGATTGCAGTCAGGTTCCAGGGTGGGTTCTGGGCAGTGAAGGCCTTTCTCAGAGAGGGGATGTTGCCCTTCGGGCCTCCCACCTGTCCTGTGACAAGGCCAGACTTCTCCCAGTAGATGTTGTGAGTGAAGTGTAGGCAACTTCTGGCATTTCTGAGTCTGGGGTTTGCACAGAGGCACGTGCACTGGGGGAGAGCCTGCTAGGCTGGGGGGGTGCCTTGCCCAGGGTTGTGATTCAATGTGTTTGCCCAGCAAATGTTCTGTTCAATTAAAAGTTTAATGTTCTGACTCCCTGTCCTTCATTCACTTAACTGTCCTGGACACCTGCCCCTCTTAGGCCAGGCCCACATTTCACAGTGTGAGGGCACTAATTCATGCATCAGGACCCTGGTGATGGACATTCAGATCCTTTCCAATGGCTCTGTTTTATTAGCAGTGTCACATGGGCATCTCTGCCCTCTGCCTCTCACCTGGTGTTATGCCCCGGGAATGAGAAATTGGCCCAGAGATGGAAGCAGTGGGCAGGGAAGCACAGGCCCCAGGGCTAGGCTGGTTGCAGCTCCTGGTCCTCCCGTGACACGCTTGAATGGGAACTTTGACAACTAGGACTGTCACCTCCAGGAGCAGCCCCTTGACCCACCCTTGCCTTCCCATCGTGTTGGTTGACAGAGGTAATATAGTGGGTAATTAGAGTCAGGTTTGTACCCTTGGGGACTCACAGGATAGTGGGGGAGGCAGAGGAATAAATGGGGCACTTTCAGGTAGTTGCTGAAGGTGGGGTGAAGCGGGGAGCAGCTGAGAACTAAGGACACTTAAAGAGACCCTATGAGCTTCCCTGGAGGGAATGTCTCAGCTGAGACTGCCTGTGCTCAGCCCCCACAGCCCTAGGGCCCCCACGCTCACTGCTCCCCCCGTAGCCCCATCCCATCCCATTGTCATCCCTAGAACCACAGGGCTGAGTGTCAGGAGTGACAGATGTGCAGCTCAGATGGCCACTCACCTTCTAGGTCCCTAAAACTAGGGCCTTGCAGTTTTAAAACATTTATTTGGGAACAGTCGAAAACTTAAGAAAATGTTGAAAATGGAAGATGTATCTTATTTTCTTTGAACCATTTGAGAATAAGTTACTGACCAGATGCCCATCATCCCCCTAATGCTTCTGTGTGTTCCCTTCAGATAAGGCATTCTGCATGACCACAGCTCCTCCATTGAAATCCGGAAGTCAGTCCTAATTGCTAGACCTGGAGGAAGTCCAGTTAGTTGTCCCAATATTGGCCTGAATGAAAGAATCCACATCCACTCCACAACATGTGCTACATTTACTCAGAAAATCTCTCAATGCCCTCCCGCCTGGGACGGTCCCTGGTTTCTCCTGGACTTCCGGGACCTTGACTTGGGGATTACAAACCAGTTTCTGTGCAGAATGTCCCCCAAAGTGACCATGTAATTTGGGGTATGCATTTGGAAGGGATATCCCAGAAGTGATGATTGGTCCTTACTGCAGCCTCTGGGCCTCATGTGAATCTTGCTCACCCTGTTACTGCTGGTGTTCATCTCCATCACTTGGTTAGGGTGTTCCCAGCCAAGCTTCTCCACTATAAAGTTACTCCTTTTCTCTTTGTGTAAGTATTTTAGGGGACGGTGCTTTGAAGCTATGCAAATATCTGTTTCTCATCAAAGTTTGTATTAACTAATTCATTGGTCTCCCTAATCTGCTTACCTAATTCTCAGAATTCATGAGCACTTTACTTTCATTTCCCAGTTCTAGGATCTCAAACATCACCAACTTGCCCCCACATGCCCATACAGTGTTCACCCCATCACCAAGAGTCACTCTTCAACTTTATGGTTTACCCTTCACCCCATGGTGGTTGGTGTAAATAACTGAGTCCACGCACATCATTAACTCGCTCTTACCCACACAGGCTGTCCCCACATGAAGCACACTCTTTAGACTCACTCACCCTCATTCATCCAAATTCTGCACAGAAGGGCAGCACAGTTAGTGAACCTACTTTAGGGTGAGGGGTCAGGGCTTATAATACCCTGGGCTGCCAAGGGATGTGCCACCCCTCAACTTTCCCAGGAAACACACAGAGCTTTGGGCCTGTCCAGATCTCTCCTATGGTCAGCAGAGCCTGGGTGCCCGGCAAGGAGTTATCTGTGTGGCAGCTGGTCAGATTAGAGGCAGGACCGTGGTGAACAGGTTGCATGAGGACCTCCACGGCGTTTTCCTCCTTCCCACCTTTGCAGACACTGGGCTCTATCCTGAAAGTCCTAGAGCCCTGACTTGGCAGCTGCATCATGTCTGTTTTGGAGAAAATGGACTAAAGTGTCTGGAGCTGACCCTTGACAGACAGGACCTCCTGCAGAGGGCCACCTATGTGGGGTCAGAACTGTGGGTGAAGGCAGGAGGCTCCTCCCCCTACCCTCCTCCACTCAGCACCTGGGGGGACGGGGCTCTGCCCTCAGAGTCCTGCCAATCAGGCTGCCTGCTCAACCACTTCTCTCCCTGCTTCCTGGCTTGATCCAGGCCCCTCTGAGAAGAGGAGTGTTGGCCCCACAGTCTGTCCTGCCAGCCTGTCTGTAAAAGGCCATGGACGCCAGTGAAAGGCCGTGCCCAGGTGGAGTGTTCTCTCTCTCTGTTCCCCTACTGAGATCAAGACACCATGGCTGTTCCAAACTGCTGATGGCAGGTGGAGAGGACTGGAGGGAGGTGAAGAGTGGAGCTGGCTACTCCTGGACATTCAGAGCTCCAGGAGTGCGGGAATTGGGTGCAGGGTGCAGTGTCAAGCTCCAGGGTGCCACCCCTGTTCCTCTTTGTCCTCATCCTCCCATGGCGCCTGGAAGCAGAGAGCTGTTTCCAGAGCTTCCAGCCAGTCAGGGCCAGAGGGCCCACGCAGCAGTGGGTCTGCCTCTCCTACCACCCACCCTGGTCTGGAGAGAAAGGAACAGAGCAGAGGGTGCTGGTGTCCATCCCTTAGGGCTGCTGTAACAAAGTACTGCAAGGAATTACTTCCCTGGTGGTGCAGTGGGTAGGACTCCGAGCTCTCACTGCCTAGGATGCAAGTTCAGTCCCTGGGTGGGGAACTAAGATCCCACAAGCCATGTGATGCAGCCAAAACAAACAAAACCCCCAAAGTTCCACAATTTGGGTGACTTAGAACAACAGGAATTTTTGATCTCATGGTCCTGGAGGCTGGATGTCAATCTAGGTGTGGGCAAGGCCTGAGAGCACCAGGGGAGGATCTGATTCAGGGCTCTCAGCTTCTTGGAGTTCTTGTCTTAGGACAGCATAGCTCCAGCCCTCACAAGGCATTTTCCCTGTGTGTATGTGTGTCCAAATTCATACACATTCATGTCCTTTTTACACCAATACCCCTAGGGTTAGGACCAACTTGAATGATTTCATCTTGACTCATTTCCACATAATGTCATAGTCATAGGTACTGGGGGTTAGGACTTCAACACATGAATTTCTGGGGTTCATCATTCAACCTGTAACAGTGTTCTTGTCTCTGCCAGCGACCTCCCTCTCTCTGCTGGCCCCAGATGCCATGGCCCTTCCTGGAGCAACCCCATCAGGCTTACTGGGGACTCCAGGCAGAAGACCCCACCCCTCCTGGCTGCAGGACTTAGGTCTGGGGCTGGAATCCTCTGCCCAGTGAGGGCTGGGAGGAGACTGTTCTGGGGTTGGAGGTGTTGAAGTATTAAAGGTGCTGAGCCAGAGGGCACCTCTCCAGGGTCTTCAGGGTCCCCCATGACCTGGACAGAAAGCACTTGCAGCTCTAGCCCCCCAAGGGGAAAGGAGGGGAAAGCCCCTCCTTCTGTCTGAGACAGGCGGCCCCCCTATGTACAGCCTGTGGAGCCCTGGGGTGTGGTGGGAGCGTCAGCAGAGCTGTATCCATGTTGGTGGGGCCAGAGGGCCCAGACTGTGTCCTTCATATCCAGAGAGTGGAGGGTGTGGATGGAAGTGAGGTGCAGACACCATCAACTCTAACCCAGTGTAAAAACACTAGCATGGAGCCACCCCTGGGGAGTCCCAGGTCAGTGTGTGCATAGGCGGGGCTTCAAGTGAATCTGGGCCCCTCGGGGTTAGACCACTGGGAAGCCTGTCCTGTGTGGCCAGTGATGGTGTTCATTGGACTCACATGTTTGGACCTTGAAAAGTGAAAGTGAAGTCTCTCAGTCACGTCTGACTCTTTGCGACTCCATGGACTGTAGCCTAAGAGGTTCCTCCATCCATGGAATTTTCTAGGCACGAGTACTGGAGTGGGTTGTCATTTCCTTCTCCAGAGGATCTTCCCTACCCAGGGATTGAACCCGGGTCTCTGGCATTGCAAGCAGATACTTTTACTGTCTGAGCCACGAGGGAAGCTTGCTTGGACCTTGGTGGTGCCCAAGTGAGAAGTCACCCAAAGCTTCGTGGCTGTGGTTGTGGTGAGCCACGCCCCCCATACATGGGCCCCAGGGCACCTCTGTGTCATCACCTGAGCAGGATGCCACCCTCCGACAGCCGTGCTGTCCCAACCCAAGCTCAGGGACACAGGCGGGAGGGCAGATTGCGGGTGCGGCTCCTGTGGGACATGTGGTATCGGATGTGGGCACGGGACCTTCATCCTTGGGTTTTGCCCCAGGCTTCTCTTTACCTTCTCACTAGAATTTCAGCAGGACCACAGGCGACCCTTGAGTCAGGGGATTGGGCAACCACCCTCTGTGGTCGTAAGGGAGTAATGACTTATGGTCGCCCTCCTGCTCCTGGTTTCGCCTTGGCAGATCCAACCAACTTGCATTGTGTATCAGTATCAGGTCAGTCGCTCAGTCGTGTCTGACTCTTTGCTACCCCATGAACTGCAGCACGCCAGGCTTCCCTGTCCATCACCAACTCTCGGAGTCCACCCAAACCTATGTCCACTGAGTCGGTGATGTCATCCAACCATCTCATCCTCTGTCATCCCCTTCTCCTCCTGCCCTCAGTCTTTCCCAGCATTGTGTAGTTCTGCACTATTTCCTATTGGAAAAAATCCACATGTGAGTAGATCCGAGCAGTTCCAACCTATGTTTTGAAGGGTCAACAGTATTTTACAAAAGCATCCCTGGTTAAGGTGTTCTTCCTCAGGGCGCAGAGTGGTGCTTCTTACAGAAGCCGTCACAGGGGTCCTCCTACAGAGCTGTGCGTGCACACAGGGACAGGCCAGTCCCACAGCCACCTGAGGGCCAGTGCCCCTGTGTTCTTGCTCGAAAGAGTATTCTTATGTTGATGCTGTTGGAAAAAAGTTGACACACTGAAAAGTGTGTGTTAAAACTCACGATATTATTTAAGTTTAAATGTGGGTTTTACACCAAAATGAGAATATATTAAATTTTTTTCCGGTTTTAATGGAAGTAAACTCATTAACAACTTGTCCTTTTTGTTGTGAAAGTCACAGTTTAATAGGCAGTATATTTGTAATACTACATAAAGTGAGTTTCTTCTGTAAACATGGACATCCTACACTAAATGAAATATGTAAGCATACCAAGCTTTGTTATTGCAATCAGAATTTGTTCAAGGTCACTTAACACTCAGCTATTAACTGTGAACCCACGTGGTCCGGGGTCTTTTCCAGTGGAAGATGTCTAAGCACCATCCCAAGCTTTTCTGTACTAATTGATCTGTTTGTGATGTGTGCTTGGTCGCTTCACTCCTGTGGTCTGTTTACATTGTCCTTTTTAGGTCTACTTTGTTAATGTGTGTGTTTACCAGGAAATCATCGTTTTTATGAGTAAATCATCATTATCATCTAGGTTTCCAATTTGAAGCAATGGATTTCTCTTATTTGACTTTAATTTTTCTTCTCTTTCTGGTTTTCTACAGAATTGTCACAATTGATGAGCACATACTGATACATTATTTTGAACCGCAATCCATATTTTATTCAAGTTCCCTTCCTTCTGCCTTTTTATGTTCCAGGATCCCATCCAGGGCACCACATGACATGTGGTCATCATGTCTGTTCAGGCTTTTCTGGGCTTGTACAGTTTTCGACACTCCCTTTGTTTCGATGCCCATGACCCTGTGGAGGAGGACTGGGCAGGTCCTTTGAGGCTGTCCCGTACTGGGATTTACTTGGAGTTTCTCTCATGATTAGACACGGTCATGGGTTTTGTGGAAACAGATCACAGAGGTCAAGAGCTTCCTCACCACTTTATGTCAAGGGAGCAGGCCCTCAAGACACTTATCACTGTTGATGTTAACTTCGGGCACCTGGGTGAGGTCCTTTGTCAGGGTTCCCACTGTGTGTTGAAGCCTTTCCTGACTGCTCCCGTTAATCCTGACCACTCTCTTCTCTGAGTTTCCTAGCTCTGATATTCAAATCACAAAGTAGTCGTCTGCCTCCTTCCTGTAGTATCTGTTCTCTGGGAATCACGTGTCTAAGAGTCTCCAGAAAGTTGATAGTTTTGGGGAGAAAGCAATATTCTGCTGTCCCTCCTGCCCCTGGCTCAGCCCTGGACTCATGGTAGGAAGGCGGTCATTAAATCAAGCTTCTGAATCGAGTCCCCCTAAACTGAGTTCCCCTGCTGAGTTTATGACCCCGCTTTCTATCCTTTCTTCTTCCTTTTCTTGTCCCATCTGTGCTCCCCTCAGGACTGAGAAAGATCAAAGAAAAGGGGAGGGGAGGTTGAAACCAAACAGGACTCTGCAGGGTCCTCCCAGGTACAAAAGACCCTCTATATCCCCCATTTCTTGTTTGTAGAGAAAGGTTTATTCTCCTTGGCCTTTCCTGAGTTCCAAAGAGCAGACATGTGTAGTTCCTAGTTAGGAAAGGGAGAGAATGCACGCAGGAAGGAAAAGCAGACCCAGATGGTCTTAGAGGAAACAGCCCTCATAATTGCCATTTTTAATGTTTGTGTGTTTCACCGGTTTCTGTGTCATCAGAGGCAAAACAGCTAGCAGAGAGGAGATGAAGAGGTTGGAGTTCATTGTTATCTTGTGATATTTCTTAATCATAGTTTTGAAGGTCAGAATATCTCTGGGTTTGCAGTCCTCTGGCCAAGTGGTCCACGGCTCGGGTGTAGGTGAGCTAACCTTGCTCTGGAGAAACAACCTGACTTTGTATGTTAATGATGAAACCTGCAACAGCACTACGACCCTGGGGTGAGTGTTCAGTGGGCACAGGGTTGAGGTCAGAGGGGACAAGAAAGTGGGTGAAGTTTTGGATAGAGAGGTTAGTCATGAACTTGGCACAGGAGCTCAGTTTTAGGGGACATGGTTTCATGGAAGGTTGCTTCTGAGAACAGAGATTAAAGGGGGACTGCAGCCGAGGTGAGGGAGACACAGGGATTCTGGTGGTGGGAGAAGAAGTTGTAGATCAGAGAGCTAAGGAAGAATTTGGAAGTTTGGCTGATGTGGAGGAAGGAATTTCCCTCCACCTCTTCTGGCTGGTCTTAGATTTAAGTTGATATGAAAACAGATTAACAGGAGAAGGTCACATAAAGGTTTAATAACAGATATACCCAAGAAAACTGTGTAACTCTCCAAAATACTCTAAAACCTCACCTTTTCTTTTTTTCAGAGATAATGCACTTATAAACACAGAAATGGTTACAACAAAGATGGCCATATGAATGGGTATATATACATATATCAATTTTTATATATAAATCTGTGTCTGGAAACTGACTATGGGTCTTAGGAAGGTAAGTCCAGTCATCGCATTTCCCCTAAACTCCCCCTTTTCTTCAGCCCCTCTTGTGTGGTTTCACAAAGAATCCACAGCTCCTTGGACTGGGAATGGGGAGATAGAGTACAGGGCCTCAGCTGGCAGAGAAGGTGAGAAGCTCCAAGGAAAACCATAACCCACACTTCTAAGCCCCCTTGACCACTTTGGGGATCTCCTGCCCCTTGGCAATCACGTCTAAGGCCTTGCCCCTTCACAGATAAAGGGCATCTGACTCCCCATCTCCTTCCAGCATTAGGTAGGAAGTTAAGTGAGATCATGAGGGGAGGACAACCGCTCCCAGGGATGGGGGTACTGGAGGAACCTCTATTCTTTTGCCAGCAAGAATAGAACAGGAGGCTGCTTGCATTTAGGGGTCCCTCTTATCTGACATCTGGGAGGACCAGCCTTTAGTCCTTCCTCAGCCTGAGTCTGGAGCTTTATGAGGGTAAGGAGAGAGCTGGTGCCCATGCTGGGAATGTCTCGGTGAGGTCATTAGCGAACACCTTCCCTGAGCACCAGCCTACAATTTTAAAACCTTTGCTTAGGTGGGGAGGCTCCTCGATTACACCACCAGCTCAGAACTCTGCCCATCAGGAGGGCTGACGTTCCTTCCAAAGAGGAGTTGGGAAGAAGGATGGTATCCTGTCAACCAAGGCTGTGCCTGCGGAGATGTGCCCAGGGAGATGGAGCCATGGTCTGTCAAGAAGAAGAGGACTTTTCCCACTAAGAGGAGTTGGGGAAAGAAGGGACCAGGACTTCCTCCCCTTCTTCCCAGTGGACAGCAGCACAGGTCTCTATAAGCTCACCAGGTGCACCACCAGGGTGGGGCTGCAGGTGACAGTGAGGCAGATGTCCTTATGGTGCTCCACTGTCTTATAGGGGTTTAGGTCAAAGGGACGCTGGGATGGAGGGTTGGAGTTTCTGTCCCCACATCCCCACCTTTCAAGACTGCCCCAGGGGACTGTTAGTTTGGTGACTGTGGCTACTGCTGCTGTGGTAGCTGTGAAGCCAGGGGGGCCTGGCATGGGCCTCAGGACAGACTGAGAACATGATTTTCATTAACAAGATGAAGGATCAGCTGTTGCCAGAGAAGGCTTGTGGGCTGGCTCTGCTCCCTTACCCCACCTTGCTGACAGTGCCTGCCTTGGTGTCCCTGCTCTTGGACATCAGTATGGACACAGAATCCAAGACAGACCAGCCAAGTGTCCATTACACAGAACATTATGGTGTTCCCTGTGCCATCAACAGATCTGATGACCGCTGGAGTCTCCTGTTCTCAGAGGTGGAAAAGAGAAGTGAGTCAATCAAGCATCCTGGTTTGGTTATCACATCCCTCTCAGGCTCCCTTGTGACCACAGCCTCATCGGCTCAGACCTTCCCCATTTAGCTCTCATGACTGTCTTAGCTCTTCCCCCAGCTCACAAGCCCTGCAGGTAGTCCCCAACATCACTAAGAACGTAGCGTTGACCCCAGCAGAGGAAGGAGGTGGTGGTGGAGCTGGCACTGTGGCTGCCTCTGGGGCTGAAAGAAGAACCAGGCGCTGGAATCAGGGCTGCCTAAGATGAATGACCCATATGTCTTTTCCCCTAAGGATGAGGATGGTCATCAGAAAGACAGCAAGACCTTCAGGTGCTGGATGTGCTCCCTGACTTTCTACTCAGGTCAGAGATGCAGATCCACTCCAAGTCACTCACTGGGGCCAAGCCCCACAGGTGCCCACCCTGTTCCAAGACCTTTGCCAATAGCTCCCACCCAGCCCAGCACACCTGTATCCACTCAGGTGCTAAGCCCTACAGTTGTAATTTCAGTGGGAAATCCTTCTGCCAGCGCTCTCACCTCCAGCAGCATACCCAAATCCACACCAGGGACAAGCCGTACAAATTGCTCACCCAGGCTGTGAGAAAGCCTCACACAACTCCATCCTGTAGAGATAAACCCACAGGTGCCACAACTGTCAGCAGGTGTACACAGCCGCAACCTCACTGGAGGGGCACCTGTCCACACGCAGTGAAGTAGCCCGAGGTGCGCTGTCTGCACCCTGTGTGTTGGAAACGTGCTTGATGAAACACAAGCACAACACAGCTCTCCTGATCTCCAGCAGCAGGTGCAGCAGTGGCAGTGACAGTGGTGGCTCAGACCTTCCCGTTAAACATCACCTTCAGCTAAAGACAAAAGAGGAGGTGTGGGGGATGGTGGTTTGGGACCTCAAAGGGGAGGAAGGCAATTCACATGCAGATGGAAAGCAAATGTTTGGTAAACAAATTGTTGGGCTGCACCTGCAGGCCTGCATGCCCTGTGCTTGCCCAGCCTCAAGACAAGAGAAAAAGCCTGGAGTCAGAGATGGCCACAGAGACATCAGTGGTTTAATGGATGGGGGATCTTACATATGTGAAGTGAAGCCCTGGAGCGACACCCCACCACATGTGGTAGAAGGCAGGCAGGACAGGGCAGCAGTCTTCCCTGTCCGGGAGGAGTGAAACCATGTATAAGCCCCGTTTTCTTGTTTTTTGAGGTTAAGGCTGATTCAAGAGTTAACAAGTGGGGAATGTGAAGATGTGGAAACAAAGAATAGCTGTTGAGGTGTGGAACTGGTAACAATTTAGACTATAATTCCCCCACATAGAAGAATTACTGGACTCCAAGTTTCCTAAAAGATACAGATAAAGGCCTGACACACATGCCCAAGTTGTTTTTACAGGAAGCAGGCTCTCTCCTGACTGCAACACTGTAAACCTAGACAGGTTGAAACCCGAAAGTTGATGATGCTTCAAACTTTACCTTGATGCCAACCAATCTGAGAATTGAACATGGGTTGCTTATGCCCTGCTCTGTGAACACTATAAAACTCCTCACTAGCTCCTCCAAGACACACTCATTAGCCTGTTGTGGCCCCCTCTGCCTGGCTCAAAGCAATAAAAGCTACTTTTTTCTACTTCACCCGAAACTCTCTCTTGTTTCTATTCGGCACCAGTGAACAGAGGCTGAGTTTTGTCAACAAGTCTTGATAAGCACAGATTAAAAACCAGTAATATTTTAGGCAAAAAAAAAAAAAAAAAAATTCAACTATATTTATCAGCTTACTTAGTCCTATATAGTTTTTTTTTTTTTTTGGACAGTGTTATGAAATCAGAGTTTCCATTAGACTTTTAAAATATCTTGCCTAGTTTAGCAGTATGACTTAAAATTTATCAGAAACATCCTTTCAATGACCCTTTTTTTAAAAATTTATTTGCTTATTTATTTATTTTTGGCTGCACTGGGTTTTAATTGCTGTGCTTTCTCTGGTTCTGGTGGCTTCTCTTGTTGCAGAGCACAGGTTCTAGGTGTGTGGGCTGAGTAGTTGGGGCACATGGGCTTAGTTGGTCTACCTCATGTGGAATCTTCTTGAACCAGGAATCAAACCTATGACCCTGCATTAGTAAGCGGATTCTTATTTACTAGACAGGCAATGAAGTCCTCTGTGACTCTTTTTGAAGATATGGCAGTTTTGCAAAGCATCAGCTTAGCTGCCTATGGATGATAAAAGTCTTAAAAAGGCAAAGGTTAAGATCTGATTACAATTCTTCTTGGCAAAGAAGCTTATCCAAGTTGTGACATGCAAAATTTTAAGATAACAACTAAAATTATAACATTATACCAGGACATATACAAATTTCAGGAACTTTGAACAATTTCTAGTATGTATATTAATAACATTTGTTCATATTGTATAATCTGAGGAGGCTTATCATTCATTTGACAATGCTTTCTGTGCAACTTAACATACCAAGAAATTATAGTCAATTATATATTTTTATATATATATTCCCCCCCCCCCCCCGCCCCCCCGAGATGCCTCAGGAGCTCTCTGAAGCATCCCAAAGCTAGCTGAAGTCAAAAGAACTGTCAGGTAGTTAGTATAGGAAAAATGAGTCCAAAATGCTGGTGACTAAAAGACAAACTGAGCTTGTGGCGCCGGGCGCAGCGTGTCGCCGCCGCTCTCCGCTGCCGCGCGCCCCGGAAGGCTCCCCATGGCCAGCCCGCCCCCCGCCGCCGCGGCCCTCGTCCCTCAGGACTGCAATAATGGATGCTCCGCAGAAGGTACCGGAGAAGGCGGATCCAAAGAGGCGGTGGAGACTTTCAAGGCTGAAGATCTAATAATCACACGAGCCACCGTTTTAAAGGAAAAACCAGACTCCAGTACTCCGGTTTTTGGAACGGTTTTTACAGATCACATGTTAACAGTGGAGTGGTCCTTGGAGCTTGGATGGGAGAAACCACGCATCAAACCTCTTCAAAACCTCTCACTGCATCCGGGTTCACCGGCTTTCCATTATGCTGTGGAATTATTTGAAGGGTTGAAGGCATTTCGGGGAGTAGATAATAAAATTCGTCTGTTTTGGCCAAACCTCAACATGGATAGGATGTACCGATCTGCTATGAGGGCAACTTTGCCGGCGTTTGACAAGAAAGAGCTTTTAGAGTGTATTCAGCAGCTTGTGAAATTGGATGAGGAATGGGTCCCCTACTCAACATTTGCGAGTCTATATATCCGTCCTACGTTCATTGGAACTGAGTCTTCTCTGGGAATCAAGAAGCCGACTAAAGCCCTGCTCTTTGTAATCTTGAGCCCAGTGGGACCTTATTTTTCCACTGGAAGCTTTAATCCTGTGTCCCTGTGGGCCGAAGTATGTAAGAGCCTGGAAAGGTGGGACCGGAGACTGCAAGATGGGAGGGAGTTATGGCTCATCTCTTTTTGCCCAATGTGAAGCAGTGGAAAATGCATGTCAGCAGGTTCTGTGGCTCTATGGAGAAGATAATCAAATAACTGAAGTTGGGACTATGACTCTTTTTCTTTATTGGATAAATGAAGATGGAGAAGAAGAACTGGCAACTCCTCCGCTAGATGGCATCATTCTTCCAGGAGTGACGAGGCAGAGCATCCTGGACTTGGCACACCTGTGGGGTGAATTTAAGGTATCAGAGAGACACCTAACCATGGATGACTTGACCACAGCTGTGGAGGAGAACCGGGTGAGGGAGATGTTTGGTTCAGGCACCGCCTGTGTTGTTTGCCCTGTTTCGACTACACTGTACAAGGATGAGACTATACACATTGCAACTATGGAGAATGGTCCTAAGCTTGCAAGCCGCATCTTAAAAAAACTGACTGATATTCAGTACGGAAGAGAAGAGAGCGACTGGACAATCACGGTAGCCTGAATGGACAAGAACGGGACGTGTGCGCTTGGGACAGACTGTGGCATTTGAATTATGGGAAATGTCTTTGGCTACCTGATTTTAGTTGTGCTGTTGTTCATATTATCTGCGTTACCAGGGTGATTGTTTCCTCATGCCAGAGAAGACAAATCACAACTGTCCAATGATCTTTTCTAAACTTGCTCCTAGAAGTTTTCCTTACCTTCTCTAGAGAGTTGATTATGGAAGCCATATAATTGTAGAATTTTCCTCCATAATCTTAGTGCCTCCCTTAGGGCTTCACTCAAATTTTTTTTTTTTAATGTTTATTCTTTAGCATAAGTTATGTTCTGCTTCTCAACCAATGAGTGTCTTTGTGTTTGAAAGCTAATCTGAGTACATTTCATAGGTACCATTTCCCGGGCCACATCTCCATTCTCAGAAAAGTGTGTTGTTGTTGTTGTTTATAAATCAAAACTTAGAGAAACTGGATTTCTTTCCCTTACATTTCTTCCAGGTCCCCTAAGTCCTCTTAGGGAGAATCTCTCCTCCTTCCTGATATCACAGTCTGCACCAGGCTCCATTGGTACATCAACAAGACCACCCCTGCTGTCTCCAGATTGTGTTTAATTCGTGGGCAGGCTTCACTACAGGACTGAGGGTCTTGTGCCTTATAGATCTTTGCATCCCCCAGCCTGGCCCATAGTAAGGAATGAATGAACATTTAGCTTCTATAGAAGTGTACCTTCTTTGTTTCTATATTATGAAACTTCTTTACTAGAATTTGTGATTGATTCTGACTTTGTCTATATTTACCTCATGTTGTCTTTAATTTCCATGGACTGCCAAGTCATTAGAGATACTCTGATTGTAGTTTGTTGGAGGAATGATTTATTTGAAGAGTGTCTGGGAATTAAAGTAATAATTCTAAAAAGATGGTGATATCATATCAACCAAATGGAAATGACATGTTATATGTTATATGTCGAATACATAAATGTTAAAGTGTTAAGTACAAAATAAATCATATTTAGTTTTTTGGTAGAAAGAAAAAAAAAAAATAAAAGACAAACTGAAAAACCTGTGAAAGTGGAACAAAAGAAAATTTGTGGACTGGTGTGAGAACTTCAGGTGAAACAAACACACCCCCTTCTTGGCTAGCCTGATTTTCATAGGGCAAGCTCAAGGGGGAAGAGACAAACATATAAAAGGAGGAAGCCAGGATGGATTGAGGCCACTCCTATGGGGTCAGTCTGCCTTCACGCCTCAGGGGTGTACTTTCCTTGCTTGCCAAATAAAACTCTGAACTGTAACTGAGCTATGACACTGGCCAGCTGTTTCAAATCTTTGCTGTGGCAGACAGAACTGAGGAAATTACACTCTTCCCCAACATATCTTTAATTAGAATTTGATAGCAGTTTGTAAGAAATATAAAAAAATGTTTTTTAAAAAAATTTGGTCATATAGAGTATTTAAGAACAAATATAAATCAGTTAAAGGCAATATAGTTCAAACAGTCTGTTATCAGACACAGCGTTCTAAGGAAACTTGTTCTCTTAGTAAACAGGGACCAAGTCTGGTCCTGCATCAGTCTACTTTTAATAACAAAATCTATTTACCAAGTTGAGTATAATCTAATCTTAGCCTGACTATGTATAAAATTCCTTTTTTACCCAAAACATATCCCATTTTCCTACTGTATAGTGAAATGTTTTATTATTTTCAGTAGCTTTAATTACATATTTAAATTAGAATACCCAACTCTTAAAAACCTCAATTTTTAGTGAAAACCAAGAGGCAAGTAATAGTTAACAAAATCTGGAGAGACTATTTTAGATTTTTTGAGAACACAATTATTCCTATGGAATTTACCTAAAAGCTTTAAAGTTTCACCATATCAGGTTATTTTTCTCTCTGACAAATTTGCAAAAGATATAATAAGATTTCATTTAATTTTTATTAAACCTAGGCGCAGTAAAAGTATTATACTTAATGTTGATAACTCTGAAGACATGTCTTTATTAATTAGATCAACAAACTTGAACATTAATACCATGTATTAATTTAATAATATACATTTCCCAGTTTATGTGAGCCTAAAATTCATTTAGCTTAATTTCTCTTGTTAGAATTGTCTGCTTTATAAAGCAGACTTTATAAAGTCTTTTCTTTTCCTTTCTTTAGGTCAGTTAAATAGAGCTAATTTACAAATTAACTTCAGCAATGCTCTCCAAAGACAAGGACATATATAAACACACAAACAGACCTCATAGTTCTTGTTTTAAAATTTCAGCCTTATAGTCAGGTATAGCAATGTAAAACCCATCAGTTTACAAAAGAAGTTGGATTAAAATTAGGTTTCTGGCAGATAGAACAAATAAAACTCACTTGTCTAGATAGATAAATATATACTTAGGATTTCTATTTAACTTTGATGAGTCAATTTCTAAATTACTTCACCCTCTCTTCAAAATTTGCATTTTAAAAAGATGGCAGAGGTAAGAGTTCCTGAGAAGGCCAGGTGGGACATTTGCATCTCAAAGGCACAAGCCAGACCCCCCTAGGATGACTTTGCTTCCCCTTTGTTTAATATTTACAAGCCTCTTAAGATAAATAGGGAAGGTTTGTTGTTGTTCAGTTGCTCAGTCATGTCCAACTCTTTGCGATCCCATGGACTGCAGCACGCCAGGCTTCCCTGTCCTTCACCATTTCCTGGAGTTTGCTCAAACTCATGTCCATTGAGTCGGTGATGCCATCCAACCATCTCATCCTCTGTCGTCCCCTTCTCCTCTTGCCTTCTATCTTTCCCAGCACCAGGGTCTTTTCCAATGAGTTGGCACTTCCCATCAGGTGGCCAAAGTACTGGAACTTCAGCTTCAGCATCAGTCCTTCTGAAGGAGGAAACAGACAGAACAGGCTCTATCTTGAAAGCAGGACGCTATCTTGGGCTGGACTGTGGACTTTGAGCTATATGCCTAGTATCTATGGAAACGACATACCAATGGAAAACCAGACCCCCTGGATGAAGGAGCCTCAGGACTTGTACCTAGAATCTCTGTCACCTAAAAGAATATGCTAATTATCTCTGTAACAGAACAAAGTCATAAATCCCTTTAATGCTTATCGGGGTATGACCACAGGCCTATTGATAAATGTCCACTGTTTAACTATCTGGGCTTATCTCACATGAATCATGGGTTAACTTTGATAGTATCTCTCTTTTACCTTGTCCAGATTAGTTTCAAGGAATTTGGGGAGGTGGGTTTGAGCACATACACTTAGGGTATATAAGGTTTTCACAAAAACTGGTCAGGGTCCTTGGCTAAGAGGAGCCTCTGCCTTGGGCCTGCCGGTGTAATAAACTGCACTCCACTATCTGCATTGTCCTTCTGAGTGAGTTTGTTTCCCGGAACGTGTGGCTACAACACTTCCAATGAATATTCAGTATTGATTTCCTTTAGGATTGACTGGTTTGATATCCTTGCTGTCCAAGGGACTCTTGAGAGCCTTCTCCAGCACTACAGTTTGAAGGGATCAATTCTTTGGCACTCAGCCTTTTTTTATTGTTCAGTTCTCACATCTGTACATAACTACTGGAAAAACCATAGCTCTGACTATATGGACTTTTGTTGGCAAAGTAATGTCTCTGCTTTTAATATGCTGTCTAGGTTTGTCATAGTTTTTCTTCCAAGGAGCAAGCATCCTTTAATTTCATGGCTGCAGCCACCATCTGCAGTGATTTTGGAGCCCATGAAAAGGTTTGGGGAGTGGTAAAAGGATTGGTCCCCTTCATGGATTACAGTCTTGTTATGCTGAAGGGGCTTGCAATGAAGCTATGAGCCACGCTGTGCAGGCCCACTCAAAATGGATGAGTCATAGTGAAGAGTTCTGATAAAACGTGGTACACTAGAGGAGGAAATGACAACCCACTCCAGTATCTTGCCTTGAGAACCTCATGGACAGTATGAAAAGCAAAAAGCTATGACACTGGAAGATGAGCCTCCCAGGCCAGAAGATGTCCAGTGTGCTATAGGAGAAGAGAAGAAGGCAATTACTAATAGCTCCAGAAAAAATCTTTTTGCCTTTTCTACTGTCCATGGAGTTCTCCAGGCAAGAATATTGGAGTGGGTTGCCATTTCCTCCTCCAGTCAATAGTAAAGGAAATCAACTCTGAATATTCATTAGAAGGACTGTTGCTGAAGTTGGAGCTGCAATACTTTGGCTATCTAATGTGAAGAGCTCATTGTAAAAGACCCTGATGCTGGGAAAAATTGAAGGCAAAAGGAGAAAGGAGTGGCAGAGGAAGAGATGGTTAGATAGCATCACCAACTCAATGGACATGAATTTGAGCAAACTCCAGGAGATAGTGGAGGACAGAGGAGCCTGAAGTGTTGTAGTCTATGAGGTTGCAAAGAATTTGACATGGCTTAGAGATTGAATAACAACAACCAGAAAGAATGAAGTGGATGGTCCAAAGCAGAAGTGACACTTAGTTGTGGGTGTGTCTGGTGGTAAAAGTAAAGTCCAATGGGGTAAAGAAGAATCTTAAAGAGGAACCAGGATTGTTAGGTCCATGAATCAAGGTAAATTGGATGTGGTCAAGCAGGACACATCAAGATTGAACATCAATATCTTAAAAATCAATGAACTAAAATGGACAGGAATGGACGAATGTAGTTGAGATGACCATTATTATATCTACTACTGTGGGCCAGGATCCCTTATAAAAAATGGAATAGTCTTCATAATCAATGATAGAGTCCAAAGTGCAATACTTGAGGGCAACCTCAAAAACAACAGAATGATCTTGGTTTGTTTCTAAAGGCAAACCATTCATCATCACAGTAATCCAAGTTTATGCCCCAACCACTAATACTGAAGAATCTAAAGTTGACCGGGTTCTATGAAGACTTACAACACCTTCTAGAACTAACACCAAAAACGATGTCCTTTTCATTATAGGGGATTGGACAGCAAAAGTAGGAATTCAAGAGATACCTGGGATAACAGGAAAGTTTGGCCTTGGAATACAAAATGAAGCAGGGCAAAGTCTAACAGAATTTTGTCAAGAGAACACGCTGGTCATAACAATCACCCATTTGCAACAACCCAAGAGACAACTCTATATAAGGACATCACCAGATGGTCAATACCACAATCCATTTGATTGTGTTCTTTGTAGTCAAAGATGGAAATGCTCTATATAGTCAGCAAAAAAAAAGATCTGGTACTGACTATGGCTCAGATTATGAACTCCTTATTGCAAAATTCAGGCTTAAATTGAAGAAAGTAGGGAAACCACTGGGCCATTCAAATCCCATATGATGATGCTAAAGCTGAAACTCTGGTGCTTTGGCCACCTCATGTGAAGAGTTGACTCGTTGGAAAAGACTCTGATGCTGGGAGGGATTGAGGGCAGAAGAAGGGGACGACAGAGGATGAGATGGCTGGATGGCATCACCGACTCAATGGATGTGAGTTTGAGTGAACTCTGGGAGTTGGTGATGGACAGGGAGGCCTGGCGTGCTGTGATTCATGGGGTCACAAAGAGTTGGACATGACTGAGTGACTGAACTGAACTGAACTGATGAATAGATTCAGGGGATTAGATCTGCTAAGCATAATAGCTGAAGAACTAGGTATGGAGGTTCATAACATCGTACAGGAGGCAGTGACCAAGTGGGCAGAGAAAGCCAAGATTTTGGTGGTAACATTCGGAGCAGTGAAAACCTTATTGCAGGGACATGCAAGGAGACTAAGTGGCTCATTCTCTGAAAAGCCCCCGGCTCCCTGAGGTTTTTGGCAAAGCATTTTTAAAAGGTAAGTGAAGGGGGGTCGGTGTTGCAAGGTATATGATCAGCTTGTGCACAATTCTCTGATTGGCTGATGGTGAGGCAGCAGGGTGGTGTCACAGTGGTTCAGATTATGAGTCCTTAGGCTCCAGGAGGCCTGGGGCTATGTGCTTATGGTCATCAAGTAGTTCTTCCATTTGGTGGTGGGGGGGGGGGGTGGTTCACATCTGCAAAAGAACTCAGAAAATTTGCATCTAATACTATTATCTGAGAACTTGAGGGAATAGCTAAAGCAGAGGATAAGGGGGAAGGCCTGTCCTGGGTAGGCCCCGCAGGGTCCTGCTATTACACCTTGAGCTGGCCTCAGGTGTCTGATCTGCCATTGGTACTGAGCTCCCTCTGGGAAAGTGGTGGCTGAACAGAAGAGATGGATTATCTTGGGGGCCCCCCCTAGAATCAGGGGCCCCTCTGGCTCTCTACCCGCCACTGCACTGTGTGCTGCAGACCCTTGCTGGTTCATCTCATGTCTTTCAGCTGGGCGAAGAGCAGAGGCAGCCACTCAGAGCTTTCACAGACTGCACAACATCCCCTGAAGTGTTTGTATTTTAAAATAGCGCCATTATCATTTCAGTGGAACAAAGCTAGTAGAGGTGATGGAATTCCAGTTGAGCTATTTCAAATTCTAAAAGATGATGCTGTGAAAGTGCTACACTCAATATGCCAGCAAATTTGAGAAACTCAGCAGTGGCCACAGGACTGGAAAAGGTCAATTTTCACTCCAAACCCAAAGAAAGGCAATGTTAAAGAATGTTCAAACTACTGCAAAATTGCACTCATCTCACACACTAACAAAGCAATGCTCAAAATTCTCCAAGTCAGGCTTCAATAGTACGTGAACCATGAACTTCCAGATGTTCAAGCTGGATTTAGAAAAGGCAGAGGAACCAGAGATCAAATTGCCAACATCCACTGTATCATTGAAAAAGCAAGAGAGTTCCAGAAAAACATCTATTTCTGCTTTATTTATTATGCCAAAGCCTTTGACTGTGTGGAACACAAGAAACGGTGGAAAATTCTTCAAGAGATGGGAATACCAGACCACCTGACCTGCCTCCTGAGAAATATGTATGCAGGTCAAGAAGCAACAGTTAGAACTGGATATGGAACAACAGACTGGTTCCAAATAGGGAAAGGAGTACGTCAAGGCTGTATATTGTCACCCTGCTTATTTAACTTATATGCAGAGTACATCATGAGAAATGCTGGGCTGGAAGAAGCACAAGCTGGAATTAAGATTGCCAGGAGAAATATCAATAACCTCAGATATGCAGATGACACCACCTTTATGGCAGAAAGCGAAGAGGAACTAAAGAGCCTCTTGATGAAAGTGAAAGAGGAGAGTGAAAAAATTGACTAAAACTCAGCTTTCAAAAAACTAAGATCATGGCATCTGGTCCCATCATGTCTTGGGAAATAGATGGGAAAACAGTGGAGACAGTGACAGACTTTATTTTGGGGGGCTCCAAAATCAGTGCAGATGGTGACTGCAGCCATGAAATTAAAAGACGCTTACTCCTTGGAAGAAAAGTTATGACCAACCTAGACAGCATATTAAAAAGCAGAGACATTACTTTGCCAACAAAGGTCCATCTAGTCAAAGCTATGGTTTTCCCAATAGTCATATATGGATGTGAGAGTTGGACTATAAAGCAAGCTGAATGCCAAAGAATTGATGCTTTTGAAATGTGGTGTTGCAGAACACTTTTAAGAGTCCCTTGGACAGCAAGGAGATTCAACCAGTCCATCCTAAAGGAAATCAGTTGTGAATATTCATTGGAAGGACTGATGCTAAAGCTGAAACGCCAATACTTTGGTCACCTGATGCGAATAACTGAGTCATTTGAAAAGACCCTGATGCTTGTAGAGATTAAAGGCAGATGAGATGGATGGATGGCATCACCGACTTGATGGACCTGAGTTTGAGCAAGCTCTGAGAGTTGGTGATGGACAGGGAAGCCTGATGTGCTGCAGTCCATGGGGTTGCAAAGAGCTGGACATGACTAAGCAACTGAACTGAGCTAAACATCTCAGTGGGGAGTGAGCATCTGGGCTGGCAGCAGCTGCATCCAGGGCCCTGGTAAAGCTTCAGGCTGATGTGGGCCTGGGGAATTCAACAGCCAGCACTCTGGTCCCAATTCCACTGCTGATCAGTCCTGCCATGGGGAGACTTGCTCAGCTTTTTGGGACTTGGTTTTCTCCTTTGAAACAAGTGATGATGGCTGGATGCTGGATGGCAGGAGCAACTGGAGTGGTGCTGGCTGAGCATTCACCAAGGGCTTGCAGCACAGAGTGCAGAGCGTGCAGGGGAGCTGTGGTTCTGGGGAGGCCCCTACAAGTTATATGTCTCCTCTACTCAGCAACAGTCCCCAGCACACAGCCCAGTTCCACTGGCAAATCACACTCCCAAAACCAGTTCAAGTGGAGCAGCATTGTCAGTGGTGGGGACAGAACTGGTTACTTGGGGTGCATCAGGCCAGACCTCCCACACGGATGAGGATCCTTGAAGGCCAAGAGGGAGGAGAACTTCGCACCCCATCTTCATGACATTTCTACCCCTGCACCTACTTACTGGGGAAGGGTAATATTATTTGTTGTAAATAATATGCACTAGGTTTGAATATTATATTAACATCCTGTTTCTTTCACAGCCTAGAGTTGTGATTTGGTTCTTTCACCATTCTGGGCTCATTGAAATGACATGCAGACTTTGACATTCTTCTTTTAATTAAGAAGTCTTGCAGGTTCATCAGCTTGTTGTGGGTGAAGGGAGAAGGGCCAGCTCTCTGGCTGGTGAAGGAAGCTCCAAGTCTCCCTCCTCAGAGGGCTGATTCATTTCATGTCATTCAGCTGGGCCAAGAGCAGAGGCTGCCCCTCAAACTTTCACAGATCGAACAAGAACACCTGAAACGTTTATGTGTTTAAATAACACCTCCTGGGACTGGGTCCTGAACTTGGACAGTGGCCACCATCTGACAGCTCTGTGGGAAGAGGAGACACTTCCTGCTTCTCTTGTGGAAGTTTCTTTTGATCAAATATGAAGAATTTATAGTTTTCTGATTTAATATCTTGAATTGCATTAGCTCTAAGTGAGGTAAATATGCAAAGAAATCAAGATGTGCAAGTAGATAGGATGAAGCCAGAGGAAGGACATTTGTAGAAAAACTAAGGGCAGTAGAACTCTCCATCCTCAGGCCCTTCTAGGCCTAGATTCGAGTCCTCCTGAGATCCTGTCCATGACCTCAGAATTCCTTTTCCCAATGATTTTCTCTTCAGGGGTAAAGATTTGTGATGCAGCTTTTGAGGCTACAGCTGCACCTCATTACATAAATATCACTGTTCCCTGTGACCTAGATTTCCAGCATCCTTGCACTTCTGTTCTACAATCCCCTTTAGGGCAGGAATTCCCTGAAGGTTTGTCAGCCGATCAGCTATGTCGCAGTCACTTCTCCCTGCCCGGTCCTGATGGCTCCTTTTGAGCTCTGCTTCATAAGGATATCCGACTGTAATCCTGGCCAGTGTATGACCCCATACTATCCTTGCTGTCCAGTGGGACTTGTGGGTCCCTGTGGTTCTGAGGCCTATGATCTTGGACAATCACTACTTCACATACTTAGTCATGTTGTTACTAACTGGTCCTCATGGGGAAGCTGGGACCAAGCCCATGAGCTTACAGCACCCCCCGCCCCACCCCGACCCCCATCCCCGGGATGACTGTGTGCTTTTCCACAGTCTTGTGGTGTGGTTATGTCAGGGTGGTGTGGACCTTTCTTAGTGGACCTTTGAAAGTAGAGACATGAAAGGGAAGCATGTGAAGGTCCAATGGAGGAAATGCCACCAAACTGATGATCCGCAGACATGCACAGACACAGCATTGATGATTGAAAATACAGAATGCTTCCAATATGGGTGGTAAACAACACTGCTCCAAGCTGACCTGAACACCCACCCCATGAGCTAATACCCACCCCATCTAGCATTTTGAACATCACTTCCTGGAAACACCCTGTAAGAGCAAGGGCCAGATGTAGGAGGCTCAGCCGAAATGCCTGGGTCTGTTACCTAGAAGAGATCTCCCAGAGTCCCCTTTTCTCCCATCCAGAGTTCAAAGGGTTTGGCTAGAACAGAATAAAGCAGAGGCGTTGGACACATTTCTGGGTCCTTCTTGACCTGGATCCTGTCTAGTTCACAGGGATCCATATAAACATTATTCTCTCCATTAAATCTTCAAGGAAACTGTGACTTGGGTCTTGTGGATTCATGCCATGTCATCCCTCAGGGATATCAGGATTGGTGAAACAGAAACAGACATGGCCTCAAATGAAATTGAAATGTGACCTCAAGGCAAGATCATCTCCCCTCCCAGGAAACCTTGGAGCACATGTGCCCCTGGACTCTATGCCATGACCCGCATCACTGTTCCTCCACACCTCCACCCCAAAGCCCCAGCAGTCTCAAACTGCCTAAGAGAGATCCCAGATCCAGACCCCTCCTGGGTCCTTCAAGATGGGAAACAGGCCATGACAGGAGGAGCGAGTCATGAATATGGAGGCAATCACCCTACTTACTGGGACTTGAAACTGGAATGACTAGGTCTCTGGGAAGCATGAATCCTGGGGTAACACCAAGGCTATAAAAATTGTCTGTTTGGGATGTAAAGATGAATAAACTCAGGGAAGAGAATTTGAGGGAAAAACAAAGCAGTCTTTTTTCATTTTTTCCACACAGAATCCATTCAGACAGTTAAAGCAGAGGCTCCTCTACAAGTAGTACAAACATGCCAGACATAAAGCAAGCTGTACTGTTTTGCCTTGAGTTTACTGAAGAGACGGCACTATCTCTACAGCTCATGCAGACAACCAAAGCTGAAGATGCCCAAGGACTAACAATTAAAATTACACTAATGTCACCCATTCTGCCTTTTCAGGCATGAGCTTCTGCTGCTCATTCTTAAGCAGTCATTCTCTGAAGATGGCAACAATGATGATAAGAGCTGTCTGCTGACGCTTGGTACCTGCTGAGCAGCATGATGGGCAAACTGCCTGCATCATTTCGGTTATGCTCATCACCCCATGAGGTTTTATTTCCATGTTATAGCTAGAGATATGGAAGGTCAGATATTAAGTAACTTGGTGAGGAAGGAAAAATATTACTTAGAACCTGAATTAAACACTCAGCCAAACTGTCAGAGAAAGAAATAAGGCGTTTTCCAACATACTGGCAGACCCAAAGTTGATCTCCCTAGGGCCACCTGTGAAAGAACCAGTAAAGAATGTATATCATGATGATGAAATGTGAACCCGGCAAAACATAAAAGGAATCATGAGGAAGAGAAAAAAATTAGTGTATCTAAATAATTACTGGTTTTAAAATAAGGCATTCTAACTAAAGTCCCAGATGATTGCCACATTCTAGAGAAGATTCAATTTAAAAATGTCTCATTTTTAGGGAAGATATAAATACAGATACACTGTTTTTTAAAAAAACATCTCTCTCTCTCTCAGAAATTGGTAAATCCACCAGGAAAAAGTAAGTAATGATGAAAAGAATTTGAATAGTACAGCACACGTGTTCTGGAGAAGGCAATGGCACCCTACTCCAGTACTCCTGCCTGGAAAATCCCATGGATGGAGGAGCCTGGAAGGCTGCAGTCCATGGGGTCGCTGAGGGTCGGACACGACTGAGCGACTTCACTTTCACTTTTCACTTTCGTGCATTGGAGAAGGAAATGGCAACCCACTCCAGTGTTCTTGCCTGGAGAATCCCAGGGACGAGGGAGCCTGATGGGCTGCCGTCTATGGGGTCACACAGAGTCGGTCGGACACAACTGAAGTGACTTAGCAACAGCAGCAGCACATGTGTTCAGGCAAATAGACATATATATATATATATATATAAACAAGTCCAGGCTTCTTATTAATGATGCTGAAAACAGTCCCTCTTGACAGCATCATTTTCCCAAATGACATGTCAATTTTCATGAATGAAATTTCAAACACAAGTAGGTCTAGAAAACAAGGGAAAGTCTGGTATTTCAGATTATGTGCACTTCTGAATTCATATGCAACAAAAGTCAGAAAAATAGAAAGAGATATCTTATTTGAGAATATAGATGTAAAATTTTTTTAATGAGATGTTTGGGAATCTTTTTGGGAAATATTACAAACACACACAAAAAATGTAATTCAGACTAAGGAGTTCGTAACTGTGAGAGCAAAACCTTGAGTAATCTTATGACTTTGATGCCTCTGTTAACTTTCAAATACAAATAACATACATAGTAATTAAAAATGAGAGAACTCAATTTCCCACCTCAAAAGGAAATCCCTGTCTATATTTTCTGTCATACAGAATTTACAGTGGAGGAAAGTATTAGTATATCTTAAGTTTCAAGAACTCAAAGCAAGAACACTGCAAAGAGATGTTAATAAAGTGTTGTGTGAAATTTCACGTGCATCATCTTCTCTTCTTCACAGCATTGGCCCAGGGCATCCTTCTTGGCCCCACACTTTCTCTGCCTCGCCAGCCAGTCTGTCAGCGACCATTGCTATCGCCAGTCTCTCTCTTGCTGTCTTCACTCTCCTTTCCTGATTCCTGATATCCTCCTCCGTTACCAGACACTGTTCACAGAGGACCTGTGGGGTGCCAGAACCAGCTCCTGGAACGGTCTGTGACAAATCTGAAGACCACGCCGGGGTGGCCATGGGGCTGGAGTTTGGACCACCTGTATGTACCCCTGGCAGGGACTCACCTGGACAACTTGGTGCAAATTTTTGCAAGGCTTTGGCTAGATCCAGAGGACTTAACAGTTCCCCTGCGCTGCTGCAAGCCTGGAGTCCTTGCAGTCTCTTCTGCCAGTACAGCTGCTGGGGGTTGTCCAAGGTTTCCTCCCAGGGATAACATCTGACCTCATTGCTGGGATGGGATGTGATTCTAGTCACTGGTCTCTTGAATATGTAACTGGACATCCTCAAAGGGATTGAGATGTTTAAACCAGGCTTTGGTTTGGATACTTTTCCACAGTCACAATGCTTCCTCTGTGAAGTCTTCACCATCATACTTCTTCTCCTTGTACCCTATGAAAAACCATGAAATTGAATCCAAATGATAAATGAAATCTGCCTTCTTGGACCATTATTTTGGCTCTTTTGTACTCTCAGCCTCTCTTTGTCCCTCCAGGGTTAGATTGAACATCATCAAGCAGATCTGAGTCAAGAACAGAAAGCTCAAGGTCAAACCTCAGGGTTACCCCAGCTCATTCCTCCTTCATAGTTTGTAAGGTGAACTCTTTCACCTCCTTCACCCCTTCCTTTATGAGTGTGACTATATTCTTTTTTGTCCTTATCACTCTCAACTGCACCAGTTCAGGTAGTTTATGTCACATGGTCTTCAGTATTTTTTTAAATCCCAAATGCTTCAGTGTCAGGTGACTTCATTTGGTTAACCCACTGACACTTGTTCATAGCTGCTTTAGAGCTTAAGAATATAGTGACATTAACAACTGTCCCACCCTTAGCAACTCACCCATATCCCTGATGTTTATCTCCACCCAGTTGGTCATGTTCTAAATAAATACTTCAGAAAACTTATTAACTCACTACTAATTTCTGGTCTGTGATTTTTTCCAAGACTCCTACAACAGATACCTGCTCCTCAAGATCCTGTTATACCAGATCACCATATTTTCATCTTAATTTCTTGCCTTCTAGTCATATCAGTCCTGGGTTCCATGGACTATGATCTCAGTAATTCTCTTGGAATAATCCAAAATTCCTTACTGCTCATCACATCTGTCTTGCAAAAAAAAAAAAAAACAAACTTCAAACCTGACACTTGACTGCCTTTACCATAGCTACTGCTGGTCTTATGGTAACTGCTAAGAAAAGCACACAACATGATATTTTACTACCACTGCAAGTCCAAAATCATCTGCATCCATTGGAAAGCATCCATAATGCCTGGAAATTTTGTTTTCTTTTTATGTGTTGGCATATTTACTTTTGGATTTTCCCCAAAGTCTGTTTCAGGTTTTCTCCACTTTCCTTTTTCCATCACACACATCCCATGTCCCTTAACTTGCCTGATATTTCACAGAGAAGCTGTTAACTACTACAATGAAATTTTACCGCAGTAGTCCCCAAATCTGCAACTATCTCTAAGATTCCATTATTTTCAAAGTTCCTTTAATTATATTTAAAAAAGCATCTTTTATCTTCCAATGCTGATCCTCATTTCTTCTTCCTTCTTAGTAAGTTCACCATCCCAATATATCCCTCTTTACTTTCAGCCTCTCCTTTTCCACCGAATCCTTCCTTCAGCATTTAAGTACCTACAAATCTCTCTAAACTACACGGAAAGCCTTCACCTAGTCTTCCCAGGAACTTCCTGAACCACAGTCTTTCTACTACTGCCCCTTAGCTGTGAACCATTGAGAAGGGTGATCTACATCACGTGTCTCTGCGGCCTCACCTCCAACCAACTCCTCAGACCTCCTCACACTACCGTCTGACTTCACCATTCTATGGGTGCTTCCCTTGGTCAGGTCACAATGACGACTTTGTTACTAGGACAAGCATGGAGCTTTTCATTATTCAACAACATGGTCCTTAAGTGCAAAATGTTTAAGTATCTTTGGGTCAATTTAAACACATGAATCACATTTTATAGCTGTGACCCTTACAATCTAAATATGGAATAGGTATGTTGGATAAATTATGTCTCACAAATTGGAATTGTGCTGCAAATGAAAAGCACAAAATAAATTTCAGGAACTCAATACTGAAAAAGTAAAATATGTCATTATTAATTTTTACATTGATTGCATTCACAAATGAAAATATCTTTAGCTGTAATGGGTTAAAATATACAATTAAAATAATTTCACTTGTTTGTTTTTACTTTTTAAGATGTGGCTACTAAAAATATAAAGTGCTTAAAGCTATTGTTGGACAGTGCTGGTTCAAGCCATAAGAAAAAATGAAGTCCACAGAAAGAGCTCAGCAAAGCTGTTCCCATGGGAAAGAGTCTATCTACCTCAACCTCACCCCAAGATGTAGCAGACTCTCTCATACACACACACACACACACTTTCTAAATCAAATATTCCCACCATTATGCCTCAAATGCCTTGAGGCTGCACTCCTACAGTCTTAACCAGAATAATCTCAAGAAAAAAGTCAGAAGTCAAGATAGTTTATCAATTATGATGAGTCAAAACCAGAGACTAAGGATAATTTTAGGAGGAATTTCCTGCTCATTGACTTCTGTTATTAATTCAATACTCTTGAGAAACTTTTGAAGGAGGGTCATTTTAAAAAATCACTTCATCTTTACTATGTAAAATATACAAGATATGTAAAGAATAATAACTGTAGCCAATAAATGGAATCAGGATGATAGGATACAAACATTGTTATTAGTGAATCAGTCAGAGGACAGATGGCGTTAATTTGGGCCTCATTAGGTTGATTCTGATTGGATGACCAACATATCGATTGTATTATGCTGGCCCTCCTCCTAGTTAACCACCAAGCCCACCAACCAGACTAGTCCTTGCTGACAAATCCCCTGGCTCCACGCCCTGATAGCACCTGGAGAATTTTCCCAATGTCACACTCTGTCACTTCTCTCTCCTTCCTGCCACAGGCCAGGGAAACATTTTCTCTGTGGTTCATCCTCTGTGCCTGCCCAGTTGTCCCTCAGGTAAAAGAAAGGACCAGGGTGCAGACTCTGTGAGCTGCAGGAAATAGGACAAGGACTGGGGTATGCTCACAGAAGAGGAGAAGATCTTTAATGTGCTGGGTACGTACCCAGGGACCAAGAAGCCCCAGTGAGTCCTGAACAGACTTGAAGAAGATGGTGCAGGACAGAGCAGAAATATTTGGGTGGGTGGGATTCTTTTTTTTTTTAATATTTAAAATTTTTATTTTTTTATTTCTTTAGGCTGTGCTGGATTTTGTTGCTGTGCAGGTTTTTCTCTAGTTGTGGGAAGCGGAGGCCACTCTCTAGTTGCTGTGTGCAGGCTTCTCATTGTGTGGCTTCTCTTGTTGAAGAGCATGGTCTCTAGACACCAGAGCTTCAGTAGTTGTAGCATGTAGACCTAGAGCGCGAGCTCAGAAGTTGCGGTACATGGACTTATTTGCCCTGAGGCCTGCGGAATCTTCCTGCACCAGGAATCAAACCCTACATTGGCAGGTGGATTCTTATTCACTGCACCACCAGGAAAGTCCTGCTTTAATAATTTTTAAGTGTACTGTTCAGTGGTATTCGGCATATTCAGATTGTTTTGCAACCTTGACGACCACTGTCTCCAGAACTCTTTTCATCTTGCAGAGCTGAGATGGTGTCCTCATTAAACATTCAATCTCAAGTCTCCCTCCCCCAGCCCCTGCCACCCACCATTCTACCATTTCTTTAGGAATTTCACTCCTCTAGCTGAAGCTGAAACTCCAATACTTTGGCCACCTCATGTGAAGAGTTGACTCATTGGAAAAGACCCTGATGCTGGGAGGGATTGGGGGCAGGAAGAGAAGGGGACGACAGAAGATGAGATGGCTGGATGGCATCACCGACTGGATGGACGTGAGTTTGGGTGAACTCCGGGAGTTGGTGATGGACAGGGAGCCTGGTGTGCTGCGATTCATGGGGTCGCAAAGAGTCAGACACGACTGAGCGACTGAACTGACTGACTGACTGAGGGACCTCATATGAGTGGAATCAAACAGTATTTATCCTTTCATGTCTGACTTATTTCACTGAGCATAATGTCTTCAAGTTCATCCATATTTTAATGTATGTCAAAAATTCCTTCCTCTTAAAGGCTGAAAAATATTCTGGCAGTAGGTAGTTGGTGTAGGGGATAGGAAAGTGGCTGGCAGCTCCCTCCCTCCCTTTCCTCACCTCCCCCAGTCTGAGCCTCTCTCCCCTAGGGGTGGCTGATTCCCAGCATTCAAGGACCATGGTGGTCTTGGAACCAGGAACAGCCCTCCAGCTGCACCTGGGAGATGAGGTCCTTCTCCTGGTCCCGTTGAGGCCTATAGCTCACACTCTACAAGAAGGTTTACTCTTTTAAGACATGTACACAGAGAATTCAGAAAAAGACGAAAGGTGAATTTCCAAAGTCAAAATGAATCATTCAAAGTTCTGAGTCTATAGCCTTCCAAGCAGTTGGCAAAATGGACCCTGTGGAGTCCTATACCAAGGTCACAGGTGTGGAGCTCTGTACCAAGCTCACAGGACAAAATTATCCAGAACTGACTGAGTCCCATAGCAACTGTTGCCATGAGCTCCTCTAACCTAGACTGGCCTTCTTCGACTCCATACTAGGTAAAATATCCACCCTATAGCATCCTGACCAATCACCTAATGCTACACTTCCAGTAGGAATTTTCTTTGTCTTGAGGCTATAAAAATTGGCTATTAGCCCACAAGAGGGTTCAGCTCTCCTTGAGCCAGCCTGTGTTCTAACAGTATTTTCTGCTCTAACAAATTCTATTCTCCTCTCATTCTTCCTCATATATGCTGTGCTTCTCATTATCTCTGCCCTTTGTTCTTAATAAACTCACTCCCTTCTGAAATACCCCGTGTCTGGAAATTCTTTTCCAATCCATACATAGACATGAACAGACCCTAAGATTCTCCTCCCAGACCTTGCTGTTCTGTCTGAGTAGGTGATGTCTCCTTCCTCCTTTTGACTTCCAGGCCTTGGGCTGTGGCAAGGGTCTGTCCTCGGCTCATTGATTCTGTCCATCCCCTAGAAGAGGCTCAGATGACCCAGAAAACCACCTCTAATCCCACCCAGGGAGTCCCCTCCCTACCCCAGAAGATCCCAGGAAGACTGACTTATGGCTACAAACCATGAAAAGCCCCTTCTCCCTCCAGATCTGGGGTCTGACTCAGCTCATTACATGTGTGTTGAGAGGCCAGTGAGGCATAAGATAACTTCACACCTTTAACATATTGGTCATTCAAGTATCCATCATGTGTTACACGGTGCTTTCTACATTCATCCAGGCACTAGTCCCCACCCTCCAGAGCACGCAAACAATGTTAGATAATGATAAACACATATTTATAACATATAGACACAGAGCTTGAGATGTACCAGGTTCAAGCATTTTTCAGACATTCACTCTTTAATACTTTCCCTAATATTGCAGGAGGTAGAGTTAGTATTGCCAAGTATCAGAGACAAAAACTGAGGCATAAACAACATTGCTCCCAAATCTTGTATCTTCAGACGACACATGCTTAACACCTCACGGTTTCTGTGACTCAGGAATCTTGACGCAATTTAGCTGGGTGCTTCTGACTGACCTGCAGTGCCTCACAGGCTGGGGCAGCCATGTTAACTGAGGCTCTTCTGGGGGGATTTGCTCCCAAGTTCACTCACATGGGTGTTGTCAGGATTCTGTTTGAACTGACAGCCTAGTTCCTATCTGTCTGTTAGATGCGACTTTCCCTTGATTTTTCCCGATGGGGCCTCCATACAGGGCAGCTCAAATCACCTGTGGTTGCTCTCCCAGTTCCAGAAAAAGACAGAGTGAGAGAGACACAGAGAGAGACAGAGAAGGGGAGAGATGCTAACAGAGGAACAGAGGGAGAAAGGGAGAACTTAAGAGAGCAAGTAAGAGGGGAGTGGCAGTTTTTATTGTAATGGATGTGACATCCTATCACCTGGGCTGCATTCTGTTGCTCACACGAGGATGTCAGTGTCACATAGGGATGTACACACCTGGAAGCAGCTGTCACTGAGAGTCCTTGTGGAGCCTGCCCAGCAAATGGACCAAGAGGCACAAGACCTGAATCTAAGCAGGGAGGGTTGGAAAGTTTATGCCAGTGGATGACAACATCTGAATCTCCTCTGATTTCTACCCTTTGAAGGTGCAGACTGAAAATGAGAACAGTGGGCAATGACTTTCCCAAGATCACTTGGCTGGAACCCAGACCTGCTTTGAGAGGTATTCCCTGCTGTGTCCAACCCTTCTTGTAATAATGATCTGTGCCTCAGATACATGTGACACCAGCACACAGATGTTGAAGGCATTGTTTCACATCCACCAATGGTGTCCCCAGGAAGTAGACACTGGTCTGGTCCCCACTGTGCAGGTCTGGAGACTGGGGAGGACCCAGGAGGCTTTTCCAGGATAGAGAACTGCCTTCTCAAAGCAGGATCCTGGTTCCATTCCCAAGAAGTGGTGGGGAGGGCTGTGCAGTCAAGACGGGGCTTTGAGTGGGTTTGAAGGAAGAAGTGACCTCACTTCCTCGGTGACACAGCAAAACAGAACTTGAAATGTGGTAACCCAGCAGCCACGTTCTAGAGCCAGCTGGCTATCCCTACTCACTTGACCAGAGGTGCTCAATGTAGCGACCTGTTCTCATGTTGTGGCCTGACATTCTGGGCCCCAGCTTCTGGAAAGGTGAGAGTGGGGGCCATTTCAGACACAAGGTCAGCCTTCACCTCCAATACCTCTGGTCATTTGACAAGAGGCCCCCGAAGGTAACACAGGGCAGCCCTGGCCAGACCTCCCAGGCCACAGCTATAACTCCACATGGGCAGCCCAACCTATCTGGTCAGTTCCTGTGTGTGTTTGAGAGAGAGAGGTGGGGGAAGGTAGGAGATGAGGGGGCAGGAGCAGGTTGTTAGGTGTTGGAAGTCTGTTCATCCGTCGTTAGCAACCCAGACCAAGGCTGGCAGGCTGGGAAGGTCAGCACTGGGAACCAAGTTCCTCGCCCCCCATGTTATCCACGCACCCTTGAGGTGTCATCTTGTTCCCTTTCTGGCTCGATTCTGTGCAGATGGTCCTCTGCCTGACCTGGGGAGCATAACTACAGTGGAGGCACCCTGTAGTGATAGCCAGGTTTGCTCCTGATGCCTCCGGGCCTGGCTACCTTGCCCAGGAGATCATGGAGGAGCCAGTGGATGCTTCAGCTACTCCATTGCCCTGGCCATGGGGCAGGTGTCCCAGGCCACCAACCGCTGGGGCCAGTCTGATCTGAGAGTGGTCGTGGAGGGCCTGAGATGACCAGGGCGGGCCTGGAACCCCACCTTGAATCTGAAGCCCCCTGGGGCCCTGCCGGGGTTTTCCAACTAGAGTGCCCCTCAATCCCACTCCCAAGGGAACTGACGTCCACTCCTCCCTCACTAACAATGTCAGAGGGTAGAAAGTCACTCTTCACAAATTTGTTGAACAGTAGAGAAAAAAAATATTGTTTCACTTAGCACTGGACCATGTGTATCTTTGCTTTTTGTCCTTTTGCTGAACCTGGGATCTATATAAGGCAAGTCTCAAAATTCCCTACAATGTGAAAGAAAACCCAAGTCTTTATTTGAAATCAGCAGGATCCCCACTGATTACATCTGCCCTGTTCACTGTCTCCTAACTAGGAAGGGAGGAGCTTCACCCAGCCCTCTCCCTCCATGTCAGGGGCAGATCAAGCCTCAGGAAGCTCAGAGGGAAAGGCAAGCAGTCTACGCTCTGGAGGTTCCTCAGCTCTGACCTCATGGCTGTGAGCAGCCAGCTGACATCCCCAAGCCTGTTTTCTCAGTTCAGCGGGGCTGTTTGTTGAGAATTCATTGGGATAATGGTCTTAGTGCTACTAATGCAGGGAGGCCTGTTGCTCCTCAGATAACAAGGTGCCTAGACTGCAGTCACTGTATCACCCTTCTCTGTCCCCACCAAACCCAAATGGTCCCCTTAAAGGCTGAAATCTTTTCCAGTGCATGTGCTCCTGTCACTACTCCTGGACACGCCCCTGAGGGGCGGGGCCTCCTGGCTGAGCTCCAGGTCGCCACCCTCCTGCTGTTTCAGGTGGTCTCTCTCCTCCTCTCACCCATAGTGAAGGGATGATGTGGTATCTGGTCATTAACTTATTCTCAAATGATTCAAAGACAAAAAGATCTTTGTTTTGCATTTTCAACTTTGTGTAAATTTTCTATTGTTTCAAAACAAAGAAATGCTTTAAAACTGAAAGGTCTGAGTTTTAGGGACCCTAGAAGGTGAGTGGCCTTCTGTCACTCCTGATGCTCGGCCTTGCGGTTCTGGGGATGAAGATGGATGGGATGGGATGGGGCTGCTGGGGGATGGGGTGGTGGGGGGGTGGAGGGAAGCAGTGAGCCTGGGGACACTTGGGCTGTGGGGGCAGAGTCAGAGTAAGGTGGTCTCAGCTGAGATGCCCCCTGTGGGGAAAGTTGCCAGGGTCTCTAAAGGGGTCTTAGGTTCTCGGGGGCTCCCCCCTTCACCCCACCTTCCAGCAATTACCTGGAAGTGCCCCTTTATTCCTCTGCCTCTCCCACTATCCTGTGAGCCCTGAGGGCACAAACCTGGCTTAGTTTCCTGCTGTATCACCTCTGTTGACCAACACGATGGGGAGGCTAGGATCAAGGGCCCATTCCTGGAGGTGACAGTCCTGGGTGTCAAAGTCCTCACCAAAGGGGGTTAGGGGTGCTGGGAACCGAGCCCACTCAGCCCCAGGGCCTGTGTGCTTGACACCGCTGCTTTCATCTCCAGGGAATTCCTTGATTCTGGGGCAAAACGACCAGGTGAGGAGCAGAGGGCAGAGATGCTCATAGGACGCTTCCGATAAAACAGAGCCATTAGAAAGGATTTGAGTGTCGATCACCAGAGTCCTGGTGCGTGGATTAGTGCCCTTGGGCAGCGAAATGTGGGCCTGGTTTGAGAAGGGAAGGTGTCCAGGATAGTTAAGTAAATAGAGGGGTGGCGTGGCTCAAAACATTAAACTTTAACAGAACATTTGTTGGGCAAGAAGAATCAATTGCAATCCAGGGGAAGGCACCCTGCAGCCAGGAGGCTCTTCTGCAGCTCACATGCCTCTGTGCAAACCCCAGACTCAGAAAGGCCAGAGGCTGCCCACACCTCACTCACATCTATTGGGAGGAGAAGTCTGGCCTTGTCACAGGACAGGCACGGAGAGTGGGGCAGTGCAATACTCTCTTCTCTGAGGAAGGCTTTCACTGTCAGGAACCTGCCCCGGAACTTGCTATGCTCCCCCCACCCCTCCAGGCTCCGCGTGTGCTCCCGCTGCACCTCTGGAGAGGAGTTGGGGAGGTGCAGTCACTACAAAGTATCGAGGCCTCAGTCAATCATTGTGTCAGCTGGGCTGGACAACGCTGGCCTTTGGCCCCTAAATCCAGGAGCTTTGGGGGCCCACTTGGGTTCAGGGGGTTCTGGTGGTTCTTGGTGAGCCGAGAGGTTCTCCAGCGAACATGCGTGGCATTCAGGAGGGCTGCCCGAGAACCGAGAGGTTGGCGGTGAGTTGGCAGCGCCATCCAGCCTGGCTCTGCGTATCCTTGGGTCTCAGAAGCAAGGGAGCCTGAGAGTCATGGGCTGGGGTGGAGAAGAAGGTCCCATGATCCCCACCCCTGCAGCAGGAGGAAGCTGTAATCCTGGACTGACCCCACAACACTGGCCTAGAGCTCTGCAGAGCCAAAGCCCTGCTGGGGTCACAGCCTGTGGGGCAGAAACTCTGACCTCTCTTGTGCATGGGTAGATGTGCACCCGCTAGACTGCGTGGGAGGGAGCGCCTTCAAGGAGCTTAGGTCGCAGCAGAGGCCCCTGTGGATCTCACCCCTGTGGGATCCTGGGTGCTCAGCTCCTCGGGGTGGAGAAGCTTTTGTGATGGTGGGGGCCTGGGGACCTGAGTTCTCCAAGCCCCTGGTTCACATGCAGAGGAAACCACAGAACTGCCCTCACCTGCTCGGACAATTCTGGGGTCTCTCCTGTGCAGGTTACAGTCCTGTGATTTTTGCACAGCAAGTGGAAGGTGCCCTAGAGATGAAACCAGGAGGAGTGTTAGTTGCTCAGGGACTCTTTGTGATCCCATGGACTGTCCATGGGATTCTCCAGGCAAGAATACTGGACTGGGTTGCCATTCCGTTCTGCACGGGATCTTCCCCAATGAGGAATCAAACCCAGGTCTCCTGCATTGCAGACTGATTCTTTACCATCTGAGCCACTAGGGAAAGCCCTATATATACATTCATTTTTGGCTGTGTGTGTGTGTGTGTGTGTGTGAGTGTGTGTGTGTGTGTGTGTGTGTGTGTGAGTGTGTGTGTGTGTGTCTTTCTTGATGTGGGGGCCTTTCTTTAGTGGGACAGGAGGGGAATGCAGGGGGTGTGGGGTGGGGAGGGGAAGGTGTGTGTGGCACTTCTCTCTAGTTGCAGTTCCCTGGCTTCTCACTGCAGTGATTTCTCTTGTTGCAGAGCACAGGCTCTAGGAGCAGGGCTTCAGTAGTTAGGGCTCTGAGAGCTCCAGAGTGTGGGCTCAGTGTTCAGCTGAGGCACAAGGGCTTAGCTGCTTCATGGCATGTGGGATCTTCCCTGATCAGGGATTGAACCCACCTTTCCTGCATTGGTAGGAGGATTCTTAACCATTGAGCCACCAGGGAAGCCCCTTTACATTGGTTTTTAAATGATGGTCTAGGTAAAAATTCTCTTGAGGGCAAAGCTCATGCCTAAGATTATGCAAGACTTTGGGCAAAAGAGAAACATTCCAGAACAATCTGGAAACAATCCAAAGATCTGGTGGGAGATTTGCTAAGTAGATCACACTGCAGAAAGAGGATGAGCTCCTGGAAGATAATTAGTAGTTATGCCCAGGAAGATGCTAGATGACCCAACTTGTAATACATTGTAGCATGAAAACAGCCTGTTACAAAACCAGGGTGAGTGGTACAGAGCCCATTTGAAAAGATAAGACATAAAATGATATCTGCCACATTGTTATTTGTTTTTATTATTTTTATTTGGCTTTTAAATTGTATTTATTTATTTATTTTTTGGCTTATCCACTAGTGGAGGTGATGGAATTCCCAGTTGAGCTATTTCAAATCTTGAAAGATGATGCTGTGAAAGTGCTGCACTCAAAATGCCAGCAAATTTGGAAAACTCAGCAGTGGCCACAGGACAGGAAAAGGTCAGTTTTCATTCCAATCCCAAAGGAAGGCAATGCCAAAGAATGCTCAAATGTCCGCACAATTGCACTCATCTCACATGCTAGTAAGATCAGATCAGATCAGTCGCTCAGTCGTGTCCGACTCTTTGCGACCCCATGAATCGCAGCACGCCAGGCCTCCCTGTCCATCACCAACTCCTGGAGTTCACTCAGACTCACCTCCATTGAGTCAGTGATGCCATCCAGCCATCTCATCCTCTGTCGTCCCCTTTTCCTCTTGCCCCCAATCCCTCCCAGCATCAGAGTCTTTTCCAATGAGTCAACTCTTCGCATGAGGTGGCCAAAGTACCAGAGTTTCAGCTTTAGCATCATTCCTTCCAAAGAAATCCCAGGGCTGATCTCCTTCAGAATGGACTGGTTGGATCTCCTTGCAGTCCAAGGGACTCTCAAGAGTCTTCTCCAACCACAGTTCAAAAGCATCAATTCTTCGGCGCTCCACATGCTAGTAAAGTAATGCTCAAAATTCTCCAAGCCAGGCTTCAGCAATACATGAACCGTGAACTTCCTGATATTCAAGCTGGTTTTAGAAAAGGCAGAGGAACCAGAGATCAAATTGCCAACATCCGCTGGATCATGGAAAAAGCAAGAGAGTTCCAGAAAAACATCTACTTCGGCTTTATTGACTATGCCAAAGCCTTTGACTGTGTGGATCACAATAAACTGTGGAAAATTCTTCAAGAGATGGGAATACCAGACCACCTGACCTGCCTCTTGAGAAATTTGTATGCAGGTCAGGAAGCAACAGTTAGAACTGGACATGGAACAACAGATTGGTTCCAAATAGGAAAAGGAGTACGTCAAGGCTGTATATTGTCACCCTGCTTATTTAACTTATATGCAGAGTACATCATGAGAAACGCTGGACTGGAAGAAACACAAGCTGGAATCAAGATTGCTGGGAGAAATATCAATAACCTCAGATATGCAGATGACACCACCCTTATGGCAGAAAGTGAAGAGGAACTAAGAAGCCTCTTGATGAAAGTGAAAGAGGAGAGTGAAAAAGTTGGCTTAAAGCTCAACATTCAGAAAACGAAGATCATGGCATCCGGTCCCATCACTTCATGGGAAATAGATGGGGAAACAGTGGAAACGGTGTCAGACTTTATTTTTCTGGGCTCCAAAATCACTGCAGATGGTGACTGCAGCCATGAAATTAAAAGATGCTTACTCCTTGGAAGGAAAGTTATGACCAACCTAGACAGCATATTCAAAAGCAGAGACATTACTTTGCCAACAAAGTTTCGTCTAGTCAAGGCTATGGTTTTTCCCGTGGTCATGTATGGATGTGAGAGTTGGACTGTGAAGAAGGCTGAGCGCCGAAGAATTGATGCTTTTGAACTGTGGTGTTGGAGAAGACTCTTGAGAGTCCCTTGGACTGCAAGGAGATCCAACCAGTCCATTCTGAAGGAGATCAGCCCTGGGATTTCTTTGGAAGGAATGATGCTAAAGCGGAAACTCCAGTACTTTGGCCACCTCATGCGAAGAGTTGACTCATTGGAAAAGACTCTGATGCTGGGAGGGATTGGGGGCAGGAGGAGAAGGGGACGACAGAGGGCGAGATGGCTGGATGGCATCACTGACTCGATGGACATGAGTCTGAGTGAACTGTGGGAGTTGGTGATGGACAGGGAGGCCTGGCATGCTGCGATTAATGGGGTCACAAAGAATCGGACAAGACTGAGCGACTAACTGAATTGAACTGATGTTTTCTAATTTTTATAAAAAGATAATCGGTTTTTCTTGTTTTAAATTTCAAGAAGTGAAAAAAACAAACAAACCATAGACCACGGGGTTGGAGGAAGCACACCTTCCCCCATGATTCAGTATACACAGGGGATGTGGGTAACAGAGAGGAAATGAGAGGTTTGCTGCAGGAAACCCTGCTGCTGTGGGAATGCTATCTCAGGCCCTTTCTCCAGGGCCGGCTGGGAGTTCAGTGACAACTTTTCTGGTTGCTCTCCACCCATTAAGTACCAGTGAAGTTAAAACCTCAATGGAACCCCAAATGTCCAAGTACCCATATTATAAAATTAAATTTATTTTAACAAATGCAATGATTCTAATTTGTTGCTATAAAATCAATGACTATTTTTGGCTGCCACGTAAAAAGTTACTGTTTACAAACGTCTTATTTGAGCCTCCCAAGCCTCCTCTGAGCGAGTGTTACATTCCCTTGTTACTAATAAGGGAATAGATCTAGTGAATTTTAAAACACTTTCCAGTAGTAAGTGGCTTCTTTAACTGTCATTCAAAAGCTTATATTCTTAAGCACATAATAATTTTAAGTATTCTAAATCAGGGCAAACTCTTCATAAACTTCATTTTTGATAGAGGTCTAACCTTCCAACAAAAGGTAGGCCAAAATTTAAGTATCCAACACCCGCTATAAATAGATGCTGCCTTTCTTCTTCCATGCTCTCTAGTCTGAAAGGCAGTCATCACCACATAATGCATTCTAAAGCGTACTGACCTGCTGTTCCCAGATTTTCTGTTCTCTTCTGGACCCAGGCTACCTGGTGTGGACTCCCAGTTCAATTGTTTAATAGCTCTGTGACTTTGACCCTCTCTGTACCTTCTCTTCTCTTTGGTGAAGTTTATTATTTGTAAAAACAGGCCTTTCCTCATTGTGATTTCAGATGCATCCAGTAGTAAGCAGCTGCTTGCAGTAAGCAGTGGCCAGAAGCACAATCTTAGTTTTCCGGACCAGGAGTCCTAACCACTGGGCCACAGCAGTTAGGGCCAGAGTCCCTAGTCCTTGCCTGACTAGTCAAGAATGAATTCAGGCAAGAAGGCAGAAGTTAAATCGCAAAGTAGAAAGTTTACTGAAAAGAAAATACATGTGGAAAGGTACACGGGTGAGCTCAGAGAGAATCTTGACTTTGGGAAGTTTAAATCCCTCATAAGGGGGCAGTTTTCCAGGTTTTTGCCTTCCTTCAGGGCAGTCATCTTGCTTTGTCCCCCTTCGCTCCAGTTAATTTGTCTCAAGACCCTCCCCTCAGGTGCACACACACCTGTCAGCCAAGATGGATCTCAAAGTGAAGTTTTCTGGGAGGAGCAAGACTCATTATGGCCTGGAATTTTCCCCTGACTTTTGACCCCAAGGAGCTTTTCTGCCTCGGTGTAGTGTCTCCCTTGTCCCAAAGAAGAGTTGGGGGGGTGGGTCTGCAGATTCCTTAATCCTTTACTCAAAACAGGGTTTGCACCTCTTTGTCCTTGCCATAGTTATTACCTTGACTGTTGCCGTGACTATTACCTTAAGGTGTTCACAAGAGACAAAGACTGGCTATTTACCCTGTTTCTCTTGTTACTTACATTTTGGAGGGCAAGCAGGAGGCTGATTGTAAATTCAACTGGAGCCCACCCATCTCTTGTCTCAGAAAATGCTAACAGTTGTAAGTATCCAACCTGAAGCCTGCTTCTTCCTGCCCCGTGACAGGCAAACAGGAGGCCAGTTGTAAATGTCTAACCTGGAGCCCATCTATCTCCTACCTCAACTGGATTGAGATCATTAAATGAATCAATAACTCTTCATGTGCTATCTTCTTTTTCATCACTTTGTTTCTTACCTACCCTCTTCATTTTTAACACATTCAAAATTTGGTAAGGTAACTTCTCCTTTATGACTTTTGTTCAGAAATTTTCTGGCCATTAATGTACTTTCCCCCGTAATGATTACCTGAACACATTTTTTAAAATCCCTGATCCTCAAAAGACTTTAAGCTCATCTGGATAGGGCCTCCTAAGAACCCCCATTTCACCCTAAATCCCTCTCTTCCATCCAGGGAATTACCTTCACCCCCAGAGTCTCCCTGAGGGAGTTCCTGCCCCACCCTCACTGCCCCAGGATGCCTTCTAGAAAGCCCCAGGGTAAGTACCTCTGGTGGGTAGGGTGGAGGTATCAGATTTGTTGAATGTCTGTCTGCATATTGGGTGCTTGTAGCTGTTGGAGACCAGTTCTTTGGCCCCTCCTTGGGTTCACAGAATTCCAGGGAGCAGGCCGTCTGGGGAACACCCTGGGAAAGCAATGCTGGACAGAAGAAGAGGGGATACCTTACATCCCAGGCAGAATGCTGTGAAGGACAGAGGAAGTGTAAGCAAGAGCTTCAAAGAGTGACTCAGCTGCCCTTCTTTTCTTGGAAGAAGGCAGGTGGTAGATGGGGGCAGGGAACGGGAAGACCCTCCCCACACACTGACTCAGAGGCAGTTGAGGCTGCCAGCCCTGCTAGAGGATTAGACCCTGTTCTCCTTCAAGCTCGGATGAGTTGCACTCCAGCTACAGGTCTTTCAAGGGAACAAAGCTGTACAGCCCCCTTCTCTGGGTCCTGTGCAGGGCCTCTGTGGCACATCTCCTTCATCACCCTGGGTGCCAGCATCACCACTCAGGGCCATGACCAGCATGTGGGTGCCCCACACTCCCTGAAGTCTGGATCTGTAAGGCCTAGGCTGGAGAACTTTACTGTCCAAATAAGGCCTGCACCGGGGGGAGGCAAGTGAGGAACCAAACAACTCAGTCATCAAGATAAATAGTATTTTAACACAGTCTTTTTATTTTTTATTTATTTATTTTTTAAATATAAATTTATTTATTTTAATTGGAGGCTAATTACTTTACAATATTGTATTGGTATTGCCATACATCAACATGAATCCGCCATGGGTGTACACATGTTTCCCATCCTGAACCCCCCTCCCACCTCCCTCCCCATACCATCCCTCTGGGTGATTCCAGTGCACCAGCCCTGAGCATCCTGTATCATGCATTGAACCTGGACTGGCGATTCATTTCACATATGATATACATGTTTCAATGCCATTCTCCCAAATCATCCCACCCTCGCCCTCTCCCACAGAGTCCAAAAGACTGTTCTATACATCTGTGTCTCTTTTGCTGTCTCACATACAGGGTTATTGTTACCATCTTTCTAAATTCCATATATATGCATTAGTATACTGTATTGGTGTTTTTCTTTCTGGCTTACTTCACTCTGTATAATAGGCTCCAGTTTCATCCACGTCATTAGAACTGATTCAAATGTATTTTTTTAATGGCTGAGTAATACTCCATTGTGTATATGTACCACAGCTGTCTTATCCATTCGTCTGCTGATGGACATCTAGGTTGCTTCCATGTCCTGGCTATTAGAAACAGTGCTGTGATGAACATTGGGGTACATGTGTCTCTTTCAATTCTGGTTTCCTTGGTGTGTATGCCCAGCAGTGGGATTGCTGGGTCATAAGGCAGTTCTATTTCCAGCTTTTTAAGGAATCTCCACACTGTTCTCCATAGTGGCTGTATTAGTTTGCATTCTCACCAACAGTGTAAGAGGGTTCCCTTTTCTCCACACCCTCTCCAGCATTTATTGCTTGTAGACTTTTGGATCGCAGCCATGCTGACTGGTATGAAATGGTACCTCATTGTGGTTTTGATTTGCATTTAAAAAACACATTTTTTTTTTTTTTTGCCAGAGAATTTACAATTAACACACACAAAAAATTTGAAGAGATGAGTACTACTGATTTTTGCTTTTGCTTCATGCTCAGAGGTGGCTGGGCAGTGGTGCTGTGCCCAAATAAGACCCACTTGACCTGGTGCAACCCTTCTCTCCTGCTGGTATTCAGTCAGGGACAAGGTGGGGACAGGGTCTTGGAGCCCAGAGACTGTTTACTGAGCATATGTGACTCTGTGAGGTGGGTATTTTGCCCTCATTTTCAAATGACAAGATACCCATCAGAAGGTTAAGTCACTGGTCTACAGTCACAGAACTGGCAGAGGGTGGATTTGAGGTGTGTGGTTGTCCTGTCACCTGGAAGCACCCTGAACTGAAGGGTGGGAGAGGAGGAGGGGAGTCCTGTGTAACCTGCATCCTCATCACTCAGGCCACTTTCCCGATGCTGGTCACGCTCCAGGTCCACTGTGGACACTGACGTCACAGACGAATGAGTGTCCCTGTGTTTGAGGAACCCATCTTCTCTGGAGTTGCTGATTCCTTACTCTGTGCAGAGCGTGAAAAAAATCAATCGGTTTATCTATTTTTATTGTTTAAAAAAAGCCTAGATATTTAACCAAAAATGTTTTAGATTAACATAATATTACATGCAAAAAGTTGAACAGACATACAAGTCCAAGAAAATGAAAGCACATTGTGAATGTTCTTGATGTTTTGATTCTCTATCTTTACAATTTATATAAAGTGCACGAATCTTTAGGGCTTACCTGATTTCTTCATGTGCAGGTACTGTGTCCTCACCACTTACAGCATGCTTGAAGGCTCTCTCATGCCCATGTCCAGTCATTATCCCTCCATGGTAACCACCCTTGATTTAAGTCACCAAACATTAGCTTTTCCTGTTTTTGCACTTGACTTGCCTTCTCAAAAGCTACAAGTTTCCCCCACCATAAGCTTCTAGAAGGTCTAATTTTCCCCTTCACATTTAGGTGTACAATTCATCTAGAAATAATTTTAACTTATGGTGTGAGGTATGAGGCGGGGCAGTGTCAGTTCCCTCCAGAGGATATCCAATTGGCCTACCTGATTTATTGCACAGTGTTTCCACTGCCACACTGCAGTGTCACTTTTTGTCTGAGATCAGATGATGGCACATGTGGGGGTCTGCTAATGGGTTCTCTGGTCTGTTGCTCCACTGGTCTGTTTGTCTACCTTTACACAAAACTATACTATTATAACAATCACTAAGTCAATGTTCAGTGTGTATCCTTCAATTTTCTTCCTCTTTGTGTTTGCTATGCTTCACCCTTTGCATTTTCACATGGATTTCAGAATCAGCTCGTTAATTTTGACAAAAATGCATCTACTAGGACTGTGAGATAGCACTGAATTTATAAATTTGGGCAATGCTTGAAAGCAATTTGAGTCTTCCAATCCACAAATACAAAATAGATCTTACTTGTTTAATTTCAAACCTTTATTTAGATTTATTTCTAATCATTTAATATTTTTGATGCTGTTGTCCATGATTCTTTTAGTTCCATTATCTAATTGTTTTGTAATATATAGAAATACAGTTGACTTTTGCGTATTGACATTCTACCTAGCAACTCTGCTAAATTCACTTAAATATGTAAGTTTTATTTGTAGACTTTTTTGGATTTTCTAAGTACATAAACATATTGTGTAGGAATGACTTATTTTTCTTTCTTTCCAACCTTATTTTTAAAAAAACATATTGTATGGGTTAGGACAAAAATATTTACAATGTTAAATTAAAGAGGTAATAGTTATAATTTTATTTATTGTATGCAGGGAGAGAGCATTAAATACTTCACTTGAAATGAAATCATGATGTTTGTGCAACATGACATGTCTATGATAGATTTCTTTTGTGGATATATATGCTTTGTCAGATTAAGGAAGTACCTGTGTATTACTAGTTTTAAGAGGTTTTGCTATAAATGCCTGTTTAATTTTGGCAGCTGTCTTCTGCACCTCTTGAGTTGGTTTTTCTCTTATTCTGTAACTGTTAGATCACAGTGGGTTTTGTTTGTTTTTTAACCATACTTGATCATGATGTAGTTTTTACATATCATTAGATTCCATCTAATTCACTTTTTAGGATTTTTGCATCTCTCTTCATGAGAAATAAATGTCTACATTTTCATTTTTTTCCCCTAATGTGTCTGTTGGATTTTGGCACCAAAGTTACGCAGGTCCCGTAAAAAGTATCAGGAAGCATTCTCTCACTTTTTCTATTACCTGGAAATTTTTATAGAACTGGAATTATTTCTTCTTTAAATCAGAAGAATTTACTAGTGAAGTCAGCTAGGCTTCAATCTCTTTGTGGAAAGGTTTTAGATTTTGGATTCAATGTCTTCAATAGATTTAGTACTATTTTTTAATTTCTTTTGCCCATTTTATTAATGTTGGGATTTCTAAGGAATTTGTCCTTATCATCTAAACTATCAAATATGTTTGCCTATTGCATAACCTTCTAATACATTTATTTTCTTTCATGTAAAATCTTGTTGTGATATCCCTTTTCATACTGGTTACTGGCAAGGTATTTTTTTCCTCTTTCTTGATCAGAAGTGAATTAATCAAAGAATCAACTTTCTGTGGTACTTTCTCTCTTGTACGTATGGTTCCTGTTTAATCAATGTCTGATCTTCCTTATTGCCTTCCTACTATGTTCTTTGAGTTTGCTTTTCTTTTGTGACTTCCTAAAATAGAAGGCTAGATAATTAGTTTTCAACCTTTTTCTTAATAAAGTTATGCATTTTCCTTCAAACATGTTTTAGCATTGTATTTTACCATCATCTGTGTAAAAATATTTCCTAATTTCTGAAATTTCTCAATCTAAAAATACTACTTTTGTAATTAAGAAATACCTGAGAGGAAAATACTTTGAGACAAGTATTTGTTCCTCGTAACATTTTTGTTTACAAGTTTTAGCGTTCATTAATTTCTGCCTGAAACAATCCTTACTATAGTGGCTGCCTAATGACAATCTTCCAACTTCATCATTTCTTCTGTATATCATGGGAATTCTACCATCATAAATGGTTTCTCTCCTGCCCTTCCCTGTTATTTCAGTGCAACCTATTTATCTTTACTATTTTTTTTCCTGTGTTGCATTATTTTCTTTCAAGTAATTTCTTTTGTAATTTAGGCTTCATATTTTTGTTCCAGTTGTTACTTTTATATCATCTTCCAGTGCTCTGAATCTCATGTTTCTCTACCTTTTATTATCAGCAGCCTAAGAATTAAAGAGGTATCCTTTGATTTCCTATTAATGGAAGTATCTTATTTCCCTCAACCCTCTCTTTCCTCTTTCTATGCTTACTCATGTTTTTACTTTACCAGAATATATTTTTGTATAGTATTCTTCCATCTGCTCAACCCTCATTTTAGTCTTAGATGTGAAATTAAATATTTTAAATGCTCACCATCAATCCTTTAGCTGGATGAAGCTCAACCTCTAGTATACTCCTCAGAAAATTGGTTTTTGTATATGGTATAAGTATAGACCAAGATACATATACATTTTTCTCAAATAGATGTGCAAGTGATTCAGCACCATTTTTTAAAGACTATCCTTTTTCCAATGAATTGTTTTTGTAATTTTGACAAAAATCAGTTCACTGTGTAGTGGGTAGTTTTATTCAGGACTCTCTTCTGTTTTACTAATCGATATGTCTGTCCTTTCAGAAGTCCATACTGTTATAGCTACTGTAACTTTATGATAGGCCTGGAAATAAAATAGTGTATGTTTTGGACTGTTTTTCCTGTTCAAAACTGTGAGTATTCTAGTTCCTTTGCTATTTCACATATGTTTCAGGATGTTTGTCAGTTTTCACAGAAGATCTTCCTGGGAATTTGATAGGAAAGGGATTGAATCTAAAAATTAGTGTGGAGAACACTGACACTTTAACAACATTGACTCTTTCAGTCCATTAACAGGGCACATCCTTTCAGTATCTAGGTCATTGTTACTCTGCTGGGGACCAGCCCCGGCTGATCCAGGGTATTCGAAGGAGAGACGGCGTAGGCGAAGATCAGGAAACAATTGCTTAATTAAATGTTAATTAAGGATATAAAGAGTAATAGAATGAGGATAGCTCAGTAAAATTCAGTGAAAAGAGGCTGAAATAAGGATAGCTCAGTGAGGAAATTCAGTGGAGAAAAGAGGCTGAATAATTCAGCCAGAAGGTAAGAGAAAGAACAACATGGGGAGACCAAGTTTTGGTGAGCAAGGCCCGCACTTTATTTTCCAAAGTAGTTTTTATACCTTAAGTTATGCATAGAGGATAATGGGGGAAGGGATAGAGTCAGGCAGCAAGCCAGGCTTTCTTCCTGCAAACTTATCATATGCAAAAGCTTAGGTGATTTGCATCATCTTCTGGCCCGGAGGCCTGTTAACATTTTAAGACCCTTTCTTCAGAAAACTTATTTTTCTCTAAAGGTGATTGGTCAGGAGCCACCCTCCAAAAGCATTAGATAAAGTTGCATTCCTACAGAGCAAAGGTGTGGTGGGCTATAACAAGAAAAAGAATTAACAGGTTACAAACATTAAAGCTACTACTTACACCAATTATATTAATCAATACACTGCCAGGGACACAGCAGGTAAGGGATATGGAAACTTAGCAGCAAACATTGGCCCAACAAGTGAAAATCCCTCACCAATACAATTTCTAATCAATCTTTTAACTACTCAAAAGAATCTGTGTTTAGACAGTTTAGAACATCTCCTGCCTCTCACAGTTGGGAGGCTCTGAACAATCACATGTGGCCGGAAAAACCTATTCAGGCAGGCTAGAGGATTTCCAAAGGAGTTTGTAGGTTAAACACTGTCACACCCAGGAATTATTAACTGGAACTGTAAGCTAACTCTTTTTTCAGAGAGGTAGTGGGGGACAGCCCCCCGTAAAGTCAGAGGTGTAGGTGAAGGCACAAAGCAGAAAGTAGGCAGACTCTGGTTTTGGGGGTATATGCTCGAGAATTTCCAGGGGGACTCCTGAGACTCGATCCCGCCTTTGCATATGCCGAGCCTCCTTCCTCATGACCTTTGTCATGGGCGGAGTTCCTCACTGGCTCCCAGCAGTGATAGAATTCCAGTTGAGCTATTCCAGATCCTGAAAGATGATGCTGTGGAAAGTGCTGCACTCAATATGCAATATGCACTCAATATGCAATACGCCGGCTCCCGGCATTACTCCCCTCTTCATTGCTGTTCTCAGCATTTCACTTGACTTACATTTAATTATTCCATGTTTTCTGGTCCTGTCGTAAATAGTGGTGCATTTAACTCAAATTTCCCATTGTATATTCCAAGTATGTAAAAACAGAACTGAGTTTTGAATGTTGATTTTATTATTTTTTTAATTTCTATTTTTTAATATAAATTTATTTTAATTGGAGGCTACTTTACAATATTGTATTGGTTTTGCCATACTTCAACTGAATGTTGATTTTATATTTTGCTATCTTGCTTAATTGACTTGTTATGGTGGATTTTTTTTGGTAAAGTTTTAAAAGGAGTTTTCTTGAAGACAGTCATGCTGTCTTTCAGTATGGTTGTTATTCTTTCTTTCTAATATCTACCCTTTTTTCTTTCTTGCCTAATGCAATCAGCTAAGTCTTCTAGTACAATGTTGAAACAGAGTGGTGAGAGTGGATATAGTTTACTTGCTCTCAATTTTAGGGGAAGCTGTTTATTTTCACCCTTACATGAACTACAGACATTTTCCAGATGTGCTTCATTAGTTTGAGGAAGCAACTTCTTATTCCTGATTCGCTGTTGTTGTTGTTGTTTTTTTAACATTACACATGAGGTTTCTATTTAATTTTTTTGGGCTGCATTGAGTCTTTGTTGCTTTGTGCCGCCTCTCTCTAGTTGCAGTGAGTGGGGGTACTCTTCACTGTGGTGTGAGGGCTTCTCATTGCAGTGATTTCTCTTGCTGTGGAGTACAAGCTCTAGGCACATGGGCTTCAGTAGTTGCAGCTCACAGGCTCTAGACCATGGGCTCAATAGTTGTGCTGCACAGGCTCATTTGCTCTACAGCATGTGGAATCTTCCTGGATCAGGGATTAAACCCGTGTCTCCTGCACTAACAGGCAGATTCTCATCCACTGCACCACTAAAGAAGTCCTGCTGAGGTGTTTCTTTTTTTGTTTATTTTTTTAATGGGTGCTGTGGAACTTGAACAGATGCTTTTACTACACCTATTGATGTGATCATGCGATTTTTTGTAGTTATTCCAGTATGAATTAGTGATCGAATTCTGAAATTGAATCAGCTTCCTATTCCCAAGATAAACTCCAGTTTATCTTCTTGTATTACCCTTTACATATTTCAGGAGTAAATTAACTAATATTGAAGATTTTTACATCTGTGTTCATAAAGAACATTTGTAGAATCTTTCATTAAAAAATCAGAGTAATGCTAATTTCAGAAAATGAGTTAATATTTATTTGTCATCTATTTTCTGAAAGAGTTTGTATAGAATTGGAATTACTTCTATCTTAAATGTCTGATAGCAATGACCAGTGAAATGACCTGAGCTTGGATATTTTTTTGTTCAGTTCAATCGCTAAGTCGTGTTCGACTCTTTGCGACCCCATGAATCACAGCATGCCAGGCCTCCCTGTCCATCACCAACTCCCGGAGTCTACTCAAACTCAAGTCCATCCAGTTGGTGATGCCATCCAGCCATCTCATCCTCTGTCGTCCCCTTTTCCTCCTGCCCCCAATCCCTCCCAGCATCAGGGTCTTTTCCAATGAGTCAACTCTTCACATGAGGTGGCCAAAGTATTGGAATTTAAGCTTTAGCATCAGTCCTTCCAAGGACAGAACACCAAGGACTGATCTCCTTTAGGATGGACTGGGTGGGCCTCCTTGCAGTCCAAGGGACTCTCAAGAGTATTCTCCAACACCACAGTTCAAAAGCATCAATTCTTTGGCGCTCAGCTTTCTTCACAGTCCAACTCTCACATCCATACATGACCACTGGAAAGACCATAGCCTTGACTAGACGGACCTTTGATGGCAAAGTAATGTCTCTGCTTTTTAATATGCTATCTAGGTTGGTCATAACTTTCTTCCAAGGATTCATTACTACTTCCAAGGAGTAAGTGTCTTTTAATTTCATGGCTACAGTCACCATCTGCAGTGATTTTGGAGCCCCAAAAAACAAAGTCTGACACTGTTTCTCCATCGATTTCCCATGAAGTGATGGGACCAGATACCATGATCTTAGTTTTCTGAATGTTGAGCTTTAAGCCCACTTTTTCACTCTCCTCTTTCACTTTCATCAAGAGGCTTTTTAGTTCCTCTTCACTTTCTGCCATAAAGGTGGTGTCATCTGCATATCTGAGGTTATTGATATTTCTCCCAGCAATCTTGATTCCAGCTTGTTGCTCCTTCCAGCACAGCGTTTCTCATGATGTACTCTACATAGAAGTTAAATAAGGAGGGTGAGAATATACAGCCTTGACGTACTCCTTTCCCTATTTGGAACCAGTCTGTTGTTCCATGTCCAGTTCTAACTGTTGCTTCTTGACCTGCATATAGGTTTCTCAAGAGGCAGGTCAGGTGGTCTGGTATTCCCATCTCTTGAAGAATTTTCCACAGTTTATTGTGATCCACACAGTCAAAGGCTTTGGCATAGTCAATAAAACAGAAATAGATGTTTTTCTGGAACTCTCTTGCTTTTCCACGATCCAGCGGATGTTGGCAATTTGATCTTTGGTTCCGCTGCCTTTTCTAAAACCAGCTTGAATATCTGGAAGTTCACAGTTCACATATTGCTGAAGCCTGGCTTGGAGAATTTTAAGCATTACTTTACTAGCGTGTGAGATGAGTGCAATTGTGTGGTCATTTGAGTATTCCTTGGCATTGCCTTTCTTTGGGATTGGAATGAAAACTGACCTTTTCCAGTCCTGTGGCCACTGCTGAGTTTTCCAAATTTGCTGGCATATTGAATGCAGCACTTTCCCAGCATCATCTTTCAGGATTTGAAATAGCTCAACTGGAATTCCATCACCTCCACTAGCTTTGTTCATTGTGATGCTTTCTAAGGCCCACTTGACTTCATATTTCAGGATGTCTGGCTCTAGGTGAGTGATCACACCATCGTGATTATCTTGGTCATGAAGATCTTTTTTGTACAGTTCTTCTGTGTATTCTTGCCACCTCTTCTTAATATCTTCTGCTTCTGTTAGGTCCATACCATTTCTGTCCTTTATCGAGCCCATCTTTGCATGAAATGTTCCCTTGGTATCTCTAATTTTCTTGAAGAGATCTCTAGTGTTTCTCATTCTGTTGTTTTCCTCTATTTCTGTGCAGTGATCGCTGAGGAAGGCTTTCTTATCTCTCCTTGCTATTCTTTGGAACTCTGAATTCAGATGCTTATATATTTCCTTTTCTCCTTTGCTTTTCACTTCTCTTCTTTTCACAGCTATTTGTAAGGCCTCCTTAGACAGCCATTTTGCTTTTTTGCATTTCTTTTCCATGGGGATGGTCTTGATCCCTGTCTGCTGTGCAATGTCACGAACCTCTGTCCATAGTTCATCAGGCACTCTATCAGATCTAGTCCCTTAAATCTATTTCTCACTTCCACTGTATAATCATAAGGGATTTGATTTAGGTCATACCTGAATGGTCTAATGGTTTTCCCTACTTTCTTCAATTTAAGTCTGAATTTGGCAATAGGGAGTTCATGATCTGAGCCACAGTCAGCTCCCAGTCTTGTTTTTGCTGACTGTATAGATCTTCTCCATCTTTGGCTGCAAAGAATATAATCAATCTGATTTCGGTGTTGACCATCTGGTGATGTCCCTGTGTAGAGTCTTCTCTTGTGTTGTTGGAAGAGGGTGTTTGCTATGACCAGTGTGTTCTCTTGGCAAAAGTCTGTTAGCCTTTGCCCTGATTCATTCCATACTCCAAGGCCAAATTTGCCTGTTACTCCAGTTGTTTCTTGACTTCCTACTTTTGCATTCCAGTCCCCTATAATGAAAAGGACATCTTTTTTTGGGTGTTAGTTCTAAAAGGTCTTGTAGGTCTTCATAGAACCATTCAACTTCAGCTTCTTCAGTGTTACTGGTTGGAGCATAGGCTTGGATTACTGTGATATTGAATTGTTTGCTTTGGAAATGAACAGAGATCATTCTGTCGTTTTTGAGATTGCATCCAAGTATTGCATTTTGGACTCTTTTGTTGACCATGATGGCTACTGCATTTCCTCTAAGGGATTCCTGCCCACAGTAGCAGATATAATGGTCATCTGAGTTAAATTCACCCATTCCAGTCCATTTTAGTTCACTGATTCCTAGAATGTCGACGTTCACTCTTGCCATCTGTTTAACCACTTCCAACTTGCCTTGTTTCATGGACCTAATATTCCAGGTTCCTATGCAATATTGCTCTTTACAGCATCGGACCTTGCTTCTATCACCAGTCACATCCACAACTGGGTATTGTTTTTGCTTTGGCTCCATCCCTTCATTCTTTCTGGAGTTATTTCTCCACTGATCTCCAGTAAGCATTTTGGGCACCTACTGGCTTGGGGAGTTCCTCTTTCAGTATCCTATCACTTTGCCTTTTCATACTGTTCATGGGGTTCTCAAGGCAAGAATACTGAAGTGGTTTGCCATTCCCTTCTCCAGTGGACCACATTCTGTCAGACCTCTCCACCATGACCCATCTGTCTTGGGTGGCCCCACACGGTATGGCTTAGTTTCATTGAGTTAGACAGGCTGTGGTCTGCGTGATCAGATTGGCTAGTTTTCTGTGATTATGGTTTCAGTGTGTCTGCCCTCTGATGCCCTCTGGCAACACCTACCATCTTACTTGGGTTTCTCTTACCTTGGACGTGGGGTATCTCTTCACAGCTGCTCCAGCAAATCACAGCCGCTGCTCCTTATCTTGGATGAGGGGTTATCTCCTCACAGCCACCCATCCTGACCTTGAATGTGGAGTAGCTCCTCTCGGCCCTCCTGTGCCCGCGCAGCTGCCACTCCTTGGACGTGGCATTGATCCATTTTTTTGTTGGGGGATTTTAAACTGAATTTAATTTCTTTAATTAATGTAGCACTATTTGGATTACCTTTATTGGTAGTTTCTACCTTTCAAAAATTTAGTCCATTTTACCTGTTGTCAGATTTGTGTTTTGCATTGTTTATTCCCTTCCTTTTTTCCCCATTTGTTTGTTTGTTCTATTGGTCTCTGGTCTTATCCTTACTATTTCATTCCTATTTACCCTGGGATCTACTAGTTTTTTTTCTTGTTTCTTATGGTGGGATTTATTGATGTGAGATCCTTATTCTTTTTTAATGCGAGCATTTAGTGATATTCTCTCTATGCACTGCTTTATCTGCATCTCAAAAAAAAAAATCAATGTTGTATTTTAACTTGTGTATGTTTATTTTCCATATTTTTCTTGAAATATCTAGGACTGGAATTCTGTTCATTTCCAAGTGTTTGGGGATTTTCCTGTTCTTTTTGCAATTGGTTTCTTGTAAAGCTGCATTACAGTCTGAAGACATCTTGTATGATTTCAATTATTTGAAAAATTTTATAATTAATGTCCCAGGATATAGTCTGTATTGATTAATGCTTCATGTGCAATTGAAAAGAATGTGTGTTCTGCTGTCAGATGTTTTAGATGTGCCTACCAAGTTTAGTTTGTGATGGCATTACCCAGTGCTTCCACAGTCTTGTTTGTTTTTGGTCTCCAAGTTATGCTGCTGCTGCTAAGTTGCTTCAGTCGTGTGCGACTCTGTGCGACCCCAGAGATGGCAGCCCACCAGGCTCCCCTGTCCCTGGGATTCTCCAGGCAAGAACACTGGAGTGGGTTGCCATTTCCTTCTCAACCAAGTTATGCTACTGAGAAATAAATGTTGAAGTGTCCAACTAAACTGGTAAGAGTATATAAAGCTTTGTTTTTGCATGATTTTGATGCTTTAAGTGCCTGCACATGTAGAATCATCTTTTTGGTAAAATTATATTTTTCATTATATAAGGTATTTATATATTCCTGATAATTTCCTTTGCCCTGAATATATGTTTACTCTGCTCTGAATATATATTCATTTCCAGAAAAGGGTGTCAGCTTTTAGACTGGGAAATAGGGTAAAGATGACTCAATCTGATCTGTATTTCAACTAAGGTTTGTTGAAGCTTTTGGTTGATTCACTGCAAAACTGCCTTCAGATATTTTGAGGGCAGGTCAATCTGAGCACAGAGATGTAGAGGTCTGCTTGTGCTCACAGTCAAACTGACAGCTTTCATAGCTGTACAAAACATCTTGCCTTAAAGCCTGTAGTTTAAGTATTTATCTATAGTTTATTTTGGTTTTTCTAAATAGACAACCACATCTCCACACAATTGGATTTTTGTTTCTACCCCAAACCCCAATTCCTTACAATTTTTTGTTCTCACATATTGACTAGAACTGCCATTAGATTGCTCAATAAAATTGATGAGCATGCTTTAAATGTTCTTAATTTAAAGGTATACTGTTTAAATTACTGTTTTATCATAAAGTATGACATTTTTCAGTTTTGGGAACATACTACTTGCAAAGGATTTAACTTCTATCTCTAACTTAATAATAATTTAAAATCACCTATGGGAATTATAGCCCATCAACTGATTTATCTACACACACTGAGATACTACTCATGGCTTCCCCCCCACCTAGTGATTAATTTTACAAAAAGATTTTTAAATATTAAATCTTCCAAGCATCCTAGTAAGTTTTAATTCGGATCAGATTCAGGTGCACATAACAGAACCAAGTCTCCTCCCAAAAACAACAAAAAAAAGACTTGGACAAGACAGTTCATCTCTCTTTTGTGTAAAAAGATGCCCAGACTTGGTAGTCTAGGGGTGGTATAGCAGCTCCATCATTATCAGAGAGCCACATCACTCTTCTCTCTCTACTACACTCAAGCAGATGGCTTCCATCCTCAAGAGGAATTCAGGTTCTAGGATGGCTGCTGAGTCTCCCACCATCTGGCATACTGCATATTAAAAAGAAAAGATTAAAGGACACTAGGGGGCTCAGAGAAGGCAATGGCACCCCACTCCAGTACTCTTGCCTGGAAAATCCCATGGACAGAGGAGCCTGGTAGGCCACAATCCATGGGGTTGCTGAGGGTCGGACATGACTGAGTGGCTTCACTTTCACTTTCATGCAGTAGAGAAGGAAATGGCAACCCACTCCAGTGTTCTTGCCTGGAGAATCCCAGGGATGGGGGAGCCTGGTGGGCTGCCGTCTATGGGGTCACACAGAGTCGGACACGACTGAAGTGACTTAGCAGCAGCAGCAGCAGCAGGGGGTTTCCCTCACATGTTTTTCTTCAGAAAAACCTTACATTATTCCTCAGTAACTTCTATTTCCATTTCATTATTCAGAATTAGCAGCACGATTGCACTTAACTACAAAGAGGATGCAAAAATGTAGCTGGGCACATTAACATTATGAAAAATACAGTGATACTGTTGGTAATAAAATATTGGGTTCACTACTAACAGTCTGCTATACTAAATAATGTCATGACTTAACGAAATAAAAACTATACATTATTGGATCCATTTTTGCTGTAATTCCATTTAGGATTTTAAAATCTATTACATGTTCGCAAATGACTTTGTCATTTTCCCCCAAAATGTCTAATTCCTGTGCATACACTGTAAAACATGAGAATTATCGTTCCCTTAATGTTCCTGAAAAATATCAACTATTACTGAAAGTCTCAGATACATCTTTCTTTTCTGGGGCTAGGGCAGAGTTAGAGGAACTAGGTAGATTTTCAAGCCAGAGATTCAATTTTTAACTTTTTTGCTTATAAAAATCTATTCATTTTTGCTCAGTTTCATTCGCCTGGAAAACTTTCCATTTAAGATCAAGCTCAATCCAGCAATATCCTTTCACACAGTACTTGACTTACATCTCCAACATTACATTGACATCTCTGGCGTCTACTGGAGGAGGCTGCATGTGAATGCATCACACAACACAGCACCTTTAGAATCTAATAGACCTTGGAGAGTGGGACACAGAATATGTTTATTCTTTATTATGCGCATGTATCTTCCTTGGAACATCAATGACAAAATACACATTCATGACATTTTCCAAGTTTAGGGGATAGACTATAGCAAATATCTGAAATTCTTTCCTTATGTAAGCTTTCTCTTCCTTTCTGTGAGTCATCATTCTTCACTCCAAGTTTCTACTTTGGATCCTGCATAAGGATTAGGGATTCAGAAATCAGTAACTATATCCTTCATGGAAGAAACAGTTTCTTTGGGTAAGCAATGGGATTCCCCACTGAAGGGCACAAAGTAGTGGGTGTTTCAGAAGTATCTGCAGTTTTAAATCCTCATATTCCTCCAAGATAGCCCTAAACTTATTTTCAGGGTTCTAGCTCTTTCCAGATCAATGCTAATACATAAAAGGTAATTGGTGAGGTTATTAAAAAAACTGATTTTGTAACTAAGCCACTGGTAGAATGACTTTTCACTGCTCTGAATCTACAGGTATACATGCACACTTCGGCAGCATCACTTAAAGGTATCATTTAAAAGTACTGAGAGGATACCAGATAGCTCAAATTAAGAGAGAAGCAAACTAGAATTAAGAAGTGACAACAACTAAAGCTATTCTGGGTAATCTATGTAGAAGGAACTAATTAATATTTGCAGCAAGATGTTACCTGAGAACAAAAGCTAAGTTTAATTTTCTGTACTAAAGAGTCCATTAAAAATTTAAATTCTGGACTATCTCAGCCAACTCCTGGTAGGGTACCCTGAATGACGATCTGATCATGTATACATTGCATACACTGTCAGTTCTCTTAAAGGAAATCAAGGTATTCTAATCAAAGAGGGCAGGACAGATTCCAGATATGCAATCACATGAAGCGTGAGCTATACTGATTATATAACTGAAGAGAGAGCTTTCAGGTCCATTTACAGAGAGTACAAAACAATAGTAGAAGTTTTAAAGTACTGAAATGCATTTATATGCCATATTATTCTAGTAACAAGTTGTATTTTAAAGAAAGATGTTGCTATGCAGAGTATAAATCCCTGGGAAACAGTATTGCTATCTAGTTAATTTATTTATCAAATGTCGCATCCGTAAGAATATGTCGAAGTCCACAAAACACATTTTATAGTACAGAAAGGAAGAAAACACCTAAACATTGCTGCAGGGCTTCTGATGTGATCCTTATTATTATCATGATTACATTTACTCAGGTAAGAAAATCTTTATATTCTATAAAATGTCTATCATTGATAGTTGGATAGTTATTTTTTTACAAGCTTTCCCTAAGAGTTTAGAAGCATAATTTGAAGCATAATTTCCCCTAAACTTATAAGGGAAAAATTTTTTCCAGATGAATCAAAATAGTAAACCTTCCTGTAGAGGTTTAAAAAATATTCATAGATCTTCACTCATTCAAAATTTTACTTTATTAGAAGCCTGTCATTTCTAGATGAAGAATTTCCCTAATTTTATACCATGGTTTCTCCAACATATTAGCTTCTGATGCCTGCAATACATTCAATTAACACTTTTTTCTCATTAAAATCCTAATTCCAATAAATTATGAATTTTAAAGGACTGTATTCTATATTCATTTGCATTATGGAATTAACTCTTTGCAGATGTTAGCATGTTAAGAAATGAGTTTCTGATATTCACTTCATTCATATTGTTCCTCAACTGCACAAATTAAAGACATGTTGTGAATTCCTGCTAAGAATTTTCAGAGGGTTCACTGAATTCATACAGTTCCTGTGTACATTTACTGATTTGTGTGTGTGTGTGTGTATAAAAAACAGCTTTCTGTGGATTCCTTTCCACATGCCATACATACATGGTGTACAATGATTCCAATTATAAAGTTTCTCCTCTGTATGAATTTTCTAGGAATTCCGGTGAATTCACTTTTGAGAAAAAGTTTCTGATATTTAACTCACCAATATGTTTCTCATCTGCATGAGTTCTCTGATGCATAATGAGTTGTGACTTCCAACAAAAGGCTTTCCCACATTCAGTGCATTTACAGGGTTTCTCTCCAGTATGAGTCCTCTGATGTGCACTGAGAATTGATTTCTGAGAGAAAGTTTTTCTGCATTCACTGCATTCATAGGGTTTCTCCCCTGAATGAGTCCTCTGATGTACAATGAGCTGAGACTTCCTAATGAAGGCTTTTTCACACTCATTGCATTCATAGGGCTTCTCTCTCATGTGCATTCTCTGATGTACAAGGAGCCGTAATTTCCCACTGAAGGATTTCTCACACTGACTGCATTTATAAGGGTTTTCCCCTGCATGAGTTCGCTCATGTACAATGAGTAGTGACTTCCAAATGAAGGCTTTCCCACATTTGTGACATTCATATGGTTTCTCTCCTGAATGAGTTCTCATGTGTATAATGAGATATGACTTGCTACTAAAGGCTTTCCCACACTCACTACACCCATAAGGTTTTTCCCCTGCATGAGTTCGCTGATGTGAGATAAGCTGGTCTTTCCTATTAAAGGCTTTCCCACAATCACTGCATTCATAGGGATTCTCACCTGTATGAATTCTCTGATGTACAATAAGTTGTGAGTTAAAACTGAAGGATTTTCCGCATTCACTGCATTCATGTGGTTTCTCCCCTGTGTGAGTCCTTGTATGTATGATGAGGTAGGACTTGCTCCTAAAAGCTTTCCCACATTCAATGCACCCATAGGGTTTCAATCCTGTGTGACTTCTCTGATGTACAATGAGCTGTGACTTCAAACTGAAGGCTTTCCCACACTGGTTACAACCATACGGTTTTATCCCAGTGTGTGCTCCCTGATGTACAATGAGCTGTGATTTAAAAGTAAAGGATTTCCCACATTCACTACAACCATATGGTTTTTCTCCTGTGTGGGTTCTCTGATGTACAATAAGGTTTGATTTTGTATTAAAGGCTTTCTGACATTCACTACATTCATAGGGCTTCTCTCCTGTATGAGTTCGCTGATGTATCACGAGCTGTGATTTCAAACCAAAAGTTTTCCCACAATCACTGCATTCATAGGGCTTCTCCCCTGCATGAGTTCTCTGGTGTGAAATGAGCTGGTATTTCCGACTGAAGGCTTTCCCACACTCACTGCATTCATAGGGATTCTCCCCTGTGTGAATTCTCTGATGTATAACAAGTTGTGAATTAAAACTGAAGGCTCTCCCACATTCACAGCATTCATGGAGTTTCTCTCCTGTGTGAGTTCTCTGATGTATAACAAGGTACGACTTGCTCCTAAAAGCTTTCCCACATTCATTGCATCCATAGGGTTTCACTCCTGTGTGACTTCTCTGATGTACAATGAGTTGTGACTTTAAACTGAAAGCTTTTCCACATTGATTACATCCATAGGGTTTGACGCCACTGTGTGCTCCCTGATGTACAATGAGCTGTGACTTGAAAGTAAAAGCTTTCCCACATTCACTACAACTATAAGGTTTCTCTCCTGTGTGAGTTCTCTGATGTACCATGAGGTTAGACTTTGTATTAAAGGCTTTCCGACAATCACTGCATTCATAGGGTTTCTCTCCAGTATGAATTCTTTGATGTATAATGAGCTGTGATTTCAAACCAAAAGCTTTCCCACATTCATGACATCCATAGGGTTTCAGTCCTGAATGAGTTCTCTGGTGGGAAACAAGCTGGTCTCTCCTAGTGAAGACTTTCCCACATTCACAGCATTCATAGGGATTCTCCTGTGTGTGAATTCTCTGATGTAAAACAAGTTGTGAATTGAAACTAAAAGTTTTCAAATCACTACATTCATGTAGTTGCTCTCCTTTGTGAGTTCTCTGATGTGCAACGAGGTAGGACTTGTTGCTGGAGTCTTTCCCACATCCATCACACTTGTAGGGTTTTGCTTCTTCATGAGTTTCCTGATGCACCACAAAGTTCGACTTGCTGCTGAAGGCCTTCCCACAGGAATTGCATTCAAACGATTTTCCTCCCATATGCATTTGTTGGCAAATAAGCAGTGGCTTTCTGTTGGCAGTTTTTCCAGATTCATCACTTTCACAGTATTTTATGCCAATAACAGCTTGTTCATGTTTAGAAAGGACGGATGATTCCCTCAATGCATGAATGTCATTAGGATTCTTTCCAGCGTAATTATTACTGAGACCTATATTACATTTCAAACTCTTCCCATTTGTGACACATTTATGAAGTCTCTGTCTTGAAGAAGCATTATTTGCAGTAATAAGACACAGTTTTCCAAAAGCAGTACAGGGATAGCCTTCTGCCATACTTCCCAGCTTGCCTTGATTTTCCTGATGCCATTCCACACAACCATCAATTTCCCAGACTTCGTCTAGAAATGAAAATACTCATATGTTATAAATAGTGACATGATCATAGTATAGCATAAAATTGCCTTAAAAATTCCATGTCATGAGGTTTTTCTTAGTTTCCGATATCAGTTCTGAATATAAATAAAATCTCAAATGTAAATGTACACAAACTCCTGGGCACCTGCAGAAACGAAACAAATCAAAACATGAAAATAGGCATAGAAATCTGATAATAAATACAGCTTTGAGTTTCAAAATTTTGTACAATAGCTTCTTTGGAAAGCACATGGAGGGACTTCCCTGGTGGCCCAGTGGTTAAGAATCAATCTTCCAATGCAGGGGATGCTGATTTGATTCCTGGTTGTGGAACTAAGATCCCACATACTGCAGGGCAACTAAGACTATGTGATCCAACTGAATGCCACAATGAAGATTCAGTGCAGCCAAAATTAAAAAAAAAAAAAAAAGAAAGAAAAAGGAAGTACAAGGAAAAAAATGAGCAAAATTAAATTTTCATTCCTCAGAGCATGATACTGCCCTAAGTGGGAATTGATGTTTGGCAACATATATAATTCGGAGGTTTCTGTACAAATGAATAAGGATTCAGATTTAGGATGTAGAGAAACCTGGTATGATGATTAAGACCCTGTGACGTTGCTTCTTCAAAGCTGACTTTCTGTTGTGTTCTCTCAATGCCCTGCTCTGTCCTTCACCTTTGTCAGCATGTTACTCTGGTATATCTATTAATAGGTCAACTTTACCCATTCTCGCTTCTATTCAGCCTCCAAATATTTGTCATTGTGCATAAGAACTCAGACCTGTGTCTTGATCTTTATCTATTTTGTATTTTTGGAATTTGGTGGGGGGAGGGGGTAGTTAATGTTTAAACAGCATCTGTTCACCTTGCCTCTCTGTTTTTCATTCTCCTCAGAGGAAAAAAGTTTTGTCTCTTAGCTCTTTCTTATGGCATTTTCCTCCATGTTTTCTAAACAAGAGCCTATTCTGTTGTACTTGATTTTCTCCTAATCAGGGGGTAGGGTAGAGATTTAATTCCTTTCATCCTCCTCCCTTAATATTCCCCATGATATACACACTCTCTTCCCATACTTGCACCATCCTAATCAAGCTATTTCATATTTTTGCTTAAATCAGTCTTCAGGTTTTACATCTTCACAACCATGTAATTTCTATTCACAGGTAAATCATGCAGGTGTACCATGGTTGGTTTTCATTCATAAATCATTTTTTCTCTTGAGTTGTTTTACTTAGCTGCCAAGTTTTCTCTGTTTATCTTTCACAAATTTAGAATTTATCCACCACAGACTCTTCTTCACATGTCTAAATAAATATTCTTTTGATGCAGATCAGTTCAGACATGTCCAACTCTTTGCAACCCCATGAACTGCAGCACTGCAGGCTTCCCTGTCCATCACCAACTCCCAGAGCTTGTTCAAACTCATGTCTATCGAGTCAGTGATGCCATCCAACCATCTCATCCTGTCATCCCCTTCTCCTCCTGCCTTCAATCTTTCCCAGTATCAGAGTCTTCCAATGAGTCAGTTCTTTGCATTAGGTGGCCAAAATATTGGGAGTTGCAGCTTCAGCATCAGTCCTTCCAATGAATATTCAGGACTGATTTCCTTTAGGATTGACTGGTTTGATCTCCTTGTAGTCCAAGGGACTCTCAAGAGACTTCTCCAACAACACGGTTCAAAAGCATCAATTCTTTCGCACTCAGCTTTCTTTATAGTCCAACTCTCACATCCATACATGACTACTAAAAAAACCAGTAGTTTGGACTACTTTGACTAAATGGACCTTTGTGGGTAAAGTAAGTATCTCTGCTTTTTAATATGCTATCTAAATTTGTCACAGCTTTTCTCCAAAGGAGCAAGTGTCTTTTAATTTTATGGCTGCACTCACTATCTGCAGTGATTTTTAAGCCCCCCAAAAAATAAAGTCTGTCACTGTTTTCACTGTTTCCCCATCTATTTGCCATGAAGTGATGGGACTGGATGCCATGATCTTAGTTTTTTGAATGTTGAGTTTTAAGCCAACTTTTTCACTCTCCTCTTTCATCAAGAGGCGTTTTAGTTCCTCTTCACTTTCTGCCATAAGGGTGGTGTCATTTACGAATCTGAGGTTATTGATATTTCTCCCAGAAATCTTGATTCCAGCTTGTGCTTAATCCAGCCTGGCATTTTGCATGATGTACTCTGTGTATAAGTTAAATAAGCAGCATGAAAATATACAGCCTTGATGTATTCCTTTCCCAATTTGGAACCAGTCCGTTGTTCCATGTCCAGTTCTAACTATTGCTTCTTGACTTGCATACAGATTTCTCAGGAGGCAGGTCAGGTGGTCTGGTATTCCCATCTCTTTAAGAATTTTTCAGTTTGTTCTGATCCACACAGTCAAAGGCTTTGGCATAGTCAATAAAGCAGGAGTAGATGTTTTTCTGGAACTCTCTTGCTTTTTCAATGATCCAATGGATTTGGCAATTTGATTTCTGGTTCCTCTGCCTTTTCTAAATCCAGCTTGAACATCTGGAAGTTCATGGTTCATGTACTGCTGAAGCCTGGCTTGGAGAATTTGGAGCATTATTTTATTAGGGTTTGAGATGAATGTGGATAATTTTAATTAGAGATCACCAGACTGTGAAAAACTACTACCAGCTCTGATTAGAAACAAGGATCTAGACTTGTACTAATATAGTGTAAGAATGAAAAGAGGGGTGGATAGAGTATTTTTGAAGATGGATGGGTGGAAAGAAGGGTGTGACTGGATGCTTCCTCACCAAAAAGGAAGGTGAAGGTGGACACTTCTGCCTAGCTGACAGTTCTGCTGCCCTTCTCCTGGTTGGCAGAAACCTGATTTTATGTTCTACCTCCATCCTTTAGGCCATGTGCTTCAGGTAGGAAACTGGAGACCCATCTCCATACCCGCTGCCGAAGGGGAAGCATGATTTATCTGAGCCAACAGTGATGGCTTGCCATTTCCCTTGCCAGTCTTTTTTACACAGGGTATGTGATAAAAATCTAGCCTACTGAACATGGTTAAGTCTGCTGGCGTTTCCTGAAATAGATTTTAATGTCTGATAAAAAGGAACAGTCTTTATTCCACTGGTCACTGGTACATTTGCAGGTATTGTCTGGAACTGTCATAGCCATCTGATGACTACAAGGGAGGAAATTTGAGGAAAATACATAATTAGAATGGCAAGGAAGGGGTAGACCTGTGGCAGTTTAATGAGTCAATCACTTAGTCATCCTTAGAGCTGGCCCATTTTAGGACATTTTGTAATATGTGATAATGAATCACTTCATCTTATAGGTGGATTTAAGGTTAATTAAAAATTGCAGCTGAAACAATTCTAATATTAGGAAGATTAACTTTATTTAGAAAGGGTGTGAAAGTCACATGAGGTGAGATAAAGAGATAAAGCTGCTTAAATGCATAATGAAATGAGTCTACTACCTCAGAAAAAAAAAGAAGGAAGCTGAGAATACCAGAGAAGAAATAATGAGCAAAAGATGGCTACAAATAACATAAAAGTACAAACACAAAGAGAACAAAATGTCAGACCTCACACTGATTCTGAGTAAGGAGGAAAAGATCTAAATGTTCTGGTTACTCACCTGAATGGCCCTGACTTGGGCTGTGCATCATCCACAGCTCTTCTTGTTCCAACTGGAAAATGATACTGGGTTTGGTGTATTGATATCCTGTGAATGGAAAATTATAGACAATCTAGATCAAGAATGCCTAGGACCCAGGGATTCAGAAAAATTGGGAAAATTTAGTTTAGAGGTGACATGATGAAGCTGCCCTTTTGCACTCTAACAAAGTAAACACCATTCAACCAGCATATTCTGATGCCAAAGGAAGAATAAGAAAACTTGGCCTCTAAGTATAAGCCCCAAATCACCCAGTATTTTACAAAAATGCCCCAGTTTTCAGCCACCAAGAAGAGGAAGCCTACAGATTACACACACTCCTTTCAAGGGGGCAGTACATACCCAGGGACACCAGGTTTCTAAAGTTCTCCAACATCACACTCCTGTACAGGTGCTTCTGAGCTGAGTCCAGCAGCTGCCACTCTTCCCAGGTAAAGTCCACAAACACATCCATGAATGACAATGGTCCCTGAAATAGCAGATCCCTATTCAATCTCAAATCATTTTACTGAGTTTGTCATAAAAGCCAACCAAGGCTGTCCATTATTTATATTCTTTAATATTTTAGGAGAAAAGCAAAATTTATTGAAAATATCCCATCAATATGCATTAAATCAGTTAACCTTTCATTCAACACATGAGAACACCATGTGTCAGGTATTCAACCTAGTGCAGGTAATATAAAATGGAGGAATGGCAGTCCTGCCTGCAAGAAGTGTTCAGCATTGTAGAGAAAAACAAAGGTTAAATATGTAAAAATTTAATAGGGAGTCAAAGATGCTAAGACAAAAGAACATGTGGAGAACATGGGCATAAGGGAAGAATACATTAGGCTGAGTCCATGAAAGGGGACTAAAGGAGCCACCACTGAAGAAAAGATACGTCAAAATTTGGTGGAATAAAGGCAACAGCTGTAAGTAGCAGCTACTTTGTGGGGCAACAGATCTGAGCATGATGATACACAGATGGCAAAGCAGCACATGAAAAGGTGCTCAACATTATATATCATTAGGGAACTACAAATTAAAACAGTGAGACACCATTACATATCTAGAATGGCTAAAATTTTCAAAAATGGGCAACAATGAATTTGAAAATGAAATTTTAAATTTGATGAAAGACATGGATATAAATATCCAAGAAGTTCAACAAACTCCAAAAATGATGAAACCTTAAAGAAACATACACACTCAAATTTTCAATAGACAAACACAAAGAGAGAAAGAACCTTGAAAGTATCAAGAAAGAAATGATTTGTTTCATACAAGAGCTCATCAGTAACATTATAAGCAGATTTCTCACCAGAACCCTTGGAGACCAAAAGACTATGAACCCATATATTCAAAGAGCTAAAAAAAAAAAAAAAAAACAAAACCTATCAGTCAAGAATTCTGTACGTGACAAAACTGTGCTTCATAGTGAGGTAGAAATGAATACATCCCCAGAAAAACCAAAGGTAGTTTGCTACCACTAGACCTGTTTGGAAAGAAATGTTCAAAGGAGTCCTGCAGGTGAAATGAAACCACACTACACAATAACTAGAAGCTGTCTTGAAGAAATAAAGATCTGAACAAAGGTAAATACCTGTGTAATCATTAATGATAGTATTATTTTAACTTTGATTTGTAACTCTACATTTCATCCTGTATATACTTGTAAGAGACTAATGCATTTGAAATAACTGTTTATCATTTGGGGCACACAGTGTATAAACATATGACATCAACAACCAAAAGGAGTTGGGACAGATCGGTAAAGGAGCAGTGTTTGTATGTCACTGAAGTTAAGCTGGCATAAATTCAAATCAGAATGTTATAGCTTCCTAAAAAGATTATACACCATGACAAATGGGACTTATTCTTGGAATGCAAGAATGGTTCAACATTGGAAAACTGCTCAGTGTAATACATCACATTAACAGAATGAAGTTAAAAAAATGATTATCTCAAAGATTATCTCAATTGAAGCACTGACAAAATTCCACACTCTTTCATGATAAAAACAATTAAGTAGGAACAGAAGGAAAGTATTTCAACATAATAAAAGTCATATCTTAAAACTCTACAGTGAACATCATACTCAATGGTGAAAGACAAAGCTTTTCCTCTAAGGTCAGGAATGAGGAACCAATGCCTGCTTTCATCACTTCTATTCAACACAGCACTGGAAGTTCTAGTCAGAGCCACTGGGGAAGAAAAAGAAATAATAGGGATCCAAATTAGAAACCGAGTAATATTATTTCTCTGTTCATGGACAATATCATCTTATATGTAGAAAACCTTAAAGATTCCACAGACATACATACACACCAAAACCTAGTTAGAATAAATGAATTCAGCAAATAACAGGACACAAAGTCACCCACCAAAATGAGCTTCGTTTTTATGCACTAACAATGATCAATCAGAAAAGCAAATTATAAAAATGATTCTATTTATAACAGTATCATAAAGAACTAATAATTTGGACTTCCCTGATGGTACAGTGGATAGGAATCTGCCTTTCAATGCAGGGGATGCTGGTTCAATTTCTGGTCTGAAAAGATTCCACATACTATGGGCAACTAAAGCCTATGTGCTACAACTAATGACTGTGTGCTCTCGGGACCGAGACACAACTAATGAGCTCCTGTGCCACAACTCTGAAACCAGCACAACCCAGAGCCCAAACTGCAACTACTGAAGCCACGCACCTAGAGCCTGTGCTTGTAACAAGAGAAGCCACAGCAATGAGAAGCCTGTGCACTGCAAGGAAGTGAGGCCTGTGCACCCTCCGCAACTAGAGAAAGCCCATGCACAGCAACAAAGACCCAGTGCAAACAAAAATAAATAAATAAATAAAATTTTAAAAAGAAGTAATAACTTAACCTAGGAAGTAAATGACTTATAAAATGAAAGCTAGAAATCTTGTTAAAAGAAATGAGACATAAATAAAGAGAAACATACTTTATGTTCCTTAATAATATGTTAGTAGTATCCAAAGTGATCTACATATTCAATGCCATCCCTAATAAAATTTCAATATTTTTTCCAGAAATAGAAAAACCCATCCTAAAATATATGAAAAAGCTCAAAGGACCTTGAATAGCCAAAACAATCTTGAAAAAGAACAAAGTTGGAGGACTCATACTTCCTAATTTCAAAACTTAGTAGAAAACTAGTGACCAGAATAATGTGAAACTGGCATAAAGACTGAAAGACTGACATACAACATGGTATTTGCATAGAGGTTAACAATGGAATAGAAGAGCGATCAGAAACAAACCCTTGCATATATGGTTAAATGATTGTTGACAATGGTTCCAAGATCATTTATGGGAAAAGAAAAGTCTTTCCACTAAATGATGCTGGGAAAGCTGGATATCCACATGAAAAAAATGAAGTTGGACCCTTATCTAATACCATATATAAAAACAAACTCAAAATAGATCAAAGACCTAAATGTAAAACCTAAAACTATGTAAAATTCTTCAGAGGAAAACATAGCATCAAAAGCTTCCCGATGTTAGATTTGACAGTGCTTTCTTGAATATGACAAAAGGCACAAGCAATAAAAGAAAATACCAATCAACTGGACTTCATGAAAATTTAAAAATTTTTTGCATCAAAACACAACATCAACATTGTAAAAGGCAACTCCCAAAATGGGAGAAAGTATCTGTAAGTCACATATTTTATAAGGGGTTAATATCCAGAATACATACAGAACTAAAACTCAACGAAAAAAAATTCTTCAAAAGTGATCAAAGGATGTAAATAGACATTTTCCCAAGGAAGACACAAATGGCCAATAAACACATGAAGATGGTGAACATCATTAATCATAAGGAAAATGAAAATCAAAACTATAATGAGATTCATCTTACACGGATGGCTCTCAAATACCATGAAAATTAACAAGGGTTGGCAAGGATACAGATTAACTGGAACACCTGTACATGGCTGGTGGGGATATAATGTTGTGTAATTGCTGTGGAAAACAGTTTGATGGCGCCTCAAAAAATTAAACATTAGAATTACTATATGGTCCAGGAATTCCCTATGTTGCAGAGCAACTCAGCCTGTGCACCACAACTACTGAGCCCACCACACTCTAGAATCTGAGAGCTGCAACTATCGAGCTAGTGTGCTGCAGCTACTGAAGCCCAGGCCTAGAGCACCAGCTCTAGGAGCACAACAGAGGAGGCCACCGCATTGAGAGGCCCCCGCTCACCATAACTAGAGAAAGCCCTCATAAAAGCAATGACGACTGAGCGCAGCCAAAAATAAATAAATAAAAAGAATAAACTTAATACCACTGAAGTGTCACTTAAAATGGTTAAGATGTTAAAATATGTATGTAGAGACATGTATGCTCTAAAATACAGTGTTTTAAAAAATCAAAGATCTAAAAAAATGAAAAGATGCAGGGTGTTCACAGGTTGGAAAAGTTGGTATTGTTAAGATGTGAATTCTCCCTAATTTGATTCATAGATTTACTAACAAGTTTTTTGTAGCTATCCACAAGCTCTTCCATAATTAATATGAAAGGACAAAAAACTAGAACAGCCATAACAATTCTGAGGGAACAAAGGTTAAGCATTTGCCACTAGCCCAATTTAAAACTTCCTATGAAATCTAGATAGCATGATACTAGTGAAAAATTAGACACAAAAATCAATGAACAGAAATGAGAGCCTAGAAACAGACCCATATAAACACTGTCTCTTGAAGATTTTGTTGTTGTTTTTTAACATGACACAAAAGCATTTCAACAGAGAAAGGATCATCTTTACAACAATGGTGCTTTATAATGGTGCTGGACCATTGTACATCCACAGACATTAAGAAAGGAAACTCAAAACATACCCCATAAGAAGGATCATAGACTTAATGTGAAAACTAAAACTATACAAATTTCAGAGAAAAAAATTTTACTTCATGTACTTTTGTTTAGGCAATGAAATTTTAGATATGATACCAAAAGCAAAACCCATTTAAAAAAATTAAAATTTAGAAAACAGACTTTACCAAAATTAAAATATTTTGCTGTGAAAGTTGTTGTCATGGAAATGAAAAGACAAACCAGAGACAGGGAGAAAATATTTGGAAATCACTTATGAAGGATTTAAATCTCGAGTAAGAAAGAACTCTTAAAAATCAATGACAAGAGATAGCCAAAGAGCACATGAAAAGATGCTCAACATCACTAATTGTTACAGAAATGCAAATCAATACTACAATGAGGTATCATCTCACCCCAGTAAGAATGGCCAACATAAAAAAAATCCACAAACACTAGATGCTGGAGAGGGTGTGGGGAAAAGGGAACTCTGTGTTGTTGATGGGAATGTAAACTGGTACAGCCACTATGGAGAACAGTATGGAGGTTCCTTACAAAACTAAAAAGAGAATTACCATATGACACAAATATCCAACTCCTAGGCATATATCTGGAGAAAACTGTAAGTTGAAAAGATACATGTAGCCCAATATTCACTGCAGCATTATTTACAGAGGCCAGGAAATGGAAGCAATCTAGGGGAATGGATAAGATGATGTGGTATGTACATATTTAGAGAGGGTGACTGCAGCCATGAAATTACAGGACACTTGCTCCTTGGAAGAAAAGCTATGACAAACTTAGTGTATTAAAAAGCAGAGACATCACTTTGCTGACAAAGGTCCATATAGTCAAAGCTATGGTTTTTCCAGGAGTCATATACATATGTGAGAGTTGTACCATAAAGAAGGCAGATAGCCGAAGAATGAATGCTTTCAAACTGTGGTGCTGGAGAAGAATCTTGAGAGTTCCTTGGACAACAAGGAGATCAAACCAGTCAATCCTAAAGGAAATCTAACCTGAATATTTCACTGGAAGGATTGATGCTAAAGCTGAAGCTCCAATACTTTGGCCACCTGATGTGAAGAGCTGACTCACTGGAAAAGATCCTGATGCTGAGAAAGATTGAGTGTAGGAGAAGAGGGTGACAGAGGATGAGATGGTTAGATGGCATCATGGACTCAATGCACATGAGTTTGAGCAAACTCCAGGAGATAGTGAAGGACAGGGAAGCCTGGTGTGCTGCAGTCCATTGGGTAGCAAGGAGTCAGACACAACTGAGTGACTGAACACACACACACACACACACACACAATGGAATATTACTCAGCCATAAAAAAGAACAAAATAATGCTATTTACAGCAACAGGGATGGACCTAGAGATTGCCGTGCTGAGTGAAGTAAGTCAGAGGAGAGAGATATATATATTATCAATTATATGTGGAATCTTTAAAAAGGGTACAAATGAGCTTATTTACAAAACAGAAATATTGTAAATCAACTATACCTCAGTAAAAAAAAAAAAAAAAGAATTAAAAAAAAAAACAGTGACAAGAAAACAACCCAATCCATTTTTATTAAAATGAGGGAAAGCTCTAACAGATATTTCACCAAAGATATAAAAAGAATAAAACACATATAAAAGATACTCAATAATACTAGTCAGCCATTAGCAAAATGCAACTTAAAACCACAATGAAATACCACCTTACTTCTATTAGAATGGCGAAATGTTTAACAACTTGACAATACCAACTACTGGTCAGTATGAGGAACAAGGACTCTCATTCTTTGCAGGTGGGAATGCAAAACTGCAAGCCACTCTGAAGACAGTCTCTTACAAAGCTAAACAGAATCGCCATACAATCCAGCAGTCAAGCTCCTAGATATTTACCCAACTGATCTGAAAACTCATGTTCACACAAAAACCCACACATGAATGTTGACAGCATTCATAACCAAAACCAGAAGCATCTGGATAGCAAGACATTATAAATATAGTGTGAAACTGGCTTAAGGATAGAAAAGTAGGCCAATGGAACAGAATGAGTTGTGAAACCAAACCATTTTTATGGACTCCTGATATACAACAAGGTGGCACTGCAAGACATAAGGAGAGGTCAATCACTTCAGTGAGACTGGGGCAATTAGACAATATGATGAAAAAAACACATCTTGACTCCTACTCACACCAAACATAAATAATTCTACATGTATGATAAGTCTACCTGTGAAAAGATAAATGTGAACAAAGAATGATGTCTTCATGAGCTCTGGATAAGAAAAACGTTTTTAGGTTGGACACAAAAAGCACAAGTAATAAAAAATATATAAAAACTAAATTAAGTTAAAATTAGAAACAGCTGTTCATCAAAAGACAGCATTAACAGAATGAAAAGGCCAAAAAACAAAACAAAACAAAAAAAACCCAACAACAGCTTGTAAACAAATACTGAACAACAGTTAATGCTATGCAAACTGAAGTATTTAGAGGGAGGCATGCTGCCTGAAACATATTAAGAAATACACCAAAAATAAGATGGGATGAGAGATGCAGAGGGATGGAAATATGGACAACGTGATAAAACAAATACAATAAAAATGTTAAAGGTAAATTCAAGGTGATGAGTATACAAATGTTCACTGTAAAATGCTTTCAATTTTGCCCTGTGTTTGAAAACTGTCAAAACAAAATACCGGAGGTGAAAGAAGCACTGCAGGTAAAACATGAATGTGGATTTGGTATCAAGTTTGCTTTAAACGTCAATGTGCACAAATCACTGAATCATGTTAAAACAAAAGTGTGATATAACAGGACTGAGGTGGGGCCTGAAACTCAGCATTTCTAAGAAGCTTCCAGAATATAAAAACGCCTTTTAGTGGATAAGAAAAGGCATAAAACATCCACGTAAGGTAACAAAATATCCAAAAAACATGCCAGAAGGAAATGCAAAGCAAATCCATAGAGATACCACCATACCAGAATGGCTCAAATTAAAAAGAATAACAGCACTTAAAAGTGACAGAGAATGTGAGGCAAGGGAAGACCCAGACACTGCTGATGGTCATCTAACAGGATGGTGCTTAATGAATCAAAGTGCTTAATGAAAAATATAAGCAATAGAGCAGGAGATACACATGTACATGCCATGAAGATATATTAAAAATGGATTCACATCAATAATGATACACATTTTGTAAACACATAAAAAGAACAATATGCATTTTAAAAAATTACGGGGTGGAGGAGCTGAAAATTGAGTCTGCGGAAACCAGGAAACAGGGGACTTCAGGGACCTTCCATGACCTAAGGAGAAAGTTACTTTAACCTTCCCACCTAAGGACCTCCATCCCTTTCCCTACCAAAAAAAAAATTAAAAAGGAATAAAGAAAAGAAGTGGAAATAAACAAACAAGGACTCACCCAGGATTTCTTGGCTTTCGGCTGGTCCTGGGAAATAAGCAGCCACTCCAGGACCCCAGGTCTCCTGGGCCTCTGCCAGGGTCCTCCAGAGAGAGGCTTCTGGTCAGGGGTCCCTTGATCCAGGATGGATTTCTCACTTTGGAGCTTTCTGCTCACATTGCATGAACTGTCTCGCTCCTGGAGAGGTGGCACCTGTAGACCCAAGAGCAAGCACACATTTGAGAGCACATTTCTAACCTTGGTCTCTTTTGCTAGTGAATGCACTCACCCTGGCTGCCTCAGGGGTTCTGCAGACTGTGGCCAGTGCTGCTGAGAGGACAGAAGTGAGAGTAAACGGAAATAGGGGACCCAGCACACTGACTACAGCCTCCACCCAGACTCTGCACAGACCCCCAGGAACCCCAAAAGGGCAGAAACCACCCTGAGATTTAAACAACTTTGGGCAGACACTTAAAAAGAACATGATGCCAGGTGCTAAGGAGTAAATGACCCTGTTTTCTGGGCTTCCCTCATAGCTCAGCTGGTAAAGAAACCACCTGCAATGCAGGAGATGCTGGTTCGATCCCTGGGTTGGGAAGATGCCCTGGAGAAAGGGAAAGGCTACCCACTTCAGTATTCTGGCCTGGAGAATTCCATGGACGGTATGTATAGTCCATGGGGTCGCAAAGAGTCGGACACGACTGAGCGACTTTCACTTTCACTCACTTTAGGTGGGTGGACACTGGAAATAGATCTTGGATGAAACAGTCTGTTTCAGTAGAGTTTCTTCTCAATATCTGGATGTCCATGAACAACTCAATTAATCTCTCTCACTGAGTCTTACTTTTTGTTATGAAACATTGAGAGTAGGGTAAGATCAGGGTGGCAGTGTAGTCTTTTAATCTCCCAACAGAAACAAGAGGCCTATCAGAATAGTAAAAGAAGCCAGAGACATCCACAGACAAATGGACCCAGGTGACAGGGCTCCTCACAAACCTCAGAATCTAGCAGATGCAACCTAACTGCATTGCTGGGGGGAGCAGGGGCCACAGGTGCCAATCTCCAAAGTCACCAGTAAATAAGCCCCCCCCTCAAGAGAGAGCACCTCCCAAATGGAATCTGAACCCTTGAGGCACAGGGCTGCAGGTGACGAAAAAAGATGTTCCCAAAGTCACTAAGTGACCTAACAGTGCTGGGGTTGCTGAGAAATGATGGGCAAACAGTCCCTCCCAGGAGGTTGGGTCTTCACTGCGAAACGGAGACCAAATTAATCAGCAGAAGTAAGAAAAAAACATTCAGGCAAAGAGAGGGATGAAGAGAAAAGAGATTCAGAAGATGAGAGGGAAAGGGGAGCAAAGGGAGGGCAGAAAGGCATTAAGCAGTAAGAAGGAAAGGCCCAGAGGACGCTCATACCAGAAGCTGTTTTAACAACAAAATACACGGTGTAAAAATGGGTGAAACACGTTAGAATACAGGGCATATTGAGCTCTAGGAAACCCAGGGCAAGAGGCAGAAAAAAGGCTTCCTGACAAGGCTAAGTGTTGAGTCAGGTCAGGTATGTATGTGTTTACTTCCAAAAGAATCACTAAGATGAACTAGAAACTTGGATTACCTCTGGAGGAGGGAAGGGATAGAGTAGGAGACATGGAAGCTTGTCTGGATGCAGGCATGCTTCCATCTTTTTACTTTATACATTTTTTTTTAATTGGAGGACAATTGCTTTATAATATTGTGTTGACTTCTGCCATACATCAACATGAATCAGACACAGGTATACATATGTCCCCTTCCTCCTGAACCCCTTTCCCATCTCATACCCCATCCCACCCCTCTAGGTTGTCACAGAGCACTAAATTGAGCTCTCTGTGTCTACAAAGCAAATTTCCATTTCTTTCTATATTACATATGGCAATGTATGTTTCCATGCTATTCTCTCAATTCGTCCTACCCTCTCCTTTCCCCACTGTGTCCACAAGTCTGCTCTCTACGTCTGCACCTCCATTGCTGCTCTGCAAATAACAGGTTCATCAGTACTATCTTTCTAGATTCCATACACATACATTAATATATGTCTTTCTCTTTCTGACTTACTTCACTCTGTAAACAGGCTCTAAGTTCATCTACCTCATTAGGACTGACTCAAATATAGCTGAGTAATATTCCATTGGAGAAGGAAATGGCAACCCACTCCAGTGTTCTTGCCTGGAGAATCCCAGGGATGGGGGAGCCTGGTGGGCTGCTGTCTATGGGGTCGCACAGAGTTGGACATGACTGAAGCGACTTAGCAAGCAAGCAATATTCCACTGTATATATGTATAGTAATTTCTGTATCCATTCACCTGTAAATGGACATCTAGGTTGCTTCCATATCCTAGCTATTGTAAAAAGTGCTGCAGTTAACACCAGGGTACATGTGTCTCTTGGTTTTCTCAGGGTATATGCCCAGTAGTGGGACTGCTGGGTTATATGGTAGTTCTATTCCCAGTTTATCAAGGAATCTCCATAGTGTATCAATTTACATTCCACCAACAGTGCAAGAGGGTTCCTTTTTCTCTACATCCTCTCCAACATTTATTGTTTGTAGATATTTTATTGATGGCCATTCTGACCAGTGTGAGGTGATACTTAATTGTAGTTTTGATTTGCATTTCTCATTAGAGCGATGAGCATCCTTTCATGTGTTTGTTGGCCATCTGTATGTTTTCTTTGGAGGAATGTTTGTTTACATCTTTTGTCCATTTTTTGGATTGGGTTGTTTGTTTTTCTGGTATTGAGCTGCATAAGCTGCTTGTTTATTTTGGAAATTAATCCTTTGTCAGTTGTTTCATTTGTAATTATTTTCTCCCATTCTGAGGTTTGTCTTTTAATCTGTTTATTGTTTCCTTTGCTGTGCAAAAGCTTTTTAAGTTTAATTAAGTCCCATTTGTTTACCTTTGTTTTTATTTCCATTACTAGTTTTGAATCATGTAAATATTTTACATGATCAAAAGGAGGAGGGAAGGCAATCACTAAAGTGGAAAATAAATGTCAACAAATACATTTGTTTATACAACTGGAAACAAAACTGTAAGAGACAATCATATTTCTTCCTGACCTTAACATGTGGTATTTAACTATGTATTCCTTGGATAAAATGAGGTATAAAGACTTACTAAACTTCATTTAGTACCCCTGCCAGTAGTAACAAATTGTTATTATTTTAAAACCATCTTATGTTCGCTATAGGACATGACAGTTATATCACTGTTATTATGACCCAAGATATCTAGCACATGACAAAAAGATACAAGAGTAAAGTTTTTAACCTTCCTGCACAGCTGGTGGGGATGTAAAATGGAGCAACCACTTTGGACCCAGCTTGGAAGTTTCTCAAGGTGTTAAACCCAGAATCACTGTATTACCTGGAGATCCCATTCCTAGGTATCCACTCAAGAGAATTAAAAGCCTATGTCCACAGAAAGGCTTGCACACAAATGTTTTTAATGGCATGACTCTAACAGTCAAATACCTATCAATGGATGAATGGATAAACCAAATGTGATCTACACATTATTTAGCCATAAAAAGGAATAAAGCACTGAAGAATGCTACTATATGATGAACTTCTGTACTACACTGTACAGGTACCTGACAATTAGCCAATTAGCTTTTTTTGACTATAATGCAAATGCCTGATTGTACCAAAAGCTTCTGATTTCTGAGGTACCACTTCAGAGACATCAATCTTGGGTAAGTTCATTTCCAGCCACACAACTAGATAAAGAGCCAGGCTGCCCGCCTTGACAGTCCCCTTGTAGAAAGCCCTGGGTGACCTGGATGACTGCTCATTTGATTGATCCCGCTCTTCCCTTCCTGTGCCTTTAATTCTTAATTATATTTTAAATTCACCAATAAATAATGAACTGGAAAGCCCCAGTGATGCAAATATAGGCATAACTCCAAGTCCACATTCTCGCTCTTTCTCTGCTGTGTGGCCCTGTTGTGCCACCTACTCCCAGGGTGCTCAGTAATAAACTTTATGTTTTTAAAGATCCCTGATGGTTGTCGCTGAGATGCATCTTGTAATCACAGTAAGAAGCACAAGGGCAGGTCCAACCATAGCACTGGCTCACTGGGGAAATGTCTGTGGGGGCTGTGACTAGTGGGGCCCAGGTGAGCCCCCGCCCCAGGCATTCCTAGTCACAGCATCATTACTGACAGGCTGAGACCAACACAAAGCCACCCTGAAAACGCTTGTTAAATGAAAGAAGCCAGATACACAAGGCCACACACGTGATATGATTCTATTTGTATCAATGTCTAGAAAAGGGAAATTCATGAAAACACAAAGTAGGCTAAATGGCTGACAAGGGGACAGGGGAAGGAGGGGATAGACACTGGGTTTTGAATGCGGACAGGGCTTCTTTTGAATGGGGACAGGGTTTCTTCTGTGTTTTGAATAGGGACAGGGTTTCTTTTGGAAATAATGATAATGTTCTGGAATTGGAGATGGTAATATTTAGACAACTGTGAAAAATAAGTCAAGGCTATAGTTTTTCCAGTGGTCATGTATGGATGTGAGAGTTGGACTGTGAAGAAAGCTGAGTGCCGTAGAATTGATGCTTTTGTGGTGTTGGAGACGACTCTTGAGAGTCCCTTGGACTGCAAGGAGATCCAACCAGTCCATCCTGAAGGAGATCAGCCCTGGGATTTCTTTGGAAGGAATGATACTAAAGCTGAAACTCCAGTACTTTGGCCACCTCATGCTAAGAGATGACTCACTGGAAAAAACTCTGATGCTGGGAGGGATTGGGGGCAGGAGGAGAAGGAGACGACAGAGGGTGAGATGGCTGGATGGCATCACTGACTCGATGGACGTGAGTCTGAATGAACTCTGGAAGTTGGTGATGGACAGGGAGGCCTGGTGTGCTGCGATTCATGGGGTTGCAAAGAGTTGGACACGACTGAGCGGCTGAACTGAACTGAACTGAAAACTAAAAATGAAGGTACACTTTAAAAGGGTGAGTTTTCAGCCATAAAAATGAAGGCTTTTGAGTTAGTTCTAATGAGGTGGATGAACCTAGAATCTATTATACAGAGTGAAATATGTCAGAAAGACAAAGATAAATACCATATTCTAACACACATATATGGAATCTAGAAAAATGGTACTGAAGAATTTATTTACAGGACAACAATGGAGAAACAGACATAGAGAATAGACTTATGGACATGGGGAGAGAGAAGGGGAGGGTGAGATGTATGGAAAGAGTAATATGGAAACTTTCATTACCATATGTAAAATAGATAGCCAAAGGGAATTTGCTCTATGGCTCAGGAAACTCAAACAGGAGCTCTGTATCAACCTAGAGGGGTGGGATGGGGAGGGAGATGGGAGGGAGGTTCAAAAGGGAGGGGATATATGTATACCTATGGCTGATTCATGTTGAGGTTTGACAGAAAACAGCAAAATTCTGTAAAGCAATTGGGTCGCTAAGAGTCGGACACAACTGAGCGACTTCACTTTCACTTTCATGCATTGGAGAGGGAAATGGCAACCCTCTCCAGTGTTCTTGCCTGGAGAATCCCAGGGATGGGGGAGCCTGATGGCTGCCGTCTATAGGGTCGCACAGAGTCGGACACGACTGAAGCGACTTAGCAGCAGCAGTAGCAGCAAAAAATGAATTAATTTTTTTAAAAGGGTGAGTTTTATGGTATATAAATCATACCCCAATAAAGCTTTTATAAACGAGTATTTTTTTAATTCAATGATTTTTAATAAGTGGAAGTTTTAATCCAGGTTTGTAGCATTCCTACTGTCTCAAAGATTCCTCTGAAACCAAGGTCATTCTCACACCTCTGATCCCCAGGCAATCACTGCCTTGCTTCTGTCCACAGATCTGCATTATCTGGACGTTTCATATGACAGGGACCATACTAGACACTGTGCCTGCCTTCTTTCACTCAGCACAACGCTCTGGAGGTTTATTCATGTTACAGACACACCAGCGGTTTGCTCCTTTATTGCTGAATAGTGTTCCATTCTGTCTGTACATTCACGACTTAATCCACATTTAGATTATAGTCCTGAGTTATTATACAAATCTTTGTGTGAACATGTTTTCCTTTACCGTGGGTAAATTCCAAGAAGTAAAATTGCTGCACTGTATAGTAAGTTTATATTTAACTTTATATTTAACCTTTACAAAGTGACTGCACAATTTTATATTCCTACCAGCAGTCTGTAGTGGTTCCAATTTTTCTGCATCATTGTCAACATTTTCTTTTTGGTTACAGCTATTCTAGAGGGTATAAAGTGGAGCTTCATTATGATAATAATTTGTATTTCCCTTATGACTCATGATGTTAAACATCTTTCCAGGTGCTTCCCATCTATTCATCTTCTCTGGTGATGTGTCTGTTTCAAATCCTTTGCCCATTTTTTAAACTGGGTTATGTCTTCTTATTGAACTGTAAGTGTTCTTCATACACTCTGGACATATCTGTTATTAGGAACATGATTTGCAAATATAATACTATCTCCCAGTCTGTGACTTATCTTTTCATTTTCTAAATAGTGACTTTGACGTTCAAAAGTTTTTATCCTGGTGTTGTCCATTTGTAACTCCAAAAGCACAGTCTATAAAAGAGCTTTCTAAGAACTTTAGCCTCAGAGAAAGGGTGTGAATATTTTCCCCTGTGATTTCTTGTAGAAATGTTATGCTTTTGCTCTTACATTTAAGTCTATGTTCTATTTTGAGTAAAATTTTTTTGTATTGGGTGAGGTAAGAGTCACAACTCATCTTGTGATAACATAAAATACATAATATAAAACTTATGATCTTAACCACTTTTAAGTAAACAGTTAAGTGCAATGAAGTACACTCACGGTGCTGTGTAACAATTACCAGCATTCACATTCATCTTCAGAACTCTTCACCCTGCAAAACTACATCCTCTGAACAACAACTTCCCATTCTCCTCCTACCATGGCTCCCTGACAACCATCATGGATCATACGTTCTGATTCTGACTCCTCTAGGAACTGAAACCATGCCCCATAGGATTAACAGAAAGGATTAAACGACCAACAGAAATTCTTGAGCTTGTCTTACAGAACAGTAGCTAAGGGAACAGCTTGTTAAAAACGCCTCTACTTATAAGCCACCCTCACCGACCAAGTTTGCCTTAATTATCTCTTGATTCCCTAACCGCCCCCTAGGTAACACCTCTGATACATGGGTCATAGTAATGAGCTCTTAAGATGTTTTGCAGAAACCTGGAGTCAGCACTCGTCCAGTTCAAGGCAGCCAAGACTGGCTAGGACCACTAACTCTAAAAACTGGTCCTGTATACATGTCCAATGAATGACCTTCTGATGTCAGAGGGTTAAAAATTCCACCTCAAATCATGCTAAGTGCTTCTATTTTTGAACACGTATTCCATAAAGAAGCATGTAACTGAGATAGGTCTGCCTATCTTTTCCCTACCTCCAATATCACCTTTCCCTGTACTTTCAGGATGATCCCTTGAAGAAGGAAATGGCAACCCACTCCAGTATTTTTGCCTGGAAAAATCCCATGAACAGAGGAGCCTGGCAGACTACAGTCCATGGGGTTGCAGAGTTGGACACAACTTAGCAATTAAACCATCACCACCAGTTCTTTATCCCATAAATATTTCAAGTCCCTTGCCTTCAAGGATGGAGATCTGACATCTGGTCTCCCATCTCCTCACTTGGCTGGCTCATGAATAAACTCTCTCTGCTACAAACTTCAGCATCCCAGCATTTGGCTCACTGCATGTTAGGTGAACAAACCTGGTTCAGTAACAGAACCTCACGTAAGTAGAATGTTGTAGTATCTGTCCTTTTGTGACTGGTTTATTTCACTGAAAATAATGTCCTCAATGTTCATCCATATTGTAGCATGTGTCAGAATTCATTTCTTTTTAAGGTTGAATATACACATACACACTCCATTGTTTATCCATTCATCTCACAGTGAACAACTGGGTTACTTCCACCCCAAACGGAGTAATTAAAAAAAAAAATTGAATTGGAACTCTATAATTTGAATTGGAAACATCAATATGAACTGTAATTTTTTTGCTTTCCAAAGATCCCTAGGTCTCCTTACTGAAAGAGCCTAGAAGTAATGACATTCCAGTATCAGTTGAGATCCCCAAGCACATTCCCTACTAAAAGGAATAGATTCCTGGATAAAAGCTTGATTCCACATCTGGGACAGGAAATACTCAAAGGAGCCCTGAGCATCTTCTTGGGCCCAAAATCAGGAAAGCCAGAAAGCCAGCTAAGACAAACAGTCTTTCAAAAAAAGGCTCAGAGTCAAGCTGAAAAGGTTCCCTTTGGTTAATGCTGGGACAATGTAACCTGCTAAAAGAATACTGACTGCAACTGATTGAAACTAAACGAACGTATTAAGATGTATGAGTTTTTAATCATATTCAAATGTAAAAAATAGAAAAAAAAATCAGTGGGCTTCCAAGGTGGTCCAGTGGTTAAGAATCTTCCTGTCAATGCAGAGGACAGAGGTTCCATCCCTGGTTCAGGATGATCCCACATGCCATGGGGCAGCTAAGCTCGTGCACCACAACTGAGCCCATGTTCCACAATGAGAAGCCCAAGCATCACAAGTGGAGTAGCCCACATTTGCTGCAACTAGAGAAAGCCCACGTGCAGCAACAAAGACCCACTGCAGCCAAAAATAAGCAAATAAATAAACAAAAAACTCACTGTTGTCACCGACGGAGGTAACTAGGGCACCATCCCCTTAGTGAAAACTGGCAATTAAAGGAAAAAAAATTAAGCATGTATCTGCCAAGCCTATCCAAACTGTGTCTCTGGATTACTGAACAGTTCTATTAATGAAGGAATGTTCTTTTTAAGAGAAGGGTTGTAAATTCAGAAAACTCCTGCTACTAATATGGAAAGAATGGTAGAGTTAGCAAGTCACTACTTTGTAAATACCGTGAAACAACTGGCTGAAGGGAAGGTCATTAAAGGAGGAACACTATGAGAAAAGGTTGATGGGACACTTTCCAGCACCACCACTACACCATCACCCCCTGACCCCACCAACCAATCTTTGCATCGTCAAGAGTGAGTCAACCAGACAACGTGCTTCCTGAGGTGACAAAACAAGGCGTCAACAAGAATCCTTGCCCCCAAACATTAATTAATGAATCTAAAAGTCTTTAAAGCTAAATTTCAGTTTACTAGAAATGTTGGTGACAGAAAATATGTTAAAGTGACCACAAGAAAACAAAGATAAACCTAAAATGAAGGATATTCTATGCGACTAATGGCTCAGCATCTTTAAAACGACAATGGTGGGAGAAAAGAATGAATGATGGGTTACTCTGGATTAAATGAGACTTAAAGTGGGTAATGGTAAGAAGTGTGTACCTTGTTTGGATTTTGATTTGAAAAACTGCAACATTAAAAGGGGAAATAGGAATCTGAACAAAAAGCAGGTATTACATGACACCAGGGAATTATTTTATTAGCTGAAATAGTAGTATTATAATTACTTAAGAAAACATAGGTTTTTTAATGCCTGGTGAAGTACATAGAGATGAAATAACTGAAGCTGCTTCAAAATATTTCAAAGTATTTTGGAGTAAGGTACCCTCATCCCACATTTAAAATTTTTCCTTAGAAGATATTTTTAAGAACAAATGACCAGCCCAAAAGAAAAGCTTTCAGAAAACACAATGACATGAACAAGAACCACAAACAACAGAAAACCTCGAGGCCAAAAGACAGTGCAACTGACGGGTGCTGGTTATAAATCAAATATTAGATTTGAAGATATAAAGGCAAGCTGCATGACTTGGCAAGGGTTTGGACAAATGACCTAGCAAGCACATTTGAAAAGAACTAAAAAGAACTTACAGGAATGAAAAAAACATATTAACCAAAATCTGTTTAATAGCAAATTAGGATAAACTGGGCTTCCAGGAGGCTCAGCTGGTCAAGATTGTGCCTGCAATGCAGGAGACCTGGATTCAACCCCTGGATTGGGAAGACCCCTAGAGAAGGGAATGGCTACCCACTAAGGAGAATTCCAAGGACAGAGGATCCTGGCATGCTATAGTTCATTGAGGTCGCAGAGTCGGACACGACTAAGCAGCCACCACTAGGATGAATTAGTAAATGAAAAGACAAACTGGAAGAAATTCTCTACAAGCAGTGTGGAGAGACAGGTGGGCAAGTGAGAAGTAGGTGACACACAGACCAAGAAAGTCTACCATAAGCTGCACTAGAGTCTAAAAGGAAACAGCAGAGCAGATTGAAAAATGAGGGGAAGGGGAGGCACAGCTTTCCAACAGTAGGTAGGTATCTAATGAGTGTAAAAGAATAATGAAATTAAATTCATTTGTCAACTAGTACAAAAAAACTCACACAAGAGGAGATGGGCTGTTGCTGGGGCTTCCTGGGCACTGTGGGGCTGCTGGGCTTAGGCCAAGGTGGGACGCAGCCCTTGGAGACAGCAGCACAGAGGTGCTTCTGCCAGGATTTTAGTTCCCCAACAAGGGATGGAAATTGTGCCCTCTGAAGTGGAAGCGTCAAGTCTCTAAGAGCTTAATTCAGATATCATGTTCTGGATGCTGGAAGTCCAAGTTCAAGGTGACAGATTTGGTTTCTTCTGAGGCCCCTCTCCTTGGCTTGTTAAAGTCATTATCTCTTCACCACATCCTCATGTGGCCTTCTCTCTATATATGCACACCACTGATTGCCTTTTCATTTTTGATGGTTTCCTGTGCTTTGGAGAAGCTTTTTAGTTTGATGTATTAATTGTGGTGTTGGAGAAGACTTTTGAGAGTCCCTTGGACTGCAAGGAGACCAAACCAGTTCATCCTAAAGAAGAGCAGTCCTGAGTGTTCATTGGAAGGACTGATGTTGAAGCTGAAACTCCAATACTTTGGCCACCTGATGCAAAAAACTAACTCATTGGAAAAGACCCTGATGCTGGGAAAGATTGAGGGCGGGAGGAGAAGGGGACGACAGAGGATGAGATGTTTGGATGGCATCAGTAACTCAATGGACATGAGTTTGGGTAAACTCCGGGAGTTGGTGATGGACAGAGAAGCCTGGTGTGCTGCAGTCCACGGGGTAGCAAAGAGTCAGATACAACTGAGCGACTGAACTGAGTCACACTTAGTTAAGTTTGCTTTTGGTTTCAAATCCAAAATACTGTCAAGACCAATATTAAGGTGCTTATTCCTATTTTTCTTCTAGTGTTACCATTTCAGTCTTATATTGAAGACTTCAATGTATTTTGAATTGATTTTTGTCTGTGGTATAAAATAGGAATCCAGTTTCACTGTTTATGTTATGTGGCTGTCCAGTTTTTTCAACCCCATTTATTGAAGAACCTATTTTCTCATTATATATTCTTGGCTCCACTGTAGGAAACTGACCATATATGCATGGATTTATTTCTGGACTATCTATTCTGTTATATTGAAGAAGGAAATGGCAACCCACTCATGTTCTTGGGATAATCCCACGGACAGAAGGAGCCTGGCAAGCTACAGTCCACAGGGTTGCAAAGAGTCAGACATGACTGAGCAACTGAGCACACATACACACATTCTGTTATACTGATCCATGTGTCTGTTTTTATGCCAATACTATACTGTTTTGATTACTATAGCACTGTAATACAGTTTAAAATAAGGACGTATGATACTTTCAGCTTTGTTATTCTATCTCAAGATTGCTTTGGCTATTTGTAGTCTTTTGTGGTTCCAAATAGATTTTAGGAATTTCTTTATATCGCTGTGAAAATGTCATTAGAATTTTGATAAGGATTGCATTGAATCTGTAGGTTGTTTGGGGAGTATGGACATTTTAATAGTATTAATTCTTCCAATTAATGAGCATGGAATATGTAGTTGACCCTTGACTAACACGGGGGTTAGAGGCATCAACTCCCATGCAGTTGAAAATTCACACATGTAACATTACAGCTGGCCCAGAGTATCTGCAGTTCTACATCCACAAATTCAACCAACTGAAGATTGGGTAGTACTGGCATATGTATTTATTGAAAAAGAATCCACAGATTAGTGGTTCCCTGCAATTCAGACTCATGTTGTTCAACGGTAAATTTACTTCCATTGTTTGTACCTTCTTTTTTTTAATTAATGCCTTAGAATTTTCAGTGTATAGATCTCTCAATTTCTGGTTAAATTTATTCCTACTTTATTCTTTTTGATGAAATTATAAATTTCTTTTTCTGATATTTTATTGTCAGTGTATAAACTTCAACTGATTTTTGGAAACTAATTTTGTATCCTGCAAATTTACTAAATTTGTTTATTAGCTCTAGCACTCTTTTGGTGGAGTCTTTAGGATTTTCTGTATATAATAACAAACTACCAGCAAATAAAGACAGCTTTTTCTTCTTAAAAAACAAAACAAAACAAAACTTCATTCAAGAATCATGCATGGGGGCTAAATGAGTGGGCAAAAGTTTGAGGAGTAAGAAGATATTTATTTAGTCTCATTATCTCCCAACTGATACAAGACAGAGAGTAACTTTACAGGGGAGAAAGCAGACACCACCTTCACCAAGTGAGTCAAGTTCACACCAGCAGTCACCAGTGCCCTGATGAGACAAAGTAGAATGCATCATTTCAGAAACAAATCAGAAGCAGCAGCAGACAGCCCCAACTGAGGGATATTCCACAAAATGCCCTGGACTCCATAACCATTATGTCTTAACAAGAAAGACTGAGAAACTTTCTGAGAGAGTTAATTCTTAGGTAGGTTGATAAGAAGTCTGGGGTGCTTTGGGAAGAGAAAGGGGTCTGGGGCTCTCAAGGAGAAAAGGACAAACATTTTTTTCTACATTCCTTCATCTTAGTCACATAAAATGTTAAGCAACTGTATGTTGTGGGAGTGGGTCTGGTAAGATTTTTCTATTGTTAGTTCTAATCCCATTATCATAAAATGTAAATTGTGGGAGTGGGTCTGGTAAGACCTTTACAAACTTGAGACATTCTTTTGATTTACTGTAATAACCAATTGAAAAAGTATATAACTCCCTTGCTAAGATTAGCGAGGGGGGCACTCTCCATCCCCCTTCTGATGTCTACGTCAGAAGCTTTCTCTGTTCCTTTCACTGTAATAAAACTTCTGCCACACAAAAGCTCTGAGTAATCAAGGCTGGTCCCTGATCCCAAAGCTAAATCTTCTTCAGAGATCATGAATCCAATACCATTCACTGCAAGCTATCATTTCCAGGTTAGATGAAAGATCTAGGACAACCCACTGCAATGCACACTTTAAGTTATTCTTTACCTATCAAGGACAGTATTCCCAACATTTCTATAAAGAACATTTGGCAAAATTGAAATAAGACCTGTAAATGAAATAACAACATTGTATTAATGTTAATATCCTGAATCAGTGGTTATGTAAAATATTATTCTCATTGGTAAGAACTGCAATATTTAGAGATAAAGGAAAATCATGCCTGCAAATGACTTTCAGTTAAAAAACAAAACAAAACAAAAAAACTGTATGTACGTGGAGAGAAAAAGAGGAGAGGAGCCAGGAATGAAGAGTGAGAGAAAATAAAGCAGGTCCAGTAAAATTTTAGTATTGAGGAATCTGAATGAAGGGTATAAAATAACTTATGTATTATTCTTGCAACATTTCTAAGATCTAAAACTATGTCAAAATAAAAACTTAAATTTAAAAAACCTTTTAAGTAAGAAATAACGGTGTTTAACTTACTATAGCACAGGGAACTCTGTTCAATGTTACATGGCAGCCTGGATGGGATGGGGAGTTTAGAGGAGAATGGATACATGTGTATGTATGGCTGAGAACCTTTGCTGTCCACCTGAAAACTATCACAACATTGTTATCAGTTATACTTGAATACAAAGTAATACATTCAATTTTTTAAAAAAGTAAGAAAGAATGTGTTTGATTTCCAAACTGCTTAGAGAGAAAAAGAATAAAAAATTATCAGTATAAAAAAGGCAAGAGAGAAGAAACAAAAAAGAAAACATCAGATATAACAAATAGAAAAAAATATAGTAAGACGGTAATTTAAATCAGTAATTACATTAGTGATCAAGATCAAGAAGTGGTCCAGTTAAGTAAAAGGACTGACAGACGGATTTATAAAAAAAAAAAGAATGATGCTATTTAAAAGAGACACATCTAGGACTTCCCTGGTAGTCCAGTGGTTAAGAATCTGCCTGCCAATACAGGGGACACTGTCCGATCAGGGCTCTGGGAAGATTCTGCATGCTACAGGGCAACGAAGCCCATGTGCACAGGCCCTAGAGCCCATGTTCCACAACAAGAGAAGCCGCTGCAACGAGAAGCCCAAACACTTACAACTAGAGAGTAGCCCCTGCTCACCAAGACTCAAGAAAGCCCATGCGCAGCAACAAAGACAATGCAGTTAAAAAAAAGAAAAAAAGGGGGACGACGGACTAGTTGACAAGCGTAAGCTGATTCTCAGAAAAGAGGATTCGACTTTGAAACACACCTCAATTTTATCTAGGTTCTCCATTTCTACTGCCCTAGACAGCACACCCGCCACCTCTCATTTGGACCCCCGGTCACCTCTGCCCTACTTCACCTACACTTTACTTAGCAGCCAGAAGGGCTTTGAAAAACCAAGTTAAGTCATGTTGTGCTTTTTTCAGCTTCCCAGTCTGACTGGGCCTCTGACATCCTTTTGTCTGTCTCCTCCCCTTCCCTCCCCCACAACCACAGCCACAGGGGACTTTCTTTCCTGTTTACAAAGGCACCAAACCTCCCCCACCTCGCGGCCTAGGCCATGGCTGTTCCCACTCTGCATGTTCATTCACCTGCTTCTCCCAAGGCTGGCCTGCTCTGGTACCACAGACCTGGCAAACGTCACCGCCTCCATGAGGCCTTCCCCAAGCACCTAATCTCACATCAACCAATTTTAATTCCATGTATAACATAACAATGACATTTCCTGTTAAGCAATTTCTTCATCATTTGTGTCATCTGTCTTCCTCATAAGGTTGCTGTGAGGATTAGTTTGTATCTGTAAAGTGCTGAGATCCATGGCTGGGAAGTGCAGACACTATATTACTGAAGTTGTAAAGTTTTCTTTGTGTAAGTACCCTGCATTGCTTAGGTTCATAGTAATTGAACTGTTTTATCACCACTGTAAATAAGCTAACTGATAAACTGGTAAACAGGAAGCCTACTGATTTTTAGACTGATTCTGTACCATGGTACCTCACTGGATTCTCCTCAAGCCTCCACTCTCTTCCCACTAAACAGGACACACTGATGAAGCCTACCTGGCTATCTACTGATGAGTCCCATTTTGGCAACCAACTTGTTCCCTCCACCCCACTCCTTCCACTTCTGTCCAACACATATCTACATTCACACTCTGCTCTGGAAATAGCAAAACCCAGCACTACCATCACCACCATATCCAACCTGAACTTCTCTGATGTAACATTACTTAACCTCTCTGGGCCACCTCATAGGTAACCATTTTTGAGGCTTCTTTTTCTGACTCTGAAACACAAATCTCTCCATTTCTCTCATTTCTGATGGGTTCCTCAACCTTCAGCCCCTCCTCCACTGCCTTCACTTGTTCATCACGTGCACACTGCCCTTGGTCCTCTTCCAAGGGCACAATTGCTCTTTGAGTTCACCTAGCTGGACCTATTCATTGTAACCTGTCCAGACCTTTGAACTGAGACACATGCCTACCCATCTGTCCACCAGCATCTGCAGGGTACCACCATATCCAACAGAAATGTCCACCTGGCTCTCCTGAACAACTCTGATAGTCTTTGTGGACTCAGGAAATGGTACCTCCCAACCCAGGCCCACAGAGTAGACCTCCAGCAGTTATGCCTGGCTCTTCTTGCTCCCTCACCAACATCCAACTAGTTACCAAGTCCACTTGCTTCTGACTCTGTGTCTCTTTTCTCAAAACCACTAGTGTACTTAAGCCTCGTCATCACTTGCCTGATGTTGACTGCTCCATCAAAATTCCTTTGGAAAACACTTCAGTGAGTCTTTCTCCACTAGAGGATAAAATCCAAGGGTTTTTTTTTTTTTTTTTGGCAGCACCTTGTGGCTTGCGGGATTTCAGTTCCTCAACCAGGGATTGAACCTGGGGTCACAGTGATGAAAGTTCCGAGCCCTAACCACTGAACTGCCAGGGAAGTCCCCAAATTCAAGTTTTTAATGTGACCCTCAAAGCCCTCTATGATCCAATCTCTACCTATGGCTCTGGCCTCATTTCTTACACTCCATCACCACCATCCCCTGCAAAATCCTAAACTCTACATTTCAGCAACTGCAGTGTTCAAAGTTCACCAACATATTAGATCACTTGAAGCCTCTAAAATTTGCACGCTCCTTCCTTTTCCTAGGCTGTCCCTCGTTCACCTCACTTACCTTTCAAATCACAGTTTAAGACTCCCTTATTAATCCCTGAGGCACTTCTTGGAGTGTCCTTATTTCCAAAACTGACCCTGTGCTGTAGGTCCCCACACATTTTCACAGCTTGTTTTCAGAGGACCCCTAAGGTGTCACTGTGCTTGTACATTTTCTTGCCCATCATCCCTACCAGATCACGACTCTTCCAAGGCAAGAACGACTTATCTTGCACCCTTAGCACCTGCCCCAGGATCCGGCAAACAAAAGACAATAAAACTGTTGAATAAAGAGACAAACGTGTAATTTCCCAAATGAGGTCCCGAAATCTTAGACACAGAAGGTAAAAACTAAGAAAATGTGTGTCGAAGAAATTGGAAGATGGATGATTACGTCTTTTAAACTCAAGGTTCAAGGTACAGAATTGGCAGAAGAGAGACTGAAGTTAGTAAATTAACAGTTTGATGACAAGAAGCGCTTCTGGACGGCCTAACGTTACCTAAAGGAGGCCCAGTGGTTTGGCAGCGGGATGGGGAGAGAGAACTCCATGCAAACGCCAACCCTGGAAGAGACGGATGAGCACATGTCGGTCTTTAGGGAGTTTTTCAGAAACGAAAGAAAATCCCTACTCACCCAGATGGCAGCTGTCCGGACCCTGGTGGCCATCCCCACAGCCAGTTTTGAGTTCCCTGCAAGAGAGTGGCAGAACCCGATGGCTGTGGGACGAGAGAATCGTCAGGGAACAGATCTCTCCGCCGCGCCCGCGCCCACGCGGGACCCTCTAGATCCCTGAGGACGCGCACCTCTCTCCTCTCACGCAGCCGCGGCGTTCCCCACCTTCGTCCCCACCTACACACACGCGACTGGGCCAGGGCAGGCGTAAGGGAGGCCAGACTAGTCTGCACGGTCCCGCCCCCTTGATTTTGGAGGGAATCGGCGCGCACCGCTCCCCCGAGCCCTGAACTGGTAGCGCGGGAATGCGGGGGAGACGCGCTCCCAGCCGACCTCCTGGATCTTGCAACCAGATCTGCTCGTTCTCCCTCTCGACTTTGAGTCACCCGCTCTGAGCGCTTCGGCGACGGCCCTCGGGCAGCCGAGGTCGGCCGGCACCAGCTCAGGTCACCGCGACCGGCATGGGACTCAGCCCACCGAACAGGGCTCTCCCCGGCTGGTGCCGAGTGGATGGCGGCTGCTAGGGACGCACAGGAATTGCGTCAGTGAGACCCACGGGCAGGACAAACTACAACTCCCAGAAGCCTCCGCGGTCATCCCTCCTCCGGGGGTGGCTCCGGCCAAGGGCCGCCGGGAGGGGGCGCTGCAGCCGCTAATCGCGGGGTTCCCGGCCCTATCCTTGGGCGGGTGTTTGGGGGCTTTCAATAATACAGAGGATTAAAAGAATTGATGGCAATAGCGCAAAGTGGGTAGGGGTGTGCGTTGACTTTAAAATATTTTGATTCTTGCTTTCCGATGGCAGAAGTACTAATTTAAAGTTTAATAACAAAAAGATCCATTTCATTGTATAAGGGACATTTTCATGTAAATTAAATTTATTTTCCAGAAAAATTCAGAATGGCATTGTTTTCCTTTGGGGGTGGGGATGGGAGAATCTTTTAACTGTCCGGCTTAATGTAAAACGGCTGGATTCTCATATGTGCTTCTGCATTCACTCTGGTTGTATATGTTGCTTCTGTGGAAGTATATTAAAACATCTGGCTTCACATAGGTATGTCGTTGGAAAAGGACAGTATTTTAATATACTTAGATAATTTTACTTCTTAGTAAAAGCTGAACAGGCATAGGTCAGTTGCAGTATACCATCTAAAACCATATAGGTAAACTTTTTCTACTCTATTAAAACTCATTGGTCTGTCTTGGACTTTGAATGGCTAGTTTTATCAGGCATGATTTCGTAACATCATACACTGGTCATTTGGAAAATATGGGTTCATCGACTAATGCATATCTTCCAGATGTTGACACCTTTCATTGTACAATATGAAAGCTGCTATTCATCAATACCATCACTGACGTTAAAGTACTGAGAATCTGTGAAGTTTACAGAGGCAGATACAAGATTTCCAAAATTCCATTTTCACTTGAAAACTCTAGTTTTATGTTGGCAAAAAATGCTGTCTTTGTTTCCCTTTAAGTGACAGCTTATTTGGTTGACTGTTAAGATGTCTGCCACATCCCCATGTCTGCCTTATCTTTCAGTTTTTCTTTCAATCAAAGTTCAGCTCCCAACTCATATAATCACACAGGTGATTTTCCTGGAGACTACTATGGAATTTCAGGATACAGCACAGAATACTTGTTGCAAAGATACTAAAAAGATGTGGACTCAAGAGTTGAGATTTAATAAAAATATTTTTCACTGCTCCATCAAGAAGCGAATTGGTCTTTTTGAACAATGAGATAGTTATAAAAGAATAGAAAAAACTGTTGTCTCATAATACATTTAAATTAAATTTTAAATATTAAATGTTGAAAGGAAGGACATGAGTTTGAGCAAACAAAGGGAGATAGTGAAGGACAGGGAAGCCTGGCATGCTGCAGTTCATAGGGTCGCAAAGTCTAAGACACGGCTTAGTGACTGAACAACAAGTTCTATGCTGAAACGTGGAGTTAGCATCCTTTGCCCACTTGTTTGTTAACCAATCTCTGTAATCTACTAAGTTCTCGTGTTGTCTTGGTTTTCTGTGGTGCTATAACAAATCACCGCAAACTGGTGCCTTAAAACTACACACATTTATTATCTCACACTTCTGAAGGTCAAAGTTCCAACAGAGATCTTTTGGATTAAATCAAAGTGTTGACAGTGAGACAGGCTGGGACCTGGGACCCTTAACTGCAATGCTTGCACTTGGACACACCTCTCCTCAAGCAACAAGGTACAAAGAAACTCTATGGAACTAAAAACAACTGCACATCTGGGAAGTTGGGGCAAATTCTGGACAAACGATACAAGGAGACCAAAAAACCCAAATGCCACTTTTGAAGAGCTGGGAGCAAAAGCAGGGTACTGCTTGGACCCCTTGTTCACAACACCACCTAAGGGGTAGGCAAAACACCTAAGCCAGCCCTCCAGCCCGACTCCTGGTCACACTCCTACTCTCACCCCCTATAAGGAACCAGCTCATGCCCACCTTAGGGAGTGAGCAAAGGGAACCTATTACCTGTTCTCACTCCTCCCTGCTGCAGTAGAAGTTCTGAATTCCTTGTCTGGCTTCTGATCAATTTCTATTGACTACGGAGGCCAAAAACCCTGGTTGGTAATGTCAGGTCTGTTTTACTTCTCTCCTTTCGTTCTTGCCTTGTTATAACAAAGATTTGGAACAACAGGCTACTTACAGCTCAGGCAGGATTTCTTGACCCCTCTCTCATTGTAGCAAAGATTTAAAACAACAGACTGATTACAGTTCAGTTACAGGCTCTTCCCTGGTGGCTCAGATGGTAAAGCATCTGCCTACAATGTGGCAGACCTGGGTTTGATCCTTGGGTTGGGAAGATCTCCTGGAGAAGGAAATGGCAACCCACTCCACTACTCTTGCCTGGAAAATCCTATGGACAGAGGAGCCTGGTAGGCTACCATCCATGGGGTCACAAAGAGTCGGACACGATTGAGTGACTTCACTTTCACTTTACAGTTCAAGCAGATAGATCTTTTATTAAACAGCGGACAGAACGAAAGAGTGGCCACAGTCCCTCTTGGCTTCCCTTTTTATACTCCCTGTCTCCTCCTCTCCTCTTGGTTCTGCCCTATGCAAAATACAAATGGGTGTATGCTCAATCAGGTAAGGGGACATGTCGGAGCATACGTGAAATACAGTTTTTACGTATTCATTAGAGTTTTTACATATTCATCTAGCTGGGGGTGGACTGAAAGTTTTGATAGTTGCAAGTTACATAACAACAGACTTTATAGTGCTTGTCTTTCCCATAATTCAGTCTGTTAATATCAGATGTATATATGTATAAAATATTTATGAACGCTTAGGGCTCCTAGCTACATAAGGTTACTTGAGGACACAGTTATGCATCAAGGGTGCATGTGCCGGAATTGAAGAAGCCCCTATGGTCAGTTTGTATCCACTGTGTGCCTAGGGCACACGTGCAGGAGTTGGAAAAGTCACTGTGGTTATTTTGGTAGCGTATCTGTGAGCTTTCCCGGGCGTGCCTGGGGTGGGGTTTAGAGATCAGCTTGCATCCTTTCCAGCTAGCCACCTCTAGTTGCTCATGCCTAACTTTCTACCTAACAGTAACAGCAGGGCTGCGTTCCTTTCTGGAGGCTCATGGGGAAAATCCTTTCCTTACCTTTTCCAGGTTATAAAGGCCATGAGTATCTCTCAGAACCAGCAACAGAGTCCTCCTCACGCTGCATCACTTTGGCTCATTTTCTGCCTCTTCCACTTTAAGGACTCATGTGATCACATGAGGCACACACAACAATCCAGGATAATCTATTTTAAGGTGGGCTGAGAGCAAATGTAGTTCCCCTTTGCTGTGCAAGATAATATATTCATAGGTTCCAGGATCGGGATGTGGACGTCTTCCAGGGGCCACTACTGTTCTGCTGGACACTGCTGTTCTGTTTCTTAGTCTCTATTTTGTTCCATTGATATTTTTGCCTCTAATGGGGGTCTGCAAACTTTCTTTATAGAAGGCCACTGTGTTAGTTTTCTAGAGCTTCCATAATAAAATACCAGAAGGTGGCTTAAATAACAGAAATTAATTTTCTCACAGTTCTGGAGCTGAACATCTGCGATACAGGCATTGACAGAGTTGATTTTTGCTGAGGTCTCTCTCCTTGGCTTGTAGCTGCCAGCTTCTCCCCCTGTCTACACAGGCCATCCCTCATGCAGTTCTGGGTCCTATTCTCCTCTTCTTGTAAGGACACCAGTCATATTGGATTAGGGCCCAACCTAATATCCACATTTTGACTTAAGAAGTTTAAACTTGAAAGATCCTAGGAAGGGACATTCTGAATTACGGGGGATCAGGACTTCAACACAGGAATTTGGGGGGAACACAATTCAGCCAATAACAGTTAGGGCATTTCCCTGGTGGTACAGCAGATAAGCATCCATCTGTCAATGCAGGGGATATGAGTACGATCCCTGGGCCAGGAAGATGCCACATGATGTAGAGCAGCTAAGCTCAAGCACCACAATTACTGAACCTGCACTCATTGAGACCTTGAGCCACAACTACTGAGCCCACATGCTGCAACTATTGAAGCCTTTGAGCCTAGAGCCCATGTTCCCCAACAAGAGAAGCCAGTGTACCACAATGAAGAGTAGTCCCCACTCACCACAACTAGAGAAAGCCCACAAGCAGCAATGAAGACCCAGTGCAGTGAAAATAAATAAATAATTAAATAATTTAAAAAATCAGTTAGTAAATATTTTAGGCTTTGCAGGCCATTGTCTATCGTAACTACTGAATTCTGCCACTGAGGCACAAAAGCAGCTACAGATACTACATAAAATGAATATGGCTGTGTGCCAGAAAAACTGTGACAGCAGCCAGATTTGACTTATGGTCTGCTATTTGCCAACTTTTGCTCCACACTATGCTTTATCATTGTCTTGTTATTATGTCATTACAGCAAGCCATAACAAGCAGTAGGTCAAAGCCCTTTCTTATTGTTGTTCTTCAACAGGGCCTCAATTCTTCTTCCTCCTTTGGTCTTGCATGTACATTTTAGGCTTTGCTTGCCAAGTTCCATGTAAAGCCTCCATAATAAATAGTGACAGCTGTTAGCATGTACCTCCATGGGGCAGGCACAGCCAAGTCACTATCCAACAAATCTCCTGCCTTCTCAGATGAAAGAACACTGTGTATGCTCAGGTACAGGTTGGCTGTACATTTGTGGCAGCCCCCTTTCCAGGTTCAGTGGATGGATGTTGGCTTCTTCATCAATTCATTCAATTAATTGAATGAATATTTGCTGAACACCCACTCTGAGCTGTACATGAGTAATTAAAGTGAAGCATTCATGCTGGCAGGGAAGACAGATAATAGATAGGTAGATAGAATGACAGATTAAAAGGTAATAAGCACTGTGGAAAAATGAAAAAGAATCAGGTAAAGGGGATTAGCAGTGCCTGTGGGGTGGTACTTTCAAATAAAGCAGCATTTAGTTTCTTAGACCTGCTGTAACAAAGCACCATGGAGTGTGAGCTTAAGCAACAGAAACTTATTGTCTCCCAGTTCGGGATGGTGGAAGTCCAAAACCAAGGTGTGGCTGGGAGGGGTTCCTTCTGAGGGCTGTGAGGGGAGGGCCTGTCTTAGCCTTCCTCCTGGACTTGTGGACCCTCTGTCACCTGTGTCTCTTACCGTCTTACTTCTGTTTGTATTTTTGTGCCCAAATCCCACCCCCTCCTTTTTTTTTAAACTGAAGACACTAGTGGTACTACTTCAGGGGTCATCCTAAGGACCTCACTTTAACTTGATTACCTCTATAAATACCCTTCTTTCAAGTAAGGTCACATTCTGATACTGGGGGTTATGACTTCAACACATGAATTTGGGGAGGACACAATTCAATCCAATCTCCTTCCACAGGGCTGTGTGACAAGGGAGCTTTGTCACTAAAAATATCTAAAACTTAATTCCTAATATACGGAGCCAAAAGCAGCTAGCTTTTCCAGCCCTCCGAGGCCCCAAATCTGTGGAATCCCTATTCCCTTCTAGCACTTGAATTTATCTCATTATTAGAACATCCTGCCGCTCTAAACTACTAGCTGTTTATATACACCATTGCTTTCTTTTCAACTAGGGCCAGTACAGCTGCTGAGACACTAGACACATAGCCAGCTTGCAACTTGTTTAAGGACAAAGTTAACTAAATCAATTTTTTCCATTTCTTGTCATGTAACAAGAAAACCATTCCACAGATGAAATCAATGTGTGCTTCAATAATGGATGAGTATAAAGAAAGTATTTTCTGATTCCCCACATGCCTACAGCATTGGAGGCCAAGATGCTGGGCCTTTCTTAGGATTACTCAGTGCTTTCCCATTACCCTGAGGAGCATGCCAGGACCCTCAGCCAGATGTGTAGGCAGTAAGGAGTGGCAGAAAACCTGCACATATTGGAGCCCAGGTGATCTGGGTGCCTCCACTTCTTACTGGTCCCTGGGGACAAGCCACTCTGAACTCATGAGATAAAAAGGACACACAAACTGCTATGCAGACAAAATGTGCTGTAACTCATGTGTTCCATGATACTTTAACATGATTAGCTCACTTTCTTCCTGTTAGAACCTAGCTTCCACTTAGTAGCTGTGTCATTTTAAGATACCAAGAAATCAGGGCTTTCCTTGTGGTCCAGTGGTTATGAATCTGCCTGCTAATGCAAGGGATATCGGTTTGCCTCCAGGTCGGGGAGGGTCCCACATGTCATAGAACAGCTAAGTCCATGTGCCACAATTGCTGAAGCTTGAGTGTCTAGAGACCATACTCTACAAGAAGAAGCCACCGCAATGAGAAGCCCACACACCCCAACTAGAAAGTGGCCTCCACTTTCACAACTAGAGAAAGCCTGTATGCAACAACAGAGACCAAACCCAGCCTATATGACAAACAAACAAACAAACAAACGGTATCAAGTCACCAACACGATGATAATACAAAGATGGAGACATCTAGAGGATGTTGTTGATGGAGTTCTAAGTGAACTTGTCTCAAGAGGAAATAGCAACAGCAGAGCATATTTATTTTTTTATATTAGAATAGCAGATTTTATAAAAACTTCTCCCGTCAGCCTTTATCTTATCTGAGGCCTGCCATACTTGATAGCTGTTGTACAAAGCTCTGCCATTTACAAGCTATGTGATTTGCAGCAAATTCCTTAAAAATTCCAAACTCTAGTTCCCTTAACTGTAGGGTGAATGATATTAAGCTCCTCATAGGGTTATGGATAGAAATATTCTAATGTGTTAAAGGGCTTCACAGACTGGCTATCTCGTATTAAGCTGTCTATAAATGAAGTAAAGTGAGTGAAGTGAAAGTTGCTCTGACTCTTTGTGACCCCATGGACTATACAGTCCATGGGATTCTCCAGGCCAGAATACCAGAGTGGGTAGCCTTTCTCTTCCTCAGGTGATCTTCCCAACTCAGGGATTGAACCTAGGTCTCCCGCATGCAGGCTGATTCTTTACCAGCTGAGCCACAAGGGAAGCCCAAGAATACTGGAGTGGGTAGCCTATCCCTTCTCCAGCGGATCTTCCTACCCAGGAATCGAACCGGGGTCTCCTGCATTGCAGGTGGATTCTTTACCAGTTGAGCTATGAGGGAAGCCCCTATAAATGAAGATGAATTACAAAAAAATAAGAACCATTATACTATTGTTATTTGCATTTGCTTGGAGCTGCAGGTTTTCTAGTTTCCCAGAAATACTTGGTTTTCTAATTCCTTAAAACACCTTTATTGAGGTTCAATTTACACACAACAAACTGGATCCAGCTAAAGAGTCCAGTTCAATGAGTTTAACAAATGAAGACAGTCATGGAGCCACCACTACAACCAAGACATGGGTCATTCCCAGGGATTCCCTTGTGCTCCTGTCTGCAGCCTACTGCTCTCCCACCTGGGCCACAGGTGACCACCTAACTCTCTCCTTTACATGTTACGCTTTCTAGAATTTTATAGGTGGGAGTCTTATAATGTGGACTGTACTCTTTTGTGTCTGAATTCGTTTAACCATCTAGACTTGTAGGGCTAGACTACAATGTGTTTATCTACCCATAAGTTGTGAATTACTATACCTGTGTTTACTATATCTGTGTTTCATCCAGTTTTAGGCCATTATGATGCTGAGCATTTGGTATACATTTTTGCCTGGACAGGTTTTCAACTCTCTTGGTTATTTACCTAGGAGTGGAACTGATGGGTCACATAGTAACTGTAAGTTTAGCATTCTGAAGACATGCCAAACTGTTCTCCAAAGTGGCTGCTCAGTTCAGTCAGTCAGTCAGTCATGTCCGACTCTTTGTGACCTCATGGACTGCAGCATGGCAGGCTTCTCTGTCCATCGTCAACTCCTGGAGCTTACCCAAACTCATGTCCATAGATTTGGTGATGCCATCCAACCATCTGTATAATCATAAGGGATTTGATTTAGGTCGTACCTGAATGGTCTACTGGTTTTCCCCACTTTCTTCAATTTAAGTCTGAATTTGGCAAAAGGGAGTTCATGACCTGAGCCACAGTCGGCTCCCAGTCTTGTTTTTGCTGACTGTATAGAGCTTCTCCATCTTTGGCTGCAAAGAATATAATCAATCTGCTTTTGATATTGACCATCTGGTGATGTCCATGTGTAGAGTCTTCTCTTGTGTTGTTGGAAGAAGGTGTTTGCTATGACCAGTGAGTTCTCTTGGTAAAACTCTATTAGCCTTTGACTTGCTTCGTTTTATACTCCAAGGCCAAATTTGCCTGTTAACTCCAGGTATCTCTTGACTTCCTACTTTTGCATTCCAGTTCCCTATGATGAAAAGGACATCTTTTTTGGGTTAGTTCTAAAAGGTCTTGTAGGTCTTCATAGAACCCTTCAACTTCAGCTTCTTCAGCATTACTGGTCAGGGCATAGACTTGGATTACTGTGATATTGAGTGGTTTGCCTTGGAAACAGAGATCATTCTGTCATTTTTTGAGATTGCTTCCAAGTTCTGCATTTCGGACTCTTGTTGACTATGATCACTACTCCCATTTCTTCTAAGCAATTCTTGCCCACAATAGTTAGATATAACTGAGTTAAATTCACCCAGTCCAGTCCATTTTAGTTCGCTGATTCCTAAAATGTTGTTCACTATTGCCATCTCCTGTTTGACCACTTCCAATTTGCTTTGATTCATGGACCTAACATTTCAGGTTCCTATGCAATATTGCTCTTGACAGCAACAGACTTTACTTCCATCACCAGTCACATCCACAACTGTGTGCTGTTTTTGCTTTAGCTCCGTCTCTTCATTCTTTCTGGAGTTATTTCTCCACTGATCTCCAGCAGCATATTGGGTACCTACCAACCTGGGAAATGCATTCTTCAGTGTCTTATCTTTTTGCCTTTTCATACTGTTCATAGAGTTCTCAAGGCAAGAATACTGAAGTGGTTTGCCATTTCTTTCTCTAGTGGCCCACGTTTCGTCTGAACTCTCCATCATGACCCATCCATCTTAGGTGGCCCTATATGGCATGACTCATAGTTTCATTGAGTTAGACAAGGCTGTGGTCCAAGAGCCTAATCAGATTGGTTAGCTTTTTGTGAGTGTGGCTTTCATTCTTTCTGCCCTCTGATGGAGAAGGATAAGAGGCTTACGGAAGCTTCCTGATGGGAGAGACTGACTGAGGGGGAAACTGGATCTTGTTCTGATAGGCAGGGCCATGCTCAGTAAATCTTTAATCTAATTTTCTGTTGATAGGTGGGGCTGTGTTCCCTCCTTGTTGTTTGACCTGAGGCCAAACTACCTGGAGGTAATGAAGATAATGGCCACCTCCTTCAAGGCGGCTGTACTATTCTATAACGACCCCAGCAACCTATGAGGTTCCAATCTCTCCAATCCTCAATAACTAGCATTATCTTTTCTTAGTCATGTTACCAGCTGTGAAGTCCTATTTCCTGGTTTTGACTTGGATTTCTCTAAAGACTGATGATATTGAGCATCTTTACATGGGTTTGGTTTAGTTGCCAAGTCATGTCTGACTCTTTGCGATCCCATGGACTGTAGCCTGCCAGGCTCCTCTGTCCAGGGTATTTCCCAGGTAAGAATACTGGTGTTCTTTGCCATTTCCTTCACGAGGGGATCATCCCACACCAGTGATTAAACCCAGGTCTCTTGCACTGGGGCTTCCCTGGTGGCTCAGAAGGTAAAGATTCTGCCTCCAATATGAGAGACCCAGGGTCAACATCTTGGTGGGGAAGATCCCCTGAAGAAGGGAATAGCTACCCACTCCAGTATTGTTGCCTGGAGAAGTCCGTGAACAGAGGAGACTGGCATAGTGTTGCAAAGAGTCAGACACGACTGAGTGACTAACACTTTTCACTTTCTTTCCTTACTGACTGAGCCACCAGTGAAGCCCTTGCATGGGTTTACTGCCTCAGTTCAGTTCAGTCGTTCAGTCATGTCCGACTCTTTGCGAGCCCATGAGAGGCAGCACGCCAGGTCTCCCTGTCCATCACCAAATCCTGGAGTCCACCCAAACCATGTCCGTTGAGTTGGTGATGCCATCCAGCCATCTCATCCTCTGGCATCCCCTTCTCCATCTGCCATCAATCTTTCCCAGCATCAGGGTCTTTTCCAGTGAGTAGCTCTTCACATCAGGTGGCCGAAGTGTGGAGTTTCAGCTTCAGCATCAGTCTTTCAAATGAACACCCAGGACTGATCTCCTTTAGGATGGACTGGTTGGATCTCTTTGCAGTCCAAGGGACTCTCAAGAGTCTTCTCTAACACCACAGTTCAAAAGCATCAATTCTTCAGAGCTTAGCTTTCTTTATAGTCGAACTCTCACATCCATACATGACCACTGGAAAAACCATAGCCTTGACTAGATGGACCTTTGTTGGCAAAGTAATGTCCCTGCTTTTTAATATGCTGTCTAGTTGTAATAACTTTCCTTCCAAGGAGTAAGCATCCTTTAATTTCATGGCTGAAATCACCATCTGCAGTGATTTTGGAGCCCAGAAAAATAGTCAGCCACTGTTTCCCCATCTATTTCCTATGAAGTGGTGGGACCAGATGCCATGATCTTAGTTTTCTGAATGTTGAGCTTTAAGCCAACTTTTTCACTCTCCTCTTTCACTTTCATCCAGAGGCTTTTGAGTTCCTCTTCACTTTCTGCCATAAGGGTGGTGTCATCTGCATATCTGAGGGTATTGATATTTCTCCCGGCAATCTTAATTCTAGCTTGTTCTAGCTTAATTCTTCCAGCCCAGCGTTTCTCATGATGTACTCTGCATATAAGTTAAATAAGAAGGGTGACAATATACAGCCTTGACGTACTCCTTTTCCTATTTGGAACCAGTCTGTTGTTCCATGTCCAGTTCTAACTGTTGCTTCCTGACCTGCATATAGGTTTCTCCAGAGGCAAGTCAAGTGGTCTGGTATTCCCATCTCTTGAAGAATTTTCCACAGTTTATTGTGATCCACACAGTCAAAGGCTTTGGCATAGTCAACAAAGCAGAAATAGATGTTTTTCTGGAACTCTCTTGCTTTTTCAATGATCCAACGAATGTTGGCAATTTGATCTCTGGTTCCTCTGCCTTTTCGAAAACCAGCTTGAACATCTGGAAGTTCACGGTTCACGTATTGCTGAAGCCTGGCTTGCAGAATTTTAAGCATTACTTTACTAGCGTGTGAGATGAGTGCAATTGTGTGGTCGTTTGAGCATTCTTTGGCATTGCCTTTGTTTGGTATTGGAATGAAAACTGACCTTTTCCAGTCCTGTGGCCACTGCTGAGTTTTCCAAATTTGCTGGCATATTGAGTGTAGCACTTTCACAGCATCATCTTTCAGGATTTGAAATAGCTCAACTGGAATTCCATCATCTCCACTAGCTTTGTTCATTGTGATGCTTCCTAAGGCCCACTTGACTTCGCATTCTAGGATGTCTGGCTCTAGGTGAGTGATCACACCATCGTGATTATCTGGGTCATGAAGATCTTTTTTGTACAGTTCTTCTGTGTATTCTTGCCACCTCTTAATATTTTCTGCTTCTGTTAGGTCCCTACCATTTCTGTCCTTTATTGAGCCCATCTTTGCATAAAATGTTCCCTTGGTATCTCTAATTTTCTTGAAGAGATCCCTAGTCTTTCCCATTCTATTGTTTTCCTCTATTTCTTTGCATTGATTGCTGAGGAAGGCTTTCTTATCTCTGCTATTCTTTGGAACTCTGCATTCAGATGCTTATATCTTTCCTTTTCCCTTTTGCTTTTCACTTACCTTCTTTTCACAGCTATTTGTAAGACCTCCTCAGACAACCATTTTGCTTTTTTGCATTTCTTTTTCTTGGGGATGGTCTTGATTCCTGTCTCTCCTGTACAGTGTCATGAACCTCCGTCTATAGTTCATCAGGCACTCTATCAGATCTAGTCCCTTAAATCTATTTCTCACTTCCACTGTATAATCATAAGGGATTTGATTTAGGTCATACCTGAATGGTCTAGTGGTTTTCTCTACTTTCTTTAATTTCAGTCTGAATTTGGCAATAAGGAGTTCATGATCTGAGCCACAGTCAGCTCCTGGTCTTGTTTTTGCTGACTGTATAGAGCTTCTCCATCTTTGGCTGCAAAGAATATAATCAATCTGATTTTGGTGTCAACCATCTGGTGATGTCCATGTGTAGAGTCTGGTGCATGTGTAGAGTAGTTTACTGGCTACCTGTATGTATTCTTTTGTGAAGCATCTGGCATATTATTTTGCACATTTTTTCTTCTTACTATATAACTTATGAATTATATGGGTTCTTTGTATTTTGGACACAAGTTTTTGTCAGATACACATATTGTTACTTAACACTAGTCTATGGCTTACCTTTTTATGTTTTTTTTTTTTTTCTTTTTATGTTCTTAATGGTGTTTCCGAGAGTGGAAGTTTTAAAGTTTTATTATGTCCAATTTAGTTTTTCTTTCATTATTCATGTATTTTGTTCTATTTTGGTTTAGCCAAGGGTCATAAACATTTTCCCTTGTTTTCTTTCAGATACTGAAAAGTTCTAGCTTTTCTATTTTAAATTTGTGATACATTTTATTTCTCAATGTGATGTGAAGTAAGGGGAGGACTTTTTCCATACAAATACCAAGTTTTTACACCACCCTTCACTTAAAAGAATGTCTTTTCCACATTTATTTTGGTTCTCATGTCAAAAATTAATTGACAATATTTTTGTAGGTCGATTTCTGAATTCTCTATCCTGTTTTATTGATTTATATCCACCCTCATGCCAAAATTTTATTAGTATTTTTCTATAGTAGTGCACTTTGAAATTAGGTAGTGTAGGCCGTTTAACCTCATTCTTTTTAAATAATTTCTTTGGTTTTTCTAGGTCCTTTGTATTTCTGTACAAATTCTCGATTAACTTGTCAATTTCTTTCTTTTTTGTTTTTATTTTGGTCAATGTTTTTATTACACAGCAGGTAAAATGAGAAAGCCAGAGATATATGTATCAGTTCAATGTTTTTAAGATTAAATTTGTATTTTCCATATAAACTAATGAGGTTTAGCATTTCCATTTGAGTCAAATGTCCATTCTTTTTAGGTATCTGTTTCTTATCCATATACAGGCATTTTTATATTTTCTGGATACTACTTCTTTATTGGTTATAATTTTCCCATATTTATTTTTTAGCAGATAACTCGACTTTTCATTTTATTTTGAAGTTTTCGATGCACATAATTTTTAAATTTTAATATAATTAACTATGTCAGTGTCTTCTTTATGATTTATGCTTTTTTGTGTTTTTTAAAGTATAAACTTATTTTAAATAGAGGCTAATTACTTTACAATATTGTATTGGTTTTGCCATACATTGACATGAATCTGCCATGGGTGTACATGTGTTCCCCATCCTGAACCCCCCTCCCACCCCTCTCCCCATTACATCCCTCTAGGTCATCCCAGTGCACCAGCCCCGAGCACCCTGTCAGTTCAGTTCAGTTCAGTCGCTCAGTCGTGTCCGACTCTTTGCGACCCCATGAATTGCAGCATGCCAGGCCTCCCTGTCAATCACCAACTCCCAGAGTTCACTCAGACTCATGTCCATCGAGTCGGTGATGCCATCCAGCCATCTCGTCCTCTGTCGTCCCCTTCTCCTCCTGCCCCCAATCCCTCCCAGCATCAGAGTCTTTTCCAATGAGTCAACTCTTTGCATGAGGTGGCCAAAGTACTGGAGTTTCAGCTTTAGCATCATTCCTTCCAAAGAAGTCCCAGGGCTGATCTCCTTCAGAATGGACTGGTTGGATCTCCTTGCAGTGCCATACATTGACATGAATCCGCCATGGGTGTACATGTGTTCCCCATCCTGAACACCCCTCCCATTCCTCTCCTCATCCCATCCCTCTAGGTCATCCCAGTGCACCAGCCCCGAGCATCATGCTTCAAACCTGGACTGGTGATTCGTTTCACTTAAGATAATATACATGTTTCAATGCCATTCTCCCAAATCATCCCACCCTCGCCCTCTCCCACAGAGTCCAAAAGACTGTTCTATACATCTGTGTCTCTTTTGCTGTCTCACATACAGGCAAGACATATACAGGCATTTTTATATTTTCTGGATACTACTTCTTTATTGGTTATAATTTTCCCATATTTATTTTTAGCAGATAACTCGACTTTTCATTTTATTTTGAAGTTTTTGATGCACATAATTTTAAAATTATCATTTAAAGGGTTATCGTTACCATCTTTCTGAATTCCATATATATGCGTTAGTATACTGTATTGGTGTTTTTCTCTCTGGCTTACTTCACTCTATACAATAGGCTCCAGTTTCATCCACCTCATTAGAACGGATTCAAATGTATTCTTTTTAATGGCTGAGTCATACTGCATTGTGTATATGTACCACAGCTTTCTTATCCATTTGTCTGCTGATGGACATCTAGGTTGCTTCCATGTTCTGGCTATTATAAACAGTGCTGCGATGAACATTGGGGTACACGTGTCTCTTTCAATTCTGGTTTCCTCAGTGTGTATGTCCAGCAGTGGGATTGCTGGGTCATAAGGCAGTTCTATTTCCAGTTTTTTAAGGAATCTCCACACTGTTCTCCATAGTGGCTGTACTAGTTTGCATTCCCACCAACAGTGTAAGAGGGTTCCCTTTTCTCCACACCCTCTCCAGCATTTATTGCTTGTAGACTTTTGGATCGCAGCCATTCTGACTGGTGTGAAACGGTACCTCATTGTGGTTTTGATTTGCATTTCTCTGATAATGAGTGATGTTGAGCATCTTTTCATGTGTTTGTTAGCCGTGTGTATGTCTTCTTTGAGGAACGTCTGTTTAGTTCCTTGGCCCATTTTTTGATTGGGTCGTTTATTTTTCTGGAATTGAGCTGCAGGAGTTGCTTGTATATTTTTGAGATTAATTCTTTGTCAGTTGCTTCATTTGCTATTATTTCTCCCATTCTGAAGGCTGTCTCTTCACGTTGCTTATAGTTTCCTTTGTTGTGCAGAAGCTTTTAATTTTAATTAGGTCCCATTTATTTATTTTTGCTTTTATTTCAAATATTCTGAGAGGTGGGTCATAGAGGAGCCTGCTGTGATTTGTGTCGGAGTGTTTTGCCTATGTTCTCCTCTAGGAGTTTTATAGTTTCTGGTCTTATGTTTAGATCTTTAATCCATTTTGAGTTTATTTTTGTGTATGGTGTTAGAAAGTGTTCTGAAGTGAAGTGAAGTGAAGTCACTCAGTCGTGTCTGACTCTTTGTGACCCCATAGACAGTAGCTTACCAGGCTCTGCTGTCAATGGGATTTTCCAGGCAAGAATACTGGAGTGGGCTGCCATTTCCTTCTCCAGGGGATCTTCCCAACCCAGGAATTGAACCTGTGTCTCCTGCATTGCAGACAGTCACTTTACCATCTGAGCCACCAGGGAAACCCTGGTGTTCTAGTTTCTAGTTTCATTCTTTTACAAGTGGTTGACCAGTTTTCCCAGCACCACTTGTTAAAGAGATTGTCTTTTCTCCATTGTATATTCTTGCCTCCTTTGTCAAAGATAAGGTGTCCATTGGTGCATGGATTTATCTCTGGGCTTTATATTTGGTTTCATTGATCTATATTTCTGTCTTTGTACCAGTACCATACTGTCTTGATGACTGTGGTTTTGTAGTAGAGCCTAAAGTCAGCAGGTTGATTCCTCCAGTTCCATTCTTCTTTCTCAAGATTTCTTTGGCTATTTGAGATTTTTTGTATTTTCATACAAATTGTGAAATTATTTTTTCTAGCTCTGTGAAAAATACTGTTGGTAGCTTGATAGGGATTGCATTGAATCTATAGATTGCTTTGGGTAGTATACTCATTTTCACTATATTGATTTTTCCAATCCATGAACACGGTATATTTCTCCATCTATTTGTGTCCTCTCTGACTTCTTTCACCAGTGGTTTATAGTTTTCTATATATAGGTCTTTTCTTTCTTTAGGTAGATATATTCCTAAGTATTTTATTATTTTTGTTGCAATAGTGAATGGAATTGTTTCCTTAATTTCTCTGTTTTCTCATTATTAGTGTATAGGAATGCAAGGGATTTCTGTGTGTTGATTTTATATCCTGCAACTTCACTATATTCATTGATTAGCTCCAGTAATTTTCTGGTGGAGTCTTTAGGGTTTTCTATGTAGAGGATCATGTCATCTGCAAACAGTGAGAGTTTTACTTCTTCTTTTCTAAACTTGATTTATTTCTTTTTCTGCTCTGATTGCTGTGTCCAAAACTTCTAGAACTATGTTGAATAGTAGTGGTGAGAGTTGGCACCCTTGTCTTGTTCCTGACTTTAGGGGGAATGCTTTTAATTTTTCGCCATTGAGGATAATGTTTGCTGAGGGTTTGTCATATATAGCTTTTATTATGTAGAGGTATGTTCCTTCTATTCCTGCTTTCTGGAGAGTTTTTATCACAAACAGGTGTTGAATTTTGTCAAAGGCTTTCTCTGCATCTACTGAGATAATCATATGGTTTTTATTTTTCAATTTGTTAATGTGGTGTATTACATTGATAGATTTGCAGATATTGAAGAATCCTTGCATCCCTGGGATAAAGCCCACTTGGTTATGATGTATGATCTTTTAAATATGTTGCTGGATTCTGTTTGCTAGAATTTTGTTAAGGATTTTTGCATCTATGTTCATCAGTGATATTGGCCTGTAGTTTTCTTTTTTTGTGGCATCTTTGTCAGGTTTTGGTATTAGGTTTGGTATTAGAGGAAAGTTTACTTTCTTCTGTAATTTTCTGGAAAAGTTTGAGTAGGATAGGTGTTTAGATCAGATCAGATCAGTCGCTCAGCCGTGTCCGACTCTGTGCGACCCCATAAATCGCAGCACACCAGGCCTCCCTGTCCATCACCAACTCCCAGAGTTCACTGAGACTCACGTCCATCGAGCCAGTGATGCCATCCAGCCATCTCATCCTCTGTCGTCCCCTTCTCCTCCTGCCCCCAATCCCTCCCAGCATCAGAGTCTTTTCCAATGAGTCAACTCTTCGCATGAGGTGGCCAAAGTACTGGAGTTTCAGCTTTAGCATCATTCCTTCGAAAGAAATCCCAGGGCTGATCTTCAGAATGGACTGGTTGGATCTCCTTGCAGTCCAAGGGACTCTCAAGAGTCTTCTCCAACACCACAGTTCAAAAGCATCAATTCTTCAGCACTCAGCCTTCTTCACAGTCCAACTCTCACATCCATACATGACCACAGGAAAAACCATAGCCTTGACTAGACGAGCGTTTGTTGGCAAAGTAATGTCTCTGCTTTTGAATATGCTATCTAGGTTGGTCATAACTTTCCTTCCAAGGAGTAAGCATCTTTTAATTTCATGGCTGCAGTCACCATCTGTAGTGATTTTGGAGCCCAGAAAAATAAAGTCTGACACTGTTTCCACTGTTTCCCCATCTATTTCCCATGAAGTGGTGGGACCGGTTGCCATGATCTCTGTTTTCTGAATGTTGAGCTTTAAGCCAACTTTTTCACTCTCCACTTTCACTTTCATCAAGAGGCTTTTTAGTTCCTCTTCACTTTCTGCCATAAGGGTGGTGTCATCTGCATATCTGAGGTTATTGATATTTCTCCCAGCAATCTTGATTCCAGCTTGTGTTTCTTCCAGTCCAGCGTTTCTCATGATGTACTCTGCATATAAGTTAAATAAACAGGGTGACAATATACAGCCCTGACGAACTCCTTTTCCTATTTGGAACCAGTCTGTTGTTCCATGTCCAGTTCTACCTGTTGCTTCCTGACCTGCATACAAATTTCTCAAGAGGCAGATCAGGTGGTCTGGATAGGTGTTAGCTCTTCTCTAAATTTTTGGTAGAATTCAGCTGTGAAGCTGTCTGGTCCTGGGCTTTTGTCTGCTGGAAGATTTCTAATTACAGTTTCAATTTCCGTGCTTGTGATGGGTCTGTTAAGATTTTCTATTTCTTCCTGGTTCAGTTTTGGAAAGTTGTACTTTTCTAAGAATTTGTCCATTTCTTCCAGGTTGTCCATTTTATTGGCATATATTTGCTGATAGTAGTCTCTTACTATCCATTGTATTTCTGGGGTGTCTTTTGTGATCTCTCCATTTTCATTTCTAATTTTATTGATTTGATTTTTCTCCCTTTGTTTCTTGATGAGTCTGGCTAATGGTTTGTCAATTTTATTTATCTTCTCAAAGAACCAGCAAACAACCAACAAAACTTCTCAAACCAATAAATCTTCTCAAAGAACCAACAAAGCTTTTGTTTTTGTTGATTTTTGCTATGGTCTTGTTTCTTTTGCATTTATTTCTACCCTAATTTTAAAGATTTCTTTCCTTCTTCTAACCCTGGGGTTCTTCATTTCTTCCTTTTCTAGTTGCTTTAGGTGTAGACTTAGGTTATTCATTTGACTTTTTTCTTGTTTCTTGAGGTATGCCTGTAATGCTATGAACCTTCCCCTTAGCACTGCTTTTACAGTTTCCCACAGGTTTTGGGTTGTTTTCATTTTCATTCATTTCTGTGCATATTTTGATTTCTTTTTTGATTTCTTCTGTGATTTTTTGGTTATTCAGCAGTGTGTTGTTTACCCTCCATATGTTGGAATTTTTAACAGTTTTTCTCCTGTAATTGAGATCTAATCTTACTGCATTGTGGTCAGAAAAGATGCTTGGAATGATTTCATTTTTTTTTATTTACCAAGGCTAGATTTATGGCCCAGGATGTGATCTATCCTGGAGAAGGTTCCATGTGCACTTGAGAAAAAGGTGAAATTGATTGTTTTCGGGTGAAATGTCCTATAGATATCAATTAGGTCTAAACCATCTATTGTAGCATTTAAAGTTTGTGTTTCCTTATTAATTTTCTGTTTAGTTGATCTATCCATGGGTGTGAGTGAGGTATTAAAGTCTCCCACTATTATTGTGTTATTGTTAATTTCCCCTTTCATACTTGTTAGCATTTGCCTTACATATTGCAGTGCTCCTATGTTGGGTGCATATATATTTATAATTGTTATATCTTCTTCTTGGATTGATCCTTTGATCATTATGTAGTGTCTTTCTTTGTCTCTTTTCACAGCCTTGGTTTTAAAGTCTATTTTATCTGATATGAGTATTGCTACTCCTGGTTTTTTTTGGGTCTCTATTTGCATGGAATATCTTTTTTCCAGCCCTTCACTTTCAGTCGTATGTGTCCCTTGTTTCGAGGTGGGTCTCTTGTAGACAACATATATAGGAGTCGTGTTTTTGTATCCATTCAGCCAGTCTTTGTCTTTTGATTGGGGCATTCAACCCATTTACATTTAAGGTAATTATTGATAAGTATGATCCCATTGTCATTTACTTTATTGTTTTGGGTTCGAGTTTATACACCCTTTTTGTGTTTCCTGTCTAGAGAAGATCCTTTAGCATTTGTTGGAGAGCTGGTTTGATGGTGCTGAATTCTCTCAGCTTTTGCTTGTCTGTAAAGCTTTTGATTTCTCCTTCATATTTGAATGAGATCCTTGCTGGGTACAGTAATCTGGGCTGTAGGTTATTTTCTTTCATCACTTTAAGTATATCCTGCCATTCCCTCCTGGCCTGAAGAGTTTCTATTGAAAGATTAGCTGTTATCCTTATGGGAATCCCCTTGTGTGTTATTTGTTGTTTTTCCCTTGCTGCTTTTGATATTTGTTCTTTGTGTTTGATCTTTGTTAATTTGATTAATATGTATCTTGGGGTGTTTTGCTTTGGGTTTATCCTGTTTGGGATTCTCTGGGTTTCTTGGACTTGGGTGATTATTTCCTTCCCCATTTTAGGGAATTTTGCAACTATTATCTCAAGTATTTTCTCATGGTCTTTCTTTTTGTCTTCTTTTTCTGGGACTCCTATGATTTGAATGTCGGGGCATTTAACATTGTCCCAGAGGTCTCTGGGGTTGTCCTCATTTCTTTTAATTCGTTTTTCTTTTTTCCTCTCTGTTTCATTTATTTCTACCATTCTATCTTCTACCTCACATATCCTATCTTCTGCCTCCGTTATTCTACTGTTGGTTTCCTCCAGAGTGTTTTTGATCTCATTTTTTGGATTATTCATTATATTTTGACTCTTTTTTTACTTCTTCTAGGTCCTTGTTAAACCTTTCTTGCATCTTCTTGATCCTTGTCTCCAGGCTGCTACTGCTACTGCTAAGTCACTTCAGTCGTGTCCAACTCTGTGCGACCCCATAGACAGCAGCCCACTAGGCTCCCCTGTCCCTGGGATTCTCCAGGCAAGAACACTGGAGTGGGTTGCCATTTCCTTCTCCAATGCATGAAAGTGAAAAGTGAAAGTGAAGTCGCTCAGTCGTGTCCGACCCTCAGCGACCCCATGGACTGCAGCCCACCAGGCTCCTGCATCCATGGGATTTTCCAGGCAAGAGTACTGGAGTGGAGTGCCATTGCCTTCTCCAGGCTATTTATCTATAACTCCATTTTGTTTTCAAGATTTTGGATCATTTTCATTATCATTAGTCGGAATTCTTTATCAGGTAGATTCCCTATCTCTTCCTCTTTTGTTTGGTTTGGTGGGCATTTATCCTGTTCCTTTACCTGCTGGGTATTTCTCTGCCTTTTCATCTTGTTTATATTGCTGTGTTTGGGGTGGCCTTTCCGTATTCTGGCAGTTTGTGGTTCCTCTTTATTGTGGAGGTTTCTTGCTGTGGGTGGGGTTGGATGGGTGGCTTGTCAAGGTTTCCTGGTTAGGGAAGCTTGTGTCGGTGTTCTGGTGGGTGCAGCTGGATTTCTTCTCTCTGGATTGCAATGAAATGTCCAGTAATGAGTTTTGAGATGTCATTGGGTTTGGTTTGACTTTGGGCAGCCTGTATATTGAAGCTCAGGGCTATTTTCCTGTGTTGCTGGAGAACTTGTGTGGTTATGTCTTGCTCTGGAGCTTGTTGGCCCTTGGGTGGCGCTTGGTTTCAGTGTAGGTATGAAGGCATTTGATGAGCTCCTATCAATTAATGTTCCCTGGAGTCAGGAGTTCTCTGGTGTTCTCAGGATTTGGACTTAAGCCTCCTGCCTCTGGTTTTCAGCCTTATTCTTACAGTAGCCTCAAGACTTCTCCATCTATACAGCACCAATGATAAAACATCTAGGTTAAAGATGAAAAGTTTCTCCACAGTGAGGGACACCTAGAGAGGTACACAGAGTTACATGGAGAAGAGAAGAGGGAGGAGGGAGATAGAGGTGACCAGGAGGAGAAGAGGGGAAATCAAAAGAGGAGACAGCAAGCTAGCTAGTAATCAATTCCCTATGTGCTCTCCACAGTCTGGATCCCTCAGAGATGTTTATGGTGTTACACAGAGAAGAGAAGAGGGAGGAAAGGGACAGAGGTGGCCAGGAAGATAAAAGGGGGAATCAAAATGAGAGAGACAGATCCAGCCAGTAATCAGTTCCCTAAGTGTTCTCCACAACCCAGAACACACAAAGAGATTCACAGAGTTGGGCAGAGAAGAGAATGGGGAGGGAGGAGATAGAGGCAACCTGGTGGAGAAAAATGAGAGTCCAAAGGGGGAGACAGCAGTCAAGCCAGTAATCTTGCTCCCAAGTAAAAATGGGTAGTGAAGATTGGGTTCTTAAAGGTACAAAATTGATAACAAATAACAAAGAGTAAAGATTAAAAATCTGGAGTAAAGATTGGATTCTCAAAAATACAATATTAAAGAAAAAAACAAAGTCACAAAAATTATAAAATATATATATATGAAGTTTGCTTTTAAAAAAAGGGTCTTTTTTTTTTTGCAAAGTAATAGTAGGTTATAAAAATGAAAATTAAAGGAGTAATAGAGGACTTAAAATTTTTTAAAAAAATTTAATTTAAAAAATGATAATGGTAAAAATATATCTAGGACTTTCTCTGGTGGTGTTGTGGACAATGTGGGGTCAGTTCATTTTCAGATAGTTCCTTGATCCGGCTTATACTTCTCAAGATCTATAGGCCCCTTCCTATGTAGTCGGTGCTAACTACAGGGTTTTAATCTATTACATCTGTCACTTCCAAGGCGGTTCCCTCTGTTTGTTTTAGCTTCTTCTGTTTGCTGGTCTCTTTAGTGTCTAATTTCCACCCTGACAAAAGGGCGCGGTGGTGGTCACTTTTTTAGGCTCACTTGTTCGGTCGTGCTGTGGGGAGGAGGAACACTGCAAACAAATAACACTGGCGTGTGCTTGCAGTGTCTCAGCCCCACTGGGTTTGACCCCGCTCACAGCGTGTGTGCTTTCCGTCTACCCTGCTCAGGCTCTAGGTTGCTCTGCCGGGAACTGTCTGAGGCGGGCCCTGAGTTCTATGCACTTCCCAGGTCTAAGCTGCTCAGGTTCAGGTTCTTGGATACTCCACAGAGGCGCAGACTTGGTTGGGACTGCGTTTTGTGCCCTTCCCCAGTCCGAGCAGCTCAGGTGACCAGGTGCTTGGCAAGCGCAGTTGCCCCCATGTGGGGGCTGCGACTTGTCGCCTCCCCTATCCCTGCCACTTGGTTTTCTGGGTGTACAACTGACACACCTTCTCAGATGTGCTGTGTGTCTCTTCTGGATAGCTGATCTCTGGATGTGACCCTTCCAGCGGATGTTGACCGTCCAGAATCCCAAGAAGTCTTGGTTAGCAATGAAGCCTGCTTGTAGAGGATGCCTCTCTGTGGCCGCAATTGCCCCCTTCCGGCTCTGGCTGCCCTCACCTGCCTGTCTCCAGCAGGGGATGGGCCGGTCCGCAGCCAGCTAGCTTTGCTCAGTCCTTTGTTCTGTGAGCAGGCCTGGCAGTCTTAGGTTAGGCCTTTTTGCAGGATAGCTATTCCACAGTCTGGGTTGCTATCTCAAGTTACTTCCCTCAGATTGCCCTCGGGGTATTCAGGCCCGGTCCTCACCATAATCAATGCAACCCACGCCTCCGGTCCAGCCCCTGCTTACTAGTGGTGGATGCTAGCGTCTGCACTGTTTCTCCGCAGGGAGTTGCCATTAGGCATGCAATCTGTGGGTTTTAATTATTTATTTATTTTTCCTCCTGGTTATGTTGCCCTCTGAGGTTCCAAGGCTTGCCACAGACTCGCCAGTGAGAGTGTTTCCTGGTGTTTGGAAACTTCTCTGTTTTTTAAGACTCCCTTTCCGGGACAGATCTCCGTCCCTACCTCTTTTGTCTTTTTATCTTTTACATTTTTTCCTACCTCCTTTCGAAGACAATGGGCTGCTTTTCTGGGTGTCTGATGTCCTCTGCCAGCATTCAGAAGTTATTTTGTGGAATTTACTCAGTGTTCAAACGTTGATGAATTTGTGGGGGAAAAAGTGGTCTCCCCATCCTATTCCTCCACCATCTTAGGACTGTCCCCTAATTTGTCAATTTCTACAAATGCCTCTGAACTTAAAGATCAGTCTGGGGAGAATTACTCTCCTACTATATTGAGTTTTTCCATCCTTGACCACAGTGTATTTTTCCACTTATAATGTGTTTATTACGTGTTTTCTGTGTTCCTGAATGTCTTTCAGCAATGTTTTATACTTTCATTGTATAGATCTTGCTCCATTCATTAAATATACCTAAATATTTCATTTTTGTATCATTGCAAATAGGATGGTATTTTATTTACAAACTGTTCACTGCTTATACAAATCAATTTTTGTATATTGATCTAGTATCCTGCAACATTGCCAATTCCCCGTTTTAAAAGTTCCAGTAGACTATTTGTACATAAGAACTTTTGAAGAAAAAACATTCCATCACTGAAGAGACTGTTTTCCCGATCCTAAAAAGGAATATATATTCTTTGAAGAGACTTTGGAAAGAAAAGTATCAAAAAAAGAGAAAAGCAAACACCAATTCTCCCAATATGTAGGTTAACTGCTATTATCTTTTGACAAATCTCCTGAAAGTTTTGAGTGAGATTCATTTCAGTTGTTTGAAGTTAATTTATTTTACATATCTGAGCTTACTCTATATTGACAATTATTTATCATGCTTTTTTCATAACATCACAACATTTTTCATGTTATCAAGCTTTCTGTTTGTGAAACTTTAATGTCTATAAATAACAACTTTTCTGTTATCCATTTTTAATATTGCAAATTTTACATTATTAAAAGTAATGCTTCAGTGATCATCTACAGACGTACATTCCTTAGGGTGTTAATAATAGTAACATTATTATTATTAATAGCTAAACACGTACAGTACTTCCTATGTGCCAGGCACTGCTTCAAGTACTTTACACATTATTTCACTTAATCCACACAACTACCTTCAGAGGTAGATACCAGGAGTATCTCCACTACACAGTTCAAGAAAATTGAGCCATGGGTTATCAGAAATTCTAAGAGGCACAGCTGAGGGGCTCCTCTCTTACACCCACAAAGAACTACTGCTTGCAATCAAAACCATTTCTGGTAGGACTACAATAAACACATGAATGGTGTGTAATCACTGAGGAGTTACTCAGCCATAACTGAGGTGCCAGGAGGTTCTCAAAATGTGAGGCCTGGGCCAACTCACTTCTCCTCAACTGCACCAGGAGGAATGAGCTGTGACCTCTCACTTATGCAGGTCTCAGGTCTCTCAAATCTAAGGAGCATTTCTAGATTTGTCCTGGGAGAGAAAGCAAGGGCGTCGTCCTGTTGTTCTCAATAGTATATCATTCAGCAATCACTGAGCATCTACTATATGTACCAATATGTATCATTTGCTAGAAAATGGCAAATGATGATCAGCCCCTTCTCCCACCTCGGCCCCCTACACACACACACACACACACACACACACACACACACACATACACACACACACACAAAGAGCCAGAATGAAAGAGAATTAAAACAGATTCTCTTTCTAAATCTTTTTTGGGTCATGGACTTAACAGAAAATATGAAGACTAGGATCCTCTCCCTTGAAGGGACAACCTCTGTATAAAAGAGGTTGCTTTTGCACACAAGATTAAAAGTTGTTTACTGATCCTCATAAATATATCCAAACACCCACTGAGGGTGAGTGATTCCTTGGGTGATAAGTTCTAATGTGGGTAAAAGGGAAGATATGTGTGACTGGAAGGGAAATGGGAACTCAGCCAGTTCTTGCCAGCAATTGAGTCAGTTTCAAGTAAATGACAGACACTTTAGTGGGACAATAAAGTAATATTAATAATCACAGCTAATGTAATGAAGCACTTCATACATGTCAGGCATATTCTGCACTGTTTGTATGTTACTCGTTTACTACTCACCACAATTCCATGAGGTAAGTGATGTCATCCCTAATCTGCAGAGGAGGACATCTGTAATTCAGGCAGAGAGAGGACAAGCAGCATGCCCAAGGTTACACAGCAAGTGATGGACAGAGGTGGGATTTCAACTTGGGAGTCCAGCTCAAATATACACTTTTGACCACTGCTTTCTTCGTAAAGACACGAGACTACTTTGGAAGAAGAGTCGCCTTGGGCAGCACTGTTTAAGAGCATACTTGTGCTAGGTATTGCCCAGGCACCCGCTCTGGATCAAATGGAGACCCTTTCTAGTGTGCCCAAATTTGCCACTCTTTTAGGTCCCAACATCCAGAGAAGCATTGTGTTTAAGCTCCCAGGAGCCTTTGGCAGCTTGTCCCAAGGAGTACAACTTTATGACTCCAAACAACTTAGAAATGATGGGAAAGTTTGCTAGCAGGAGGTTCTCAAGCTTCACTAATAGTGGAATAGAGAAACCAATATCCTTTTTTAATATCTAAAAGTGTCTTCAATCTTCAAATTGTTACAGTGGCACTGGCTAGACTATAAAACTTATTTATAACTCCATTATCTAACAACTCAATTTTGTTCATTTATCCATATACATGTTTTCAGTTCTTGCCCACATGCAAATATATCTAACCTGGGTAGTACTGGTAGTAAACGTGTACTTCCTTCACCATTTTTCATGATAAGATCTTCCCTGCTGCTAGCCAAAGTGTGGTTTAATGCATAAAACTAACTGAACACTACAAAGTGTCCCAGGAGAAAGGGATGATCACATGAAAAATGGGATATTAACTCACTGGAATATAATTTTCTATTGTCTGTTACCATAACTACACCCATTTTTTATTTTCCTCAGCAACAGCTTTCATTTGTCTTTTTGAGGTAGCGCTCTCATTGTTTTACAGCAAACAAAGCTGGATCATTTATCAACAACTCACTTACCTAATGGTTCCTTCTCAGATTTCAGCATTTAAGGTTTGTCCATGAATGCTCCCAGACCAATTACTTTTGTGGGAATTCAGAAAAACAAGACAATCTGACGTACTAAGGTAAAATTTTTGTGTTTTTCCTCCTCCAGGACCAATTCTCTAATGCACAAAAGTGTAGGAACAAGACTGAAAGCAACTTCTCTCCAAAAGGAGCTCTCAAGTGCTAAATAAAGTTATTGCTCTTTGGGAAGTAGTCCATCTTTATGGCCTTAATATGCATTTTCCCTAATAATATTTGTCTGGTATCTAATAACATTAGGGGTATTAACAAGTGCTGTCCCACACTGATTACATGTTAAGAACTGCTCTCCAGTATGAGCTATTTGATACACTATAAGTGGAGAGTTCTGGCTGAAGATGATTCCACACTGATTACATTTATAGGTCTCATCTCCAACATGAACCCTCTGATGCTTAATAAGGTCATTCTTTCTAATGAAGGCTTTCCCACACTGACAACACTCATATGGTTTCTCTCCAGTATGAATTCTCTGGTGCACAATGAGGGCAGAACTCTGGCTGAAGGATTTTCCACAGTCATGGCATTCGTATGGCTTCTCCCCAGTATGGGTTCTCTGATGTGAGAAAAGGTGAGAGCTTCGACTGAAGCATTTTCCACAGTCTTTACACTCAAAGGGTTTCAGCCCAGTGTGAGTTCTGTGATGGACAACAAGATGAGATCTCTGGCTATAAGACTTCCCACATTCACTGCATTCATAGGGCCTCACTCTAACATGAGTTCTCTGATGCAGAATGAGATGTGTGCTCTGTCTGAAAGATTTCCCACATTCAGGACATTCATAGGGTTTCTCTCCAGTGTGAGTTCTCTGGTGCCTAATAAGCCTAGAGCTGTGAACAAAAGACTTTCCACACTGATTACATGTGTACAGTTTGTCTCCTGTATGAGTTCTCTGATGGGTAACAAGGTGAGAGAACCAGCTGAAGGATTTTCCACATTCTTTACACTCATAGGGTTCTTCACCAGTATGAGTCTTTTGATGTCCTATGAGGTGAGAACTTCGGCTGAAAGATTTTCCACATTCCTTACATTCATAAGGTTTTTCTCCAGTATGAATAAGACGGTGCCTGGTAAGATTAGAACGCCAGCTGAAGAATTTTCCACATTCCTTACATTCATAGGGTTTTTCTCTATGCGCACCCTTTGATATACCAAGGGATGTACCATGAGTAAGAGAATTGTTACCAGGGCATCTGTATGATTTATCTCTTGCTTGAGTTCTTGCAAATTGAATAAGGCGGATGTTCTGACAGAAAGTTTGACTGGATTCATTACTGTTGCTTGCACAGCTTTCCTGATGGCCACTGAAAACCAAATTGTGTTTCAAACCTTTAGGATTTGAGTCATGTTTACAGAAATACTCTTGCAGTACTAGTTGAGAGTGCAGAAAACAGTTTCCCCTGTACTTCCCATTTTCACATACTCTCTCCTGAGGAAGTACTTTCTTTTGGGTGAATGCCACTTGCCTCAGATGTCTCTCCTGGCTGTCCTGGGGCCTGTCCAACTGACCGCCACAAGTCCAGACTTCTTCCAGTGACAAATACCAGAGATCACTCTTTGGCATTCTTTCCATTTTAACATCACAGGAGTATTTATCATTAGAAATGCTCTTATGGGAAGTTGATTTAATTTCAACTGAAGTTTCCAAATCTGAAAGAAATGGAAAAGCTTCTATAACTAAAAGAAGTATTAAGGTCAGAATGGTAGGATGGATGTAGAAAAAAGTATGTTAAGTCCTGTAATGTTGCTTTCAAATATGGTTTTGTAACTGTGATAGAGAAAAAGGGATAGAAGACTCATTGACAGGAAATGTGATGGGCTATAATATGCATATAAAAGGAGCAAAGAGAGTAAGAGAAACCACAGGATTAGCTGTGACATGTGGGATCAAGATATTCAGTGCTGGGGTGGCAGTTTAGGAAACCCACAGAAGGGGCTGCTGCCATTACCTAATTCAACTAATGATGATATAAGAGCCTAATGGGTCTACTTGCTGCCAGGCCCTCCTCTGACATGAATTCTTCACATTCCTAAACCATGAACACAGCTCTGTATCAGGAAATGGTTCTTATGTATATCACCAAAGCAGTGCAGAATAATTCCAGGTGTCTGACATAGTGAACCTTTCAGAAAGGCTGTGTAATAGGCTGGAAGAGCAACTGCACCTAAGTTACCCAGATATGGCTTCTAACCTAAGCTTTGCCACTACTAGTGGTGAATTTAGACAAAGTGCTAAACTTTTCAAAAATCATATTGCTTATCTGTCATCTAAGGACCTATAAGGTTATCCTAAGTATCATGTAAGGTGGGAGTTCATCACCAAAGCAGTACAGTTTGTACTGCTCACTGCTGTCATCATTCCTGCCTTCTGCTTTGATTCCTTTGTTCTGAGACATCAAGACTTTATTAAAATTGACAGGACTAACACAGGATATTAACTCAGAACCTGAACCCTAATTCACATTCTCCTGGACTTTTCACCCTTCTGCTTATACACATGCATACTACTGCAACTTACTTTCCCTGGTTCAGAGCCTGTATTTGTTTCTCAATGCCTTTTGGCAAAAATGTTTGTTTCTGAAATCTAGAAAAAAAGCCACAATTTACCCAATATCACCTCTTCCTATATAAGTGGGGCAATATCTATTCTTACCTGACATACGGGGTGAATTGTGTTCCCCAAAGAAGATATGTTGAAGTCTTAACCCCCAACATTACAGGTTATGATCTTATCTGGAAACAGGATCATTGCAAATGTAATTAGTTAAGATGAAGTATTGCTGGAGTAGGAGGACCCTGATCCCATCTGACTGGAGTCCTTACAAGGAAAGGAGAGGAGACACAGAGACAGACACACAGGGGAGCTGACCATGTGAAGATGGAGGTGATGTGTCTACAAGCCAAAGGGCACCTGGGGCACCAAAGTTAGGAGAGGCAGGAAGGATCCTCCCCTGAAGCCTCAGAAGGCACACAGCCCTGCCCACACCTTGGCTTCAGACCTCTAGAACTGTGAGAAAATAAATGTGTTGATTTAAGCCACCTGATTTGTGGAACTAGTTTTAGTTGCCATAGGAAACTAAGACACCTGGCAAGTAATCCCTGTGCCAGGCTCCTAACTGCCTTCTTTATACAACCCAATCCCCATTCCCAGTCCTAATTTTCATTCACAACTTTGTTAGTCATTTGTTTCTTCCCCACTCTGATTTCTTTTTTTTTAATTGTGATTAAAAAAATATAACATATAATATATGTTATATATATATTATATGTATATATAATATATATACATATAACATATAACATAAAATGTATATATATATAATGTATATATATATAACATATAACATAAAATGTATATGTATATGTATATGTATGTATATATATATATATATATATACACATATAACATATAACATAAAATGTACCTATGGCTGATTCTTGTTGATGTATGAGAGAAAACCACAAAATTCTGTAAAGCAATTATCCTTCAATTAAAAATTTTTTTAAATGCACCATCTTAACCATTTTTAAGTGCATGATTCAAGTATTAAGTATCTTCACATTTTTGTGCAGCCATCACCAACTGTTTTCATCTTGTAAAATGGAAACTCTATACTGTTAAACAATAATGCTACAATCTCCTCTCAACCCAGTGCTCAGCAATTACCAGTATATTTTGTGTCTTTATGATTTTGGCTACTTCAAGGGCCTTATATATGTGGAATGATACACTATTTGTTCTTTTGTGACTGATTTATTTCACCCAGCAGACTGTCCTCAAAGTTCATCCATGTTATAGAAAAGTGCAGTTATTTACTTCCTTTTAAAGGCTTAACAACAGAGTTCATTGGGCTTCCCTGTGGCTCAGTGGTTAAGAATCCACCTGCCAATGCAGGAAATGTGGGTTTGAGCCCAGGTCAGGAAGATCCACCTGGAGAAGAAAGTGGCAACTCACTCCAATCTTTTTGCCTGGAAAATCCCATGGACAGAGGAGTCTGGCAGGCTACAGTCCATCAGGTTGCAAAAGAGCTGGACATGACTAGCAACTAAACAATAAACAGCAACAGAGTCCATTTAGTTGGACTGTGAAGAAAGCTGAGCGCCGAAGAATCGATGTTTTTGAACTGTGGTGTTGGAGAAGACTCTTGAGAGTCCCTTGGACTGCAAGGAGATCCAACCAGTCCATTCTGAAGGAGATCAGCCCTGGGATTTCTTTGGAAGGACTGATGCTAAAGCTGAAACTCCAGTACTTTGGCCACTTCATGCAAAGAGTTGACTCATTGGAAAAGACTCTGATGCTGGGAGGGATTGGGAGCAGGAGGAAAAGGGGACGACAGAGGATGAGATGGCTGGATGGCATCACCGACTTGATTGATGTGAGTTTGAGTGAACTCTGAGAGTTGGTGATGGACAGGGAGGCCTGGCGTTCTGCGATTCATGGGGTCGCAAAGAGTCAGACACGACTGAATGACTGAACTGAACTCAACACTTACAAATACCTCTACCCTGATGAGTTTTGATAGGCACATGCCATCTTTTTCCTCTCCTCTACTTCATGCATCAAAATCCCATGGATAAGTTTTTCAAACTACAAATGCCAGCTGGAAAATTCTAAAATGAACACATTTGATGGGGGGTGGAGCTGGGTATGGACAGACAAGTCTGAGTAAAGCAACAGAAAATACAAATGTATTTAAAGTCCTAAAAATATTCCACGTATTCTGTAACATGGGAGATAACCCACGTGAGTTATCTTCAAAATCTGTAGCACCCATTAATGAACTCATCTGAGTTTTTAAAGCCATCACCCATAATACTTTTCATTTTAATAATGAAGTTCCCATGGCTTGTAGATTCCCTCAAATTCCAGGTGATTAAGCACATATATGGAACTTTAGTATTTCTTTGACAATAAATTTTCCACCAAAATGTAAACTGTTGGTTATACAGTTATTTTTGGATACTTGTCAACAGATAGACATCCAGGAAAGCTTGCTAAACTCAACACAGGAATGGAAAAAATACAGACAGGAAAAAATAGGGAAAAAAGAGAAACGGAGAACAGTTTTTCGTGCTATGGCTCCAAAGCAGCTGAGGGATCAAGTACTTTCCAGTGTCTAAGAGACCTTCCCTGAGACAGGTATTTGATACAGTCACCTACAAGGCCCAGTGTAAAAAGGTCTGAAACAATTTATGACATTTAAGAGTAGAAACAGGATTTCCCTAGTGGCACAGTGGATAAGAATCCGCCTGCCAGTGCAGGAGACATGGGTCCAATTTTCGTCTGGGAGGATGCTAGATGCCAGGGGCAACTAAGCCCATGCACCACAACTACTGAAGCCTGTGCGCCCTGAAGCCCATGCTCTACAACGAGAAGTCACTGCAATGAGATGCCCGTGAACCACAACTAGAGAACAGCCCCACTAGCTGCAACTAGTGCCAACACAGCAACAAAGACCCAGCACAGCCAAAAATAAATAAATAATTTTTTAAAAGGTATAAACAAAATGAAAGCTCAGAAAACCTTAAGGAACCTGTACTTAACAAGTCAAAAGATTTCACAAAGAACAGGAGGTGAAACTTCTAGGATGACTGAGACTCTGGTTACACCACACGGGAAGCCTGAAATGCAGGGAATGCCTGGTATGTGTGGATGTGTCAGAGGGAAACGGCTGTGGAGGGTTACAGCATGCCTGGACTGCACTGGGCCTGGGGGGCCATGGTGCCCACAAGGGTACAGGGGTCACTGGCACGTATCCTGGCTTCTCTGCCCCATGTGAAGTTGGCCATTGGCAGCATGATCCAGATCAGGATGGCTGGCCTGAGGAGAAAGATGTCAGGGCACTGAGCTTAGAAACAGAGGTAAGGGAAATGATCACTCAGTGGGAACAGAGGAGGAGGAAGATGGAGGACTGCCTTCTATTTCTTAGCCCAGAAGGCTGATCTGCTCTACACAGGGAAGTTGGGAAAAGGAATGATGCTAGGAATCCTCATAACAATCTGAAAATTGGAGATGTGAAGATTAAAATGAATAGGAGTAAATTGAAAAAGAACATTAAATAAAGCTAGAGGACAGTGAGAAAACAGGTGTTTTTGAGAGCAGCAGTTCTGGGAAGGAAGGAGAGTTACGTCAACAAGGACTGGTGAGTTGTTTGTAGCAGTCTTCTACCTGGCAGAAAACAAACCCAGAGCAGGAGCGGGTGATGAGGTCCCAGAGCAGAGCTTACACAAAGCAGCAGAATGAATGCTATGGGAAGGGACACAAGATAGGGAAAGGACAGTCAAAGATGAGAAGTAATTCTATGATAAACAAGAGGGTGCACACGCTAGAGCTAGTGGTAAGAATCAAGAAAGCACTATGAACAGGGCTGGAGCCAAGCACATCCACAGAAAGATAATTTTCATGAATGCAAATTGAAGTGTGACAAGACTGAAGAAGACAGCCGAGCAATGGGGAAACAGAAGGTACATAAACTCAGTCTTTGTCTTTGAAATGTGGAAAACTAGTGACCAGCGATTCCTTCTCTGAGCAGGGGATCTGGTCCTTACCTGGTTGGGTCTCTTGGTGAATCTCTCTCTCCACCAGCCACGGCTCCTCCCCCTTCTCCAACCGCAGGATCACATCTGGTTTGGGAAGCTGATGCCCTGTTTACAGTGAAAGATAAAGTACTGGGCAAGGGTTAGGAGCTCCAGCCTAGATACAAAGAAACATCCCAGTTCAAGCCCAACTCCTGACCCTTCAACAGTCCTGTGGGGGCTCTGAAGAATAGACAAGGTAGGGCTACAGAGGCAGCAAAATATACACTTCTTAAAATATACAACATATAATTATATACAAAATATACAATTTCTTAAAATTTAACAAATCAAAACAATTCCCTACCCACCACACAAAGAGAGATCGGTCTCACCTAAAGACACCAGGTTTCTGTAGTTTTCCAGCATCACATCTTTGTACATGATCTGCTGAGCAGTGTCCAGCAGTTTCCACTCTTCCCTGGTGAAGTTCACAAGTATATCCTTGAAGGTCACCAGTGTCTACAACATGAAGCAAATTTGAGCCTGATGTGTATCTCTGCTCCCCCACTTTCCCAAATATTAACAAGAAGACTAGGCAGATAGCCCTTGGGTAGGGAAAGAGAATAGAACATAATGTATTCTAGGAATGAGTAGTATTTATGTCGACTTCTGGACAAGCCCTAAAAGGAATGGTATTAAGTATGCACTGTCTAGAAACCAGCTTCATGTTACACTTTAGGTTAAGAAACTGTCAGAAACACTCTCATTTAAATCAAGTAAGTCGTAAACAGCTAAAGCAAGGAGAATCAGTTAATCTACATGTATGTGAAATAATTAGAACCTAATACAAGGCAGGAAAAGAAGGGAAAAACAGTCTTCAATTCAAGTACAAATTAACGCTTAAGAGATGAATGTAGCCATGTTTCATGACCTCAAATAATTTCTAAAACAATTTTCTTAAACATTGGTAGGCACTAAAAAATGGAGAAGAGCTTATATTTTATAGTAACAAAATAACAGATACAGAAGCAAGGTTTTTATTAGCCACATCAAAAAGAACTGTAGATGACACATAGAAGGAAAAAAACCCATTTGAATGATTGGGTGTTTTTCATCAAAGATCTGTGAAGATAAAAAGATAGTAGAATAGTGGGCTTTTTTAATGTTGAAAGAAATGAACTGTCATGCAAGAATTTCAATACTAGGTGAAAATATCTTTCAGGAATGATGAAAAATACATTCTCAAATAAAGTTAAACAGGATTTGTTACCAGCAGACCAGCTCTAAACGTATGCTAAAGGGAATTCTTCAGGCAAGGAAAATAATTCAAGAGAGAAACTTTACATCTAAAGAATGACAGATAAGAAAGACAAAGAGCAAATATTTGGGGACTTCCCTGACGGTCCAGTGATTAAGACCCTGGGCTTACAATGCATAGGGTGTGGGTTCCATCCCTAGCCAGGGAACTAAGATCCCACATGCCATGTGGCGTAGCCAAATAAAGAAAAAAAAAAAGGGAATATCTAGATAAATACTGTAGATCACTTTTCTTAAGTCCTTCAAAATATGTAGGACAGCCCAAAGCAAAGGCTATGTTCTCTGGTAGGGTTTTCAATACACATGAAGCATGAGGGGGTCATCTAGGAGAGAAGCTGAGAGAGGCTGAAGAAGGGCTCCCCACCCAGTCACTCTGTCCCCAGAGGACCCACCCTCCCCCAGGCTCTTCCTGTCTTCATTTTAGTTACTCCTGGATAATTACACAACGTATCCCCAAGGTTCTCCAAACAGGCAGTCCCCAGGCAGGAACTAACAAGCCAGCCCCACACCCAAGACCACCAGGGACCAGAGAATCCCTCAAAAAGGCACCAGTATCCCCAGTTCTGTCATCATCTTTGAGGGAGAAAGCTTGCTGTGTGCTCAGTTCCTCACTATGGACAAACAGCATCTCATCAGAATCCTTGATAATCCACACATTTCTGTTCAAGCTGTGTTTCTTTGATATGAAAGGAAATAAAACAACTATAAATAAAGCAAACAAAATAGTGCCAGTCTTCAGGGGGAAGTGTCTGACATATGGATCCCTTAAGAACCCTTAACCAAAAATGGATTCCCAGTTGGAAAACAAAAAAGAATGAAGGCAGCCCAACTTACGTGGGACCGGACAGTTAGCAACTCAGCCTCCATGCCCTCCTTGTTCCTGACAGAACTTCCTGAGAAGCAGGAGATATCGAGCAAGTGAAGCTGTGGGAAAGGAAGAAACTTGAGGAGAGGTGCTGTGATCAGGGGCTTGTTAATCATGAGCCTAGATTCCCTCAGACCAGCTGCATGTACCTACACACCCACATAGAGGACATCAGACTGTTCCAGAAATACATGCACAGAGACTGAAATCCCCAGGAGTAGGAAGAAAAGAGCTCCAAAGACTGCCTCCCCTCCACAATCTAGATTTCTGTGTTAAGTTTTATCTGGAATTGAATGGTTCTAATACTATATTGAATCCTCTCTCTTTTTAAAAAAAATCTCTTTTATTATTCAAGTATAGCTGATTTTCTATGTTGTGGTAGTTCCAGATGTATAGCAAAGTGACTTAGTTATATGCACACACACATATTCTTTTTCAGATTTTTTTCCCTTATAGGTTAAAAGGAAACCATACTATAGTTGATTCAAATCATATGTCTGTGTCTGGTTTATTTCGTTCAGTGTAATATTTTTGTCAACTACAAATTGGCACTTGTCATCTACCTCTATAAGGACTAAGTCATCTGCTGCTGCAGCTGCTAACCTTCAACACTCCCTGAAAGGAGTTCAGGGTGGAGAGCAGAAATGAGGTACTCTGTGCTCGGTGGGGGCAAAAACTGACAGGATACATCTTCAGTTAGATATTTTTCAGGAGCAGATTTAAGGAGCCCAATTCTTGTTTCTCTTCATATCTAGAAAGCACCGAAATCCTTCATGTTGATGATTGTTCCTCATAACAAGCAAAAGCTTCACCAGACTAGCAGAAACCTTTGGGAGTATATGTACTTGATTGTATGCATTCCCCCTTCACCAAAACCACAAATATACTGACTTTCTCCCCTGCCTCTTTGGAACAGTTTCTCAGAGTGATCTCAGATGTTGTCTCCCGGGCTCTAGTCCTCATTTTGCCCCAAATAAAACTTAACTCACAGCTTTCATGTTGTGCATTTTTTCAAGTTGACATTTTGGTTCATACAAGTTGTAGCCTGAACCAACATTTCTCTTTTTAATGGCTAAATAATACTCCTCTGAATAGATCCACCACATTTTATTCATTCATCTGCTGATGTTTATACCTAAGAGTGGAACTGCTGGCTTATATGGTAACTTTATGTTCAGCTTTTTGAGAACTCACTGATCTGTTTTCCATAGTGACTACATCATTTTACTTTCACACAAGCAACATACAAGGGTTGCAACTTCCCCACATGCTTGCCAACACTTGTTATACCATCTTTTAAATTATATACCATCCTAGTAGACAGTTAACTATAGTCAACATCCCTAATGTGACTAACACTTTTTTAGCTAGCATTCTGGATGGGCTTTCTTAGGTGGCGAAGGGGTAATGAATTAGCCTGCCAATGCAGGAGACATAAGAGATGTGGGTTTGATCCCTGGGTCAGAAAATCCCCTGGAGTAGGAAGTAGCAACCCACTCCAGTATTCTTGCCTGGAAAATTCCATGGACAGAGGAGCCTGGCAGGCTACAAAGAGTACAACATGACTGAGCATGCACACACATTCCGGATGACAATCTGTCTTCCCTCTTCTTTTTTTTTCTTTAACAGTATATTCTGTATATGAAGTATAGATAGAACTTATATTTGTCACCTTCTCCATATACTTTGGGTGGGATCTATATAATTTTGATGTCAATCTTTTTGTCAGCCTCTTGAGAAATGCCAACCTCTTCTTTGACATTCATACCAGATGTTAGATTATGTACAAATTTGATTGCTTTAAGTGCTCTAGTGTCAAGAGAAAACAAAAAATATAATTATGAGATGAGTCTGAAAAATAAAGCTAGTTTAAACACATACACACTTCTAGTTAAACTATTTGATTCAAACAACAAAAAGAGAAAACTCAACAACTGAGGAGAAGGCGATGGCAACCCACTCCAGTACTCTTGCCTGGAAACTCCATGGACGGAGGAGCCTGGTAGGCTGCAGTCCATGGTGTCGCGAAGAGTCGGACACAACTGAGCGACTTCACTTTTCACTCTCATGCACCGGAGAAGGACATGGCAACCCACTCCAGTGTTTTTGCCTTGAGAATCCCAGGGACGCGGGAGCCTGGTGGGCTGCCATCTATGGGGTCGCACAGAGTCGGACACAACTGAAGCGACTTAACAGCAGCAGCAGCAGCAACCACCACCGAAGGAGCTAGAGATGCAGTTTTTTTGTTTTTGTTTTTTTTTAAAGACCAACACAAACTTGTTCTATTTTAAACACTGAAAATACTAATATGACACGCAATTCTGAAGAAGATAAATGATAAAATGATTTCAATACGTAAAAAGTTTTTAAATGAATATTTCAGAGTAAGAAATAGAAATCGGTCCAGCTCTTTTTGCCACAAAACTTATTAAATGAAACTTATTTTATCAACGCTTGGAGCATATAACTTTTACAGTATCCACGACTAGAATACGGTCGTGTATATATATATATTTCAAAACCAGTATAACCACGTTGGATTTCTTTTATGAACGTTAACACATTCACAGTTAAGACATTTCCTGCTCTAACAAAAAAAGAGCATGATCAGATCACGTTTAGCAGACGCTGGAAAGGCCAGATGCAAAAATTTAAACCTCTGGCCTCAGTTGGGAAGAAAAAGGAAACAGGAACAGAAGAATCCTTATTTCTCATGGGTGAGACTATGTGGCTCGGACTCCCCAGCACCGTCCGGCGCAGCGGGCATCAGGGTCCAATCCCACCAGCACGACCGCGCTAATCCAAGGGGCTCCGGGGATAGCTCAGCCCAGGAAGACCATAGGGAAGAACCCTTGTTGGTGAAACGATCGTCCACCTCAGGGAAGAGGTGAGCAAACAGCGGTGCCCGGTCCGCTAGGAAGCAAACCACGTCCAGCCCTCCCGTGCATACCTATGATCGGCACCTGCAGGCGCAAAATAACCGTCACAAAGGCAGCGGCTCGGCGAGCTAGCCCACAGCCGGGCTCTCGCGCCTCGCGGGTCCACAGGACAGGCGGCTGCAGCGTGGGCCCCGCCCGGCCTTCTGCTCCAGCCCCAGCAGCCCACGCCGCGCCCCAATCCCTCGCGCACGCGCTCCACGTCCACTCACGACCAGCCGAGAAGCGTTATCCGAACGCAAAACCCAGAGACGCGCCGCAGGGTGGCGCGGGGGCTCCTGGTAAATGTAGTCCTGGCCCTGGCTCCGCGGTCAGGCGAGCGCGCGCCTCTGCCCTGCTGTTCTCGGTTGAGAGCATCGGTTCGGCTACCTGCACCTCGTGCTCGCTGCTTCCTTTTCACCGCGGCCTGGTGGTTCCGACCCGAGGGCCGTGAACCCTGAGGACAGGTGAGCGCGTAGGCTCACGGACGTCAAGGAGATGCGGTAGGGAGAGGGGACAAGGGGCTGGCGGGTTCTCCAGGCTGTCGGCCGTGGGTAGGGGGCGGCGTTCTTGCGGCCCGGGTTTCCTGGGACGGACTCAGGCTCGGGGTGGGTGTTTTGGGGTGAGCAGCGCCAGGCGCTGGGGAAGAGTCTGACTTTCTTCCGTGAGTGAGAGGAGCAGAGGTGTCCAGCTTGTACTTCTTACTTTATTCTGGTGCTTTTTTTCAGTCTGTCTTAACACCTGTCAGTTGGAAAAAAAAAAAAAAAAGCATAACCTAAAAGTTGAGAATTATGTTTTTTTTTAGGGGGTGTATTGTTGAGCAATTAAGCCAGGGAGCAGCCTCTCAGCTTTGAGGAACCTTCCCAAGAGGTAAGGGGGGAGCCAGGATATACAGGAGATTTGCGACAAAAGCCAGGTAGTTAGAACATAAAACAAAATTACGTTAAAGAAAACCAAACATCAAGTTAATGATTTTAGCACATTTCTATGTATGGGGAGATGTAAGAGTCTGGGCTTATTGAAAGCATTCCTCTGATAAGGATTTTCACTCTCCAGGGACAGTATCCTATGTTTCTCCATCCTGAATCCCTTCAGGGTGCTGATCTGCAGTGGCCAGATCACCTGAAGGCTGCAGCATTCTTTGCTGATATGGCAAATGACATTCTTGTAACACAGTGCCTCCTCTTGGTCATAACATTTCATGAAAATTTTTTTTTTTTTTTTACTATGTCGTGGCATGTGGAATCTTAGTTTCTACACCAGACATAGAACCTGTGCCCCCTAAAGTGGAAATGCAGAGTCTTCATCACTGGATCATTGGGGAAGTCTGCATGACCAATTTAGTCCACTGTGCTGGGAAGGCTCTCATTCCTAAATCAGGAAAAGATTCTGTTGATAGGCCATTTGATGTGCTGAGGATTTTTGTTTGGTCCTTGGTGGCTCAGATGGTAAAGAATCTGCCTGCAATGCAGGAGACCCAGGTTCAATTCCTGTGTCGGGAAGATCCCCTGGAGAAGGGAATGGCAACACACTCCAATATTCTTGCCTGGAGAATTCCATGGACAGAGGAGCCTAGCAGGCTACAGTCCATGGGGTTGCAAAGAGTGGGACAGGACCGAGCGACTAACACTTTCACTTTTTCACTTTATGTTTTTTTTTTTGATTAGACACTGTTGATCGTCTGAAATTCTCTGGATTGCTTGTATTACTCGTTTATTATGATCCAGTAGACGTTTTCCCTTGTTGCTTCTAACCATATTTAGAGTTGTACTATTACATTAATTATGTGTAGAGTTATATATATGATTAACAGTTTTGAGATATTAATTTTGTTGGAGGCCTAGTAACACAATGTGTAATGCAAGAGACAACAGTCTTGTAAAACAGAATATAATGCAACTGGTAACATTAATACCATAGCAGACAGAGACACAAGGCATAAATAATTTGAAAATGAGAGAGAGCAAATTAAAACAATGATTAGTATAACTAGTTGTAATCTTGACATAATAGGCCAAGTCATCTGGAGTCAGTCAGCTGGAGAAGCCAAATTATGGAAGGATCAGGTAGAGAGAAAAAGATAAATGTTTTATCTTTGTTTACAAAAGTATTCTTAGAATGACATGGTCAAAGGTCTAATTACAAGGCAGTTGCCAAGAAACTTGCATATTTCTGTGACATAAAGCATTTCAATAACTAGAATTATGACTGGTAACATTATACCAGGACATACCATATTTTTAGAAATGCCAAATAAGTTTTGGAATATCTGTATTAATGACATTTACCGATACAATATAACCTAAGATTTATCTCCAGTCACCCGACAATGCTTCTCAAGTAATTCAACATACCAAGTAAGCCTAGTTTAATATTCTTCTGTCAGATGTCTCAGGGCTCCTTTGAAGCATCTCAGAGTTGGCTAAAGGTCAAAAGAACTCTTTTTAGTTAGAATTTGACATATACAAAATTACTTTTTCGGGGCTCCTTTTCTACGAACTTTCCAAAACTTTCTGTATCCACATTAGGTTGTCCCGTATTTTTTTTTATCAAGAAATAACCAACTACAGGACAAAATCACCCTTATTTACCCAACAAATTCACTTCTATTCTTCATAACTTCGTTTACCGAAAACATAACTTCTAATCCCCTTGCACATTAAAATGCTTTCCTTAATATTTATTGATTATATTTCAGTTTTAACCCTTCAAACCTTAATCTCTAGGGAAAGCGGGCGTGCAGCATGCAGTTGTGAACTGTTTGTCATTGCAGCATTTCCTGGTTGGCAAACTTGGAATTTTCCATAACCCCTAGTAGCATGTATTTTCTGATTTCTTTCTTCAGTGTCTTACAAGACATGTGTCTAAAAATCCCAAACATCTTTAGTTTCTGTCTCATAAGGAGACAAAAGGAGGTAAATTTAGACCTGTTTAAGCAATTAATGTTCACGTGTTTTATCTTACCTGAAATGACCTGGCTATTTAATGAATTCCCATCATTTAACTTAACTTAGAAAAATTCAAGTTACTAAAAATCAGGAGAAACTATTTTAGATATATAATTATTCCTAAAGAGTTCACTTGAAAACTCTTACCTCATTTACTTTTATAAGTTATGAAAATACCATCCTACCAAGTTAATTTTTTGCTGACAAATCTGCAACAGAAATAACATGAACATATTGACCTTCAATAAACCTAGGTACAATAAAAATAAGACCTGTCTATATTGAATAAACCAGCAAGCTTATAAGCTAGCTTTAATACTGAATGTTAATTAATATTGAGTATTTCCTCTAGATCATGTGAGCCTGGAATTCATTCTGACCAGTTTTTTTTTATATTTTGAAATATTTAATTTGTAAGTGCTTACTTATAAGCCAGTTAAATAGAACTCTTTATAAGTTTAATTTTGATAATATTTTCTGAAGATAGAGACATCTATATGTATAATGTGTACACACACATATAAGCAGACAGTCTAGAGATCTCATAGCATCACTTTAAAAACTTAGTTCTGAATCAGGTATTACAATATAAATTTAGTTTATAATTAACAGTGGGAATAAATTAAATTTACTTGCTTAGATGATTAAGGCTTTATTATTTGTGGAAAAATTTTTTAAGACTTCTATTTGTCCTTAATAAACCTTTAAGTGGGCTATGAATCAGATTTGGGGTGAGATGATTTCCAAATAAACTGAAAATTAAGAGTTCTGTATACTATTCATAGAACTTTAGGGTTCACTGTCTTCAAAAGCTTGAGTAAGGCATTCAATAAAGGCCCTCTGAGTGCACAGATTAGACCCAGAACAAAATCTGTTATTAACTTTGTTAGCAATGGCACCCCACTCCAGTACTCTTGCCTGGAAAATCCCATGGACGGAGGGCCTGGTGGGCTGTAGTCCGTGGTGTCGCTAAGAGTCGGACACGACTGAGTGACTTCACTTTCACTTTTCACTTTCATGCATTGGAGAAGGAAATGGCAGCCCACTCCAGTGTTCTTGCCTGGAGAATCCTAGGGACGCGGGAGCCTCGTGGGCTGCTGTCTATGGGGTCGCACAGAGTCAAACATGACTGAAGTGACTTAGCAGCAGCAGCAGCAGCCCCTGAATATTGGTCCCAGTTTTTACTTTATATTGTATGACTCTATTGGTTTCCTTTAGTAAGTTTAATTAAGATTTCTTGAGGGGCATATCTACATGCTGTCTTATAATAAAAGTACCAAGCAGGGGACATAGTACCAATTGGTCCCCAACAGTAAAGGAAGCCTATCAACAAGTCTTGGTCTTACAAGGAGTCATGGAAGCTTTGCCTTCTTTTATCCCCTGACCTTTTATCTATTTTATGTCAAATGCTCTGGGGTCCCTAGTAAAGGGTTGAACCAAGGGACTCAGGCCTTTTTTTGTCAATCTTTTAACTTGGTTAATTGGCCTGTTGCCCCAAGTAATTGTTGGTCAGCTATCTCAGTGTAATTTTTTCCAGCCCTTTATGTGTGTGTGTGTGTGTGTGTGTGTGTGTGTGTGTGTGTTTGGTTTGGTCTCGGTGGCCTTGGGTTGCAACAGCTTCAGTTCCTGGACAGAGATTGAGGTTGAGTTGTGGCACTGAGAGCACCGAATGCTAGGGACTAGACCAGTGGTCAGTGGCAAGGCCCTGGCGTTTCAGCTTTGCAGAAAATAAATGCCACAAAGATGGAAAGTAGTGAAACAAGTAAAGTGTTTATTAGGAGGAAAAAGAATCCATTACTTGTGTATAGACACACGGGTAGACTCAGAGAGTTGCACCCTTGGGGCAGTTTAAATCACTTACATGGGGCATTTCTTCTGATTTTCCTTTGGTCAGTCCTTTTTGATTTGCCTGATTTGGAGTACATATTTGGTATGTCTCAGGATCCTCCCATGCATCTCTTAGCCAAGATGGGTGTTACAGCAGAGGCCTATGGGTAGTTAGCATCATTTACTATGGGATGGCGCCCCCTCGTTTTTGTCCCCTAAGGAACTTCTCTGTGTTTGTGTAGTTGGGGAATCCTCCTGACTTTAAGACTGAAAAATAAGTGGTCACTTATCTTTTGTCTGGCCAAGGCCCAGCCTCCTCAGTTGTCCTGCTGTTTTCATCTTGGAGTATGGATCCACAGAGAATGAAACTCCAATTGTTTGCCCTGAGGGCCATCTATCTCCTGCTTCAGGGTAAATAAGGTGGACTTGTTTGGGGCCCTTTAATGTTGGGGACCAATGGGTGTCCCTTTGGCCCATCCAACCTGAGATAGTATTGCATCAAAACTTTTTGTTTTAATTCCCTTAATGTCTGTTTTATTTATCCCATTTCTTAATAACCATTGAGAGATTTATCTTTGTGGGGATGAGTTACTTTAAAATTTCCCCTTGTTAGGAAAAAGTTTGTAGACTTTCCTTCAGTTTTTTAAAATTTCCTGTTGACTTGCCTAATTAACATTAATTTGTTTTTATTAGCATCTGTAAGATCCATTGAGGGGAAGCAGAGGCCACAAATAAGACTTCGCAAACTGGTTTTTTTTTTTTTGTTTTAAATTAAAAGAGTTCTTAGGTTAATTATTTTATGTGTGTGTGTGCGTATAAATAATTTTATAATTTTTCCATCATTTAATGTGGTTTATTTCCCCCCATAAGTACCAAGAAAACAACTGTTTATAATGAGAGCTCTCTAAAAATTTACCAGTTTAGAAGTTTCTTCCATTTGATGGCTCCATCATCTGGCCATTAATGAAATATATGATAGTAGTGACCCAAACTAATAAGATGCAAGAGGCTTCCCTACAAGACAGTGTAAAGGATGCCACCTAAGCAAGACCCAGAAGGTTTACTCCCAAAAAGAGTTTAAGAAAGTGAAGGTCTTCATTGTACAGACTGACACAATGAAGGTTAAGATGGCAAAAAGCCCCAAACAGTTGGTACAGTCAGACAGATATTTGTCATCAAATGAACATGATATGTGTGCCTTTTGGATGGCAGAGACCAAGTTCTCAAGTCACACACACATATACCACATAAGAACAGGTAGAACATTTAGTCTCAAAGACACAGGAAAGAGAAATGCAGGTTCACCATAGAAGGGCTTTTATCTTTAAGGTCAGAATTCTGAAAAGATGTTTTATCAAGCTAACTTTCTCTAACTTGACTGTGTATGCAGAAAAAGGGCCCCATCATAGTCATTTTCAGGGTGAGATTTCCTTTAATCCCCAATTAGGTAGGTTCTTGCAAGTATGAGCTCTGTATGTACATAAATCTAGCTAGGGTGTTAGTTGGAGGTTGGCTTTCTGATTCCCCTAGCTTACCTGAGAGAATCTATTTCCCATTTTAAAATTGAATTTGTTGAGGATAAAATTTGCCAGTGAAATTATGTGGTGGACCAGTGTGCTGCTTATGAGCTTAATTCCTCTAGGTTTTTACCCTAGAGTCTTCTCTGCTCCTCTAATGTGTTTCAGTTATCCCTCTGGTAGTAGAAGACCATCATGGTGCTTTGATCACATAGTGTCTAGTTCTTATTTCTGTCCCCAGGAGAGTAAGTTTTTAAAGTTAACTTGAATGGATTTCCCTATAGGGATAGCTGGACACTATGAAGATTTGCCTTTAGCATTCCTGCAAGTTTCTCAGTTGCCTGAGAAAGCCATTGCTGGCCCTGAGATGTCCCTTCTTCAGAGCTGAAAGCTATTGTAATGTTTTCACTTTTATTCTGACAAATTCTTGCTAAGGTAGCCTTTTGAGGAAAAACATCAGGTCAACCTCCTACCTAACCACTCAGCCCAGATTACTCAGTGTCTTTCTTAGTTTTTAAAGTGTCTTTCAATTGAACAAATCCTGCTGTCTTTCATCCTGGGTCCCCCAGGATCTTCCAACTGTGTATGTGAAGTAGGGTGGTGGCAGTGGTAACTTTTTTATAGTGTCTGTCAACCAAGCGCCCCTAGTATCTTTCACCTGGTGAGCCAAGTACCTGTTGTACACCCTCAAATAAAATGCGGTATCATCAGCAAGTAGTTGGGAGAACCAGGAGAAGCAAGAGAGATTCACCATATTCATTTGAACTCTTTGAAGAGGCAGATGGGCACAGGAGGCCTGTACTAAGACTCTGGCTCATTGTAGAGTTCATGTGAAGGAGAGAAGTCAACTCTGGGTCCCTTAGTTGGTTGCCAGAACTGTTAACTGAAAAAAAATACACAACCTGAAAGTTGAGAATTATATTTTATTCTGTGAATTTTCTTAATAGCTTTGAGAGATTGCTCCAAAGAGAAGGGAGGAGCCAGGATATATAGGAGTTTTTATAAGAAAGAACTGGTAGTCGGAACATCAAAAAAATACTGTTAATTAAAGAAAACTAGATATCTCAGGTTAATGAATTTAGCACTTTTTGTGTATGGGAAGATGCAAGAGTCCGAGTTTATTGTAATTATTCCTTTGCTATGCGCCTTATCTATCTAGGGTCAGTATCCTGTGTTTCTCCATGCTGAATCCCCTCAGGATACATAGTCTAGGGTGGCTGTAGTGGCTGGATGGCTTGAAAGCCACAACATCCTTTGTTGTGACATCCTTTGTCCGCACACCTTAATCTGTTACTGAGCTGTATCACAGTAATGAGATATCGTTTCTCTGTGGCAAACTTTAAATTAAAGAATGTAAGATTGTATGAACGTTATTTCAACCATGAGTCAAAGAAACAAGGTGGGAGTGGAGTTAAACATTTATGAGGTAACAGAAAATTTTTAAGACTGCCTGGTGTATTTGACATTAAGGAATTATTACTAGTTTTATAGGTGTGATAATAATATCTTGGTTAGGAGTTTTTAATTTCAGAGATAAATTCTGAAATATTTATGAGTAATACATCATTCCCAGACAGATCTGCTTCAAAACAAGAGTGATGGATACAAGAGTGTTCATTATAACCTGACATTATAATAACAATAATAGTTTTTCTGCTTTTCAGCCATTCCTGCATTCCTGGTTAAACCCTGCTTGAATGTGACATTGTATTATTACTTTAATACACTGCCATATTCAATTAACTAATATTTTACTTAGAACTTTTTCAATGTTCATAATTAAGATTGCACTTTAATCTTTTTTTGTACTATCCTTGCAAGATTTTACTAGTCTCATGAGTAATTCGAGAAGCACAGATTTTTTTCTTCTATTTGGTAAAATGATTTTTCCCTTGAAAGTTTTGGGCTCAAAATCTTTTGGGATAGATACTGGACTTCTGTTTCAATTTTAAATGGTAGTGATTAATTTCAGTTTGTAGCTGTTAATTGAGTCAGTTCTGGGCATGTATGATGGGGAGTGTTCTGGATACTCAGGATACCTGCAAGGAACAAATCAGATGTATATTTCTATATGATTTACATTAAAATGACAGTCTTATGTACACTTCTGGATTAGGTACATAAAATCTACCTGTTGAAGATCTTTGTCTAAATAAAAATGTGAGTTCTCTAATTTTGTCCATTAAACTTGAACTCTATTAGAGTATAATACTGAGATAGAAGTCTTATATTTGAAAGTTATCAACTAACCTTAAAAAAGTGAGATTTGTAAAAATATTAGCGTAATATATTATTGCATGATTTGTTGTGATCCTTAAAGTTTCCAAGCATTCCTCATTTCTATTCACACAATGTGTCAGTTGTTTCAATATTTATATTATAAAAATTATTCAGGAAGTATTGTACCATCTGAAATTTAAAGGCCTCAGTCTCAAAACTTAGAACATAGTTCATGCCTCTTTGTTAATCCCATTCAAGTTTTAGATAGAATGAATTATCATAAGGAAATATGGACTTTGGGGACAGAGATTAAATTGAAGGTAATCAAATGAACATTTGTTTCAAAGTCACGTTTACCTTTAACAACTCCAATAAAATTCTAAGTAGGGTAGCAGCCAAATCATTAGTCCTATTAATTACATGTGAGGTTGTTTAGGTAAATACCTAGTTACATATACAATAAATAAATTTACCTAAAACAGTTGTGATTAGCAGGAAAATTATTTTTTATTTTAAAAAATGAACTGAAAAAGTAGTAAGGTATGCATGAAATTCAAGAAAATGTGCCTTTTTTAAACTGATTCTCTTTGACTTCAATTTTTAAAAATCTTGTTTTTCTACCCAGAGCTCAGTAGTAGTCTACAGGAGAAGCCAGTATAAATAACCAAGGCAGTAGTTCTAGAAGGGGGCCAAAGATGACTATGTTGCATATCAATACAAATCCCAATAAATGTTTTAAATTGATGAGACCTTGCTGGAAGGTACAGGGGAGGGTCTACAATTGTTTGTTTTTTTTACCTTGCCTCCCATGGAACCCTGTTTTTACCTTTCTTCTTTTACCCGAACCTGCCTCTTTGGCTACAGGGAGGACACCCAGTGAAATGCATTCCTGACCTGATTGGACCAGAGAAACAAAAAAAAGTATCCAGATCTCTCAGCCCTGTTGTACAGGTGGATGTCACATTCAAACGCTCAAGATGGCGGCCACTGACCTATCCTCAATATGGGCTCTGCCTGCACAGGACTCTGCCTGTTTCTATATGAGAAATACTAAGGGGGAAAGGATAGTGCCAGGATTCCCAGCAACTTGGTTACAGGGACCAATGTCTTTTAAAGATGTGGCTGTGGAGTTCACCCAGGAGGAGTGGATGATGCTGGACTCTGCTCAGAGAAGTATGTACAGAGATGTGATGTTGGAAAACTATATAAATCTCACCTTAGTGGAATATCAATTATGCAAGCCTGTGATCTCCCTGTCGGGTCAAGAAGACATAAGAACTGTGAAAAGCAGAATTCGCCAAGGCACCTGTCCAGACTGGGAGATTCAATTCAAAACCAAAGAGTCAACTTATAATCAGAATATTTTGGGTGAAAAATCATCTGGTGGCATGAAAATAATAAGATTCACAATGGATGATTGGTCTTCTACATTAAAAGAAGACTGGGAATGTGGTAGAATCAGAAAACAACATAAGATCCCAGAGGGAATTTTGAGGCAAGTGACATTTACTCAAAAGAAGACAGCATCTCAGGAGAGATTGTTTGACTATCATGAATTAGAGGAAAACTCTAAACTTAGATCAACACTTGTTTTTTCAAGGAGAGTTTCTACCAGTAAACATTGCCATAAATGTTACTTAAATATTGAGTGTTTGAAGCATAATCCAATCCTAAACAATTTTGAAAATATCTCTGTAAGTGAGAGGCTCTGTGAAAGTCATGAATTTGACAGAACTCTGTGGCATCTTGAAAGAACTCAAATAGCACAGAGAGTGTACACATATTGCAAATGTGATACACACTTCAAACATAATAATATGCTTCCTATATGCAACAATTTTCTCATGGTGGAGAATTCCTATGAATGTAATAAAAACAAAATCTTTTGTCATCATTCATCCCTTGAGCAACAGGAGCAAACTCCTACTGACGAGAAACATGAATGTAATCAGTGTGGAAAAACTTTCAAAAGGATTTCTAATCTTATTTTGCACAAGGGAAGTCACATGAGTGAGAAACAATATGAATGTGAAGAATGTGGGAAAGTCTTCAATGATTCCTCAACCCTAAGGAGACATGTAAGAACTCACACTGGTGAGAAACCTTATGAATGTAATCAGTGTGGAAAAGCTTTCAGTCAAAAAACATCTCTTAAGGTTCATGTGAGAACTCACACTGGAGAGAAACCTTATGAGTGTAATCATTGTGGAAAATCCTTTGGCACAAGTTCTTACCTTATAGTGCACAAGAGAATACACAGTGGGGAGAAACGCTATGAATGTGATGACTGTGGAAAAGCCTTCAACACAAGCTCTCACCTTAAAGTTCACAAGAAAATACACACTGGAGAGAATCTTTATGAATGCACTGGCTGTGGGAAGGTTTTTAGTGGTCTCTCATCTCTTAAAATGCATGTGAGAACTCATACAGGGGAGAAACCCTATGAATGTAAGGAATGTAGGAAAACCTTCAGTGTTTCCTCTTCTCTTAGAAGACATGTGAGAACTCACACTGGAGAGAAACCCTATGAATGTATTCAATGTGGAAAAACCTTCAGTCAGAGTTCTTCACTTATTATACATAAGAGAATTCACACTGGAAGAGAAACCCTGTAACAGTTAAGAATGTGAGGCTGCCTTTTTCATTGTCTTAAGGTGGATTTCATGGCCATTGTTTCAGTGTTTGTTCTCTAAAATAAGCATTTGAGGCTATCAATAGTCCTATAAACACACCTTTAGCTATATAACACATTTTGGTCTATGATAATTTGTTTTGTTTTAAATCTAAGTGTTGTCTAATATCCACTATGACATTAAGTCTTTTTTGATCCATGAGTGTTTAAAATCATGTATTTTTAATATGTTTGCAGTTACCTTATTGATTTTTTAAGTTAATTGTATTAAGTTCAAAGTATCTGAACTATATGATACTACTTTACTAGCATTTTCTTGAGAGTTGCTTTCTGGCCTGGTGTGACAGATACTGCTAGTAGCCAAATGAATATTCACTTCATCCCTCCCTACTGGCAATCCTATTTTAGCTTATATCAACACGTCTAATTATAGAACTCTTTTCAGCAGCTTTGCTGCCATGCGGAGCCATTCCCCTCATTCCTGATGAATCAAATATAGACAGTATTACTGGGGACAGATCTATCTAGTGTTTTCTCTTTGCCTTTTGCACTTTGTCATTCTATCTTCCCTTTGGATATTGCACTCATAAAGCTGAATGAGTCATCTTGTGACCAGGAGGATGACAAGCATGGCCTAAATAAGGATGATGTCAGAGAGATCCTGGTTTCACAAAGATATCTTCAAATGGTTGTACCAGCACTACACTGCCTATATTTGGGCATATTTTTATATGAGAAAAATAAGCTTATTGGAATAGAGTCAATACAGTAATCTTACTGTCTTTTTTTTTTTTTTTTAAAGACAAAGGTCACAAGGTTTGTAGTTAAATATTTTATGCTGACTGTACAAATTTGGATAATACCATAGAAAAGGGAGGAATGGAAATGATATGTTGATAGAACTTTTGGGCTTAGTGTAGAGTGGATGGAGCTGAGGTCATTGAAAGCAGGTGTCAGAGAAGCAGGAAGGAAATCCCAACATTTCAGCATGAGAAAACCAGTGAGTCTTCAAGTAAAGGGGAAGTTACTGATTTTAAATGCTGAGTGAACCCTTGAGATTTGCTACTTGGTGTTACAGATACTGACCAGAGTAGCTCTAATTTATTAAGAAACAAAATACAGAAAGAGGAACTTATGATGGAAGTAAAAAGCAGTAGTTACAATTTGTCTTACTCATGTTATATGAGACATTAGATGAGCAGGCTTATATGTTGATCTGGACCTGAGGAGATGTCTAGGATGGAGATACAATTTTAGCAACATCAGGAGATAGACTGGGTAATGGGTTTTGTGGAGGTTACTAAAATTGCACAGGGAAAATGGATAGTGTGAAAAGAGAATGTCTACCACTGACCAAGGAGACCTATATCTAAAGTAAGTAAAACTAGAATTTTACTAAACCAGAACAAATTAGTGTTTGAAGAAGGAAGGTAAAATCAGTTGTTTAAATGCTACTATGAGGTTAAACTAAGATCATGGCATCTGGTCCCATCACTTCATGGGAAATAGATGGGGAAACAGTGGAAACAATGTCAGGCTTTATTTTTGGGGGCTCCAAAATCACTGCAGATGGTGATTGCAGCCATGAAATTAAAGGACGCTTACTCCTTGGAAGGAAAGTTATGACCAACCTAGATAGTATATTGAAAAGCAGAGACATTACTTTGCCAACAAATGTCTGTCTAGTCAAGGCTATGGTTTTTCCAGTGGTCATGTATGGATGTGAGAGTTGGACTGTGAAGAAAGCTGAGCACCAAAGAATTGATGCTTTTGAACTGTGGTGTTGGAGAAGACTCTTGAGAGTCCCTTGGACTGCAAGGAGATCCAACCAGTCCATCCTAAAGGAGATTAGTCCTGGGTGTTCATTGGAAGGACTGATGCTGAAGCTGAAACTCCAATACTTTGGCCACCTTGAAGAGTTGACTCATTGGAAAAGACCCTGATGCTGGGAGGGATTGAGGGCAGGAGGAAAAGGGGATGACAGAGGATGAGATGGTTGGATGGCATCACCGACTCGATGGACATGAGTTTGAGTGAACTCCAGGAGTTGGTGATGGACAGGGAGGCCTGGCGTGCTGCGATTCATGGGGTCGCAAAGAGTCGGACACAACTGAGCGACTGAATTGAACTGAACTAGGTGTAAATACTGAATGGTATATTGAGGATGGGTGGTAGATTGGGATGAGTTTAATGATAAAGGATGAGGAAGTAAAGAATAAACATGGACAAATTTGGATAGTAGGAGAAACATAGGGAAGTTGCTGAAAAGGGATTTGGTCAAGGTGTTATAGCCAAACATTCCAAAAAGAAAACTCAGTCAGAAGGACAGTGTGGATAGTGGAGTGCAGTTTATGTATTTATTTATTTTTTTTAACTTCATTAATTTTGGCTGCCCCAGCTCTTAGTTGCAGCACTCAGGATCTTATAATTGCGGCATGTGGGATCTTTAGTTACAGCATGTGAACTCTTCGTTGTGGAATGTGGAATCTAGTTCCCTGACCAGGGATTGAACCCAGACCCCCTGCATTGGGAGCTTGGGGGCTTAGCCACAGGACCACCAGGGAAGTCCCCTGAAGTGCAGTTTATTACACCAGTGGGTCCGAGACAGAGTTTCCTCCTTAGCCAAGGACCCCAACTGATTTTTGTGACAACCTTTTATACCCAAAGTGTACATGTCCAAGCCCACATCCTCAGATTCTCCAAAGTCCACTCTGGACAATGTTAGTAAGAGATACAGTCAGGTTACAGCCATGAATTTACATTCTAAAGCTATCTGGACATACAATTTGGTCTACATCAATAAGTATTATTAAGATTACGTGGTGGATGTTGCATTCCTTCTGGCTCCAGGAGGTCTAGCTACAGGGTCTGCTTGGCCTGGTTTTTATCCAGTCAGGGCAACCTGCTCTTTTGCTTTTTCATTCCCCCTTCTTGATGCTCTCAACTTCTAGTATGAGCATCACTCGTAGGGATGTATTGTACATTAGCTCTTTTGGCATATATTTGGGTGAATGCAGCCAATCTCAGCGACACCAACCAGACAATATACTGGAGAATACAAGGTCCACATAACAAAATTAACAGAGCAACTACAACAAGATTAACATAGCCTTCCACCAATTGCCCTTTATCCATGGCCAAACAGAAGTCCAAAAAGGAGGGTTATCATTAAACATAGATTTTACCTGTTTTTTCATGTTATCTAGAGCAGCTGATACATTGCCAGATAAATCAGGAATATACACACAACATTCAATTTTAATTATAGCACAGGTCCCTCCTTGGGTGGCTGTAAGTATGTCTGCTGCTAAGTCGCTTCAGTCGTGTCCGACTCTGTGCGACCCCATAGACGTCAGCCCACCAGGCTCCCCCGTCCCTGGGATTCTTCAGGCAAGATCACTGGAGTGGGTTGCCATTTCCTTCTCCAATGCATGAAAGTGAAAAGTGAAAGTGAAGTCGCTCAGTCGTGTCTGACTCTCAGCGACCCCTTGGACTGCAGCCTACCAGGCTCCTCCATCCATGGGGTTTTCCAGGCAAGAGTACTGGAGTGGGGTGCCATTGCCTTCTCCGGTAAGTATGTCTAAAGCCATCCAATTTTGAATCACTTCCCTTCTTATTTGTATTTGTTCTTCATTTAAAGCTTGGATAGCCTTTGTGTTGTCCAGGAGGGCCTGTTTCTTGAAGTTAGTTAGAGCTTCTACTTTAATTATAATATCTGTTGTTCCTATAGATGGTATGAACAAGGCAGCTAGATAATCATACCATTGAAATACATACCTTGCCCACCACACATGTAAATACAGCAAATTTACTGGGGCTTGTTATAAGGATGGCTTAATACTTCCATGAGCAAAGGCAAATCCTAAAGTGCAGCGGCCGACCCAACCAACTGGAAGCCAAGACCATAAATTTGACCCGCACAGCCATTGAATGTTGTTAGGGGCCACCCATCGGATCCCAGGGTTGTTTTTCCAGTCTGAGCCAGGCCAGCGAGCTGGTAAATCTTGGCAATAGGTGACCTCTAATATTTGGTTACATTGCTCAGAAGATAAGTATCCCATGTATTTCAATTCTTTTGGATCTATGGGATAGTCACCAAATCCAATCTTTTGCTCCCTTTGTTCCCAGCAGATAGGGATAGGGACAATAGGCTGGGCTTTTTCTGGAGTCATCCAAAAATATTCACCCCATATCTGGTAAAATTGTTCAAAGTACCTGATGGATTGGCCCCTTTTATTGGCCATAGAGTTCTTATCTTTACTATTTTTTTAAGTAAAAACTATAGGCTTTTGTCACTTCTGTAAAGCTTGCATTTACTTCAGATGTCACCCCATGGCCTTGATCAATCTGATTAGATTTCAGTTTATACCAAGAAAGAAGTGACAGATGGTGAGTTACCAAAGAGATTGTTGTTTCTTTGTTGTCTCAAAAAGGAACAGAGGGGGCTAAAGTCCTCTCTATGGAGGGGAGACACCCACCAAGGGAATCTATCTATTACTGACAAAGGCATTGCCCCACAAACCCAACAGTTAGAAGTGTTATGGAAGTTCGCATAGGAATGTGCCATGAGATAAAAATGTTTTGTGTTGAAGTTATGGTTAGTCCCAAGATGATACAGGAAAGTCCATGTAGCAGGAGTTGATTGCAGAGCTTCATTTTTACTTTTTTATTTTTAAGATGATCTTGGTTTCATGGGGATCAGTGGGGTCCTTCTGTGCAGTCCACTCAGCATCCTCCAGGTCTGCGTGGTATGTCCTCTTCACCCTTGTGTGATGGATCCAGGGAGTGACACCTGCGATTTTAACTGCTATAGGTGTAGTTAGAACAACAGTGTATGGACCCTTCCAGTGTGGGGCCAAGGAATCATACTTCTAGTCCTTGACCCACACTTGATCACTGGGCACAAATTCATGAATCTGTTCCCCAAGGGGGAATGGCACCCTTTCTTGGACAAACTTAGTTACCTGGTTTATTACCTTACTTAATTGTTCCATTTGCTGTGAAATCCCATCCCCTCTTACCTGTGGCAAATTTGCTAATACCTGTCTTACTATGGAAGTGTGTTTCCCATAGACAGTTTCATAAGGAGAATAACCATGGGAATGCGGGGTCACTCTTAATTTGAGCAAGGCCACTGGAAGTAAGTCCATCCATGAATAATCAGTCTTTATAATCCATTTTGAAAGTGTTTCTTTAAGGGTTCAGTTAGTTCTTTGCACCATTCTGGAACTTGGGCTTATATGCTGTATGTAATTTCCATTTGACATTTAGAGCTTTATATACCGGTTGAATTAAATCAGCTGTGAAAGCAGGGCCATTGTCTGATCATATACTTGGTGGGAACGTGAATCTGGGGATTATTTCCTGAGGCAGACAGCAAGCCACTTCATTTGCTTTTTCAGTTCAGGTGGGGAAGGCCTCCACCCATCCTGAGAAGGTACATACCATGACCAGTAAATAACAATCATGTTGGCAGGGTTTCATCTCAGTAAAGCCCACTTCTAAATGTTCAAAGGTCACAGTGTCCTTTAACTGTATTCCTGGAGATTTCTGCTTATGTCCGGGGCAGCATTGACCTCTGAGCAAGCAGAACAGTTCTGGGATTCCATTTTACACAGGGAAGAAAGCCGTGGTATTAAGAAATATTTCCAAATTAATTTTTACATTTTGTCACATCCCAAGTGGGTAGTCTGGTGTACCTGAGACACTAATGAAGGGGCTAATGCCTCGGGAACTAGCAGCCTGTGATCCAGCAGTTCCCACAAACTCTTTTCATTTTTGGTGGCCCTTTCTGTTTCAGCCAGCTGGTCTTGGGGCAGGGTATACTGTGGGAGAGTTGAAGTTAACTCCGGCATTGGCATTCTCGAGGGCACAAGAATCTTAACAGTCCCACCCCCAGCGCCTACAAATTCCTCAGCCACTTGTTTTGCGGCTCTATCTGCCAGTTGGTTTCCCCCGCCATTGCGGGGTGGCCTGTTTATTCTCTGCAACCAACAGCAGGTCGTCTGCGTACTATTATAGCCAGCATCTAAACCTTTCTGGGTGAAATGAGTCCAGGTTGGAAGCCAAGGCTTCCCCGAAAATGGTTGGGGAATTCTTAAATCCTTGCAGGAGGCGAGTCCAAGTAAATAGTCATTTGGTGCCCCCTGCTAGATCTTCCCATTCAAAGGCAAAAATGGGCTGAGATACTGGAGCAATGCAGATCCAAAAAAAAAAAAAAAAAAAATGCGTCTTTTAGATCCAGGCAAGTATAGATCTTAGCACTAGGTGAGAGGAGGCTGAGCAAGTTATAGGGGTTAGAAACAGTGGGGTATAGGGTTACAGCTGCTTGTTTGACCAGTCTGAGGTCCTGCACAGGCTTGTAATCTAGACCCCTTCCTTCTTTACAGGTAGGATTGGTGTGTTCCAGGCTGACTGGCATTCAATCAGGATGCCCGCCTGTCATAGCTTATTAATATGTGGCAAGATGCCAACTCGGGCCTCCAGAGGTAGCAGGTACTGACGTTTCCTGACTGATATGGCATTGGGTTTGAATTCTCCTACCACCAGAACTTGATATTGGGTGAGCCCCGCCAGGGCGGGGGGTGGGGCGGGGTATATTCTGCCCAAACCTCAGGGAATTGTCAGATCAGCTCTCTCTCTCATGATTGTTTAGCCCATCTGGTTTCCCTTCCAGAGGGTCATACAACCTCCATTCATCTTTAGGGGTTTTTGAGAGGGAGAGTAAATAGGTGGTTGAGCCCACCCGGAGAGTGGGCCTGTCTTGGGGGGAAAAGGTCACTTGTACCCCCAATTTAGACAACAAGTCTCTCCCAGCAGAGGTACTGGGCATTCAGGAATTCATGAGTCACTTGATGTCCCCCCATCTGGCATTTCCAGGGTAAACATTTAAATGATCTGATCAGCTTTTCCCCAGTTACCTCTTCTATAGCATTGGCCTTTTCTGAGAGGGGTGCCACCAGTTTGGTCACCACTGACATTTCTGCTCCAGTATCCACCATAAAGTCAATAATTTGGTCCCCCACTTTTAGTTTTACCACGGGTTCTTCATAAGGGACCTTGTGTCTTTGAGCCCTGGCACCCCTATTCAGTCTCTAGTCTGGCCAGCCCTATAACAGCCGATACCAGTTCGTTTCCTCTGTTATTCTGGGGGCATTAATTTTTCCAGTGACCAAAGCCCTAGCATCAGGCACATTGGTTTGGTTGCAGGGCTGTCCTGGGCTTCCTTGCAGGAGGCTTGCCAGGAGAACAACCCCAATTTAGAGAGGGTGGAGGTTTGGGGGAAGGCCCAGGGAGGGGTCTTCCCAAGGCTGTGGCCAGTACCATGGTCCTCTGGTCGGCTCTCTTGTTACCTTCTCTCTGTTCTTTATCAGCCTCCTTTTCTGCCTCCACATCTCTGTTTCTGAATACCTTATCAGCAATCTCAATTATTTGTGAGCTGGTCATGGCTAATACTCCATTTGCCTTTTGGAGTTTGTCTGATATCAGGGTAGGCTTGAGATACAAATGCTGTGTTGTAGCCAAACACTCCGAGAAGCAAACTCACTCAGAAGGACAACATGGATAGTGGAGTGCAGTTTATTACACCAGTGGGTCCGAGACAGATTTCCTCTTTAGCCAGGGACCTCGACCGACTTTTGTGAAAATCTTATATACCTTAAGTGTACATGCTCAAACCCACATCCCCAAATTCCTTAAGCCTAGCCTGGGAAATGTTAAAGAGAGATACAATCATGTTACAGTCATGATTCATAATTTAAAAGGTCAGCTGGTTATACATTGTAGTTTACATCAATAGGTGCCGTAAAGATTACAAAAGTGATTGACTACATAGGGGATGGAATTCCAGTTGAGCTATTTCAAATCCTGAAAGATGATGCTGGGAAAGTGCTGCACTCAATATGCCAGCAAATTTGGAAAACTCAGCAGTGGCCACAGGACTGGAAAAGGTCAGTTTTCATTCCAATCCCAAAGAAAGGCAATGCCAAAGAATGCTCAAACTACTGCACAATTGCACTCATCTCACACGCTAGTAAAGTAATGCTCAAAATTCTGCAAGCCAGGCTTCAGCAATACGTGAATCGTAAACTTCCAGATGTTCAAGCTGGTTTTAGAAAAGGCAGAGGAACCAGAGATCAAATTGCCAACATCCGCTGGATCATGGAAAAAACAAGAGAGTTCCAGAAGAGCATCTATTTCTGCTTTATTGACTATGCCAAAGCCTTTGTGTGGATCACAATAAACTGTGGGAAATTCTTCAAGAGATGGGAATACCAGACCACCTGACCTGCCTCTTGAGAAATCTGTATGCAGGTTAGGAAGCAACAGTTAGAAATAGACATGGAACAGTGGACTGGTTCCAAATAGGAAAAGGAATATGTCAAGGCTGTATATTGTCACCCTGCTTATTTAACTTCTATGCAGAGTACATCATGAGAAATGCTGGGCTGGATGAAGCACAAGCTGGAATCAAAATTGCTGAGAGAAATATAAATAACCTCAGATATGCAGATGACACCACCTTTATGGCAGAAAGTGAAGAACTAAAGAGCCTTTTGATGAAAGTGAAAGAGGAGAGTGAAAAAATTGGCTTAAATCTCAACATTCAGAAAACTAAGACCATGGCATCTGGTCCTATCACTTCATGCAAATAGAAAGGTAAACAGTGGAAACATTGGCTGACTTTATTTTTGGGGGCTCCAAAATCACTGTTGATGGTGACTGCAGCCATGAAATTAAAAGACACTTACTCCTTGGCAAGAAAGTTATGACCAACCTAGACAGCATGTTCAAAAGCAGAGACATTACTTTTCCAACAAAGGTCCGTCTAGTCAAGTCTATGGTTTTTCCAGTAGTCATGTATGGATGTGAGAGTTGGACTGTGAATAAAGCTGAGCTCCGAAGAATTGATGCTTTTGAAGTATGGTGTTTTAGAAGACTCTTTGAGAGTACCTTGAACTGCAAGGAGATCTAACCAGTCCATCCTAAAGGAGATCAGTCCTCAGTGTTCATTGGAAGGACTGATGTTGAAGCTGAAGCTCCAATATTTTGGCCATGTGATGCGAAGAGCTGACTCATTTGAAAAGATCCTGATGCTGGGAAAGATTGAAGGCAGGAGGAGAAGGGGATGACAGAGGATAAGATGGTTGGATGGCATCACTGACTCAATGGACATGAGTTTGGGTAAACTGCGTGAGTTGGTGATGGACAGGGAGGCCTGGCGTGCTGCAATCCATGGGGTCGCAAAGAGTTGGACATGACTGAGCAAGTGAACTGAACTAAACTGAAAGTCTACAGGTCTTGCATAGTGTTTCATAAAACTCAGTAGGTGTTTTCAGTTTCCTTTTGGACTACTTCGGTTAGGTTTTGCCATATTAACAAGCTTTCGGGCCCCCCTCTTGAGACATTGCAAAATAGCCACCCCTTCCTTCCCTCTATGTTATAGTCCTAATCAGGCCTTTCATCAGGGGTGGCTAATTCTGCCCACCACTGTGGGTTCATGATACCCTCAGGGACTATTTCTCATAGCAATTTTCTAGTCTCAGTATGGATCCTGTGTCTTTCTTCAGTGCTGAAGAGGGAGAGTAGCAACTGAATTATGCCATCTCATGTAGGACAGTGGGTTGGAAAAATAGTCTCCATCAGCCTGATTATGCCATGTGGCTCCTCCGAGTACGGTGGAGTGTGTTTCTGCCAATTTAATATGTCCATAGAGGAAAACGGTTGGTAATGACAAGCTACAGGAGGTTGGTGGTAATGTCCGTCTGCTCCCTGAACTGGGGCTGCTGAAGCTCTCTGAGGGGCATTTGTAGTGGAGCCCTTTCCCCTTGCTCCTTGGCGGAGTGCAGCCTCCAGTGTTTCCTTCCCCCTTCCCTGTCAGTACTCACTGGGAGAGGTGGGTATAGTTTAGGAGGTTCTCTGGGGCTGAATCCTGTGGGTGTTGACTAGAAGCTCCTTTGCTGGGATTGGAGCTTGCCAAGATGGCAGCTCTATGATCTCTGGGGGAGCTGGTGGGAGGGCAGCTGCGGGAGCCCCAGCAGGCCCTGGATTGGGCAAGGTGGCCTCCGGTCCAGATGGAGAATTGGACGGCAGTGGGTCATCCATTATGGGGGAAGGTGCAAATCGTCCCTGTCTGGATCCTGCAAAATTTCTTTTTTGTCATCAATTTTTGTACCATTAATATTTTCCCTTTCCCTTTCTGAATGTAGAGCCTTGCCCAAGGAGGAGGATCTCGAGTCAACCATAGCTACGAGTCAATATATGGATATTGATCCGAGTGTCCTGGCTCTCCTGTGACTACTGTATAGACTGCTTCCACTATTTTGAAGTACATGGTGCCCTCTGGTGGCCATTCCTACCCCATAGTGGGCCATTCGACCTCAGAGTATGCGGAGGTGGTTAGGCACCATCTTTACCCCATAGTGAAAGTGAAGTCGCTCAGTCGTGTCTGACTCTTAGCGACCCCACGGACTGCAGCCCTCCAGGCTCCTCCATCCATGGGATTTTCCAGGCAAGAGTACTGCAGTGGGTTGCCGTTTCCTTCTCCAATGCATGAAAGTTAAAAGTGAAAGTGAAGTCGCTCAGTCACGTCCGACTCTTAGCGATCCCATGGACTGCAGCCTACCAGGCTCCTGCATCCATGGGATTTTCCAGGCAAGAGTACTGGAGTGGGGTGCCATTGCCTTCTCCATCCTACTAGCGCTACACATCTAAAACAGGAAGTGGTGTTTTGCTGCTGCTGCTGCTGCTGCTAAGTCACTTCAGTCGTGTCCGACTCTGTGCGACCCCATAGACGGCAGCCCACCAGGCTCCCCTGTCCCTGGGATTCTCCAGGTAAGAACACTGGAGTGGGTTGCCGTTTCCTTCACCCCAGAGTCTCCTCCAAATCCCTTCTTAAAATTTTAATCATGCACTCCAATACAGTTGCTTTAGATTCACTTCCCCCCATCTTGCTTACCTTCTTGGACCTTCTTCTTCCTTTTCTTTTTGTTCTGTGTACAAAGTTCTCAGTACCCTATGTACTTCTGCTGTTTCCACTCAATGAAACATTTAAATTGCCATTGGGGTGAGAAGAGCCTTACCTGCCGGATCCCAGAGGGAGAAGGGGGATCAGCGTGTCTTCACCTGCTGGTTGGATGGCCCAACCAGAACACCACATGTTCTAAGTCTGTTCTACCTTGGTGGGCTTGATCAGGTGCAGATGAAAACACAGATGGGTTAAATATCCCATGTTCCAGGCCATCTCCGGAAAAGCCAATTCATACTCACTTATGTATCCCCCTCCTTCTAGCCTGACAATTCTGAGGGGATCAAGAATTTCACAACAGATGGGACACCTTCTCGAGGAGGGCAGAATATGAGCACACAAAGACCAAGTTTCTTTCCCCAAAATCTCTCTCACAATTGCCTGGTAATAATTCACCCCAAGACGACGTGGACACCACCTTCTTTGTGACATTCACCCAAGTTTTTCCTTCAAAAGCCCTCTCACAATCGCCTGGTAATAATTTACCTCAAGACAATGCGGACAGCACCTCCTTTATAACAGTCACAGTCAGTGTCTTCCCCATTCCCTCCCAGGGGTTTGATCAGGCCCCCTCTTCCACCCTGCTGGGTGGGAACCTCCTTACCCAAGTGCTCAACTCCCCTGCTGCTGTTCACTACCCACTAATATGAAAGATCCAGGCCTCGGGAAATGGACTCTTTCCAGAAGGGAGAGGTGCCTTCCCCCCTCTAGAAGATCTGAGTCGCAAAGTCTCAGAGTAGCCCCAAATAGGACTTGTCTCCTCATAGTGAGGAGCTTCCCAGCCAATGCATGAAATGTTATAGCCAAACGCTCCAGGAAGCAAACTCAGTCAGAAGGACAGTGTGGATCAGTCAGTTCAGTTCAGTTCAGTCGCTCAGTCGTGTCCGACTCTTTGCGACCCCATGAATCACAGCATGCCAGGCCTCCCTGTCCATCACCAACTCCCTGAGTTCACTCAGACTCACGTCCATCGAGTAGGTGATGCCATCCAGCCATCTCATCCTCTGTCATCCCCTTCTCCTCCTGCCCCCAATCCCTCCCAGCATCAGAGTCTTTTCCAATGAGTCAACTCTTTGCATGAGGTGGCCAAAGCACTGGAGTTTCAGCTTTGGCATCATTCCTTCCAAAGAAATCCTAGGGCTGATCTCCTTCAGAATGGACTGGTTGGATCTCCTTGCAGTCCAAGGGACTCTCAAGAGTCAGACACGACTGAAGCGACTTAGCAGCAGCAGCAGCAGCAGCAGCAAGAGCTGTCTTAAGAGTGTCTGAGCTGTACAATACAGCTTGTTTGGTTTCTTAAGAACTACTCTCTGGCCCAGTGCAGCAGATAACTGCTAATTGCTATGTTTCCTCCTTCTCTTTTACTAACAGTACCCCAGTTTTGCTTAGAGAACATGTGTCCAGCTACAAAATTCCTTATCCCAGGCAGGTTGCATGGCCAAGATGAGTCATTCCCCCTGTTCTTGGCCAGCAGAAAGAATATAGAAATGAGACTATAGATTTCATGCCAAGATAATCTACCAAGAGTGAAATGAATGAAAGACTGGTCAGAGGCTTTAGAGAAGAAGACTATGTATGTGAAAGTGACCCCCCGCCCTTCCTCTCCCCCTGACACCTCACCGTGCTCCAGTTACTAATAGGCCTCCTCTGGAGAAGACAGTAAAACAAATAGGAAAGTCTAAGTGAATGATGAGAGTCCAGTTGAATAGAAGGTAACAACAAAGAAGAGAGAAAGTTGTAACTAGCTGGTATGAGTCTCAAATAGTTTTTTCGTTTTGGGCGTTTTTGTTTTTGTTTTTTTTACAAGAGGTAGCAATTGATTAGAACAGCCTATAGATACGGAGTGCATGGGAATAAATAGCCCTTTCGTGTGAATGTTGTTGAGTAAGTTTTTTCCAAGCTTCCCTGGTGGCTCAGTGGTAAAGAACCTGCCTGCCAATGCCAATGCAGGAGATGTAAGAGATGTGGGTTTGATCCCTGGGTCAGGAATATACCCCGGAAGAGGGTATGGCAACCCACTTCATTATTCTTGCCTGGAGAATATCCCATGGACAGAGGAGCCTGGTGGGCCACAATCCATGGGTCTCAAAGAGTCAGACACCACTGAAGCAACTTAGCCTGCACACAGAGTTTTTGTCATGGGGTAGCCAAGTTTGTTAATACAAAGAAATGAAGGGAATTTGTAGGGAAGTTATTGAGGAATAAAGGAGTTTCTTTATCACTCAGGGAGATCTCAGAGGGCACCATGGAAAGTTTCCAGAAGGGTATGAATTTGGAGTTTATGACTGTGGCATGAGGAATACAGAAGATTGTCATGATGGCTATACAGACAGAAAATATCAGAGCTGAGGGTAGGCTGATACTGGGCTGTGACCAGTGAAAACAAAATTTAGAGGGGCCTAGATTAAATCCCAGCAGGTTCTAAGATGAGGGATATTCTAATAGGATTCACACGTAGCTTGGAAATGTCAGGTCCATTTATTTCTCTCCTTCGGTTCTTGTCTCATCATAACAAAGATTTGGAATGTCGGACTAATTATAGCTCAGGCAGGATTTCTCGGCTCCTATCTCATCATAGCAAGGATTTGAGACAACAGACTGGTTACAGCTCAAGCAGACAGATCTTTTATTTAACAGACAGAGGATAGTACACTCCCTAGATGTGAGAACAGGCCAGCCCCGAAGGATTGGCCACAAGCCCTCTTGACTTCCCTTTTTATTCTCCACATCTCATCTTGATTCTGCCCTGTACAAAATAGGGTTTATATCCGCCACCAGTCAGGAAAGGGAATGCAAATGGGCATACACTCAAGGCCAACTGACAGTTGCAAGTTACATAACAACAGACTCTATTGTGCATATCTTTCCCTTAACTCAGTCTGCTATAATCAGATGTATGAATATTTAGGATATTTATGAATCCTTAATCGGAGAAGGCAATGGCACCCCACTCCAGTACTCTTGCCTGGAAAAATCCCATGGATGGAGGAGCCTTGTAGGGTGCAGTCCATGGGGTCACGAAGAGTTGGAAACCACTGAGCAACTTCACTTTCACTTTTCACTTTCATGCATTGGAGAAGGAAATGGCAACCCACTCCAGTGTTCTTGCCTGGAGAATCCCAGGGACGGGGGAGCCTGGTGGGCTGCCGTCTATGGGGTCGCACAGAATCGGATACGACTGAAGCTACGTAGCAGCAGCAGGAGCAGCAGCTGCTGCCTAAGGTTACTTGAGGACACAGCTGCCATGTGCAGGAGTTGGAGAAGCCCCTGTGGTTAGTTTGCATCCGCCATGTGCCTCTGCCACATGTCACTGCGGTTTATTTCTGTAGCATATCTGTGAGTTCTCCTTGCCATGCCTGGGGTGGGGTTTAGAAATCAGCTTGCATCCTTTTTGGCTAGGCCATCGCTTGTTGCTTGCTCATGCTTAACTTCCTACGTAACCTTTCTAGGTGCTCCTGGAAAGGAGCACCTGCATCCATGCTATGGCTCCAAATATTCCTTTTGTTCATTAGGTGTTTGCAGCCCTCCAGGGTATAGCAGTAGCAGGCAGCAGTTAGAAAAGGATCCCAAAATGCATGTGGTCCTTGCATGAGGAGATCATCTTAAATGATGTTCAGCAAAGGAGTTGTGGTCTGCTTAAATGGGGGTTGGAATTTATGTACTAGTTTTGGCTTACCAATAACTTGATACACCAGAAGCTGTGGACTCAGGCCCAGTCTCACCCAGCATATTTCACCTTGGTTTTTCCTTTTTATAAAGATTGAGTCATAGCTTTCATTCTGTATCTTTTTAAAAAGCATATCTTTCTATGTCAGTGCATGCTGTTTCATTCTTTCATTGATTTCATCCAAATAGCTTAGTATTTGACTATGTGGATATATTATAATGTACATTTAATCCATTTTCTCTTCCAGATATTTTGTAATAACAACCAATACTGCATGAATAAGATTGTTAGTATATTTTGCTTTCCTTTCATCTGTGCTCCACACTGCTCCCAGGGTGATTAGTGTAAGGCACTAATATGATTGTATTACTTTTCACTTTTAAATCCTCCACTGTCTTTTCCCTCCTTTTAAATGTTTTACAAGACCTTTTATGCTCAAACTTTTACCTGTCTTTTCAGGCCACATCCCTTGCTACTCCATCTCTTCATTCTCTCTGGACCTTAACCTGGCCTGTTCATCCTTTAGGTATTGTATCCTGTATCTGCTCTAACATACTTTTCAAACTTTCACAGTATTTCCTATTTAATTATGTATCTTACCATCTAAACTTTAAGCTTTGGTAAGATGGGAACTCTAACTTGTTAATTGTTTTATTCCTAGTACTTGGCCCATAATAGGTACTCATTTAAATATTTGTATTTCCACCCCCCCCACCCCCCGCCCCAAATTATGTGTCTTTTGTTTACTTAGTGTTTCAGTGGAGGATGAATTTAAAATAAGAATTGGGTTTTAAGTGATTGTATAAGGCAAAAATTGCGTGGAATCAAAATGTCTTTTCTCTTTAAGCATGAGAGTCACAGTCAGGATAGCAAGATATTCCAACAATTGACAGGCATGCAGAAACTAAGACTGTTAAGAGAACTGCAGTTTAATTATTCATGTTCCCTCCCCCTGCCTCCTACATCCTCAAATTCGTATACTTTGGTCACTGTTCATAGAAAAGGAGTGAAATGACCCAAATACTTGTGACGGTGCTGTGTTCTTTAGGCTACTGATGGAAGCAAAAATTCATAAAACCTTTCTGGGAGACACGTAAGCAGTATATGTGCAGAGTGAGAATATTCCTAGCCTTTAACCTAGCAATTTTTTCTTAGCTTTTATAGAAGAATCCTTCATTCAAACATGTATAAGTGCTGGAGACCAGCTCCAGCAGCCAGGGAATCAACCTGAAGAGATGGGCGGTGTCACCGAGTAACGATGCAGCCTCTCATTTTTCTTGGACTGAATATTTATTTAAGCTTAAGATTCTCTTTTATACTTTTACAAAAGCATTAGGTCAGAGGTTTGGCATTTTCAGTTCCCCCTGACCCAGATTTGTTGTCTCCATAAATCATTGTTGCCCCTCAAAAGGAGTTCCCGCCTCAGCGATTCTCTTATCTACTTCTTCTCATGTGTCCTTGTGAATACATAGTAACTTATGCTAATGTCTGGGCTGCATACCACATTCCTCAGTTTATTTCTTATCTTTCTAAATCCTGTTTGCCCCTAGTATCCTGAGCTCACTTTCTCTAAAAGGCTTCTAACCACTAATATCTCCAAAATTCCTAATCTCTAGAAGCTATAGTAAAATATGCTAAAATCACAACATTCCTTAAATCTTTAGCTTCTATTTTAATTATTCCTACTTTGGCCACCTCATGCGAAGAACTGACTCATTAGAAAAGACTCTGATGCTGGGAGGGACTGGGGGCAAGAGGAGAAGGGGACGACAGAGGATGAGATGGCTGGATGGCATCACCTACTCGATGGACGTGAGTCTGAGTGAACTCCAGGAGTTGGTGATGGACAGGGAGGCCTGGCGTGCTGCGATTCATGGGGTCACAAAGAGTCGGACACGACCGAGCGACTGATCTGATCTGAAGCCGTAAATTCAGCAAACTCCTTTGCCATAAACATTTCCCTCACATATAGGTTTCAGATAGCAATCCCTCCCATGGCCTCAAGCTGCTGCCTACGTGCTCATCCTGGAACACTCTTCTGTAAAGGTCCTTGAACAAATGTCAATGATTAACCCTATGAATTATTCTCTGAGCACAGCTGCAGAAGGCTTTGTGCCTTCTCATGTTCCTCTCAAGACCAATAAGCACCTTAATATTCTTGTCAGTCAACTCAGCCAAGGAGAGGAAAAAACAAGTCAGAATCACAAGGCCTAACTCCTTCATCCCAGGTCCGTGCCTGTGGAACAAGGAGAGGGAGTTGGGGCTGTGCCTCCATTTTGTCAGTAATGCCTAATGTGGCTCCCGACATATAAGTAACAACAGTCACCTGAGTTTCATACTGTAGTGAAAAACTAAAATTCTTAAATTCCCTCTAACAGCTAATTGTTTTTTTAAAATTATGTATTTCCATAAAATGGAATATAATATGCTCATTAGAATGTTCTGTGTTTATTGACAGCTGGGAATATATTGTATTTTGATTTTTAAATTGTTGCTGTTGTTCAGTTGCTAAGTCATGTCCAATTCTTTGCAACCCTATGGACTGCAGGATGCCAGGTTCCTCTGTCCTCTGCTCTCTCCCAGAGTTTCCTCAAATTTATTACCATTGTGTGAGTGCAGCTATCTACCATCTCATCCTCTGCTGCCCCCTTCTTCTTTTGCTTTCAGTCTTTCCCAGTATCAGGGGGCCAAAGTATTGGAGCTTCAGCTTCAGCATCAGTCCTTCTAATGAATATTCAGGGTTGATTTCTTTTAGGATTGATTGGTTTGTTCTCCTTGCAGTCCAAGGGACTCCCAAGAGTCTTCTCCAGCACCATAAAGCAGCAATTCTTTGGTGCTCAGCCTTCTTTATGGTACAACTCTTACATCCGTACATGGCTACTGGAAAAACTGTAGCTTTGACTATACAGCAAAGTGAAGTCTCTGCTCTTTAACACACTGTCAAGGTTTGCCATAGCTTTCCTTTCAAGGAGCATTCAAGCATCTTTTAATTTCATGGCTGCAGTCACCATTCTCAATGATTTTGGAGCTGAAGAAAATAAAATGTCACTGTTTGCACTTTTTCCCATTCTGTTTGCCATAAAGTGATGGGACTGGATGCCATGATCTTAGTTTTTTTAATGTTGAGTTTCAAGCCAGCTTTTTCATTCTCCTCTTTCACCCTCATTAATAGGGTGAAAAGTTTTCACTGTCTGTCATGAGAGTGGTATCTTCTGTGTATCTGAGATTGTTGCTATTTCTAATGGTAATCTTGATTCCAGCTTGTGAGTCATCCAGCCTGGCATTTCACATTTAAGTTGAGTATAACCATGTTTTTGTTAAAATATATATTGTAAATATGTATGTATATATGTGCATTGAACTATCCTAGAAGAATATATTCCAAAATATTATCAGTGGTTATTTCTGAGTCATAAATTTTTTTGTTTTACTTCTTTGTTGTTAAAGTTTCTAGGTTATGTAGTAAATGGAGCTAAGTTGTGTATTTTTTTTAAAATAGTAAACAATTCCAACATAAACTACTTAGATAATTTTCAAAAGCATGATTTTAATATCTTCAAAGTTATAAATATATTTTCTCAGGCTATTGTTGAATATATAAATTCTAGCCATTTAAAAATATCAGATAATTTTTTAAAAACATATTTTAAGCCAGCTTTTCTGTCTACAGTTTTTTAAAGGCATGTTTTGAAAATGTTGCTAAAGGGCCTGGGCTCTTTTTAGACTTCATCTAAACTGACCTCTAGGCAAAATTCATAATATAAGGGAAACAAATGAGATGTAATAATAAGGAAACATATGTTAGATAAGGCAGTCAGGAAAGGCTTCCATGAGATGGTGACATTCAAGCTGAAACCTGAAGGAAAAGAAAGGAGTCATCCATGGGGAATTGGAGAGGTGGAGGGACAGAATAGCTTTGTAAGTAGAATAACAAGAACAAAAGTCCTCGTTTGTTTCTTTAAATAAATCATAGGTCAGTGGAACATGGACAGGCAAGGGGGTAAAGAGAAGAATATATGAGACTGGGTTGGAATGTAGGCCACATACCAGCTCCAGCATGAGTGTATATTTTATTTGAAGAGCTATCAGAAGTTCTTTAGAAATCTTTCCTCAGAGGTTGAAATTATTGCTTTTTTAAAAATTACACTGGCTATTGTAAAAATCCTGGGAAACTAGGAGTCTACTGTAGCAGTTCTTGTGTGAAATTTGAATTACAGAAAATTGTCATTTACTTAGCATAAAGAGTTCTGTTAAGACAGTAATTAACATATTTAACATCAGTAGGAAATTCACAGACTAATAAATGTAATGACATAAACTGCCCTATAATTTAAGAAAGGCATAGCAAACAGGTAAAGTTACATTTTTCACCAGTCAGCAAAATTTCACATTGAATCTGAAATTTCTATTTTCTGATCAATTTCCATTTTTATATATAATGTTTTCCTCTGTGATATTGAGAGTATTGGTGATACAGAATGTAATACTTTAAAAATTAATTTTTAAAAAGTTTTAAAAGTATAACAAATTTGTTTACTACCTTTCCTCTCTCCTACCCTTTAAAGGTAGACTTTTTGAAAGTGTTACTGAAGACTTGCTCTCTTTCTCCCAAGTCATTAACACCCAGTCTCCAAGGTCTGCTGCCTTTTTGCTTTGAAATTTCTTTGAAGGACTGAACAAGTTTCCTGTCCTGAGACGTACTGTATAATGTTCAATAGAAAATTATTTGAAGTCATTTCTCAGTAACAAAACTTGATCCAGCCTTAACTCTGTGTGGGTATCTTAAGTCCCGTGAAGCATTGGTTGCTGCTTTCTAAGACAATATGGAATTCTGGTAGTAACTTCTTGTTTTAAAGTTGAAGCTTAATAATTTTGGGGGAGACTTATAAAAACTCTTTTTTTTTTTACTGAAACATAATAGAGAAATGTGTATAGCTTAGTGAATTTTCTCAAATAGAATATACTAATTAATTGGCCCCTAGATCAAGAGAGAGCCAAACAAGTACTTTTACCACTTTCCCAATGCTGGCTCCATCCATCCATCCCCTCTTACCATGTATTAATTATCATGCTTCTCTAGTTTCATGTATATTTTAAACTACCACAAACTACTGTGTCAAATTCATTTATATTTCTTGCATATTCATCTTTTAAAGCAACCATTTAAAATATTATCCATTGTTAGCTCACTGGCCTTGATTTGGCCCATAGGCCTTAGTTTCCCAATACTTCTGTATTGCGAGTTTCCATCTAGGATCAGTTCATACTGCCTGAAGAGCTCATTGTATTATTTCTTTTAGTCATAGCTGTGCTACACAAATTCCCTCTGTTTTTGTTTATCTGAAACATCCTTATTTCAACGTTGAAGGATTTTTTAGTTGGTATAGAAATCTAGATTGGTATCAGTATCAGTTCAGTAACTCAGTTGTGTCTAACTCTTTGTGACCCCATGGACTGCAGCATGCCAGGCTTCCCTGTCCATCACCAACTCCTGGAGCTTACTCAAACTCATGTCCATAGAGTCAGTGATGCCATCCTCTGTCATCCCCTTCTCCTCCTGCCCTTATTCTTTCCCAGCAACAGGGTCTTTTCCAGTAAGTCAGTTCTTCACATCAGGTGGCCAAAGTATTGGAGCTTCACCTTCAGCATCAGTTCTTCCAATGAATATTCAGAACTGACTTCCCTTAGGATTGACTGGTTGAATCTCCTTGCAGTCCAACAGCCTCTCAAGAGTCTTCTCCAACACCACAGTTCAAAAGCATCAATTCTTCAGTGCTCAGCTTTCTTCACAGTCCAATTCTCACATCCATACATAACCACTGGAAAAACCATAGCCTTGACTAGATGGACCTTTGTTGGCAAAGTAATGTCTCTGCTTTTTAATATGCTGTCTAGGTTGGTCATAGCTTTTCTTCCAAGGAGCACGCATCTTTTAATTTCATGGCTGCAGGCACCATCTGCAGTGATTTTGGAGCCCCCCGCCCCCCCCACCAAATAAAGTCTCTCACTGTTTCCCCATCTATTTGCCATGAAGCAATGGGACCGGATGCCATGGTCTTAGTTTTATGAATGTTGAGTTTTAAGCCTACTTTTTCACTCTCCTCATTCACTTTCATCAAGAGGCTCTTTAGTTCTTCTTTGCTTTCTGCCATAAGGGTGGTATCATCTGTGTATTTGAGGTTATTGGTATTTCTCCCGGCAATTTTGATTCCAGCTTGTGCTTCATCCAACCTGGCATTTCACATGAGGTACTTTGCATATAAGTTAAATAATCAAGGTGACAATATACAGCCTTGACATACTCCTTTCTGTTGTTCTATGCACATTTCTAACTGTTGCTTCTTGACCTGCATACAGATTTCTCAGGAGGCAGGTCAGGTGGTCTGGTATTCCCATCTCTTGAATTTTCCACAGTTTGTTGTGATCCACACAGTCAAAGGCTTTGGCATAATCAATAAAGCAGATGTTTTTCTGGAACTCTTTTGCTTTTTCTATGATCCAACTAATGTTGGCAATTTGATCTCTGGTTTTTTTCCTTGTCAGCACTTTAAAGGCATTGTTTCATTATCATCTGACTTCCATCATTTCATTTGAGCAGGAAGTTTTCAGTCTTATTGTTGCTCCTTTGAAGGTAATCTCTCCTATCCCATACCAGTTTTAGATAACCAGGTTTTACTTTTTATTACAATGTGCCTGCTTGGAATTTGCTCAGCTTTTTGAATCTGTAGATTATCTTGCATCATTTCTAAGATTCTTGAGTGAATTCCTCAACTATTTCTTCTGTCATTCTCTCTTCTTAAAAGACTGTAACTACACGTTAGAACTTTTGAGTTTGTCCTAAATGTCTGTGCCTTACACTCATCTTTTTTCCCTTCTCTCTCCTCTGTCTCTGTTTTAGTATGGATAATTGGATAATCATGACAACAGAGTCATAAAAATATTGCAACTCTTTCAGAGCTACAATGGTTTCCTTCTGGTGTTTCACATCTTTTGAGTATGCAAACCTAAAATACTTGTATATCTGAAATACAAACTCCTTATACTACATAGATTAAAATGTTCATATTGGATGTTTACCCTTTCACATGTATTGAGATGGTCACACTATATGTCACTATTGTTTCTTTGTCAAACAAATTGGAACTGAAATAATATACGAGTAATTTAAAGTACATCATATACTTTATTTCTGCCATTTTCTTTTCTATCTTGTATTTGGCTGGCCATTGTTACTGAATTTCATCTTGAAAAACAAGAAGCTTTTCTTTTAGTCTTCTGCTACCTCTGCAATAGCTTATTTAAAAAAACTGTTATGTTAACCATGGAAAGATGTAATACAGATTTCTGTACTAAAATTGAGTGAAAGCAAAATTGCCAGCACTGCACTGCTATGACAAAGAAAGCATACTGTATAAATGAAAATATCCAAACTTTCACTCTTTTCAGTGTTTTGACGTATCTTTTATTGTATAATTTAGGAATTAACTATATTTTAATGTATTTGATGCATTATCTGTACTTTAATTAAATGAAAAACAACAACATAGTTCTTATTTTCTGAAGTATTTTACCACAAACGAACAAGAGGAACTTTGGGTGAATTATGTAGTTCAGAATGATGCTGCATGAAGTAAATTTTAGGGGAAAGTTCTTATTTTTTATAAAATTATTCAAGCAACATATCTGGTGAACTGACTTTGTGGTGGCCTGCAAAGACACTCTGTTCCTGAGTGCCCCTCACTCACCTGAGCATAGGCCTGTTCCCATTTTTTCCATCATTCTTCATTCTCCCTTGCTCCAATAAGGAGACCACATTTGGTTTAGAAATAGAAAGTCCTGCTTATAAGGAGAAAACAGATAATTCAAAATATTATGTTTTTCCTAGATCCTAGGGAAGAGAAGCAGTAGAAGAACCAAAGCAGAATGCATGCCACTTCCAACTTGTACCAATTTAAAACATTACTTCAAGAACATGGACTACAAATTCAGCCAGGCAACTTGGAGCTTACGTCCTGATATTTCCTATGGAGAAGGCAGATTCCTAAATTCAGATTCTGAATTTGGAGGAATAGTACCCACCTTAGACCAGATTCCTATAGTCCTCCATCATTACATTCCCATACAAAAATTTGGGGCAGAGTTTAATCAGCCTCATTCCTCCTGGGAGAAGTTTATGGTCATACCTCTGAATGTAACAAATATATTTGAGATGATAAATATATTCTTGTTCATCAAAGATTGCCACAGGATGCAAGGGAAATTAATCATAGTGGCCACCACTATAGGAAAATGGGGTTTATAGAGTGGAGCTGTTCTAATAGTTTGAGGCTTTGAATGGTTCTAGAAAAGTAAATATTAGCTGCTATGTGTTTTGTTGTTACATTGAGTGGAAAAGAAATATGTTAGCTTTCACCTTGTGAAAGAACATGAAAAAATATGCATTAATGAAGCACTTACTGCTGCTAGGTCGCTTCAGTCGTGTCCGACTCTGTGCGACCCCATAGACAGCAGCCTACCAGGCTCCCCCGTCCCTGGGATTCTCCAGGCAAGAACACTGGAGTGGGTTGCCATTTCCTTCTCCAATGCATGAAAGTGAAAAATGAAAGTGAAGTTGTTCAGTCGTGTCAGACTCTTCGCGACCCCATGGACTGCAGCCTACCAGGCTCCTCTGTCCATGGGATTTTCCAGGCAAGAGTATTGGAGTGGGGTGCCATCGCCTTCTCCGAATGAAGCACTTATCCAAGTGCTAAATCATGTATTTCGTGTACTAAATGCAAGAGAAGTTCTTTAAAAGGAGCAGTCAGATGCCTCAAAGATAAGACAATCTTTAAAATGGGAGAATAAAGAATGGGCAGGTATATGTGGAGATGAAAACATAATTGATTTGACAAATATGTGATTACAAAAGAAATGTTCTTGAGCAAAAGAGGAAAACAACCTTGGCATTTTCCTGTGATGTACCTTATTTACAGTTATTTCAGACTGATTAAGACAACTAGTCAGATTCAAGTGTAAACATGAATTATCATAACCTTAGGTCCAAACTGTGACTCAAAGTTAAAACCATAAAATATCTAAAAATGCTTCTGTATCTTTATGTTTACAAAAGCACGCTACTCTTGATATCAATATTATGATAGTTGCAGTTTAAGAATCACACTTGCTGTGAAGAAACAAACTCAGCCAGTACCACATTTAATTTACTATAAATCAAGATTTATTCATAGCTTTTATGAATTTGCTTTTTAAAAAAGCCAAAACATTCCCATTAAAAAAAAAAAAAAAAAACCAGAAAACTCCCACATCAATTTTGTCCAGTATAACTTCTTAGAACTCTAAGATTTTGCCACACTCATTACAATGGTGGTTTTTCCCCAGTATAATTCAGTAGGTTTGAAATACTGAAGAAAGTCACCCTGTGTTAAGTTCATTTATAGGGTTGCTTTTCCCCCCTTAGGAAGAGTATTTTAAAATTTCTCATTGTGTTTGACTTTTCTTCATTATGAATTTTCTAATCTCCAGGAAAAAGTACAGGCTTCCCTGGTGACTCAGCAGTAAAGAATCTGCCTGCAATGCAGGAGATGCAGGGTTGATCCCTGGGTCAGGAAGATCCCCTGGAGAAGGAAATGGCAAAGCATTCCAGTGGTCTTGCCTGGGAAATCTCACGGACAGAGGAGCCTGGCAGGCTACAGTCCACGGGGTCGAGCTGGACACGACTTAGTGACTAAACCACCACCACCACCACCATCACCAGATGAAGAATCTTCTCAATACTGATTGATTTCATCTTCTATTGTTACAAAAGAGAATGAGCAGCTATTAATGGCTTTCCCAAATATTCCTGGGGGTTTTCTCCAGAATACTGACTACAGCATAGACCACATTTTAATCACAACATATTCACATAAGGCTTCTTTTCAAGAGTTCACTGAAGTCAAAGTAAGGCATTAACTACTTTTTTTTTTTTAACCTATACATTCTTAGGTTTTTTCTATTGTGTGAATTCCCTGGTGTTCAGTAAGGAATGAGTGGTAATTAAATGAATTTTCATATTCATAGGGGTTCTCTAGAGTGTGTGTTCTCTCATGTTTAGCAAGGTTTGAGCTCCAGCTGAAGGATTTATTGCATACCTTACATACATAGGGCTTCTCCCCAGTATGAGTTATCTGATGTAGAATGAGGGAAAAGCTCCTACTAAAGGTTTTGTCACATTCAGTACATGCGTAGGGTTTTTCTCCAGTATGAATTTTCATATGTTGTGCAAGGGATGCATGCCATGTGAAAACTTTACCACATTCATCACATTCATATAGCTTTTCTCCAGCATGAATTCTCTGATGTTTGATAAGGAAGGAGTGGCAACGGAAGGCTTTACTGCATTCATTACATTCATAGGGGGTTTTGGAGGTATGGACACTCTGATGTCGGGTAAGATGTGAAGAACGGCGAAATGCCTTTCCACACTCAATGCATTCATAAGGTTTCTCTCCAGTGTGTGTAATCTGGTGACGAATGAGTTCAGAGCCACTGCTAAAGGCCTTCCCACATTTCCTGCATACATACTGTTTCTTTCCTATGTGAATTCTCTGATGTCGAGTGAGGTTTGAGGCACGACTAAAGGCCTTTCCACATTCAGTACACTCATAGGGTTTCTCCCCAGTATGTGTTCTCTGGTGTTCAATGAGGAAAGAAAGGTAACTGAATGTTTTATTACAGTCTTTACACTCATGGGGTTTCTTTCCTGTATGTATCATCTGATGTTTTACGAGGTTTGAGATCTGGCTAAAGGTTTTCCCACATTCCTTACATACATATGGTTTCTCTCCAGTATGAGTTCTCTGATGTAACACAAGGGAAAAGCGCCGACTGAAAGTTTTTCCACATTCATGGCATCCATAGGGTCTCTCCACAGCACTGACATTCACATGCTGAGACAGGGCTTCTTGATGTGAAGCTGTCACTTGCCTGATGCATCCCTGATTTCCCTGCAGCATCTCAGTATCACCCTCACATTTCCAGCCTTCTTTAAAACTGGAATACTCAGAGCCTTGGCTTAGAAATCTTTCCATTATCAAATACTGGGATGAATCATCTTCAAATATGACATTTTTTGGAGAAAACTCTTTGATCTCACCATTTGACTTTGAAGCTGAAAAAACAAAGCAAATATTTTTTTTATTTTTTGTATTGAGTAACATAAATGTCATTCTTCCATTTTAAAATGAGAATTACATTGAAAAACATATCTTAGCATTGCATGACTTTTATAGTTGTCATGTCTTTGAAATCTGAGCAGTATATCCAGAAATCCAGAAATTCAGAAGACATTAAATAAGAGAGAGGTAGGTGAATTAGGAGACTAAAAATAAGTAATTGAAGGTGAGGGAAAAACAAAACTATTAGGAAGATAAATAATTATAAAGGATAGGTGGTTAATCATCCTCACCTCTATTTAAACTTTATTTGCTGTCAGAATGACTTGAAAATGACAACTGCATTTGCAACTCTGGAAGTTTAAAATTATTTCCAACTTGGTATACAGATTCAACAAAATTCGAATCAAAATCCCAGCAAGTTATTTCACAGATCTCAACAAACTGACTTTAAAGTTTATACAAAAAAGAAAATGACCTAGAATACTTAACATAACACTGAACAAGAGTCAAAGGACTGACTCTTGACTTCAAGACTTCTGTAATGCTATAGTAATCAGTATAGAGCAGCACTGGTGCAAGACTAGACAAGGAGATAAACGGAACAGAGCAGAGAGTGCAGAACAGATCTGCATGATTAAAGTCAACTGATATTTGACAAAGGAGCAAGGACAACATAAGAAGCAAATACAGCCTTCTCAAAAAATGGTACTGGAACAACTAGACATCCATATGCATAAAAATGAACCTAGACACAGATTACATTGTTAACAAAAATTAACTCAAAATGGATCACAGAACTAAATGTAAAATACAAAACTATAAAACTTCTAGAAGATAACAAAGGAGAAAACCTAGATGATGTTAGTTATATTGATGACTTTTTAGATATAACATCAAAGGCACAATCCATGAAAGAAGTAATTGATAAGGTGGACATCACTAAAATTAAAAACCTCTGTTCTGAAATAGCCAATGTCAAGGGAGTAAGAAGACAGGATGAAAAGACTGAGAGAAAATATTTGCAAAAATACATATCTGACAAAAGTTACTACCCAAAATATACAAAGAACTCTTAAAACTCAACAATAAGAAAATGAACAACCCAATTTAAAAATAGGCAAAAGACATGAACAGACACCTCACCAAAGAAGATATATAGGTGGCAAGTAAGAATATAAAAAGATACTCAACATCATATGTCATTAGGAAATTGTAAATTAAAATGATATACCACTACACACCTATCAAAATAGCCAAAATTCGATTCTCTAACAACATATGCTGGAAGGATGTGGAACAACAGGAACTCTTATTCATTGCTGGTGGGAATGAAAAATGGTACAGCCACTTTGAAAAACAGTTTGTCAGTTTCCTATAAAACAGAACATCCTCTTATCATACAATTCAGCAATCACATTCCTTGGTATTTACATAAATAATTAAAACATGTCCACACAAAAACCTACACATGGAAGTTTACAGCAGCTTTATTAATAACTGTCAAAACTTAGAAACAAGATGTCTTTCAGTAAGAGAATGGAAAACCATGATACAGCCAGACTATGGGATATTTCTCAGCACTAAAAAGAAATGAGCTATCAAACCATGAAAAGGTATAAAGGAATAAGCCTTAAATGCATAATATTAAGTGAAAAAAGCCAATCTGAAAAAGCTAAATACTATGAATTCAACTATATGATACTCTGGAAAAGGAAAAACTATGGAAACAGTAAAAAGATCCATGGTTGCCAGGGGTTGGGGGAAGAGAGTGATGAATAGGCAGAGAATAAGAATGTTTAGGGCAGTAAAACTATTCTGTATCATACTAACATATGGATACATGTCATTAAACATTTGTCAAAATGCACAGAATGTACAACACCAAGAAAGAACCTTTAAGGTAAACTATGGACTTAGGGTGATACTGATATGTCAAGGTATGTTCATCAGTTGTGAAAAATGTAATACTGTGGATGTTGTCAGGAAGACCAAGCAAGGGTGGGAATGGGCAAGGGAACTCTGTACTTTCCACTCAGTTTTGCTGTGAACCTAAGCTGCTTTTTAAAAAAATAGTTTATTAATTAATAGAAAAATCATTATATTATTTGCAGGGAAGGTTTAAGATATTATTAAAATGCTAAAGACTGAGAGAGATAAATATACAAAGTCATTAGCATTCCTATAGAAAAGCAATATAACTTCTTAGAAAAGAAACTTTAAAAAGTTGCTTAAGAATAAACTCAACAACAGGGGTACAGAGATTTTACAAAGAAAATTCAAAATCTTGAGAAGCTGTACAGGTAACTCCTAAAAGTGTACTTTAACTCAGCATCAGTATCACGGGGGCTTGTTAAAAATGTAAATTCTTGAGTTCTACTCCACACCTAATCACTCAAAATTTCTGGAGAGGGGCCTGGAAGTATGTTTTAAAACAATCCAGAGGACTAAAATTTGAGAAGCACTGTGATCTCTCTCAAGATCTAGAATATTCAATTGCCTACTGAATTTATATACTTGAGTATCCCAAAGATCCAAAATTTAGTAAGTTACAAATTGATATAATCTTTCTTTTTTCAAACTTGCTCATCCTTTTTTTCTTCCAAGAAATAATACCACCAGCAAAAAAAGTGATGTCAATCACAATTCCTCAGTCATCGTCATGTCATTTATCTAGTCAATCACCAGGTCTTTCTGAGTTCACGTCCTTACTTTGTTGCCATTTGTATACCTTCTTCCATTCCCTGGACACCTCCATGGTTCAGGTGATGATTACATCTAGATTACCTTATGGAAATAACTCATAAATGGCTATCCTGTTTCCTAGGCTTGCTTCCAATAAATCTGTTTCCCAAACTTCAGCCAGAAGGATGTCACTAAAGTGCTCGCCAGCCTAACATCTTTGGATGACTTCCTATTAGCCTAGGGATGAACTCTAAGTTCATTAATACGGCCTGTAAAATACCTGTATGATCTGACCAGTCAGTGCTTTCCAGAACCATCCTTAATTCTCACCATTTTCCTCCTACACTTTATACTTTTGCTCAGTCTAAACTGAACCTCATCCTCTCACTTTATTAGCATGATCTTTATGCATGCTGTAACTCTGAGGTTTTTTTTTTCCCTTCACTTATAAAATATGAATGGCTCCCAGCGTGTACAGATGGAGTAAGTACACTCTGGCTGCTCTCCCACTAAGTACAAGTGAAAACCATGAACAGTGCATAAAGGAGCTAGCTGAGCACTCTAAAAAGGTAAATGGTAGCAAGCTGACTGCAGAAGGAAGTCAGAACACAAAGTAACACAACTGGTGGTGAGTTTCTTGTATTTTTTCCCATCTCCACTCTCTCCAGGCCTAAAGTTAAATGCAATCTGAAAGCAAGAACTGGGCAATAGGTAAAGAGCTCCAAGAGAAGCCTCTATTTCTGTCTTATAAATGGGAAAGGGGTCCATACAGAGAAATCTTGTTTGTTCATTTCCCATTCTCTTCTGCTCAAACTCAAAGCACGCTGCAGCAGGGATGGCCATATAGGCAATTAACACTCCAAGGCAGGGTAACATTTCCTCCCTCAGCAGAAAAACCTATGGTCCTAAGAGTACAGGGGTAATACCCCTCACCCTGTTTTTTCTCTCCGTCCCCTTGTTGCATGGCTATAGAGGCAGACAAAGTTACAGAAGTGCAAAGAGGAACCTAAAGGTCTACCTTTCTATCCAGAAGACCTGAAAGAGGGGGCCCTGCGAGCCAAAAAGGAAAGGGGAGATTGTGAAAAAAGGAGCTCAAGAAAGTGATCGCATAAAGTTGTGTATGAAATTCTGGGCTCATCCTTGAACTGTGCATGCATGGATCTGACCCTAAATAGCACACCTAAAGCTGAACCCACTGTCTAAGTTCCAGAAAGGCCACTAAGAGGTGCTTATGGGGACAAATAAAATAGACCTGCAAAGGCTTTGAAAACCAGACTGTCGTTGGAACCATGTACAGAGAAAACAGGTTAGAACTTATCCATATTGACAGCCTGCTTAAATAAAGTTAATATCTCAACAGGATTTAAATAAGACCAAAAGTCTTAATATTTAAAAAAAAGTTACAACTCAGAGTTACAGGACATAGAGGAATATTTCATCATCCCACAAGGAAAAGATAATCCAGTTATAAACACATTTATGAGTCATTTATATATGGATAGTGCATTAAAACAAAATTAGGGAAAACTGTTATTCTGATGTGAAAATATTCCAATTGTATAGAAAATATCCCTATACTTTATACATGATAATGAAGTACTATATAGTGAAGTGTCAAGATGTCTGTAAATGACATTATTCAGCAAAAAAAGGAATGAGGTGAGGCAAATACAATCAAATGTTATCCAGTATTAAATCCATAACTGACTGTATTGATTTATGCAAAGATAGAAAAATAGAAAAAAAATAGGGAACCCAGAAACATACACAAAAACTTAACTTTCTGAAGACTGTTTTGGCTATTCGGGGTCTTTTGTGTTTCCATATGAATTGTGAAATTTTTTGTTCTAGTTCTGTGAAAAATGCCATTGGTAATTTGATAGGGATTGCATCAAATCTGCAGATTGCATTTGGTAGTATAGTCATTTTCACAATATTGATTCTTCCTACCCAGGACACAAAAACTTAATTTATGAGTAACCAGTGAAGGAAAGGACAGACATATCAGTAAATGGTACCTTGAGAAATGGAAGACAACAAAGAAGACACCAAAATTGACCACTAAGTCATGTGATACACAAAAATAAATCCAAAGTGAACCATGGATCTAAATGTGAATGGCAAAACGACTAGGCTTTTAAAAAAGAAAATCTAGGAAAACATCATCATGACCTCATGGTAGGGAAATATTTCTTAAACACATCCAAAAAAAAAAAAAACCTCATAAAGGGAAAGACTGATGAATCTGACCACACTAGAATTAAGATTTCTGTTCATTAAAAGAGGTTTTAAGGGGAAAAGTAAGTCACATGTAAGAGAAGATATTTGAAGTGAACAGAATTGCAAAGGATTTGTATCCAAAATTTGTAACTCCTACAAAACAAGAAAGGAATACAATAAATGAGCAAAAACTAAGAGGCACTTCATAAATGAGGGTAAATTTATAAAAATTTTAATTTATAAATTATTTTATAATTTTATACTTATTTTATAAATTTATAAAAATACTCAATAAACATATGAAAAGGTGCTCAACTTCATCAGTAATTGTAGAATGCACATTTAAACTATATTAAGCTCCCACTGCACACACTAAGCTCCCACTGCACACACTCAGCAAAAACTAAGAGGCACTTCATAAATGAGGGTAAATTTATAAAAATTTTAATTTATAAATTATTTTATAACTTTATATTTATTTTATAAATTTATAAAAATACTCAATAAACATATGAAAAGGTGCTCAACTTCATCAGTAATTGTAGAATGCACATTTAAACTATATTAAGCTCCCACTGCACACACTCCTGACAGGTGTGCTATCTCCTGACAGGTGTGAAGATTATGATATCTAATAGTACATGGTTTTGGTAAACATGGGGAGCAAGAGGAACTCACTTATGGTGTCTGTGGAGTGCAAAGTCAGTAAAAACACTTTGGAAAACATTTTGGCATCATCTAATGATGTGAAAGAGGCACATCATCCTCTGGCTCAGCAATCCCAGTTCTAGATATAAACCATAGGAACCCTGTGCCAGGATGTGCCAGGACCCAAGGACAAGAGCAATGTTACTTACAACAGCCCTAAACTGCAAATAACCCAAGAACCTGTCAATAACAGAATGGATAAACTGGGTTGTATCTACTTGTACAATGAAACAAACTCGTAGATCAATATGCAAAATACCTGAATACTATAATAATTTTGAGAGAAGTAAATTAGAACATACATATTATGATTATCTGTATAAAAAGTTCACAAACATACAGATGTAAACAAGTGACTAGAGACACAAACAGTTGAAAAAACTATAAAGAAAACCAAGGAAGTTACTATCATTAAAGAAAATTAATTACCTTTGCAGGGGGTGCAGTGGGGGGTGACTGGGATGAGCACCCAAAGAGCTCTTAGGGACTCAGGACTTCTGTGTTTACTGACCTGAGTGGTAGTTACATGGGTGTCTTATAATAATTTAAGCTGCATGTTTATGTTTTATGCCTTATTTCTGTGAGCTATTTCACCTTTCAAAAAAGTTATGGGGGAACAGTTCCTCAGAACTATCTGAGGTGCTGTCTCCCGGGCTGCAGTGCTCATTTTGCCCCAAATAAAATTTAACTCGCCAAAAAAAGGGGGTACTGGAAGGAGCACACAAAAATTTCAAGAGCTATATTAAAGTAGTGGTATTCGAGGCTTTTTATTCAACTCATTCTTTGATGAGGAAGTTTCTGGGCACTTGTCCCACCTTGTGACTTTCAGCCATACGGGACTCTCTTTCCATGTCCTTATTCCTGAAAGTCTTGCTCTCAAAGTCAGAACTCTGTTTTCAAGGCATCTTCTGTCCTGTCACTAGTCCTTCCATTAGCTTCTTCTCTTTAAATGTAAATGTTCACCTGTTATCTCCAGAGGACCACTCTCTAAAGGCCAGTATATTTCCAACAGAGGTTGGCTTCAGAATCAACTACAGAACCTATGCAAATTGTCATAAATACATACAATTTAGGCTCCAAAGGTCGTCTATGTCAGAATCTTAAATGGCGGAGCATGGCCATATTGATTTTTAAAGAGCTTCACCAGCAATTTTATTTCAACCTAACATGAAGAAGGCTTTCAAAGCCCTTCTCAATCAATCTCATTGCTTCTATTTTTTCCTTCTTAATACAAGATTCCCACTTTTACATTCCTAATTTGAATTCTTTTCTAAGACATATTCCAGTAGTCTGTTGCACCTCTCTACTTGGAAATACCGTCCTCTACTCACACCATGCATATCTCAAACTAATTCACCACATTTTCTCAAAAACTGACCCTTTTTCTGTCTTTTCTATTTCTGTTATTACTATCCCTATTTCAATTACCCAGGTTTTTAACACCAACTGGAAATTCCTTTCTTCTCATTGTTGAACTGCCAACTTGAGGACCTCTAACCAAGTTATTTACAGACCCACTATCTCACTATGCCATGCCTTCTACTCTCTGAGGCATACTACCTAAAAGAAAGTCTTAATGAGATTAAAAAATAAATATTGTTAATATATTAGTGAAGGAATAAACCCATTAATTAACCAAAGCCTAATGAATCACTTAAGAGGGTTAGAACAGCAATATAAAGGAAAAAATATACACCTTTTAACTTAAGACAATAAAAGCACATATGTCAATTTTTGAAAGAAAGAGAAGAGAAATAAAGTGAGAAAAAGGATGAGAAGAGAACTGAAGGCAGACAGGTAGGTAGGTGTGAAGTGATCCCCTTGCATGGGCAAGACCTCACAGTTCCCTCCCGTATCTCTGGTACCTTTCAAGGAAAACTTTCTATCCAACATATAAAAAAAGTACTGCTTTCTCACTGACTGGTTGGGTTGTTATTTTAAAAAACTTCATTACCAGCTTCTCACTCACTCACCTGGAAACAGCTCTCTGCTTACATCTCCATTCCCCAGCCAGGGCTCTTTCCCTTGTTCCAATAAGGAAACCACATCTGGCTTAGACATGTTAAGACCTGCTTGTGGAAAATGAAATACATTCAAAATTAGTCCTTGAATCCTTACCAAAAAAGAGGCCATTATTAGAAATGCCAGATATAAATATGAAAGATGTCAAAACACTAGTTGAAGTTATAATCTTCCTCTTGAAAGAAAAAAAAAACAAAAAAAACTTTCCTTCCTTGGGAATATTCAGTCAGATAATCAAGATTCACAACAGTCATCCTAAAGGTCAAGTTCTGCATGAGAGGAGATGAGAGGAAATACCTACCCAGTGACACCAGGTGGCCATAGTTCTCCAACATTACATGTCTGTACAAATCTCTCTGAGCAGGCTGGAGCCATTCCCACTCCTCCCGGGAGAAGTCTATGGACACATCTCTGAATGTCACTGACTCCTGAAATGACATACATACATCTGTACAACCAGCATCTATGCTCCCAAAGGCCCTGATCAAGGAGTGAAATGAGTCCACTGTGGAGGGTGGACAGTGTACGTAAGTAGTGCAATGACAGTTTTCAGTATTCTGAGTTATTATTAAGAATATAAGTAAGAGCTTAGCTGTTTTGTTTTATTGTGTAGTTGAAGAAAAAAAATATGCTTTGTCCTGAGATAATTTATAATTTTGTGACTGTACATATGAACAACATGTAAACATTCTTAAGATCTCACAACACTTTATGAATAATGAAGACAATCCCTTTATGTTTAATAAGGGATGTATATTTTCCTTAATACCAGCCTACTTTAGCGGGGGCTTCCCTGATGGCTCAGCAGTAAAGAATCCGCCTGCCAATGTGGGAGGCACAGGCCACATGGCTTCGGTCCCTAGGTCGGGAGGATCCCCTGGAGAAGGAAATGACAATCCACTCCACTGATCTTGCCTGGGGAAATCCCATGGACAGAGGAGCCTGGGAGGCTACAGTCATGGGGTTGCATAGAGTTGGATATGCATTAGTGACTAAACCAACAACAACATTTTAAAATGATTTGACAAGAATTTCTTCATAGTCACTACTGGCTGTAGCATACAGCAGCAGCACCTGTTTAAGGGACACACACCCAGGTTTATCCCAGGCATCCCCATTTCTGAGAAATAGCTGTGAAACTTGGAGACAATTTCAGCAAAGTCATGGAACAAGAGAATAAAGACTAAAGTATAAGGTCATTCCAGGGTGGAACCTAAAGCTTTTTCCCTCAGGGTTGGGGTAATAATAAGCCCCTGCTTTGCAGCACTGGAGTGATCCACATAGCCATTAGGCATGAAGGGGATTTTTAAAAGTCCCAAACTAGTAACAGTTCCAGAGGTATGATAGAGTTATATTTTACAGTTAAAAACAAAAATTCAAGTCGCTATAACTTGTTATAGATTATTGGCTAATAAAGGAAGCTGTTTCCTAATATAATATACTGCACTGGGATCTGCAGTACAGAAGGAAACTGGACTCCCAGCAAAAGTTGGAGAGCCTCTGGATTTGGAGACAAGCATGAAAAAAAAGCAGGACAGAGAAATGAAACTGCATCCAGACGGAATAATTTGGACTGGCTGGCCTTCTTGTCCCCCACCTCTGTGGAGCACAACTGCCTGCCAAGCATTTAGCCTCAACTAAAACAATCAATAAAATAATAATAATAAAATAATCAATAAAAACAGGACGAATAAGTGAAAGAACGGCAGCGGGAGAGAGAAGCCTAAAGCACTCCTCATTCCACCCAATTTGTTTGGCAAAAGGAGAACGGGACAGCCAGGTCTACGTTCAGACCCCGCCCACATCGGGACAGCGCCCCCAGCGCCGAGCCCCCAGCGAACCCTCTCACGTCCTCTCAAGCACGAGAGAGGGAGGCAGGGCAGGTACAAGGGTAGGGGTTACAGGAGAAGGAAAGCCTGTGTAAACATCTGCATTTAGAAGAAAGGAAACACAATTTACCTGCGACATGGCTCAGGGTAGGGCCGGCTAAGAACGTAGCGTGGAGGGCAGAGCTGGAGGGGAGAGAAAGAAGCTGAGGCACTGCCCGCGGCGCCGTGCGGGCGAACCGGGCCGGGCTGGGGGCCAGTCGCTCCGCAACCACCGCCCTCGTCACGCAGGATCAGGGGCGTCCACGACAGCTCCCTCCTCGCCGCGGCAGGGGCACCCAGCCTGGGCCGGACCCGAGGCCGCAGCCTTTAACGGGGCCGCAGCTGGGGCATCTCCTCCGCGCTGCCGGCTGGGCAGCCACGACTTCCAGAGCTCGGGATGAGGCCACCGCCCTTGGTCACCTCAGCCCCGGCGGGGGCCAGCTCGGGCAGGGCGGACCCTTCTCCTACCTCGGTCAGTACAGGACAGTTCTTGTCTCTGCAACGGGGACCCCGAGCCAGAGTCCCGCAAACTGCCCCTTCCGGAGCCTCAGCCACCGACCGCGACCAGGCCGCGGCCTCAGACAGCTCTGCTTCCCAGCACCCACCGCGGCCTCCGCGCCTCGCGGGCAGAGAGCCCCCCACACGACAACTCCCAGTAAGCCCCGCGCCCACAAGGTGAACGGGGCCTCAAACAACTACACTTCCCAGGGTCCACTGCGGCTTCAGCCTCAGTCCAAGCCATCCACGCTTGGACTACTGTTCCCAGAGTCGACTGCAGCCCTTGCCTTTGCTTCCAAGACTTACAGTCCAGACGGCGGCAGTGGCAGGACCCTCCTACCCGAGGGACTCTGACTCCCAGACCCTGGAGTCCGGTGTGGCAGCTCAACCACCGCGGTCGGGGCGGCCATCGGCGATCGTCCCCAAGCCGAGCCCAGATTGGCGAGCTGTCCGCGTGAGCAGAGGCGGCAGCCGGGCTTCCACCCTGAAGCTCCAGAGGGAGCCCCCGAGAGCTCTGTTCCTCCCCGTGCTGACAGCTCGGTCCCGAGCACACACAGAGGACTAAGCTCTGACAGAGTTCCGAGCTGAGGGGATGGGAGGTAGGGCGAGAAGCTTTGTATTGAGATGGGAAGGTTAGGAGAGATTAGGCCCACTGAATCAGGGAACCTTATGCTAGGTAGAGCTGAACAGTTTATGAAAAAAGATTAGAGACAAGAAAGAAAAATGATCTGTTAGCAAACTAAACTTGGATTGGCTCAGCCATCCACAGTACAACCAATCCACGGAAACAGGTTTGTGGTGACAGAAAGTGGTGCTTAAAAGACTCTGGGGAGATTTGGGAGAATGGCATTGAAACATGTATAATATCATGTATGAAACGAGTCGCCAGTCCAGGTTCGATGCACGATACTGGATGCTTGGGGCTGGTGCACTGGGACGACCCAGAGGGAGGGTATGGGGAGGGAGGAGGGAGGAGGGTTCAGGATGGGGAGCACGGGTATACCTGTGGCGGATTCATTTTGATGTTTGGCAAAACTAATACAATATTGTAAAGTTAAAAAAAAAAAAAAAGACTCGAACTCCCTGAGGGTTTTCAGTAAGTTTTTAAGGACACGATGAGACAGAGGGTTTGTGGGGTGCATCAGGTTGTGGACATTCTGATTTGCTGGCGGTGAGGTAATTGGGAGTCAGCAGCATCATGGCATCCGGTCCCATCACTTCATGGGAAATAGATGGGGCAACAGTGGAAACAGTGTCAGACTTTATTTTTTTGGGCTCCAAAATCACTGCAGATGGTGACTGCAGCCATGAAATTAAAAGACGCTTACTCCTTAGCTAGCTGAGGAGTAAGCAGAGACATTACTTTGCCAACAAAGGTCCGTCTGGTCAAGGCTATGGTTTTTCCCGTGGTCATGTATGGATGTGAGAGTTGGACTGTGAAGAAGGCTGAGCACCGAAGAATTGATGCTTTTGAACTGTAGTGTTGGAGAAGACTCTTGAGTCCCTTGGACTGCAAGGAGATCCAACCAGTCCATTCTGAAGGAGATCAGCCCTGGGATTTCTCTGGAAGGAATGACGCTAAAGCTGAAACTCCAGTACTTCGGCCACCTCACGCGAAGAGTTGACTCATTGGAAAAGACTCTGATGCTGGGAGGGATTGGGAGCAGGAGGAGAAGGGGATGACAGAGGATGAGATGACTGGATGGCATCACTGACTCGATGGACGTGAGTCTCAGTGAACTCCGGGAGTTGGTGATGGACAGGGAAGCCTGGCGTGCTGCGATTCATGGGGTCGCAAAGAGTCGGACATGACTCAGCGACTGAACTGAACTGAACTGATCGCCAACCTTCTGTTTCTAATTGGTCTGGGGTCTATTACTAGCGGGCACCTTACAGTTAACCTCTTCAACCTGGTGAGGGTTTCGGTATCTGCAAAACAGCTCAAAGGAAGAGGCTTATTAGCATGTTATCTATAGCCCTTGAGAAACTAAAGGTCTTTGACTTTGTTTAATGGCTAATCTATTATTTTTTCTTGCTTGACTGTTTTCCTTTCTGCATTTTCTCACTTCTCTGATTAAATTTGTTCTTTGGAACTTGAGGAAGGCCTAGGAGGCTAAAGTTTTCCTACATTTCTGAATGCATGAACAGGATGAGGGGTGGTGGGGGAAGTTATTCTGGGAAGGCCCTATAGGGTCCTGCTCTGTTAACATTTTACTGCTTTTCTTGGATACTCCTCAGTCTTGAGGGGGAACAGGTGTGGAATAAGAGAGGGGATAAAGTTTAGGATTGAGAGGTTAATTTGAAACTTGGCAGAGGAGCTCAGTTTTAGTTTCCATTTTTGTTTTAATTTTCCCCAACTCTTTGAGCAAATGTGAAACAGCCACTGTGGCTATTTCCTACTAAAGTGCCCTGTAGTCCTGCCTCAATTTGGGGAAATTGGACACAAAGTTGGAAATAGTCTACTTCCCAAGCTTAGCATCAACATTTTGTATTATGAATACATTACTTCTCTCTTTGATTGTTTTGTTATAGCACCTGGACAAACATTTGACAATTAGACAATTACAATAAGGATAATGACTAAAATGCACCCTTGTAGTATTCCTGAAAAGAGCCCTCCTATTTTATATGGCAACTGGGAAAATAAGTTTTGGAGTGTTTTTCTTTTTTGCCAAAATATAATTTAAAGAAATTTTATTAATGAATACAATTCTGCCTTTTGCCGACAGGCTATAGCTTGAGCTCTTTTGCCACTACTATTTCTTAAGTAGGAGAAAGATTTCATAGTTGTGAGGAGACATTAAGACCATGAGGTTCTGATTGGCAGCTGCTAACAGATATAATAGCTTTTGATATTTTATTTCAGATATTGTGACTAAGGTCAGAAGTTATGCTAACAGGGAAACATTTCATAGGCTAGGCATTTTGTCATCCATACTCAGTTGTCACAGAAGCATTGTACATGTTCTTTCATCAGTAGACTTTAATGTTTTGATGTTTTGTTAAATGTTTTGTTTTAATGTTTTGATAAAATGGCTGATGATGTCCTTAAGTCTGATAAAGTTTAGCTAACTCAAGTTCTTAGTAATATAGGATTGTGTCTGAACCTACATCCATAATGGCCACCCAGCTCCATTTTGGATGTATGAACCACAGTTACTTCATTCTGATTTTTAAATGCCTTTTTCCTTACTGGCTAAAGCAGATATTCAGTGCATGTTTAGGCCACAAATAGATGGTTTTGTTTAGCCTAAAGTTCAAATTAAATCATGTATAAGCCAGAGTCACTTTCCCATACCTCAACATGTGAAAAAAATTTCCATCATTTTCCCCTTTTGATTGCAAATCTTTCAATAGAAAGCATTGATATAATCAACATATTTATCACTCTATACCATGGTGGGTCAGCTGCCTGTCCCAGGTGCTGATCGTCTCCCTTGGTGCTGTGTGTTAGTCGCTCAGGCGTGTCTGACTCTTTGCGACCCCATGGTTCCCTGTCCATCACCAGCTCCTGGAGCTTACTCAAACTCATGTCCATCGAGTTGGTAATGCCATCCAACCATCTTGTCCTCTGTCATCCCCTTCTCCTCCCGCCTTCAATCTTTCCCAGCATCAGGGTCTTTTCCAGTGAGTCAGTTCTTTGAATCATGTAGCCAAAGTATTGGAGTTTCAGCTTCAGCATCAGTCCTTCCAATGAATATTCAGGACTGATTTCCTTTAGGATGGATTGGTTGGATCTCCTTGCAGTCCAAGGGACTCTCAAGAGTCTTCTCCAACACCACAGTTCAAAAGCATCAATTCTTCAGAGGTCAGCTTTCTTTATAGGGAAACAATGTTTCGCATTGGGAAAACAATGGAAACAGTGTCAGACTTTATTTTGGGGGGCTCCAAAATCACTGCAGATGGTGACTGCAGCCATGAAATTAAAAGATGCTTGCTCCTTGAAAGAAAAGTTGTGACCAACCTAGACAGCATATTTAAAAGTAGAGACATTACTTTGCCAACAGAGGTCCATCTAGTCAAAGCTATGGTTTTTCCAGTAATTTCCACATTAGGGGAAACTAATCAGATATTGTGACTAAGGTCAGAAGTTATGCTAACAGGGAAACATTTCATAGGCTAGGCATTTTGTCATCCATACCCAGTTGTCACAGAAGCATTGTACATGTTCTTTCATCAGTAGACTTTTAATAGTGCTACACATCATGAGTAGTTATGCTCTGTGAAAACTCCATTAGGAAATCCTTTTTCTATGCTATGCAGGACAACAATGTGGTTAAAAGTAAAATAATAACTTTAACCATTGATAGGGAGATAAACATTGAGTAAATATCTCAATTAAAGTAGTGTGACTGGTCTTACAGGCCTGATTTGGATTCTTGGGTCTGCTGCCTACCATTGCTGTTGTCTTTTTATCTTTGTATGAATGTTGTTTGAGGTCAGCAAGTCAGCAGTCCTTTCTGTAGACTAGTCCAATGCGGAGGCCCTTCTTAAATGGGAAATAAGAATTTGAGTTAATTCCCTTCAGTTTCTTTGTGCATGGGGTACTTAAGAATACCTGGCAAGAGTATTCTTTCATCTAGGTTGGAGACAGCCCTTTAAATAATGCTTTTTCTAGTATGCATAATCCCCTGTTTATAGGTCAGGGAGCATCTGATTTTCATCTAAAGATAGATTACAGTGATTTTCAGAAACAAGTTTAGAGTATCTTCTTAGTAACTCAGACTTTTCAATAATGTAGAATAGCAACAAAGTTCTTTTTGGGAAGTAAGTTTTAAACAGTAAAAATTGACCTCAGTTAACAAAACTAGAATTTAGTATCTATTACAACATAATATTTTTCTTTCTAAATTACCTTCATTTTTACCAAATATAGCCAAATTAAGATCAATTTGCTTGCAAAATGTCTGGTTAATTATTCACAAGGCTTTTTTTTTTCTTTGTTTTTTTCTTCTCCTTTATCATTTTGTTGTTGTCAATTTTTGTTTTTTTTCCAAACCCTTGTGTTGAGAGCTGACTTTGGGTAGATTGCAGCAAGGGAGCTGCTCTGATACATAGGAAAACCCTGACCCAGAAGCAGGTCGCCTAGGAAAGGTTTAGATTAGCACCAGGTTCCTCACGAACGTGCGGTGAGTGATGGGCAAGGGGGCGGTCACCTTTCCAGATGCACCCCGTTTCCCAGGACAAGGGCTCTCCTCACCGGACCTGGTCCCGACGCAAGGCGGGGTGGGCCATGCTTGGAGGGACATGGGTGGCAGCCCGCAGGCGGGGACAGCAGAAGACCGGCTATCCGAGGCCAGTGGAGGCTCTGGTGGCACTGCCATATTGTTTCACTTGGGCAGGATTCTGACTTAGAGGCCTTCAGTCATAATCCCACAGATAGTAGCTTCGTCCCCTTGGCTCCTCAGTCAAGCACATACACCAAACACAAAGGCTTTTTAAAATTGACCGTGCTGTAACTTTTATTCAGAAATCTCAGACTGAATTTTTAAAAGGCCTCTCAAGGCCAGGAAAGCCACAGCAAGGCTTTGTCACAGATTCCATCTGTAGATTTAGGTGAATTCTTCTCTCTCAAGGTCCACAAAATATTTTGAGATTCTTCAGTTGTTAAGAGATTACCTTCCTTATTCATTTGATAAAGCTTCTGGGAACCTGAGAGATTCTAATTTCTGGAGGGGTCAGGTAGATATAAAAGATGTATATTTCAATTCCATTTACAATGGTATAATTTATCAAGTTGTTATAAAGTATAATCAGCTTAAAAGGAAATGTTTCCTTATATCTCAGAGACAAAGATTAAAAACCAATTGTGTCAGACAAAATAAAATCATAAAAATAGAAAAGTCATAAGAAAGGCATAACATTATATTTATCAGTTCATTCAATCCCATGTACTTCATTTTTGTCCTGCTTGAGTTCATTTTTTCCCATGAATTTTGTGTACTTTACCTAATGACCAAGGATAATAGTGACAGTGGTGATCTCAAGAAGTATGTGAGATTTTGTTAAGGCTCATATGATTTGCCCAGTTGAAGTAGGTACCTTGATCACTAGAGACTGTAGAAGCATACCCCAAGTGAAAAATGGATTTTATAACCATTTCTTTTTTCATTTTGAGTGTATCAGCCTTGCAACAAGGGAAGATTTTAACCCATCAAATACAAAATGAGATTTGCCAGGGAGCCAGGAAGAGTCAAGGAGCTGTCTTGTGCTTCCCATAGCCCAGTTGTTTAAATTCACAACTATTGTTAACAATCTTAATTTCTCTGATTTATGAGCAGATTTTTGCCATGCTGTTAGGACATCAGGATGGCAAAAGTCTGACAATGAAGGGTTAATTTTTTTGTGGGAACAGAATGGACTTTATCTACATGTGCCACAGGCTTTACAGATTCTGTGTTTGCCTTTACATGAAAATCCATTAGGGCATTTCCCTAATTCTCAGGTTCAGTCTTTGTGAGCTTCAATTTTGATGACAGATAGTATTTTATGTCAGGATATATATGATTTCCAGGAATTTCCTATGATTTCTGGAACACTTAAAATGTACATTTTTATAGATATAAAGAAGGTTTAATGTTATGTTTTATTTTACAACACTTCTGTAATTTAATCTACCAAATAATCCTACTTAAACATTTTTCTGAGATGCCTCAGGGGCCCTTTGGAATACTGAAAGTTAGCTAGAGAAAGAAGATTACAATCTGTTATCAAAGGCAGCTCAATATATCAGGAAAATTTTGTTCTAACACAGAGAGAAAAACAAATTCCAGCTTACTGTTAATAATAAAATTCATTTTATTTAATGGAATTTAATATAATATTAATGTTGACAATGTACAAAATGATTTTCTCAAGGATCCTTTTCCACAAAATATTTTATCATTTTCTAGATCCATATTAGTTTGTCCCTTATTTTTCCATTTCATAAACAAGCAATTCTAGGACAAAATTATTCTTTTTTGCCCAACAAATGTATTTCCAGTCTTTGTATCTTCTACCACTGACAACATAAATCCTGATTTATTTACAGACTGAAATGTTTCTCTTATTATTTTAGTAGCTTTAGTTACATTGCAATTTTTAACCCTTAAAAAACCTTAATCTCTAATGAAAATCAAGAAGCACACAATTGTGTACTGTTTATTATATCAGTATTTCCTGATTAGAAAACTTAAGAAAATATTACATAACTTCTAAAAACATACATTTTTTCATAGCATAATTTCTCTTTTTAATGTGGTGTAAGATATGTGACTAATAAGCCCAAGCATCTTAGTTTTTTTTCTCCTACCAAAAGGAAAAAATACATAAACTTAGGCTTCTATAGCAATCAATGATGTAGTATTTTATTCTAATTAAATATGACCTAGACCTCCAATGAATTTTTATCATTTAGGTTAATTTAGTGAAATTCTAACATTTGAAGTTTAGTAAGAATCTGGAAAAACTAAAATATAATTATTTCTACAGAGTTCACCTGAAAGCTCCTATACCATTTCTATTGTATTACTTGTGATAGTATCATCATACCAAGTTAATTTTCTTGTTGACAAATTTGCAATAGATATAGTATGAATTTATTGACTTTTAGCAAATCTAGGTACAATAAAAGTACCTAGAATTTGATGATTCTAAAGACATGTCTGTATTAATCAACAAACTTAAACTAACTGTAATATCAGATTATTAATTTAATACTGAATATTTCCCAGATCAAGTGAACATGAAATTCATTTGGGTTATTCTCTATTGCATTTTAAAATGTTTGATTTGTAAACATTTACTTTTCTTTAAGCCAGGTAAATAGAGCTCATTTACAAAATAACCTCAGAATATTTTCCAAAGACAAAGACACAGTCATTAGACATACTTATATCCAGACACACAGAGGCCTCATAGCCTATTTTAAAACTTATTCCTGAGTCAGTTATTTAAATACAAAACATATTCATTTATAATTAAACAATATTTATTGGCTGTGTTGGCTCTTAGTTGTGGCACTCGAATCTTTATTCATCATGTAGGATCTTTCATTGCAGTGCACGGATTGGCTCATGGACTCCAGTCACAGCACAGGTGGGGCTCAGTAGTTGTGGAGCATGGATTTAGTTGCCCCTAGGCATGTGGGATCTTAATTCCCCCACCAGGGATTGTATTGCAAGGTACGTTCTTAAGCACTGGACCACCAGGTAAGTTCCCAATTAATTTATAATTTTTATCTTTTATCCTCTCTCTATTGTAAAACAGCTCTAATTGCACCATGGATGCATAATTTAGGGATCCATTAATGGACGACTTTGAATCTTGGGAGTATTTTAACCAAGCTGTATTACAAAGGAAAATCAACTTTTTATATTTCATTGGCTTGTAACTAAAAGTAGTTCAGTTGTGGAGAATGCACCTCAAGCGGCTGCATTCAGGAAACCAATTTGAGTTTCCCACAGCCAGCACACTTACACACAAGACAAATGCAAACATACACACAAAGAACAGAATTGCATTCCTGCAGGACAAAATCCAAAGGGTGAAGTCCAACAGTTTTTTCCTAAATTTTTCCACACGAGGATCCCTCTTTTAAACAACACAACAGGCAAGCAGAAAGACAAGGAATCATGACCTCGTATGTAATGGTAATTCACCTGGCAAATGTAAAACCAAAAATAAATTTACTTATTTGAGTTTTAAAAAGCCTCTTTTCCATCCCACACCCTTCCCCACGCCTTTGGTTTGAAGTTCTATTAATTAACCCAAGGCTGAAGTCTCAAGCAAAGTGGGCTGTTTTTATATTTCAAATATATGATAAGAGTTAACTTCAAACTTTGTCCTAGAAGAGTGTTTGTTCTTTTGGAGCCAGAATTCTGAAAAAATATTTTATCAAGTCAGCTTTCTCTAACTTCATATATATAAACAAAAAACCAATTTGGGGATTTCAAAATAGTTTCATCTTAACTAATTTTCTCTGGAGCCTGAAGAGAGTGTTAAGTCATTCTTTTCCTTAGTCATAGGTTCATAGTGAAAGTGAAAGACATTCAGTCGTGTCCGACTCTTTGCAACCCCATGGACTGTATAGTCCATGGAATTCTCCAGGCCAGAATACTGGAGTGGGTAGCCTTTCCCTTCTCCAGGGGATCTTCCCAACCCAGGGATCAAACCTAGGTCTCCCACATTGCAGGCAGATTCTTTACCAGCTGAGCTATGAGGGAAGCCCCCATACCTATAATAAAATAGGTTCATAGCTATAATCACTGCAAAATTACTGCAGATGGTGACTGCAGCCATGAAATTAAAAGACGCTTACTCCTTGGAAGAAAAGTTATGACCAACCTAGATAGCATATTCAAAAGCAGAGACATTACTTTGCCAACAAAGGTCCATCTAATCAAGGCTATGGTTTTTTCAGTGGTCATGTATGGATGCAAGAGTTAGACTGTGAAGAAAGCTGAGTGCCAAAGAATTGATGCTTTTGAACTGTGGTGTTGGAGAAGACTCTTGAGAGTCCCTTGGACTGCAAGGAGATCCAACCAGTCCATTCTAAAGGAGATCAGCCCTGGGTGTTCTTTGGAAGGAATGATGCTAAAGCTGAAACTCCAGTACTTTGGCCACCTCATGCGAAGAGTTGACTCATTGGAAAAGACTCTGATGCTGGGAGGGATTGGGGGCAGGAGGAGGAGGGGACGACAGAGGATGAGATGGCTGGATGGCATCACCAACTCGATGACGTGAGTTTGGGTGAACTCTGGGAGTTGTTGATGGACAGGGAGGCCTGGCGTGCTGTGATTCATGGGGTTGCAAAGAGTCGGACACGACTGAGCAACTGAACTGAACTGATAGCTATAATAAAATCATTTCCCCAAAATGTACTCCAGAGGGCATTTTACCAAGACAACAAGAACCAAACACAAGTGTCACCTCCAAAGCCAAATGCTTGCATTCAAAGAAACAAAGAACCGGTTCACAAATAGAAGCCTAACAACTATTCCTGACTCCAGCAGGGTACCCCACACCAATACAAAACAAATGGGCTTATTCTGGAGAGGAAAAGCCCAGGGTGGAGAGGAAGGGAGTTTTTGGTTATATGCACCAAAGTGACTTACCCTCCTACATTAAGTCTGTCAACCACCAAATTGTCAACTGTCAATTGTCTATTAGCAGAGAGACCAAAATCAAAGCCTTGTTTCCTTCATCACAGAATTGAAGGCATCGGGAGCCAGTGACACTTGGTCTGTGGGAGGCACTTGAGGCTGTGCCTGAGACAAAGGTGCTCAGGCAGCTGGGATCCAAGAGCCTCCATCAGCCCGGGACTGATATGACACAGGGAAGATGCTCACTTGGGACTTCTGCCCCATTGTGGGTGCCAAAATTGTTACTGAATCAAACCTGGGTCTGCTGGCCCATGACAAGTAAAGCCAATATATTGACACTGGGTTGTGGTGAAGGGAAGTACAGCATTAATTTCAGGTGGCAAGCAACGAGTACAGTGCAACTAGTGTTTAAAAGGCCTGAACATCTTGAAGGATTTTAGGGAAAGATTTTTTAAAGACAAAAACATGAGGGAGAGGTTAAATGGGGCACATGATCAGCTCATGAACATTCTTCTGATTGCTTGATGGTGAGGTAATTTGGAGTCAACATCATCAACCTTCTGGGGTTAACATGCTTGGTGGGCAGCATAGGGTTAAATTCTTCTACCTGGTGAGGCTTTCACTATCTGCAAAATAGCTCATAGGACTTGGCTCAGAACAGTATCTATAACCCTCATTCAGTTCAGTTCAGTTGCTCAGTTGTGTCTGACACTTTGCGACCCTATGGACTGCAGCACGCCAGGCTTCTCTGTGCATCACCAACTCCCAGAGCTTACTCAAACTCATGTCCATTGAATCAGAGATGCCATCCAACCATCTCATTCTCTGTTATCCCCTTCTCCTCTTGCCTTCAGTCTTTCCCAGCATTAGGGTCTTTTCCAATGAGTCAGTTCTTTGCATCAGGTGGCCAAAGTATTGGAGCTTCAGCTTCAGCATCAGTCCTTCCAATGAATATTCAGGATTGATTTCCTTTAGGATTGACTGGTTTGATCTCCTGGCAGTCCAAGGGAGTCTTCCTCAAAACCACAGTTCAAGAGCATCAACTCTTCGGCACTCAGCTTTCTTTATAGTCCAACTCTCACATCCATATACAACTACTGGAAAAACCATAGCTTTGACTAGATGGACCTTTGGTGGCAAAGTAATGTCTCTGTTTTTTAATATGCTGTCTAGGTTGGTATAGCTTTTCTTCCAAGGAGCAAGCATCTTTTAATTTCATGGCTGCAGTCACCATCGGCAGTGATTTTGGAGCCCCCCAAAATAAAGTCTGTCACTCTTTCCATTGTTTCCCCATTTATTTGCCATGAAGTGATGAGACCAGATGCCATGATCTTAGTTTTCTGAATGTTGAGCTTTAAGCTTGCTTTTTCACTCTCCTCTTCCACTTTCATCAAGAAGTTCTTTAGTTCTTTGCTTTCTGCCATAAAGGTGGTGTCATCTGAATATCTGAGGTTATTGATATTTCTCCCAGCAATCTTGATTCAGGCTTGTGCTTCATCCAGCCCAGCATTTCTCATGATGTACTCTGCATAAAAGTTAAATAAGCAGGGTGACAATATACAGCCTTCACATACTCCTTTCCTGATTTGGAACCAGTCTGTTCTTCTATGTCCAGTTCTAACTGTTGCTTCTTGACCTGCACACAGATTTCTCAGGATGCAGGTCAGGTGGTCTGGTATTCCCATCTCTTGAAGAATTTTACACAGTTTGTTGTGACCTACACAGTCAAAGGCTTTGGCATAGTCAATAAAGCAGAAATAGATGTTTTTCTGGAACTCTCTTGCTTTTCCACGATCCAGCGGATGTTGGCAATTTGATCTTTGGTTCCTCTGCCTTTTCTAAAACCAGCTTGAATATCTGGAAGTTCACAGTTCACATATTGCTGAAGCCTGGCTTGGAGAATTTTGAGCATTACTTTACTAGCGCGTGAGATGAGTGCAATTGTGCGGTAGTTTGAACATTCTTTGGCATTGCCTTTCTTTAGGATTGGAATGAAAAATGGCCTTTTCCAGTCCTGTGGTCACTGCTGAGTTTTCCAAACATGCTGTCACATTGAGTGCCATACTTTCACAGCATCATCTTTTAGGATTTGAAATAGCTCCACTGGAATTCCATCACCTCCACTAGCTTTGTTCATAGTGATGCTGCCTAAGGCCCACTTGACTTCCCATTCCAGGATGTCTGGCTCTATGTGAGTGATCACACCATCATGGTTATCTGGGTCATCAAGACACTTTTTGTATAGTTCTTCTGTGTATTCTTTACCACCTCTTCTTAATATCTTCTGCTTTTGTTAGGTCCATACTGTTTCTGTCCTTTATTGTGACCATCTTTGCATGAAATGTTCCTTTGATGTCTCTAATTTTCTTAAAGAGATCTCTAATCTTTCCCATTCTATTGTTTTCCTCTGTTTCTTTACACTGACCACTTAGGTAGGCTTTCTTATCTCTCCTTGCTATTCTTTGGAACTCTGCATTCAGATGGGTACATCTTTCCTTTTCTCCTTTGCCTTTCATGTCTCTTCTTTTCTCAGCTATTTGTAAGGCCTCCTCAGACAGCCATTTTGTCTTTTTGCATTTATTTTTCATGGGGATGGTCTTGATCACTGCCTCCTGTACAATGTCACAAAGCTCCATCCATAGTTCTTCAGGTACTCTATCAGATCTTATCCCTTGAATCTATTTCTCACTTCCACTGTGTAATCATAAGGGATTTGATTTAGGTCATACCTGAATGGTCTAGTGGTTTTCCCTACTTTCTTCAATTTAGTCTGAATTTGACAGTAAGGAGTTCATGATCTGAGCCACAGTCAGCTCCCGGTCTTGTTTTTGCTGACTGTATAGAGCTTCTCCATCTTTGGCTGCAAAGAATCTAATCAATCTGCTTTTGGTATTGACCATCTGGTGATGTCCATGTGTAGAGTCTTCTCTCATGTTGTTGGAGGAAGGTGTTTGCTATGACCAGTGCATCCTCTTGGTAAAACTGTATTAGCCTTTGACTCGCTTAATTTTGTACTCCAAGGCCAAATTTGCCTGTTAACTCCAGGAACCTCTTGACTTCCTACTTTTGCATTGAGAAGGACCTAAAAGTCCTTGACTTTGTCTAATGGATAAGCCATTATTTTTTCTCGTTTGTTTTCCTTTCTGCATTTTCTCACTTTTCTGATTAAATTTGTTCTTTGGAACTTTGGGAAGGCCTAAGAGACTAAATTTTTTCTACAAACAAGAGGCAGGTGAAGAACATGGTAGCGGGACTACCCACAGAGGTCCCTTAAGGTTTTATTTGGTTACAGTCCAGTATAAAAACTGGAAGAGAAAAGAGGGACCAAGAAATTCACTGGCCTGTTTAAAAGAGGGCAAAGGAGAGATAGTATGAAAAGAGAAGAGACTGAAAAAGTTAATGCTTCACAAGGACATGTGAAGGAACATGCATGCTGTGAATGAGAAGACAATGAGGAGTTCTGAAGAGGCTGTTACATCCCATGTACAGTGTGATGCTGAGTATCAACAGAAAAATGTCTTGATCCAGGAACAACAATGAAGGCAATGATTCTGTATCCTGGAGATCAGGAGCTGGGGACTAAGGTAAACAGGGTCAAGAAAATATTTAAAGGAAGAACTTAAAGGACCTGGTAATGAATTGGACATGGCAGACTGGGGAGATGGAGGAAGTAGGTTTCTTACTTGGGTGAAATGTTGCCAGAAGTTCATTCTTTAAAACCTCTGCTACCACTGTTATCCATTCTTGTGACTTCAACTTCCACTTATACAACTTGCTCAGGTCTTTTAGTAAATCATTGTATTTTACAAAGGTGATAAACACATGAAAAGAAAAATTTAGGAGAGAAGAAATAGGTTTGTTTGGGAACATGTTGAGATTGACATGTCTATGTTTAATCTCAACTACCAATCTTGTCCAAACTATTATTTCTCACCCACAACCTTGCTATATCTTCACATCCATTTCCTCCAATTTTTTTCTTCATATAGAAGTCAGCCTGATGTTTATAAAAGCAATTCCAAATGTATTCCTCTGGGGAATTTCTTGCTGGTTCAGTAGTTAAAAATCCACCTTGCAATGTAAGGGATGCTGGTTTGATCCCTTGTCAAGGAACTAAGATCCCACATGCTGTGGGACAACTAAGCCTGTGCATCACAACTACTGAGACTGTGCACCACAACCAGAGAGCCCCTGTGCCACAGTGAAGGTTCCCACATGCTACAACTAAGACCCAATGCAGCCAAATAAATAAAAATTTAAAAATATATTCCTCTGTTTAATCTAATATGATGGCTTTTGCTTGCTCTAAAGACAATAGTCCTTAGCATAGTCCCCAGTTGTCTGCATGATCTTACCCCTGTCTTTTCAAGGGAACTTTTCTTAGGCCCCTCCTCTCTGAATGTGCTAACCTTCTTTCTCTATATGACATGCATTGCAGGACCTTTGAGCACGTTAATTTTCTCTATCTCTGAAAAGGTTATCCTTTCATCAGATCAGATCAGATCAGATCAGTCCCTCAGTCATGTCCGACTCTTCGAGACCCCATGAATTGCAGCACGCCAGGCCTCCCTGTCCACCACCAACTCCCAGAGTTCACTCAGACTCACGTCCATGAGTCAGTGATGCCATCCAGCCATCTCATCCTCTGTCGTGCCCTTCTCCTCCTGCCCCCAGTCCCTCCCAGCATCAGAGTCTTTTCCAATGAGTCAACTCTTCGCATGAGGTGGCCAAAGTACTGGAGTTTCAGCTTTAGCATCATTCCTTCCAAAGAAATCCCAGGGCTGATCTCCTTTAGAATGGACTGGTTGGATCTCCTTGCAGTCCAAGGAACTCTCAAGAGTCTTCTCCAACACCACAGTTCAAAAGCATCAATTCTTCGGCGCTCAGCCTTCTTCACAGTCCAACTCTCACATCCATACATGACCACAGGAAAAACCATAGCCTTGACTAGACGGACCTTTGTTGGCAAAGTAATGTCTCTGCTTTTGAATATGCTATCTAGGTTGGTCATAACTTTCTTTTCAAGGAGTAACCGTCTTTTAATTTCATGGCTGCAGTCACCATCTGCAGTGATTTTGGAGCCCCCCAAAATAAAGTCTGACACTGTTTCCACTGTTTCTCCATCTATTTCCCATGAAGTGATGGGACCGGATGCCATGATCTTCGTTTTCTGAATGTTGAGCTTTAAGCCAACTTTTACACTCTCCACTTTCACTTTCATCAAGAGGCTTTTGAGTTCCTCTTCACTTTCTGCCATAAGGGTGGTGTCATCTGCGTATCTGAGGTTATTGATATTTCTCCCAGCAATCTTGATTCCAGCTTGTGTTTCTTCCAGTCCAGCGTTTCTCATAAGTTAATTGGTACATTTCAAGTTTATGCTTCATATTGCAGCCCAAGAAACTCTTCCTCAGAATAGGTTCCTTTGATTGTAAACTCTTCTTGGATCCTATATGTATTCTCTTTAAAATTTACAAAAATTTGCAATTATATTTGTAATTACTTGTGTGATTATTTTGTTAGTAATTATCTTCCTTACTAGACTAGAAGCACTATGAGTTATACCCATAACTATAGCACATTGCTTGGCACAGAGTGAGGGCTCAGTGAGTGGCAAAAGGATATCATCAAAACTTAATACTCATATGATGAGTTAAAATAACTTGTTTTAATTTACTTTTTTGGTGAGAATAAACAACTGTTTATTGACAAGTTCTTATTTATCTTTGAAATACCCGTTCATGTACTTTGCCTATTTTTCCATTAGTATCCCTGTATTTTTATTATTGATTTGCAGCTGTTCTTAGGGTTCCCCAGGTAGTGCTAGTGGTAAAGGATCCACTTGCCAATGCAGGAAACACAAAAGATGCAGGTTCAGTCCCTGAGTCCAGCAGATCTCTTGGAATAGGAAGTGCCAACCCACTCCAATATTCTTGCTTGGGAAATTACATAGCAGAGGAGCCTGGAGGGCTACAGTCCATGGGTCCAAAAAGAGTCAGACATGACTGAACACACACATAGGAGTTCTTAGGTGGCTAGATTTTATAACTTTCATATGTATGTTTCAGACACATATTTGCATAAATATTTACTTGTATTTTCCCTTTGGGGTTGTGTGTGTGTGTGTGTGTGTATGTGTGTGTGTGTATGTGTGTGTGTGTGTATACACATGCATGCTGTACATTGAAATCTTTATACATTCAGATTTATCAGTCTTTTCCCTTTTGACTTTGAATTCCTCTCATTTAGAAAGTGTTTCTGCACACCAAATTTTAAAATATACCCTACATTCTTCTAATACTAAATTCCCTTATATCTATGTCTCTTTCCTCTGTTTTGTCCTACTGATCTATTCGTCTATTTTATACATATCGTACTGTTTTAATTACTATAGCTTTTTGGGAGAGCATGTCCCCCTTTACTCTCTTTCCTGATTTTTCTAGGTTAGTCTTATGAGTTTGTATCTGTGGATAAACTTTAGAATAATCTGGCCTAATTCTCTATACTAATTCACTAGAAACTCAGTTGTGACTATTCAATTTGAAGAGAGAAAAAAGTGTATTCCTTGTAGGGGAACAATTAAATAACATGGATTTCTCATCTGAAACATGGATTTCTCATCTGAAACCACAGAGACCAGAAGGAGATGGCACAGTAATTTTCAAGTGCTGAAAAAAAAAAAAAAAAACCAAACCCAACTGTAAACTCCTAATTCTGCATCTAGCAAAAATTCTCTTTAGAAATGAAGGGGAAATAAAGACCTCTAGATAATGAAGACCTTCAGATGAAGGAAAATGAAGAATTTGTCACCAGAAGGCCTAACCATAAAGACCAGCTAGAAGAAGTTCTGTGATTATAAAGGAACTGGTAAAAAGAAGAGGGTTAGAGCCTCAAAAGAAAAAAACAACAGTTTTCAGGGAATGTTTACCAGGAGGATTCCTACGTGCTGTTTCTCATAAATCCTCTGTTCTTTATCAGCTTCTGCCGGAGGCGAGTAGAACTGCATGCAGTTCTCAGGACTGAGGTCATTGTGTGATACAGGCTTGGGTCTCCTTTAGTAAACATTCTCTTTACAACAAAACTGCTTAGTCTCGCCCCCCTTTTCTTGAGATATAGATTGTCTCTTGACCTTGTGACCATTATTATCCCTTGTTCCCTTGGTAACTGTTACTGTACGTTTGGTTTTCTGATCTTTATCATTGTCAAAAAAAATTTCTTGTAGTACAGCCTATATATACTCACAGAAAAATCATTAAAGCACCTTTGCTCCATCAGAGCTCAGGTCCCTGTGTCATTTTTGTTTCTTTCTCTCCCTCTCTCTCTCTGAGACACGTTGCGCTCACTTTTCTGTCCGGGCTTCTAAGACCCTCTCGAGAAGGTGCTCTGTGCCTTCACCCCCTCAAGACGGCGCCTGGTGCCTTCGTGAGCGACACAAGCTCTGTACCAAGAGCTTTATTGGTTTTCTGCATAAACCAAGAAATATCAGCCTCTTCCTCTCTTTCACTTTCTTATCGTCAACTCCGGACCACCAGGTTCTGGTCCATTAAAGGACCCCAACAAGTGGTGCCCAAACAGGGACTCTGATATACGTGACATTTCAGACAGAGTGACTCCAGGAGGTCAGGGCCTATTGAGGTTGGTAAGTACTAAGACATGGGTCAAACAGCTGGAAAGCCCCATCATTTCTCTACTTTACTTCACCATTTGTTTAAAGTTCAGGGACTTCTGGTTTCACACCAACGAATAGAGGCTTGCCTTCAAACAGTAGTCGAACATAATCCCTGGTTCCCCGATAAAGACAGTTTTAATTTAGAAATTTGGCACTGGGTCAAAAAAATTGAATGAGCCACTGGACAAGGAAAAAATATTCCAATTGATTTCTGGCCTCTATGGGCTCTCATTAAAGCCATAATGTTGCCATTTCAAGATAATTCTAGCCCTCACGATATTCGATGACAGACAGAACACTTATTGCATAAATATGAATTAGATGATAAAACTTTACAAAAGACCCAATTAGAACAACATAAGATATGTCACCTTTTTCCTACTAGCCCTGCCCTGGCTGCTCCAATTCCTCCTCCTCTGCCAACAGACATGAATCCAAAAGTCTCTCCTTTGTTAAAACGTAATGATTCTGACAACGACTCTCCTGAGACGTTTTTTGACACCAAAACTGACAATGCTCTTATAGACAATTATGGTAAGTCCTTGACACAGACTCATATTTACAAAAAAGCAACACTTAAAAAAAAAAAAAAGCAACACTTATTCGCTGTCCTCCACAACAGAGGCTCTCTAAATTACTGGCTTTACAATCACAAGTTTCTGACGCTGATGGTTTTTCCGTCTTTCCAGTTTTAAAAAATTCTGACACTCAAAGATTCATAATACCTCAATATGACGGTATTAATCTTTTTCACATAAAACAAATAAAAAAGGCTGTAACTATGTATGGCCCACATTCGCCTTTTACTAGAAAGCTTCTAAATGTTGTGACATCTTCTACTAAAAACTTTATTCCCTATGATTGAGAAACTTTAATAAAAACTCTCCTTAAACAGAAAAAATATCTTCAATAGACAATGTGGTTTCATGATATAGCCAAAGATCATGCTAACAAAAATGCTCGAGCTGACACTCCCCAAAACCAAATTACTTATAAAATGTTAACTGGCTCCAGACAATTTGATACCATAAAAGCTCAAATACAGTGCCCTCCCTTGTTACATAAACAATTAAAAACAGTGGCCCTTAAAGCTTGAGATCAAATTAGTCCTCAAAGGGAAACCACAGGTAGTTACACTAAAATATTACAAAGACCTAATAAAAGTTATGCTGATTTTTTAGCTGGATTAGAAACTGCTATTTCCCATACTGTAATAAAAAAAGCCAAAAAACAGCTAAAAAAATTACTTGCTTATGAAAATACAAATAAAAAATGTCAAAGAGCTATCGCTTCAATTCGTGAGACTGAGACTATTATTTAATTATTTGATTATTTGATTATTTAATAATTTGATTATTTAAAGGCTTGTCACAGTCTAAGATCAAAAACTCAAAAGATACAAATGCTAGTTGAGACAATGGCTGCTGACTTTAAAAAAGAAAATAAAAGATGCTTTACATGTAGAAATAAAAACCATTTAAAAAGAGACTGCCCTAAAAAGGCTAATAAAAAACCTCCAAAAATGTGCCCTCGCTGCCATAAAAAAATACATTAGGCCAAGGACTATAAATCTAAACTTGATATTGATGAAAAAACCTATTCCAAAAAACTCCAAACAGGGGACCCCCCCACCTCAGGTCCCTTACCACAAAAACCAGAGACAAATTCTATCGTTTCCCTCAAACCCTCAACATCTGACAGTGCTGCCGTCGATATACCAGCCCTAAATGATTTTTTCCTTTACCCTCAAACAGTCCCTTCTAGAGTACCTACCAGACTTTTTGGACCCCTGCCCCCACAAACCTTCAGTCTTTTGCTTGGCCCATCTAGTTTGACTTCTAAAAAAATCGCTGTTCACCCTGAAATAATTGATTCAGATTATAAAACTAAAATTCAAATTATGATGTCATCTCAGATTCTATGACAATTCAAAAAGAGAGACAAAATTGCTCCATTACTTCTTTTGCCTTACATTTCTATTAACTCCTCTAATAATGTACAGACAGACAGATTTGACAGAACAAATAAAAAAAAATCCTTATGGACATTATTGGTATCTAAATATGCCCGACCAAATATAAATATCAAAATTAATGGTAAAAGATTTTCTGGTCTCCTCGACACTGGATCTGATATTACTGTTATTTCCAAACACTTATGGCCTAAATCCTGGCCCATACAAAAGGTCTTTTGCCAAATTGCAAAAACTTCTCAAACTAAAATACAAAAAGTCTATTAAAGTGTTCAGATATACCCATGTGAGAGACCAAAAGGCCAACCTACAACATTAAGACCTTATGTGATAAATGCCCCCCTTAATCTAATAAAAAGAGATGTATACAATGACAGACTCAGATACACATCCCACATTTTTCCTAGGGGCCACTGCTCATTTAACAAACAAAACAATTATTAAAATAACTTTAAAAAATGATGAGCCTATTTAAACAGAGTAGTGGCCCCTTACCAAAAAAAAAAAAAAAAAATTACAGGCTGCTAAAAAACTTATAGACACACAATTAAAATTAAAACATATTGAAAAATCTTACTCTCCTTGAAACTCTCCTATTTTTGTTATATAAAAAAAAAATCTAACAAATGGCGCCTTTTGCTGCTGCTGCTGCTAAGTCGCTTCAGTCTTGTCCGACTCTGTGCGACCCCATAGACGGCAGCCCACCAGGCTCCCCTGTCCCTGGGATTCTCCAGGCAAGAACACTGGAGTGGGTTGCCATTTCCTTCTCCAATGCATGAAAGTGAAAAGTGAAAGTGAAGTCGCTCAGTCGTGTCCGACTCTTAGCGACCCCATGGACTGCAGCCTACCAGGCTCCTCCATCCATGGGATTTTCCAGGCAAGAGTACTGGAGTGGGGTGCCATTGCCTTCTCCGATGGCGCCTTTTAACAGACCTTAAAAAAGTTAATACATCTATAAAACCTATGGGTACATTACAACAAAAAATCCCATCACCTACTACTATTCCTCAAAATTGACATATTATTATTATTGATTTACAAGATTGCTTTTTAAATATACCTTTACACCCTTTAGACCTAGAGAGATTTGCTTTCTCCCTTTTCCTAATCACATCAGGCTTCATAAGCGATATCAATAGAATGTGCTGCCTCAAAAAATGATAAATTCTCCCACCATGTGTCAATACTACGTGGCTAAAGCCCTTGAGCCTGTGAAAAAACAATTTCCTGACTTTCTTGTTGTTCATTATGTAGATGATATATTGTTTTTCGGCTCCATCTGTTTTAAAAATGCAACATACGTTTGATATAGCTCAACAATGCTTAAAAACTCTGGGTTAATCATTGCCCCTAAAAAAATTCAAACCTCTAGACCTTACCATTACTTAAGATTTATTGTTGATAGACAACATATTATTCCTCAATTAACTCAGATTCATACTGATAAATTATCAACTTTAAATAATTTTCAAAAACTCTTGGATGATATAAATTAGATTATACCCTCATTAGACATTGCTAATTATCAACTAACTAATCTATTTAATACTTTAAAAAGAGATCCTAATTTAGATAGCCCTCATTCACTTTCTAAATAAACACGATAAAAACTCTATTTATACAAAATAAATTACCAAAAAGTTTCTTACTCACATGAGATTACATTTACCTCTAAAATTATTTGTACTCCCCTCTCTTCATTCTCCCACAAAACTTCTTGCCCAACAAAAACATCCAATAAAATAGATCTATACCCATAAAAAAAAATAAAGTCACTTACACCTTACCTTGATTTAATTACTCTCATCATTATCAATAAAAAAATAAAACTGAAACTCTAATTGGCTTTGATCCTCATAAAATTGTAATACTTATCAATAAATCTCAATTTAAAAACACATTACAAACTTCCACCGATCTTCAAATAGCCTTTCTAAAATATTTTGGAGAAATTTCATTCCATTATCTGTCTAACAAACTCTGAAATTTCTTCAAAAATATTAAATTTATTATTTACCATATTGTCAGCTCACAGCCTATACCACAAGCTAAAGTTTTCTATATAGATGAGACTAAAAACGCCAAAGCCTCATTCTGGTCTCTCAAAAAATATAAAGTCTCTTACACTAAATTCCATTCTGCTCAACAAAATAAATTATATACTCTTATTCAAGTTATTTGCCTACATCCTCACCCCATTAATATAGTCTCTGATTCCTTATAGTCAGTTTTTGTATTAAGAAATAAAAACCTCTACTATAAACTCCAATCAACCTATTATTCAACAACTTAAAAAATTACAATCCTCTATTAAAAACCATACTTCTCCCATTTATATTACCCATATTCAGACATATTCCTACCTTCCTGGTCCTATGACTCATGGTAATAAACAGACTGATAAACTTGTTTCTTTTGCTACTCCTAAAAAACAACATGCTCTGTTACACAACAATGCTGGCTCCCTACACCAGCTATAAAAAATCCCATACTGCCAGGCTAAAAAAATTATTAATAATTGCTCTACTTGTAAACCCCTACATCTTCGACCCATTACACAAGATATTAATCCTCAAAGATTACAGCCTAATAAACTATGATAGATGGATGTAACTCATTGTCCTAAACTTTCTCCATCTTCCTTCCTACATGTCTGTATTGACACCAATTCTTCTTTTATATGAGCCGCACCTCTTCGTGGTAAATCTACACATCACTTTATAACTCACCTATTAGCCTGCTTTGCTATAATAAAAACTACTAGTTCTATTAAAACAGATAATGGCCCTGCCTACACTTCAAGATATTTCAAACAATTTCTACAATCCTTTTCTATTAAACATATTACAGACATTCCTTATAATCCACAGACACAAGACATAGTCAAACGAACACACCACATACTAAAAATAAATAAAAAAATTAAAAAATACACAAAACACTGCTGTCTTCCTTATCTATAACAGACTTTACTAAATCCAACATAAGATATTTTCTAAACCCACAACTATTGCTCAGTTCAGTTCAGTCGCTCAGTCGTGTCCGACTCCTTGCAACCCCATGAATCACAGCATGCCAGGCCTTCCCGTCCATCACCAACTCCCAGAGTTCACTCACACTAATGTCCATTGAGTCGGTGATGCCATCCAGCCATCTCATCCTCTGTCGTCCCCTTCTCCTCCTGCCCCCAATCCCTCCCAGCATCAGGGTCTTTTCCAATGAGTCAACTCTTTGCATGAGGTAGCCAAAGTATTGGAGTTTCAGCTTTAGCATCAGACCCTCCAAAGAACACCCAGGACTGATCTCCTTTAGGATGGACTGGTTGGATCTCCTTGCAGTCCAAGGGACTCTCAAGAATCTTCTCCAACACCACAGTTCAAAAGCATCAATTCTTCAGTGCTCAGCTTTCTTTAGAGTCCAACTCTCACATCCATACATGACCACTGGAAAAACAGACGGACCTTTGTTCGCAAAGTAATGACTCTACTTTTGAATATGCTATCTAGGTTGGTCATAACTTTCCTTTCAAGGAGTAAGCATCTTTTAATTTCATGGCTGCAATCACCATCTGCAGTGATTTTGGAGCCCCCAAAAATAAAGTCTGACACTGTTTCCACATCTATATCCTATGAAGTGATGGGACCAAATGCCATGATCTTAGTTTTCTGAATGTTGAGCTTTAAGCCAACTTTTTCACTCTCCTCTTTCATTTTCATCAAGAGGCTTTTTAGTTCCTCTTCACTTTCTGCCATAAGGGTGGTGTCATCTGCATATCTGAGGTTATTGACATTTCTCCCGGCAATCTTGATTCCAGCTTGTGCTTCTTCCAGCCCATAATTTCTCATGATGTACTCTGCATAGAGGTTAAATAAGCAGCCTTGACGTACTCCTTTTCCTATTTGGAACCAGCCTGTTGTTCCATGTCCAGTTCTAACTCTTGCTTCCTGACCTGCATATAGGTTTCTCAAGAGGCAGGTCAGGTGGTCTGGTATTCCCATTTCTTTTAGAATTTTCCACAGTTTATTGTAATCCACACAGTCAAAGGCTTTGGCATAACAATAAAGCAGAAATAGATGTTTTTCTGGACCTCTCTTGCTTTTTTGATGATCCACTGGATGTTGGCAATTTGATCTCTGGTTCCTTTGCCTTTTCTAAAACCAGCTTGAACATCTGGAAGTTCGCGGTTCATGTATTGCTGAAGCCTGGCTTGGAGAATTTTGAGCATTACTTTACTAGTGTGTGCTGCTGCTGCTGCTGCTGCTAAGTCGCTTCAGTCGTGTCCGACTCTGTGCGACCACAGAGACGGCAGCCCATCAGGCGCCCCCGTCTCTGGGATTCTCCAGGCAAGAACACTGTAGTGGGTTGCCATTTCCTTCTCCAGTGCGTGAAAGTGAAATGTGAAAGTGAAGTCGCTCAGTCGTGTCCAACTCTTAGCGACCCCATGGACTGCAGCATACCAGGTTCCTCTGTCCATGGGATTTGCCAGGCAAGAGTACTGAGATGAGTGCAATTGTGCGGTAGTTTGAGCATTCTCTGGGATTACCTTTCTTTGGGATTGGAATGAAAACTGACCTTTTCCAGTCCTGTGGCCACTGCTGAGTTTTCCAAATTTGCTGGCATATTGAGAGCAGCACTTTCATAGCATCATCTTGCAGGATTTGAAATAGCTCAACTGGAATTCCATCACCTCCACTAGCTTTGTTTGTAGTGATGCTTTCTAAGGCCCACCTGACTTCACATTCCAGGATGTCTGGCTCTAGGTGAGTGATCACACCATCGTGATTATCTGGGTCGTGAAGATCTTTTTTGTACAGTTCTTCTGTGTAATCTTGCCACCTCTTCTTAATATCTTCTGCTTCTGTTAGGTCCATACCATTGCTGTCCTTTAATGAGCCCATCTTTGCATGAAATGTTCCCTTGGTATCTCCAATTTTCTTGAAGAGATCTCTAGTCTTTCCCATTCTGTTGTTTTCCGCTATTTCTTTGCATCAATCGCTGATGAAGGCTTTCTTATCTCTCCTTGCAATTCTTTGGAACTCTGCATTCAGATGCTTATATCTTTCCTTTTCTCCTTTGCTTTTTGCTTGTCTTCTTTTCACAGCTATTTGTAAGGCCTCCTCAGACAGCCATTTTGCTTTTTTGCATTTCTTTTCCATGGGGATGGTCTTGATCCTTGTTTTCTGTACAATGTCACGGACCTCTGTCGGTTCATCAGGCACTCTGTGTATCAGATCTAGTCCCTTAAATCTATTTCTCACTTCCACTGTATAATTATAAGGGATTTGATTTAGGTCATACCTGAATGGTCTAGTGGTTTTCCCCAATTTCTTCAATTTAAGTCTGAGTTTGGCAATAAGGAGTTCATGATCTGAGCCACAGTCAGCTCCTGGTCTTGTTTTTGCATTAACAACTTGTTTTGTATTAACAGCTATTGTTAATACAGGTTTATTTGTTTTAATTTTTTTAAACTTACCACAAGAAGATATCTTGACAAGAACAAAAAAACATTTCAAAAAATTTAAAGACTTGTCTCCTCCTCTGCCCATTTTATGTCAAGACGGGTTAAATAAACAATCAGAAAATCTGAAAATGAACATCTGAAAAATTAATCTTACAGAAAAAAGGGTATGCTATATTTCCCCAGATAGATCCAACAAACTCACATGGCTTCCTCTTCAAAAGATACAACCCAAGGGGTCCCTGGCTTTTGAGATAGAGGCAAAACAACAACCCCGCCTCAAAAAAAAAAAAAAAAATTCCAATACGGGCCATGGTGGCTCTAAAGATCTCCAAAAAACACCACCCTTGGTGATATCAACCTTATAATCTCCCCTCTTGGAGACAAATAAAAACCCTTACTAATCAAACTAAAAATCTGGTTTCTCAACAAAAAATGCCTCAAAGTCCCAAAAGCCTCACTATGCTCACTTTGCTTGCTTGCGCCTCCTCCGCTCAAACTGAACCGATTAATCACACTTACTGGACTTACGTACCCAACTCCCCTTTACTTCAGGTTGTAAAATAGACAGAAAAAAATCCAATCATATTAACCAATGACTCCATACATATGCCGTCACCCTAAAGCCTTAAAGGGCCCTCACACTCTATTAAAAACAAAACAAAACTAATTAATATCTCTCTAAGTTATAAAGTCCTTTTTTTGTGTACGAGCCCAACAAAATTATACATAAACATTAGCTGACAAACTTGGGCTTTTGTCCTGTCTCCAAAAAAAGACTTTCAGACACTACTTAGATTATTTACTGCCCTTTCTTTGTCCATAAACCATGTTTATACTACTAAAACTTTAGAAAAAAAGTTAGAAAAAAACCCCGAAAAAAACTATACAAAAAGTTTACTAATAAAAACTTTAAATATATTCCTGTTCATTGGGACAAATGTCAGGCCAAATCAAAAAAATTAATGTTTGTGGCTAATCGTACAATTGTCGATTGGAGACCCCATGGTATGTGGTTATCTAACTGCTCAGATGATATTGACAAAACTATATATGATTATGTTACTCAAGTAACATAAAAGGTTACTAATACTACAATAAAACATTACCATGACCAAAAGACTTCTTAGATGGCTTGACGGTAAAATGGCCCCCCCTCGTCCTCAAATCATTCTTGATAAACAGATTGGGCCTGAACAATGAGACATCTAAAAACTTGCTACAAACACTGAAAAACTTGAGACTTAGACCAGACATTTCACAAAAACTGCTGCTGCTGCTGTTTAAGTCGCTCCAGTAGTGTCCGACTCTGTGCGACCCCATAGACGGCAGCCCACCAGGCTCCTCCGTCCCTGGGATTCCCAGGCAAGAACACTGGAGTGGGTTGCCATTTCCTTCTCCAATGCATGAAAGTGAAAAGTGAAAGTGAAAGTGAAGTTGCTCAGTCGTGTCTGACTCTTAGCGACCCCATGAACTGCAGCCTACCAGGCTCCTCTGTCCATGGGATTTTCCAGGCAAGAGTACTAGTCATAGCCATAAAAATTATTTCTTTTGCTATATTCAATCATATTTTATACAAGCCTGTGTTTCACTTCCTTTTGTTATAGCTATAAAAATTTTACAATTCAATAAGACTTTATGTTCTGTAACTTACATAAATTGTAAATTATATACTTGTCTTAACTACTCTATTTCCTTAAAAAATGACTCCCTTTTGATTCTTCAATCTTGACATAATCTGTTCAGTTCAGTTGCTCAGTCGTGTCCGACTCTCTGCGACCCCATGAATTGCAGCATGCCAGGCCTCCCTGTCCATCGCCAACTTCCGGAATTCACTCAAACTCACGTCTGAGTCGGTGATGCCATCCATCCATCTCATCCTCTGTTGTCCCCTTCTCCTCCTGCCCCCAATCCCTCCCAGCATCAGAGAGTTTTCTAATGAGTCAACTCTTCGCATGAGGTGGCCAAAGTACTGAAGTTTCAGCTTTAGCATCATTCCTTCCAAAGAAATCCCAGGGCTGATCTTCAGAATGGACTGGTTGGATCTCCTTGCAGTCCAAGGGACTCTCAAGAGTCTTCTCCAACACCACAGTTCAAAAGCATCAATTCTTTGGCTCTCAGCTTTCTTCACAGTCCAACTCTTACATCCATACATGACTACTGGAAAAACCATAGCCTTGACTAGACGGACCTTTGTTTTGGTTACCAATAAATCTCCAGCAAACCTCAATTCAAACACATAATTTTATTCAAAATTAGACTAAAGATGCTCATACTATGTGGGCCACTCAGGCTCAAATAAATAAAGATATTAAAAAAACAAAACTAAACCACAAACAGCTATCAAATGGGTTAGTAATCAATTAACAGATATACAAAAACAGGTGATGCTAAAATGTGATTAAAATTCTACTCAATTTTGTGTTACTCCTATTCATTTCAATAATAGTGCCTACAACTGAAAACAAAGCAAATTTCATTTACAAAACATACATGATAATGCCTCTCTAAATATACAATTATTACAAAAAAAATTAAAACCTTTTCTAATAATCTGCCCTCTTCCACTAATTTAAAAACTCTAACTAAACAACTAACTGATCAATTATCAGGGCCAGACCCACACAGATGGTTTTAAAACATTACTCACAACATCAAGTCTTAATTTTAGTGATTGTCTTGACAATTATATTTCTTATCTACTGTTGCCTTCATACAAAGATTGTTAAAACTAAACAAACTCTTATAGCCAAAACTCTTTTTACAAATATTATAAATAAATTTTAAAAATGGGTAGAAATGGGTAGAAGTAAGGGTAAATATAATGGACTATTCTCATGAGTTTTAAAAATCACATTTGATGGTTGAAACAAAAAGTTACACCACCAATCTGATATGGAAATCCAATGTATGCACTTCACTCAAATGGGAAAATGTCAAAAACCAGTAGACTATGTTAAGTTAGGGTGTGTAATATCTAATGAAACCACTAACAAAAAAAAAAAAAAAAGAAAGCTGTAAAGAGACACTCAAAAATACTTTCAATAATTAACAATAGGATTCTAAAAAATATTCAAGTAACCCACAGAAAAGCATGAAAATTGGAAAAGAGGTATGATAAACAAGGAGCAAAAAATTTTAAAGTCCCAACTCATGTTTATGTACAAAACCAGTACACACTCATATTTAGCTATGATTATACTGTATTTTTGTTGCTATTTTTCTTCTGTTTCTCAAACATACTAAGATAATTCTTACCGATTTCTCTTTCTTCTGCCTACGACATTCTGTGGTCTCCACTCAAATTTGTCTTCTCAAAAGGTTCTTTAAAACTACTCCAATCAAGAGCAGCTTCTCTCATACTCAAATTATTCTGTATCATATTGACCTGTTTTGTTTTTATCACAGCATTTATTTATACTAGATAACTTCTTCTGTTTTTAAAAATTTAATGATTATTGTCTATGTTCCTTCATTAGAATATCAGATCCTGAGAAGAGAAACCTTTTCTGTCTTATTTGGACCTTTACCTCATTGCCTAGAACTGTGGTAAATGGTATGTATAGGCTCATAAATTTTTTTGCATAATTGAATATATTCAATAAGTATATTTTTGTAAATGTGCATTCCTTCAATGTATCAATTTACTGTAAATTAGTCAAATAGATAAAATATTTAAATGTTAAAAATAAAACCATAGTCAAGTAATAGAAGACAATTTTATAGCCTATGACATTGAATTTGTGAGGTGAAATCTATGCTTTTTAATTGATCTCCTTAATATGCTTTAAAAATCTTTTTCATCCATAATATTATAAGTATCCATATGATTGTATATGATGCTTTTGTTGTTTCTTATATTGCAACTACAAATTACACCTTTTGGAATTGGTGTTTTTTAGTGTAACGTAGGGGTGCAATGGGGCTTCCCAGGTGGCTCAATGGTAAAGAATCCTCTTGCAGTGCGGGAGACATGGGTTCTGTCTCTGGGTTACGAAGATCTCCTGGAGAAGGAAATAGCAACCCACTCCAGTATTCTTGCCTGGGAAATCCCATGGACAAAGGAGCCTGGTGGGCTACAGTCCATGGAGTGCAAGGGTTGGACATGAATTAGAGACTAGATGACAACAACAGCAAGGAATGCAATGCTGTTATTTTGTCCAAAATGTTTGGCTGAAGGTCCCAACAACATATATTTAACGAAACATCCTGCTCTTAATTTTTAAACTTACTTTTTAGTTGGAAGAAAATTGCTTTACAATGTTTTGTTGGTTTCTGCCATACTATTTAAATTTAAGTGACCCAGAGATTACATAAGGACACATCAGAAGTCTTATGTTCACATGGGCTCCCAGACTCTGTCACATGAAGGTAAACTCCTAAACAGATTTTTAAGAATAATAATGTATAGGTACACCCCCTCAGGTTTCTCCTTTTATTGACTTTTTCTTATTCTTTGACCTTCAGATCATAGTTTCAGCAACAGAGACCAGAAGCAAAGACAAATCAAACCTTCATTAAACTGATCTTATGAGCAGGGTATACAAGCTTTTATGGATATTTTCATTTCCCTTGGCCATATAGCTAAAAGGAGAATTGCTGAATCCTGTGGTCAGTTCATGTTAATCTTTTGAAGAAACTGCCAAACTGTTTTCCACAGTGGTTGCATGTTGTTTTATATCCCCACCAGCAGTGTATGAGGGTTTTGCTTTCTCACACCATTGCCAACACTTTGTCTTGGAGTCTGGCCATTCTGAGTATCATGTTGCATCTTTGGTTAATTCTTAAGAGTTGAAAACATGAAACAGTCCAAATGTCCATCGATAGGTGAACGGATGGACTAACTGGTGTAACCATAGAATGAACTACTCAGCAATAAAATAACAGGCTACTGATGCCCACAAATTTCAAAAACATTCAGCTGACACAAAGGATTACTTATTGTATAATTCCATTCATATGAAATTCTAGAAAAGATAAAAATAATCCACAGGGTTGAATGTGAGATCAATGGTTGCGGTTAGCAGTAGGAGTGAGATCTGACTGGGAAGAGGTATAGGAAACATTTTGAGTGCTGGAAAGTTGTACGTCTTGGTAGCAGTGGTGGTTATATAGACTCAGACATTTATCAAAATGCATGGAACTCAGGGCTTCATGTGTTCCAGTGGTTAGGATTCCATGCTTCTACTCCACGCAAGGGGCACAGGTTTGATTCCTGGTCAAGAACTAAGATTCCACATGCTGTGTGGCGAGGTGCCTCCCCACCCCCCAAAAAGGCATGGAACTTGAACTTTATGTTAAAATAGATATATTTTATCAATAAAATTTATTTTTTAAAATGTGGTTCTGAAGAAAGAATGAAGATAGGTAGACTAAAACTTATTAAAGGAACAATTTAAAAATTTTCGATTTATTTTTGGCTGTGCTGGGTTTTTATTGCTGTGTAGGCTTTTCTCTAGCTACAGTGAGCAGGGGCTACTCTCTAGTTGCAGTCCATGTGCTTCTCATTGCAGTGGTTCCTCTTGTTGCAAAGTAGAGGCTCTAGGGCTCTCAGCCATCAGTAGTTGGGGCTCCTGGGCTCTAGAGCACAGGCTCAATAGTTGTGGCTCAGGGGCTTAGCTGCTCCATGATATGTGGGATCTTCCTGAATCAGGGATTGAACCTGTGTCTCCTGCATTGGCAGGCAGATTCTTTACTACTGAGCCTCCAGGGAAGCCCTTAAAGGAATAATTTTTAAAATAGCAGGTCTAACTCCATTAGAAAGCAGCAATTGATCAGAGCCTGGGCCCTGTGGAGGACAGCTCTATCACTATTTTGTAAAGGGTAGCAAATACAGATGCACTGGTAACACACATATGCCCCAGAAGTGTAAGGCAAACCCCACAAAGATTTAGAAGCCTGATATCAATGATGTTTTTAGAAGTTTAGTGAACTAGGAATGCTGAGACAGCCCTGTAAAGTAAGGGACAAGTTATTTAAATTCACACTTGACACCACAAAGAGGTATAACACTTAGTGGAGCTCTCTGCATTAGGAAGGCATTTTGGAACACACTTGAAAATTCTACTGTGAACAGTTTCCAATTTTGAGTGAAGCTCAGATCAAGACCTTGGCAGCAGGCCCAGCGCAGGTGCAAGATTTCCTCCAGATGAAACTGTGAGATGCTTCAGCGCTTGCTGTTAGGACAGGAGGGAGATGGGATACTGTGTGGAGTGGACTTCAGTCTCTAATAAATTTACAAAGGCCTCAGATTTGGGAGGAAGACCTTGACTTCTGTGGCAGAGAACTATTTCACTATATCACTGGAGAAATAGATTCTGTGGCAACACACTCTAATAGAGATCAACCTTGTCACCACCATGTGGTCCTTGACCAGTGAGAGCCATCCTCAGATGGAGTATCAGGTTTGTTGACTGCTGCTACATCTCATCATATTGTGGAAATGATCTATTTGGAATTGGGCCCTGGAAAGTCCATAAAGTAAAATGGATGAATGGGGAGTCCAGAGCCCTATGTCATTCATGGGGACCTCCCTATGACCACTGGCTGAGGAGGAGACAACTCAGGCCTGGTTCACAGATACATCAGCACCATATGAAAGGCACCACTGATACGTGGAGCCCCCATTTTGTGAAGACCTTCCTAGTGGTCAAAGCTATGAGCAAGATACTTGGAAATCTGCTTTATGTAGGAGGAGGGATGCCTGGGAACATGGATATGAATGTTTCTTGGCAGAAGTAATTCACTTGTCTGGTTGTTAGAATCCCAACAGGACACAAAACTGGGACACCAGCAACAAGAAAGTGTGAAGGAAAGGTGATGTGGTTGAACTTGGTACTTTGGTCATGGACATGAAGCGTGTGGAGTTTTGTGTTTCACACTGATGCCTAAAAGAGACAGAGAAAGCAAACAGGACAGAGAGGCTCATTTTGTGCAAATGCAACAATATATTTTAAGGCAGAGAAAGTGTAGTGATGGAATCATGATCATGGGTAAGTCCACTAGTATTAACATTTATCTGCTACCTAGAAGCAGTCAGTCTGACACACAAGAAAGAGGCCTGTTGACTGTCCCTAAATTTTACTGTATGTACTTGTGAACCAATGACAGGGTCTGTCCTCAATGACATCCAACTTCTATATTTTTGATATTACAAAGATAAGTCCTTCATAAGTTGTCCCTCTATTTTGGTCCTTAAGATCCCATAATCAATTAACCACTTCCAAAGACTTCTGTAGGTCAAGCAATTCTGATTACCACAATGACCTTGAGCCCACTGTAGTTGTAACGGATGAGGTAGGTGGACGGCCACCGGAACATGATCATTACCACAAGGCCCTTAAGGAGGGACCATTAACCCAGCAGTTAGAAGTCCTACTAGGTCAATAGTCAGACTTGCAGGGGTCCTGGGTCAGAGGGAGTTCGGTGAGAGATGGATTGGTGGCCTTCTCCCTGGGGCCCTTCAGACTTTCTGGCCTTGGGACAATGGGTGAAATGGGGAGCCCAGGGACAAGTTGGGGGCCAGCTGGGTCCTGGACACCTGGCTCCTTCAGTGATGATTGCTGGACAAAACCTGGGGACCTGACTCTAAGGGCCCTTCCAGCTGAGATCTGCCTCCTCAGTCAGGCATGGGCACTGGTGGGAGGACCCAGACTAGATGCTGGACAAAAACTCTCAATCAGGGTGACCAGTTCACACAGGGAACCCCTGTTCTTAAGCAGGGCCTGGACCTCAGAGGGTGAAAGTCAAGGCTCAGGACCTTGAACAAATAAAGTGAGGGATAATGATGCTGCTTTGCTTACAAGGTTTGCCAGTGTTAAAAGCTGCAAGGAGGAATGGAGACAGAACTAAATGCCTCCTCTTTTCTTTCTTCTTAACAGAAAATAACATTTAAAAACATATATTTATTTGTTTTTGGCTGCTCTGTCTTTGTTACTATGTGTGGGCTTTGTCTAGTTGAAGAAATCAGGGGCTATTGCCTAGTGGCAGTGTGTGGGCTTTCCATTTCAGTGGCTTCTCTTGTGGAGCACAGGCTCCATGATACATAGCCTCAGGAGTTGCAGCTCACAGGCTTTAAAGCACAAGCTCAGTAATTGTGGTGCTCCGGCTTAGTTGTCCCAAAGCATGTGGAATCTTCCCTGACAAGGGATTGAACTGGTGTCCCCTGCATTGAAAGGGAGATTCTTAACCACTAGGCCACCAGGGAGGCCCTAACATTTGTTTTGTTAGATGTTTATAGGCTCATTGTGACCTGACCATGATCTGACCATGATCTGACCTCAAGGACTCACATTTTCCTAGGATGCTGGGGATCCCATCACCCAGCAGTTTCTCAGGGCCCTGGCAGAAGTGTCTTCTAGTCCCTCTTGGAGGTCAAAATTGGGGAAATTGGTGAGTAAATTACTCATGATAAATCTACATCAACAACCATATTTCCTTCAGTATTTATATTATGGCAGGGCATTTCTGGTATCTTAGTATTGGCCTCTGCCCGGTTCAGCTTTCAGCTAATTAACTAAACAGAAACAAAGGTACCAATAGATCAACAAAATCAAAATCTTGCTCACTGTAAAAGCTAATAGACATACTTCTGCCAAGATGGAATAAGAAAACAGAATTTATTGATATTATTAATGAACAATTCAATGTAAGCACAGAGAAGATTCCAGTTAGTAAGAAAATACCTATAACTTGATGTCAATACATCATATAAATTACTAGAAAACCAGCCTACTCAAACTTCCTAGATAATCTATGAAGCAGGGGCTTCCCTTGTGGCTCAGTGGTAAAGAATCTGCCTGCCAATGAAGGAGATACAGGTTCGACCCCTGATCCCATATGCTGTGGAGCAACTAAGCCCATACACTACAACTACTGAGCCCGTGCTTAAGAGTAACTCTGAGCCTATTAGCCGAGGCTACTGAAGCCCACATGCCTAGATCCTATTCACCACGAGAGAGGCCACCTCAATGAGAAGCCTGCGCACGGTAACTAGAGTAGCCCCTGATTGCCACAACTAGAGAAAGCCCATGCAGCACTGAAGACCCAGCACAGCCAAAAATAAAACAAATGAAATTATTTTTTTAAAAATTTAACAAAAACCTATAAAGCAATGTGCAGAAATGTGAGTCCTATGGTATCTTCAGTGCTGCTACTGCTGCTAAGTCACTTCAGTCGTGTCCGACTCTGTGCGACCCCATAGATGGCAGCCCACCAGGCTCCGCCATCCCTGGGATTCTTCAGGCAAGAACACTGGAGTGGGTTGCCATTTCCTTCTCCAGTGATGAAAGTGAAAAGTGAAACCGAAGCTGCTCAGTCGTGTCCGACTCTCAGTGGACCCAGGGACTGCAGCACCAGGCTCCTCTGTCCATGGGATTTTCCAGGCAAGAGTACTGGAGTGGGATGCGAGTTGCTAATCCTTTTCAGGGTGTTGCCTAGCTTCTGGAATGCATGTGGTGCATCAGGTCTCCAAGCTACTGGCAACTTCCTGCACAACTTGTTTGACTGGCATGATTTCACTGCTGCGGTGGAGCATGCTTCTGTGCATGTTCAGATAGTCTGGATCTCTTCAAGCTATATTATAACAATCCAGGAGTAAAACTGAATGTGTAGTGCTGTCTGCTCCATGGTAATGAAAATTTTTCCTTTTTCCTAAGAACGATACAAAGAATGCATTTGTGAAATCAAAGGCTGCATATTATGTATCTAAAGGCATGAAAATCTGCTTTAGAAACAATGCCACGTGTGCAAATTGGATCACTACTTGACTGAGCTTGTGTCCAGTCTATAGTCATTCTCTAGGCCTCGTTAGGCTTCTACACCATCTATGCTACCTAATTAAACAGGATTATGATAGGAATGGTCACCTTGCCAATCTTTAAGAACACACTAATCTGCCACCCTCCCTGCTGAGCCCTTTACCTGGAATGGGAATGCAATATATATATATATATATATATATATATATTCATTTACTATCTTATCTGGGGAGTAAGTTTCAGAGCCATCCATCTGGCCTCCTCACCATGGTGGCCCTTAACCAAAGACCAGGGATCCAATGCAGGGGTTACTCTAATGGCCAAGAATGTCAATCCTGTCCAACAGCAGTCTCTTCCACCAGGGCTGATTTGGCCACTATTGAACATCTAAAATAAGAGACGAAGACTGAGTCCCCAGTATAGTACCATTACTAGGAAAGACCAACTAGCACTTGACTATTTTGGCCCTCAAAAGGCCAGTGTTTGTCCTCACAGGAAAATCTAATATTCCAGGCATGTGTTTTCTTTCCTGCCCCCAGGGCCTCAGCCAGCACCACTATCCAAAGGCTTACAAAATGTCTGGTCAGCCAGTATGCTATCCCACATACACTGCATCAGTCCAGAGGACCCACTTTGCATTAAAGAATGTGCAAAACTATGTCCAGCACAAAAGGACCCACTGCATGTACCAGAAGCTGCTTCTGCAAGAGAGCTTTGGAACAGCCTAGTGAAAGCACAGTTGAAGCCCCAGCTCAGAAGCAATATTTTGCCAGGACAGGGTGCTGCCCTTCAGAGTCCAGTCTACGAAATGGACAAAAGCCAGTGCTGTGTTCTCAGAGTGGAAGAACCCAGCAGTGAGGGTAGGCCTCACCAACCACCACTACCAAAGGCCCTCCAGGGGCCCTTGTGCTTCCTGGACACCCCACTCCAGGCTGCAGAGTTAAGAGGTCTTGAACCCCACAGGAGACATACATTTCACCAGGGACAGAGCGTTTTCCACTTAATTAATAAAGACAGAAACGACTTGAGGATTGTGCTCCTTATAACCAGGGACCAGCAGGAAAGAGGAGCTGTTGTCTATGCAGGGTGTCTGATACATCATGGGGAGAATGGGCTGCCATCATACACAGGGCAGGGAGTCTGAGTTGATGCGGGTAACACACTGAGATCCTTCTTGGAGTTTCCTTGCCCACTTGTGATGGTAACTGGAGAAACACAGCAGCTTGGGTGTGTGAAGGGCATGGTGACCAGGGCTCAGAGCCCTTAGGAATGAGGATCTGGCTCACGCTGATGCCAGCAATGGTGGTAGCTGTGAGAATCTGGAATGCATAAAAGGTGAGAGCAAACAGTTGCAACAGGAGGGCTGTAGTTCTTCCTGATTTTCCTCTTCTTAGTCTCTCTCTAGGCAAACCCAACCTTGGAAGGGATGCTCTGTGCAGTTGTGGAGCTGAACCACCCAGATCCCTCTTCCAGGAACAACCTGATGCCCAGAGGCAGGGACTTCCTCCACTTGCCAGCTTATCCAGAGTTGGTCTCAGGGGAAAAGGGCTGCTTCACCTGAGATCACTCTCTCCTCAGGGCAGCCTGCCTCTACTGACTGACAGCTCAGGATTGTAAGGGCCTGAATGTCATGGCCAAATATGTGACACTTTTACGAGTGATTCTCTTCAGAGCCTTTGCTGGTCTGGCCAAGGTCTCCACAACCTACAGTGCAGTTGTGATTTTCCTCTGACCAATCCATTCCTTTCTCTTCTCCCATTACTTCATGTTGATTCTCAAAAAACATCTTGCACCTCAAAGTTCACCTCTGCCAGGAGCCAGCGTGAGGAACTCCGCCCATGGCAAAGGTCATGAGGAAGGAGGCTTGACATACGTAAAGGCAGGATTGAGCTTCAGGAGTCCCCCTGGAAATTCTTGAGCATCTACCTCCAAAACCAGAGTCTGCCTACTTTACTGCTTTGTGCTCTCACCTCTGACTTTACGGGGGGCTATCCCCCACCACCATCTCTCTTTCTGAAAAAGAGTTAACTTACAGCTCCAGTTAATAAAGTTCCTGGGCGCGACAAGAGTGTTTTCGTTCACAAACCCTTCAGATGGCTCTCTAACTTGCCTGACAGGCTTACCCGGACTCCTACAGCTATGCATACAATTGTTTACAGTCTCCCAACCGCGAGAGGCATGGGAAGCTTAAGATATTCAAATAGTATAGAGCCTCTCGGAGAGTTAGAAATTGTTAGAATAGAACTAGTAGAAGATTTCATTGTTGAGCCAATGCTTGCTGCCAAGCTTCCACATCCCCTGTATTGTATCCTTGGAAGTGTATTAATTAATATAGTTGGTATGTAGAAAAAATAAGTAGTGGCCTTGGTGTTAACAACTTTATACCCTTAAGGTAATAAATTCTTTCCTTTGTTGTAAACCCACTGCACATCTGCCCTGTAGGAATGCAACTTTATCTAACACCTTCGGAGGATGGCGCCAAACTTTAAAATAATTACTCTTAGAGAAAATAAGTCTTATGGTTGACAAACCTTTATCAGAGTCATAAAATGTTAACAGGCCTTCTGGCCAGAAGATGATATAAATCACAGAAACTATTTGTATACGATAAGTTTGCAGAAAAGAAACACTGGTTTCGATAAGGATCAAAGACTGCTGACTTTGCATGATTTCACACCCCCTATTATCCTCTATGTGCAACTTAGGGTATAAAAGCCCCTGTTGAAAATAAATCTATGGGCCTTGCTCACTGAAGCTTGGTCTCCCCGTGTCGTTCTTTCTTGTTTCCTTTTCCTCCTTTTCTCCTCTGTTCTTCCTTCATGCCAAAATAATTTGGAGCACGGGGGTCCTCTGCAACCACTTATTTGCCTGGGCTTCTAAGACCCACTCGAGAAGGTGTCTAAGGTGGGGCACCTTCCGCTATTTGAGAGGGCGCCTGCAGCCTCTGTGGTCAGAGCAAGTTTGGTGTCACGAACTTTATTGATTTCCCGTGTAAACCAGTTATTATTGAGCATCTAATAAATCTCTCAGCCTTTGCTATACCTTAATCGCCAACGCTGTCATCCTGAGGGAATCCCTGGATCCAACCGGGGCTGGACCCCGGCACACCTCAGTATCTGCTTCCAGAGGCCCCAACTTATGATACAGTCTGATCTTGCTGTCAGTGAGGAGCAGCACTTGGGTTGTAATAATGAACACAACTTGAACCAGCTGAAACAAACATGGGGATTTATTATAAGGATATTTGGGATATCTCACAGAAAAAAATCCAATAAGTCCAGGCAGGAAAATGGCAGAGATGAACCCAGACTTCAAGACAAGAACCAGATCCTGGAACCCAGCCAGGATGCTCATGACTTGGCTTCCACGGTGGCTTCACACTTCTCTCATTGCAGCTATGCCTCCTCATGTGGTAGAGAACACAGCCACTGACACCACTCACATTTATGTACCAAAGCTTCAGTTGTTAAAATTATATAGACAAACAAGAGAGTCCTAGCTTTCCAGAAGCTTCCTAATGGGAAAGATAAAACATGCAACGATTTTATCACCAGTGAAATACATGTACAGGTTCACATAGGTTGAATAGGTATTTAACAAGGAACAAAGGCATTTCAGTGGCAGTAGATCGACAAAAAAGCACACACACACAAAAGCGTAAAATGAGAGATTGTAGAACTCTCAAATAGTTTAAGGACGCAAAAACAAAACAAAACCAAAACTGTAAGAGGAAAGATAAAGTATTCAGAAATTATGAACAGGTATGGTTTTGTATAAAAGTCCTCATATACCATGAGGATATTACAGCTTAAGTCCACAATTGCGTGTGTGTGTGTGTGTGTGTGTGTGTGTGTGTGTGTGTGTGCACGCACACACATGTGCTCAGTCATGTCCAACTCTTTGCAACCTCATGGACTGTAGCCCACCAGGATCCTCTGTCCGTGGGATTTGCCAGGTAAGAATACTGGAGTGGGTTGCCATTCCTTCTCCAGGTGGATCTTCCTGATCCAGGGACCAAAGCCATGTCTCCTGTGTCTCCTGCATTGGCAGGTGGATTCTTTACTGCTCAGCCACTTGGGAAACCAAGTCTACAATTAGCCATATGGTATTTCAATACAAGAGTGTATAGTCAGAATTGCATCTTAAAATAACTAGTATATATATAAGTGCAAAAAATGGACTGAAAGGATGAAAAGGGCAAAAAATATGCATACAGCTGCAAAAGTCATGGATGAATTAGTTAACTGGCATGCAGGCCAGCACTAGGTGCTCAGCATCTGAAAACTTGTTGGTATTATGTTTGTAGGCTAACAAACTCAATGAAATTGACAATCTGGGCACATACTGGAGTAAATGACCAAATGACTGAGATCTTGAGTGTAGAGTTCAAATATCTATGGATGTATACTTTGCTATGTAATGCAGATATTGGTAGGTATGTCTGGTATTCTTCGGGTTCATTTCATCTCAGGGTTATACATGTGATCAAAATGTCAAAGGAAACCAAAATATCAGGAACATATAGACCCATACAGATAATGGTGTCTGAAAATATCAAAGCCCACAAAGAAAAACTGAACACAAGGCAATCCTGGTATAGGTCTCAGAATTCATAGATAGGACCTCCAGAAGATCCAGTACTTAGTGTAAGGAATATAATAGAAAGTATGCCCTGCAGGATTGTTTCCACACCAGGGGAGGAACCTGGGTGGTGAAAGAGGAAAGGGAAAGAGATGCTCCTCCTCTCAATTATTGAGCTTCACAAAACCATAGGTAAATCCAGCCTAACTTTAAAATTGGCTTTCTTCTTGATGCAGCATTTGTAGTAGAATCAGTGAGGAGAAACATATTTTTGTGGTTTACCAAGGTGTCTTAAAAATGTAACACTAAGAATCTCTAATTTCAGAATCAGAGGCCTCTTGTGACCCTTCAGAAGACAAAATGCCAGGTGAGTTCTACACCACACACTTGGGATGTGGAACATCAGGTATTTTGATAAACAAAAGCCCTGCTGCCAGCATCAGCCCTGGCACGGGATGACTGACATCAGACCCTTAGGAATCACATTTGCCCTTGGGATTCAATCAAAAGGCCAGTGAAGTTTCATCATCTCATAAAGGAAGTTCTAAGATTAACTGCTTAATAGTTCAAAAATAATCTAGAACAGGAGTGAGAAAAACTTGGAAGTTTTTAGACAACAGACTCCTGGGCCCAATCCAAGACCCAACAAGTCAATCACTGGGCTGAGGAAAGAGACCCAGGATAGATGGAAAAGAAAAAATGGAAAACAACAACAACAACCCACAAAGTAAAACACCACACTGTAACTACTTGTTCTTTTACATAGGTCTGTTTCACCAACCTGGTAAAATGACCTTAAGGTATTAGTGAGAAAAGTCCATACATTTACGTATGAATAAAAATTTGGGAAATAGGATTTTGTTGAAATTCTGGTACAATAGTTCATGAAATTACCCTCATTTACTTAATATTCAAATTTTACAACAATGATGTAAAATTGTAGGTAAAGAAAAAAATGCTGCTAGAATCAAAGTTACCAAACACCACACTGTTAAAACGACTTGCACATGAGAGAAGACCTGATTTTTCCAAGTGTGGAAACTAGACTAGACTTTTCTGATTTTCACCATCATACAAAAAACATAGTTGATTTTGTCGAACAACATTATAGAGAAATTACTACAAAAGTCTAAATAGACGTAGGCATGGGTCATGCATTTCCAGAAGGAACACCCTTATAAAATGGTAAGCACACATGGGAACTTTCTCTTGTGCATGATATGACAGTTGAAAGGCAAGTGAAACACAAATATTTCCAATGATGAAATAATAAAAAGCTTGTTTTCTGATACCTGTCTGGTAATCACAGAAATCTGCAGGAAGGCAAAATAGGCTTCCTGGGATACATAAAAAATATGGTTCTCACCACAAAATCTTCTGTCCTTTATATTCTCTGGATAGTGACTCTCAAATAACTAGTTTCTTCATCTAATTTTTACAGGATATTTTAGAAAACACCAAAAACATAATAGCAGCACACAATATTCATGACAATTCATCACAGTAAATTAAAATACAAGTTGTTCTTGGGTGACATAACACTTAAGATACACACACTGGATGCATGGAGGTACCTCGTTACACAAGGAGGGCATTCTGCTCCAAGTTAATGCCACTGAGCAGGAGTGCAGAGCCACAGTGCTCACTCCTCACAATTCACTCGTACCATTCTGCAGTTCTACACTAGAATACTTATTAACAAGGTTTTATATAAACTGTTTCTCAGAGTCTAGGATCCAAAAGACTTTATATAATGTTGGCTTTTGCTACTAAAGAGAAAGGTCACTGACAACAATAGAGCCTTTTATAAACTAACAAATCATAAGGAAATGTGTTGATATTACATGCTACTTACTGAGCAGTAAGACATGTCCTATGAGTTACCATTTTTATAGTATTATTAAAATAGAAAAACCAGTGGCACATAGTATGTCTTGATAGACATCAGAGGCACTACAAGGCATGTACATCTCATGCTCCCAATTACATTACCATCTGTAATTCCAAAATACAAAACACAACCTGTGACACAGGAAAATAAGCCATAATTATATACCATGGAGAAATTTTGTATTCCAAAGACTCAATTTATTGACGTTTTTAGAAACTTCATACTTGAGCCTTAATATAATTTAGAACCAGTTATTTTTGGTACCCATGTCTATAAAGAGTGCATGGCTTTCTATTATAGCATTATTTCAAGGGGCATGTATTTCTAATGTCTTTAAACTGTTAGGTACACCCACAGGACACAATATGGTGGGGTTACTTGCCGAAGATTGTCCTATATTTAGTATTTTCAAAGAATTCATTCCTGAGGGCATCTTCTTATGTACAATGAGCTGTTATTTCTTGATGAAAATATCACCTCACTTGCTGTATTCGTGAAGTTTTCCTTAACTCACTGGAATAGGGTTCATTTTCAGTGGTAATTTTTCCAATGGCTAATGAAATTTGATCTCTGGAAAGCTTTCTGATAGTCACAGTATTCTTTTGTACTGTTAATTTTCTACTGTAAAAGGTTTGATGACAGTTTGAAAGCTTTCTGAAATCCACTGCAATTCATAGGGTCATTCTCCCTCTAAGGAGTCTAATATAATAAACACATTAGTCTGCTGAAAGCTTCCCTGACATAACCTATTTAGAGTTCCTAACTTAAAAGTGTATTCAGACATATAAAGTGATGTAACTATTATCTGAAAGATTTACCATAACTGATGAAGATCTCTGTCAAAGACTAACATTAACACCATTCTTAGGATTTCTTTACTGTATGAGTTCTCCGATGATTAATGAGCTGTGACTTTTGGGAGAAGGCTTTCCCACATTCACTGCATTGAAAAGGTTTCTCTCCTGTATGGATTCTCTGATGATTAACAAGCTGTGACTTCTGAGAGAAGGCCTTTCTACATTCACTGCAACTGTAGGGTCTCTCTCCCGTGTGTGTCCTCTGATGTGGTATGAGGTGTGACTTCCTAGAGAAGGCTTTGCCACAGTCGTTGCATTCAAAGGGTTTCTCTCCTGTATGTGTCCTCTGATGATTTATGAGACTTGACCTCTCCCTGAAGGCTTTCCTACATTCACTGCATTCATAAGGTTTTTCTCCTGTATGAGTTCTCTGATGTCTAATTAGTTCTGATTTTTCAAAGAAAGCTTTTTGACAAAGACTGCATCCATATGGTTTCTCTCCTGTATGAATTCTCTGGTGAGTATTGAGCTGTGACTTCTGGGAGAAGGCTTTTTCACAGTCCCTGCATGCATAAGGTTTTTCTCCTGTATGGGTTCTCTGATGTGTTGCAAGGCTTGACTTTTCACCAAAGGCTTTCCCACATTCACTGCATTCATAGGGTTTCTCTCCTGTGTGTGTCCTCTGATGTGATATGAGATGTGACTTCTGACAAAAGGCTTTCCCACACTCACTGCACACATACGGTTTTTCTCCTGTATGAATTCTCTGGTGATTAGTGAGGCTTAATTTTTCACTGAAAGCTTTCCCACATTCACTGCACTCGTAGGGTTTTTCACCTGTATGAGTTCTCTGATGCCTGACAAGCTGGGATTTCCTACTGAAAGCCTTCCCACACTTAGTGCATACAAAGGGTTTCTCTCCTGTGTGTGTCATCTGATGTGATAAGAGGTGAGATTTCTGGGAAAAGGCTTTCCCACACTGGATGCATCCATGAGGCTTCTCTCCTGTATGGGTTCTCTGATGGTTAATAAGACTAGACCTCTCTCTGAAGGCTTTCCCACATTCACTGCATTCATAGGGTTTCTCTCCAGTATGAATTGTTTGATGTCTAATTAGCTCTGATTTCTCAAAGAAGGCTTTTCTACAATCGCTACATCCATAGGGTTTTGTTCCTGTGTGGGTCCTGTGATGTGTGACAAGCTGTGACTTCCTGCTGAAGGCTTTTCCACATTCTCTGCATTCAAAAGGTTTCTCTCCTGTATGAATCCTTTGATGATTGATGAGATTTGACTTTTCACTAAAGGCCCTCCCACATTCAGTGCATCCATAGGGCTTCTCTCCTGTGTGTGTCCTCCAATGTGATATGAGATGTGACTTCTGGGAGAAGGCTTTCCCACACTCACCACATTCATATGGTTTCTCTCCTGTATGTGTCCTCTGATGGGATGTCAGCTGTGACTTTTGGGAGAAGGCTTTCCCACACTGGCTACAATTGTAAGGTTTCTCTCCCGTATGAGTTCTATGATGTGTAATAAACTGTGACTTCTGGGGGAAAGTCTTGCCACATTTACCACAGCCATAGGCTATTTCTCTTATATGTCTGCTCTGATGTTTAATGAGACTTGATTTCTTACTGAAGCGTTTCCTACATTCACTGCATTCATAGAGCTTCTCCCCTGAACGACTTCTGTGATATATGATGATCTGTGACTTCTTATAGCTAACTTTATCACATGCATAGTATTTTAACCAAGTATCAGTTTCCTCAGTCTTGGTATGGAGAAATAATTTATCAAATATGTTTAAGTCAGCTGGTTCCATTCTTCCATAGTTTGCTTTCGGAATAAGAAAATCTAAATGATGTTTTAAAATTAATCCATCTATGTCACCTTCTTTGTTTGATTTCCTTAAAGGAATAAAGTTCATGCTCAGATTAAACTTTTTTCCAAGTGCATCACATTCATGATCTTGTTTCATATTTTTAAACTTCTTGTTATCCTTGTGCCAAGTCATGTGACCATTTACTTGAAAGACTTGATCTATGAAGGAAAAAAAAAAATCCCATAAGTCTTTCCATAGTCGTGTTTATTGAATAAAAACCTAGAAATGCTATTTGAGGGAACTAATGCCTTTTAATGTTTAGTTTCCTAGTATGACTGCAATGTCTAACCTCTAGGTATTGAAAAACACTTTAAACACTGTAAACAAGAACAGAAAGCAGACAGTAGATTAAGTTTAAATGAAACTGACCACCAACTTGGAGCAAAGGGAGTAACTGCTGAACAGGCTACATGGGCTCACTCCACAGGTCCTCAGTGTCATCTGCCCCCCTTCAGCCACACTCAGAGGACACTGCAGCTCAGGCCAATTGTGGGGCCCAACCAGCGTGCCCACATCGCTCCACCATGAGATGGAGAGATGGGCTGCAAGTGCATTTTGGGGCCATGTGCAGGGATGCCAGATACTCTGGAGCCCTAATATTCCCTGGGGCAATACTCAGTCACTGAGGGACAGGAGGCAGAGTGTGGTACTAGCTTTCTGGTTCCTCAGAGGGTTCCCAGAAGCACACTGTTCATGCATTCCTCTCTCACCCCATCTCACTTCCCCTTCTCCCACTAACACTGTGGAGATCACAGTCCCACTAAGTATCTCAGGGTCTGCTTTTGAGGCACCTTGAATTAAGTCAGTGTCACACAATAGGAAACGAGGAGGAGGGCCCAGCTGATCAGAGCAGTGCTGGATGCTTGGTGGTGCCACGTAACTCACAAAAGAAGGTGAGAACTGGGATCTACACTAGCTAGTAATTTGGGAAGTTCAGACTAGCCTTAGTTTTAAGTGGGAATAGAGAAGTCTTTCAAAAGATGTTTTCCAAAGGTAAAAAACTTAGTAAAAAAAAAAGGTAGAAAAGAGGTAATTCCATATACTCCATGTCTAAGCTACAGAAAAAGCACAACAGAACTTGACCAACTAGGGGAGAAGTGGACCAACAGTTTGGGAGGAATGATAATCCACTTTCTGACATAATAAGGCTGAACAGAGAGGGTTTCACATCAGAGACACCCAAAGCGAGGAAAAATAAAGCCCTGATGGTCAAGCACAGGTGTCTTTGACCACAGAGAGAAGGGAGGACAAAAGGAGATTAACCACATCAGGAGACAGAATACCTAACAAGAAGTCAAAGTCCCAGATGTGAAAGACTGGGAATAACGTCATGGGCCAAACCAGCTGGAAACATTTCACTTCAAGCTACGAGCAAAGAAGCCACATGTAATGTGATTCACTTCAGTAGCTCATGTTAACTGTCCTGAATCACCGCTAAGGGTTTGAGATTTTGAACAGAGCCCTCTAAGGCACATTTCAAGGATGCCAACCACCACCCTGCTGAGAATGACTTCCACCTTCTCTCCTCTGTCTGGTCTTCATACACTCACCTATTGAGCCTGAACTTGGAATTTCTCCATCTCCTGTCCATGGGTCTTCTCCTTGCTCCAATTTAAGGATGACACCAGGTTTCATAACTTCATACCCTGTTCAGGGAAAATCACAAAGACCTTGGCCCCTACTGCATGGCCTTTGAGGCCTCTGAAGAAGGAGCAAGGTTTGGAATTAGTTGACCCAGTGAAGCCACCCACATGAATACCAACAAAGTAAACAATCCTCAGAGGAATGGTAACAGTCTTCCCAGTGGATAATATGGTCTAAGAATCTTTGATTTCTATAACTCAAGTCCAAAACCATAAACCCTTCAGAGTCTCTGTAGTTGGTCTGCTCTGGTTCAAATTCAGGCTCATTTCCTAGCTGTCAGGCCTTGGGAAAAATACTTAACTTTTTTCTTTGTCTCAATTTCCTCATTAGAAAAAAAAAAGAAAAAAAAAAAAAGAGTGCAACACATCTGCCACACAGGATTGCTCTTACAATTGAGTCAATATAAGAACAATATGTGAAATTCGGTAAATTACATGCCTCAGGAGCTTTGTTGTTGTTCAGTCACTCAGTCATGTCCGACTCTTTGTGACCCCATGGACTGCAGTATGCCAGGCTTCCCTGTCCTTCACCATCTCCCAGAGCTTGCTCAAACTCATGTCCACTGAGTCAGTGATGCCATCCAACCATATTCAATCTTTCCCAGAATCAAGGTCTTTTCTAATGAGTTGACTCTTCACATTAGGTGGCCAAAGTATTGGAGCTTCAGTTTCAGCATCGGTCCTTCCAATGAATATTCAGGATTGATTTCCTTTAGGATTGACTAGTTTAATCCTCTTGCAGTTCAAGTGACTCTCAAGAGTATTCTCCAACACCACAGTTCAAAAGCATCAATTTTTAAACACTCAGCCTTCTTTATAGTCCAACTCTCACTCACATCTATATATGAAAACTAGAAAAACCATAGCTTTGACAATATAGACCTTTGTTGGCGAAGCCTCAGGAGCCTAACTACAACTATTACTATTAGCTTCAGAGGCGGCACAATGAAATTAAGACTTCATTATTGGAAAGTGAGGTTCAAATACTTTCCCTGGGACTGTCATAGTCCAAGAACTTTGATCTCTAAAATTTAGGTCCAAATCATTAAAAATTTTGCAAGTCCCAGAACTCTCAGAAACTAAAGAAGAACAAGCAAGGTACTAGATACAATATGAGGTCTTCTGGGAAGTTTTTCTTTTTTTGGCCATGCCACAAAGCTCTCAGGATTGTAATTCCCTGACCAGGGATTGAACCCAGGACCCCTGAAGTAGAAGCACAGAGTTCTAACTGCTGGACTGCCAGGGAAATCCTGGGTAGCTTTTCTTACCTAGTGACACGAGACTGCTATAATTCTCCAACATGACATCCTTGTATAAGTCCTTCTGATGGGGGTCCAGTAGCTGCCATTCCTTCTGGGTGAAGTCCACAGATAAATCTTCAAATGAGAATGACCCCTGTAAGAGCACAATCCTAGTGAATCAGAAGCAGGAATCACCAGGTGATGTAGGAAACAAGTACCAGAGCTTAAACACATCATTCTTATCATGGCAAGTTACAGAATGTCTATTGGGTCCCAACTTTTGCACTCTCTTTTGTGAGATAAAAGGCAATTATGCATTCTTTCATCCTCTCATTTACATGAGAGCTGAAATACATGACTTTAAATTTTCCAAACCACCAACAAAGTTTTCATTGAATGTCAAATTTGGCACCAGAAGAGGCAGTGACAAAAGAAAGATAATAAAACAATATCCTCAAAAACTTCTTAGGTTGTAGACATACACAAATATGTACACTTATAAATAAAGCAAGCTGCTTTAAGAGTTGAGGCAGAAAGGCCAGTGAGGGCATGACATGGGTCAGAGAGGGAGCCCAGCACTCCATCTATGGTCATATCAGTCTCTATTGAAGAGATGATACATGAAATAAAGTTTTAGGAAATTAGTAGTGGTTTCCAGAGAAAAGGGGGTACAAAAGCATTCTGAGTGACAGCAGATCCAAAATGGGGACCCAAACTGCTAGGGGTAACACAGTATAAACAGTTCAGTCAGACAAGGTCACAGGGTACATTGTAGTGACTGGACTGCAGGCCACAGTGGGAGCAAGGCAGATGTGGTTACCACACCTTATCACTGCTGACAATTAGCCATTAGAGCTTTTACAGGATGGAAGTGATATAACTTAATTTAGGTTGCAGAAAGATATCCAGATATTTTAAAAATTAATTTTATTTATTTATTTTTATTTTTGACTGCTCTAGATCTTTGTCGCTGTGCGTGGCCTTTCGCTTGCTACAGTGCACAAGCTGCTCAGTGAGGTGGCTTCTCCTGTTGCAAAGCACAGGCTCTAGGGCATGGGCTTTTGGTAGTTGTGGCATGCAGGCTCTAGAGCAAGCAGGCTTAAGTAGTTGTGGCTCGCAGGCTCTGGAGTGTAGGCTCTGTAGCTGCATGGGCTCAGTTACCCCATGGCATGAGGGATCTTCCCAGATTGGGGATCGAACCCCTATCTCCTACATTAGCAGGCAGATTCTTAACCAATGGACCACTAGAGAAGTCGTGATATCTGGATTTTAAATCAAGATGGATTTCTGTCCCAAAGTCTTCTAAGATGACAAGAAAGCATAAACATACTCTTTTAAAAATTCAAAATACCACCAGAAAATAAGAAACCTGACTGTAAACAGCACATCACACACTTTGAGAGTGATGAAAGGGAAAAATCTACAATCAAGAATACTCTGCCTACCAAGGAATCTTGTTCAGATTTGACAGAAATCAAAAACTTTAAAGACTAAAGAAAACCTAAAAGAATTCAGCACCACCAAACCAGCTTTACAACAAATGACAAAGGAATGTCTCAAGGTGAAAAAGAAAATTAAGAAACGAGAAAGTCCACCAGTAAAGGCAAACACACAGTAAAGCTGGTAATCCACACATAAAGCTGGTAAGGTTAAAAGACAAAGCTTAAAATCATTTATCAATAAGCAGTTAAGGGATCATAAAATAGATGTAAAATATGGTAACAACAGTAATTGTGAGGGGAGGAGAACACAAATGCAGGCTTTAAAAAATGCATTTGAAATTAAAAAGATGAGCAACTTAATCACTTATATATACAGATTGCTATACAAAGACCTCATGGTAACCACAAATCAAAACATCTGTAATAGATATACACACCAGAAAAGAAAAAGGGATACAAGCCTAACATTAAAGAGAGTCATCAAATCACAAGAGAAGAGAACAAAAGACAGGAAAAAGGAGACCTACAGAAACAAATCCAGAACTTCTGTGTCACAAAAGAGGGCACTATATAATAATTAAGGGATGAATCCAAGAAGAAGATATAATAATTGTAAAAATGTGCACCTAACATAGCACCTCAATGTATAATGCAAATGTTAACAGACATGAAGGGAGAAACTGACAGTAACACAGTAATGTGCTGTGCTGCTGTGTTCAGTCACTTCAGTCATATCTGACTCTTTGCAACCCTATGGACTGTAGCCCACCATGCTCCTCTGTTCACTGGATTCTTTAGACAAGAATACTGGAGTGGGTTGCCATTTCGTTCTCCAGAGGATCTTCCTGACCCAGGGTTTGAACTTGCCATCTCCTGTGTCTCCTGCATTGCAGGTGGATTCTTTACTGCTGGGCCACTGGTTTTATATATTACACACACACACACAAACACATAAAATAGGGGACTTTAACACCCCACTTACATCAATGGACAGATCATGTAGACTAAAGAATCAGTAAGGAAACACTGGCCTTAAAGAACACATTAGACTAAACTGGTTAATATAAACATAGAGAACATTACACTCAAAATCAGCAGAATATACAATCTTTTCAAGAGCATGTGGAACATTCTCCAGATCACTGCAAAACAAGCCTACATAATTTTAAGAAAACTGAAATCATATCAAGCATCTTTTGCAACCACAACATGGTTGAAGAAATCAACTGCAAGAAAAAAAAATGCAAAAAATACAAGCACATGGAGGCTATAATATGCCAGTGATTTAATGGACCACTGAACAAATCAAGGAGGAAATAAAAAAAAAATACATAGAGCCAAATGAAAATAAAAACATGATGACCCCAAACCTACGGGATGCAGCAAAAGCAGTTCTAAGAGAGAAGTTTATAGTGATACAAGCTTACTTCAGAAAACAAGAAAAATCTCCAATAAACAAGCCAACCTTACATGTGAAGCAACTAAAAAAAGAAAAACAAAATCCAAAGTTAGTAGGAAGAAATCATACAGATCAGAAGAGAAGTACCTGAAATAGAGATAAGGGAAGAAAAAAAAAAGGAAAAGATCAATGAAACTAAAAATTGGTTTTTTGAAGAGACAAAACTGACAAACTTTTAGCCAGACTCATCAAGAAAAAAGGGGAGAGGGCCCAAATCAATAAACTCGGAAATGAAATTACAACAAACACTACAGAAATAGAAAGGCTCACAAGAGACCACTACAAGTAACTATATGCCAATAAAATGGTCAACTTGGAAGAAATGCAAGAAAAAGACATACAGAAAGGAAAAATGGTTGTCTGAGAAGGCCTTACAGATAGCTGAGAAAAGAAGAGAAGCTAAAGGCAAAGGAGAAAAGGAAAGATATACCCATCTGAATGCAGAGTTCCAAAGAATAGCAAGGAGAGATAAGAAAGCCTTCCTCAGTGATCAGTGCAAAGAAATAGTGGAAAACAATGGACTGGGAAAGACTAGAGACCTTTTCAAGAAAATTAGAGATACCAAGGGAACACTTCATGCAAAGATGGGCTCAATAAAGGACAGAAATGCTATGGAACTAATAGAAACAGAAGATATTAAGAAGAGGTGGCAAGAATATACAGAAGAATCATACAAAAAACATCTTCCTGACCCAGATAACCATGATGGTGTGATCACTCACAAAGAGCCAGACATCCTGGAATGCGAAGTCAAGCAGCCCTTAGGAAGCATCTCTACGAACAAAGCTAGGGGAGGTGATGGAATTCCAGTTGACCTATTTCAAATCCTGAAAGATGATGCTGTGAAAGTGCTGCACTCAATATGCCAGCAAATTTGGAAAACTCAGCAGTGGCCACAGGACTAGAAAAGGTCAGTTTTCATTCCAATCCCAAAAAAGGGCAATGCCAAAGAATGCTTAAAGTACTGCACAATTGCACTCATCTCACACGCTAGCAAAGTAATGCTCAAAATTCTCCAAGCCAGGCTTCAATAGTACATGAACTGTGAACTTCAAAATGTTCAAGCTGGATTTAGAAAAGGCAGAGGAGCCAGAGATCAAATTGCCAACATCGGCTGGATCATCGAAAAAGCAAGAGAGTTCCAGAAAAACATCTACTTTTGCTTTATTGACTATGCCAAAGTCTTTGACTGTGTAGATTACAACAAACTGTGCAAAATTCTTCAAGAGATGGGAATACCAGACCACCTTATCTGCCTCCTGAGAAATCTGTATGCAGGTCAAGAAGCAACAGTTAGAACCAGACATGGAACAACAGACTGGTTCCAAATTGGGAAAGGAGTATGTCAAGGCTGTATACTGTCACCCTGCTTATTTAACTTCTATGCAGAGTACATCATGTGAAATGCTGGGCTGGACGAAGCACAAGCTGGAATCAAGATTGCAGAGAGAAATATCAATAACCTCAGATACGCAGATGACACCACCCTTATGGCAGAAAGTGGAGAGGAACTAAAGAGGCTCTTGATGAAAATGAACGAAGAGAGTGAACAAGTTGGCTTAAAACTCAACATTCAGAAAACTAAGATCATGGCATCTGGTCCTATCACTTCATGGCAAATAGATGGGGAAACAATGGAAACAGTGACAGACTTTATTTTGGTGGGCTACAAAATCACTGCAGATAGTGACTGCAGCCATGAAATTAAAAGATGCTTGTTCCTTGAAAAGCATCTTTTCAAGAAAAGCTATGACCAACCTAGACAGCATATTAAAAAGCAGAGACATTACTTTCCCAACAAAGGTCCATCTAGTCAAAGCTACAGTTTTTCCAGTAGTCATCTATGGATGTGAGAGTTGGACTATGAAGAAGGCGGAGCACCAAAGAATTGATGCTTCTGAACTGTGATGTTGGAGAAGACTCGTGAGTGTCCCTTGGACTGCAAGGAAATCAAGCAAGTCAATCCTAAAGGAAGTCAGTCCTGAATATTCATTGGAAGGACTGATGCTGAAGCTGAAGCTCTAGTACTTTGGCTACCTGATGCAAAGAACTGACATTAGAAAAGAGCCTGATGCTGGAAAGATTGAAGGCAGGAGGAAAAGGGGACAACAGAGGATGTGATGGTTGGATGGCATTACCAACTTGATGGACTTGAGATTGAGCAAGTTGCAGGAATTGGTGATGGACAGGGAAACCTGGAGTGCTGCAGTCCATGGGGATGCAGAGTTGGACATGATTGAGTGACTGAACTGAACTGGAAGCAATGGACAAATTCTTAGAAAAGTATAATCTCTTAAGACTGAACCAGAAAGAAATAGAAAATATGAACAGATCAATTACCAGTAATGAAATTGAATTAGTAATTTAAAAACTACCAACAATAAAAGTCCAGGAGCAGATGACTTCACAGGTGAATTCTACCAAACATTTAAAGAGTTAATACCTATCCTTGTGAAACTATTCCAAAACTTGCAGAGGAACACTTCCAAACTCATTCATGGTGCCATCATCACCCTGATACCTAAACCAGACAAAGGTATTACACACAAATAAAGAGAATTACAGGCTGATATCACTGATAACATAGATGCAAAAATCCTCATCAAAATACTAGCAATGTGAATCCAACAATATAGTAAAGGGATGGATCATACACCATGATCAAAAGGAGTTTATCTCAGGGAGAGAAGGATTTTTCGGTATCTGCAAATCAATCAACATGATATACCACATTAACAAACAATAGAATAAAAACCATATAATCATCCTAATAGATGCAAAAAAAGCTTGTGACAAAATTTAACACCCATTTATGATAAAAACTCCACAAAGTAAGCATAGGGGGAACATACCTCAACATAATAAAGGCCATATATGACAAACCCACAGCTACCATCATATTCCATGGTGAAAAGCTGAAAGTATCCCTTCTAAGATCAGGAACAAGACAAAGATGCCCACTCTTGCCACTTTTATTCAACAGTTTTGGAAGTCCTAGCCATGGCAATCAGAGAAGAAAAAGAAATAAAAGGAGTCCAAATCTGAAAAGAAGAAGTAAAATTATCAGTTTGCAGAAGATATAATACTATACATTGTTGTTTAGTTGCTCAGTCATATCTGACTCGTTTGCAACCCCATGGACTACAGCCCACCAGGCTCCTCAGTCTGGGACCACATGGGATTTCCCAGACAAGAATACTGGAGTGGGTTGCCATTTCCTTCTCCAGGGTATCTTCCCAACCCAGGGACTGAACACTTGTCTACTCTTAAGTCTCCTGCAGTGCAAGCAGATTCTTCACTGCTGAGCCACTGGGGAAGTCCCTGATACTATACACAGAAAGTCTTAAAGATGCCACCAGAAAACTACTAGAACTCATCAATAAATTTGGTAAAGTTTCAGGATACAAAATAAATACACCAAAATCCATTGCATTTCTATATACTAATAATGAAATATCAGAAAGAGAAATTAAGGAAACAATCCCATTTACCACTGCATCAAAAAGAATAAAATACCTAGAAATAAACTTATCTAAGGAGGCAAAAGACCTGTGCTCTGAAAACTACAAGATGCTGACGAAAAAAATTAAAGGTGCTACAAATAGATGGAAAGATACACTATGTTTTCTTGCATTGGAAGAATCAATACTGTTAAAATGACCATAATACCCAATCTACAGATTCAATGCAACCCCTATGAAATTAGGGCATTTTTCACAGAACTATTAATAGAACAAATAGTATTAAAATATGTATAGAAACATAAAAGACCCCAAATAACCAGTAAAGAATCTTTAATAGAGCTGGATGAATCATACCCTCTGACTTCAGACTATACTACAAAGGTACAGTAATCAAAACATTATGGTACTGGCACAAAAGCAGACATATACATCAATGGAACTAGATAGAAAGCCCAGAAACAAACCCACACACTAGGGTCAATTAATCTTCAACAAAGTAGGGGAAAACATACAACAAAGAAAAGATAATCTTGTCAATATGCAGTGCTAAGAAAACTGGGCAGTTACACGTAAATGAATGAAAGTAGAACCTTCTCTAACACCACATACGAAAATACACTCAAAATGGATTAAAGACCTAACTGTGAGACTGGATACTATAAAACTCCTTGAGGAAAACACAGGGAGAATACTTTTTGATATAAACCTCAAAAACAGTTTTTTGGATCTGTCTCCTAGAGTAATGGAAGTAAAGCAAAAATAAACAAATTGAATCTAATTAAACATAAAAGCTTTTGCACAGCAAAGGAAACCAGAAACAGCATTTAAAGACAACCTACAGAATGGAAGAAAATATTTGAAAATGATGTGACTGACAAGGTCTTAATTTCCAAAATATACAAACAGCTCATAAAGTTCAATATCAAAAAAACAAACAATGCAATCAAAAAATGGGGCAGAAGACATTAGTAGACATTTTTCCAACGAAGACATATAGATGGTCCAAAAGCACATGAAAAGATGTCTAATTATTTTTTTTTAAAGTGCAAATCAAAACTACAATAAGGTATCACCTCACAGCAGACAGAATGGCCATCATCAAAAAGTCTAAAATAATAAATGCTGGAGAGGGCATGGAGCAAATGGAACCCTCCTACACTGTTGGTTGGAATGTAAATTTGTGTAGCCACACTGGGAAACAGTATGGAGGCTCCTTAAGAAACTAGTAATAGAGTTACCACAGACTTGGCAATCTCCCTCCTGGGCATATATCCAGAAAAGATGAAAACTCTTATTTGCAAAGATACATGCACCTCTTAAGTTCACAGCAGCACTATTTACAATAGCCAAGACATGGAAGTGACCTCAATGTCCATGGAAAAATGAATGGATAAAGATGTGGTACACAGTGGAATACCAGTCACAAAAAAGAATGAAATCATGCCATTTGCAGCAACATGGATGGACCTAGAGATTATCCTGCTGAGAAGTAAGTCAGACAGAGAAGGACAAGTATTATATGACATCACTTATAAGTGGAATCTAAAAAAGTAATACAAATGAACTTATTTATAAAACAGAAACAAACTCACAAATATAGAAAACAAACTTATGGCTACCAAAAGGGAAAGGACGGAAATGTGAAGGGATAAATTAGAAGTTTGGGATTAACATATACACACTACTATATATAAAATCCCATTGACAATCAACAAGGACCTGCACAGGGAGCTATATTCAATATCTATAATAACCCGTAATGAAAAAGAATCTGAAAAAGAATATATATATGCATATAGATATAAACGCTATAACCTGAAAGTAACACAACATTGTAAATCACCTATACTTTGATTAATAAAATACTTATAAGTGATTGTTCATATTAGTACTACTGATAAAAATTATATTTATATAACAAATGTACCAAAAAGTATAAATATTCCAAGTGTCCATCAAGTGGTGAATGGATAAATAAAAAATGATATATTCAACATAATGGAATACTATTCAACAATAAGAATGTGTTTCTGACATATACTAAAACATAGATGAACCTCAAAAATACTATGCTAATTGAAAGAAGCTAGAAACAAAAGATTACACTTTTATAAAAATCCATTTATATGATATTTCCAAAAAGAAAACCTGTATAGACAGCAAGAAAATTAGTGGTTGCTTCAGGCTGGGGATGGGAGGAGGAACCGACTGCAAATGTCACAAAGATTCTCTTGGGATTATAGAACCCTTCTAATACTGGATTGCAATGATGGTTATACAATATAAAGTTACTAAAAAAATTACTGAGTTATACACTTGTCAGTGATGTCAGTGGATACTACTGACATAGTTCAATAAAGGTGTTAAAAAGATAACAATATTAATCAATTTATGCCAACATACATGACAACTTAGATAAAATAGATATATTTCTTGAAAGACAATGTACTCAAAAGTGACAGAAGAAAGAAGGTCTGAATTAGTCCTTTAACTATTACAGGAATTGACCCTCACAATTTAAAACCTTCCTTCAAAAAAACCACAAGTTTTAGATGGTTTCAGAGGTGAATTCTTCCCAACATTCAAGGAATAAATAAAATGATCTCATATAAATTCTTTCAGAGAATAAACAGTGCAAACTTCTCAATTCATTTTATAAGGCCAGCAGACCTCTAATCCCAAATCAGACATGAACACAACAAAAGAACATTACAAGCTCTTAGAGAATCAAAATTCCTAATAAAGTGTTAGCAAATTGAATTTAGCCATGCAGAAAAGGGGCTTCCCTGGTGGCTCAGACAGTAAAAAATCTGCCTGCAATGCAAGAGACCCGGGTCTGATCCCTGGGTTGGGAAGACCTCCTGGAGAAGGGAATGGCTATCCACTTCAGTATTCTTGCCTGGAGAATCCCATGGACAGAGGAGCCTGGAGGGCTACCATCCATGGGGTTGCAAAGAGTTGGACACGACTGAGCAACTAACACACACACATGCATAAAAAGTATAATGTGGCCTGACCAAATGAGGTTTCTTTCAATTATGTAAGATATTGATTCTGAAATCACTATTATATTAACAGAATAAAGGAGAAAAGCCATTATCATTTCAAAATGCAGAAAAGGCATATTGTGAAAATCTGTTCATTGTAAAATACTATCAACAAACTAGAAATAGAAGGAAATTTAATCTGATAATCATAATCTATAAAATATGTACAGCTAGCATCATACTTAATGGTAAAACACTGAGTGCTTGGTCTCTGAGGACTAGAACAGCACTGTCCAACAGAATTTCTTGTGATGACAGAAATGCTCATATCTATACCATCCAATAGGAGAAGGCAATGGCACCCCACTCCAGTACTCTTGCCTGGAAAATCCCATGGATGGAGGAGCCTGGTAGTCTGCAGTCCATGGGGTCGCTAAGAGTCTTACACGACTGAGCGACTTCACTTTCACTTTTTCACTTTCATGCATTGGAGAAGGAAATGGCAACCCACTCCAGTGTTCTTGCCTGGCTGACGTCTATGGGGTCGCATAGAGTTGGACACGACTGAAGTAACTTAGCAGCATACCATCCAATATAGTCACTGACAGCCACCAGTGTCTACTGAATATGTCAAAGGTGACTAGAAACTGACTTTTATATTTTATTTAATTTTAATTTAACAGTATGTGAAGCTAATGGGTATAGGTTATACAACTGGTTTTTGTGCCATTTTTTTGGGATGGCAGATTTCTGTGCTATTAGTGGTGGGTCCCTCCTGAGTTTATGGAACAAGGTAACTCATGGTGGGCTGCTGGAGTCTCCAGGTGGGCACTGGCCATGCTGGAAAACCAATCATTGGATTGGAGGGTTGGGGCTTTCAGAGAGATGCTATCAGTCCAACCTCCATGGAGCAGACAGGGCTGGAGGCTGAGTTCCATCAAATGGCCAGGGATTTAATCAATCACACCTACACAGTGAACACCCAGTAAAAACTCTGGATATTTCTGCCTCAGGTTAGCTTTCTGGCTGGTAATCAGACATAGGCCAGGAGGATGATGTATCCTGATTCCACAGGGAGAGGGCACAGCAGCTCTCTGTTTGGGACCCTGCCAGACCTCACTCTGTGTCTCTTCATTTGGCTGGTCCTAATTTGTGGCCTTGTAATAAAACTAGTTTTAGGTATAGCACTTTCCTAAGTCTTGTGAACTGTTCCATCGAACCTGAGGGGGTCATAGGAACCCCCCAAATTTGCAGCCAGTTGGACAGAAGTGTTGTGTGTGGCCTGAGGACTCTCGAACTTACAGCTATCAACTAAAGTGAAGGCACTCTTGTTGGGGATGGTGCTCTCACTCTGCAGAGTCTGTGCTAATTCCAGGTGGCTGGTGTCAGAAGTGAGCACCTGTGATGTGCTATGTAGTGGACAGTGCAGGCCTGGGTGTTCCTAATGAGACAAGGGTGTTCCTAATGCTACCTCTAGTCTACAAAGTACTGCAGGAGGTCAGAACAATACAATGCGAGGAACAAGTATAAATATTGAAAACAACATGTAAAACTGTCATAGATGGCATGACTGCATAAAGAAAATCCAAAAGACCCTACAACAATTAGAATTAGTTCATTGTGGACATTCTTCTTGGATATCACATCAAAACTAATCAACTGGTCTCACAAAAATGAGCTGCAATGTAGAATCTTCATTCATATTGGTAAACTTTTCACACGGTCACATTAAAATCTACTGTTTTATCTTGCTTCTTAAATGGATCATTTACTCATTTATGATTTTACAAATCATGCATTGGCCATGTGGAAAACTGGTTTCCTGAGTTTAAAACTCACAAAAAAAATGGCTTTACTAGTTAATTTTATAAACATTTAATGCTGAAGTAATTCCAATTTTGCTAAACTCTTATATAATGTGGAAGAAACTTTTGATAAACTTTTTGACACCTGCATGATCTTGATAACAAAACTCAATAGGGATACTGCTAAGAAGGGAAAAGCAAAGGCCAAGTTACACATGAACACTGATTTGAAAATCCTAAACAACATCACCAAAGTACTATACTGAACAAAATATAAAGAGGAAAATATATCAAAAATAAGCTGGAGTTTATCCCCCAAATTCAAGGTTGATTTAATATTTAAAAAATAATAATTGATATTTACTATATTAATAGATTAAGGAAAAACATATCATCATCTCAGTAGATACAGATAAAACATATCTGTAAGTGGAAGAATGTACATCACAGGAGCTACAAATAACAGAAAAATCTAACAGCTTTAAAAAAGCACATTTATGTTTTTCAAAAAGAAGGACTAGATTTCATAAGGGAGAATATAAAAGTATGAAAAAGAACAAACAGATGAAACAACACACCAAAAATTGAAAAGTAATCAACATTTATTTGTTATAGAAAGTCTTAGCAAACTAGGAAGTCAGTGGAATTTCTTTTTATTAAAAAAAAAGTATTGCTGATATTTTTATAAACATGGAAATCTAACCAAATCTAAAGAAAAATGATTAGTTAGTTTAAATGGGCTTATGAAGTTCCTGAATACCAAGACAATATGCAAAAATCTAGTATATTTCTTTGTTTTGGCCATACTTTAAAATTATAACAAAATTTTATGATAACTAAATTTTAAGCTACTAATTGTAGGGCAGAAGATGTACAAACTGAGCCTTGATGTAGTTTGTGGTACTAGAGAACAGCATTCTAGTTAGTAAATAAGAAAAATGTTACAAGGAGGGTGTTATCGTTTTGCAGCTTCTAATGAAATGATCCATACAAGCAGTGATCATTTAAAGCCATAGCAAGACAAAGAGAGACCTGTGGGCATCGTGCAACTCCTGAAAGAAGTACCACAACAACTTCTGAAGCATTCTTGCCAAGAAGTCACACTTGAACCTGATCAAACCTCAGCGTGGAACTTGCTGTGATGATGGAAACGTTCTTTACCTGTGCTACCCAGTTCATGGCTGTCCAATCTGTGGCTACTAAGCACTTGAGAGGGGACAACTGTGACAAAAGGATTTAACTGAATTAACTTAAGTTCAGTCGTATGTGGCTGGTGGCTTCAGTACTGGACAGCACATCTCTGAATCTACCAATTTACAGGAAACCCAGGTGACAACACACCAGTAACAGCATGGGGATGTATTACCCACCACATCACTTATTCAGAGCCTTCAGATAGTGAGAAACTACAGATCAATGGCCTGGTCTCTTCAACACATGATTTGGATAGAAAAAAATACGCAGTGTCAAGATTAAGAGACAGATTAACTGCACTGTATGAACTTTACTTGAGTCTGACGCAAACAAATGACAATTTTTATGAGACTAATGGAAACTTGATAATGGCTGGATTTGATGATATTAAGAAGCTGCCTTCAGGGACTTCCCTGATGGTCCAGTGGTTAAGAATCTGCCTTGCAATGCAGGGGACAAGGTTTGAGTCCTGGTTTGGGAACTAAGACCCTACATACTGTGCAGTAACTAAGGCCATACAACGCAACTACTGAGCCCATGTGCCACAACCAGAAAGTCTGTGCACTGCAATGAAAGATCCTGAAAAAATGCAGGAAGAACCTACATGCCACAACTAAACACCGACACAGCCAAATAGATAAACTTTTTTTTTTAAAGCTTTGAAAAAAATAAACTGAGGAAATTGAATGTATATTTCTTGAAAAAGAAGAAGCTGTCTACATTGAAGAGCTTGCAAATGCAATGAATCTCAGAAACAAATGAAAGTGAAAGAAGCAAAACACAAATGAGCATGCACAACAGCAGACAAAACCAACTGCAGTGTTAGCGGATAAACACTTAGGAGTAAAACTAAACAGACAAGCCAGGAAATGGTTACAGAAGCTAGAGTCCTGGTTCCCTCTGTCAGGAAGAAGCTGTGATTGGGATTGAAACTGTGATTTCAATTTCTTGAAATGAAATGGTGGTTTCATGGGTATTCATTTGATAACACATTAAGCTGCACTTTAATATTTTATGAACTTTTCTCCATGTGAATTCTGCTTCACAACTAAAGAGGTAAATAAATAAATAATTATGGTGATTAAGTTCGGCTTTGGCATACTACCCTTGGGTCACATTCTGTGGAAAACCATGAAAAATGGCTACAATACTCTTGTATTTATTACAATGTTTCTCCTGAGGACATTACCACTATATCATTTATTTAAAGGCTTCCCCAGGGAGTGACCAATAAATACTTACTTTCCATGAAGAATTTTGCTTTTTCATTTAGATAGTACAATGCATATGTTTATTACACTTGTCAAGAATTTGAGAAGTTTATAGCTCATTCAATAATTATGTAGGACACTAAGGCTTATAAAAATCGAAACTTTAAGAACTTCTCAAGGCCCTATAGTTATTGCATCACTGCTTTATTTTGTCCCAGTTTGGATCTTCCATTCTGAGGGTATCTTCCCCTGACTTCTTAACAATGTAATATTTCGTTTTTCACTCTTACATACTCCTTCTAATCCCCTGGAAAAATAATGAGGAATAAACACAAACTCACCTGTAACATGGTCATTTCTGCAGCCTGTGTGAGATGGTCAGCAAGTCTGAGTTTTGTTCAGTCCTGTGGCCTCTGCTTCTACCCTGAAGCTCTGGAGTGAGGTCTTTAACACCAGGAATGAATTTCTCTGCTGGGAATGCCTTTCTTGTCTCACACGAGCAGGCTTATTTGTGGGGAACCAGGATCTGTGAACCTGGGGACCAATGCACTTCAATTGGTATATTCATAGTGCACCTAAAATCCCTTCCTTTCTTGCTGGGAAATAGGAATTGATAATCATCTAATGCCAGAGTGTCTTTTCTGTATAACTGACACAGGACTACCAGGGATAGAAATAGAATGTGATACAAAAGAATGGCAGAAGTGCATGTCTCTGCACACAGATAAAGATTACTCAGCAGAAGTAATCCTGAGATTCAGTTAATGTCCACTGAGGACACTGAGGGACAGTGCTGGGAAGGACAAGGCAGCTTTGTGTTACATAGACTTTTGGAAAGCTTATAGATCTAAGTTTTAATCAACTTTTTCCTTTTCCTGGCTTTGTGACTTTGGGTAAGAACAAATAGAAAACTAAGGTTTAAAATCTATAACCTTCCTAATTTATGTCTGCCAATCATATCAATTTCTAAAGGAAGTATGTTAAATTCAGATTGGCCAGTTTTTCCTTGTACTTCTGTTGATGTTTTGATTATATGCTTAAAGTTATGTTGTTTGAAGCACAGAGATTATATATTTCTGGAGAATTAATCTTTAGTTGCTATGTAATGCCATGGGGATTCTGAGGAATAAATGAGATATTAAAGGGAAAGTGACTAGTTTCTGGCAATAACAATAGCTCTCACATCTGAGTGTTTTCAGTATATAAGACAAAATACTAAACACTTTATAACAACCCTCACAGACAACCCAAAAGGCATTTGACAAAAAAGCATTAAAAATCTCCATTTTATAGAACAAAAAATGAAACTTAGAGTGTGCCAATGACTGCACAACTATTAAGTATCAGCAATGAATGCTATTCTCTTTTTTGCTATGTTCAGGGTTGTTGACATTTAGTTGCTTAGTCGTGTCTGACTCTTTTTCAAACTCCATGGACTATAGCCCTCCAGGCTCCTCTGTCCGTTGGATTTCCCAGACGAGAATACTAGAGTAGGTTGCCATTTCCTTCCCCAGGGATCTTCCTGACCCAGGGATCAAACCTGCGTCTCCTCAATTGTCAGGTGGATTCTTTTATGACTGAACCACCTGGGAAGTCCTACATTCAAGACATTTACTTCCAAAATCATACAGTTATTGTGTGTATTCATGTACAGATATGTTCACACACTCACCCTACATCTCAGAATTAGCTCTTATTTCCATGCACACATTCTGTCACCTTAGTTCCACAGAAACACAAATGAAGAACAGCCTGCTCATCCCTATGACACACTAAAGCAGCACTTCAAACACCAGCCTCTTCCCTTTCATGTCTTCCTGTGATTCAGCCCTTGGTATCAACTCAGAAATACATATTGAAGTTCTTTCCAGTTACACAAGAAATGATTCCTTTACATACCCTAAATTGTGAAAATATATTCATTTTAGAACTGGAACTGGCACACATAAGAACTAAACAAAGAGAGTCATAATTATTACAGAAGTAAAATATGATGACAAAACTTAGAAATGTATATAAACTAAATAAGAAAAATTTCTTTCTTGTGACCAAACATAACCACTCTTAAGAGGTGGTATAAACAATCTGGATATTTTTAACAAAAATATAAGGTCACATTTAAAAACTGTTTTTGCTTTCTTCCCACTATGCAAACCATCTTTCCAGGTCAACAGACATAGTACTGTAATATCAACAGCTTCTTATTTAAACAAATAAAAAGGTAGAAAAAAAATATGTATATCAGGAAAAAATACATAAAATATAGAAATATACATGACAAGAAATGTATACAGTTCATAGGCTAAAGCAAACTAAAACCACCGATGGGGACTATAAAAATAGACTTCCTCACACACAAATTGGTCTTTCTAGGACAGAAAGACTTCATAATTCAGCCCTGAATGATTTATATTTTTAGTCAATTCCAATCACAATCTCAAAAAAAATTTTTTTAACAAGCAATTCTAAAGTTCACCTGGAAGAAAAAAAGGTACAGGAACAGCTTTGGACATTTTTGGGAAACACAAGATAATGAGTGTAAATAGGTCCATGTAATATTAACATATATTGTAAAATTATATTAAAAAAAGTATTTCATACTGTCTCCACAAAAGATTTACAGCTAAATAAACCATAACAGCCCCAATATGTAAATCTCTCACGCAATAAATGTGGCACTTCACACCCAAAGTAAAACCCGATTACTTAATGAATAGGAGAAGTGATTAACACTTGAAAGAAAATAAAGCCAGATATCTATCTCATATATTACAACAAACTACAGTTGACCCTTGAACAATTTGAGGGTTAGGGACACTAACCCACCTCACCACCCATGCATTCAAAAATCCTCAAATAATATTATAGTCAGCCCTCTATATCCAAGGTTCATATCTGCAGATTCAACCAACCTCTGATCATACAGTACTGTGGTATTTATTGAAAAAAAACTGCATATAAGTGGACCCACGCATTTCATACCCCTATTTTTCAAGGGTCAACTGTACTTTCAGAGGGATCAGAACTTAAAATAATGAAAACCATGATAGTGCCTAAAGAAAACACAAGTGAGTATTTGTGTAGTTTGGGGGAAAATGTCCCTACACATGCTACAAAGGCAAAAGTAAAAAAATGTTACTTAAAAGCCAATAGATTTAACCATTAAAAAAAAGTAATAACCTCTGTGTGGTTCAAGAAAAGTCAATCATAATACAAACATACACACATACCCCAGACAAGGATGATACACCTCTAGTAAATAAATAGGTCATTTCCTTTGTGTTACACTTTCACTTTATTTCATGGAATAAAAATTAAGCAGGCAGCCAAATTCACAATGTGATCTTTAAATTTCCTTTGTCAGAAACTACTTGGCAAAGTTTAGTTGGGTTTCAGAGAAAATTTATCAAGAGTAGAGAGAAATGTTGAAATGAGGCATAAGAATCTGAGGTGGAAAAAGTGTGATAAGCCATCAGTGTGGTAGTTTTTAAAAATTTGATATTAACTGCTCAGCACAATAGATTCGACCTTATTTTCATTTAATTTATACAAATGTTTTTGCAGGTTGGCTCTTGAGAGAGCTCTCCCTGAGTGCTCTTCCCCTTGACTTCCATGTATTCCTTCAGCAAATGGAAGCCTACCCCCTCCGCTATAGAATTTGACCCTTTTAACTTCATGGGTTTGAGTTTACCTCAGCAGTTTCCTGCACAGCACTGCAGTTCTCCCCATGACATGCTCACGTTCACCTGCAGGAGGAAGGGGCACCTTCATCATCATCCCAAAGTTCCCACTCAGCATCAAGTCCTGTGGAATTACAAGGGAAAAAGAACAACGAAAAGTGACATTTACTCACACCTATCATGTGCCAGGCTTCCCTGGTGGCTCAGTGGTGAAGAACTTGCCTGCCAATGCAGGAGACACAGGTGGGATCCCTGGGTTGGGAAGATCCCCTAGAGAAGGAAATGGCAACCCACTCCAGTAATCTTGCCTAGGAAATCTTGAGGACAGAGAAGCCTTGCCCACCTGCAGTCCATGTGGTCCCCAAAGAGTCAGACACAATGTAGCAACTAAACAACTATGTGCCAGATATTCTATATACCACGCTGTCTTTTTCGATGCATTCAGCATTCATTACAGAAGTAATACTGCACAAAAGTTCATGTGCCCCAAACAGATGATATATGCAAGAATGGTAGATTGGGGCCACTGGTTCCATGCAGTCTACCCCAGGGCCTGTGACCAAAGATCCACAGCAGCAGTAGAAAGAGGGATGGGCAAATGTCTTGGGCGTCCCTGTTTATATTCCCAGTATATGCATGATAGAGTCCCCTGTCCAGGGATGATGGCAGCAGGGCAGACTAAGGAGAAAAATAAGAGAAAGAAAAGATTTCAGGGGCAAGTTGAAAGAACTCCCCCGGAAAGGTCAAACTCCCCACTTGGGACAAAAAATATCCCACTTGGGATCGTAAGGGCTTTAAGCAGGATATGCAGCATATTCCCAATTTTGTTGTTTTTTTCTTAAAGGGAACAAATAAGGTTATTAACAATATACACACATTTATTGACTAAAAGATGTACAAAACGTTAGCAGTGACTATTTTCTGTTGATGGGATCATGAATGATTTTCATTTGAATCTGTTTATCAATACTCTAAACTGACGACAGTGAACATATTTTAAAATCCTTAATCCAAGAAAACAGGCAAGCAAAGTAGTTTCAGTCCAGCACCATGTGGTTGAAATAAACAGTAAGGAATCAATAAGTAATCAATAAAATAATGTGTTTTAATGACTGCAAAAAGCTTCCAAGCTAGGGAAGAAAAGGTCATTTCTTGCCACTCCCTCGGTTTCAGATGAAAAGCCTGAGACCCAGGAACTGTGAGTTGACTGTTTCAAGTGGCAGTTGTGGGTCAAAGTCAGAGACAAGGCTTGAGGCCAACGCTGTCCTCACCGCATTAGCAACTGTCAAAGTTGTCTGGCTTTTTTGTTAGTAGAGACGCCTCGGAAAAAATCCTACTGATAAAAGCAGAGGCAAGCTGGGTGGAGCCGGGATGGAGGCGAACAATCGGGTCGCCCCGCGTACACGCCCAGGGTGCCCCCACGACTGGCCGTGTGTCCCGAAGGTCGCGCGCGGCCGGGCACGCGCGTGGGAGACACCACCTGTACGAGCCGGTCTGGAAGGAAACGTCAAGATGCTCAGCACTGGCCGCGGCGGAGGAAGGGCCTCCCCCCACTGCTAAAGCCCACCGGTGCCTACCGCAACCCAGCCACTGAGATCCAGGCCGAAATGCGGACGCCCACTTGCAGCCCTAGCACGACCCCCAACCCGGCCCCCACGAGCCCTCTCAGCCCCCGCCGCCCGCCCCACAGGGATCCAGCCCCGGAACCTGCAAAAAATGCCTCGGACCACGGACGCGCCGGACGGGGACCTGGACCCAAGTGACCGCCCCGCCCCCGGGCTTTGCGCGACCCGGGCAGATCCGCGGGATTCCCGACGGCCTGGAGCCTAGCCGGGGAACAGCGCGCGCACGAGCACGCGGACACTTGCACAGTGGCCTCTCGCGTGGTGGCGAAGGACAAAGAGAGGGTCCAAGCCGGCTGCAGAGGGTTGCGCGTGCGCGCGGGAAAGGCCCTGCCGAACTACACTTCCCAGGAGGCCCTGGGACACGCAGCGTCAGGAGTCGCTGGAACGCGGGTCGGTCTTGGAGAAAACAGAAAAATAATTGTAACACATTTATGGAAAACAGATAATAAAGCACAAAAAAAGCGAAGTTAATCTATAACTCAAGTGCAGTGGGGTAGGTTATAATTTTCACTATTTTTTTTTTTTTTTTAAAGAGAGTAAAAGGCAGGATGAAAAAAGAAAATGCAGAGCCACAGACACTTAAGAGATTGAGAATCCACTCTGTATTAATAAATTCTAAATTCTTTATGGTTCTCAAGGAGTAGATGTGTCAGATTTGATCCGAGAAACGAGAAAACCTGGACGTGAATAAAAATGAAGACAGTATCAGGGAATCTGTGCCGAAAAGTATCCATTATTGCGTTTCCAATGAATTCTTTCAAACATCCAGTGATCAGAGAACTCTTATATTTAAATAGTTTTAGAGGAATTAGAAGAAGGAGACGTTTCTATTTATTAAATAGCATAAAGGTACCAAAATGGACAAATCATGATTTAAAAGGAAGCACAGACAGAACTTGATTATTGCTGCCCATGCAAAAATACTGAGAAGTTATCAACAGATAATTTTTTGTAGGATATTTTGTTAATATTTTGTAGAAATAGAAATATTTTCGTAGACTGGAAACCAAGTGGATTCTATTCTAGAAATATAAGGGTAATCAGGGTATATATTAACATAAGTAAATAAGTTAAAGGGAAAAACTGATATTACCTCCACGAGATGAAAAAAATGTTTAACTGAAAAAATACATTATAGGTTTTAAAATATAAATTAAAAAAATTGTTTCCTAATTTAGCCTAATTGAAAAAATATCCATTTCAACTATTAAACCACTATGCTGCTTAAAGGTGGAATATCATTAGGAGTTAGGAACAAGGGATCCATACTCAGGATTCAGATTTTTTTTTTAACCAGGCTAATACTGGTAATTTCCTGGTGCTCCAGTGATTAGAACTCCTTGCTTCCACTGCAGGGAGCTCGGGTTTGATCCCTGGTGGGGGAACTAACCAAGATCCCACAAGCCTGAGTGGCATTGGGAGCAACAGAGTCTTAATCACTGGACAGCCAGGGAAGTACCCCCTACCATGCTGTTCTGAAGAGAAAACTATTCGAACTAATAAATGAATTCAGTATAATTGCAGTAGAAGATTGTAGATATCCTTTATCACCTTAAAAGGAAGTTACTTTCCATTTTGAATTTGTTAAGGACTTGGTCCTGAAGAATGGCTGGAATATATTGAATATTTTTCTTTAGCTGTATAGGTAAATAAATATGTATTTTATAATAACCTATTTCTGCTTTAAGATTAATAAACTTCAATATTAAATTATCTTGTGTTGGGAGCCGCTTTAGGCATTACTGACAAAATGGAGGCACAGCCCCAACTCCCTCTCCTTGTCCCGCAGGCATGGACCCGGGATGAAGGAGTTAGGCCTTGTGATCCTGACTTGTTTTTTCCTCCCCGCAGCTGAGTTGACTGAAAAGAATATTAAGGTGCTTATTGTTCTTGAGAGGAGCATGAGAAGGCACAAAGCCTTCTGCAGCTGTGCTCAGAGAATAATTCATAAAGTTAATCTTTGACATTCGTTCAAGGACCTTTACAAAAGAGTGTTCCAGGATGAGCACGTAGGCCGCAGCTTGAGGCTATGGGAGGGATTGCTATCTGAAACCTATTTGTGAGGGAAATGTTTATGGCAAAGGAGTTTGCTGAATTTAGGGCTTAGGAATAATTAAAATAGTTAGAAGCTAAAGATTTAAGGAATGTTGTAATGTTAGCATATTTTACTATAGCTTCTAGAGATTAGGAATTTTGGAGATATTAGTGGTTAGAAGCCTTTTAGAGAAAGTGAGCTCAGGATACTAGGGGCAAACAGGATTTAGAAAGATAAGAAATAAACTGAGGAATGTGGTATGCAGCTCAGACATTAGCATGAGTTACTATGTATTCACAAGGACACATGAGAAGTAGATAAGAGAATTGCTGAGGCAGGAACTCCTTTTGAGGGGCAACAATGATTTATGGAGACAACAAATCTGGGTCAGGGGGAACTGAAAATGTCAAACCTCTGACCTGATGCTTTTGTAAAAGTATAAAAGAGAATCTTAAGCTTGAAATAAATATGCAGTCTAAGAAAACTGAGAGGCTGCTTCGTTTCTCGCCGACACCGCCCATCCCTTCAGGCCGATTCCCTGGCTGCTGGAGCTGGACTCTGGCAATCTTGAACATATTATTTACTTATAAAGTTGAACAATACTGTCCTTTTTTGTGTTGGTCCAGTTGTCGTTCAGTTGCTATGTCCAACTCTTTGTGACCCTATGGATTGCAGCATACCAGGCTCTTCTGTCCTCCCTCCAGTATCTCCTGCAGTTTGCTCAAATTCATGTCCATTGAGTCAGTGATGGCATGCAAACATGTCATCCTATGCCACCCTCTTAAATCTTTCCCATCATTAGAGCTTTTTTCCCCAGTGAATTGGCTCTTATTGGAGCTTCAGACTCAGCATCAGTCCTTCCAATGAATATTCAGGGTTGATTTCCTTTAGGATTGACTGGTTTGATCTTACTGAAGTCCAAGGGACTCTCAGGAGCCTTCTCCAGTGCCACAGTTAGAAAGCATCAATTCTTCGCTGTTCAGCCTTCTTTATGGTCCAACTCTCACATTCGTACATGACGACTGGGAAAACCATAGCTTTGACTAATGAACCTTTGTCAGGAAAGTGATGTCTTTGCTTTTTAATATGCTGTCTAGGTTTGTCATAGCTTTCCTTCCAAGGAGCAAACATCTTTTAATTTCATGGCACCTGTCACCATCCACACTGACTTTGCAGCCCAAGAAAATAAAATATGTCACTGCTTCCACTTTTTCTCCATCTATTTGCTCTGAAGTGATGGGACTGTATGCTATGATCTTAGTTTTTTGAATGTTGAGTTTCAAGCCACCTTTTTTATTCTCCTCTTTCACCAAGAGGCTCTTTAGTTTCTCTTCACTTTCTGCCATTAGAGTGGTATCATCTGCACATCTGAGGTTGTCTATACTTCTTCCAGCAATCTTGATTCCAGCTTGTGATTCATCCAGCCCAGCATTTTGCATGATGTACTCTGCATGTGTGTGTGCTCAGTCGCTCAGTTGTGTCCAACTCTTTGTGACCCCATGAACTGTAGCCTACCAGACTCCTCTGTCCATGGGATTTTCCAGGCAAGAATACTGGTTTGGGTTGCCATTTCCTTCTCCAGTGAGTACTCTGCCTCTAAGTTAAACAGGCACGGTGGCAATACACAGCCTTGTCATACTCCTTTCCCAAACTGGCATCAGTTTTTTCATGTCTGATTCTAACTGGTCCAGTTACTCTTCTACATAATAGATCATGTCACAATTTAGTGGCTTATTATATCTCACACTTTCCCGGGTCAGAAATTCAAGATAACCTCAGCTAGGCAATTTTTGTCTTAGGATCTTTCATGTGATTGCAATTAGTTGATAGCTGGAGCTAGACCAGCAGGTGCTGTAACACTTGGGGTGGTGTAGGCATCTCTCACTCTTCCAGTAGTCTCAGGCCTCTTTAGTTCATCTCTTTGTGTGAGCTGTTTGCACCTCTTCATAGCACAGCAGCCTCAGGGCAGTTGGACTGCTTACCTGGCAGCTGAAATTCTTCATCAGGAAGAGCTTCTGTGAACAAGGTGGGAACTGCATCTCCTTTTATGACCTGGGCTTGGAAGTCTCACAGCTTCATTTCTGCTGCAATCTGCTGTCTATGAACAATTCACTAGCCCGTCTGGATTCGAGAGGCAGGGGACACAGACCTCTCCTCCCCATGGAAAAAGTGACAAAATCATATTGTCACACTGAAAGAGGTTGCTGTGTAAGAGGTGCTCTTGTAGTCATCTTAGGAATACACAACTTACCACAGTCCTCTGGCTTTGACAGTTGATATCTGCAAACTATAACTATCTTCTGTTCCAAGACCCCAAATGTCTCATTACATTGTGGCATCAGATTGATCAGTCTCATTCTAGAAATCAGGCCCTGCCTGGGGTGAGGCTCTTCAGGACTTCTCCCTTGGATACAACTCTTACGTGCTATTTCTCTCAATCAAAGTACCTGTTATCTTCATCTTACACACATGTAATGCAATAGTAAGACACTACTATTCCAAACTGGGGACAACAGGAGTCCTCATACAGCAGTTGCTGGGGATAGAGCAGCCACTGATCCATAGAAATTCCAAATCATGCTAGGTATATGTTACCAGTTCACTGCTCATGTAGAGTTCTCCATACCTCTTAGTAGCACCTTAGATCTTGGTTCTGCTGAGTCATCCTTCTTTATTCATAAAATGTGATCCATATTTGCCGTTGAGTATCTTTTTCAGCCTCCTTCCTGTCCAAAAATGATTGGGAGCCCAAAGATCTCTTTTTTATTTTGTCCAGCATTTGTCTTTTTCATTTCAAGGTAATTTGGCTGTTTTTATTTAGTTTTCATTAAAACATTTTTATTTAGTTAGTTATTGTTTTGGCTGTGCTGGGTCTTTGTTGTAGCATGGGCTTTTCTCTAGTTGTGGTGAGTGGGGACTACTCTCTAGTTGTGGTGCACAGGTTTCTCATTGCAGTGGCTTCTCTTGCTGCAGAGCATGGGCTCTAGGGTCTGGGGGCTTCATTAATTGTGGCTCCTGGGCTTTAGGACACAGGCTCAATAGTTGTGTCACTAGGGCTTAGTTTCTCCACAGCATGTGAAAACTTCCCAGACCAGGGATCGAACATGTGTCTCCTGCATTGGCAGGCTGATTTTTTACCACTGAGTCACCAGGGAAGCCCCAGTATGGCTGTTTTTTAAAACTTTGTGGTGTATATGTATATATTTATACTATCTTTCTGTTTACAATTAGCTTTCACTTGTTCCTCTTCTTGCTGGGAACCCTACAATTAGCCATTGTTGTTTAGTCTCTAAGTTGTGTCTGACTCTTTGGGACCCCATGGACTGTAGCCCACCAGATTCCTCTGTCCATGGGATTTCCATTACTTGTGGTTGGAGGCATGCTAACTAAAGGGATAAAATGAGTGTCTAATAAAGAAAAATGGTGAAATTGGAACTCGTTTGAGTAGAAAGAAAAATACAGGACAAAATTACATAAGTATGGCTAATTGTAGGGCTTCCCAGGTGGATCACTGGAAAAGAATCCACCTGCCAATGCAGGAGACACAGGTTGGATGCCTGGGTTGAGAAGATTCCCCTGGACAAGGAAATTACAACCCATTCCAGTATTCTTGCCTGGGAAATTCCAGAGGAAACTTGTGAGCTACAGTCCACTGGATCACAAAAGAGTCAGATATGACTGAGTGACTGAGCAGGCATGCATATATCCTCAAAATATTATTTTAGGGATAAGACTTTGTCTTAGGGATAAGTCTTTGTTATCCCTTTCTTTGTCATGGAAGGTCTGTTTTTTTTATGAGAAATTTCACAGAGGCTTTCTTGTAAGATCTTTTTTTCCCCTCTGAAGAGGTACATGAGGTACCCTCTGAGATTTTCCTGAAATCTTCCCTAAGGATCTTTTGATCCCTGAGAACCTTTCTTGCTTTAAGAATGCTTTCCTGGAATAAAAGACTGTATTGAGCCACTGATAATTCCTCATGGAGTGGTTCGTTTTTCAGTTCCTCTCTCCACTCTCATATTGTTATGAAAAGTGAAAGTTTTTAGTCGTTCAGTTGTGTCTGACTCTTTGTGACCCCATGGACTATAGCCTGCCAAGCTCTTCTGTGGAATTCTTCTGCAAGAATACTGGAGCAGGTAGCCATTCCCTTCTCCAGGGGATCTTACTGACCCAGGGATTGAACCCAGGTCTACCTGCATTGCAGACAGCATTCTTTGATGTCTGAGCTACCAGAGAAGTAGCATGAGAATAAGGCAGGTAGCACAGTAACACTGTGCATAGAAAACTCTCAGCTCTACCATTAGAGGTCATTATGTCATTGAACCGAACTTGGGTCCACTTGCTACCACCCAGCAAAGCCAAGCTACTGACACCAGGTTGTGGTGAAGGGAAGTGCAGTGTTTACAGCAGGTGCCCAATGTGGGGCCAAGCAAGGTGCATGGTTGGCTATTGCTTGATGGCTTTCAGGGAAAGTTTTTAAAGATAGGGTGAAGGAGAGGGATTACAAGGTTTGTGATCAGCCTGTGGACATTCTTCTGATTGGTTGGTGGTGAGGTAATCAGGGCTCAACATCATCAATCTTCTGGTTCCAATCTGTCTGGGGCCTGCGTCCTGGTGTTCAGCATATACTTAACTTTTCCGTCTGCTGCAGGTTTCAGTATCTGCAAAACATTTCAAAGGATATAGCTCAGAACATTATCTATAGCCCCTGAAAGAAAGAAAGAAAGTGTAGTCGCTCAGTCGTTTCTGACTCTTGGTGACCCCATGGGCTTTAGTCTGCTGGGCTCTTCTGTCCATGGAATTCTCTAGGCAAGAGTACTGGAGTGGATTGCCATTTCCTTCTCCAAGGGATCTTCCTGACCCAGGGATTGAACCTGGGTCTCCAGCATTGCAGACAGATTCTTTACTGTCTGAGCTACAAGGGAAGCCCGTGAAGGGGAACTAAAGGTCTTTGACTTTAGCAGCTAAACTATTATTATTTAGTCTTGCTTGACTATTTTCCTTTCTTTCTGCATTTTCTTACTTCTCTGACTAAATTTCTTCTTTGGAACTTGGGGAAGGCCTAGGAGGCTAAGGGGCTTACCTTGTGGCTCACACAGTAAAGAATCAGTCTGCAATGTAGGAGAGCCAGGTTGAATCCCTGGGTTGGGAAGATCCCTTGGAGAAGGAAATGGCAACCCACTCCAGTATTCTTGCCTAGAGAATCCCATGGACAGAGGAGCCTGGGAGGCTACAGTCCATGGGGCCGCAAAGTGTAGGACACAACTGAGCAACTAACACACACACATACACTAAGAGGCTGAAGTTTTTGTACAGATAAGAGGCAGGGGGAGGACATGGATGGGAGTGGTGTTCTGTTTTGGGAAGACCCCATAGGGTCCTGCTTGATTCATTAAATGACAGTACTGAGAAACGTTCTGTGGCTTATAACAAAACACCTTTTCTCCCATGTTCCCATAATGCTTTCCTCATATCCCTTTAAGCCTCCATCAACAACCTCCTTTAGGATCTTTAGGCTCTTCTAATATCCTTCCAAAGGGCTCTTCAGTCTTTCACCAATATTTGCCTCAGAAGTCTGCCACATTCTTCTCACCGCCCAGAGCCAAAATCAGTGGCAGATGTTTTAAGATTTTGTTTCAGTAGTATCCCACTTCAAAGAACAAATTTCTATTCCAGTCAGTACTGCTGCCTAAAGTGTCACCCCAAACTATAGCATAGATAACAACAAAGGGGTTACATCTCTTGTGATTTCTGTGGATCAGGAGTTCAGGGAGGTTTCCTCATGCATTTGCTGTCCTTACGTGGCTGGAGCTGGGGAGTGTGGTGCTGGAGGATGTGGGGGATGAATGAGCATCTTTTCCTCTCCATGGAGCCTGAGCCCAGTCTCTCTCCCGGGATTCTCTGAGGTTTCTCCATGATGGGCTGCTCACAGGGCCACATAAGCTTCAAGAACATGTGTTCCAGTGAGGAAAGCAGAAGCACTTTCTCCACTCTCTTTTAGCTACAGACTAATCACCAGCCAACAAGACTCTAAGTGGGAGGACTGGCACAATCACATTGTAGAAGAAGATGCAAGATGGGACATATTGTTACAGTTAACTTTGGAAAATAAAATTTGCCACATATGTAAAAAATGGTTCATTTTTGGTAATTTCATATAGTTCAACCTAATATAGACATGAACAAATGTGTGGGGAAAGAAACAAACTCGAATTCCATTTTATTCAGAAGTTTTAAATCTATTAGGCTGTCCTCTAATTTTTTTCTGTTGTGTCTATCCAAGAAACATAATTTTCTATTGTGTCTATTTTTTGGTGTGAAGGTTATGGAGGATTGTAAAATGAATTTGAGAGTAATCTATTCTTTAAAAAATTTCTAGTACTGCTTGTATAACATAATGGTGATCAAGTGTTTCAATGTTTGGTAACAGTTTACTGTTCAATAATCTAAGCTTGTTACATTTCATTGAGGGAAGTTTTTGACTGCAATTCAGTTTCCTTATTTGCTATTTATTCATTGTTTTAGTTTTCTGCTTTGTCAATTATGGTAATGTATAATTTGCAAGAAAATTGAAAATTTTAATCTAAAATTTCATATTTAGTGGCCTGTGGTTATCCTTAGTATTTCCCTATTATTTTAAAGAATCTAAATTACCTGTATTTATGTCCCTTTTTATGTAATTTTAGTTAAAAGGCCTTCTCATGAATGTTCATGAATCTATCTGAGAAACAGAAAATTACAAATTATTAATATTTGGAATCTTTGTTTGCAGTTCCTCCTTTTCAACTTACCTCTTCCTCACAAAGGCAGACACTATCCTAAATATTTTGGTTATCATTATCTTGCTTTTTAATTCATCATCTTATCACTTACACATATGTGCCTAAGTAATATATAATTCCATTTCACTTTATTGGCCTTTAACTATGGTGTTATGTTATACACAGCCATCTGAGAATGACTTTTCTCAATACTGTATATCTAGGACATAAACATATTGTTTATTCAATTGTAGTTTATTTCATAGTTATATAATATTCCACTGACTATTTCATTGACTGTACATAATAGTTTATTCATTCTCCTTTTACATCTTTATTAGATTAATTTTGTTTTAATTGAAAATTTTATTGAGATAATTGCAAATTCACCTGCAGTGTAAAAAACACAAAGAGATCTCTTATACAATTTCCCCAGTTTACTCCAATGTTAACATTTTGCAAAACTGTAGTATAATATCACAGCCAGAGTGTTGACAGTAATACAATCCACAAGACTTAACTGTTTTCCAGTTTTACTTAACACTCATTTGTGTGTGTATTAAGTTCTATTTTATCACCTGTGTGTTTATGTAGGGTTTCACAGGTAGCATGAGTGATAAAAGAACCCACCTGCAAGATGCAGGAGATGCAGGTTTGATCTCCGAGTTGGGAAAATCCCCTGAAGTAGGAAATGTTTATGTATTAATGACTACACTTAAGATACAGAGCAGTTCCAACACTACAAAACTTATTTTGTATTTTGATACTTTTGAAAATGAATTCAGTGTATTAAATCCTATTTTATGAAAACTTTGTGGTGTGTAATAGAATTGATGTGGATAATCTGACGTGACATCCAAAGACCTTGCTAAATTCATTTTTCTCTTCCTAACTGTATCATTTACAAATAATTTCATGCTATTAAAAAGTTGAATAAATACTACAGAAACACAGAATTTAAAAAATTGTAAAGAATTCCTAAATACCTTTTATCTATATTTACACAACATTTACATTTGACCACATCTACTTTCTCTATAAAAGAACATATTTTTCTTGAAAGGTATGAGCATGAGTTGCAGGTGTGAGTTCTCTACACTCCCCAAAGCTTCAGTGAGTGTCTCCAACAAGTTCGTTCTATTATCTAATGACAGTAAAATTATAAAATTGAGGAAATTAATGCAAACACAGCACTATTATTTAGCATACAAAACTTATCCAGATTCCATCAGTTGCCCAGAAAATGTCCAAGAAACAATGTGGGTTCATTGTGCAGTGCCCTGTCCCTTTAAGTGTTTAAACTGGAGCAGCCTTTTAGCCTCTGTCTTTTACATCCTCAATATTTTAAAAATTGCATGTCATTGTCATGGTAAATGGCCCAAACTTGGTGTTTGGTATTGCCTCATAATTTAGATTCAGGTTATGCATTTTGGGCTGGAATAATATATAAATGATGTTGTGCCCTCCTCTGAGAATCAGAGCAACCAGTTCCCTGATATTTGATTGTACCAATAGTTGCAATATTAGTTTTGTTTAATTAAGGTGGTAAATGCCAGATTTCTTGTTTTCCAACTATAAGCAGTAAGCATTTTGTGGAAAGATGTTCTGAAACTAATGAAACTGTCACCTAGTTTTAGCATTCATGGATGACTCTTGCCTTAAAGAATCACTGTGCTGGCTACCAAGCTGTGAGTTTCTAATCTGTCATTTCCTTTTGTATTTATTGATAGTCAATTTTTAAACGAGTTTTCCCTTCTTCCCTAGTTGTTTATACATATACAATTATATATCAATGCAGATATATGCATTTTTATTTTATTCTTTTGAGTTGTAACCTGTTATTATTTGGTCCCAGTTTTGACCAAAGCCTTAGAGCTGTTTGTGATACCCTTTGGGGCTTGTTCTGTGGCCTAACGTGTGATCTGTGCTGCACAATATTTCACAGTACTTGGAGAGTATGCATTCTTCTGCAGTGGAGCCGAGTGGCTCACCTGTCTGTTAGGTCCAGCTGGTTTAGAGTATTGTGCAAGTTGCCTGTTTCCCTGTCAAGTGTTATGGGTTCAGTTGTTCCACCACAAAAGAGATATGTTGGAGTCTTCACCCCCCATCTCAGAATGTGACTTTAGAGACAGGGTCTTTATAGGGATAATCAAGTTCAAATGGTCATTAGGGTGGGCCCTAAACCAATGAAACTGGTGCATGCATGTGTGTGTTCAGTTGTGTACAACTCTTTGCAACCCTGTGGGCTGTAGCTCACCAGGCTCCTCTGTTCATGGAATTTTCCAGGCAGGAACTGGAGTGGGTTGCCATTTCCTTCTCTAATATGACTGGTATCCTTATAAAAAGAAAAAATTTAAACACAAATTAGACACACATAGGAGAAAATGATGTGGAGAGACAAAGGGAAAAGATCAATATGCAGAAGTCAAAGAGAGGCTTGGAGCAGATTCTTCCCTCAGAATCTGCCAACTCTGTTGGCACCTTGACTTCAGATTTCTGGCCCCCAGAACTATGAAATATATGAAAAATAAATTTTTGTTGCTTAAACTACTTGTTTTGCAGTACCTTGTTACAGCAGTCTAGAAAATGTGTAAGATTTTGGTTGCAAAATAAGGTGTTGCTTTAGCAAATACGTAAAAATCTGGAAGTGGCTTTGGAATTGGCAACTGATGGAAGAGTTTTGAGGTACTTGATAGAAAAAGCCCAGATTGCTTTGAGGGCATTATTGGTAGAAATACGAGAATGTTAAGGTACTACTGGTGAGATGTCAGATAAAAATGAAGGACATGTTATTGGAAATTGGAGAAAAGTGGGAGATAACTTGACTGACATGTGTTTCAGTGGACAGAGGACAGAACTTGTGAGTGACGAATTGGGATATTTAGCTGCAGAGATTTCTAAGCCAGGTGTTGAAGTCATGACTTAACTTTTCCTTGATGTTGATAGTAAAACATGGGAGGACAGAGATAAACTGAGACTGTATTGTTAAGCAAAAGGAACTAGACTGCAAAGGTTTGGAAGACTCTCAGCTTACTCATATTGCAAAAAGCAAGAAAGCAAGCTCTGGAGAGAACACCAAGCATGTGGCCAGACACTGTTTGCTCAAGAGATTATGGGTATGTGACTTATGAATCCAATCAATCATTTCGGTAAAAATGCTACCAACTTGGACTCAAAGGAATAGAAAGGTTAAAATGAAGGAACTGTCAAACTTCTGAGATTCTACAGGCAGGAAACAGGTTGATAGAGCTTTCTAGCTGTGGACACAGACTGAGGGTGGGGCCACTTTCTTGGTTCCAGAAGGCGAAGCCTCCTTTTCAATTCCAGAGAGCTGCCCCACTATTCAAAATTAAAGATTCAGGGCCACCATCCTACTGGGCTTAGAGGACAGAACATTTAGCCACAGATGATTATTCTCAGACCTTAACATCTAATGGAATTTACCCTGCTAGTTTTGGGGCTTCTCTGGGACTCATAACACCCCTTATCCTGACAATTTCTTCCTTTTGAAATAGGAATGTCTATCCCATGCCTATCTGATTATTGTATTTTGGTAGCAGATGACTCTTTTGGTTTCATAGGTTCACAAATGGAGAGGAATATTGCCCCAGGATGAATCATATCCCAAATCTCACCCATATCTGATTTGGATGAGATTCTGGATTTAGAGTTGATGCTGGAGTGGATTAACATTGGGTGGGGAGGAAATGTTGGGCAGGGGTGAATGCACTTTGCATGTGAGAAGGACATGAATTTGGTGGGGTTGGGGGGCAGGAGGGCCGACTGTTATGGATTGAATTGCATCCTGTCAAAAATACATTGAATTCCTAACCCCCAGTATCTCAGAATGTGGATTAGAGACAGGGCCTCTACAGAGATAATTAAGTTAAAATTAGGTCAATAGAATGAGACCTAAGTCAATATGATCAATGTCCTTATAAAAAGAGTACATTTGGACACAGCTGGTAACTGAGACATGGGGTACTGGCAGAATAAGCTTCCTCCTACAAGCAATGATCCACTTTTTCAGGGAAGGAAGGGCCTCTACATCAGGAGTTAGCAGGTTCTGGGGTAACACTGTATCTGCCACAACCACTCAACTCTACCACTGTAGTGTATAAGCAATTTACAGCCAGGTTATGGCTGGCTGTGTTCCAATGAAACTCGAGTGATGGACACTGAAATTTTAATTAAATAATTTTGTCATTTCATAGTTTGGAAAAATTTTAAACCATTTAAAAATGTAAAAGCTTCTTAACTTGCCATCCATAAAAGTATCATCAATCTGTATTTGGACCATGGTCTGCAGTTTGCAAACTTCTAAGCTGTATCCCTGAGTGACAAGCATGCAAAGTGTATCATGAGTTTGCTAGGTTGAGTCCTCAGATTCTTCACAGGATCCTCTACTCAAATGATCGATTATCAAGAGACACTTTTTCTAACATGTATACATAAGGGATTGGTGCACTTAAGGTAGATGACTCTGTACCTCAGCAACTGTGTCTTTGATTTCCATCATCTCAACCCTACAACTCTTGAGTAAGCAATTATTTCCACAATGTCAGAGAACTGCTGACAACACTCTGCGCTGAGATGAGATTTAGGCCTTCAAGTCTGGCCTTGTGTTTAAGAGCTGATGGAACCAGAACTAGCCATTTCATCTGATGTTCCAGATTTCCTCATAAATTTAAAAGTTTTCTAGGACAATAGCTCCTGAGTGTTGCCAGAATCTTACCAACAGAGTCCATGAGGTTCTTGGTGTACATAAGCAACAACACTATTTCATACTATGAGCTAAAAAATCCACTTTGGAATATAAGTAGAAATCTGAAAGATTTTATTCTTGTCTTAGGAATAAACCTAAACCACAAACCCCACTTTTCTTTAACAGTTTACTATCCAACAGTTTACTAACAGTTTATTCCAGTGACACTATTTACCAATTAAAGCCTTTCAGTTACAAGAAATAGAACTCATTCTTCTTAACATTAGCAGAAAATAATATTTTTATTGCAAATATGAGGAAGCGCACAGAACACCAGAAAATTAGGTTCAGAATATCCAAAGTTATCCTGAGAAATTGAAATAGCAGGAACTATTTGATGGTCTTAAAACTGTGGTACAAGAATGAATTCTGATATTTCCCTTCTGGTTCATGTGAGACTGAATTAGAGACTCAAACTCCTGGAAAAGATGTCATCATGACTCAACCGTGGCAGAATGCTCACCTATGGCTGGTGGGAAGGACACCCTGAGAGATACACCACAAGGATGTGCACAACATAGGAGGAGTATCTCTCCAGAGAATTCTAAGCCACTGTTATCAATAAATAGGGAGCAGACACCGAATTGCTAAATACAATCAATCTTCATTACCATGAGTGCTCTTGGAAAGCAGCCCTGTAAAAATGGACAGACCCACTTATTGAATAAGTAAAATCATTTGGAGTAAGATAAAATCCTTTCATTTATTAAAATTCAAACTATTTTAGTTATATTGCTAAGAAATAAAGAGACAATACTGATACTTAGCATTTAATATAAAGAATATTGGAAGATGTTATTCCACAAATTATCAAATATAACAAGTTACATTTAAAAATAAAATACCAAAATTAAAAAAAATGCTATGCAGTATTACTCAGGAAAGTCACACTCCATGCCCCTGAACCTTCAAAATACGTTCTTTGCTATTTTCCTATTAGTTACATATTAAAAAATAAAACAAAACTACTTTATCCTCCACCAAGGACTTTCTTCACTCAAAAACAGCATCAAATCTGGAACATGACTCCCCATGTAACACATCTTCTGTGGAAAAGTGCTTTCCTGATTTATTAAATTCATATGGACTTAATATGCATTTCCCAAATTAAATCTTCATAATTATGCTACTGTATATGATACCATTACTGCTCTTTATTCCTTCAACCATTCTCCTGTGTATAAAGATTTGCATGACTTATTTCTGAAAGCTTTTGCATATTCATTCCAAATATGATTGGTCTCTCTCCCACATGACTAATTTGATTAGAATGTACTTTTAGGTGTTCCTACTTATATATCCTGTTTCTATTATCATCTGAATTCTCTTGAGGATCAACTTCTGTCTGAGTATGCATCCAAATTTATTCTGTTCTGATTTCTCACTTATGAGTTTTTCGATGTATACGAAGCCCTGAATTCCAACAGAAGGATTTCCCACACTCAGAGCATTTCCATGGTTTCTCTCCTGTATGAACTCTTTGGTGTTCACTGAGAGATGACTTTTGAGTAAATGCTTTCCCGCACTCACTGCATTTAAACGGTTTTTCTCCTGAATGAGTTTTCTGGTGTATCTGAAGTGATGCCTTTCTGGGATAGGCTTTTTCACATTCGCTACATTCATAGGGCTTTTCTGTTGAGTGAGTTCTTTGATGTATAATTAGCTGTGACTTCCCACAAAAGGCTCTCTCACAGAAACTACATTCATAGGGTCTCTCTCCTGTGTGTGTTCGCCTGTGTATAACGAGGTATGATTTGCTGCTGAAAGCCTTCCCGCACTCACTGCATCCATAAGGTTTCTCTCCTGCATGAGCTCTCAGATGTGCAGTGAGCTGTTCCTTCCTGCCAAAGGCTTTCCCACACTCACTGCATTGATAAGGATTATTTCCTGTATGAATTCCCTGATGCACAACAAGTTGTGTCTTCATATTGAAAGCTTTGCCACAGTCACTGCATTGATAGGGTTTTTCTCCTGTGTGCATCCTAATGTGAACAAGGAGGTATGACTTACTCCTAAAGGCTTTCCCACATTCACTGCATTTATGGGGTTTCACTCCTGTATGAGTTCTCTGGTGCACAACAAATGGTGACTTCAAACTAAAGGCTTTCCCACATTCACTGCATTCATATGGTTTCACTCCTGTATGGCTTCTCTGGTGTAAAATCAGTTGTGATTTCCAGCTGTAGGCTTTCCCACATTCACTGCACCCGTAAGGTTTCCCTCCTGTGTGAATTTCCTGGTGGACAATAAGTTGTGACCTGAAAGAGAAGACTTTCCCACATTCGATGCAAGAGTAGGGCTTTTCTCCTGTGTGGACTCTTTGATGAGCATTGAGGTTTGACTTGGCACTGAAGGCTCTTTCACATTTAGTGCACTCATATGGTCTCTCTCCTGTATGAATTCTGAGATGTACAATGAGCTGTGATTTACAACGAAAAGCTTTCCCACATTCGTTACATACACAGTTTTTTTCTATACTATGAGTTCTTTGGTGCTTAATAAAATATGATTCTTTATACCCATGAAATTGATCAGTATTCTTTCTTAGACAGCTTGTGGCTGAAGCTAAGTTTTGTGTCAAACTTTTTCCATGTGTTTTATATTTAAGGAGTCTTTGTCTTGAAGAAATGTGGGTTTTGCTCAGATGAAGTTTTCCAAATGCATTACAAGCATAGCTTCTCTGAACACTTTCAAATTCATTATGATTTTTCTGGTACCATTCTTCCCAACCGTCTAAGAAAAAAAAAACAACATAGTAATTTAAAAATCATAAATAAACCTGATTAGAATTAAAACACTTTAGAACTGCTATTTAATGAGTGTTTTTCTTCTGGTCCAGGCCTCTGACAATGGTTCAAAAGAAATAATGGCCAAGTGCACACACACACCATATAACCAAGTGTGGGGGCAAGGGGAAGTGAATCAAACCACAATAAATCCCTCTACAGAAATGGGTAGCTGATAAGCAGTGATGAGAAGTATTTTTTATATAGAAGTTTAAAAAATTTAGCCTGCACTTACTGATAAAATCCATTGCCAACTATTTATGCCAATTTTATCATTTCAGGAGTTTACTCAAATGGTGAATCAACAGGGTACATAATAGCTAGGTACAACATTTAAGATGGTACAGTGAGATATTAAAACAGGGATTGAGCCATAAGAAAATTAAGGTAAAAACATTTTAGACAGAAGCAAGAGAAACTCCTAGATTTGAGACTTGAGAAGCAGGGGGTACTGCTCTTTGAGACTGAAAACACTGGGAGAGAGACATGTTTGGAGAAAGACAAAGGACTTTGTTTTGGATCTTATTATACTGGAGATCTTCATTAAATATTCAAACATAGAAGCAGGTAGGCAGTTACACCTAAGTTCTGCTGCTGTTACTGCTGCTAAGTCGCTTCAGTCTTGTCTGACTTTGTGCGACCCCACAGATGGCAGCCCACCAGGCTCCGCCGTCCCTGGGATTCTCCAGGCAAGAACACTGGAGTGGGTTGCCATTTCTTTCTCCAATGCATGAAAGTGAAAAGTGAAAGTGAAGTCGCTCAGTCATGCCCAACTCTTAGCAACCCCATGGACTGGAGCCTACCAGGCTCCTCCGTCCATGGGATTTTCCAGGCAAGAGTACTGGAGTGGGGTGCCATTGCCTTCTCTGCACTTAAGTTCAGTGCTCAGTAAAAATTAGGCATCAACAGCACATACAAGGTATTGAATGACATGAGGGAAAGAGCCCTGGAGAAGGTCACATTTAAGGTTGGACAAGAGATGTAGAGAAAATGGGAAAGTCTATCTGTGAAGCCTGAACACTGTGATGATGAGAGTTATAGAAAGGCAAGGTTAAAGGAAAGCAGCAAGAACAGGGCAAGGTCTCGACAGCAGCCATCAGACACAAGCCTCAGTCACCCTAGGACATGACTGCTGTACTGGGGACCTCAGAAGCTGTCCTGTTTCCTCAGGACTGCTTGCTAAACATTTTCTTCCCCAAAAAAGAAAATGGTGGGAAAACTGAAGAGGAAGAGCAATTTCAGAAGTGTCTTCCAATTTCTGCCACTGAGAATGCAGAATGGGAGATCAAGAGCTCTGTCCTGAAGCATATAAAGCTGGAACCAGAGTGCAGGAAGAAGAGAGGAGGGGATGACAGCTCTGCTGTTACAACACTGGGCAGAAAAAGTTCAATTTTCAGGATGGAAGAGTCCTTCCAGAGTTACGATATAGAGGAGAAGCTCAAACTTGGACAACTTGAAAGGGAAGAGAAAGAGTAATCAGGGAAACAAATATAAGGTGATAAAAACCACTTAAGGCTAGGTTTCAGAATTCTTTTCAGAAAAGTGCCCAAGGGACTTCCCCAGTGTCTGGTGCTTAAGACTCCATGTTTCCACTGCAGGGGGTATGAGTTCTATCCCTGGTCAAGGAACTAAGATCCTGCAAGCCATGAGGTGTGGCAAAAAAGAAAAAGAAAGAAAAGTGCTCAAGAAGGTAAGAGTTGTAATTTCCAAATGACTAGTGTGAGAAGAGTGAAGGAAGCAATGAAACCTCCTAAGATGGTCAAGAGAAGAGAAGGAGAAGACTGCAGGTAAAGTTGAGGGAATTAACTGCAGAGGCAAAAGGGAAAATAAGGCCCATGACCACAGTAAGGAATGTGCTTGAGGGAAGGAAACTAACCCAGAAAGCAACCTTTGAGCAGTGTGTACAGAACAGCCCACCAGCCTCTTGGAGTCATGGGAGGAAAGTGATAGCCCTCACCTGAGGACTCTTGGGCTCATCTTGAGCTGCTCCAATGGTACAAGAGGTTAGAGAACAGTTCCCACACATGACACTGCCTGAATGCCAACATGGTTTACTCCCCACCTCCCATCTTCATGGTATCTGCTCACCCACCTGGACAGCTCTGATGGGAAACCTCGAAGTTTATGATCCATGGCTCTTCTCCTTGCTCCAACTTGAAGATTAAATCAGGTTTGGTACCATGATACCCTGTTAAGGGAAAGTCATAGAGAATGTAGTCAGACTGCTGAGGACTAAGAGGTCAGGAGGGAGGAAAGAAAGCAGCTTGTTTGCACTTGGGGAAGATGACAGTGAGGAGCTGAGGGTTCAGTAGGGGCTAAAAACATGTGACCTCCAGAGGCTTCAGGGTAGATCAACAAAAGAAAAGGCAATGGTGACTTATGACTCATGATCTGGGCTTGTACAGGCTCATGAAGCTGTACTTACCTACAGACACCAGGTTACTATAGTTTTCCAGAGTCACATCCCGGTACAGGTGTTTCTGCACAGAATCAAGCAGCTGCCACTCTTCCCAGCTGAACTCCATAGATATATCCGTGAATGACAACAACTCCTGTAACAACACACACATTACTCAATAGGCTGCAATTACAGTTGGAGACATGGAGAAGCTGTAGAGGACCCAGGAAAGGAGAATATCCTCCACAGTCTGCCTCCTGTGCCCAGGCCACCACTTCTTTTGAGAGGGAATTAAAAATACTACTAATAATTGAGCCTCCATGTGCCACATAATCTTTTGGGTTCTGAAGATTTCAGGATGAGTGAAACCCATTCTGGTCTCAAGAAGGTTTTAGTCTTGTAGAGGGAAACAAACATCTATGCTGGGGCTGGGGTGGGGGTGGGGGAAGCAGTCAACCAGGAGCCCTATTTTAAGCCTTTTACTATTTTTAAGCTTGATAAAAATAAAATACAAAAGAACTACTAAAATTTTTTTAATGGGACAAGCATAATCAAGAAATAAGGATAAGAAAATTATTATGACCGCATAATCAAGAAATAAGGATAAGAAAATTATTATGACCAAGACTATGTGCATAAAATCTAGGATATAGAAGCGATTTTAAAGTTTGCAAGCAATCACTATACAAAGGCAGTTCTGCTATAATGTGGTATGTATTTACAAAAAAAAAAAAATCACCACTATGAAAGTCTCAGGCTTATGGGAAGAACAGGGCTGGGGTGTAACACCTTTATCACCACACATGAAAAAAAGAAAATAAAAAATCTTAATAAAAACAGTAGAGTTTTATACATGTTTAATGGTTAAGAAATATATAAATACCACCACGAATATGGCACTGTACCTTATAAAAGACCCGATGTTTGTGTCAGAAGCACTGTAGTTTATTATAAAATGGTGAAAATAGGCTTGCCTGAAATCAGAAAGCTCACAGCATTCCCTAACATATTGAAACAAATTTACATTTTTAAAGCAAACATGACAGCAGAGTTGACTGTATTTATACATTTGTTCCAATAAATATGAAAACTTAGAAGAGATAGAAACTTTCCTAGAAAATCAAAGTAGTCAAAATTTTCCCAGAAAGAATTAGGAAGACCAGACTGATTAGTCCATGATCATAAAATATACTGAAATAGTAATCAGAGGTATAGCCTCTCCATAAAGTAAACAGCCCCACACTACCTATAAAAGTAAGTTTTATCAATATCCAAGAAACAGAAAATTTCTCCCATAGATGTAGAGCCAGGAAATGATGGTAAACTCATTATATAAACTTGTATAATCTCACAGAGAAGGCAAGACAGCACAACTTGCACAATTTCACTTGTTAAAAATACTTAGGGCTTCTCTAGGCGTCCAATGGTTAAGACTCTGCCTCCCTATGCAGTAGACACAAGTTCAATCCCTGGTCTGGGAAGATTGACATGCCACAGGGGAACTAAGCCCACGATCAATAACTACCGAACCCACACTCTAGAGCCTGTGCTCTGCAACAAGAGAAGCCACCTCAGGGAGAAGCCCAAGCACTGCAACTAGAGAATAGTCCCCAATTACCACAACTAGAGAAAGCCCGAGAGTGGCAATGAAGACCTAGCACAGCCAAAAATAAATGAATAAATAAATCCTAAAATAAAAACCCAAAACCTAACGGGGACTTCCCTGGCAACCTAGTGGTTAAGATTGCACTCCCAATACAGGGGGCCTTGGTTCAACTCCTGTTCAGGGAACTAGATCCCAGTGGTGCAGGGCTTCAGAGAACAGTTCCCACACATGACACTGTCTGAGTGCCAGTGCAGTCAAATAAGTAAAATGAATATTTTTTAAAAACCTAGATAAAAATACTAACAAATATTTAGATAAAAACATTAAAATGAATCCTATACGTGCATAAACAATAGTTTACGAAAGAAATTATTCCAAAAAATTAAAGGACAGTCCAAACTTTACAAAAAAACAAAACTGTAACAAAAAAATAAGTAACATTAGTACATTAATGGAAAACAATTATCTCAATAGAGAAACAAAGTACTATGATGAAACTTAACACCTTCAAAAATCAGAATTCAGTTCAGTACAGGTAAAAGTAATTTCCCTAAGCCTATAAAAAATATCATACTTTGTGTGAAACATTAGAAGTGTTCCCTCTAAAATCAGGAACAATTTGAAATTGTTCTTCAGAAACAAGTTGAAATCTTCATATCAACTCTACTAGTCAGTGCTGTCCAAGAAGACCTGGCACAGTGGGCACAAAGCAAAATACCAGTGATAAACATTAAGCAAGGAGGAAAAACTACTCTCATTGTCTAAAAACATGATTTTCTGACTAAAAAACCTAAGAGAAACAGCTGGCATAACGTGAAAATCAAGAAGACACATCAAGAGGGCAGCAATTTTTTAACAAAATCAACATGCAATAGCTATTTGATACATCAACAGTAACCAATTTGAAAATGTAATAAGAAAAACCACAACACAAATTGACATAAAGTATTCAGGAATAAAACTTAAAAATAGAGAAAAACATAACCAAAAATACATGTGATAAAATACATAAATGTAGAGAAAAAGAAAACACAATAGGGAACAAGATGGTGGAGGAGTAGGTGGATGTGGAATACATCTCTTTTCACGGATACATCAGGAATACACCTTCAGACACAGAAGTGCTTGCAGAACACGAGCTGACAGCAGACAGGAGTACCTGACCACTGGAAAAGAATATAGAGAACCACGCAAAACTTCGTAGGATGAAGGAACTAGGGGGAGAAACAGGTGTATTATTAGGACTGGACCTGCCCTCAGAGGGTGGGGGAACTGAAGCAGGGGTCCGATCTCCACACTGGGGCAACTGTCTGGGTCAGAGGAGAAACATTTAAGGCCGAGAGTGAAACAGCTGATCTGTGGCAGCTTAAATGGAATGAAAATCAGACAGTCCTTGCCACAGCCATATGTACCCTGGACAGGGACACAGGTCCCCTAGAAGGCACAGTGGCTGGGAGCTGGTGCATAGGATTGTGGAGCAATCCCAGGGCGAGGGCTGCTGTTGACTGCAGAGAAATGGACTGAGGGGATGTGAGGGAGGAGACTGTGGTGGGAAATGCCTGTGGAGGAAAGCCAGGCAGACATGGAAGCAAGGCGATACTGCTGAGTCATGTGTAGTGGGTGAAGCCATCGCCATAGCCTCTATCTCCCTACATGCTAGCATTGGCAGCTGAACCCATCAAGCGCCTGACACACTGAACTACAGAGTAGGACCCCACCCAGGGTGCTCCTTTAAGTGACTCATGTGCCAAACTACAGAGTAGGACCCTAGCCAGGGGGACCCCTCTATGTACCTGACGTGCCCAACAACAGAGAAGGACCCTAGACAAGGGAGCCCTGTAAATGTGTGAACAGGTGGAGCTATAGAGAAAGACTAGCGAAAAGGCCTTCTGATCACCAGCTATCAAGGTCTTGAAAAAGACTCTGATAGGGCCAATAACTCCTATGGCTGAGGCAGTCCGTGTCCCTGCACACTTGGCACCACCAGGGTACCCACTATCCAAACAGCTGCACCACCTTCACATTCAACCCTCACTGGGGCAGAGCTGCCACAAGAGAAAAAGTCTTGCGTCTATGCGCGTGAGGTCACTTCAGCCATGTCCAACTATTTACGACCCTGTGGACTGTGGCCTGCCAGGATTCTGTCAGTGGGATTCTTCAGGCAAGAATCAGATCAGATCAGTTGCTCAGTCGTGCCCGACTCTTTGCGACCCCATGAATCGCAGCACGCCAGGCTTCCCTGTCCATCACCAACTCCCAGGGTTCACTCAGACTCATGTCCATCGAGTCAGTGATGCCATCCAGCCATCTCGTCCTCTGTCGTCCCCTTCTCTTCTTGCACCCAATCCCTCCCAGCATCAGAGTCTTTTCCAATGAGTCAACTCTTCACATGAGTGGCCAAAGTACTGAAGTTTCAGCCTCAGCATCATTCCTTCCAAAGAAATCCCAGGGCGGATCTCCTTCAGAATGGACTGATTGGATCTCCTTGCAGTCCAAGGGACTCTCAAGAGTCTTCTCTAACACCACAGTTCAAAAGCATCAATTCTTCGGCGCTCAGCCTTCTTCACAGTCCAACTCTCACATCCATACATGACCACAGGAAAAACCATAGCCTTGACTAGACGGACCTTTGTTGGCAAAGTAATGTCTCTGCTTTTGAATATGCTATCTAGGTTGGTCATAACTTTCCTTCCAAGGAGTAAGCGCCTTTTAATTTCATGGCTGCAGTCACCATCTGCAGTGATTTTGGAGCCCAGAAAAATAAAGTCTGACACTGTTTCTACTGTTTCCCCATCTATTTCCCATGAAGTGATGGGACCGGATGCCATGATCTTTGTTTTCTGAATGTTGAGCTTTAAGCCAACTTTTACACTCTCCACTTTCACTTTCATCAAGAGGCTTTTTAGTTCCTCTTCACTTTCTGTCATAAGGGTGGTGTCATCTGCATATGTGAGGTTATTGATATTTGTCCCGGCAATCTTGTTTCCAGCTTGTGTTTCTTCCAGTCCTGCGTTTTTCATGATGTACTCTGCATATAAGTTAAATAAACAGGGTGAAAATACACAGCCTTGACGAACTCCTTTTCCTATTTGGAACCAGTCTGTTGTTCCATGTCCAGTTCTAACTGTTGCTTCTTGACCTGCATACAAATTTCTCAAGAGGCAGATCAGGTGGTCTGGTATTCCCATCTCTTTCAGAATTTTCCAGTTTATTGTGATCCACACAGTCAAAGGCTTTGGCATAGTCAATAAAGCAGAAATAGATGCTTTTTTGGAACTCTCTTGCTTTTTCCATGATCCAGTGGATGTTGGCAATTTGATCTCTGGTTCCTCTGCCTTTTCTAAAACCAGCTTGAACATCAGGAAGTTCGCGGTTCACATATTGCTGAAGCCTGGCTTGGAGAATTTTGAGCATTACTTTACTAGCGTGTGAGATGAGTGCAATTGTGTGGTAGTTTGAGCATTCTTTGGCATTGCCTTTCTTTGGGATTGGAATGAAAACTGACCTTTTCCAGTCCTGTGGCCACTGCTGAGTTTTCCAAATGTGCTGGCATATTGAGTGCAGCACTTTCACAGCATCATCTTTCAGGATTTGGAATAGCTCAATTGGAATTCCATCACCTCCACTAGCTTTGTTCGTAGTGATCCTTTCTAAGGCCCACTTGACTTCACATTCCAGGATGTCTGGCTCTAGGTGAGTGATCGCACCATCGTGATTATCTGGGTCGTGAAGATCTTTTTTGTACAGTTCTTCTGTGTATTCTTGCCATCTCTTCTTAATATCTTCTGCTTCTGTTAGGTCCATACCATTTCTGTCCTTTATCGAGCCCATCTTTGTGTGAAATGTTCCTTTGGTATCTCTGATTTTTTGAAGAGATCTCTAGTCTTTCCCATTCTGTTGTTTTCCTCTATTTCTTTGCATTGATCGCTGAAGAAGGCTTTCTTATCTCTTCTTGCTATTTTTTGGAACTCAGCATTCAGATGTTTATATCTTTCCTTTTCTCCTTTGCTTTTCACTTCTCTTCTTTTCACAGCTATTCGTAAGGCCTCCCCAGACAGCCATTTTGCTTTTTAGCATTTCCTTTCCATGGGAATGGTCTTGATCCCTGTCTCCTGTACAATGTCACAAACCTCAGTCCATAGTTCATCAGGCACTCTATCAGATCTAGTCCCTTAAATCTATTTCTCACTTCAACTGTATAATCATAAGGGATTTGATTCAGGTCATACCTGAATGGTCTAGTGGTTTTCCCTACTTTCTTCAATTTCAGTCTGAATTTCGCAATAAGGAGTTCATGGTCTGAGCCACAGTCAGCTCCTGGTCTTGTTTTTGCTGACGCTATAGAGCTTCTCCATCTTTGGCTACAAACAATATAATCAATCTGATTTCGGTGTTGACCATCTGGTGATGTCCATGTGTAGAGTCGTCTCTTGTGTTGTTGGAAGAGGGTGTTTGTTATGAGCAGTGCATTTTCTTGGCAAAACTCTATTAGTCTTTGCCCTGCTTCATTCCGTATTCCAAGGCCAAATTTCCCTGTTACTGCAGATGTTTCTTGACTTCCTACTTTTGCATTCCAGTCCCCTATAATGAAAAGGACATCTTTTTTGAGTGTTAGTTCTAAAAGGTCTTGTAGGTCTTCACAGAACCGTTCAACTTCAGGCAAGAATGATGGAGTGTATTGGCCAATACTGGTTGCAGTCCCTTTCTAGAGCACTATATTTCCTGCTGCCCTAGCTGCCAACCCCCCTGAGTACCTGATGCTTACAAAACCCCTGTGACTCAAGCAGCTGCACTACTTCCACACCTGGCCCTCACTGGGGCAGACCCAAGTCCTCCAAGGCAGACTCAGGAGCAAACCCCAGTGGACAACCCACATGCAGAGGTGGAAGTAAAACCACAAATGAAACCCAGGAGCAGTGTGGCTAAGGAAGAGGACCCAAAACCTTCCCACCAGCTGTACCAGCTGCAGATTAAATTCACATGATCAGCTAGGCAGACTCTGTATCTATGGTATATATAAAAGGACATTGAGAGCTCCCACAAAAGAAAACACACTAGTTCTGATAGTTGTGGACACTGGAGACAATAACACAGAGGAATAGGACCAGATTAGAGTCTGAGCTGCCCCCCACATCAGGTCCAGAAACCAGTGCAGTGTTGGAAGGCACCCTAGTGGGGCAAGGTGGACTGTGTCTCCCAGCAAGGGAAAGAATGCTGACAGCACTGACTCAAGAAAAATATTTACTATTCTTATATTTTTACTTATTTGGTAGTTTCTTTTGGATTTCTTTCTTTTTTCCCTCTGTTGTAGTTGCCAATTTTACTAGCCCTATGGAATCTAATTAAGCTTTTGAGATTTTTTTTTTCAGTCACACTTCTTATTGTTGTTACAAAACTCTGCCTCCATGTTGGCCTTTTGTGGTTCTGTGGAGTTTTGCTTTTATTCTCTTTTTCTCTCTCTTTTTTTAGTTTTAATTAAAAAAATTAAGCCTATTATTATTTTTTCTACATTTACTCACTGTTTGCCTTCCCTATTGTTCTTTTCCCCTTACAATTAATCTTTAATGTACATAAATCTTCTTTATCTACCTCTGCTTAACTTTACGTATCTATTTTTTCTTTTCTTCCCTCTTTTCATATTTGTTAGTTTTGGTTTCACTGCTTTATTTCCCACTTGCACCTTGCATTAGTTTCATTTTCCAGTTTTTGGTTTAGTTAAGTTGTGTTAACTGGTAGATATCATTTTTGTTTTCTTTTGTTCACTAGGTCAATCTACTGTACTTTATTTTTGTTGGACTGTTTTGACTGTGCTTATAGGTGTGTTTGTATATTCCATTATTTTAATTATTATTTGCCTGATTTTGTAACTGCCATTTGTCTGGGGTTCATCTTTGGTTTCTTGTTTTCGGGTATTTGTTTTAATCTCACTTAATGCCATAACAAACTACCTATGGGATCTTCATTCCTGGCCAGAGATCAAACCCTAAGCCTTTGGAGTGGGAGCACTGACTCCAAGATCCTAGACTACCAGAGAACTCCTAACTCTAGGGAGTATCAAATAGTGAGGACTCACACAAAGGAAACCACTTGAATACAAGACCTGGCATCACCCAAACACCAGTAGCACCCCATGCAGGATGCCTCATCCAAACAAACAAGACAAAAATACAAACCCAATCATCAGCAGACAGGAGTACCACCTCACTCGCCCTCTGCACAAATCTCAACCTACACAAAGCTTACACAAACCACTGGACCAAACTTAGGAGGGCAGAAACCAAAAGGAAGAAAGAATTCAACCTTGAAGCCTGGAAAAAGGAGACCTCAAACACAATAAGTTAAAAAAAAAAAACAAAACACAATGAAAAGGCAGAGAAGTACTACACAAATAAAGGAACAAACTAGAAACACAGAAGTTCAAATAAATGAAGAGGAAATAGGAAAACTACCTGAAAAAGAATTTGGAATAATGATAGTAAAGATTATCAAAACCCTCGAACACAGAATTGAGAAAATGCAAGAAACAATTAACAAAGACCTAGAAGAATTAAAGAATAAACATACAGAGAAAAACAACACAATTACGGTAATTAAAAATACTCTAGAAGGAATCAATAGCAGAATATCTGAAGCAGAAGAATGAATCAGTGAGCTGGAAGATAAAATGGTGGAAATAACTTCTGAAGAGCAGAATAAAGTAAAAAGAATGTAAAGAGTTGAAGACAGTCTCAGAGATCTCTGGGACAATATCATACACACCAACATTTGAATTATAGGGCTCCCAGAAGAAGAGAAAAAGAAAATGCGTGAGAAAATTTTTAAAGAAATTATAGCTGAAAATTTCTCCAAGATGGAAAAGGAAATAGTCAATCGAATCTAAGAGGTGCAAAGAGTTCCATACAGAACACACCCAAGGAGAAACATGCCAAGACACATACTAATCAAACTAACAAAGATTAAACACAAAGAAAGAATATTAAAAGCAGCAAGGGAAAAGCAACAAGTAACATACAAAGGAAACCCCATACGTTTAACAGCTGATCTTTCAGCAGAAACTCTGCCAGCCAGAAGGGAATGGCAGCATATATTTAACGTACTGAAAAGGAAAAGTCTACAACCAAGATTACTCTACCTGGCAAGTATCTCATTCAAAATTGATGGAGAAATCAAAAGCTTTTCAGACAAGCAAAAGTTAAAGAGAATTCAGGGCCACAAAACCAGCTTTACAACAAATGTTAAATGGACTTATACAGTCAAGAAATACAACAGAAGAAAAAAGATCTACAAAATCAACCCCAAACAATTAGAAAATGGAAGTAGTAACATATATATCAGTAATTACTTTAAACATTAATGGATTAAATGCTCCAACAAAAGACAGACTAGCTGAATGGATACAAAAACAAAATCCATATATATGCTGCCTACAAGAAACCCACTTCAGACCTCAAAACACATACAGACTGAAAGTGAGAGGATGGAAAAATATATTCCATGCAAATGGGAAGCAAAAGAAAGCTGGAGTAGCAATCCTCATATCAGACAAAGTAGACCTTAAAATAAAGAAGATTACAAGAGATAAGGAAGGTCACTATATAATAATCAAAGGATCAATCCAAGAGGAAGACATAACAATTGTAAATATCTATGTACCCAACATAGGAGCACCTCAATACATAAGACAAACACTAACAGACATAAAAGGAGAAATTGACAGTAACACAATAATAGTAGGAGACTTTAACACCAATGGACAGATCATCAAAACAGAATATTAATAAGGAAACACAAGTCTTAAAATGATACATTAGATGAGATGGATCTCATTATCTTCAGGACATTCCATCCAAATGCAGAAAAATACACCTTCTTTTCAAGTGCACGTGGAACATTCTCCAGGATAGACCACACCTTGGGTCACAAATCAAACCTCAGTAAATTTAAGAAAATTGAAATCATATCAAACATCTTTTCTGGCCACAATGCTATGAGACTAGATATCAATTACAAGAAAAAAACTGTAAAAAACACAAGCACATGGAGATTAAACAATATGCTTCTAATTAATGAACAGGTTACTGAAGAAATCTAAGAGCAAATAAAAAAATTCCTAGAAACAAATGACAATGAAAACATGACAACTTAAAACCTATGGGATGCAGCAAAGGCAGTTCTAAGAGGGAAGTTTATATCAATACAATCCAACCTCAAGAAACAAGAAAAACATTGAATAGACAACCTAACTTTATACCTAAAACAACTTGAAAAAGAACAAAAAAACCCCCAAAAATCAGTAGAAGGAAAGAAATCATTAAGATCCAAGCAGAAATAAATGAAAAAGAAGTGAAAGAAACAATAGTAAAGATTAATAAAACTAAAAGCTGGCTCTTTGAGAAGATAAACAAAATTGACAAACCCTTAGCCAGACTTATCTAGAAAAAATAGAGAGAAGAATCAAATCAACAAAATTAGAAATGAAAAAGGAGAGGTTACAATAGACAACAGAAAAATACAAAAGATTATAAGAGACTATTATGAACAACTTTATGGCAATAAAATGGATAACCTGGAAGAAATGGACAGATTCTTAGAAACGTTCAATCTTCCAACACTGAACCAGGAAGAAACAGAAATTATGAACAACTCAATTACAAGCACTGAAATTGAAACTGCAATAAAAAATCTCCCAAAAAACAAAAGCCCACAGGAGATGGCTTCACAGGAGAATTCTATCAAACATTTAGAGTAGAGCTAATGCCAGTCCTTCTGAAACTCTTTCAAAAAATTGCAGAGGAAGGAACACTTCCAAACTCATTCAACAAGGCCATCACCCGGATACCAAAACCAAACAAAGACAACACAAAAAAAGAAAACTACAGGCCAATATCACTGATGAACACATGAAAAATCCTCAACAAAATTTTAGCAAACAGAATTCAACAACACATTAAAAAGCTCACACACCATGATCAAGCTGGGTTTATTCCAGGGATGCAAGAATTCTTCAATACATGCATACCAATCAATGTGATACACCATATTAACAAACTGAAGGATAAAAACCATACAATAATTTCAACAGATGTAAAAAAAGCCTTTAACAAAATTCAGCACCCATTGATGATTAAAATTCTCCAAAACAATGGGCACAGAAAGAACTTACCTCAACATAGTAAAGTCCAAATATGATAAGCTCACAGCAGACATTATTTTAAATGGTGAAAAACTGAAAGCATTCACCCTAAGATCAGGAGCAAGACATGGGTGTCTACTTTCACTGCTATTATTCAACATAGTTTTGGAAGTCCTAGCTACAGCAGTCAAAGAAGAAAAAGAAATAAAAGAAATCTAGATCGGAAAAGAAGAAGTAAACCTTTCACTGTTTGCAGATGACATGATACTGCACATAGAAAACCTGAAAGAGACTATCAGAAAACTACTAGAGCTAATCAGTGAATTTAGCAAAGTTGTAGGATACAAAATCAATACAGATAAATCATTTGCATTCCTATATACTAACAATGAAAAATCAGAAAGAGAAATTGAGGACTCAATCCCATTCACCACTGCAACAAAAATAATTAAATATCTAAGAATAAACTTACCTAAGGAGACAAAAGAACTGTACACAGAAAATTATAAGACACTAATGAAAGAAAGCAAGAAAGATGACATAAACAGAAAACAGATGGAGAGATATTCTGGGTAGGAAAAATCAATATTGTGAAAATGACTATACTACTGAATGCAATCTACAGATTCAATGAGATCTCTATCAAATCACCAACGGTATTTTTCACAGAACTAGAACAAAAAGGGAGAAGGCAATGGCACCCCACTCCAGTACTGTTGCCCGGAAAATCCCATGGATGGAGGGCCTGGTAGGCTGAAGTCCATGGGGTTGCTAAGAGTCAGACAGGACTGAGCGACTTCACTTTCACTTTCCACTTTCATGCACTGGAGAAGGAAATGGCAACCCACTCCAGTGTTCTTGCCTGGAGAATCCCATGGACGGAGAAGCCTGGTAGGCTGCAGTCCATGGGGTCCCACAGAGTCGGACACGACTGAAGCGACTTAGCAGCAGCAGCAGCAGAACAAAAAATGTCACAATTCATTTGGAAATACAAAAGACCCTGAATAGTCAAAGCAGTCTTGAGAAAGAAGAATGGAGGTGGAGGAATCAAGCTTCTTGACTTCACACTATACTACAAAGCTATAGTCATCAAGACAATAAGGTACTGCCACAAAAACAGAAATATAGACCAATGGAACAAGATAGAAAGCCCAGAAATAAACCCTTGCACCTATGGGTACCTTATTTTTGACAAAGGAGGCAAGAATATACAATGGGGCAAAGAAAGCCTCTTCAATAAAAGGTGCTTGGAAAACTGGACAGTTACATGTAAAAGAATGAAATTAGAACACTTCTTAACACCATACACAAAGATAAACTCAAAATGGATTAAAGACCTAAATGTAAGACCAGAAAATATAAAACTCTTAGAGGAAAACATAGACAGAACACTTGATGACATAAATCAAGGCAAGATCTTCTATGACCTGCCTCTTAGAGTAATGGAAATAAAAACAAAAGTAAACAAGTGGGACCTGATTAAACTTAAAAGCTTTTGCACAGCAAAAGAAACTCTAAGCAAGGTGAAAAGGCAACCCTCACAATGGGAGACAATAATAGTAAATGAAACAACTGACAAAGGATTAATTTCCAAAATACATAAGCAGCTCGTACAACTCAATGCCAGAAAAACAACCCAATCAAAAAGTGGGGAAAAGACCTAAACAGATATTTCTCCAAAGAAGATATGCAGATGCTTAACAAACACATGAAAAGATGCTCAACATCGCTCATCATCAGAGAAGTGCAAATCAAAACTACAATGAGATATCATCTCACCCTGGTCAGAATGGCCCTCATTAGAAAGTCTACAAACAACAAATGCTGGAGAGGGTGTGGGGTAAAGGGAACCATTCTGCACTGTTGGTGGTAATGTAAATTGATACAGCCATTACGGAAGATGGTATGGAGATTTCTCAGAAAACTAAGAATAAAACCACCATATGACCCAGCAATCCCACTCCTAGGCATATACCCTGAGGAAACCAAAATTGAAAAGGACACTTGTATCCCATGGTTCACTGCAGCACTATTTATAATAGCTAGAACATGGAAGCAACTTAGATGTCCATCGACAGATGAATGGATGAAGTTGTGGTACAAAAACACAATGGAATATTACTTGGCCATAAAAAGGAATGTGTTTGAATCAGTTCTAATGAGGTGGATGAACATAGAGCCTATTGTACAGAGTGAAGTAAGTCAGAAAGAGAAAGATAAATATCATATACTAATGCATAAATATGGAATCTAGAAAGATGGTACCCCACTCCAGTACTCTTGCCTGGAAAATCCCATGGATGGAGGAGCCTGGTAGGCTCCAGTCCATGGGGTCGCTAAGAGTCAGACACGACTGAGCGACTTCACTTTCACTTTTCACTTTCATGCGTTGGAGAAGGAAATGGCAACCCACTCCAGTATTCTTGCCTGGAGAATCCCAGGGACAGAGGAGCCTAGTGGACTGCCGTCTATGGGGTCGCACAGAGTCGGACATGACTGAAGCGACTTAGCAGCAGCAGCAGAAAGATGGTACTGAAGAATTTATTTGTAGGGCAGCAATGGAGAAACAGACATAGAAAATAGACTTATGGACATGGGGAGAGGTAAGGAGAGGGTGTGTATGGAGACAGTAACATGGAAACTTACATCACCATATATAAAATAGATAGCCAACAGGAATTTGCTATATGTCTCAGGAAACTCAAACAGAGGCTCTGTATCAATCTAGAATGGTGGGATGGGGAGGGAAATGGGAGGGTGGTTCAAGAGGCAGGGGGTTGATTTATGTTGAGGTTTGACAGAAAACGACAAAATTCTGTAAAGCAATTATCCATCAATTAAAAAATAAAAAAAGAAAACACAATAGCCCAGATACAGGAAGCAATGTATCTACTGACAGATGAATAGATAAACATACAACACACAGACACACACACATACTAGAATATTACTCATCCATTAAAAGAAAACCCATAATCTTGCCATCTGTAACAACATGGCTAGAACTAGAAGGTATTATGCTAAGTGAAATAAATCAGACAGAAATACAAATACCATATGACCTTACATGTGGAATCTAAAAGATTAAATGAACAAATAAACAGAACAAAACCAGACACATAAATACAGATACCAAAAAGGTGGTCGCCAGAGGTGGAAGGATGGTGAAACAGGTGAAGGGGATTAAGAGGTACAAATCTCTAGTTATAGAACAAATTAGCCATGGGGATTCAGCATAAAGAATATGGTCAATAATATCATATGGGGACAGATTACTAGACTTGGGGCGGAGATCATTTTATAATGTATGCAAATGTCAAATCACTATGTAGTACATCTGAAAATACCATAATATGGTGTATCAACTATATTTCAAATATATTCATATTTTTTTAAAAAAGAAAAAAGAAACCTGAGTTTACAAGGACCTGAGTAATTGAGTAACATTTATGATATATAGATTCAATATGGTATAAATATCTCAACAAATTAATTTATAATTTCAATGTATTATCAAAATACGAAGATATTGCATTTTATTTCATCTAATGGTAAGTATTTTCTAATACTCATTCACGATAAATAAAATTATACATTTGGACTATAGCTGCTACAACTAGAAAATTAATGGTAAATTACAATCCATGAACATCGAGACCCACGGATGAAAGGAGAACTAAATGAGCCAAATTCCAAAGAGGGGAGAGCTCTTCCGAGATAAGCTAAGAGTGCTCTGGCTGTTTACTTCGCTGAGGGCATTTGTCCAGCCTGAGAATAGGCAGGGTGGGCTCAGCTGAGACAGAGGATGACACCAAGAGAAAAAGAAACCAGTAGACCCTGCGGTGCCCACCCTGGACAGCAGGCTCTTCCCACCAAGTGTTTGCTGAGCGTGGTCAGTGCAGGAACTGAGCAGGAAAGGCAGACTGATTCTCCCATGGTTTCGAGGCACCAAGGGCACAAAGTACGCGAGGAAGGAGCCTGCGATCAGCACACCCTTGAAAACAAGGTGATTCAACTAAAGCAGCAATCCAGTCCCAAACCAGCTTGATGCCTGTTTAGATGAAATGATCAGTCACTCCCCATCTGTACAACAAAGCAAAGGGGAAACCCACTCTGGTAGAAAGTAACATTGAACTTCAGTCTCTGTGGTTCTTTTTATATCAATTCACATACACAAACACACTCATACACAAGTAAAGAAAGAATAACAGAGCTAACTTGGCAAAATAACAATGGGGGAATCTGAGTGAAGAGTGTTTTTTTTTTTTAATATAATACAGGAGGTTATTTTATTCTACTTTTGCCACTTCTTTAGTTTTGAAATCATTTCAAAATAAAACATAAAATACAATAAACTCCTTGGGCTCTCCAGATGATCGTTTGCACACTTAAAGGGCCCTTCACAAGCTAGCCCTGCTCTCACATGCTCCCCATTCTGGCCATATGCCTTCTTTCCACTACACAATGCATCTGCTGGTTCTCACGGCAAGGCCACCAACTTAGCTGCCTCCAAAGCCTGGAATGCGTCATGTTCTGTGCCTTCATCTGCCCATGATCATCAAGTTGTCAATCAGATTCTGCTTAAATGCTGCCCCAAGACAAGTAGCCACCCAGCCACTCTCATGTGCACAAACACCCACAGTTTTGTTCATGATGTTCCTCTGATATGTCTTACCACCTCCCACACCCTCCATGGGGTTATGGGCCCTGTTAATCTTGTTCATCCCTACACACCCTAGAAAATTACCTGGCATAAGAGTCAATAAATGTTTGCTAAATACATGCACTCAAAAATAAGGAAATACGGTTTACATTTGTCAAAGTCTCTTAGGTCCTAAGGGCAATAAGAGCACTGACTCTGAAGACACTCTGCGTGGGTCTGCATCTTAGCTCTGCCACCCTCGTCTCATTTCCCTTACTAGTTTGGGACTGTGGGCAGCCTCACCAGTTTCCTCAGCTGTACAATGGGGACATACTTGCCTCAAAGGGCCCTGAGACTTTAATGACGTCACACACACAAAGTGCCTAGGCCAAGAGTGGTGTCTATTAATGTTATTCAATAATTGTAAAGTCTTCTTTATTAATAGGTCCTGTACACTTATAATGGAGAAGGCAATGGCAACCTACTCCAGTACTCTTGCCTGGAAAATCCCATGGACGGAGGAGCCTGGTAGGCTGCAGTCCATGGGGTCGCCAAGAGCCGGACACGACTGAGCGACTTCACTTTCACTTTTCACTTTCATGCATTGGAGAAAGAAATGGCAACCCACTCCAGTGTTCTTGCCTGGAGAATCCCAAGGAAGGCGAAGCCTGGTGGGCTGCCGTCTATGGGGTCGCACAGAGCTGGACATGACTGAAGCGACTTAGCAGCAGCAGTACACTTATAATGTTCATTTATTTTATATTTCTTAATTGCTATTGCAAATACATTCTCTCATTGTACTTTCTGTATAATTATTGTTTAAAGACAAAAAGTTAATTGGTTTTTGAGGTTAACTGTATCCCTCAGGCCACCTTAATGAAATCCTTTCCCCCTGACACCAAAACCCTTCCTGTCATACTTGATCACCTAAAAAAAATACTATTACTGTACTATTACTAATTGCTTCTTTACATCCTGCTGTCCATGTGCTAAGTCGCTTCAGTCATGTCTGACTCATTCTGACCCCATGGTCTCTGGCCCACCAGGCTCCTGTCCATGGGATTTTCCAGGCAAGAATACTGGCAAGGGTTGCCATTTCCTTTTCCAGGGGATCTTCCAGACCCAGGGATCAAACCTGCATCTCTTTTGTCTCTTGCGTTGGCACTCAGGTTCTTTACCATTAGTGCCACCTACACTCCTAAAGGAAATCAACCCTGCATATTCACTGGAAAGACTGACTGATGCTGAAGCTGAAGCTCCAATACTTTGGCCACCTGATGTGAAAAGCCGACTCACTGGAAAAGACCCTGATGCTGGGAAAGACTGAGGGCAGGAGAAGGGGGTGACAGAGGATGAGATGGTCGGATGGCATCACAGACTCCACGGACATGAATTTGAGCAAATTCTGGGAGATAGTGAAGGACAGGGAAGCTTCGTGTGCTGTAATTCATGGGGTCGCAAACAGTCAGAAATGACTGAGTGACTGAACAACCACCACCACCTATACTATTACTAATCACTTCTTTACATCCTGCTGTCCACAGCCTAATGCAATTCCTTCACCTCTTAGGAGGTGAATATCTGTAGCACACCCGGTATTCTGTTTGCTCTGGAAAAAGTGCTTTAGACCTATAAATTCTGAAATCCAAGAAGCACCTTTTGGCCTTATGAAATACTTTCAAGGAATTTCACATCATGGCTTCTAAGAAGTTCTCTTTTCTCAAGTTTGTAGGGGAAAAACCACTCTCCAAATGTTCTCTCACCTCTCCTGCACCCCAGCCCCTCTTTAATGCAGCCCTTGTCATTGTCCTGAGGCCTCTATTTGGTCCTTTTTGGTGCTCTACTCCTATACCTATAACTCCTATTGTTAAAGGCACTAACATAGGTGCCTTTAATCGGTACATGTTAGTTGAAAACTCCCACCTGAGCTACAGACTCAACTGTAGGCACCACATATTAAAATACCTACAAAGCTACACTCTGAGGTCTAGTGGTAAAGAATCCACCTGCCACTGTAGAGGACATGGATTTGATTCCTGGTCCAGGAAGATCCCACATGCCTCGGGGCAACTAATCCCTTGCACCTCAACTACTGAGCCCCTGCTCTAGAGACCAGGGACCATAACTATTAAGCGCACATGTTGCAACTACTGAAGCCCGCTTGCCCCAGAGCCTGTGCACCACAAGAGAAGTCACCGCAATGAGAAGCCCAGACGCTGCAACTAGAGAGTAGCCCCCACTCACTGCAACTAGAGAAAGCCGGAGCAGCAAGGAAGACCTACCCCCGCCGCCACCACCCCCAGCCACAGGCAAAGATAAATAAATCTTAAAAGAAGGAAAGGGAAAAATAAAAAAAGCTACATACACTCTGTCCCTGGATACTTCTTCCAACAGTGTTCTCAAGACCGGACACATCACCGGTGTACCAACAGCTCAGGATTTCAGCATTCGCTGTTAAGTCTCCCTCTGGTTCAGTCCTCCAACCACCTGCACGGTCCAGAGGGTCCACTGGCTCTCTCCTCTCACAACACTGCTCCTTCCCGCTTTGAATCCTTAAACTCCTTCCCCGCCATCCTGCCCAACGACTCTGTGCGCCAGACCACAGCTCCTCTAAAACAAGAAACGTACGTGATTTCTTTGCACTGCCAGCATCAATCTCTGGATCCAGCTCACGAGGGTACTCAGTATACAAACATCTGAACAAGCTAATGAACAAAAAGGAGATAATTTCCCTGCTGATGCCCTGAAATCTGGACGCGAAGACAACTCTATACTTGTGTGTGGAAAACCTGAAACGATAGAGGATCATTTCCTTCACAAGGGCCCTCACTGCCCTCAGAATTCAGGGTCCGCTGTAGACAACAAAGCAGAGTAACTGCCCACGGACAGGGCACCGGACACCAAGTGCCAGAAGACAAGGAACGTTTCTGGAGACTCAGGGGGATGGCGGGGAATATGTGAGTTCAGGCCCTGGTGTGACCGTGAAGGGATGAAGAGGTCCGCCCTCACGGCCGAGTCAGCTTTCTTAAGTGAAAAAGTCCCTACTTACCGAACACGAAGCTGTAGGGAACCTGGTGGCCATCCCGGGCTGTTTCGTGCAGGCTGCGGAGGAGAGAACCGAACTCTGAGGATATCCCTGCTGGTCCCACCCCGCCCACCAAGAGGGGGTCCGCGGGCACCAGGCACCTGCCCCTCCGGGGCTGAGTCCCTCTTAGGGAAGGGGCTTCCGGGCCCGGGCAGAGGGAACTTGGACAATGAGTTTGTACCGCTCTGTAGCTCTGATGCAGGAGGGACCGAGGCCGGGCTGGCTGCTTCTACGCCGGGATCGACCGTGGGGGCTCAGCTGGTCAAGATCCTGTTTCGCACAGGACGTTTCTGGGCCAGGATAACTTCGCGTCTCAGCTAGCTCCGCAGTCTCTGTAACAGAACGCCCCCGCCCCGCCCCTGAGCACAGAAGCCCTGACGGATACAGCCCGTTAAGCGCGTACTCCTTCACAGCCGCAGGGCGGCGCAGGCGGAAGTACGTCACGTGACGACCAGCGGCGGGCAGAAAACTACATCTCCCAGAATCCTCTGTGCAGGAAGAGGACCTGGATAGACGGGCGAGGCCTCATGGGAAAGGTGGGCGGGCTCTAAGAGAGTCGGTATAGGTCGTTTCCTCCGCTGCTCAGAGAAGAGCTAGCGTCTGGACAGTGGCCGGTGGTTCGGTCTTGAGGCCAAACCAGGTAGAGTTCGTAGAGGAAGGCACAGCAGAGAACGACACCGTGTGAGACTATGAGGCGCAGTGCACAGGGTTATAAAATAGTATATCAGTGTTATACTGAATATCAGTGCACGAAATAATAGTTACCAACTTTATAGAGGAGAAAGTATAGTAGATGAGAAGTAGAAGTACATCAATATTGGGACACACAAACGTGCGGTTGTCTAAGACAGAGCAAACAATAGTCAACTGGAAAAAAATGCACAACCTGAAAGTTAGTGTTCTGTTTGATTCTGTGGGCAAAACTGAGGACTTAAGCCTGGGACACAGCAGCTCAGATAACTCTGAGAGGGGACTGCTCTGAAGAGGCAAGGGGAAGTCAGGATAGGTAGGAGTTTTTGCAACAAAGATCTAGTCGTTGGAACATCAAAAGACTATTGATTAAAGAAAACTAGATAGCTCAAGTTAAGGGATTTACTGCTTTTCCATCTATGGGAAGATACAATAATCTGTGCTCACTGAAATCATTCCTTTGATATGCACCTCAGCTATCTGGGGCCAGTAGTCTGTGTTTTCTCATCCTGAGACCCCCTCAAGGCTCACAGTCAGGTAGCTGTAATGTGATGGCTTGAAGGCTGCAATATCCTTTGTTTACTGATATGCTAGGCAATATTAACTATAAATTGAAAGCATAATTTAAAAAGGTCTTTCTGTCTGAAAAAAAATTGTTTTTAAAAAGTCTTATCTTCAACTGACAGCAAATAGGGAAATACAAAACTGTAGACAACACTATGCATTAATTTGTGGGAGAAACTACGAGCAATGATGACAGGAGATTTCATAATCTTAAGTAATTATATGGAGTAGGAAATGGCAATCCACTCCAGTATTCTTGCCTAGAGAATCCCATGGCCAGAGGAGTCTGGTGGATTATGGTCTATGGGATTGCAAAGAGTTGGACACAACTGAGTGACTAAGCATAGCATAGCATAAGTAATTATAGTAGTTATAACAGTAAAAACAAAACAATAAGAATTGAATTCTCAAAAAGCTAAAGAACAAAGTAAGCCTAGGGCTTCCCTAGTGGTCCAGTGGTTAAGAATCTGCCTTGCAATGCAGGGGACATAGGTTAGATCCCTGGTTTCAGGAAGAGCCCACATCCCTCGGGGCAAATAAGCCCAGGTGCCAGAACTATTGAGCCTGCACGCCAAAGGAGGTGAGCAGCAACTCCTGCCACCACTTGGGGAAACTGCTGAAGCCCAGGCACCTACAGCCCGTGCTCTGCAACAAGAGAAGCTAGTGTAATGAGAAACCTGTGAACCACAACTAGAGAAAGCCCCACACAACAATGAAAACCTAGAGCAGGCAAAATAAATAAATATATATATTAAAAAAAACCCCAAACAAGGTAAACCTAAAAAAGGCAAAGCAGAGGAAATAGTAAAGATAAAAGAAAAAAAATTATCCAAAATTAGCAAGGACAGAAAAAAAGTGAAATAATACTGTGAATCCACTCAAAGTAACTGACATATATAGAACACTGTAACTAAAGATATTAAATATACATAACTTTTACATGCACATGGGGCATTCTCCAAGATAGTCCTATGTTGGATCACAAAATAAATCTCAATAAATTTGAAAAGACTGACCCATTAAAAGTATATTTTCTGACAATGGTAGAACTAAATTAGAAATAAACCCTAGAAAAATGTAGGAAGTCCCCAGGTTTTTGGAAATGAAAAAACACAGTTTCAAGTAATTGCTAACTCAAAGAAGAAATCACAGGAAAATTAGAAAATACTTTGAACTGAATTGAAGTGAAAATGCAATGTACTGTAAATGTCTACATCACTAGAAATCCAAATCCTGAGCTCTTTTATTCCACTTACCTTCAATTTAATCTTGCCTTTCTATCTGAACCCAGAACTGCTCAGTCGCTATTATGATCTCATAAAATTCCCAAACAAACTGTATTCTTAACAAATCCCTAATGCTCTATGCCCTGTTCTCTGATGGAAGGAAACTCAGCACTTAAGATCTTTCTTAGGCTGTTCTCCCATTTGAATTGTCATTTTATGTCATTTAAGTAAATTTAAATGAATAATCCCTAATCCTACTGTCTTTTGAGATCTTACCATATTAGACCTTAGTCTAATTCTAAGGGGAATTGGATTAATTCCCCTTATTCATAATTCTGAACCTTTTGTTATAATATAAAACTGCTACTGCCTTAAAACAGTGCAGAACTATTTTTAGGGACGAGGTCCTAGGATTGATATTGGTTTATAATGAAATGGCAGGAAGTCTTGGGAAAGTGTGTGACAGAAATAGATAGCTGTAAGAATAATTAATGACAGTGTATAGCAAAGAGGAAACTAAGGAGAACATTAGAGTGTGTAAGGTATGATAGAATACAACACAGAGATAACCATTCTATTCATAGAAGATTAGGGACAGTGATCAGGGCAACTGCATGCAAAAAGGAAGTAAAGCTACAACAATGAATAAATGCATACCTATTTGTTTCTGTATTTTTCAGCGATTTAGCTTAGGTTTTTGTTGTCATTTGTTTTAATTGGCATGGGAATTGATGCTGGAAATGAAGTACAAGGTAGATGGGCTACAGGGCTGAGCAATTGGAATTTGTCAAGATGAGTAAATTGAAGTTTTGTTTTCCTTGACACTAAAAAGCAAACAGTTTAAGGCAGGAGCCGAACTCTGCTGAAGAAAATAGATAAGACGACCACGTCTATCACTTTTGAGATCAAGGAGACCTGCCCTGACCGCGCATGCACAGAAAGGCTCCTCAGGGGTCAAAAAGGAAGGGGGTGCTATCCCATAATAGGCCAAAAGATGTACATGCAAATTGGGGAGAGCTCTGGTCCAGGTCAGATGGGGAGAAAGAAGCGAGATAATTGGCCAGAGAAAAACAAAGACCCAGAAGAACCACCCTCGGATGGCACACTCCTTGTTAAGCAGGATGCCCGCCCTCTTCTCTGGGTGCATGTTTCTGCCCTGTTTTTGTCTTAAATAAATAAAATGCTTCTCTGTGTGCTCTCTCACATGTTATGCTGTGTCCCTAATAATAAATTTGTGCCTGTTTTCAAGTTTTTGTCTCCCTGAAACACTTGTTTTTCAACAGGGACAAGAGCCAGAGAAGCTTCAAATCTAGCCTCTGGTGGTTAGAATTCCTGGTTTTCACCCCAGCTACCCCAGGTTCATTTCTTGAACTGGGAACTAAGGGAAGCAGGGAACTAAGATTCTGGTTCAAACCACCACTCACTGTTGTCTCTGTGAGATCAGAAAAACCATGCTTAATTAATGCATTAACATTTTTAAGATTCGTTTGGATGCAAATGCCAGAAATATAGCTCAGATTAGCTTAAACTAATAGAGAAAATGTATTAGCTCTCATATATAAATGTATATATATAATATATAAACGTATATGTAATGTATATAAATGTACTTTCTTTCCCCCTCACCACCTGGGAAGATATCATAAATGTATATAACATAGGTATTATATATCGCTCAGTCGGATCTGACTCTCTGCGACCCCATGGACTGTAACCCACCAGACTCCTCTGTCCATGGGATTTTCCAGGCAAGATTCTGGAGTGGGTTGCCATTTCCTTCTCCAATATAATGTGTAAATTATAAAATAAATTATAGCTCTTATATAATAACTGAAAGGAACAGGCAGTAGGCTTCAGGAATGACTTGACTCAAAACTTCAATCAGCATTACACTACTTTCTCCCTTTCTCCATTCTTTCTGGTTGGCCTCATTTTCAGTCAAACTTTCCTCATGAAGTAGCAGAGGAAAACTGACACTTCTTTCATAATAGTTCTGGAAAATATATGGGGATTGACTCTCACAGAGTCAGTCTCCTTTCCCTGAACAAGAGTCACAATGACCAATGATCTAGCACTTGGCTTATTGTATAAAACCAATACTTCCTTGTCTGGAGCTCCACTGAAACCACATAGATCAAGCATAGGAGAAAGCTTGTTTCCTAAAGAGAAATTGAGATAAATTATCAGAAGAAAAGGAATGGATGTAAGGAAGGCAAAAATAAAATTTCTTAGGTCCTCTATTTCTAGAATTACTGATTCCCCTGATACATGAATTCATCCTGGGACAGTCACAGCATGAGAAAGCACTGTGTGACATTTTCAATGCTCAAGTCATATTGCAAAGCCTCAAAATTCATTCTTGTCTGTCCCAGTGAATTTTGATCTCACCATATTTATGAACTGCAGTAGGACTTGTAATCTGAACCATGTAAATTATTCTTATGGCCTTTATAGCACGTCATTCTTTGTTTCCTCCTTGCATGTCTAATTTTTTTTTTCTACTTAAGTTCTAAGCTTTGGGTAGAAAAGTACTCCTATTTATTTTATTCCCAATCTTGGAAACAGATCATTTTAGATATTGAATTTGTTCATTGATTTATATGGAATATGCTTAGAAAAATTATTTCTCCATTTAAAAATTGTCTTTTTTATAACAATTTCTTCTCAGTCTCAGCTTCCCTGATCTTCCATTCTCTTTCTGTGGTTTTGAAATGGAACAGGACCCTAGAGTCCTTACCCACCATGTCCTCTGCCTGCCTTTTGTCTGTGGAAAACTTTAGTCAAAGAATAAGTTTAATTGGAGAAATGAGAAATGCAGAAACAAAGGAAAACAGTCAAAGGAGATCAAATAATAATAATATAGTCATTAAGCATAGTCAAGGACCTTCAGTTCTTTCTCAAGGGCTATAGATAATATTCTGAATCATATCCCGGGAGCAGTCTTATAGATACGAAAAACACCAGGGTGAAAAAGTTAACTACATGATGACCAGACTGTACCCACAACATAATGGGTCCTGTTGCCACAGTGCTGAGAATTGGCCTCAAAGAAATGGGAACAAATGTACCCTGGAACTGAAGATTAACTGCACCTAAAGCAACCAATGGAGAAGGCAATGGCAACCCACTCCAGTACTCTTGCCTGGAAAATCCCATGGACGGAGGAGCCTGGTAGGCTGCGGTCCATGGGGTCGCCAAGAGCCGGACACAACTGAGCGACTTCACTTTCCCTTTTCACTTTCATGCATTGGAGAAAGAAATGGCAACCCACTCCAGTGTTCTTGCCTGGAGAATTCCATGGACGAAGGAGCCCGGTAGGCTAAAGACCATGGGGTCACAAAGAGTCAGACATGACTGAAGCGTCTTAACACTTACGCATGATCAAAAATGAAAAGGACTGTGTGCAGATTATGAAGGAAGCGCCCCCTGTACCTTACAGCTCAGCCACAAAGCGTTTTGCAACAGGAAAGAGCACACCTGTCCCTCAGGGGGGCGCGCCGCAAGCCCCTCTGGGAAATGTAGTTCTAAAGCGAGTGGGACTCTGGGAAATGTAGTTCTGCGTGGACACTGCCGAGGCCCAGCCGCGTCCGCCTCGGTTCTGTAGACCAGAGGGGTAAGGTTGTGGGGGGCTGGGGCTGGGGCGGGGACGGGGCTGTGGGCTGCTTGTGGCCTCTGCGTCCGACTGGGGCCGTGTGATGACCCCGGCGCGGACCGGCCTGGGGCGACGCCGGCGTGTGTACGAACCAGCTCCGGAGCCGGGAACTGGGGGAGGCTCGGAAGGATTTTCCTGCTGCGCAGGCTTCGATTCCGGTGCAGGTGCGGGGGTACGTTGCGGGTGAGGCTGTGGGGGAGGGGCATAGGGCGGCATAGGGGGCGGGGCGGCGCGGGGTAAGGGCTAGAGGTGGCAGAGCAGAGCGGAGCGGGAGGGAGCGGGATGAGGGGCAAGGTTTGGAGGACTGGGGTCTGTAGGGTTGGGTGTAAGTGTCGGTGGTGTGGGAGTCTGGAGGGAGATTTGGGGGTCCGGGAGAGGCCTCCGGTGGTGGTGGGCGATGAAGGGACTGTGAAGCAGACCATGAAGCTGATTAATTTGGGGGTCACTTGAGGGTTGAGATATTGGAATGTCTGTGGAAATCAATAATTTGGGGTTAGGAAGGGATGAATTGTTGTGAAACCAGTGGAGGGAAGGATTTTTTTTTTGGAGGCGGGGAGCCGGGGCGGCGACAGCAGGCGCTGGGAGAGAGGGAGCCCAGAGGTCACCCTCTGGAGTGAATGAAGGGCTGCTTGGTGTCACTGTGCACTGGGGAAGTGGATTGAGGGTTTGTAGGAATAGTTAAGGCTCTAGTGATCCATGATTTGGGTGCCTTGGATTGGGGACTGGACCCAAAGGGATGAATGATAAGGCCCTTGAGGGGAGTCTGTTTGGGCAGCGTTGAGAGGGCTCCGAGTGGTTGAACTGAGGATTTCGTTGACAGGCCTTTTGGTTGCTGCAGTGTTAGACTTTGTTCCCTGTGCTCCTGGAAAACAGGAAGGTTAAGAAGTCTTCCCCTTCCCAGGGTTCAAGGAAACACCTTCTTGCAAAGAACCCTGTTCCCCTCACAGGACTCTCTTGTTTACCTGTGACAAGGCCATGGATAAATATGATACCAACTCCTCTCATCCTTTACCTCATCAATGATTAGCTGAACTGTTTGTCCTCACACATCAAAGCAGTTATTAACCAAACTTCTTTGGTTCAGCTTCTCTTCTTCCCACAGTTTCCTGAACTTTGGTGCACTGCAGCTTGAGCAGCCTTACAGCCCTGACACCCCACCCCACCACCCCCGGCCGCCCGCCCATTGAGAAATGGCCAGCCTCTGGTGAAATGTCCTGTCATCTGCCATCTGGTCACCCTGCCCTTTGATCCGGCATCCTGACACCTTGCCGAAATGCTTCTACCTCTTAGGGCCACAGCGTTTTCCCTACTTCAGCACCCTGCACCACCCATGATAATAAATTCTTGGAGTGAAATATTTCTTTGCCAAGTCTGCATTTTTTAAAAGATTCACTTATTTATTTTGGCTGTGCTGGGTCTTCGTTGCTGCATGCAGGCTTTCTCTAGTTGTGGCAAGTGGGAGCTGCTCTTCAGTTGTGCTCAGGCTTTTCCTTGTGTGGCTTGTCTTGTTGTGGAGCCTGGGCTCTAGAGCACATGCTTCATTAGTTGTGGTGTGTGGGCTTAGTTGCCCTGAGGCATGTGGGATCTTCCCTGACCAGGCATTGAGCTGGTGTCCCCTAAATTGCAAGGCAGACTCTTTAACGACTGGACCCCCAGGGAAGCCCTGTATTTGTTTTGGCCTGACAGTTTAGTGGTAGCTTTTTTAGTGGAGGGGAGTGACTAGGGTGGCCCGGGCTGGTGAGTGGTCTGGGTCTGTGTTTGGGGATCTGGTGACCGAGATGTCAGGTTGGGGGCTGTGTATCAGTGTTGGGGGTCTGCGCTTAAGTTGATAGGTGGCCTGTTGGGGGTTATGAGTGAGTGGAAAACGGGGATGGTATTTGGCATTGTTGGAGGGGCTGGGGGTGTTGGTGTTTGTATGGCTCTGGAGGCCCTTGCAGAGTGATGAGCTGTGGGGATATCAGCAAGTGGTGGGTGAGCACAGGGTGGACTAGAGAGTGGATATCAAGGAGGTGAGTGGCTGGCAACCCTATGTGATGAGGGGCTGGGGACCACTGGGGGGGTTAGTGACGGGGGCTAGTTTAGGTGGTAGGTGGTGATGGGATTTAGCAAGCCTGCACCTGTGAAGGTGAGTGGGTGGGTACCCATAGAAGGGAGTGATGGGAGGTCTGCAGGTGTCCTTTGGGACTCAGCATGTGAGATTCCAGTGACAGTTTCTAGTCAACGAGGAGCCTGGAGATTTTTGAGTGGGATTTGGAGGAGCCAGTGATGGGGTTTCTTGGTGACACTGAGAAACCTGTGGGAATCGGAGGTAAGGGGCTCTGGGATTGTAGTCAACTAAGGGGTCTGTTGGGATACCTGTGGCTATGCGCAGGGCTGAGTGAGGGAGAGCCTGCTGTGACCAGGAGCAAACGGTTCTGTACTGTCTGATTGGGGATTAAGCTGTGGTGAGAGACTTTGGGATTCATTGATTCACATACTTCTGTGGATTGGTTTTGTCACTGGTTGTTGGTGATTGGGAGCTTTGCAAGAAGAGTGTTGGGGACCCACAGTGTGTCTAACTGATGGCCCAGACACCCTGGAGGGATGGTGGACACGTGAGGGTCAGTGGTTTGTGTTCAGTTATTGGGGCTGGGGAATTCTCAGGTGGTCAGTTAGTGTGATTGAGGTGGTCTTTGGAACGTGTGTTTTAGGGGCTGTGGGTGTTGGTGATTGCAGGGCCTGTGAGCGTGGTGTTTTGGGGTTTGGATGGATCATGTGTGGGCAAGACTCTCAGGTCGTGACCTCTGTTCAATAACTATGTTGTCTTTTGTTCTTTAGCCCCTCTCATCCAGCACCTGTGTGGCCTTGTTGGTGAGTGATGGCTCCTTTTACTTGAATGTTTTCTTAAGAATTCTCAGTGACCCCATTGACTCTGAATCCTCCCACTTGTGTCTGATGCACCTACATGGGTGTGGTTGGCCTATGGCCTTCCAAAGGGGGCTCCACCTCCTCAGGGCTCAGCTAAGAGTCATCTCCAAGGAGTATCCTCCATGTACCCACTTGTCTGTCACATTTGAAGTTTCTTCTGAGCTCTCTGACAGTCAGAAATTTTTTTGATGTTTGTATCCGCCCTGAGAGGGCAGGGATCATCTGTCTTATTTTGTGGTCTCTCCCATGTGTCCAGAGCAGGGCCCAGTAGTAAGAGACCCTTAACAAATTGTTGCTTTCCTGAGCCATAAATGAGACTGTGAGTGTGTGTGTATGCACTGGGGTGTGTGTGTGTGTGTGAGAGAGAGAGTGTGAGCATGAGTGTGTGAGTGAGAGAGATCTGATGTGGATGTGAGAACAGAGTGCAGGAGTATGTTGGATCCTGGGGGAGAAACAGAGTGACTGTTTTGTGTGTTAGTACAGTCAGCACGTCCCCTTTTCCAGAGAAGCTGCAGGAGGGCTCCTGTGCATCAACCCAAAAGGGGTCCAGATGAGATAGATGCTTCCAGGGCAGGTGGGCCTGCATCTCAAGGAGCCCAGGTTTGGAAAGCATTGACTCTGGATTCTCTTCCCTCAGCCTCCTAGACCACTGGGACATTCCCTTGCCCAGGAGCCCCAAAGAGCTCCCTGCGTGTCCCAGGAGGAGGTGCTTTTCCCTTGGGTGTCACTCTCTGCTCTCAAAGGAAGTTTTTCTTGAGAGACCTGTTCTCAAGCACCACGCTTTTCACACTGGACTGAGGAGAGTCCAGTCTCACTGGGGGACATTGATCTTTGTGTCCGTTGCACCCACATGTGGGCAGAACCCATGGCATTACTCTCCCTTCCCACCAGTAGGAGTTCTTCCTGCCCTGGATGCCCTTGTTCTGCCCTCTACCACTGTTTCAGTCAAAATTCAAAATCCAGTCTGTCTTTCCAGCCTCGCTGGTTCTTGACTCACTGCAGGTCCTCTCTGTACCTGGTCCACACTGGGACCTGCCCTCCCTCCCTGGCCTGTGTCTTCTCTTGATCTCTCAAGGCCCTCGATCGACGATGCTGGGAGCTGGTTTGTGGTCTGGCCGGCATTGAGCAGTGTTCCTGGGTTTCCTTTCTCTTTCCCTTGCCGACTGAGCAGTTTGGGGCTCCTAAGCAGGTGGTGATGAAAGCAGACTTCCTTTGTCTGATTCCAGCCCTCAGCCCAACCCTGAGGGTGGCAGGAAGGACCTCAAAGGGGCCAATGTTCTTTCCACTCTTGTTAGTGGCCCTGGAGCAAAACCTGGCAGTGTGTTGACACCCAGGCATAACTTTCTGCCCTCACTTGTGAAGGATGAGTCCACACATCTCTCTCTCTTCAACTGGGACACTCAGGATGCCTCCTTCCCCTTCCCGCCATTCTTAATAGAACAACAGGCTCCTGCTCTGGATCTCCTGTAGGAATTATGTTCTCTTCTTTCTCAGTTTACTTTCTGGAAAAGTGTCCATTGATTGTCCATCACATCTGGTCTTCCTTGCAGCCTGTTAGCCTGTGGGGACCAAGCCAGGAACACGAACATCTCAGGGGGCGCCCAGAGATGTTCCCCATCCTCCCAGACCTCCAGACCACAGGTTTGGACCACAGCACTGGACAGATCTCAGTAAGGAGACAGAGTTTGTCCCTCGTGTCCCCAGGTTTACCAGGAACTGTGTTTTTGGACACTTCCTTTCAGGTGTACCCTCATGAAGGAAATCACATCCCTGTGTGACCCCGCTCCTGTGGCGTCCTTGGCTCTGATCCGGTGTCTGGCTGATGTCAGTGACCTGGCTCATGAGTGGTGGAGAAATTGAAAGTGTAAGTATTTGTGTGCATGAAGATGTAGTATTTTATTTGTGATCATGCTGATCTTAACTGTTGGTCCATCTATTCCGATAATTCTGCCTAAGGTGATCTCTGTTTTACAGTTTGTGATCTTTTAAAAAGTTTTTAAAGTAGTAGTTGTATTTATTTATGTGGTTATTTGATTCTTTGTGGATACAGTTTAGCAAACCAATCCAGAAAACTTCTCCACAAAAATAGAAGAGAAAGAATAGTTTTATTATTGAATAAAAATTAAACCAGAATGTGATGTCCACTTTAGACAATCTGCTAAAAATATTGCAAGAGACAGGAAGAGATGGTGTTCTTTTCTGTAGCCATGCAGGTACAACCTGCTAGACAGACCTGCAACACAGTCTTAAGGGATCATCTGTCACACACAGTTCATCCTAAACTTACCTGATAGTTGGAATGGCTACTGTTTTAGCTACTTGCTTTCACCCAAAGGAAAAATACACTTCTCATGTCTTTATGATGGGAGTTAATTTTCCAGCTTGGACCTGGGTGCCACAGTCAGGCCAGTCAGGCTGCTATCCTCCCAGAGACCAGGAGATAGGGATGTGTCTACCTGGATGATTTCAGAGACACCTCCTAGGTCCATAAGAAAGACACTGATGAGTTATTAAACTTAGTTTTAGAAAAGATTTACGTACATCCCAAAGGGGCAGAGAAAGATTTTGTAATTACACGTTTTCTACAGTAAATGCTCTTGAAATAGGGATCTGAGGGGTCTTTTTCTTTTTGTTCACCCTTACAGGCTCTGAGCTGGATCACCCTAAAGGTGTTATCTGTCTACTCTCCTGCTCCAGTAATTGTATTAGAGAAGGGCTGAGACCAGGCCTTGGAAGCAGAGGGGAGGGAAGGGGCCCCAGGGCCAGCAGTGTTGACCTCAGAACCATTGGATAGCCCCATATCACCCCCTCTGCAAGCAGCTCTTCTGAGCAGGGACCAGAGACCTTAGAAAGAAGCAGGCTGTGGAGCAGTTTCTCTAGGGTACATGGGAAGGTGGGAGATGCAAATGTGCCTGAAGGCAGCTGGGAGCCTTGCCAGTTCTGTGATGCCTAAACTCAGCAGAGATTTTGATCTGTCTCCTGTCACCCCTTGGGAGCCCATGGCCTGGGCTGTTGTGCTGGTTTCTGAGGGAGGAGCAGGCAGTGTTTGCCTGAGCGTGAGGTCAGAAAGAAAGGATGGTAAAGGTTCCTTTAGGCCTCTCTTCTTGTGGTGTCTACTCTGGGTTGTAACCCTGTGGATCAGCTGCAAACCCACACCCAAGTGTCAGCTTCCCCAAGGCCTGTCTCCCCTGAGGTCTCATACCTTCTTTTGGCCATTTCTTTTAGTTCCTCTGATCTATGCTTTCCTTTGGCTCCAAGACTGATTTTGGAGTAGAGGGCCAGCACCCCAGGATGCTTCTCCATCTTGATCTAAAAGCTCTTTCCTGTCCCCTATCTTGCCTGGAAGTGAGTTGCATTTTATTCTGTAGCACCAGTGCCAGGCATTTCATTTAAGTGCCCTCGGGAAAAGATGCTGCAGGGTCAGTGAGCCAGGACTGTCTTTCCAGACTTTATTGCTGCCCCTGCAGAATGGTTTCAAGTGTTAGGCTCCCCTGGAGCCTTTGGTTGAACCAACAAGGCAGGTGGCTCCCGTCAGGCATTCCCAGGTGGGAGCTGGGCTGCAGAGCACAAAGTGTGCTGCAGGCCTGGCCTGGCTGTGGTTGGCTCGATTGACATGTGCCAGTAGCTCACTCTCCATCTTGTTCCTTAGCGCTAGCAAATAGCCTGTCTGAGTTCCCAGTTATAGAGAACCAAGATTGAGGTCCCCAAATGAATGACATCATCTCAAATAAGATTCCCATTGCAACTCTAGGCCATGGGTCTCAGGATCAAGACTTGTGTGAGATAAGAAAGAAGAGGCCTCAGGACTTGGGGTGCATTCCTATCTTTGACCAGATGTTCAGAGTATCAGGACAGAGAGAAGTCACAGAGAGAGCAGATTTTCCAGAACTGGGGAAGATGATGAAGTCACAGGTAAGTTGTTTGTCCTCCAGTCGTTTTACCTGTGGGTGGATGAGGCTTCCAGGCATTTCCTTTTTTTTAAATTTTTTTATTTTTAAACTTTACAATATTGTATTGGTTTGCCAAATATTGAAATGAATCCTCCACAGGTATACATGTGTTCCCCATCCTGAACCCTCCTCCCTCCTCCCTCCCCATACCATCCCTCTGGGTCGTCCCAGTGCACCAGCCCCAAGCATCCAGTATCGTGCATCGAACCTGGACTGGCAACTCATTTCATACATGATATTATACATGTTTCAATGTCATTCTCCCAAATCTTCCCACCCTCTCCCTCTCCCATAGAGTCCATAAGACTCTTCTATACATCAGTGTCTCTTTTGCTGTCTCGTATACAAGGTTATTGTTACCATCTTTCTAAATTCCATATATATGCGTTAGTATACTGTATTGGTGTTTTTCTTTCTGGCTTACTTCACTCTGTATAATAGGCTCCAGTTTCATCCACCTCATTAGAACGGATTCAAATGTATTCTTTTTAATGGCTGAGTAATACTGCATTGTGTATATGTACCACAGCTTTCTTATCCATTCATCTGCTGATGGACATCTAGGTTGCTTCCATGTCCTGGCTATTATAAACAGTGCTGCGATGAACACTGGGGTACACGTGTCTCTTTCCCTTCTGGTTTCCTCAGTGTGTATGCCCAGCAGTGGGATTGCTGGATCATAAGGCAGTTCTATTTCCAGTTTTTTAAGGAATCTCCACACTGTTCTCCATAGTGGCTATACTAGTTTGCATTCCCACCAACAGTGTAAGAGGGTTCCCTTTTCTCCACACCCTCTCCAGCATTTATTGCTTGTAGACTTTTGGATCACAGCCATTCTGACTGGCATGAAATGGTACCTCATAGTGGTTTTGATTTGCATTTCTCTGATAATGAGTGATGTTGAGCATCTTTTCATGTGTTTGTTAGCCATCTGTATGTCTTCTTTGGAGAACTGTCTATTTAGTTCTTTGGCCCATTTTTTGATTGGGTCATTTATTTTTCTGGAATTGAGCTGTAGGAGTTGCTTGTATATTTTTGAGATTAGTTGTTTGTCAGTTGCTTCATTTGCTATTATTTTCTCCAATTCTGAAGGCTGTCTTTTCACCTTGCTAATAGTTTCCTTTGTTGTGCAGAAGCTTTTAAGTTTAATTAGATCCCATTTGTTTATTTTTGCTTTTATTTCCAATATTCTGGGAGGTGGGTCATAGAGGATCCTGCTGTGATGTATGTCAGAGAGTGTTTTGCCTATGTTCTCCTCTAGGAGTTTTATAGTTTCTGGTCTTATGTTTAGATCTTTAATCCATTTTGAGTTTATTTTTGTGCATGGTGTTAGAAAGTGTTCTAGTTTCATTCTTTTACAAGTGGTTGACCAGTTTTTGACCAGTTTTCCCAGCACCACTTGTTAAAGAGATTGTCTTTAATCCATTGTATATTCTTGCCTCCTTTGTCAAAGATAAGGTGTCCATATGTGTGTGGATTTATCTCTGGGCTTTCTATTTTGCTCCATTGATCTATATTTCTGTCTTTGTGCCAGTACCATACTGTCTTGATGACTGTGGCTTTGTAGTAGAGCCTGAAGTCAGGTAGGTTGATTCCTCCAGTTCCATTCTTCTTTCTCAAGATAGCTTTGGCTATTCGAGGTTTTTTGTATTTCCATACAAATTGTGAAATTATTTGTTCTAGCTCTGTGAAGAATATTGTTGGTAGCTTGATAGGGATTGCATTGAATCTCTAGATTGCTTTGGGTAGTATACTCATTTTCACTATATTGATTCTTCCAATCCATAAACATGGTATATTGCTCCATCTATTAGTGTCCTCTTTGGTTTCTTTCACCAGTGTTTTATAGTTTTCTATATATAGGTCTTTAGTTTCTTTAGGTAGATACATTCCTAAGTATTTTATTCTTTCCATTGCAATGGTGAATGGAATTGTTTCCTTAATTTCTCTTTCTGTTTTCTCATTATTAGTGTATAGGAATGCAAGGGGTTTCTGTGTGTTGATTTTATATCCTGCAACTTTACTATAATCATTGATTAGTATTGACTAATCATTGATTAGTTCTAGTAATTTTCTGGTGGAGTCTTTAGGGTTTTCTGTGTAGAGGATCATGTCATCTGCAAATAGTGAGAGTTTTACTTCTTCTTTTCCAATTTGGATTCCTTTTATTTCTTTTTCTTCTCTGATTGCTGTGGCCAAAACTTCCAAAACTATGTTGAATAGTAATGGTGAAAGTGGGCACCCTTGTCTTGTTCCTGACTTTAGAGGAAAGGCTTTCAATTTTTCACCATTGAGGATAATGTTTGCTGTGGGTTTGTTATATATAGCTTTTATTATGTTGAGGTATGTTCCTTCTATTCCTGCTTTCTGGAGAGTTTTTATCATAAATGGATGTTGAATTTTGTCAAAGGCTTTCTCTGCATCTATTGAGATAATCATATGGTTTTTATTTTCCAATTTGTTAATGTGGTATATTACATTGATTGATTTGCAGATATTGAAGAATCCTTGCATCCCTGGGATAAAGCCCACTTGGTCATGGTGTATGATCTTTTTAATGTGTTGTTGGATTCTGATTGCTAGAATTTTGTTATTGATTTTTACATCTATGTTCATCAGTGGTATTGGCCTGTAGTTTTCTTTTTTTGTGGGATCTTTGTCAGGTTTTGGTATTAGGGTGATGGTGGCCTCATAGAATGAGTTTGGAAGTTTACCTTCCTCTGCAATTTTCTGGAAGTGTTTGAGTAGGATAGGTGTTAGCTCTTCTCTAAATTTTTGGTAGAATTCAGCTGTGAAGCCATCTGGACCTGGGCTTTTGTTTGCTGGAAGATTTTTGATTACAGTTTCAATTTCCGTGCTTGTGATGGGTCTGTTAAGATTTTCTATTTCTTCCTGGTCCAGTTTTGGAAAGTTGTACTTTTCTAAGAATATGTCCATTTTTTTCACGTTGTCCATTTTGTTGGCATATAATTGTTGATAGTAGTCTCTTATGATTCTTTGTATCTGTGTTGTCTGTTGTGATCTCTCCATTTTCATTTCTAATTTTATTGATTTGATTTTTCTCCCTTTGTTTCTTGATGAGTCTGGCTAATGGTTTGTCAATTTTATTTATCCTTTCAAAGAACCAGCTTTTGGCTTTGTTGATTTTTGCTATGGTCTCTTTTATTTCTTTTGCACTTATTTCTGCTCTAATTTTTAAGATTTCTTTCCTTCTACTAACCCTGGGGTTCTTCATTTCTTCCTTTTCTAGTTGCTTTAGGTGTAGAGTTAGGTTATTTATTTGACTTTTTTCTTGTTTCTTGAGGTATGCCTGTATTGCTATGAACTTTCCCCTTAGGACTGCTTTTACAGTGTCCCACAGGTTTCGGGTTGTTGTGTTTTCATTTTCATTCATTTCTATGCAAATTTTGATTTCTTTTTTTATTTCTTCTGTGATTTGTTGGTTATTCAGCAGCGTGTTGTTCAGCCTCCATATGTTGGAATTTTTAATAGTTTTTCTTCTGTAATTGAGATCTAATCTTACTGCATTGTGGTCAGAGAAAATGCTTGGAATGATTTCAAATCTTTTGAATTTACCAAGGCTAGATTTATGGCCCAGGATGTGATCTATCCTGGAGAAGATTCCATGTGCACTTGAGAAAAAGGTGAAATTCATTGTTTTGGGATGAAATGTCCTATAGATATCAATTAGGTCTAAGTGGTCTATTGTATCGTTTAAAGTTTGTGTTTCCTTGTTAATTTTCTGTTTAGTTGATCTATCCATAGGTGTGAGTGGGGTATTAGAGTCTCCCACTGTTATTGTGTTATTGTTAATTTCTCCTTTCATACTTGTTAGCATTTGTCTTACATATTGGGGTGCTCCCGTGTTGGGTGCATATATATTTATAATTGTTATATCTTCGTCTTGGATTGATCCTTTGATCATTATATAGTGACCGTCTTTGTCTCTTTTCACAGCCTTTGTTTTAAAGTCTATTTTATCTGATATGAGTATTGCTACTCCTGCTTTCTTTTGGTCCCTATTTGCATGGAAAATCTTTTTCCAGCCCTTCACTTTCAGTCTGTATGTGTCCCCTGTTTTGAGGTGGGTCTCTTGTAGACAACATATGTAGGGGTCTTGTTTTTGTATCCATTCAGCCAGTCTTTGTCTTTTGGTTGGGGCATTCAACCCATTTACGTTTAAGGTAATTACTGATAAGTATGATCCCGTTGCCATTTACTTTATTGTTTTGGGTTCAAATTTATACACCATTTTTGTGTTTCTTGTCTAGAGAGTATCCTTTAGTATTTGTTGGAGAGCTGGTTTGGTGGTGCTGAATTCTCTCAGCTTTTGCTTGTCTGTAAAGCTTTTGATTTCTCCTTCATATTTGAATGAGATCCTTGCTGGGTACAATAATCTGGGCTGTAGGTTATTTTCTTTCATCACTTTAAGTATGTCTTGCCATTCCCTCCTGGCTTGAAGAGTTTCTATTGAAAGATCAGCTGTTATCCTTATGGGAATTCCCTTGTGTGTTATTTGTTGTTTTTCCCTTGCTGCTTTTAGTATTTGTTCTTTGTGTTTGATCTTTGTTAATTTGATTAATATGTGTCTTGGGATGTTTTGCCTTGGATTTATCCTGTTTGGGACTCTCTGGGTTTCTTGGACTTGAGTGATTATTTCCTTCCCCATTTTAGGGAAGTTTTCAACTATTATCTCCTCAAGTATTTTCTCATGGTCTTTCTTTTTGTCTTCTTCTGGGACCCCTATGATTCGAATGTTGTAGCGTTTAATATTGTCCTGGAGGTCTCTGAGATTGTCCTCATTTCTTTTAATTCGTTTTTCTTTTTTCCTCTCTGATGCATTTATTTCTGCCATTCTATCTTCTAATTCACTAATCCTATCTTCTGCCTCTGTTATTCTACTATTTGTTGCCTCCAGAGTGTTTTTAATTTCATTTATTGCATTATTCATTATATATTGACTCTTTTTTATTTCTTCTAGGTCCTTGTTAAACCTTTCTTGCATCTTCTCAATCCTTGTCTCCAGGCTATTTATCTGTGATTCCATTTTGATTTCAAGATTTTGGATCAATTTCACTATCATTATTTGGAATTCTTTATCAGGTAGATTCCTTATCTCTTCCTCTTTTGTTTGGTTTGGTGGGCATTTATCCTGTTCCTTTATCTGCTGGGTATTCCTCTGTCTCTTCATCTTGTTTAAATTGCTGAGTTCGGGGTGTCCTTTCTGTATTCTGGCAGTTTGTGGAGTTCTCTTTATTGTGGCGTTTCCTCGCTGTGTGTGGGTTTGTACAGGTGGCTTGTCAAGGTTTCTTGGTTAGGGAAGCTTGTGTCGGTGTTCTGGTGGGTGGAGCTGTATTTCTTCTCTCTGGAGTGCAATGAAGTGTCCAGTAATAAGTTATGAGATGTCTATGGTTTTGGAGTGACTTTGGGCAGCCTGTATCTTGGATCTCAGGGCTGTGTTCCTTTGTTGCTAGAGAATTTGCTTGGTATGTCTTGCCCTGGAACTTGTTGGCCCTTGTGTGGTGCTTGGTTTCAGTGTAGGTATGGAGGCGTTTGATGAGCTCCTGTCAATTAATGTTCCTTGGAGTCAGGAGTTCCCTGGAGTTAGGGTTTGGACTTAAGCCTCCTGCTTCCAGTTATCGGTCCTATTTTTACAGTTGTTTCAAAACTTCTCCTTCTATACAGCACCACTGATAAAACATCTACGTTAAATGTTAAAAAAAACGTTAAAAAATCTACGTTAAATGACCACCGTGAGGGTCACCCAGAGAGGTTCACAGTGTTACATGGAGAAGAGAAGAGGGAGGAGGGAATTAGAGGTGACCCGAATGAGATGAGGTGGAATCAATAGTGGAGAGGGTGGGCTAGCCAGTAATCACTTCCTTATGTGCACTCCACAACTGGAGCACTCAGAGATGTTCACGGAGTTATACAGAGAAGAGAAGAAGGAGGAAGGAGACAGAGATGGCCAGGAGGATAAAAGGGGGGAATGAAAAGGAGGGAGACAGATCCAGCCAGTAATCAGTTCCCTAAGTGTTCTCCACCGTCTGGAACACACAGAAGTTCACAGAGTTGGGTAGAGTAGAGAGGGGTTAGGGAGGAGACACAGGCAACCTGGTGGAGAAAAAGGAGAGTCCAGAGGGAGAGAGAGCAGTCAAGCCAGTAATCTTGCTCCCAAGTGAAAAATGAGTACTGAAGATTGGGTTCTTAAAGGTACAAAAATTGGTAACAAATACATAAAAGCAGAAATTAAAAATCTAGAGTAGAGTTTGGAATTTCAAAAATACAATGTTAAAGAAAAGAAGAAGGAAAAGAGAGAGAAAAAAAACAAAAACAAAGTCACAAAAATTATAAAGAAAGTATAGGTACAAAATTGATAACAAATACCAAAAAGCATAAATTAAAAATCTAGAGTAGAGTTTGGAATTTTAGATATACAATGTTATATAAAAGAAGAGAAAGAAAAAGAGGAAAAAAAAAAGTCAAAAAAGTTATATAAAAAAATATAGGTACAAAATTGATAACAAATACAAAAAAGCTAAAATTAAAAATCTAGAGTAGAGTTTGGAATTTCAAAAACGCAATGTTAAAGAAAAGAAGAAAAAAAAAGTCAAAAAATTATAAAAAAATATATAAATGAAGTTTGCTTTAAAAAAAATAGGGTCTTTTTTTTTTTTTTGCTAAGTAATAGTAAGTTATAAAAGTGAAAATTAAAGGAATAATAGAGGACTTAAAATTCTTTAAAAAAAAGAAAGAATGATTGTAAAAATAGTAAAAATATATCTAGGACTTTCTCTAGTTTTGTTGTGGGTATTGTGGGTTCAGTTCACTTTCGGCTAGTTCCTTGGTCCGACTTATATTTCTCAAGATCTATAGGCCCCTTCCTACATAGTCGGTACTAACCACAGAGTTTTAATCTTTGCCTGTAGCTTCCAAGGCGGTTCCCTCTGTTATAGATTCTTCTGTTTGCTGGTCTCTTCAGTGTCTGGTTTCTGCCCTGACACAAAGTGGATGGTGGAGGACATTTTTTTTTTTTTTTTAAGGCTCACTTGTTCAGTCGCGCTGTGGGGAGGGATGCTGCAAACAAATAACACTGGCATGTGCTTGCAGTGCCTCAGCCACACTGGGTCTGCCCCCGCTCACGGCGCGTGTAGCCTCCCTGCCCACACTGCTCAGGCTCTAGGCTGCTCCGCCAGGAACCATCTGTGGCAGGCTCTGGGCTGCTTGCACCTCCCAGGTCCAAGCCGCTGAGGTTCGGGCACTCGGGTAGTCCTCAGAGGCGCAGACTCGGTTGGGCCTGCGTTTTGTGCCTTTCCCAGGTCCGAGCAGCTCAGGTGACGAGGTGTTTGGCGAGCGCGATTGCTGTGACTTATCGCCTCCCCACAGCTCAGTTATTTAGGTGTACAACCGGCACACCTTCTCAGACAGATGTTGACCATCCAGACCCCCAAGAAGTTTTAGTTAGCAAAGAAGCCTGCTTACAGTTTTATAGATAATGTCTCTCTGGGGCTGCGAATGCCTCCTTCCGGCTCTGGCTGCCTGTCACAGGAGGGGGATGGTCTGTAGCCGGCTATCTCTGTTCAGTCCTTTGTTCCGTGTGTGGGCCTGGCAGTGTCTTAGGTTAGGGCTGGCTTTTTGCATGGTAGATATCCCACAGTCTGGTTTGCCAGCCCAAATTATTTCACTCAGATAGTGCTCGGGGTGTTCAGGCCAGGTCCTTACACTAAGCGATGCAGCCCACGCCGTGCCTCCCTGCCCAGCCCCCGCTTGCTAGTGGCGTGTGCACGCGTCTGTGCTGCTTCTCCGCTGAGAGAGTTACCGTAGGGCTCGTAATCTGCGGTTTTTAATTGTTTATTTATTTTCGCTCCCTGTTATGTTGCCCTCTGCGCTTTCAAGGCTCAGCACAGATTCGGCAGTGAGAAGGTTTCCTGGTGTTTGGAAACTTCTCTCTTTTTAAGACTCCCTTCCCAGGACGGAACTCCATCCCTCCCTCTTTTGTCTCTTTTTTTGTCTTTTCTATTTTTTCCTTCCTCCTTTCGAAGACTTGGGTTGGTTTTCTGGGTGCCTGATGTCCTCTGCCGGCATTCAGAAGTTGTTTTGGGGAATTTACTCGGTGTTTAAATGTTCTTTTGATGAATTTGTGGGGGAGAAAGTGTTCTCCCCGTCCTACTCCTCCGCCATCTTCCTTCCAGGCATTTCTGCAACCAACAGGAAAGGTTTAAATACATTTAAATTAAAGCCAGAGAAAACGTAAACTTGGAAAGGAAGGTGGTCAAAAGAAATACAAGGTGGACCATAGAATCATACAAAAATCTTGAAGTTGGGACACAGACATGTGAGAAGTAAGGCCCTGCACTGTTGGAATTGAGCCGCAAGCTTCCTTAAGTGTCCCCAGAAGCTGCCATAGAAAGAGAAACAGGAATAGCTGCATGGTTTTCTCTGTCAGAAAGCAGACTATTACTGACTTAGCAGAAGCAAACATTTCCTGATGATTACATGTAAAGAAAATGCTTGGATAACTGTTTATGTAGATGTCGTGGTGAATGACGTCCTGGAATGGGTGAACATATTTCCGAGGGCTATTCCTTGCGGGGATCCTCAGTGTAGGTGGAGGACATGGGAGTGGACAGCAGGCCTGGGCCCACACCCTACTTCTGTTCTGCTTTTAGGGAAGAAAACCTGAATCATCTTGCAGAATTGGTTGTTACAAAACCTTAAAACGGCCTCCATAAATATTCTCTCAGTTGGAATTTCAATACATTTTAAAAAAAATTTATTTATTTATTTTGGCCTGTGCTGGGTTTTCATTGCTGCATAGGCTTTTCTCTAGTTGCGAAGAGTGGGGGCTGCTCTCTAGTTGTGATGCACAGGTCTCTCATTGCAGTAGCTTCTTTCATTGAGGAGAAGTGGAGTGGCTACTGTATTAGCTTTTTTCCTTCACCCAAAGGAAAAATACACTTCTCATATCTTTATGATGGGAGGTAATTTTCCAGCTTGGAACCAGATGCCCCAGTCAGGCCAGTCAGGCTGCTGTTCTCCCAGAGAACAGGAGACAGGGATGTGTCTTCCTGGCTGATTTCAGAGACACCTCCCAGGTCTATAAGAAAGACATTCTTGAGTTATTAAACTTCGTTTTAGAAAAGATTTGGTTGTTAACAAGAAAAAAAGATCTGGGGCATGCGGGCTTCAGGAGTTGTGGCACATGGACTCAGTAGTTGCGGCTCCCAGGCTCTAGAGCACAGGCTCAGTAGTTGGGGCATATGGACTTAGCTGCTTCACAGCATGTGGGATTTTTCCTGATCAGGGATCAAACCGATGTCTCTTGCATTGGCAGGTGGATTCTTTACCACTGGGCCACCAGGGAATCCCTCAGTACACTTTAGCTAGGAGTTTTTTGGCTTCTGTTGGCAAAAGCTGGACAGGAAGATGTCTGCTTTTAGCTCCTTTTCCTGACTTTTTTTTGATCTGTGTATAGGTGATTTACAGTGTTGTGTTAGTTTCTTCTGTACACCAACGTGAGTCAGTTACACATTTATATGTATGTGTGTGTATGTGTGTATGTATGTATGTGTGCTAAGTCGCTTCAGTTGTGTCTGATTCTTTGTGACCCTGTGGACAATTGCTTGCCAGTCTCCTTTGTCCATGGGATTCTCCAGGCAAGAATACTGGAATGGGTTGCCATGCCCTCCTCCAGAGGATCTTCCTGATGCAGGGATCGAAAGTGTGTCTCTTACACCTCCTGCATTGGCATGTGGACACTTTACCACCAGTGCCACCTGGGAAGTGCATACACACATGCGCACACACACACATATTTTTCATATTCTTTTCCGTTATGGTTTATCACAGGATATTGAATATAGTTTTCTGTGCTATTCAGTAGGGCCTTGTGGTTTATCTATCCTATATATATGTGTATGTTATAGCTTGCATTTGCTAACCCCAGACTCTCAATTCATCCCTCCCCAACCCCTCTTCCTGACTTTGTTGACTCAAGAAACAGGACTGCAGTGTCTCTTCAAAGCGATTCCTATCCACCTAGCTAACCTCCATGCTCTTTGCCTCCCTCCCTTTCTTTTCTTCTTTTAAAAATTCTGTTGTTTAAACTACTGTAGGCCTTTCCCTGTTCCTGCTGTGTTCTGAGTCAGGAGTTCAACAGAGCTGAGAGGGCTGAGCTGCTGATAACTGCAGCATCAGGGTGATGGTATCAAAGCCTCTAATTGCTGTGATGGCACAGGTGAGAACCAGATGCTGATGAAGGTGCTAACTTCCCATTACCTTTTCCTGAGGAGTGAATGGTGCCTTGACCGTGTGTGGATAGCTCAGCACAGTTGTAGAGGTGTCTTGTCCTCACTGCCTGGGAGCCGTGAACAAAAGGTTCCGGCAGGTTTATGGACTTGGGGGTTAGAAGGAGGGGAAGAGGAGGTGGGAGTGGAAAGTACAGGATACTGGGTCAGAGTAGGGACAGTGTCTTCAGGTTCCCTGCCTGCCATCCCACTCTGCCCTGCCACCACAAGGGGATTTTAGCGAGGTACCCAAGAAAGGCCTGTGCCAGAAGCTCCAGGTAGACATAGTACACCCCTCACCCCTCGAGTCTTGGGGAGAGCACAGGTTGTGCTTCAGGTCTGGGGGTGGAGGTGGGGGCAGCATCACCCAGGAGGCCTGGAGATAACCCCTTGTGACTTGTGGTGAGACCTGAGGATTCACATGTAGGTTTTTAACCAGGAGCCAGACTCCTCTGTTCCACCGCTTAATTTTTTCAGGACCTGAGTGAGAAACAGGCTCCCCCATCATGAACCTGAGCAGGTCAGACTTGGAGGGACTGAGACAGGAACCAGGGAATTAACCTGGGGCAGCAGCAGACAGGGCCCTGAGGAAGACCCTGGAGCAGGATGATGAGGACTGCCTCCCAGGTGGTCTTAGCTGTTTCTGAATCAGGAAGGCTTGTCTCAGTCCATCAGGAGGCTTCTGGAGTTGCTTTGTGAGTCTTTTGTGATCTGGCACAGGACAGTGGTTCACTTAGCACAGCCCTGGAAGCAGGTAGAAGCTGGCTGGAATGCCTACCTGCCGGGGCTGAGACAGTGGGGTTCCCATAGCTGGGGGTACACACTAGGAGTGCAATCCCAGAGTCCCCAAGCAGGATACATTTTCATCAGGCAGTGAGGTTAAACAGGGCCTTTCTGTGGGCCTCCCAGGACATCAGCCTGGTCTGAATAATTTAGTTCAGTCCTTGGTTTGTGAGGGACTGCCTGGGGTGCTTAGTTCCAAACTGTCCAGGACCTCCCACCTCATGGGGTGGCAACAGCACCCAGGCGGTGGTGTCTGGGAAGTGCACGGGCCAAGGCCACCCTGTGCTTCTGGCCAGCAGCCCCATCAGGACAGGAAGGCCAGAAAGGTGTCAGTCTGCATCCAGACAGAGCAACACAGGAGTCGTTTCTTTTGTTTCTTGTTTTTTTTTTTTTTTTTCCCCAGGAGAAAGGGAAAGCTCTAGGAGCAAGTCTGAAAAACAAAGATCATTTATATACTTCTCCCTCCCCTGTGCCTCTCCTGGTGCTGGGCTTTATTTTCTTTTTTCTGTTATCATCAGTGTGTCTCATTTGATAATCAAAACTTTGAAAGAAATCATCTTCTGTTTTTATCCAGACTCTATCTGGAAAGACTCTTTGTCCCTACACAGAGGGGCAGATATTTTTATGTAATTTAAGTGGAGCGATCATGTTTAAGAATTGGTTAGCAGAAACTCCTGAGATTTTAAAAGATTTAAAAATGGTTTTACATGGGCACTTCCCTGGCAGTCCAGGGGTTAAGAAGTCATGTTCCCAATGTAGGGGGCACAGGTTTGATGCCTGGTCAGGGAACTACTAAGATCCCACATACTGCACAGCATGGCGTAAATTTCTTAAATAATGTAAAATTAAAAAAAAATTAAAGTAAAATGGTTTTACATGATCTCCCACTTGTTGAGTCTTCAGGACGGCGTGGCAGGGAGTGGAAGGCTCTCACAGTGGCTCCCACAGAGTCTGAGGTATCAGCGACTGTGAAAGGAGGACTGTGATTGCAGACAGCCTTTCCAGGCATCCAGCATAGTGAGAAGGGCCCTCATGGGAGCTGCTGCACTGGGTCCCAGGCTGCCTTTCTGAGCTCTGTGCTCCAGACTGGGGTTACCTTGACCTCTCATCAGCCCCTTATGTCTCTCCTTAAACTGTTAATTAAGACACTCACTGAACCCCACAGCAAATCTGGGGCTGTGATCAGATGCAGTGAATTCAAAACCCAAAAAGGAAGTAAATGTGGTCAGGTGGAGCCTGAGAGTGTGATTTGCATTGGGGGAACCCACAAGGATGGCCAGAGCAGACCCCAGGAAAGTGTCAGGGTCCAGTGAAACCCTTTGGATGGGATGAGAAGCCCAGCGAGGTCCACCTGTGGAGTACATCCTGGCACAGGAGCCTGTCCTGGGGCAGTGTTTTCCATCTTGTCCAGCATCTGGAAGGTGGGACAGCTTTCCTCAATGTTTTGGCCCGTTCTGACAACATGGCAGCACACGCATGTGGGCCCAGCCTGGGACAGTGTCCGTCTCCACAGCATCCTGTCCTGGATCCAGAAGGGGTTGAACATGTCTCTTGCTTTGGACGGGGGCAGTTCCAGACTCTCTTTGGTGAGCATCCACACAGCTGACATCAGTCTTGTTAGGAACAGAACTTGGTTTCGTCCAAATGTGTCACCCCCATGGGGGGCTTGTTTTATGTGGGTTTGAAGCTTGCTGTGGGGTCAGCTGTAGCTCATGAGGCGAGAGACTCAGCGTCCCCAACATGCCTCTGTGTTCCAACCCTGACCATGGCAGTCTCCACAGTCTCCATCACGGCTGGGGGTGGAGGCCAGCAGGGGCACACAGATACTACATCAGTGCCAGTTGCACACTCAGTAATGGGGCCCAGTATAGTTATCTTTGGAGCTGGTGGCGCCCTTAAGGCTGGGTGTCGGGTTTGGGGTGGGAGGGCAACTTCCTGCCCTACAACCTGTCAGGTAGAGCCTTTGTAATTGCTTGTAGTTTAGCCTGAAAAATTCTGAGCCGGAATTCTCATGTGAGTTTTAAAACATGTATAAATTCATGTAATTAACCTCACAGTCAGGACTCAGAATAGTTCTCTCTCTCCCAAAATTCCTGGGTGTCACCTTCTTGCATCCCTAACCTCTGGCAATAACTGATTTGTTCTCTGTCTCCATAGTCTTGCCTTTGCCAGAATGTTAGATAATGTAACCATGAGTGTATAACCTTTCATACTGACTTTTTTTGCTCATTCTTCAGTAGTTTATCCCTTTTTCAAAAGATGCAAACTCCCTGATGGATTTCAGGGAAGAGTTCTTTTTTTTTCTTTCAGCTGTGCTGGGTCTTCATTGCTGCAAGGCTTTTCTCTAGTTGTGGAAAGTGGGGGCTACTCTCTAGTTGCAGTGCAAAGACTTCTTATTGTGGTGGCTTCTCTTGTTGCAGAGCACAGGCTCTAGGCACACAGGCTTCAGCAGTTGCAGCTTCCAGGCTCTAGAGCACAGGCTCTATAGTTGTGGTGCACGGACTTAATTGCTTCTTGGCATATGGGATCTTCCTGGATCAGGGATCGAACCTGTGTCTCCTGCATTAGCAGGAGGATTCCTTACTATTGATCCACCAGGGAAGCCCCAGTTTGTCCCCTTTCATTTGCTGAATGGCTTCATACAGTAGGTCCTATATGTGGAGACACTGGTTTGCTTCTCTGTTTGCTGGTGCAGGACGTCCTGGTTGCCTCCAGTTCTTAATAGGCTGTGTTTATCTGCATATAGGTTTGAACATAAGTTTTTGGGTGAGCATAAGTTTTTAGTTTATTTGGGTAAATACCTACAAATGGTCTTGCTGGGTAGGTGTATGTTCAACTTTATGAGAAGCTATGAAAGTGTCCAGAGTCCCTGCCCTGTGTTCCCACAGCATGAACGGGAGTTGCTGTAGCTCTGCGTCCTCACTGTCATTTGTCAGTTCTGTTCTGTTACTTTTTCATTTTAGCCATTCTGATAGGGATGTAGTAGCAACTCTATTGTTTTAATTTGCATTTCCCTATTGACAGATGATATTGAGCATTTTTTCATATATTTTCAATCTTATATCTTTTTTGGTGAAGCATATGGTAAGATCTTTTGCCCATTTTTTAAATGATGTTATAGTTTTAGTGTTGTTAAGTCCCGTTAACATGCTTTCTCAGATAAGTGATTTGCAACTATTTCCACCTAGTATGTGCCTTGTCTTTTCTTTCTCTTAATGGTGCCTTTCATAGAGAAAAAAAAAAACTAATTTTGAAACAGTTCAGTTTTATTAATTATTTCTTAAATGGACCATGTGTATTCAGTGTTGTATTTAAAAACTCATTGCAAAATCCAGTCACGCAGGTTGTCTCTTGTTTTCTTCTAGAAATTTCATTGTTTTGTGTTTCATATTTAGGTCTGTGTTCCTTTTTTTTAAAAAATCTGTTTATTTGTTTTGGGCTGTGCTGGGTCTTTGTTGCTGTGTGGGCTTTTTTCTAATTGTGGTAAGTCGGGGCTACTCTGTAGTTATGGTGCATGGGCCTGTCATTGCGGTGGCTTCTCTTATGACTGAGCACAAGCCCTAGGGCTTGTAGACTTCAGTAGTCTCAGTACGTGGGCTCAGTAGTTTCAGCTCCTGGGATCTAGAGTACAGGCTTCATATTTGTGTTACACAGGCTTAGCTGCCCCATGGCATGTGGAATCTTCCTGGATCAGGGATTGAACCTGTGTCTCCTGCATTGGCAGGCAGATTCTTTATCACTGAGCCACCAGGGAAGCCCTGTGATTCTTTTTGAGTTGATTTTTTGGTAAGGTGTAATGTGTATCAAGGTTTGTTCTTTTGCTTGTGGGTATCCAGTTACTTTAGCTCATGTGCTGAAAACTCCCTGCTCCGAGGAATTGTATGTGCACCTCTCAAAAGCCAGGGAGCTTACCTGTGGGGGTCCACTTCTGGGCTTTCTGTTCTTTTCTGGTCACCAACATCTGTAACCTCTCACTGATACCACCTTGTTATCATGTGCATTTATAGGAAGTCCTGAAACCAGGTAATGTGAGTCCTGCAATGTTGCTGTTCTGTTTCCAAATTGTTTTGGATATTCTGGTTCCTTTGCCTTTTATCCCCATACCCTGAATGTACTTGTATCATGGCCTCTGAAATGCCTTATTGCCTCTGGCCAGAAAAGACTGAAAAGTATAGGAGAATATGATGTTTTTCTACTCATCTTTATATTTCTAGCACCTGGCATAGTTGCAGGCCCCTTAATTGCTGGAAAAAACATGCATTCTAAAGGATAGCTAGTTCCTACTTCAGACCAGTACTGCTCAAAGGGAGCAGAGTGTTCTAGAAAGGTAGATGTGGTTTTAGTTCTGACAGTGACTAAGAACCATTCCTGTCCCTTAGGCCTTGCACCGCATGGGGCAAATGTGCCCAGCTAAGTGGTTTAGTCGCTCAGTCTTCTCCAACTCTTTGTGACCCATGGACTGTAGCCCACCAGGCTTCTCTGTCCACTGGAGTTGCCATTTCCTTCTCTAGGTAATCTTCTCGACCCAGGGATTGAACCACATCTCCTGTGTCTCCTGCATTGCAGGTGGATTCTTTACCCACTGAGCTCTCAGGGAAGCCCTTGCCCAGCTAAGAATTATTCCCAAATCCCAGTGGCACCTTCTTTGAGAAACACTGCTTGTTTAAAGACAGCCTATTCCAACTTCTTATCCTATGGGTAGATGGGTGGATAAGTTTATGAATTCATAATGATGAATATTTTAATAACTCTTTTGTTTTTCTCTCAAAGTATAATAGTGCAAGATTAGGATATCATTTTACTGTGTAGAGAAAATTATCCCAAACCTCAGTGGCTGAAGTTTAAACATTTATCTCAGTTTCTGTGAGTTAGGAATCTGCCAGTGGCTCACCCATTTGGTTCTAGTGGAGAATCTCACACGACCCTGTCTTCAAAATGTTGAGAATTGCTGTGGTATGAAGGTCACACACTTCAAGCTTACTCACATGGGTGTTGGCAGACCTCTGGTCCTTGCCACGTAGGCTTGTACACAGAGCTGCCTCACCATGTGGCCCTTGGACTTCCCGAAAGAGAGCAGGAGAGGGTTCCCAAGGTAGAAGTCATGTCCTCTTGTAACCTGGTCTTGGAAGGGAGATCCCTTACTTCTACCCTATTCCATTCAGTGGAAGTGACTTGATAAATCCAGCCCATATTCAGGACGTGGGGCAGTGAGGGTTAAACAAAAGCACATTTCCAGGAGTTGGAGATCATGGGTCCAGCTTTCAGGCCACTTGTTGCTGTAGAAAAGGAAGCCTACATTCAGCAAAGAGAATGACTTCAGATTTAACAGGGATTATACTTTTTTAGATATCGTTTGAAGATGTGGCTGTGAATTTCACATTGGAGGAGTGGCAGCTGCTTAATCCTACTCAGAAGACCTTGTACAGAGACGTGATGTTGGAGAACTATAGCAATCTAGTTTTATTGGGTAAGAACATTCTCATGTAGTACAGTGCATACCCGGTAACTGGATATGCACATACCTCTAAGATATTACTGACTTTGGATTTAAGTTTCACATGTCAAAGAGTCTTTGATTTTGACACCCAAGTGAAAAGTTTTTATTTGCTTTCTTTGTTTTATAGCCTCTGAGGTGAAATAGTCTTCATATTTAAGAGTCCCCTCAGCCCAAGCAATTGGGACTCTCTGTGTTTCCAATTGACAGGTTATCAAGTTATCAAACCTGAGATGATCTTCAAGCTGGAGCAAGAAAACCCATGGTTATTAGATGAAGAAATCCTAAGTCAAAACTTCTCAGGTGAGAAATAATCAGTTTAGTGGCAGACAGCGAAAGTTAAATCTCAGGTTTTTGATGATAGATTGGTACTTTTGAAATGTTATTTGTAAATAACTCTGGTTAAAGCTTCTCCATCTTTGGAGTTGACTCAGGACTCTGTGTCCTGATCTCCACATTGGGATGTGTCCCCTTTGGAGCTGGTAATGAAATGTGCCTCTAGTGGCACAGTCATTCAGGACCTTGCATTCTTGATCAGACCCTTCTTTGAGTTTCCCCAGTTGACTTTTTCTTCTCTCCTGCCCCAGTCCCACCTGCAGAGGTAGGCTTCTTTTCTCCTCTTTAAGAATTCATAATTTTTTCCTGTTTTAGGTGATGCTGTTACCTTTGAATTTCCTTTATTATTTTGCTTTTCTCTCCCTAATTTATCAAATTTCTGTTTCAAACTCACATAGAGTAGACTGTGAGTCCATGGACAGAGAATAGAAGTCTAATGCCTAAAAGCATTCTTCCTGCCTCCTTGCAGATAAGAACTTCAGGGTCAGCATCCAGGGCATCTTTCTGGTGCCTTTGATGTTTAGCTTCTAAAGCTTCTTGTTTATCCCTTCAAATGGTCTGCGGGGGTTTAAGACTTGCTGTGTGATATATTTTACCTCCATTTGAGTTGAGGACCCTCACAGTATGGCAGCATCTTATCTGTGAAGTTTTTTCCTGTGCCCAGAGGTCACAATTGACTCCAGTTGAAGTAATTCCTTCCTTGTGTCTTTCACATGTTTCTCTGCATGTGGGCTTTTGTGCACACTTTTTCAATTAGATACCCTCCCCCTCTTTAAGCTCTATTTTTTCACTTCCACAGTGTTTCTTGACTCCCAGCCTTTTCTGAAATCTCTACCTACTGAGCAGTATTGTAGGAACTTGGGTCTGATCACACACTATCTATAATTATCTATAATTTCTTAACTAATTAGGTCTTGAGGTTTTTTCCCTACATAGAAAGATGGTAACTAACTTATTATTCTCTGTTCTTTATGACATTTATGCTGTGTAATTACTAAATATTTCATTAATTGGTTGTTGTGAGGCCAGGTAAAGCAGGATCTGTCTTATTTTTCAAATAATTTCTTTAGTACAAAGGTTTTCATCTAAGTAAGTGTTTCATCTTATTTGGGAAAATACTTCAAATTACAGATGTCGGCACCATTCACATGGATGATTAGGACTGGGTATGCGTAGTTTGGAAAAGCTGTCAAGATAGACTTTATGTTCCTCCATTAATTTAGAACCACTGCTATTTTGTGAAATGAGAGGAGTTGAGATAAAGTATGAGTCATGAAATAACATTGCAGGACCAGGGAATTATAATTTAGAAGATAATATAAAATAATTCAGTTTGAACATAATACATTTGTGTCAAAATGCAAAGTTAATTATCAGGATTAACTATATAGAAAGGAATTGCTTTAGAAGTTTAATGATAAGTGAATAGGGTTGTATAGAGGGCTTGTATGTACTATGTAGTGGGAGTACATCAGTGAAAAACTCAAACCTGTTCCCTACCTTCATTACATTCCAGTGGGAGAGACAGAAGTAAGGTGATTACCTATCTGATAAGTGCTATGAAGAGAATAAACAGGGTGTTTGTTAGTGTGCCCTTAAAATGATATGAAATAGGCATACTGGAAGCTGGGCAGGGAGAGGCTTTTGGGGTCACTGGGGGCAGGGAGGAGCCCAGTGTTGTGAGAGGAAGTTGAGGGCTGGAAGGAGCCAGGCATGCAGGGGTGTGTATGCTGTGTTAAAAGCCCAGATTTATCAAAGGTTTTTAAACAAGAGGTTTAAGCAAAAGGTTAGAGTACATTTTATAAAGATTGATGTGTGGAGACTAGAATTGGGAGGGCATGAGCCTGGAAGTGGGAATATCAAATGAAAAATAGGATGAAATGAAGGCTGAATGAATCAGAGTGTAACGGAAACAGAGATGTGGGGAAACAGACCTGTACCCCTACCAAGGATGATACTAGTAAAACATGGTCTATGTGTTTGCCAAAGTGCCAAGATTTTTTAAAAATTTCTTTAATAATTTTTTTTGGTACAGTTTAACCTCAGTATGGTTTTATATCATTTAATTTATTAGTTTGGATATATATCTTAATCTTATTCCTTGATTTGAATTAAAATTTATTTTTCTTTACTCTTACATTTAATGAGACAATTTTTTATAAACTCTTAAAGAGTATCTCACACTTATATGTCTGTAGGACATATAAGTGTCTCACACTTATATGAGAAGCTTATATAAATGGTATCTAACTTCCCTCTCTAGTCTTTAAAATGCCCATGAACAGTGTTATCATCTTTTACTCACTGAAGCTCAAAACGTTGAATCTTTTTTTTTTCTCCTCCATATCCACAGCTCTAGTTAGCTCTTCCTCTGAAATTCTGATATATCTGAGGGTTGTTAGATGAGGCTATTTCCCTCCCCAGATAAATTATCCTACAAAAAAAGAGTGATTGCTTTATATTTGAGATCTTGCCGTATTTTTTTCATCTTGGGAGAATTATCTCACATTCTTAGTAAAGAATATCATAAAGTAAACAAGCTTAAAAGATCATTAAGGGAGATCACAGATAACTGTACTTACAGGGTAAAAAAGAAAACTGTCCTAATATTATGCAAAGTATACTTGTGGTTTTGAGTAATTTACATCATATACAGATTCAGTATATAGATGATGATTCAATTAAAGTATCAGAAACCTTAATAAAGGTGTTGATGCTGAGCTCTGGAGAACTCTTAGATAATTCCAAAAAAGTATTTCTCATGATGGTGAAATTGCAGATATCAGTGATTTGGGTGATGATTTTGAATGAGGATGCTTTTTGAATGTACTGATAGTACAGAAAACTAACATATCTCACCTTTCAGACATGAAAGTTGATATCCTGTGTTTGCTGTCATTGTATTCAGTGTTTCTTCCTGTGTGACATTCAGCACTGTGTATTAATCTTGCTGTTCTCTGCACTTTGATACTCAGTACATCTGATACTGTGATACTCAGAAGTACTCAGTCTTCCCTCATGGGAGTACCTACTTGCCCTTTTCTGATTTCTGTTAATAATGTCTGGGCATATAGAAGATAATCAGTAGGTTATTGTGGAATGAGCACAGTGTTTGATTAGAAATTGCTTGTCTTTTTTATCTCATCATGATCACTTGAATATATTTCATTTTTCCTTATTTTAAAGTTTGTGTTTATAAACATTTGTAATTTCAAAATCTGTTTTCATTTCTATTAAAAAGTTCAAAGCCTAATAAGTAGATATTGTATGTGGGAGATTTTTTTTTTTTTTAATGGACTGGGCTCATGCTCCATTTCCGAAGATTTGTTCAATAAGCTTAATGATTAGGGAAATTTACACAGTATGGTTCATTTTTTCCTTTTTAGAAAAAGTCTGGCTAGATAATAATCTCAAAATGTGGCATCAGGATAATCAAGACAAGCTTAAAAGTTTGGAGAGAGGCCATGAATATGACATCTTTGAGAGAATGTTTCATTTAGGCATTAACTTTGATCATTTAGGAATGAGATCCCATAAATGTGGCACAGGTGAAAAAAGTCTGAAGGATCCTTTTGATTTTCTTATTCCAAAAAGTAACTGTGAAAGAAAGAAACTTGATGAGCTTAATAGGAAATTATTATTTTGTATTAAACCTGCCAGAACTTATGGTGGAATAAAATACTCTGATGGCAATACATGTAGAAAAGTCAGCAGTAAAGAGCCAGGACTCATTATGAGCCATATACCACACACAGGAGTCTGTTTGTGCATGGAATGTGGCAAGGTTTTTAATAAAAAGTCACAGCTCATTATACATCAAAGAACTCATACAGGAGAGAAGCCCTATGGATGCCGGGACTGTGGGAAAGCTTTCTCCCAGAAGTCATTGCTCACTATTCATCAAAGGACTCATTCAGGAGAAAAACCATATGGGTGTGGGGAATGTCAGAAAGCTTTCAGTAGGAAATCACTGCTCATTTTACATCAGAGAACTCACACAGGAGAGAAGCCCTATGGCTGCAGTGACTGTGGGAAAGCCTTCAGCAGGAAGTCACAGCTTAAAAGACATCAGATAACCCATACAATAGAGAAGCCCTATGGCTGCAGTGACTGTGGGAAAGTCTTCTCCCAGAAATTAAAGCTCATTACACATCAGAGGACACACACAGGCGAGAAGCCCTACAGATGTAGTGATTGTGGAAAAGCCTTCTTTTGGAAGTCACAGCTTATAACTCATCAGAGGGTTCATACAGGGAAGAAGCCGTATGCCTGTAGTGAATGTAAAAAAGCCTTCAGCAGGAACTCACTCCTCATTAGGCATCAGAGGATCCATACAGGAGAGAAACCCTATGAATGCAGTGAATGTGGTGAAGCCTTCATCAGAAAACCACAACTTGTTAAACATCAAATGACTCATACGGGAGAGAAGAACTATCAGTGCAGTAATTGTGAGGAAGCCTTCTTTAAGAAGTCAGAACTAATTAAACATCAAAAGGTTCATTTAGGAGAAAGACCCTATGGATGTGTTGAATGTGGAAAAACCTTCTTTGGAAAGTCACAGCTCCTGACACATCAAAGAACTCACACTGGAGAGAAACCTTATGAATGTAGTGCCTGTGGGAAAGCCTTCACCCAGAAGTCCAGCCTGGTGTCCCATCAGAGGACACATACAGGGGAGAAACCTTATGAATGCAGTGAATGTGGGAAAACCTTCAGTGAGAAGTCAAGTCTCATTCACCATCAGAGAACCCATACTGGAGAAAAACCCTTCGAATGTGGTGAGTGTAGGAAAGCTTTTGCCTGGAAGCCACAGCTTCTTAGGCACCAGAGAATTCATACAGGGGAGAAACCCTATGGATGCAGTGAATGTGGAAAGGCATTTGTTCAGAAAGTACAGCTCATTAAACATCAGAGAAATCATACAGGAGAGAAGACCTATGGATGCAATGACTGTGCAAAAGCTTTCTTTGAGAAGGCACAGCTCATTATACATCAGAGAATTCATACAGGAGAGAGACCCTATAAATGTGAGGAATGTGGGAAGTCTTTCACTAGGAAGTCACACCTTATGAGGCATCAGAGGATCCATACAGGGGATAAGTACTATGGATGCAGTGAATGTGGGACTGTCTTCCACAGGAAGGCGCAGCTCCTGATTCATCAGAGAAGTCATATGCTGTAGACATGGGGTGAATGTGGTGAGTGTGGGGAGTCTGCCATCAGATGTCAGGTCCCTGACATTCCAAGGACATGTATGGGAGAGAAACTCTGTCACTGCAGTGACTGTCTTACCACATAGAATTTAGAAAGAGAACCTTTTTTTGTTGTTGTTGTTAAGTAGACGATATAGGAAAGTCTTCTCCCAGGAAACACAACTTGTGGCATATTGATGGCTCCTCAGTGTGGAAGTCTTATCAGTATTGTGTTAAGTATAGACCTTTCAGTCAAAAGTGCCAGGCTATTAAATTTTAGAAGACCTAAACAGGAGAAAAAATCAATTGTTGTAACAAGTGAGTGAAAATTTCATTGGGAAATTGTAGCCCAGAGTACACTAGATAATACATACACAAAGGAAGTAACTGAGTATTATATACTATAGGTCTCATGCAGAGGAGTAGTCTTAGTACATTGAAGAATTTGATAAGCATGATCCCTGTTGAAATAATTCTTTAAGAAGGTTATGTTTATTGTATATAAATTTTTGTAAGAGAATAGGCATTTTTAAAGTGGTAGCTGTGTTTGAGGTGTGAAGACTTCTTTCTGCTTTCTGTTAGGGTGGTATAATAAGAACCACATAAACTCTCCTGCTTTAAACAGCTAGAAACTCCATTTATGAAATAGTGGTTTTTAGACATATGTCAAGTGCAGGTTTATGATCCCTGGCAGGAGGTGGACAAAATAAGGACAGCCCCACGACTGCCCAGCCTACTACCTGGGGGCCACTGTCAAGGCTGCAGGTCAGGGAGTTGAATGAACATGGTCTTGCTGAACTGAAGAGGGTTTCTGAGTTGGCATTTGAGGAACCTCGGTAGCTAGAATTTGCAGGTGAAGGGTGCTGGGTAAGAAGGAGCTCCCCAGAGAGGAGGCTGTATAAATCCTCAGTGAGTCCCTCTTTGAGTATTTGGCTTTAGTCCTTATTTGCATGTGTGTGGAAGAAAACTGAGACTCTGAGAGGAGCTGGGTAGCAGGGAGCTGAACAAGCCCTGGAGCTTAGCACAGGCTGAGACAGTTTGTGTTCCCACCAGCCACTTGGAGGCAGCTTTTTGCACAGGGGCATCAAGGGGAGTTTCCAGAACAGAGTTGTCTTGGGGACAGTGGAGAATCACTTAACCTAGATTAAAAGGTACTCTGGACCCACAGTGTTTGACATCCAGAAACTTACCTGGCACACCAAGAGGCAGGAACATATGACTTGTAACTACAAGAAAAATCAGTCAATAGAAAGAGGAAAGACTGAATTGATGGGAAGTAGTAGACAAGTATATTCAAATAGCTACTGTAAGTATAAAGTAGAAGAAAACATAAATTTGATGAAACCTGGAGTGTAAGATACACTTTTAAAAGCTCAAATGGAACTTCTCAGGTTGAGAACAACTCTGAAAAATAAAAAATAAAAAAACCCAACTGGAATTAAGAACATATTAGACATAGAAGAAGGAAAGAAATCAATGAATCTGAAGAGTAAGAATGAAAATTATCAAATGATATACCCAGAGAAAAACACTGTGGGTGGGGGGAAAGGAGGACAGGAAATTAGTTAAAAGTGGTGTAATATACATGTAATGGAAGGTCTAGAGGAGAGAGGTGAGAGGCGGCAGAAAAGGGATTTGAATAAATGATGGCTGAAAAATACCCATATATGATGAAAAGTATAAACGCACATATTCAAGAAGTTCAAAGAACCCAACACAGAAGAAACATAAAGATGCCAACGGACATCACAGTCAGTTGATGAAAACTGGAGTTAAAGAGAACAATTGTTGGGAATTCCCTGGTGGCCAAGTGGCTGGGAGTCTGCCTTCCAATTCAAGGAGTGAAGGTTCAGTCCCTTGTGGGAAACAGATCCCCCATGACGTGTGGCCCAGTCAAAAAAAATTTTTTTTAATTGAGCAATTGTAAAATGCCTGGAGAAAAAAGGACAGGACACACCCACAGAGCAAAAAATTACAATATACTTCTGGTCAGAAACTATGCAAACTATAGGACAACAGAATGACGCTGTTAAGTTACAAAAGAAAATAAAGAACCTCCCCTGCCCCACAGCCTGGAGTTCAATTGCCTGTCAAAAACGAAACCAAAAAGGACTTCAAAAAAGCAAAATCAGAGAGAGTTCCTGCCTTCAGGAAACATTGAAGTTTGGGGACTGCAGGAAAACACCACTCTGGAAATGAAAGGTTCTGGAAATGGTGAATGCATGGGTGAATATGAAAGATTTTTGTCTTTATTTTAAAATTCCTTAAAAAGGTAATGAACTGCTTTAAACCAAACTAATGACAGCATACCTTGGGTTAAGATCTACTTAGAAGTAAAGTGCTACAGTAGTACTTAAGTATGAATCTATAAAAATAGTTGAAGAGACTTGTGTTGTCTGAGTCAGAGATGTGGGATGACTTGTATCTTTAGCAGCTATATGATGAAAAGTGTCTGTGTTATGGATCTGTACATGTGCTCATGTTCTCTGAGTGTTCTCCATGTCCACACCATTTTCCTCCTTTCTTTGTACGCCCAGAGGGAGTGCACTGCTTCCTAGGATTTCTGCTTAGGTTTGGAGAGGCGAGGTGTGTGTCACCCCTGCTTCTCTCCTGCTGGCACACATCTGGGGGTGTCTGTCCATGTGGCTGAAGCTCCTATGTTCACCACAGACCCTCCCCCTGCTCATCAGACATAAGGGTGTTGTTAATTGCTTCTGGGGACTTCACCATCCCTGGTTGATTTTCTTAATTCTAGACACACTTCTGTAAATAGTTTGTTTATTAAATATTCTTGAGTTAATCATTTTAAGTATAACGTTTGTTACAAATGATGAACGTTTGACCAAATTTTGAGTATCAGTTACTGGTCCATGGGGCATAGGCTGACATCTTTTGAGATTTCTCACACTCAAGATCAGTATTTTCTCTTTGTGTTTTAATAATTCAGTAAAAAATTATAAATTCTTTGTGTGTTTTGTTTTGCTGCAAACATAAATGACTCTGGAGATTGTTACCATCTGCTCCATATGCCGGTGGTCTCACAGCAATAGACTGAACATCATGAGGTCTTTGTGCTACCTCTGGGTTGGTTGACCTTACAAGAAAGCATTATTATTTTTGTTAAATATGTATGGGCAAGAAAAAGGTAACTCATTACTGAGTGAAGAAAGAAAGGAATAATGTACTGTACTTCCCTGTACTCTTATTTTAAAAACTTGTGCTGTGCAATTAAAATACTCTTATTCCATATTTGGCTTTTTTTAATTCTGTATAATTCACAGTCTGTCATCTATACACATGATTTCCCATTTCAGGATTCAGAATCACCCCCAGAGAACCTCTTTAAAGGCTCCATACTAGATTCCATCACAGACACCATGCCAAATTGAAAATCAACTTTCCTAAGATTAAAACAGAGGTTCTTAAGGTATAGATTCATGTGTGTGTGTGACTCTTTGTGACCCCATGGACTGTAGCCTCTCCAGGCTCCTCTGTTTATGGGATTTCCCAGGCAATAAAACTGGAGTGGGTTGCCATTTTCTTTTCCAGAGGATCTTACCAACCCAGGGATTGAACCGGCATCTCCTGCATAGGCAGATGGATTCTTTATCACTGAGCCGCTTGGTAAGCCCTACGTGAAGCATAATAAGTTAGGCTGAAGTAGACTGTTAAAGAGGCCAGCATAGATCCAGTGTAGCACGCTCCCTGTCATTTATCGGGTATCCTTTTGCACCCGGTCATTTTCTGCTACTGCACACAAACGGCCTGTCTGTAATAGTGCTCTGTGATCTGTTTATGATAGTGAAATGGTTTACCCCATTGAGATTCTCCCCTGACCCTTATTGGCCACATAGTGAAGGGAAAAGCCCTTCTCACTCTGATTATCTTAGAAAATTCTGTTTGTGTCCTGATATCTGTCTATAACTTAGAAGTAGGCAGTGTGACCTTGATATGTCATGATTAGCTCAAAAGAATGAAATGCAAGTTAAAGTATGCTTTTCTTCCACATGGGATAGATTCCTCTCAACACTGCAAGCTCAATCTCCATATCAAGTCACCTTGGTAAGTAGTGGATTTGTTCCAGGGCCAAGTCTGCAGATTTGGTGATGCTATATGATTACTCTTTATTTTCTCTGTGGGCTCTTTGTAGCTTTTTTTCACAATTACTACACAATTCATCCAGGCAGTCTTGACATCTTGTTATCAAGACTTTTAAAATGCTAAGATGAAGTACACTAGGAACAAATTTATTTAATGCCTGAATACCTACATCATTATATTTAGATATTTGTGCATGTGTGCTCAATTGCTCCTTTGTATCCGACTCTTTGTGACCCCATGGACTGTAGCCCTCCAGGCTCTTCTATTCATGGGATTATCCAGGCAAGAATACTGGAGTATGTTTCCATTTCCTCCTCCAGGGCATCTTCCTGACACAGGGATAAAACCAGTGTCTCCTGCATTGGCAGGTGGACTCTTTACCCCTGAGCCACCTGGGAAGCCCCCAAATCATTAAAGGTGCCCAGCAAAGATAATGTAGCTGTGAAGCAGTTACTGGTGAGATGAAAAGGAGAGAAACACAAATAAGGTGACGTTTGTAAATTGAGGATCTCAATTAAAGCACTACTCTCATTTAAATTGTTCATTAAAAAACATCAAGCTCAGACTCACAAAAAGATGTGCAAAGTGCATTAACTTTCACTTACTTGTTAGAGACCATGTGAAGGAAACAATGAAACCAGAGATGAGATGCTGGTACTGCAGCCATCCAAAGTGGTATGGATGTGTCCCCAAACCATGACATCACCAGACAGCTATGAGCACAAAAGCAAATCATATATTTTTGTCCTCCTGGGTATAACATTAATAGAAAGCAGAGTGCATCCAGTGATGGCGATGTCTAGTCAGGACCATGTGCTCCCGTGTGAGGGTGGGGTCAGTGGTTGATGATGAAGCCAGGCTGCTGCCCCTTGTTGAGGATCAGGTTCTGCCCTGACTTGGGGCATCCAGAGATCAGAACATGGTGGTGTCAAATCACGCCTGCTGCTGATACTTCCTCAGTGCTGCATTTGAAAGGAAAACATCTGTACCCATCTATATATACTGAGTAAACAGTTTGATGAATTCATATGTGTGAGTGTGATCATTAGGAACAGTAAACTCTAGTTTCCTTGCCAACGAGGTATTCCAAACAGTCTGAACTCACACCACTTTCCAACCTGTCATGATGCAGATACACTTGTCACAGAGAAAAAGCAGTTGGTAGTGGTGGTATGAGTTCATACTCTGCCCAGAACTTAGCTCACCTGCGTGGGTCCTGGGGTCTGTACAGAGAAAAATAGTCTGTTTCTTTTACAAACTAATCTGGGGACTCCTCTAATCCTCTTGAGTTTTAAAAGAGAAGGATAGGGCTTCCCTGGTTTCTTAGTGATAAAGAATCTGCCTGCCAATGCAGGAAACATGGGTTTGATCCCTGATCCTGGAAGATTCCATCTGCCACGCATCAAAACCTGTGTGTCACAACTACTGAGCCTGTGTTAAACACCCTGAGAACCATAACAAGAGAAGTGACTAAAATGAGAAGCCCACACATCACAACTAGAAAGTAGCCCCCACTTGCTGCAACTAGATAAAAGTTCAAGCAATAACAAAGATGCAGCCCAGCCAGAAATAAATAATTTTTTAAACAAGCATAGGATACTTAGAGATTGGCCATACCAAGAGCATAACTTTCAAGAAAAAAGAGATGAGACATATATAAGAAGGTTCACCCACACCTACCCTCCACCTTCTGAAGAGGAGGGTCTGGGTAGGGCCATAGACAATTCAAGCTGGAAACCCATCAGATGCTGAATCCACATCCCCACTGAATATAGGGTAGTCTTAGCAGAGATATCACAGCTAGGCCCAGATCCCACATCACACGTCTGGTGCTGTCCTGTCTTAATTTCCTTGCTAAATGAAAAAAGGCAAAATGGTTGTCTGAGGAGACCTTACAAATAGCTGAGAAAAGAGAAGTGAAGGGCAAAGGAGAAAAGGAAAGATATGTCCCTCTGAATGCAGAGTTCCAAAAAATAGCAAGAAGAGATGAGAAGCCTTCCTAAGTGATCAATGCAAAGAAATAGAGGGAAACAATAGAATGGGAATGACTAGAGATCTCTTCAAGAAAATTAGAGATACCAAGGGAACATTTCATGCAAAGATGGGCACAATAAAGGACAGAAACAGTATGGACCTAACAGAAGCAGAAGATATTAGGAAGAGGTGGCAAGAGCACACAGAAGAGCTATACAAAAAAGATCTTAATGACCCAGATAACCATGATGGTGTGCTCACACACCTATAGCCAGACATCCTGGAGTGCGAAGTTAAGTGGGCCTTAGGAAGCATCGCTCTGAACAAAGCTAGTGGAGGTGATGGAATTCCAGTTGATCTATTTCAAATCCTAAAAGATGATGCTGTGAGAGTGCTGCACTCAATATGGCAGCAAATTTGGAAAACTCAGCAGTGGCCACAGGACTGGAAAGGGTCAGTTTTCATTCTAATCCCAAGGAAGGGCAATGCCAAAGAATGTTCAAATGACCACACAATTGCAGTCATCTCACATGCTAGCGAAGTAATGCTCAGTATTCTCAAAGACAGGCTTCAGTATGTGAACCATGAACTTCCACATGTTCAAGCTGGATTTAGAAAAGGCAGAGGAACCAGAGATCAAATTGCCAACAGAAAAAGCAAGAGAATTTTGGAAAAACATCTGCTTCATTGACTACGCTAAAGCCTTTGTATGGATCACACAAAGTGTGGAAAATTTTAAAGAGATGAGAATACCAGACCACTTTACCTGCCTCCTGAGAAACCTGTATGCAAGTCAAGAAGCAACTGTTAGAATTGGACATGGAACAGCAGACTGGTTCCAGATTGGGAAAGGAGTACGTCAAGGGTGTAAGCAGGTCACCCTTGCTTATAACTTATATGCAGAGTACATCATGCGAAATGCCAGGCTAGATGAAGCACAAGCTGGAATCAAGATTGCTGGGGTAAATATCAGTAAACTCAAATATGCAGGTAACACCATCTTTATGGCAGAAAGTGTAGGCGAACTAAAGAGCCTGTTGATGGAAGGAGGAGAGTGAAAAAGCTGGCTTAAAACTCAACATTCAAAAAACTAACATCATGGCATCTGATCTCATCACTTCATGGCAAATAGATGGGGAAACAGTGGAAACTGCGACAGACTATTTTCTTGGGCTCCAAAATCACTGCAGATGGTGACTGCAGCCATGAAATTAAAAGACGCTTGCTCCTTGGAAGAAAAGCTATGACCAACCTAGACAGCAGAGATATTAAAAAAGCATCAGAGACATTACTTTGCCAACAATGGTCCGTATAGTCAAAGCTATGGTTTTTCTAGTAGTCTTGTATGGATGTGAGAATTGGACCATAAAGAAAGCTGAGCATCAAAGATGTGAGAATTGGACCATAAAGAAAGCTGAGCATCGAAGAATTGATAAGCTGAGCATCGAAGAATTGATGCTTTTGAACTATAGTGTTGGAGAAGATTCTTGAGAGTCCCTTGGACTGCAAGGGGATCAAACCAGTCCATCCTAAAGGAAATCTGTCCTGAATATTCTATCGAAGGACTGATGCTGAAGCTGAAGCTCCAATACTTTGGCCACCTGATACGAAGAACTGACTCATTGAAAAAGAGACTGATACTGGGAAAGATTGAAGACAGGAGGAAAAGGGGATGATAGAGGATGAGATGGTTGGATGACATCACCGACTCGATGGACATGAGTTTGAGCAAGCTCCTGGAGTTGGTGATGGACAGGGAAGCCTGGTGTGCTGCAGTCCATGGGGTCACAAAGGCTAGGACACAACTAAGAGACTGAACTGAACTGAACTGAACATCAGGTCCCATCTTTGACTCATGCCTAAGTATGGGTGTTATATGTCATTCATTTGCCTTGTTGAGAGCTTTCCTTATGGAAGCAATGAGAAACCACCTGCTCTGGTGCAGTCAGTGCTGTGCTGGTGACAGGTGAGCTGTGTCTGGTGCCTCCCTTGTTTCTCCTACATTTGTCTATTTAGTGTGCTGCTCCACACTCGCTCTAAGCTATTTTGATACCACAGTCCCACCAGGTGGCAGGATTGGGCGTGAACTCCTCCATCTCCCTAGACATGAAGTGCTCTCTGTTATACTACTGTTAATTATGCTATTTTCATCCCTGTATAAGTCAGCTAATTTATTCGGATACCTCAAAGTCCTTACTGGCATTTGTCACAAACTAAAGCTGGAAAGGTTGAGGGTCTGAAAAAATTAAGATCACAAAAGGCATATCTCATTTGGATTATTAGCCATTTTACTATTGCATAGTTTTTGACAAATTAAACTTTTTTGAGCTCTAGTTTCCTATCTGTAAATTAAAATGGGGTTGTGGAGTCTTGCAGTGTATGTCCAGTCCTTTCATCCTGTTTTGGGGCCTGGAATCCTGGCACACTCTACTTACTTTTGGGCAGCACTCTGGCCTGCCTAGCTGCAGCTGTATTCTATCCCAGTGGCGAGTGACTGCCCAGGTTTTGGGCAGGTGACTCAAGAAGTGTATTTACCAAAACCATATAAACAGGTGCTGAGAAGTGACCTCACTCTGAGTGCAGAGCTGCTCTTACCCATCTCCTCTCCTTGCAGGGAGAACCCAGCCATCAGCCAGGGTGGAGAGTTGTAAGACTTAAAATGAAGTAGAGGGCTTCCCTGGTGTCTTAGTGCTAAAGAATCTGCCTGCCAATGCAGGAAACATGGGTTAGATCCCTGATCCGGGAAGATCCCGCATGTCATGGAGCACCTAAGCCCATGTGGCACAACTATTGAGCCTGTGCTCTAGAGCTTGTGAGCCACAAGATAAGTTACTGCAGTAAGAAGCCCACACACTGAAACTAGAGAGTAGCCCCCACTCACCGCAGCTAGAGAAAAACCCACGCAGGAACGAAAACCCAGCAAAGTCAAATAAATAAGTAAAATCATTACCAAGAATCAAGCAGACATGTGACTCTAAGGAAAGTCCCTAGTGTCATTTGAGGTCTGGACCCACTTTCCCCTGAGGTAGCTACACTCAAATTCTCTGTTTCCTAAGTTTCTTTTCTGCTTTAGTTGCATTTTGTGTCTTGCAATCAAGAGAGTTTTGACTAAAATAGGTATTACGCCTGCTTTCACTGTTTCCAAGGTTCTTCATAAGACTGAGGTAAAAAATAGTGCATAGGCCTCTTACTTTTTTATGTGCAAAACTGTGCTAACATACATATAATATAAAATGCACCACCCTAACTATTTTAAGTCTGAAAACAGCAGAAGAGTTGATGCTTCCAAATTGTGATGCTGGTGAAGACTCTTGAGAGTCTTTTGGACTGCAAGGAGATCACACCAATCAATCCTAAAGGAAATCAGTTCTGAATATTCATTGGAAAGACTGATGCTTAAGCTGAAGCTCCAATACTTTGGTCACTTGATGTGAAGAGCCGACTCACTGGAAAAGACCCTGAAGCTGGTCAAGACTGAGGGCAGGAAGAGAAGGGGGTGACAGAGGATGAGATGGTTAGATAGCATCATTGACTCAATGGACGTGAATTTTAGCAAACTCCAGGAGGTAGTGGAGGACAGGGAAGCCTTGCATGCTGCAGTCCATGGGGTTGCAAAGAGTCGGACATGACTTAGTGATGGAACAACAACAATTCCAGTGTGTTAAGTATATTCATAATATTTTGAATATATTACCACCATCCATCTCAATAGCTCTTATCATCTTGCAAAACTAAACTTCTGTACCCATTAAATGTCCCAAGGCCCCTTCCACCAGCCTCTGGTTACCTCCTCTCTACTTTCTACATTAGGTAACATTCAAGTGAAATGGTAAAGTATTTGTCCTTATGTGACTGCCTTATTTCACTGAACACAGTGTCCTCAAGGTTTATCCATGTTGTAGCAAATGTCAGAATTTCCTTTAAGTCTGGATAATATTCAATTGTATATATACATCCCATATTGCTAACCCATTCATCCATTGATGGACACTTGAGCTGTTTACCCATTTTAGCTGTTGTGAATGATGTCAGTGTTAACATTGGGTGTACAGATGTTGCTTTCAGGCCCTGATTTTATTTATTTATTTTTTCGCTGTGCTGGGTCTTTGTTGCTGCATGGGCTTTTCTTTAGTTGTGGCAAATGAGGACTACTTTCTAGTTGTGGTGCATGGGCTTCTCATTATGGAGGCTTTTCTTGTTGTGGAACACAGACTTTAGGGCACATGGGCTTCAGTGGTTGAAGCTCATAGGCTCTAGAGCACAGGCTTAGTAGTTGTGATGCACAGGTTTAGCTTCTCTGAGGCATGTGGCATACTCCTGGATCAAGGATTGAACCGGTGTCTCCTGCATTAGCAGGTGGATTCTTTACCACTGAGCCACTAGGGAAGCCTCTTGAATGTTGAGTTTTAAGCCAGCTTTTTCACCCTTGTCTTTCGCCCTCATCAAGAGATTCTTTAGTTCCTCTTCACCTTCTGCCATTAGAGTGATATCATCTGCATATCTGAGGTTGTTGATGTTTCTCCAGGCAATCTTGGTTCCAGCTTGTAATTCATCCAGCCCAGCATTTTGAATGGTATACTCTATGTAGCAGTTAAATAATCAGGGTGACAATATACAGCATTGTCATATTTCTTTCCCGATTTTGAACCAGTCTGTTGTTCCATGTCCAGTTCTAACTGTTGCTTCTTGACCTGTGTACAGGTTTCTCAGGAGACAGGTAAGGTGGTCTGGTATTCCTATCTCTTTAAGAATTTTCCACAGTGTGTTGTGATCCACACAGTCAAAGGCTTTCATGTAGTCAGTGAAGCAGAAGTAGATGTTTTTCCTTTTTTTTATTTTATTTTATTTTTAAACTTTACATAATTGTATTAGTTTTGCCAAATATCAAAATGAATCCGCCACAGGTATACATGTGTTCCTCATCCTGAACCCTCCTCCCTCCTCCCTCCCCATAGATGTTTTTCTAAAATTCCCTTGCTTTATCTGTGATCCAGTGTAGGTTGACAATTTGATCTCTGGTTCCTCTGCGTTTTCTGAACCCAAATTGTACATCTGGAAATTCTCAGTTCATTTAGTGCTGAAGCCTTGCTTGGAGAATTTTGAGCATAGTCTTGCTAATATGTGAAATGTGTGCAATTATATGGTAGTTTGAACATTCTTTGGCATTGCCCTACTTTGGGATTGTAATGAAAACTGAACTTTTCCAGTCCTGTGGCCACTGCTAAGTTTTCCAAATTTGCTGGCATATTAAGTGCAGCACTTTAACAGCATCATCTTTTAGGATTTGAAATAGCTCAACTGGAATTCCATCACCTCCACTAGCTTTGTTCATAGCAATGCTTCCTAAGGCCCAATTAACTTCACACTCCAGGATGTCTGGCTCTAGGTGAGTGATCACACTATCATGGCTATCTGGGTCATTCAGACTTTTTTTGTATAGTTCTTCTGTGTATTGTTGCCACCTCTTCTTAATATTTTCTGTTTCTGTTAGGTCCTTACTGTTTCTGCCCTTTATCATTCCCATCCTTACATGAGATGTTTCCTTGATATCTCTAATTTTCTTTCTTTTTTTTTTAAATTTTATTTTATTTTTAAACTTTACATAATGGTATTAGTTTTGCCAAACATCAAAATGAATCCATCACAGGTATACATGTGCTCCCCCTCCTGAACCCTCCTCCCTCCTCCCTCCCCATACCATCCCTCCAGGTCGTCCCAGTGCACCAGCCCCAAGCATCCAGTATTGTGCATTGAACCTGGACTGGCATCTCGTTTCAAGATTTCTAGTCTTTCCCATTCTGTTTTTTCTCCTCTATTTCTTTGCATTATTCACTTAAGAAGGCTGTCTTATCGCTCCTTGCTATTGTCTAGAACTCTGCATTCAGTTGGGTATATCTTTCCCTTTCTCCCTTGCTTTTTGTTTCTCTTTTTTCTCAGCTATTCGTAAAGCCTCCTCAGATAACCACTTTGCCTTCTTGCATTTTTTCCCCCCTTTGGGATAGTTTTGGTCACCACCTCCTGTGCAGTGTTACAAACTCTGTCCATAGGTTTTCAGGCACTGTGTCTACCAGATTTAATCCATTGAATCTATTTGTCACCTCCACTGCATAATTATAAGGGATTTGATTTAAGACATACCTCAATGGCCTACTGGTTTTCCCTCCTTTCTTAAACTTAAGCCTGCAAAAAAAAAGAAAAAAGAAAAAATTAAGTCTGAATTTTGCAATAGGGAATGGTGGGCTTCAATAATAGTAATAATAAATATATCAATATTAGTGCATCAAAGGTAACAAATATACCACAGTAATTGTTGACTGTTGTTGTGTGTTGTTTAGTCACTAAGGCGTGTCTGATTCTGAACGACCACATGAACTGTAATCTGCCAGACTGTTCTGTCCATGGGATTTCCCAGGCAAGAATACTGGAGTGGGGTGCCTTTCCTTTTCCAGGGGATCTTCTCTACCCAGGGATTGAACCCGTATCTCTTACATCTCTTGCATTGGCAGGCAGACTCTTACCCGTGAGCCACCAGGGGAGCCCTATACTTCAGTTATATAAAAGTGTATATATGTGTATATAAGTGTATATATAAAAGCTATATATGACAAACCCACAGCAAACATTATCCTCAATGGTGAAAAATTGAAAGCATTTCCCCTAAAGTCAGGAACAAGACAAGGATGCCCACTTTCACCACTAATATTCAACATAGTTTTGGAAGTTTTGGCCACAGCAATCAGAGAAGAAAAAGAAATAAAAGGAATCCAAATTGGAAAATAAGAAGTAAAACTCTCACTGTTTGCAGATGACATGATCCTCTACATAGAAAACCCTAAAGACTCCACCAGAAAATTACTAGAGCTAATCAATGAATATAGTGAAGTTGCAGGATATAAAATCAACACACAGAAATCCCTTGCATTCCTATACACTAATAATGAGAAAATAGAGAAATCAAGGAAACAATTGCATTCACCATTACAATGAAAAGAATAAAATACTTAGTAATATATCTACCTAAAGAAACTAAAGACCTATATATAGAAAACTATAAAACACTGGTAAAAGTAATCAAAGAGGACACTAATAGATGGAGAAATATACCATGTTCATGGATCGGAAGAATCAATATAGTGAAAATGAGTATACTACCCAAAGCAATCTATAGATTCAATGCAATCCTATCAAGCTACCAACGGTATTTTTCACAGAGCTAGAACAAACAATTTCACAATTTGTATGGAAATACAAAAACCTCAAATAGCCAAAGCAATCTTGAGAAAGAAGAATGGAACTGGAGGAATCAACCTGCCTGACTTCAGGCTCTACTACAAAGCCACAGTCATCAAGACAGTATGCTACTGGTGCAAAGACAGAAATATAGATCAATGGAACAAAATAGAAAGCCCAGAAATAAACCCACGCAACTATGGACACCTTATCTTTGACAAAGGAGGCAAGAATATACAATGGATTAAAGACAATCTCTTTAACAAATGGCGCTGGGAAAACTGGTCAACCACTTGTAAAAGAATGAAACTAGAACACTTTCTAACACCATACACAAAAATAAAATGGATTAAAGATCTAAACGTAAGACCAGAAACTATAAAATTCCTAGAGGAGAACATAGGCAAAACACTCTCTGACATAAATCACAGCAGGATCCTCTATGACCCACCTCCCAGAATATTGGAAATAAAAGCAAAAATAAATGGGATCTAATTAAACTTAAAAGCTTCTGCACATCAAAGGAAACTATTAGCAAGGTGAAAAGACAGCCTTCAGAATGGGAGAAAATAATAGCAAATGAAGCAACTGACAAACAATTAATCTCAAAAATATACAAACAACTTCTGCAGCTCATCAATTCCAGAAAAATAAATGACCCAATCAAAAAATGGGCCAAAGAACTTCTTCTCCAAAGAAGACATGTAGATGGCTAACAAACACATAAAAAGATGCTCAACATCACTCATTATCAGAGAAATGCAAATCAAAACCACAATGAGATACCATTTCACACCAGTCAGAATGGCTGTGATCCAAAAGTCTACAAGCAATCAATGCTGGAGAGGGTGTGGAGAAAAGGGAACCCTCTTACACTGTTGGTGGGAATGCAAACTAGTACAGCCACTATGGAGAACAGTGTGGAGATTCCTTAAAAAACTGGAAATAGAACTGCCTTATGACCCAACAATCCCACTGCTGGGCATACACACCGAGGAAACCAGAAATGAAAGAGACACATGTACCCCAATGTTCATCGCAGCACTGTTTATAATAGCCAGGACATGGAAGCAACCTAGATGTCCATCAGCAGAAGAATGGATAAGAAAGCTGTGGTACATATACACAATGGAGTATTACTCAGCCATTAAAAAGAATACATTTGAATCCGTTCTAATGAGGTGGATGAAACTGGAGCCTATTATACAGAGTGAAGTAAGCCAGAAAGAAAAACACCAATACAGTATACTAACGCATATATAGGGAATTTAGAAAGATGGTAACGACAACCCTGTATGCGACCGCAAAAGAGATACAGATGTATAGAACAGTCTTTTGGACTTTGTGGGAGAGGGCGAGGGTTGGATGATTTGGGAGAATGGCATTGAAACACGTATAATATCATATATATATATATATATATATATATAAAGTGTAAATATAGGGGACACTGAAGATAGGGGATGGAGGATATAAAGGAACTCTTTGTACTTTGCAATCAATCTTTATGTAAAACTGACACTGCTCTAAAAAATGATCTAGTGATAAAAAAAATACTACACATGGGCCTTAAAAAAAGAAGTTTACAAGTTTGTCTTTGTCATAGATACAGATTTTTAAATCCTCAAAATGTGAACAGAAATTGATCAGGCAATACACATGTGATTTTATATGTACACAATAGACATTTTTATGTATTTGAATACTGCTAAGTCACTTCAGTCATGTCTGACTCTGTGCAACCCCATAGATGGCAGCCCACAGGCTCCCTCGTCCCTGGGATTCTCCAGGCAAGAACACTGGAGTGGGTTGCCATTTCCTTCTCTAATGCATGAAAGTGAAAAGTGAAAGGGAAGTTGCTCAGTTGTGTCCGACTCTTTGCGACCCCATGGACTGCAGCCCACCAGGCTCCTCTGTCCATGGGATTTTCCAGGCAAGAGTACTGGAGTGGGGTGCCATTGCCTTCATATATTAAATAAATAACATATAAATAAAGACTTTCTGAAAACCTATAAGCAAAAGTTCTTCACAGAACGTGTGAACATTGGACTAATGGGAGCTCTTATCCATTGCTGGTGAATATACATCTTTATTTAATATATTTAATATTAATATCCCTGGATACTAATTCTGTGTGATTATTGTAAACTCCTTCTGATGTGTTGCTAGTCTTTCCATTTTGCTTGTGATTTTTTGCTGGTGAATACACATTCATGGACTTGCCTGGTGGCTCAGATGGTTAAAGAACCTTCCTGCAATGCAGGAGACCAGGGTTCAATCCCTGGAGCAGGAAGATCCACTGGAGAAGGGAATGGCTACCCACTCCAATATTCTTGCCTGGAGAATTCCATGGACACAGCCTGGAGGGCTACAGTCTATGGGTTGCAAAGAATCAGACACAACTGAGTGACTAACGCACACACACAGACACACATCTACAGGAGGACAAGGAAATGTGTAAGGTTGTTCCTGGAAACAGTGTTGAATCAGTTGCAAAAGTAAAATTTAGAACAAGGTGGCAGAGGAGTAGGTGGATGTGGAATACATCTCTCTCCATGGATACATCAGGAATACACCTTCAGACACAGACGTGCATGCAGAACACCAGCTGAGAGTGGACAGGAGTACCTGACCAGTGGAAAAGAATATATGGAACCACACTAAACTCGGTAGAACAAGGGAACTAGGCGGAAAAACAGGAGTGTTAGTAGGACTGGATCTACCCTTGGCGGGTGGGGGAACTGAAGCAGGGGTCTGATCCCCACAGCAGGGCAGTTTGAGTCAGAGGAGAAACGTTTAAGGCTGAGAGTGAAACAACTGATCTGTGGCAGCCTAAATGGAGTCAGACGGTCCTTGCTAAAGCCACACATATGCCAGGCAGGAACACGGGCACTGGAAGGGACAATGGCTGGGAGCTGGAGTTTGGGATTGTGGTTCAGTCCCAGGGTGAGGGCTGCTGTTGTCTGCAGAAAGACAGATTGAGAGGATGTGAGGGAAGAGATTGTGGTGGGAAATGCCTGTGGAGGAAAGCCAGGCAGCCATGGAAGCAAGGTGATACTCCTGAGTCACATGTAGAGGATGGAGCCATCACCATAGCCTCTCTCCACATGCCAGCATCGGCAGCTGAACAATAGAGAGGCTGGCCCATCAAATGCCTGATGCACTGAACTACAGAGTAGGACCCCACCCAGGGTGCCCCTCTAAGTGTCTGATGCACTGATCTACATAGTAGGACCCCAGTCAGGGGAGCCTGTCTATGTGCCTGATGCACTGAACAACAGAGAGGTTCCCCAGGCAAGGGATCCCTCTAAGTGCCTGAGCAGGCAGAGCTATGGAGAAAGACTGGCCAGAGAGGCCTTCTGATGGCCAGCTACGAGAGGCTCACAAAAAGACTGGTAGGGCCATAATTCCTTCCACAAAGGCAGTCTGTGTCCCTGCACATTTGGCACCACCAGGGTCCCTGCAAGCCAAGCAGCTGCGCCACCTTCATGCTCAACTCTCACTGGGGCAGAGCTGCCACAGGCCAAAAAAAAAAAAAGGTCTTGTATTTATGCATGCAGTGTCACTTCTGTCTTGCCCAACTGTTTGTGACCCTGTAGACTGTGGCCTGCCAGGCTTCTCTGTCAGAGGGCGTTCTCCAGGCAAGAATACTGGAGTGTATTGGCCAATACTGGTTGTTGTGCCCTTCTAGAACACTATATTTCCTACTACCCTAGCCGTCAATCCTCCTGAGTACCTGATGCTGCCAGAACCCCTGCAACCCAAGCAGTTGTACCACTTCCACACCTGGCCCTCACAGACAAACCGAAGCCCTCCAGGGAAGCTTCAGGAGCTAAACCCCAGTGGACGACCAACATGTAGAGGTGGAAATAAAACCACAAATTGAATCCCAAGGGCAGTGTGGCTACGGAAGAAGACCCAAAACCTTCCCACCAGCTGACAAGCTGCAGATTAAATCTACATGATCAACTAAGCAGACTCTGTGTCTATGGAATATATAAAGGGCCATTGAGAGCTCCCACAAAAGAAAACATACTAGCTCTGATAGCTGTGGACATTGGAGGCAAGAACACAGAGGAATAGAACCAGATTAGAACCTGCCCCCACAGCAGGTCCAGAGATCAGAACAGTGTTGGAGGGCATCCTAGGGAGGTAAGGTGGACTGTGAGTCCCAGCATGGGAAAGGATTCTGACAGCAGTGACTCAAGAAAAACATTTATTATTCTTATTTTTTGACTTGTTATGTAGATTCTTTTGGATTTTTTTTTTCTTTTTCTTTTCCCCCCTCTATTGTAGTTGTTGATTTTTTTGGCACTAAGAAATCCAATTAAGCTTTTGAGCTTTTTTTTTTCCTTCTTCCTCAGTTACATATTTTATTGTTGTCATAAACCTCTGCCTTGACGTTGGGCCTTTGCAGTTCTGTGGAGTTTTCCTCTTTTTTCTTTTCTGTTTTTATAATTTTAATTTTTTAAACCTATTATTTTTTGTACATCTATTGCTTTGTTTGCTTTTCCTACTGTTCTTTCCCCCTTGCAGTTAATCTTTAATGTATATAAATCTTGTTTATCTACTTCTATTTAACTTTGCATATATATTCTTTCTTTTCTTTATCTCCTTTCCTCTCAACATATTTGGTAGTTTTCTTTTCATTGCTTTATTCCCCAGTTGGCACTTTGCATTAGTTTTGTATTCCAGTTTGTGTTTTATTTAGTTTTGTTCTGGTAGATATAATTTTTGGTTTCGTTTGCTGGGTCAATCTATTGTACTTAATTTTTGTTGGACTGTTTTGATTTTGCTTATGGGTGTATATGTATATGTGTATATCCAGTCACAGTTTCTATTGTTATAACCCTCTGCCTCTACATTGGGCTTTTGCAGTTCTGTGGAGTTTTCCTTTTTTCTTTCTTCTTCTGTTTTTTCCTCTTTTCTCTTTTTTATTTTAATTTTTAAAAACCTATTATTTTTTCTACATTCATTCCTTTGTTTGCCTTTCCTACTGTTCTTTTCCCCTTGTAGTTAATCTTTAATGTACATAAATCTTCTTCATCTACCTCTGTTTAACTTTGCATGTCTATTCTTTCTTTCCTTTCCTCTCAACATGTTTGTTAGTTTTGTTTTCATTGCTTTATTCCCCCACTTGGCACCTTGCTTTAGTTTTGTTTTCCAGTTGTGATTAAGTTAGTTTTGTTCTTAACTGCTAAATATAATTTTTGATTTCCTTTGTTCACCAGATCAATCTACTGTACTTTATTTTTGTTGGACTATTTTCACTTTGCTCATGGGTACATATGTATATGTGTATATTCCATTATTTTATTATTATTTGCCTGATTCTGTAACTGCCATTTTTCTGGGGTTCATCTTTGGTTTCTTGTTTTTGGATATTTGTTTTACTCTTCCTTAATGCCATAGCAAACCACTTGTGGAATCTTCATTCCTGACCAGAGATCAAACTCTGAGCCTTTGGAGTGGGAGCACTGACGACAAGACCCTAGACTACCAGAGAACTAACCCTAGGGGATATCAAATAGTGAGAACTCACACAAAGGAAGCCCCGTGAATACAAGACCTGGCATTACCCAACCACCAGTAGCACCCTGTGCAGGATGCCTCATCTAAACAATAAACAAAACAAAAATACAAAGCCAATCATCAGCAGACAGGAGTACCACTTCACTCAGCCTTGCCCATCAGAGGAAAAACAAACAAACAAACAAAAACTCAGTACAAATCTTACCCTATACGAAACTCATCTAAAACCACTGGACCAACCTTAGGAGGGCAGAAATCAAAATGAAGAAAGAATTCAACATTCTTCAAGGAAAGAATTCAACTTTCCTTGAAGCCTGGGGAAAGGTGACCTCAAACACAGTAACATTAAAAAAAAAAGGCAGAGAATTATTGCACAAATGAAGGAACAAAGTAGAAACACAGAAGTCCAAATAGATGAAGAGGAAATAGGAAAATTACCTGAAAAAGAATTCAGCATAATGATAATCAAGATGATCAAAAACCTTGAAAACAAAATGGAGAAAATGAATCAATGGAGAAAACAAGAATCAATTAACAAAGACCTGAAAGAATTAAAGAATAAGCACACAGAGACAAACCACACAATTACTGAAATTAAAAATACTCTAGAAGGAATCAATAGCAGAATATCTGAAACAGAAGAACGAATCAGTGAGCTGGAAGATAAAATGGTGGAAATAACTTCTGAAGAGCAGAATAAAGTAAAAAGAATGAAAAGAGCTGATGATAGTCTCAGAGACCTCTGGGACTATATCTAATGCACCAACATTCAAATTACACATCTCCCAGAAGAAGAAGAGAAATAGAAAGGGTAAGAGAAATTTTTGAAGAGATTATAGTTAAAAATTTCCCCAATGTGGAAAAGGAAATAGCCAATCAAGTCCAAGAGGTGCAAAGAGTCCCATACAGGGTAAATCAAGGAGAAACATTCCAAGACACATACTAATCAAACTAACAAAGATTAAACACAAAGAATATTAAAAGCAGCAAGGGAGAAGCAACAAGTAACATAGAAGGGAAACCCCATACGCTTAACAGCTGATCTTTCAGCTGAAACTCTGCCAGCCAGAAGGGAATGGCAGGATATATTTGAAGTAATGAAAGGGGAAAATCTACAATGAAGATTACTGTACCCAGCAAGGATCTCATTCAAAACTGATGGAGAAATAAAAAGCTTTTCAGACAAGCACAAGTTAATAGAATTAAGCACCACCAAACTAGCTTTACAACAAATACTAAACGGACTTATATAGTCAAGAAATACAACAGAAGAAAAAAGATCTGCAGAATCAATCCCAAACAATTAGAAAATGGCAGTAAGAACATATATATCAATAATTACTTTAAATGTAAATGGATTAAATGCTCCAAACAAAAGACACAGACTGGCTGAATGGATACAAAAACAAGACCCATTTATATGCTGTCTAAAAGAAACCCACTTCAGACCTCAAGACACATATAGACTAAAAGTGAGAGGATGGAAAAATATATTCCATGCAAATGGGACGCGAAAGAAGCTGGAGTAGCACTCCTCATATCAGACAAAATAGACCTTCAAATAAAGAAGATTACAAGAGATAAGGAAGGACACTATGTAATGATCAAGGGGTCAATCCAAGAGGAGGCCATAACAATTGTAAATATCTTTGCACCCAACATAGGAGCACCTTAATACATAAGATGAACACTAACAGACATAAAAGGAGAAGTTGACAGTAACACAATAATAGTAGGAGACTTTAACACTCCACTGACACCAATGGACAGATCATCAAAACAAAATTAATAAGGAAACACAAGTCTTAAAATGATACATTAGATGAGATGGTTCTCATTGATATCTTCAGGATGTTCCATCCAAATGCAGAAGAATACACCTTCTTTTCAAGTGCACATGTAACATTCTCCAGGATAGACCACATCTTGGGTCACAAACCGAACTTCAGTAAATTTAAGAAAATTGAAATCATATAAAGCATCTTTTCTGACCAAATGCCATGATAGCAGATATCAATTACAAGAAAAAAAACTAAAAAACACAGGGGACGTGGAGATTAAACAATATGTTTCTAAATAATGAAAAGGTTGCTGCAGAAATCAAAGGGGAAATTAAAAAATTTCTAGAAACAAATGACAATGAAAACATGAAAACTCAAAACCTATGGGATGCAGCAAAAGCAGTTCTAAGAGGGAAGTTTATAGCAGTACAATCCGACCTAAAAAAAACAAGAAAAACATCGAATAGACAACCTAACTATAATACCTAAAACAACTGGAAAAAGAAGAAAAACAACAACAACAACAAAACCCTCCAAAATTAGCAGAAGGAAAGAAATCATAAAGAACAGAGCAGAAATAATTGAAAAAGAAATGAAAGAAACAATAGTAAAGATTAATAAAACTAAAAGCTGGTTCTTTGAGAAGGTAAGCAAGATTGACAAACCTTTAGCCAGACTCATTAAGAAAAAAGAGAGATGAATCAAATCAACAAAATTAGAAATGAAAAAGGAGAGGTTATAATAGACAATGCAGAAATACAAATGATTATAAGAGACTATTATGAACAACTGTTTGGCAATAAAATAGATAACCTGGAAGAAATGGACATATTCTTAGAAAAGTTCAATCTTCCAACACTAAACCAGGAAGAAATAGAAATTAGAAACAACCCAATTACAAGCACTGAAATTGAAGCTGTGACCAAAAATCTCCCCAAAAGCAAAAGCCCAGGACCAGAGGGCTTCACAGGAGAATTCTGTTGTTTAGAGAAGAGCTAATGCCCATCCTTCTAAAACTCTTTCAAAAAATTGCAGAGGAAGGAACACTTCCAAATTCATTCTATGAGGCCACCATCACCCTGATACCAAAACCGGACAAAGACGACACAAAAAAAGAAAACTTCAGGCCAATATCACCGATGAACATAGATGCAAAAATCCTCAACAAAATTTTAGCAAACAGAATTCAGCAACATATCAAAAAGCTCATACACCATGATCAAGTTGGGTTTATTCTAGGGATGCAAGGATTCTTCTGTATACAGAAATCAATCAATGTGATATACCATATTAACAAATTGAAAGATAAGAACCATATCGTCTCAATAGATGTAGAAAAAGCCTTTGACAAAATTCACCTGCTGCTGCTGCTGCGTTGCTTCAGTCGTGTCCGACTCTGTGTGACCCCATAGACAGCAGCCAACCAGGCTTCCCCTCCCTGGGATTCTCCAGGCAAGAACACTGGACTGGGTTGCCATTTCCTTCTCCAATGCATGAAAGTGAAAAGTGAAAGTGAAGTCGCTCAGTCGTGTCCAACTCTAGCAACCCCATGAACTGCAGCCTACCAGGCTCCTCCGTCCATGGGATTTTCTAGGCAAAAGTACTGGAGTGGGGTGCCATTGCCTTCTCCGCAAAATTCATCTAGTTATGATTAAAACTTCAAAAAATGGGCATAGAAGGAACCTATCTCAACATAGTAAAGGTCACATGTGATAAGCTCAAATAAAGGTCACATATGATAAGCTCACAGCAAACATTATTCTCAATGGTGCAAAACTGAAAGCATTCTCCCTAAGATCAGGAACAAGACAAAAGTGTCCACTTTCACCACTGTTATTCAACATAGTTCTGGAAGTCCTAGCTATAGCAATCAGAGAAGAAAAAGAAAAGGAATTCAGATCGGAAAAGAAGTTGAGCTCTCACTGTTTGGAGATGACATGATACTGTACATAGAAAACCCTAAAGATAGTATCAGAAAATTACTAGAGCTAATCAGTCAATTTAGCAAAGTTTCAGGATACAAAATCAATACACAGAAATCACTTGCATTCCTATATATTTACAATGAAAAGTCAGAAAGAAATTAAGGAATCAATCCCATTCACCGTTGCAACAAAAAGAATTAAATATCTAGGAATAAACTTAGCTAAGGAGATGAAAGAACTGTACACAGAAAATTATAAGACACTAATGAAGGAAATCAAAGATGACATAAATAACTGGAGAGAGATTCCATATTCCTGGGTAGGAAGAATCAATATTGTGAAAATGACTATACTACCAAATGCAATCTACAGATTTGATGCAATCCCTATCAAATTACCAATGGCATTTTTCACAGAACTAGAACAAAAAATTTCACAATTCATATGGAAATACAAAAGACCCTGAATAGCCAAAGCAGTCTTGAGAAAGAAGAAGGGAGCTGGAGGAATCAAGCTTCCTGACTTCACATTATACTATGAAGCTACAGTCATCAAGACAGTATGGTACTGGCACAAAAACAGAAACATAGACCAATGGAACAAGATAGAAAGCCCAGAAATAAACCCATGCACCTATGGGTACCTTATTTTTGACAAAGGAGGCAAGAATATACAATGGGGCAAAGACAGCCTCTTCAATAAAAGGTGCTGGGAAAACTGGACAGCTACATGTAAAAGGATGAAATTAGAACACTTGCTAACGCCATACACAAAGATAAACTCAAAATGGATTAAAGACCTCAATGTAAGACCAGAAACTATAAAACTCTTAGAGGAGAACATAGGCAGAACACTCGATGACATAAATGAAAGCAAGACCCTCTATGACCCACCTCCTAGAGTAATGGAAATAAAAACAAAGGTAAACAAGTGGGACCTGATTAAACTTAAAAGCTTTTGCACAGCAAAGGAAACTATAAGCAAGGTGAAAAGACAGCCCTCAGAGAGGGATAAAATAATAGCAAATGAAACAACTGACAAAGAATTAATTTCCAAAATATACAAGCAGCTCATACAACTCAATGCCAGAAAAACAAACAACCCAATCAAAAAGTGGGAAAAAGACCTAAACAGACATTTCTCCAAAGAAGACATACAGATGGCTAACAAACACATGAAAAGATGTTCAACATTGCTCATTATTAAAAATCAAAACTACAATAAGATATCACCACACACTGGTCAGAATGGCCTTCATCAAAAAGTCTACAAACAATAAATACTGGAGAGGGTGTGGAGAAAAGGGAACACTCTTGCACTGTTGGTGGGAATGTAAATTGATACAGCCACTATGGAAGACGGTATGGAGATTCCTTAAAAAACTAGGAATAAAAGAACTGTATGACCCAGCAATCTCACTCCTAGGCATATACCCTGAGGAAACCAAAATTGAAAGAGACACATGTATCCTATTGTTCATTGCAGCACTATTTACAATAGCTAGAACATGGAAGCAACCTAGATGTCCATTGATAGATGAATGGTAAAGAAGTTGTGGTACATATATACAATGGAATATTACTCAGCCATAAAAAAGAAATGCATTTGAGTCAGTTCTAATGAGGTGGATGAACCTAGAACCTATTATACAGAGTGAAGTGAGCAAGAAAGAGAAAGATAAATACCAGATTCTAACACATACATATGGAATCTAGAAAACTGGTACTGAAGAATTTATTTACAGGGCAAATTTATTTATTTCTCTTTACAATGGAGAAGCAGACATAGAGAACAGACTTATGGACATGGGGAGGTGGGAGGAGAGGGTGAGATGTATGGACAGAGTAACATGGAAACTGACATTACCATATGTAAAATAGATAGCCAACGGGAACTTGCTGTATGGCTCAGCAAACTCTAACAGGGGTTCTGTATTAACCTAGAGGGGTGGGATGGGGGAGGGAGATGGAGGGAGTTTCAAAAGGGAAGGGATATATGTATACCGTGGCTCAGAGGTTAAAGCGTCTGCCTCCAATGTGGGTTCAGTCCCTGGGTTGGGAAGATCCTCTGGAGAAGGAAATGGCAACGGACTCCAGTACTCTTGCCTGGAGAATCCCATGGAGAGAGGAGCCTGGTAGGCTACAGTCCACGGGGTCGCAAAGAGTCCAACATGACTGGTTGACTTCACTTTCACTTTCATGGCTGATTCATGTTGAGGTTTGACAGAAAACACCAAAATTCTGTAAAGCAATTATCCTTCAATAAAAAGTAAATTAATTAAAAAAACTAAAAAAAAGTAAAAATTACTTTGGGACTTCTGTGGTGTCTCAGTGGAAAAGAATTTGTCTGCCAATCCAAGAGATGGGTTTGATCCCTGATCAGGAAGACCCCACATGCTGTGGAGCAACAAAAAGCCCATGTGAGTCACAACTATTGAGCCTGTGCTCTAGAGCCCTTGAGCTGCATCTGGTGAACCTAGGAGTTCACATTAATATTTTTTTACAATGCTGGTTTATCTTGCTAGTCATAGGATTTTATTAAATCCCAGGGTGGCTGGCCAGACCTCCTCCAGGAGCTCAGGAATCCCAAGACCCACTCCCTATCTTATCTATTTTGACTCTTGGCTTGCACTCCTAGCTTATATGCAGTCAGGGCAGAGTCCAGGCAGGTCAGAAGCAAGATTAGAGGCCTTCTCTGCTTTCCTGTCTCTGTAGACTGAACACGATTGCTTCCGCTTAATTTCCCTTACAGTGGCCCTCAACTTGTGTGCATGCTGGCCCTTTTCTGCCCAGATGACTGCTCACAGTACTGATAGGATTTAAATAACTTCAGCCTGTGTGTCATCCCCAGCTGTCATGGTTGGAGGATCCCTCAGATTGAGAGCTCTTGGACCCATTGCAGGTTCAGCAGGAAGTATGTGTGGGAGTATCCCTCTGCTAGAGCCATGTTACAGTGAGACCTGGTGTTGTGCCCTGGTATCTGAGTTGGATCCATGTTTTGTTGACAATCCCACACCCCTTGTAGCAGCATTCAGTCCATTTCCCCTACTGCTTTTCCAGTGCCTATTCTCTTTCCCAGCCTTATCACCTCTCTCTGTCCATCAGGTCTGCTAACTTCAGTGCCGTGCCCTTCAGTGCCTTGTTTCCTGGGCCCACCAAGACCCCCCTCCATGTCCATTGCTGCCTCCAGACTGCTGGAAGCATTGTGTGGGAGATGGACTGCCCACCCTTGACTTGCCTGGCTCTGGTGAGGTCTCCTGTGTGTGAGTTCAAGATGGGTTCCAGCCAGTTTGTGATTGGTCACACTGCCCACTGTCCACACAAGAGCAGTTGATATGCTGGCTAGACTTGAGGAGATGGCCTGGTGCCCCAGTCCCACTCCCATGCCATTAAGGGGCTGAGCCTGGGGATGGCACTAAGGGATTCTTCTTTTCTTCTGGGTGGTTAGCCATCCTTGCCCTGGGCAGGGTATTTATTTGGTCGGGCCACAATGTTTCCCTTCCTCCTCTCTCACCTTGAGGTGAGTGCTGCCACCCACTGCTGCATTCCCAATGGCCTGTGTTCCATATGCCTGGGATGTTTTTGAGCTGATTCTCTGGGTCCTTGCAATGCACACGACCTGGTTGTTTCTGCTGTTAGTGTATACTATTCTCAAAGATTAAAGCATGTATAAGTATGCATGGGACTAAAACAGTGTATGTCTCACTAAATCAGTTATGATTCTTTTGGTCACTCACTTGTCTCCTACTTGAATAATAGGCAATGCTAGAGTTCACTACATGCCAATGAGTGATGACTACTTTCACACCAGAGTAATGCATGCATTTATCAGCTCCAACAACACTCTTCCCATGGCCATGACTTGGGGGATGTGTACCACTGGCTGTGGTGATTCATTCAAATGTTTGCCTAATCAGACTTTGATGGTAGTTCTCATACCTACTTATGAGTGATGGGGAATCAGGGTTTGAGTCAGGAGAGGGAGCCTGATTAATGGCTCCCACATTCAAGGAAGGCAACAGGTATGCAAGTGACAGATACCTGGCCCAGAAAAGTAGTGATGAAAGGACTCTCTTTGATTTTCCAAGTCCTATGAATGACTGCTTTAAATCATTCCACAAAAAAAGATAGATAAATTCCACAAGAATCCACTGTAGGGCAGTCAGGAATTCCATCTACAATAGGGCATATTAGAGATGTTGCAGTTAAAACACGTCTGGCATGATTTTGGGAGTGGGCAGCTAGTCCGTCATGAAACAGAGTCATTGCCCATCCCTGCCTCTTGGTACTCCTCAAACTGTTAGCCAAATGTCTGTGGGTCCAGAAGCATTTGCATTGAAAAAGCTAGGGTGTTCAAAGCAGGTCTGAGCCATTGGGATATCACAGCTAGGAATAATGGAATACAACAGTGGTCCTATTTTGTTCATTTTCAAAACAGGCCACAGTTAAGAGATACTGGAGTATTCTTATTACACACTGTAGGTGAAATTCTTGAACTGGTGCGAGATGGACCAGAGAGCTGTGCCAAGAATGTTTTTATTGATCATGAATGAAAGTTGGAGGTTCAAAGAAGATCAGACACCATCATGATTCTGACCATAGCTGATGGTGACTGACAATGTGGCTGTGTTGTTCTTCCATATCCTGCTGGACAGCTGAAGGGAAATGAAACTTTTTGGTTTCTTGGGGGGTATGGTTGCAAAGCTGCAACTTTAAAGAATTGGTGGAAGGGCATCACCAGGAGTGGAGTGGAGCTGGAGTTAATGTCTTAACTTGACTCAGAAGAGGAAATCTGACATGGACAGGATTGTCAGATAGCTCTTTAGTGATTTTGTGGGTGGTGCTGCATGGCCACTGGTTGAGTGATTTCTCTGTTTAATTCCAATAATGAAAGGTACTCTGGTATGCCAATTCATTATATGATCCCTGAGCAGTGTCTTCTAAAGTTCTTAGAGATACAGGTGGCATTTAGCCACCCCAAATTGAAGAAAAACAGGTCTGTGATGGTTTTAGATCGCTAGGGCTACACACATGACACACTGAATGGCTGAAGATGTGCCTACACTCTATCAGCAGGTGGAGGTAACCCACTGAACCCTTCTTGTGATGGAGATCACAGTTATTCATGATTGACGAGTTCCCAGGCCCACACTGCTGAGTTCTCTAAGTGCAGGTTTTAAGCTTATGTTGAGTCCCTGTTTTCTGGTTCTTACCACCCATCACTACTACTGATAAGAATGTTTTGGTGAGGCCCTCCAAGTGGCTTCTCTGGGGTTGACCAATGGTCCTGATGTAGTGCCAGGTGGTGATAGTTGAACTTTAGAGGAAGTAAAAATAACAAGGTTCCCATAGCTTGTTTCCACAGGTCAACCTGTGAAAGGATCATTAGCAAGAGCATAGCAGTATCAGTGCTATCTTGGGCCACTGGGGAGCCTCCACCAGTGTTGCATGGAAAGGAGGGAATAATGTGTGGAGACTGTCCTTCCACATTTGTGGCGGTGTTAAGGGCAGGGAGAAATGGGATGGTGAGGAAGGGACTGGTGGGGGGAGGCTTCTTGCCGTCTCCCTACTGGTTTCCTCAGTGTTCCTCCTCGATTCCCATCTTAGATGTTCAGGGCAACCATGTCCATGAGGCCTTTGGTATGTCTTCTGCCAGGTCACCCCACCTACTGGGAGGTGGGTTGAGGGTTTGGGGACTGTGTCTCCTGTACCTTTGTTTCTGGCCTGGTCACCCCTGATTTTTGACTGCCCACATGTTGACTTTGGGCTTCTTAGGTGATGCTAGTGGTAAAGAACCTGCTTGCCAATGCAGGAGACCTAAGAGACCTAGGTTTGATACCTGGGTCCAGGTTTCCTTCCTGGAGGAGGAAATGGCAACCTACTCCATTATTCTTGCCTGGAAAATCCCATGGACAGAAGAGCCTGGTGGGCTACAGTCCATGGGGTCGCAAAGAGTCAGATACAACCGAAGTGACTTAGAACAAGCAGCACCAGCATGTTGACTTCAGTACTTCTTTGGATGTGTGGTACAATCCCAGAGGGCTTTGACGTTCATGTGGCTACTACTGCCTGCTGCTGTCTACCTTATACTGGTTCTCTGGTCATCAGCTCTAATGCTGCCACCCTTACATTTCTCCTCACCCTCTAAACTTCAATACTGACCCTGTCTGACTGTATTTCCCATTGTGCTCTGCGGACTTGTGACCCACTTCCTGTTCCAGTCCCCACTCTCTGTTGCAAGACTTGGGGTAGGTACAGGGAGAGCTGAGAGTTAAGTGTGAAAGATCATAGGGGCGCTTGCATTTTGGGGTAGCACTGGACAGCAGCAGGACTGAGAATGTAGTGTGATGGTGCCTCTTGGGCCCCAGTCAGAGGCCCAAAGTGCTGAGGTCCGCTTCCCTTGGGTGGCCACAGAAGCAGTGTGGTTGTCAGTGGTGAGACAGAGGTTGTGGGGTGTTCCATACCTGCCTTTCCTGACTTACTCTTTCTAATTACCTGGGACTACACAGGTGTGGAGGTTTAAAGTCTCATGAGAGTTACCCTCCTTGGGTGTCAGGGAAGTTTCGCCAAAGGGCAGTGGGGAGGCCTGTCCCTGTTCCCACAGCCCATGTGCCCAGGCTGGAGCACCACACTGTACCATGGCCACACTGTGTGCACACATGCTCTCTATCTGGGGAGATGGGCCCCCGTGGAGTTTGTGGGGCATCTGAGGTTTACCTGTGTGAGCAGTCCTTGTTCAGTTATCACTTACGTTGTGTGCCTTCATGGGGTTGTGGATTTGGTGGTGACTTTGCAGGGCCCATGGGCCCTCAGTCTGCATAAGTGCAGATATGGTGCCCCAAAGCACAGCACACCAAATTTTCCTTTGACTACTGCTTGCTTGAGGTACTTTTGGCAGGGAAAGCAGTGGTGCTGCTTTCAATAAGAGAACAGTCATACACACTGTCAGCCATGATCAGGGCTTTCTGTGCATCCAGGGTCCCTTGACCCCACCTGGGTGAGTAATGTTTGGGCAGAAGGTTTGCTGCTATGTGAATGGCTGTGCCCCAGGGCTCTGTGCCTAGCAGTGAGATGTGAGATAAACCTGTTTTTCACCATACCATACTTTTTGCGTGCCAGTTTGCGGCTGGGAGTAATTGGTGTCCATCGCTCGCTGGGATCTCTCAAATGGCAAAGAAGAAATGTAGGAGGGTTTGTGGTGAAGGAGGCCCTGGCAATTGCGGTCTACCCAATGGAGGTTTCTCAACGTGCTGCAGTCAGGAAAATGTAGCATCATCTGACTCCCCTCCACCCGTCTCCTACGGCTAGAGTCTAGGGCCTAGCTTTCCTTGTGTTCATTTCCCACGTACCTACAGCATTTCTTTAATGGGGGTTTGAGTTCCAGAGAATTCACACACTAAGCTGGACTGCTGATCCAGGGTCTCCCTGGAGTCCACAAGCATTCAGGATTTTTTCTGGTGCAACCTCAAACCCACCCCCTTCCTCCCTCGTCCCCGCTCCGTCCCTCCCCCTCCCTCCTGAAAGTCCGTGGGCGTGGGGAAGCCCCCGGATCTCGCTTGTGCCTTTCTGGGCAGCCCGTGACAGCCACATCGGGTCTCGCTGGCGTTTCCTTGGACTTTTCCCCCACTCAGGAATTGCATGGGGAGTGTATCTCCTTCGTGGCAGGCTCCTGGTGATATCTTCCCAGCCCTCCCCTACCTCCCTCCCAGCCCCCTCCGTGGCATCGCGCAGTACTATATTGTACCTAGCCGAGCCATGGGTAGCTCAGAGGAGGGCTCCCTGAAAGAGACTCAGCATTTAAAAGGCCCGCGCTGCTGAGTTCTCCCCGGCCTTCCGGCCATGGGATTCTTCCTCAGGACGGTTTGCGCCTGTTGTCGGGCGCCATCTAGCGGCCACTTTATATCTGCTCTTCCCTCTGGAGTGGAGCAATTTTTCTGAGATCCTAAAAGATGATGCTGTTAAAGTGCTGCACTCAATATGGCACCAAATTTGGAAAACTCAACAGTGGCCACAGGACTGGAAAAGGTCAGTTTTCATTCCAATCTCAAAAAAACGGAATGCCGAAGAATGTTCAAACTACCGCACAATTGCACTCATCTCACATGCTATCAAAGGAATGCTCAAAATTCTCCAAGTGAGGCTTCAACAGTATGTGAACCAAGAACTTCCATGTTCAAGCTGGATTTAGAAAAGGCAGAGGAACAAGAGATCAAATTGCCAACATCCGTTGGATCATAGGCAAAGCAAGAGAGTTCCAGAAAAACATCTATTTCTGCTTTATTGATTATGCCAAAGCCTTTGACTGTGTGGATCACAATCAACTATGGAAAGTTTTAAAGAGATAAGACTACTAGATCACCTTACCTGCCTCCTGAGAAACTGTATGCAGGTCAAGAAGCAACTGTTAGAACTGGACATGGAACAATAGACTGCTTCCAGATTGGGAAAGGAGTACATCAGGGCTGTATATCGTCATCCTGCTTCTTTAACTTATATGCAGAGGAAATCATGAGAAATGCCAGGCTAGATGAAGCACAAGCTGGAATCAAGATTGCCAGGAGAAATATCAATAACCTGAGATATGCAGATAACACCACCCTTGTGGCAGAAAGCGAAAAACAACTGAAGAGCCTTTTGATGAAAGTGAAAGAAGAGAATGAAAGGCTGGCTTAAAACTCAACATTCAAAAAACTAAGATCATGGCATCCGATCCCATCAGTTCAGTTCAGTTGCTCAGTTGTGTCTGACTCTTTGCAACCCCATGAACTGCAGCACGCCAGGCCTCCCTGTCCATCACCAACTCCCGGAGTCCACCCAAACCCATGTCCATTGAGTCGGTGATGCCCTCCAACCATCTCATCCTCTGTCATCCCCTTCTTCTGCCCTCAATCTTTCCCAGCATCAGGGTCTTTTCAAATGAGTCAGCTCTTCACATCAGGTAGCCAAAGGATTGGAGTTTCAGCTTCAGCATCAGTCCTTCCAATGAATATTCAGGACTGATTTCCTTTAGGATGGACTGGTTGGATCTCCTTGCAGTCCAAGAGACTGTCAAGAGTCTTCTCCAACACCACAGTTCAAAAGCATCAATTCTTCGGCACTCAGCTTTCTTTATAGTTAAATCAATATAATTAATATTGTCACGATCTCATTTATCATTTATCAGATTCAAATTTATCCTGCTTATTATTCTATTTGAAATGTCTTATTTTATAAATTAAGTGTATATATATATATATATATATATATATAAAGTCCACCTCTTAAGAACATCTAAGTTAATCAACAACTCTTATACAGTTTCAGGTTTTCATTCTTTCATTCTTTCGTTTATTTTTGGCTGCATCTGGTCTTAGTTGCAGCGTGCAGGCTGTTAGTTGTGGTGCACGGGCTTCTCTCTAGTTGTGGTGCACTGCTTTCTAAGCATGTGGACTGTGTAGTTGTAGTGTGTAGGCTTAGTTGGCCCATGGCATTCAGGATCTTAGTTCCCCAACCAGGGATTGAACCCATGTATCCTGTATTGGAAGGTGGATTCTTAACCACTGAACCTCAGGAAAGCCCCTGCAGTTTCAGTTTTTACATTTGTGTTTCAAATCATGCTGATGCCAAGTGATTTCTTGAAGTAATACCCAGTAACTTAAATTTTAGGATTTCATAATCTAAGTCTGGCATGGCCTGTCAAATGTACCTGGGAAAGATGATGCCCCCTTATTTCAGAGCTTTATGTAGTTAGTACAGCAGTCTTACACTTAACAACTAAGTTGTGCTTTACTTGTAGTCCTAGGAATTTCTGAAACAGTGAAAGCAAGACCCTGGTTTTATTTAATACCTGTAGAAACTAGAAACCAACCTGTGATTCCAGCAGCACCCAGGCTTGTAAAGTGATGTTCTGATTTCTGTTCCAGGGCTCAACTCTGGACCACACTGTCCCAGGGGGTGGCAGCTGCTGTGACTACCTGCCACTTCACAAACCATGCAGGAAAGGCCTTCTGCTTTCACCCTTCATGCCTCCATCACATCCTTCAATCCCTGCTGTCACAGTAAATACAAAATTGCCTTTCTACTCTATCATTGGCTTGCAGATATACTTCCTGTGATGTGATTTGGATCATCACAATTCTATTGACATCCCAAAGGAGCCCACACAGCCACAGCATTGTTAAATGTTTCAATTTGTCATTCTGTTACCCAAGATCCCTTTTGCCACAGGCCTCAAATAACTGTGATCCAGGCATCTCTAACAAGATAAAATGGTGAGCAGGAATCTTGATAGACATCAAGATATTTTGCCATATGAAACAAATCTTGCCCCGAAGCAGGTGAACTTATTAAGAGAGAAATATATAAAACCAAAGACTGAAAAATAATCTTTTATCTGAAGATAACATCTTTCATTTGGAAATATCTCAAGTTGCTTTTCTCAAGTATAGGAATTCCAAATTACTGCCTTAAAAGTAAAATATGGGAATAGAATGATTAATTTCCCTGTAACTGAAGTATGTATTTCTTTCAGAACAGCTTTAAAAATTTTCCTGCTCCTTTAGGGTAATTTCACCCTCCATGTCTCATGGCCCATATTTTCGTCTTTATGATGGCTTGCATGAAGTCCATATGACCAGTTGGAAATATATGGCCATCAATCTACCACCCATGTTATTTTGTTTATAAAGAGTAGAAACTCTCAAGTTCCCAAATGGGTGGATTGCTTTAAGAACAGATAGAAAGCATCAAGGAGATGGTCATGTTCCTCAAAGCCTTGGGGAGAATCCAGAACAGAGCAGAGTCTATATATAAGTGTCTATAAATATTTATATGTATATAGATATTTGCATTTGTATGTGTAGAGATATTTATGTCTATATGTATAGAAACATTTATACCTACATATAAAGAGATATTTGTATCTATATGTATGCATATGTGTGTGCTAGGTCAGTCATGTCCAACTCTTTGCCACCCTATGGACTGTAGCCTGCCAGGCTCCCCTGTCCATAGGATTCTCCTGGCAAGAATACTGGAGTGGGTTGCCATGCCCTACTCCAGGGAATCTTCCTGAAACAGGGATGGAATCTGCATCTCTTAGGTCTCCTACATTGGTAGGCAGGCTCTTTAGCACCATGTGGGAAGCCCATACCTGTATATATAGAGATAGTTACATCTATATATGAATAGAGATGATCATATCTGCATATAGAGAGATATTCATAATTATATGCATATAGATTTGGGGGATGAGGAATAACTTAAGAGGTTGGGATTAATATATATACACTTTTTTATAGAAAAATAGATCATCCACCAGAGCCTACTGTATACAATGGAGGACCATATTCTACACTCTGAAATAACCTATGGGGCAAAGCTTCTGAAGAAGACTAGATATTGGTCTATATCTATAGGTCTATAATCTTGTTTCTGTACACTTACAATGAACACAACATTGGAAATGAACAAGACTCTAATATAAAATAACCATTAAACTGAGAAATAAAATAAAATGCCTACTATATTCCCCTCAGGCCTCTGTCACCTTGGCTGGGATCACATTGTTGGAGCCTCAACAATCTTGAGACCCAAGGGTAGACTGTCCTCGGGCTGAGGGAGCTAAGGACATGCCAGCAAATGAGCCCTCATTGGGCCTGTCTTGTTTATCCCCTCTGTATGAAACCACAATCTCCAGACCAGGACTGGCCCTCCACAGCTAAACCAAAACTAATGCCCCCAAAGGATGCTGGAACCTTTGGGCTAAAAGAACTTCAAAAATTCATCTGGTCTGCACATCTCCTTTAGTTGGGTTTCCCAACTCCAGCCTCCTTCCTTAGAGTTGCCCCAATTTTAGACCATAACAACCACAGTAGGTCTGTATGCAGGTCAGGAAGCAACAGTTAGAACTGGACATGGAACAACAGACTGGTTCCAAATAGGAAAAGGAGTACATCAAGGCTGTATATTGTCACCCTGCTTATTTAACTTATATGCAGAGTACATCATGAGAAATGCTGGACTGAATGAAGTACAAGCTGGAAATCAAGATTGCTGGGAGAAATATCAATAATCTCAGATAAACAGATGACACCACCCTTATGGCAGAAAGTGAAGAAGAACTAAAGAGCTTCTTGATGAAAGTGAAAGAAGAGTGAGAAAAAGTTGGCCTAAAACTCAACATTCAAAAAACTAAAATCATGGCATTTGGTCCCATCACTTCATGGGAAGTAGATGGGAAAACAATGGAAACAGTGACAGATTTTATTTTGGGGGCTTCAAAAATCACAGCAGATGGTGACTGCAGCTATGAAATTAAAAGATGCTTGCTCCTTGGAAGAAGAATTATGACCAACCTAAACAGCATATTAAAAAGCAGAGACACTACTTTGCCAATAAAGGTCCATCTAGTAAAAGCTATCGTTTTTCCAGTAGTCATATATGGATGTGAGAGTTGGACTATAAAGAAAGCTGAGTGCTGAAGAATTGATGCTTTTGAACTGTGGTGTTGGAGAAGACTCTTGAGAGTCCCTTGGACAGCAAGGAGATCCAACATCCATCCTAAAGGAAATCAGTCCTGAATATTCATTGGAAGGACTGATGCTGAAGCTGAATCTCCAATCCTTTGGCCACCTGATGCGAACTGACTCATTAGAAAAGACCCTAATGCTGGGAAAGATCGAAGGTGGGAGGAGAAGGGGGCGACAGAGGATGAGATGATTGGATGGCATCACCGACTCAATGGACATGGGTTTGAATAAGCTCTGGGAGTTGGTAATGGACAAGGAGGCCTGGCGTGCTGCAATCCAGGGGGAGGCTGTGAATTAGAGTGGAATGTACTAGATAGCATATTCAAAAGCAGAGACATTACTTTGCCAAAAAGATTCGTCTAGTCAAGGCTATGGTTTTTCCTGTGTTCATGTATGGATGTGAGAGTTGGACTGTGAAGAAGGCTGAGCTCTGAAGAATTGATGCCTTTGAACTGTGGTGTTGGAGAAGACTCTTGAGAGTCCCTTGGACTGCAAGGAGATCCAACCAGTCCATTCTGAAGAAGATCAGCCCTGGGATTTCTTTGGAAGGAATGATGCTAAAGCTGAAACTCCAGTACTTTGGCCACCTCATGCAAAGAGTTGACTCATTGGAAAAGACTCTGATGCTGGGAGGGATTGGGGGCCAGAGGAGAAGGGGACGACAGAGGATGAGATGGCTGGATGGCATCACTGACTCGATGGACGTGAGTCTGGGTGAACTCCGGGAGTTGGTGATGGACAGGGAGGCCTGGCGTGCTGCGATTCATGGGGTCGCAAAGAGTCGGACACGACTGAGCGACTGATCTGATCTGATCATTGATATACAATGTGGTGCAGGTTGTAGGGAAACAGAATGTGTTTTCAGTTTTATATGCTCTTCTCCATGGTAGCTGTTACTAATTTACAGTCCCACCAGTGGTATAGGAAGGTTTCCTTTTTCCCAGGTCTTCTCTAGCACTTATTGTTTGTAGATTTTTGATGGTGGCCATTCTGACCTGTGGGAGGTGATGGTATATGGGTGTTTAGTTATACAGCTGTGTCCAACTCTTTGTGACCCCATGGACTGTAGCCCACCAGGCGCCTCTGTCCGTGAAATTTTTCAGGCAGGAACAGTGGAGTGGGTTGCCATTTCCTACTCTAGGGGATCTTCGTGAGTCAGGGATCATACCTGCATTTCCTGCATCTTCTGCATTTGCAGGTGGATTCTTCACCACTGCACCACCTGGGAAGTGTGGGAAAAGTCCTTGTATCTTTGATTTGGACTTCTCAAATATTGAGTGATATTGAGGAGTTCAACATTCACAAAACTAAGATATGGCATCTGGTTCCACTTCATGGGAAATAGATGGCGAAACAATGGAAACAGTGTCAGACTTTATTTTTTTGGGCTCCAAAATCACTGCAGATGGTGATTGCAGCCATGAAATCAAAAGATGCTTACTCCTTGGAAGGAAAGTTATGACCAACCTAGATATCATATTAAAAAGCAGAGACATTACTTTGCCAACAAAGGTCCATCTAGTCAAGGCTATGGTTCTTCCAGTGGTCATGTATGGATGTGAGAGTTGGACTGTGAAGAAAGCTGAGCACTGAAGAATTGATGCTTTTGAACTGTGGTGTTGGAGAAGACTCTTGAGAGTCCTTGGACTGCAAGGAGATCCACCAGTCCCTTCTGAAGAGAATCAGCCCTGGGATTTCTTGGAAGGAATGATGCTGAGGCTGAAACTCAGTACTTTGGCACCTCATGCAAAGAGTTGACTCATTTGAAAAGACCCTGATGCTGGGAGGGATTGGGGGCAGGAGGAGAAGGGGACGACAGAGGATGAGATGGCTGGATGGCATCACCGACTCGATGGACATGAGTTTGAGTAAACTCTGGGAGTTAGTGATGGACAGGGAGGCCTGGCGTGCTGCGATTCATGGGGTTGCAAAGATTTGGACACCATTTAGCGACTGAACTGAACTGAAGTGAGGAGCCCTACATGTGTGGGTTTTTTTTTTTAAAAAAATTTAAGCAGTGTGAGTAAAATGTACGCATTAACATTGGCTTCTTGAGAGCCTGCCTTGTTTTGAATTCTCATGCAGTTACCCACCTCAGGCCATTTCTTGAAGGCAGGAGTATTGACAGGCCTGCAGACCTTGTGAGTATTAAGTTCCCATCAGCACCAGTTGTAAAGGTGGTGTTAAAAGAAACGACCACAAGGCGGCCAGATTTCGCCATTCTCCATTGAAACACAAGAGCTTTAGAGAACGTTGTATTTCTGGCTTCAAATTAGAGTGGAATATGCCACAGCACACACCCAAGGATTAGTGCCTCATTACTTGTTCCCCATTAGTTTCTCCCAACACGCAGGACAAATTCCAACCCCTTATATCTACTCTGCTGTGGGTCAGTTCAGTTCAGTTCAGTCGCTCAGTTGCATCTAGCAAGCCAAGCCTTCCTGTCTATCACCAACTCCCAGAGCTTACTCAAACTCATGTCCATTGAGTCGGTGATGCCATCCAACCATCTCATCCTCTGTTGTCCCCTTCTCCTCCTGCCTTCAATCTTTCCCAGCATCAGGGTCTTTTCAAATGAGTCAGTTCTTTACATCAGGTGGCCAAAGGATTGGAGTTTCAGCTTCAGCATCAGTCCTTCCAATGAATATTCAGGACTGATTTCCTTTGGGATGGACTGGTTGGATCTCCTTGCTGAAAGGCAAGGAGAGTGAAAGGCTATCGTGAAAAACCTATGAAGAAATAATTGCAGAAAAGACAACAAAAGGCAATTGGAATTACCTTCAGAAAGTAAAAATAGAGCTGCTAGGACATCATGCAGACTCAGTCTGAAGAATATCGGCAGAGAAAACCAGATTTTGTAAAGGTACATGTTGCAAAGTGTGCACTGGACTATTTACAATAACCCATAAATAGAAGAAACCAAATGTTTATGGAGAGATGAAGTATAAAGAAGTGATACTTGGACCAATGCACTATGACTCAGGTATTGAAAAGAATGAAATAGTGATATTTTCAGGAACATAGATAAAATTAGGTAATCAAGTTAAGAGTGTCAGAATCTGAAAGATAAATATAAGATATTACTTACAGGTGGAATTTAAAACTAGACACCAATGAATTAATTGACAAAACATAAACACACACAGAGACTTAAATAACAAACTTAAGGTTACCAAAGAAGAAAGAAGGGGGCAAAGAACAAATTGAAAGTTTAGATTTAACAATTACAAACATTACCTAAAAAGAGATAATCAACAAGAACCTATGTATCCCAACAGAAGTCTATCAATACTCTGTAGTTAACCTATATGGGAAAAAAATCCTTAAATGAATAAACACATGTATATGTATATAACTATTCAACCCACCCCAGTATTTTTGCCTGGGAAATCACATGGATAGAGGAGCCCAGCCGGGCTACAGTCCATGGGGTCACTAAGAGTTGGACACGACTGAGAGACCAAGCACATACACCCACAAAACCCAGAACCTTGTCTATCAATGTTACTATAATAAGAAATAAATGTTAATTTTTTAATTAAAAAAAGAGGGAACGAAGTCAAGAATTTAGCTGTGTATTCTGGTATACTGCTAAGTCATTTCAGTCATGTCCGACTCTGTGCGATCCCATAGACGGCAGCCCACCAGGCTCCCCCGTCCCTGGGACTCTCCAGGCAAGAACACTGGAGTGGGTTGCCATTTCCTTCTCCAATGCATTAAAGTGAAAAGTGAAAGTGAAGTCGCTCAGTCGTATCCGACTCTTCGCGACCCCATGGACTGCAGCCTACCAGGCTCCTCCATCCATGGGATTTTCCAGGCAAGAGTACTGGAGTGGGGTGCCATTGCCTTCTCCGATATTCTGGTATATTCCTCTCTAATTTACATACCCAAACTAGGACCTGCATTAAGGCTTTCATTGTCCGAGTAGCCAGTTTGGTAAGAGGAAACACTGCCACCATGTGGATATTTTCCAGAACAGCAATTTTAAAACTATTGCTTGCTGCTCCTACTGCTAAGTTGATTCAGTCATGCCGGACTGTGTGCGACCCCATAGACGGCAGCCCACCAGGCTCCTCTGTCCCTGGGATTCTCCAGGCAAGAATACTGGAGTGTGTTGCCATTTCCTTCTCCAATGCATGTGTGCATGCTAAGTCGCTTCAGTCGTGTCTGACTCTGTGCGACCCTATGGACAGCAGCCCACCAGGCCCCTCTGTCCACGGGATTCTCTAGTCGCTTAAGGGCGCTTAATATTCAGAACAACTTCTGGGCTGTGTGAGTCAGTTCAGTTCAGTTCAGTTCAGTCGCGGCAGACTCTGCGAACCCATGGGCTGCAGCACCCCAGGCTTCCCTGTCCATCACCAACTTCCGGAGCTTATGCAAACTCATGTCCATTAAGTCGGTGATGCCATCCAATCATCTCATCCTCTGTCGCTCCTTTCTTTTCCTGCCTTCAATCTTCCCCAGCATTAGGGTTTTTTCCAGTGAGTCAGCTCTTTGCATCATGTGGCCAAACTATTGAAGCGTCAGCTTCAGCATCAGTCCTTCCAATGAATATTCAGGACTGATTTCTTTTAGGATGGACTGGTTTGATCTCCTTGCTGTCCAAGGGACTGTCAAGAGTCTTCTCCAACAACACAGTACAAAAACATCAATTATTTGGCGTTTAGCTTTCTTAATAATCCAACTCTCACATCCATACATGACTACTGGAAAAACCATAGCTTTGACTAGATGGACCTTTGTTGGCAAAGTAGTGTCTCTGCTTTTTAATACGCTGTCTACGTTGGTCACAGCTTTTCTTCCAAGGAGCAAGGGCCTTTTAATTTCATGGCTGCAGTTACCATCTGCAGTGATTCTGGAGCCCAAGAAAATAAAGTCTGTCACTGTTTCCATTGTTTCCCTAACTATCTGCCATGAAGTGATGGGACTGGATGCCATGATTTAAATTTTTTGAATGTTGAGTTTTAAGCCAGCTTTTTCACTCTCCTCTTTCACTTTCATCAAGAGGCTCTTCAGTTCCTCTTTGGTTTCTTCCATAAGGGTGGTGTCATCTGTTTATCTGAGGTTATTGATATTTCTCCCAGCATTCTTGATTCACCTTGTGCTTCACCCAGCTGGGCATATTGCATAATGTACTCTGCATATCTGTTAAATAATCAGGGTGACAATATATCGCCTTGATGTACTCTTTTCCCAATTTGTAATCAGTCTGTTTTTCCATGTCCAGTTCTAATTGTTGCTTCTTGCCCTGCATACAGATTTCTCAGAAGGAAAGTAAGGTGGTCTGGTATTCTCATCTCTTTAAGAATTTTCCACAGTTTGTTGTGATCCACACAGTCAAAGGCTTTGGCATAGTCAATAAAGCAGATGTAGATGTTTTCTGGTATTCTCTTGCTTTTTTGATGATCCAGCGGATGTTGGCAATTTGATCTCTGGTTCCTCTGCCTTTTCTAAATCTAACTTGAACGTCTGGAAGTTCTCAGTTCATGTACTGTTGAAGCCTCACTTGGAGAATTTTGAGTATTACTTTGCTAGCATGTGAGATGAGTGCAATTGTATGGTAGTTTGAACATTCTTTGGCATTGCCTTTCTTTGGGATTGGAATGAAAACTGACCTTTTCCAGTCCTGTGGCCACTGCTGACTTTTCCGAATTTGCTGGCATATTGAGTGCAGCACTTTAACAGCATCTTCTTTTAGGACTTGAAATAGCTCAACTGAAATTCTATTACCTCCATTAACTTTGTTCATAGTGATGCTTCATAAGGCCCACCTTGACTTCACCTTCCAGGATGTCTGGCTCTAGGTGAGTGATCACACCATCGTGATTATCTGGGTCGTGAAGATCTTTTTTGTACAGTTCTTCTGTGTATTCTTGCCACCTCTTCTTAATATCTTCTGCTTCTGTTAGGTCCATACCATTGCTGTCCTTTATTATGCCCATCTTTGCATGAAATGTTCCCTTGGTATCTCTAATTTTCTTAAAGAGATCTCTAGTCTTTCGCATTCTATTATTTTCTTCTATTTCTTTGCATTGATCACTGAGGAAGTCTTTCTTATCTCTCCTTTCTATTCTTTGTAATTCTGCATTCAAATGGGTATATCTTTCTTTTTCTCCTTTGCCTTTAGCTTCTCGTCTTTTCTAAGTTATTTGTAAGGTCTCCTCAGACAACCATTTGGCATTTTTGCACTTGTTTTTCTTAGAGATGGTCTTGATCACTGACTCCTGTACAGTGTCACAAACCTCCATTCATAGTTCTTCAGGCCCTCTTTCTGTAAGATCTAATCCCTTGAATCTATTTGTCTCTTCCACTGTGTAATCGTAAGGGATTTGGTTTAGGTCATACCTGTATGATCTAGTGGTTTTCCCTACCTTCTTCAATTTAAGTCTCAATTCTGCAATAAGGAGTTCATGATCTGAGCCACAGTCAGCTCCTGGTCTTGTTTTTGCTGACTCTGTAGAGCTTCTGCATCTTCAGCGCAAAGAATACAATCAATCTTATTTCAGTATTGACCATCTGGTGATGTCCATGTGTAGAATCATCTCTTGTGTTATTGGAAGTGGGTGTTTGGTATAATCAGTGCGTTCTCTTGAAAAACTCTGTTAGTCTTTGCCCTGCTTCTTTTTGTACTCATTTTGTGTATGATACCTGCCCTCAAAGTTTTTAGGGGTAAGTAAATTCAATTTAAAATGTTTAATTAAAGCTCTACATGAAATATTGCTAGATATGTTGAATTGTTAGCAATATGAAAATAAAAACTACAATGAGTTATTACCTCAGAAAAGACAATTAGGCCACTAACAAAAAATCTAGAGACAAGAAACACTAGAGTGGGGTTAAAAAAGGAGACCCTTTAATGATGTTTGTGGGATGTAATTGGTAACAGTCATTATAAGGACCACTAAAGAAGAGCCTTTTAAAAGTAAATGTAGAGTTACCATATCATCTGGGAGTTCCATTCCTAGGAATATATACAGAGAAAACCTGATTTTGAAAAAGACACGCACCCAAGTATGCACTGCAGCAGCATTTAAAACAGCCAAGACATGAAAATAAACAAATTGTACCTGGACAGATAAGTGGACATAGAAAAAGTGATGCAGGTATAAATGGACTATTTCTCAGCAATGAAAAAATGAAATAATGTCATTTTCAAAGACATAGATAAATCTAGAGATTATCATAGCATGTGAAGTAAGTCAGAAAAACAAACACCATATAGTACCACTTATAGGTGAGATGGAAAAAAATTCATACCAATGAGTTAACTTACAATAGACAGATAATCTTAGAAAACAAACATGGTTCCCCCAAAAGAATGATGTGTAAAAGGGGTGAATTAGGAGGTTGGGATTAATTTATACCCACAAATATCTATAGAATACCTAATCATAACTGGTGATATACTAAGCACTATGTAATAATTGATATGTGAAATAAAACCAAGATGATTAGATATATGTATGGGTAAAACTGAAAAAAGTTTCTGTACACACACAACACAATATTGTAAGTCAACTTTGCCTCAATAAAAATAAACATTAATGTAAATTAACACAAAAACAAAAGAAATAATAAAACACAAGTTTTAGTGGCTTTTTGCGCCATATTCCACACTACTGTACAATCAGAAACTAGGACCAAACTTAAAACTCCGGTTACCATAGTAACAAGAGAAGTACATGAAGCAACTCTGCCACCTTGTGGCCATTTGTACCAACAGCAACCTTAAAACTATTACCAAATACGACCGTTTTATGGTCACAAGGAATGCTGCACTCTAAATGATTTCACACCAATACGGTATACTAACGCATATATATGGAATTTAGAAAGATGGTAACAATAACCCTGTGTACGAGACAGCAAAAGAGACACTGATGTATAGAACAGTCTTATGGACTCTGTTGGAGAAGGAGAGAGTGGGAAGATTTGGGAGAATGGCATTGAAACATGTATAATATCATGTATGAAACGAGTTGCCAGTCCAGGTTCGATGCACGATACTGGAAGCTTGGGGCTGGTGCACTGGGACGACCCACAGGGATGGTATGGGGAGGGAGAAGGGAGGACGGTTCAGGATGGGGAACACATGTATACCTGTGGTGGATTCATTTCGATATTTGGCAAAACTAATACAATATTGTAAAGTTTAAACATAAAAAAAAATTTCCAAGGATAACTAAATAGAAAAAAATTAAAAACTGGATAGAAAAGAAAAAAATCAACAGTAACTTTTACTCATACAGTTTGAAAAAAAAAAAAAAACCCATGGAAACATGCTGAATATTGTGAATTATTGGAAATATGCAAGCAAAACTACCATGAGAGATCACTCAAAACTATAATGAGAGATCACTCTGCACCAGTGTGAAAGGCCATTTTCAAAACTCTATAAAGAATAAATCATAGAAAGGGCATGGCAGACAGAGAATTCATTTATGGTACTTGAGGCATATAAATGGTGAAAGTCACTAAAGACAGTAGTATGGAACTGCCCTAAAATGTAAAAATAAAGCTACCATGAGATCCTGCAAATCCACTCCGAAGAGCACAGGAAGAGAAAACCTGATTTTGAAAAGACATATACAGCCATGTGCCCACTGGACTATAGTTTACAATAGTCAAACATGGAAGCAAAGAAAATATTTATAGTGAGATGAATGGACAAAGAAGTGATACATGTAAACAAAGCTATATGACTCAGCAATGAAAAAGACTGAAATAATGCGATTTTCAGCAATCTAGATAAGCTTGAGATAATCAGACTAAGTTTAAACAAATATCATAAGATACGACTTACAGATGGAATCTAAAAATATACACCAAGGAATGAAATGAGAATACATAAAGTCTCAGAGACATAAAAAACACACTTATGGTTATCCAAGAGAGAGAAGGGGGCAGGTTAAAGTTCGAGGTTGAAATTAACACATACCAACTATTACATATAAAATAGACAATCAACAAAAACATTTATTTCAAGTGAGGCCTATCAACACTCTGTAATAAGCTCTCTCTCTCTCTCTCTATATATATATATATATGAAAATTCCAAAGATGAAAAGACATATGTATATGTATAAGTGGAAAACCATTCTATATTCCAGTAACACAGGACCATGTGTATCAATATTGCTACAATAAGAAATACAAGTATATTCAATTTTAAAAGGGAGGATGAGACACAAACTTCCAGGTGTTACTTCTGGCATATTCTACTCTAAATCACAACACCAAATCAGCACTTTCACTAAAGCTCTGGTTGCCCTATAAGCAGAGCTGGCAGGAGGAAATCCTGGCACCTTGTAACCATCTCCTATATCAACTTTTACACCAGAGCTGAGTGGCACTTAATCTTCACAAGGCCTGCAGGGCTCTACATGAAACCTGACCTCAAGAAATGCCATGGGGTAAATCATTGATAAAAAAATTTTAACAGAACTGATGTTCAAGAAGTCAGTTGCAAGAAGTATATTTTACTCACATTTTATAAAATATAAACACATGGAAAGATACTAAACATCACTAATTATTAAAGAAATGCTCATCAAAATTACAATGAAATACCACCTCCACTGGTCAGAATGCATAGTCAACAGAAATCTACAAAGAATAAATGCTAGACAGGGTGTGTGGACAGAATCCTCCATTGTTGATGGCGATGTAATTTGGTGCAGCCACCATGAAAAATAGTATGAAGGTTTCTTAAAATCTAAACATAGAGCAACCCTATGATCAGCCAGTGCCACTTCTGGGCTGAGATCCAAAGACAATAAAAATTCAAAAAATTCAAAGGAACCACCCTGTTTTCAGGGTGGCAGTATTTATAATCACTAAGATATACAATCAACCAAAATGTCCACGGACAGAAAAAATGATGACAAAATGGTACATCTATACAATGTAATTCTACTCAGCCATAACACAGAATGAGATAACACCATTGGCAGTAGCATGCAGGGTCAGAGAGGTCTCATAAGGTGCAGAGTAAGTCAGAAACATCTTATATGTTAAGAAATCACGTGCAGGTGGAATGTATAAATTCATACAAATGAACTAATGTACAAAATAGAAACAGACTCACAAACTTAGAGAAACAACTTATTCTTCTGAAGAAAATCTTAGGGAAGAGGGATAAATTAAGATTTTGGAATTAACATATTCACACAATATATATCAAATGGAAAATCAAAAAGTAACTATTGAATAGCAAAGGGACCTCTACTGGACAGACTCTAATTATCTATATAGGAAAAAAGCATGAAAAAAAATGCATATGTTTTTTTATGTATACTGAATCAAGCACCTTTGCACCTTAATCAATTCCAACTCCACCCCAATATGAAATACAAATGAAACTGCCCCCCCCCAAAAAAAAAAAAAAAGGTATGTCTAAAGCCTTTGACTGTGTGGATCATGACTAATTGTGGAAAGCTCTTAGAGAGATGAGAATACCAGACCATCTTACCTGTCTCTTGAGAAACCTGTATGTGGGTCAAGAAGCAACAGTTAAAACCCTATATGGAACAACTGATTGGTTCAAGATCAAAAAAGAAGTATGACAGGGCTGTCTTCTGTCACTCTATTTGTTTAACCTGTATGCTGAGTACATCATGAGAAATGCCAGGCTGGATGAATTACAAGCTGGAATCAAGATAGGCAGGAGAAACATAAAAAACCTCAGGTATGTGGATGATACCACCCTAATGGCAGAAAGTGAAGAACTAAGGAGCCTCTTGATGAGGGTGAAGGAGGAGAGTGAAGGAGCCAGCTTAAGACTAAATTTTAAAAAAGACTAAGATCATGGCATCTGGTCCCATTACTTCATGGCAAATAGAAGGGGAAAAGGTGGAAGTAGTGACAGATTTTCTTTTCTTGGGCTCCAAAATCACTGCAGACATGAAATCAGAAGACGATTGCTTCTTGGCAGGAAAGCAATGACAAACCTAGACAGTATTTGAAAAGTAGAGAGATTACTCTGCTGACGTAGGTCCATATAATCAAGGCTATGGAATTCCCAGTTGTCATGTACAGTTGTGAGAGTTGAACCATAAAGAAGGCAGAACACCAAAGAATTGATGCCTTCAAATTGTGTTGCTTGAGAAGACTCCTGAAAGTCCCTTGGACAGCAAGGAGATCAAACCAATCAATCTTAAGGGAAATCAGCACTGAATATTCACTGGAAGGACTGATGCTGAAGCTGAAGCTCCAGTATTTTGGTCATCTGGTATACAAACTAATGACTCATTGCAAAAACTGAGGGCAGAAGGAGAAGAGGGCGTCAGAGGATAAGATGGATGGATGGCACCACTGATGCAATGAACATGAACCTGGGCAAACTCCGGGAGATGGTGAGGGACAAGAAGGCCTGGCATGCTGTAGTCCGTGGGGTTGCAAAGAGCTGGACATGACTGGGCAACTGAACAACAATGGCACATGAAGTAATGCTGCCACCATGTGGCTATTTCCCATACAAACAACTTCAAAAGCTGTACAGATAGGCTGTTAATATTCACAAGGCCTGTGGGACTGTAAGAAAAAGAAAATCACCTGCACTCAATAAGTGCCCATGGGGTGGTCATCAAAAAGACATTCCAAACAGGGCAGACTTCAAGAAGCCAATTTCAAGAGGTAAGTTTGACTCACACCTTTGACAAAAAATCACATGAAAAGATGTCATATTTGCTAATTATTAGAGAAATGCAGAGCAAAACTATAACAAGGAATCACCACACACCTGTTACAATGGCCATTGTCAAAAACTTGACAAACAAAAAGTGGTTAAGATGGTGTGCAGAAAAGAGAACCCTCCTCCACCAATGCTGGGAATGACAGTTGGAAGTAGCCATTAAAGAGGAAAGTGTGAAGGTTCCTGAAACAATGAAAACGAGAATGAAATTAGAATACTCTCTAACAATATGCACACCAAAAAACCCTCTAAATACTTTAAAGACCTAAATGTAAGGGCAGATACTATAAAACTCTTGAGGAAAATATAGACAGAACACACTCTGAACAGCAATTAAAAAAAATACATCTCTTAGAATCATGAAATGTAAGCCAAAAAGAAACAAATGGGACATAATAAACCTTAAAAGCATGTGCACAGCAAAGAACACCAAAGAAGAAAGAAAAGGACAACCCTGAGAATGGGTAAAAAATATTTGTAAATGAAGATAAACACCAGGAATTCATCTGCAAAACATACAAACAGCTCATATAGTTCACTATATAAAAAAGTGCAATAAAAAAATGGGCCAAAGACCTAATTGGATATTTCTCTGAAGAAGGCATACAGATGGGCATTAAGCACATGAGAAGATGCATTACTAACTATAAGAGAAAAGCAAATAAAAAGCCCAATGAGGTATCACCCCATGCTTTTCAGAGTGGTCATCTCAAAAAATCTCCAACAGTCTATACTGCAAAGGTTGTGGAGGGAAGAAAACCCTCCTGCACTCTTATTGGGAATTTAAAGCAGTTCATGCACTAAGGAGAATAGTATAAAGGGCTTTTAAACAACAGATCATAGAAATAAATGGGACCCAGCACCCTCATATCTAGGCATAGATCTGGAGAAAACCAAAAATTTAAAAGACACTTGCACCCTTACCATCACGGTGGCACTAGGTACCATAACTGAGACATGGCAGCAGTCTATTTGTAGGAGGACAGATGAATGGATAAAGAAGATGGGGTACATATACACAATGAAATATTGCTCAGTCATGAAGAATGAAAAAAATGCCATGTCCAGCCACAGGGAAGAAAGTAGGCATAATTGTACTAAGGGAAGCAAGGGAGACAGGGAAAGAAAAGTATCATGTGGTATCACTTCTATGTGGACTCTACAGATGGATCCATATAAACTTCTTTACCAAAGAGAGATAGCTTTATAGATTTAGAAATTTATGGTTACCAAATAAGAAAGGTGAAGGAAGGGACAAATGAGCTGGTTCAGATATCATAAACACACTGCTATTTACAAAACAATCCACAAGGACCCACTGTATAGCACCAGGAACCCTATTTAACACTCTGTAATAATCTATATGGGAAGAGAACATGAAGATCAACATATATACCTCTATGTATGTATAAATCCAGTTGCTGTATTTGGAAAAGAAAAAAAAAACCACAATATTTTAAGGCATCTATGTACTCTAGTTTAGATTATACTACTGAAAAAAAATGCTGACTCCGTTTTTGCCTTTGTGGGCTATGCTGGTGTCTCATCCCTGGAGCCTCATCAGGCTTGGGTCCCAAGTGTGGAGTGTCGAGGGGCTGGTGAGGATGTGTTAGCCAATGTGCTCCCAGCCCCAACAGACCTGACTGCCTGCTCCCTTCTGCATGAGCTCACAACCTCCAGATCCAGGCCAACCCTCCTGCAGCAAAAACAAGCCTAGCACACCCAAAGAATGGTTGAGCTTCTGGGCTGGAATTGCTTTGAAAAACCCCCTGGGTTGTATGTCTTTTGGTGATGGGGTTCTGCCTCAGGCTCTTTTCTTAAGGTCACATCACCTACAGATGAGGGCATGTTCCCCAAGTGGTGTTGCAGGAACTGGGATGTGTCCCAGGAATAAAGTGGTAGAGGGAAGAGGTGATGAGACACAAGCCTTTGGTGTTTCTTCTGGCACATTCCACTCTAATTGACACTAGTTGACTGAGAAACCAGAGTAGGACATGAAGAAATGTTCTGGTGTTTCCTGTAACGAAAACTAAAAGTGGTGCTGATAGGTTCTTAATATTCACAAGGTCTGTGGGGCTATAAGTAATAAACACCTGCACTCAAGTAGTGTCCTGGGGTAGATTTTTGAAAAAGAATTCAAAACGGGGGGCTGACTTTCAAGAAGCCAATTTCAAGACGTACGTGGTACTCACACTATATAAGATCAAATAGCTCCTGGAAAGACACTCCACCTTACTCAATATTAAATCAGTGTGAATCAAAACTACAGTGAGGAATCACCTCACACAGGTCAGAATGGCCATCATTAGAAAGATCTTTGAAAAATAAAACTGCAGATGCTGTACAGAAAAGGGAATCCAACTACATTCTGGTGGGGATATAAACAGGTGCAGCCACTTTGGGAAACAACATGGACGTTCCTTAATTAACTAAACATAAGGGACTATGCTGCTGCTGCTAAGTCACTTCAGTCGTGTCCGACTCTGTGCGACCCCATAGACCACAGCCCACCAGGCTCCCCCGTCCCTGGGATTCTCCAGGCAAGAACACTGGAGTGGGTTGCCATTTCCTTCTCCAATGCATGAAAGTGAAAAGTGAAAGTGAAGTCGCTCAGTCGTGGCCGACTCTTAGCGACCCCACGGACTGCAGCCTACCGGGCGCCTCCACCCAGGGGATTTTCCAGGCAAGAGTACTGGAGTGGGGTGCCAATCTGTGAAATCCACTTCTGGGCTTATATCTGGAGAAAATCATAATTCAAAATGGTATGTGCACCCCTGTTTCCAGGGCAGCATTTTTTTTTTTTACAGTAGCTGAGGCATGCAATCAACCAAAATGTCCAGAAAATGATGACTAAATGGTCCATCTATACACTCAGCCATAACACAGAATGAAGCAATGCCATTGCCAGCAGCATGCATGGACAGAGAAATTATCGTAAGGTGTGAAGTCAGAAAGAGAAAAACAAATATCTTAAGATACTACTTGCAGGTGGAATGCAAAAATTCATACAAATGAACTAATTTACAAAGCAGAAACACACTCACAAAATTAGAAAGGCAACTTATGCTCATCCAAAGAAATGTTAGGGGGTAGGGATAAATTAAGATTTTGGAAATAACATTCACATTAATATATATCAAATAGGTAATTAAAGAGAACAGTACAGGGACCTCTACTGAACAATCTGTAGTAATCTATGTTGGGGGGGGAACCCAAAAAAGAATAGGTGTATGTTTATATATCCCCATTCCAGTCCTCTTGCCTGGAAAATCCCCTGGGTGGAGGAGCCTGGCAGGCTGCAGTCCATGGGGTCGCTAAGAGTCGGACACGACTGAGCGACTTCACTTTCACTTTTCACTTTCACGCATTGGAGAAGGAAATGGCAACCCACTCCAGTGTTCTTGCCTGGAGAATCCCAGGGACGGGGGAGCCTGGTGGGCTGCCGTCTATGGCGTCACACAGAGTCGGACACGACTGAAGCGACTTAGCAGCAGCAGCATGTTTATATATGCTGAATCAAGCACCTGCACACTTCTAAAAACGCCCCACAACATTGGAAATCAACTCTATTCCAATATGAAATAAAAATGAAATTGCAAAAAAAAAAAAAAAAAGTGGAGCATGAAGAAATGACTTTTCCATAACAACTTCAAAAGCTGTATTGATGGGAACTTAATATTCACAAGGCCTGCCAGGCTGTACGTAAAGATCACCTGCCCTCAAGAAATGTCCTGGGGTGGTCATTGAAAAGGCATTCAAAACAGGACAGACATTTGAGAAGCCGATTTCAAGAGTTAAGTTTAACTCACTCCTTTGAAAAAAATCACATGAAAACATGTCAACATCAATAATTATTGGAGAAGAGGAAAGCAAAACTACAACAAAGTATAATCATGCACTGGTCAGAATGGCCACTGTCAAAACCTCCACGAACATGTGCTATAGAGGATGTGCAGAAAAGAGAATCCTTCTCCACTGATGCTGGGAATGACAATTGGGTACAGCCACTGTGGAGGACAGTGTGCAGGTTCCTGAAACAATGAAAAAGATCATGAAATTAGATTACTCCCTAACACCATACACAAAGTAAACTGCAAAGAGTTTAAAGATCTAAATGTAAGGATGGATACTGTAAACCTCTTGAGGAAAATAGAGGCAGATCACGCTCCGACATCAATCACAATTTTTTTTTAATCCACCTCTTAGAATCATTAAAAACAAACCAAAAAGAAACATATGGGACAGAGTTAACTTTAAAAGAAAGTGCACAGTAGAGGAACCCTAAATGGAAGAAAAGGAGAACACTCAGAATGGGTAAAAGATATTTGCAAATGAAGTTAGCCACAAGGAAATCATCTTTAAAACATAAAAGTAGCTCGTGCAGTTCAATACCAAAAAACCCAAACAACTCAATATAAAAAATGGGTCAAAGACCTAAATGGACATTTCTCTGAAGAAGGCATACTGATGGTCATTAAGCAAATGGAAAGATGCTCAGCATCACTAATTATTAGAGAAAGACAAATCAAAAGACCAATGAGATTTCACCTTACACCAGTCAGAATGGCTGTCCCCCCAAATTTCCAACAATCAATGCTGGAGAGGGTTGTAGAGAGAAGAAAACACTCCTGCACTCTTGTTGGGAATGTGAATCAGTACATGCATAGAGACAACAGTATGGAGGTCCTTTAAATAATGAGTCAGAAAAATAAATGGGAGCCAGCAATTTCATACCTGGGCATAGATCTGGAGAAATCAACACTTTAAAAGACAGTTGCACCCTACGATCACAGCGGCACTAGGGATCATAGCCAAGACATGGAAGCAACCTATGTGTAAGAGGACGCGTGAATGGATAAAGAAGACGGGTTATATACACACAATGCAATATTACTCAGCCATAAAGAAGGAGAAAATAATACCAGGTCCGGCCACAGGAAAGAAAGTAGAGATTATCATACAAAGGGAAGTAAGTGAGGCAGGGAAAGACAAATATGATATCTCTTCTAGGTGGCTTCTGCAAATGGGTACACATGAACTTCTTTACCAAAGAAAAATAGCCTCCTAGAAAAGAGGCTTGATGTTATCCAGGTCAGCCTTCAGGATTTGTTGAGAAATAAAGTAGAATTTCTACTTTTTTGCTGGATGTGGGTGTTTGCTTCTCTGTGCTACTTCTGAAGCCTCTTCACAGAAAGACAGTGTCTACTTACTAAAGCTTTTAGCCTAAAGGGACATAAAATTACCAATGAAAAATTTCAGTTGGCTCAAACTCAGATTTGATACTTAGAGCATCTAACATTAGGAGAAGGCAATGGCAACCCACTCCAGTACTCTTGCCTGGAAAATCCCATGGATGGAGAAGCCTGGAAGGCTGCAGTCCATGGGGTCAGTAGGAGTTGGACACAACTGAGCGACTTCACTTTCACTTTTCACTTTCATGCATTGGAGAAGGAAATGGCAACCCACTCCAGTGTTCTTGCCTGGAGAGTCCCAGGGACGGGGGAGCCTGGTGGGCTGCCGTCTATGGGGTCGCACAGAGTTGGACACGACTGAAGAGACTTAGCAGCAGCAGCAGCGGCAGCAGCAGCAGCATCTAACATTAGAACAAAGACAAAACCTAGATCCAGATAGATTTCATGGTGTCCTAAATTTTGCGTAACCCCAAACTAAGCACTAACTGTGAGATTTTCTTGGGCTAGTTGGTTATTGCTGAAATTTGATTCCAAAATTCTCTCTTATGACTAAATTCTATATGTTTTACTCAAAAATAACAACCCCAACTCCATTTTATAAGAGCAAAGTGACTTAGCTTTCAAGCACTTAAAAGAGAGTTTGATGAACATATCTGTCCTTGGGAATCCCAAGGATTAGATTTCCTTTTTTTTGTATGTGAAAAGCAAGTGATTTGCCCTTGGGACACTCACCGAAAAACATAGGGACCGGCATCAACCCACAAGTCATGACAGCCAGCAGCTGGACCCTGTAGCACAGAGCTACTCTCCTTGCCTTAGAGCCGTTATGGGCACTGCCCTTTTGGCTAGAGCCACAAAGAAAGTTTTTGTGGGATATGTTTTAACCATTTTATACCTTTTTCAGTAAAATCTCTCCTGAGTTCTCATCATACTCAAGATTTCTCAGCCAGCCACCTCACCTCTTATGAAATCCTCTTAACTGTCTCTAACATAATTCTTTTACATCATAATAAACTTAACCCAGATACTTTGCTCCACACCATCACCAAAGTTTTATATGACTGTTTACTGCTGATGGACCATCTCCTCACTCCTTGTAATGATCTACAGGAAATTCCATTGGGTAACAATGACTTCTCATAGTTCACTGATGGTTCTTATTTAAAAGGTGACAGTGGCAAATATTGTGCTGGCTATGCTATTACAGCTCCTTTTGATGTGTTAAGGCCACATTTTAACCTATGACTGCTTCAGTCCACTGTGCTAAATTAAATGCTATTACATGGATTTGTACTTTAGTCAAGGACAAAACTGCCAATATTATTCTGATAGCAGATATACTTTCAGAGTAGCTCATGATTTTGGAATGTTGTGGAAACAGGGCTTGCTTACTTTTTGTGGAAATAAAATTTATCTCTAAGTTCAGAAATTATTAAATATGTTACTTTTACCTTTCACTTTAGCTATTAAGATTTCTGGGCATTCTATGGATTTCTAGTTTATATTCACTCAAAACTTTGATATAGTTCCACATATTTTGGCATCTAGTATTACTTGTAAAAGTTTAAAAATTGTATTATTTTAGTGATCCTTAAACATTTTTTAAAATAAGACTTGAAACTTCTAATCCAATCTTGGGAATATAAAGAAATAGCTACACTGTTAAAAAAAAAAAAAAACCAGAAAATTAACATGTGATACAGTATTATTAACTAAAATACAGATATTGTTTAAATTTCACAAAATTTTATGCTAGTGTCCATTATTTGTTTTCATACCTTATTCAAGACTCCATATTGTATTTAATTGCACTGAGCAGCTTTAGCTGCATGGAACAATTTCTGGTAAATTCTCTTTTCATTTTTATTCTATTACAAATATTTTCTATTTCCACATATGGCTTAGTAGCTACCCCATCATTTAAAAGTAGACATTTAATTTCCAAATTCATGGGGTTTTAAAAATATCTCTGATGTTAATTTCTCATTTTGATAGTAATTTCTTATTTAAATGCTTTCTTCTCTCCAATTATCCTCTCTGTTTTTTTCAGTCTTCTAACTTTACTGAAGCTTTCAATGGCTAAAGTCAAAGATCTCTCTTGGTAGATACCACATTGCACCTGAAAATATGTGGGTTACTTTCAAACATCTTTTGATATTGATCTTTAACATAATTCCAAAGTGATAAGAAAACAGACTCTGTATGATTTCAATATCTTAAATCATCAAATTTTTGTGCCTGGTCTTATGTCCCTGGATATGTTCCAGTGTCTCCTAGTTTATAGTTTATGGGAACTTGAATAGAATTTGTATCCTACAGTTGTGTGAAAAATTGTTTAAATCTTAATTATGCTGAATTGGTTCATAGTGCTTTTCAGGTCTACTATATTTTTGTACTTCTCTGTCTATTCGTTCTATTAACTGTTGAGAGTTTGATATTGAAACTCCAAATAAAAATCTTAATTCCTCTACTTAAAAGTTGTAGTATATATTGGAACTGTATGTAACCTTGTTCTGTATTTTTCAGTTTCCTGTGTGTTACTATATTTTCATAATTAAAAAAAGATTAAAAGATTTCAAGGCATTCTAAACTAGACTCTCTGGAAGCTAAGGAAAATCATCTTGCTGATATTTTTACAGGGAATCATGCCTTTAAAGAAACCAATAGCAGTAAAATCTCTGTCATGGTCCAAAGGGATATGTCCCCAAATGGTAATTTAGAAAGATTGCATAGGGAGGCCCAAAAATTGTCCTCAGAAAAGAAAAACAAGATTGAAAATTCAACAATTGTTGGGTTGATAAAAAGCTCTAGTTTCTCTGGAGTTCTACTAGAGACTCTGAAATTCCCACTCCTCTCCTCACCACTGTACGTGTACTAAACCACTTGTCTACTGAAAAACAATGGTAGCATTCACAAATCTATACTGGTGGGGGAATAAAACAAGGCTGCAGAAAGTCCCTCACCTTTCCCACTTTTCCAAAATACAACCCAGGGAAGCCTAATCATTCTGGACATTTTAAACTGTCTAAGGCTATGGTTTTTCCAGTGGTCATGTATGGATGTGAGAGTTAGACTATGAAGAAAGCTGAGCGCCAAAGAATTGATGCTTTTGAACTGTGGTGTTGGAGAAGACTCTTGAGAGTCCCTTGGACTGCAAGGAGATCCAACCAGTCCATCCTAAAGGAGATCAGTCCTGAATATTCATTGGAAGGACTGATGCTGAAGCTGAAGCTTCAATACTTTGGCCACCTCATGCAAATAGTTGACTCATTGGAAAAGACTCTGATGCTGGGAGGGAGTGGGGGCAGGAGGAGAAGGGGACGACAGAGGATGAGATGGCTGGATGGCATCACTGACTCGATGGACATGAGTCTGAATGAACTCCGAGAGTTGGTGATGGACAGGGAGGCCTGGTGTGCTGCGATTCATGGGGTCACAAAGAGTCGGACACGACTGAGCGACTGAACTGAACTGAACTGAATGGACTATTCAAGATTTAGAAATGAATTCCATACACAGCCCTCTATCTAATGAATAAAAATATGTTTTAGTCATGATCTGTATGTTTTCATGCTGAACTGAACTTATCTTATAGAGAGGTTACTGCCTATCCTGAGGCTAAAGTCCTTTTGGAAAAGATTATCCCTATTTGAGGAACTCCTCTCAAAGTTCATAGCAATCGAGGAACCTGTTTAACTGACCAGGTGCTTTAACAAGTCTGTGCTGTTGGCCAGTTTTACAACACTTTAACTGTGCTTACCACTAGCAGCATCAAGACTCAGAATTTGTAGAGGCCCTCCAAATACCTTGGCCAAGAGCATTGCTGTTTGTTCTTAAAAACTTCATATTCACTCCCTTTTGGAACTCAGAAATTCTCACCTTTAGTCAGAATGCCCAATGAACTTGTCTCCTGCTTCTTTTGACTGCAGTTGATAAAAGGAGAGAAACTTCAATATTGCAAATGCCTAATTCCTTCTATTAAAATTGCCTTGTTTGGTAGACAACAAAGATCTTAAGCATCACACCGTGCTACCTAGAAACTTTGTCTTTTGGAAAAGAACTCCCTGAAGTATTCTCTCCAGCTTTACTGGAAAGGCCGCTATTAAGTACTGTTAACCAACTCTTATGCTACTATATTCCAAGGAATAGGTTCTTGGATTCATGTGACACTCTTAAAGAAAACACTAAACCCTTACTGGACCAGCACTGCCATGTGGTGCCTGAAAAAAAGATTTCTCAGAATCAAAGCATATGTCATGAGGAGACAGTTTTCCCAGGGTATTTGGACCAGGCTTGCTGGAAGTTTGTTGTCAAACTTTGACAATGACATAAAGCTTCAGATGATCTTCAGTGTCTATAATCTTGATAATATATGAAGTTTAGATAAAAAATGCCTGAGAGTTCTCCTTCCTTGTTACTTGAGTGACCCTATTAGGTTCCCTATTTGTGCACTTCCCTCCCACATGAGACCCTAGAAGCAAGGGAAGGTACTCCTGATATTGAGGGACAAAAAGCCACTGAAACTAGAAAACCTAACTCTTGATCAGTGGTGCTTTCAGAGAAAGATCTTGATCAAAAGGGGGAAATGTAAAAAATTGGTAAACATAAATCCCAGTTGAGTGGAGTTTGGAGCTCAGAGGGGGAGCTCTGATGCTTTGCAATGATAGCTGAGACCAAAAGGAGAATGAATCCTCTTCTTTTCTGGCAAGGACTCAGTCAGTGAACAATCCATGGAGTGTTTACTAAAGCCCTTTCACCTTCCTTTTTCTCTCTAAGAAAGCATTCTCCTTCCCTTGCTATTAGGGGACTTGCATGCGGCTCACCATGGTTGCAGATCTTGAATTGCAATTAACAACTGATCCCAGAAAAAAATTCATCTTTCCTATAGATATATCTGTTAGTCTATTTGTTTAACATCAGCACAAGTACTGGGGTCAAAATTTTTCCATCAAATGAACTTAAAAAAAAAATGGACAAGGCCCATTGTGTTCTGGAAATGTTTCTCCCCCATTAGGATTTAGAGCAAATTAAACTGAATTATGGTGGAGAGGTCTGAGAGAATGTGGTCCACTGGAGAAGGGAATGGCAAACCACTTCAGTATTCTTGCCTTGAGAACCCCATGAACAGTATGAAAAGGCAAAATGATAGGATACTTAAACAGGAACTCCCAAAATTGGTAAGGGCCCAATATGCTACTGGAGATCAGTGGAGAAATAACTCCAGAAAGAATGAAGGGATGGAGCCAAAGCAAAAATAACACCCAGTTGTGGATGTGCCTGGTGATAGAAACAAGGTCCAATGCTGTAAAGAGCAATATTGCATAGGAACCTGAAATATTAGGTCCATAAATCAAGGCAAATTGGAAGTGGTCAAACAGGAGATGGCAAGAGTGAACATCAACATTCTAGGAATCAGCAAACTAAAATGGACTGGAATGGGTGAATTTAACTCAGATGACCATTATATCTACTACTGCGGGCAGGAATCCCTTAGGAGAAATGGAATAGCCATCATGGTCAACAAAAGAGTCTGAAATGCAGTACTTGGATGCAATCTCAAAAACGACAGAATGACCTATGTTTGTTTCCAAGGCAAACCATTCAATATCATGGTAATCCAAGTCTATGCCCCAACCAGTAATGCTGAAGAAGCTGAAGTTGAACGGTTCTATGAAGACCTACAAAACCTTTTAGAAATAACACCCCAAAAGATGTCCTTTTCATTATAGGGGACTGGACTGCAAAAGTAGGAAGTCAAGAGATACCTGGAGTTAGTAGGCAAATTTGGCTTTGGAGTACAAAATGAAGCAAGTCAAAGGCTAATAGAGTTTTGGCAAGAGAACACACTGGTCATAGCAAACACCCTCTTCCAACAACACAAGAGAAGACTCTACACATGGACATCACCAGATGATCAACACCAAAATCAGATTGATTATATTCTTTGCAGCCAAAGATGGAGAAGCTCTATACAGTCAGCAAAAACAAGACCAGGAGCTAACTGTGGCTCAGATCATGAATTCCTTATTGCCAAATTCAGACCTAAATTTAAGAAAGTAGGGAAAACCACTAGACCATTCAGGTATGACCTAAATCAAATCCCTTATGATTATACAGTGGAAGTGAGAAATAGATTTAAGGGACTAGATCTGATAGGCAGAGTGCCTGATGAACTATGGACTGAGGTTCGTGACATTGTACAGGAGACAGGGATCAAGACCATCCCCGTGGAAAGAAATGCCAAAAAGCAAAATGGCTGTCTGAGTAGGCCTTACAAATAGCTGTGGAAAGAAGAGAAGTGAAAAGCAAAGGAGAAAAGGAAAGATATAAGCATCTGAATGCAGAGTTCCAAAGAATAGCAAGGAGAGATAAGAAAGCCTTCCTCAGTGATCAATGCAAAGAAATAGAGGAAAACAACAGAATGGAAAAGACTAGAGATCGCTTTGAGAAAATTAGAGATACCAAGGGAACATTTCATGCAAAGATGGGCTCGATAAAGGACAGAAATGGTATGGACCTAACAGAAGCAGAAGATATTAAGAAGAAGTGGCAAGAATACACAGAAGAACAGTACAAAAAAGATCTTCACGACCCAGATAATCACGATGGTGTGATCACTCACCTAGAGCCAGACATCCTGGAATGTGAAGTCAGGTGGGCCTTAGAAAGCATACTATGAACAAAGTTAGTGGAGGTGATGGAATCCCAGTTGAGCTCTTTCAAATCCTAAAAGATGATGCTGTGAAAGTGCTGCACTCAATATGCCAGCACATATGGAAAACTCAGCAGTGGCCACAGGACTGGAAAAGGTCCGTTTTCATTCCAATCCCAAAGAAAGGCAATGCCAAAGAATGCTCAAACTACTGCAAAGTTGCACTCATCTCACACGCTAGTAAAGTAATGCTCAAAATTCTCCAAGCCAGGCTTCAGCATTATGTGAACTGTAAACTTCCAGATGTTCAAGCTGGTTTTAGAAAAGGCAGAGGAACCAGAGATCAAATTTCCAACATCCGCTTGATCATCGAAAAAGCAAGAGAGTTCCAGAAAAACCTCTATTTCTGCTTTATTGACTATGCCAAAGCCTTTGATGGTATAGATCATAATAAACTGTGGAAAATTCTGAAAGAGATGGGAATACCAGACCACCTGACCTGCCTCTTGAGAAACCTGTATGCAGGTCAGGAAGCAACCGTTAGAACTGGACACGGAACAACAGACTTGTTCCAAATAGGGAAAGGAGTACATCAAGGCTGTATATTGTCACCCTGTTTATTTAACTTCTATGCAGAGTACATCATGAGAAATGCTGGGCTAGAAGAAGCACAAGCTGGAATCAAGATTGCCGGGAGAAATATCAGTAACCTCAGATATGCAGATGACACCACCCTTATGGCAGAAAGTGAAGAGGAACTAAAAAGCCTCTTGATGAAAGTGAAAGAGGAGAGTGAAAAAGTTGGCTTAAAGCTCAACATTCAGAAAACTAAGATCATGGCATCTGGTCCCATTACTTCATGGGAAATAGATGGGGAAACAGTGTCAGACTTTGTTTTGTTGGGGGCTCCAAAATCACTGCAGATGTTGATTGCAGCCATGAAATTAAAAGACGCTTCCTCCGTGGAAGGAAAGTTATGACCAACCTAGATAGCATATTCAAAAGCAGAGACATTTTTTGTCAACAAAGGTCCATCTAGTCAAGGCTATGGTTTTTCCAGTGGTCATGTATGGATGTGAGAGTTGGACTGTGAAGAAAGCTGAGCGCTGAAGAATTGATGCTTTTGAACTGTGGTGTTGGAGAAGACTCTTGAGAGTCCCTTGGACTGCAAGGAGATCCAACCTGTCCATTCTTAAGGAGATCAGTCCTGGGTGTTCATTGGAAGGACTGATGCTGAAGCTGAATCTCCAGTACTTTGACCACTTCATGCGAAGAGTTGACTCATTGGAAAAGGCTCTGATGCTGGGAGGGATTGGGGGCAGGAGGAGAAGGGGATGACAGAGGATGAGATGGCTGGATGGGATCACTGACTTGATGGACATGAGTTTGAGTGAACTCCGGGAGATGGTGATGGACAGGGAGGCCTAGCGTGCTGCGATTCATGGGGTCGCAAAGAGTCAGACACGACTGAGTGACTGAACTTAACTGAAACTGAATTTTTTTTTTAACTATCAGATTAGCTACTTGAAATCTTAAAAGTGACACCTATAAGCTGAGTTGGACCTATTAAATATACAAATTAAGGACCTTTAAAGATATTAAGCCTGAGACGCCATGAAAAACTCCAATTTACTGTTCATTTTGTTCTATTTCAAACATCTATATCTGAACATCAAATAAAATCAGGCATTTTAGGGAAGAAAGTTTTTCTTGAGTTGTTATGGATCTGAAAATAAATCTCTTTAAAACTATGTTTAAAGATACAATGAAATCTGTGTATTCAATCAAAATGACTTTATAAATAAAAATACTAATTAATTTGTGAACTTTCTTCTTAAAAACTTAATCACTTTTTTTGTGGGAAGACCGCTAAGAAAAGTTTTTGTAATATAATACAATTTCTTGGTAACTTAAGTAATTTTTCAGAAAAGCACTGTGGAAAATGTATTAGTAAAATCTCTTTCAGTTTATTAAAAAATATGAGTGTGTTTTCCATCAAAGTTTCCCACTTTCACCAATATTCATTTGTAAATCTTGTTTCTCTGTACTTTTACCTATGAAAATATAACAGTGCAATAAGTTTAATGAGAATTGAAAATATCAAAACAAGCAACTGACTCAAATTTGTAACTCATCTGTTTTCTGATTTGAGTAAAAATAAAGCATTGAATATTAATGTTTCTTTTTATAATTATCATTGCTCTGTGTCTAGATTTTTCTGAAATTTTAGATAGCATTAAAGAACAAGTTTTTTGACTATTTGTTGCTAAGTCGCTTCAGTTGTGTCCGACTCTGTGCGACCCCATAGACGGCAGCCCACCAGGCTCCCCCGTCCCTGGGATTCTCCAAGGCAAGAACACTGGAGTGGGTTGCCATTTCCTTCTCCAATGCATGGAAGTGAAAAGCGAAAGTGAAGTCGCTCAGTCATGTCTGACTCTTAGCGACCCCATGGACTGCAGCCTACTAGGCTCCTCCACCCATGGGATTTTCCAGGCAAGAGTACTGGAGTGGGGTGCCATTTTTGACTATACTAAGGTATTATTTTTAAAATAAGAGGGACTTCCTTGGTGGTCCAGTGGTTAAGACTTATCTTCCAAAGCAAGGGGTATGTATTTGATCCCTAATTGGGGAGAAAAGATCCCATATGCCTCGTGGCCATAAAACCAAAACATAAAACAGAAGCAATATTGTTGCAAATTCAATAAAAACTTAAAAAATAGTCCATATAAAAAATCTTTTAAAAAAGTGAAAAATAAAATGACATAAAAAAGTATCACTTTTGAACTCAAATTCTTCATGCTTCACTTGCTATTGAGAATAAAGTTATTTACAACAGAATCCCAAATCTGGAGATGCTCTAAGCCACTGTACACTTGGCATGCAGAAAATTTTGTGTTTCTTTTTTGGAGCCCTCTCCATTACTCAGGATTCATTCTACCTGCATTTCCTGAGAGGGGATAAGCATGAGAATCTGCCTGAAGATCTTTACTTCCTCTGTTTTGATATCCATGGCTTTTGCTACTCTGCTGGGGTGATCCCCTGGAGAAGGAAATGGCAACCCACTCCAGTATTCATGCCTGGAAAATCCCATGGACCGAGGAGCCTGGTGGGCTACAGTCTATGGGGTCACAAAGAGTTGGACATGACTAAGCGACTTCTGTGTGTGTGGGGTGACCCCCAACTCCTCTGGCTTCCTGCCCTCTTGCTGTGTCCTCCAGCAATTTTCTCTCAGTCTTGTAGCTCCTGCTTTTCTTCCATCAGCTGTTAGATATGTTTCTTACAGCAGAGCTGGCGGACACAGCTCTTTCCTTCAAAATACAGTCATCACAGCGCTGCCTTCGAGAGCGCAGATCCGGCGTTCCACCAAAATACAGTCATCTCCTTCCCAGAGCATGCAGAGCTGGTGGGACTGGGGTAAGACAGGATGAGTTGAGACAGGGCCACTGAGGGAGCAGGCTGCACAGGATGTTGGAAGCACAGTCCAGCTTGGTACCAGAAATGAATCCCCTTCTTCCCCTGCCCTCACAATATTTCTGTCTTGTGTCTCACACCGGCCAACTTCATACTGTAATTTTCCCTTCCTTCCTTCCATCTGTTTTTCCTTCCTTCAATATATTCTAAGCACTTATGTGCCAGGCAGAACCTTTCACAGATAAATAAAAATGCTATTACAGTAAATTGTTCTCAATCTAAACATAGCTGCATCCCAGTTAGAATAGATTTCATGCTCTTTTCCATAAGATTTCTGTGTCATACAGAAGTATTAAACACACTGTGAATTTTGGGAAGAGGAAGCCTCTTATTCTCTCAACAAATAGCAGCGAATTCCCTTTTCAGTCCCAATGGAATTGGAAAACAAGGACACAAACCTTTCAAATGGAGGGATGTGTCTCAGAAAATCTTCCAATATATTTGAAACACACACAGAACCTTTTATTTCAGGGAACCAGCCCATACTAAAGGAAATAAGTCCTGAATATTCATTGGAAGGACTGATGCTGAAGCTGAAACTCCAATACTTTGGCCACCAGATGCGAAGAACTGACTCATTTGAAAAGACCCTGATGCTGGGGAAGGTTGAAGAAGGGAGGAGAAGGGGACGACAGAGGATGAGATGATTGGATGCCATCACTGACTCAATGGACATGCGTTTGAATAAGCTCCGGGAACTGTTGATGGATAGGGAAGCCTGGTGTGCTGCAGTCCATTGGGTCGCAAAGAGTGGGACATGACTGAGCTACTGAACTGAACTGAACTGAACCCATTCGTGCTGTGCCCACCAAAGATCTCTAGGGGGCAGTGTTGTCCAATGCTGCAGCTCTCAGGGATGTTACACATTCAAAACCTCAGGATGATTTTTATGGATTGGTTTCTCTCAATTTGGCTAATGAACCGTTTCTAGGGAAAAGGTCACCAGAGGAGAAAGCAAGTTGTGTCATTTTATCATTCCCTCTTTGTCCCGCTTTTCTGGCAGATGATAAATGGAAAGAGAGACTTCGGGACACAGAGTTCTACTTACTTTGGGGAGTGGAGGGAGAGGAGCATTTAGGACTGATGGCAGAGTATTGAATTCAGAGATTTTTTTTTCTTTTTTCTTTTTTTTTGCTGTTGTTGTCAAGTCTCCTTGGGGATGCCAGAGGAGGAGGGTCAGCATTTCTGATGTTGGTTGAGAGAATGGCTGGCTTCTCTTTCCTAGTTTTTAGGGTGAGTTTAGAGCATTTCTTGACTTAGAAAGGTGCTTAGGTGTCTGTGTTTCCCATGAGGTATCCGTGAGTCCACTCTGAGGAAAAGGGACCAGTAAGAGGGAATGAGGGTCCTGAGCAGAACCATACCAGGTTCACTGCTGAGACCCTGCACAGAAAAACCTGACCCCTGTGGTGATCTCTGTGGCAATTCAAACACAATGGGGCATCATCAGACCATTATTATAATATGGATGTTGTAGATGACAAAACCTTGGTTGATACTGTATTATTTAAGAACTCCTAGAAGTTTTTGGAAACTTAAAGTATGGGCAACTTATGGACTCATAAGTCAAGAGTTTTCATTCAGTTTATTTAACTAAATAAATACTGGATTGTGTTGGCATTTGCGTGCTAAGTGGCTTCAGATGATTCCACTCTTTGCGATCCTGTGGACTCTTTGTGATCCAGCCTCCTTTGTCCATGGGATTCTCCAAGCAAGAATACTGGAGTGAGTTGCCATTTCCTAGTCCGGGGCATCTTCCTGGTCCAGGGATTGAACCTGGGTCTGCTTCATTGCAGGCAGATTCTTTACTGTCTGAGCCACCAGGGAAGCCCATGTTGGCTTAAAATAGCTGTGCAAGTATAAGGATAGATTGTGTATATGATGAAGTTATCTCAAAGAGAATGGCCATTTAGAACACACAGAAAACCTGCTGGTTAGCAAAGAAGGTGATTTCCAAAGTGAATGTGGAAGTTTCTAAAATAACTGTAATGCTTAATATGTAGAATTTTTTGAGGGTGAAATTAAATGAAATAATGTATGAAGATATCCTTTGCTAATTATAAAGCACTATTAGAAATACAAGGAGCTCATTGCTATTTTTAAGTACTATTCTAACTTTTTAAATTGGTGTATAGTTGATTTACACTATTGTTTTAGCTTCAGATGTACAGCACAGTGATTCAGCCATACATTTACATATATGTGCATATATATGTACATATATATATATTCTTTTCCAGATTCTTTTCCATTATAGTTTATTACAGGATATTTGAGCAGAGTTTCCTGTGCTATGCAGTAGATTTTTTTGTGCATCTATTTTATACATAGTAGTGTATACAGATATTCATTCCAAGCTCCTAATTTATTCCTCTCCCCTCCTAAAATTTTCTTTATGAACTCCTAACCTAAACAGCACATAGTGGCTGTTCAAAAATGTATTTATTTGAATACGTCTATGTAACTTGAGATTTTTGTTTGCAGCAATAGCCTCTAATAATTATAACCATCAATGGAAAATATGATTTGATATATATTTACTTTACATTTGACTTTACATAAAGGAGCAAGTACTTAATAGTAGAACAAATTCATGACTGAAAGCTATGTTTACTCTTGAGGTGTAAAGTACTTCATGTCTCTCAAGTCCTTTTTTCCCCTTTAAAACTTTTCATTAAAATCAGACAATCAAGGATTTCCCTGGTGGTCCAGTAGCTAAGTCTCCATGTTCCCAGTTCAAGGAACCTGGGTTCAATCCCTGTAGCCACTAAAGATCCTCCACATGGCAGCTAAGACCTGGTGCAGCCAAATAAACATTACAAAAAGAAAAAAATCAGAGAATCAGTTTTACAAATTATTCTGGTTATCATTTTCACTGGTGCAAATTTTCTACTAGATAAAAATAATCCTTAAATGTGTTTATTACTATAGTTTGGAAGAATGTTAAAAAAACATAAAAAATGGGCAACAACTTGAAATTTTAAATAATAAATCATCAGATATTCAAGGCAGCAGATACAAGAAGCAGCTTAATAAATTAAAAAATTGTACTAAGAATTATATATAAATAGAATCTAACAGTATGCTATATTATATATATATTATATATATATTATATATATAATATATATATATATATATTAAGAGGCTTTGGTTATATATGTCAATCACAAGTTATTTGTTGGTTAAGTTGCTAATATATGATCATTGTCATTTATGCTTGATTAATAACCCCTGAACCTCTTTCTTTTTAGCTGATTTTATCTGTAGCTTCAGATTCTCTTCTGCAAAATACAAATATTAACTCAAAAGCAGTGGTTGCTTTATTTTTGAGGGGAAGGGCTCAGGAAATTTATTAGGTAAATTACCACATGGATTTTTCAAGTGCTCAGATACGTTAGGAAGCTATGTGTGTTATTCTAATCTTATCTTGAAAATACCAGATCTGTTTTTTAAAATTTTAATTTATTACTTATTTTTGGCTGAGCTGGCGTTTTGTTGTTGCACACAGGCTTTTCTCTGGTTGTGGCAAGCCGGGGCTGTTCGTTGCGGTACATGGACTTGTCACTGTGGGGCTTCTCTTGTGGAGCATGGACTCTAGGGCTGGTGGGCTGCAGTAGTTGTGGTGCACCAGCTTAGTTGCCCCGTGGCATGTGGTATCTTCCTGGACTAGACATTGAAACCTCACCCCCTGCATTGAAGTATATTTACAGCATAGTTCAGAAACTACTGCATCATTTATATGAAAGTAAATAGGGGTTTAAGGAAGTATTTTTAAGAGATAAAAACTGACATGAAAGATTGCAAAAGCAAATTCTCTACGAGGTCAAGGAGGTGGTGGGAAAGTCATTAAATAACAAAAGTCGCTAGAAATAAGATATGTAATAAAGGACAAAATGATAAGTGCAAATAAAGCTGCTACACAAACAGCGAGAAACCAGTTTGGGATGTGGTGGCTGAGGGTGGGCTTGTGCTGGCTTTGACACACAAGTACAGAGAAGAGGGACACAAAGATTATGCATTAAGGCTCAAAAAAGGAAAAGAAATGCTAAAAAACAGGCACTCATTATTTTTAAGAGTAAGTGAAAGATTCCTCTTCTGTGAAGCAGTGAAAAGTGTGTGGTATGTAAACTGAATCAGGCTTGCATGCCTGACAGAACAAAAATTCCTATTCCTTAAAACATATGAAGCTGCACTTCTTCTAGAGGGATGAAGTAAACATGTTTTTCCTGATTTCTCCCATTAAGTAAAACTAAACCCTGTTCATTTATATGTAAGACAAACCTCAGAAGACTTTGAAAGGTGGAGAGAGGAAGGTAGCCCAGCTAAGAACCTCAGGATGCCGGAACAGCATGGCCATAAGTGGCTCGTGCTTGCTTTTTGCCTCATTAACCCAGACTGGTCATAGCAAACACCCTAGCAAACACTGTCTTCCAACAACACAAGAGAAGACGGTACACATGGACATCACCAGATGGTCAACAATGAAATCAAATTGATTATATTCTTTGCAGCCAAAGATGGAGAAGCTCTATACAGTCAGCAAAAACAAGACCAGGAGCTGACTGTGACTCAGATCATGAATTCCTTATTGCCAAATTCAGACTGAAATTGAAGAAAGTAGGGAAAACCACTAGACCACTCAGGTATGACCTAAATCAAATCCCTTATGATTATACAGTGGAAGTGAGAAATAGATTTAAGGGACTAGATCTGATAGAGTGCCTGATGAACTATGGAATGAGGTTTGTGACATTGTACAGGACACAGGGATCAAGACCATCCCCATGGAAAAGAAATGCCAAAAAGCAAAATGGCTGTCTGAGGAGGCCTTACAAATAGCTGTGGAAAGGAGAGAAATGAAAAGCAAAGGAGAAAAGGAAAGATATAAGCATCTGAATGCAGAGTTCCAAAGAAGAGCAAGGAGACATAAGAAAGCCTTCCTCAGTGATCAATGCAAAGAAATAGAGGAAAACAACAGAATGGGAAAGACTAGAGATCTCTTCAAGAAAATTAGAGATACCGAGGGAACATGCAAAGATGGGCTCGATAAAGGACAGAAATGGTATGGACCTAACAGAAGCAGAAGATATTAAGAAGAAGTGGCAAGAATACACAGAAGAACAGTACAAAAAAGAGCTTCACGACCCAGATAATCATGATGGTGTGATCACTCACCTAGAGCCAGACATCCTGGAATGTGAAGTCAAGTGGGCCTTAGAAAGCATCACTACGAACAAAGCTAGTGGACGTGATGGAATTCCAGTTGAGGTCTTTCAAATCCTGAAAGATGATGCTGTGAAAGTGCTGCACTCAATTGGCAGCAAATTTGGAAAACTCAGCAGTGGCCACAGGACTGGAAAAGGTCAGTTTTCATTTTAATCCCAAAGAAGGACAATGCCAGAGAATGTTCAAACTACACACAATTGCACTAATTTCACATGCTAGCAAGGTAATGCTCAAAATTCTCCAAGCCAGGCTTCAGCAATACGTGAACTGTGAACTTCCAGATGTTCAAGCTGGTTTTAGAAAAGGCAGAGGAACCAGAGATCAAATTGTCAACATCCACTGGATCATCAAAAAAGCAAGAGAGTTCCAGAAAAACCTCTATTTCTGCTTTATTGACTATGCCAAAACCTTGACTGTGTGGATCACAATAAACTGGAAAATTCTGAAAGAGATGGGAATACCAGACCACCTGACCTGCCTTTTGAGAAATTTGTATGCAGGTCAAGAAGCAGCAGTTAGAACTGGACCTGGAACAACAGACTGGTTCCAAATAGGAAAAGGAGTACGTCAAGGCTGTATATTGTCACCCTGCTTATTTAACTTCTATGCAGAGTACATCATGAGAAACGCTGGACTGGAAGAAGCTCAAGCTGGAATCAAGATTGCCAGGAGAAATTTCAATAACCTCAGATATGCAGATGACACCACCCTTATGGCAGAAAGTAAAGAGGAACTAAAAAGCCTTTGATGAAAGTGAAAGAGGAGAGTGAAAAAGTTGGCTTAAAGCTCAACATTCAGAAAACTAAGATCATGGCATCTGGTCTCATCACTTCATGGGAAATAGATGGGGAAACAGTGTCAGACTTTATTTTTTTGGGCTCCAAAATCACTGCAGATGGTGACTGCAGCCATGAAATTAAAAGACGCTTACTCCTTGGAAGGAAAGTTATGACCAACCTAGATAGCATATTGAAAAGCAGAGACATTACTTTGCCAAGAAAGGTCCATCTAGTCAAGGCTATGGTTTTTCCAGTGGTTATGTATGGATGTGAGAGTTGGACTGTGAAGAAAGCTGAGCGCCGAAGAATTGATGGTTTTGAACTGTGGTGTTGGAGAAGACTCTTGAGAGTCCCTTGGACTGCAAGGAGATCCAACCAGTCATTGGAAAAGAGCCTGATGCTGGGAGGGATTGGGGGCAGGAGGAAAAGGGGATGACAGAGGATGAGATGGCTGGATGGCATCACCGACTCGATGGATGTGAGTCTGAGCGAATTCCAGGAGTTGATGATGGACAAGGAGGCCTGGCGTGCTGCAATTCATGGGGTCCAAAGAATCTGACACGACTGAGCGACTGAACTGAACTGAACTGAACTGAACCCAGACTCAGAGCTGAGTAAACCAGCCCCAGAAACACCAAAAGACAAATGAATAAATAGATGAACCTCCAAAGAGAAGCTTGCTCTCTCCAGCCAAAAGACCAGGAAAGGAGAAATTTTGAAGACAGAATTCGTTGTCAGTCACACACAGGAAAGGTATGACTCCACCCTCATTCACACCCATAAAGGCCAAGTGGGAAGCCCAACTGTCCACCCCAGCCAGACCGTGAGGAAGCGCCCATCTACCTCCCAGGGTAACGTCAGAGAGCTTTCGAGGGACCTGGGGCTTTGATCTCACTGGGTGGTAAGGGGTCCACATGGTGCTGGCAGTGTTGATGTTAGTGCTGCTAGTGGAGTTGTTAGCAGAGGGCAAACAGGAGCCATAGTAGAGCCCTCTTATCAGTCCCATTTGAGTCGCACTGGAAACCCAGTGAGTGGGAAGCAGGCCCTCAACCCTGCCTTGCAGTCTAGGACCCTTCTCCAACTTGACAGCCAATGGGGCCTGCAGGAAAACCTGGATTCTGGACCATTTATCCCAGAGCAGTGAAGATACGTAGTCACCCCAAAACCTTTACACAAATATTTCTAGTGGCTTTATTTAAAGTAGCTAATAAACTGGAAACAATCCAGGTGAGTGGCTAAACAAAGTAGTACATCCATATGTTAGAATATTATCCTGCAGTAAAAACCAAAGAACTGTTGATACATGGAGCAGCCTGGATGAATCTCCAGAGGTTTACTCTGAGTGAAAAATAGCAAATCCCAAAAGGACTGGTTGTATTCTCATTTAAATCTCACACTTGTCACCTGTATTCTCATTTAAATCTCACTCTTGAAATGACAAAACTACATAAATGGAGAACAAATGAGTGGTTATCAGATGTTAGGGAGAGTGTATTTTGCTACTAAGGGCAACATGAGAGATCCCCCTGGTGAGTACCTTGACTGAATCAACAGCAATATGCTGTTAGTGATATGGCTTTGCTTTGTATTTTTGCATTACCATAGTTTTCCTGTTAGTGGACATTTGATGAAGGCCACATGGGATTTCTCTGAATTATTTCTTGCAATTCCATGTGAGTCTACAACTACTTCAAAATTAACATAGTTTTAAAAATGTGTGAGATTAACAGATACAAACTGTTATATATAGAATGGATAAACAAGAAAGTCCTATGTGTAGCACAGGAAACTATATTCAATATCCTGGGATAAACCATAATGGAAAAGAATATGAATATATATATATATATTTTTTTTCACCTTACTGTACAGCAGAAATTAACACAGCATTGTAAATAAACTATATTTCAATAAAATCTTTTAAAAAACAGGGACTTCCCTGACTGTCCAGTGGTTGAGACTTCCAATGCAGGGGGTGCAAGTATGATCCCTGGTTGGGGAACTTAAGATCCCACATGCCTCATGGCTGAAAAACAAAAACATGAAAAACAGAAGCAATATTGTAACAAATTCAACAAAGATTTTAAAATGGTCCATATTAAAAAAATCTTTAAAAAAAATGTGGAGCTAATTAGGTGATTTTTCTGTTTTTCAAAAAGTGAAATAAAGTTGCTCAGTCGTGTCTGACTCTTTGTGACCCCATGGACTTTACAGTCCATGGAATTCTCCAGGCCAGAATACTGGAGTGGATAGCCTTTCCCTTCTACAGGGGATCTTCCCAACCCAGGGATCGAACCCAGGTCTCCCGCATTGCAGGAGGATTATTTACCAGCTGAGCCACAAAAAGTAGCAACATAAAAATGGATTAGAAGCAAAAACCTGAAGGAAGAGGACCAAATAGGAGACCAAAATTAATTTATCAACAATTAGTCCCTTCTCCTGGAGGAAAACAACTCATTATACATATTTCAGTATTGATGGCATCACCATCATAGTGTTTCATAAGAAGAGTTGATGGTGTTAGTGACACAGGGTTGCAGCTACTACATCCCAAGCTACCTCTGTCCTTTACCAAAAACAGCTCAATCTCCTAAATAGTCTTGTGCTCTGTGATGCTCAAAGGCCAGAGGAATGGGAACACTGGTTAAAACACACAGACCATATTTAGCTGTAGGTGCTTTTATTTATTGTAGCAAGGGCAGATATGGAATAGTCATTAGATTTTACCATAAATATATCCTTTTTAACCAATAGGAAGTATATATGAAGTATCAGTATGTCCAGTGACACAAAAGTACTTTAAGCATTATAGTCTTCATCTAATCTTAAAATGTGCCAAGATGGTTGATGTTTGGCTAGTTATCTGTGAATTAAAGGAAGAGATAGGGAAGATGTGAGAAAGGTTTGTGATACTTCTGTTACATAGTATATTTCAGGTATACATGTATAATTTATATTTGAAAGACAAGTTGGTTTGCTGTTTGCCTGTGTTAGCAACATTCTTATAGTGTGTGACATGTGAGTCATTGACCCAAAGGATTGGCATACATGAAGGTTTAATAATACCAGGTTACATATATTTTATTTGGACATAATACCTGCACATGAGAATAATGTAGTTTTCAATTTTACTTAATGGTACTGAGTGGAACATGCAGCATCGAATGCAGGAGATGCGCCATTTCATCGCTGATGTTCAGAAGTTCTCAAGGAGACCAAGTAGAGAATAGAGAAACAAAAATAAAATAAAGTACTGTTAGCCCTGGTAACTTAAGAAAAACACTATCAAACTTCTGCATTCTTCCTTCTCCAATCCCTTTTCAAGTGCAAATATTTTTGGTTTATTTTAAAAATCTATTTTTATTTGCATTAAAAATTGATGACACATTTCGTACAGCATTGAATTTTTTTTTCATATGACATTTTGTGGCATATCCAATCCCATCTTCCTTATCCATGCTCATGTTATTTCTGTACAGAGAGCTGACTGTGGAGTCCAGTTGTGCTTGTTGAGATGTGAGGAGAGGTTACTGGAGACTGTGGGGAAGACATACTCTGATTCTGTGCTCAGAGTCAAGTACAAAGGAAGAAAATCTTTTGCCAAACTTACTGTCTTCCCTTCTGCATTGGCACTTGATTTTGATGCCTATAGCATATTCAAAAGCAGAGACATTACTTTGCCAACAAAGGTTCGTCTAGTCAAGGCTATGGTTTTTCCTGTGGTCATGTATGGATATGAGAGTTGGACTGTGAAGAAGGCTGAGCGCCGAAGAATTGATGCCTTTGAACTGTGGTGTTGGAGAAGACTCTTGAGAGTCCCTTGGACTGCAAGGAGATCCAATCAGTCCATTCTGAAGGAGATCAGCCCTGGGATTTCTTTGGAAGGAATGCTAAAGCTGAAACTCCAGTACTTTGGCCACATCATGCGAAGAGTTGACTCGTTGGAAAAGACTCTGATGCTGGGAGGGATTGAGGGCAGGAGGAGAAGGGGATGACAGAGGATGAGATGGCTGGATGGCATCACTGACTCGATGGACGTGAGTCTGGGTGAACTCCGGGAGTTGGTGATGGACAGGGAGACCTGGCGTGCTGCGATTCATGGGGTTGCAAAGAGTCTGACATGACTGAGCGACTGAACTGAACTGAACTGTAGAAGCCAAATTGGGATCATAAGGTGATAAGTCAGAAAACAAACAGTCAATGGGATGTATGTAACAGAGCATAAAAACGGAGAGCCTGGCTTCTGGATGTCTTTGCTGAGCAGCTGAACCAGAGCCAGCCAGCAGCCACCTACCTTGGACAACTCATTACATGGCAAAAGTAAATCACAATCTGTTGAAGTCACTAGTAATAAGGTATCCGTTATGTATTAGGTATCTACACACTTGAAGCAAGTGTGACCTGAGTATGATTATCCACATTACTGGATAATTTTCACATAGGTAAGCTTAAATGGTATGGAATATTTCAGAGCAGATTCACCACAGCTTTTTTGTTGTTGTTGTTTTTGGTTTATCTGCTTTTAGTTTACTGGAGGTCTTTATATTTTATAGAAAAGAGGGAACACCTCTGTGCATTACTGGTTTCCTGGCCTTAAATCTTTAGGTAACATCACTGACCGCACAATTGCACTCATCTCACACGCTAGTAAAGTAATGCTCAAAATTCTCCAAGCCAGGCTTCAGCAATATGTGAACCGTGAACTTCCTGATGTTCAAGCTGGTTTTAGAAAAGGCAGAGGAACCAGAGATCAAATTGCCAACATCCTCTGGATCATGGAAAAAGCAAGAGAGTTCCAGAAAAACATCTATTTCTGCTTTATTGACTATGCCAAAGCCTTTGACTATGTGGATCATAATAAACTGTGGAAAATTCTGAAAGAGATGGGAATACCAGACCATCTGACCTGCCTCTTGAGAAATTTGTATGCAAGTCAGGAAGCAACAGTTAGAACTGGACATGGAACAACAGACTGGTTGCAAACAGAAAAAGGAGTATGTCAAGGCTGTATATTGTCACCCTGCTTATTTAACTTCTATGCAGAGTATATCATGAGAAACGCTGGGCTGGAAGAAGCTCAAGCTGGAATCAAGATTGCCGGGAGAAATATCAATAACCTCAGATATGCAGATGACACCACCCTTATGGCAGAAACTGAAGAGGAACTAAAAAGCCTCTTGATGAAGTGAAAGAGGAGAGTGAAAAAGTTGGCTTAAAGCTCAACATTCAGAAAACGAAGATCATGGCATCTGGTCCCATCACTTCATGGGAAATAGATGGGGAAACAGTGGAAACAGTGTCAGACTTTATTTTTCTGGGCTCCAAAATCACTGCAGATGGTGACTGCAGCCATGGAAGTAAAAGACACTTACTCCTTGGAAGGAAAGTTATGACCGACCTAGATAGCATATTGAAAGAGACATTACTTTGCCAACAAAGGTTCGTCTAGTCAAGGCTATGGTTTTTCCTGTGGTCATGTATGGATGTGAGAGTTGGACTGTGAAGAAAGCTGAACTCTGAAGAACTGATGGTTTTGAATGGTGGTGTTGGAGAAGACTCTTGAGAGTCCCTTGGACTGCAAGGAGATCCAACCAGTCCATTCTGAAGGAGATCAGTCCTGGGATTTCTTTGGAAGGAATGATGCTAAAGCTGAAACTTCAGTACTTTGAACACCTCATGTGAAGAGTTGACTCATTGGAAAAGACTCTGATGCTGGGAGGGATTGGGGGCAGGAGGAGAAGGGGACGACAGAGGATGAGATGGCTGGATGGCATCACTGACTTGATGAACGTGAGTCTAAGTGAGCTTTGGGAGATGGTGATGGACAGGGAGGCCTGGCATGCTGTGATTCATGGGGTCACAAAGAGTCGGACATGACTGAACAACTGAACTGAACTGACTGAACATCACTGAATTTGCTAGTGTAAGAATTTGTAGTGTAATTTGCTAGTGTAGGGCTTTCCATACATTTAAGGTAGATAGTTTTATTCAGTATTACTGAAGAAAAAATAAACACTTTCAGGGTTATTAAATAATTTGCTTAAGTCCACAAAGAATATCCAGGACTTAAAGCCAAGCTTTCAGGTTCTGATTGTTTCATCTTTCCATAACATGTACCCCTCTACAGTAAGTCCTAGGGAGTAGCTCATGGAGACACTCAGCTACAGGAGATGTTGAACATGAAATGCTCTTAAAACTTTCCACTTTTCTGTAACTGTGTTTCTCTTTTGCTTATCTCTTAGCCTCCATCTGTCAAACATTTTCTGCTAAGGTCTCCAGGGGGTCCAGCCAAGACCTCACTGCTCAGGGTCATCTGATAGATTGCATCTCTCAGAGTATTCATCTTTGGCAGTAGTTAAACTCTGACCACAGAACTCTAGACCACAGGTCTCTGAAATCATTTGAAGGGATCCATGAGATCAAAACTATTTCTATAGCTTATTTGCCTTTTTCACTATGGTTTATCTACAGTGATGGTGTAAAAGCAGTGATAGGTAAGCTACTGACATCTTAGTACAAAGCAAAGCATTGACACCAACATATATTAGTATTCACTGTACATTTTAGTGCCACAAGTTAACTGTTTTTTTTAGAAAAGGTCGGCTTCATTTAAGAGTGTCCTTGATGAAGCAATAAACATTTGATTAAATTTCAATCCTCGAGGGCAAGTTTTTTTTTTTTTTTTTTCCCTAATATTCTGGATGACAAAATGGCAAGGTCCCATAAAAAACTGCCTGCATACCAAAGTAGAATGATTTTCTTTAGAAAAAGCCCTTGTGTGATTAAGTTGTAAGCTGAACTAGCTGCTTCTTTATTAGTAACACATTTTTACCTGGCAGAATACCTGTCAGAATAACTGACAAACTCTGGCTATTCACACTTGGGTGTTTGACAGATATTTTTGTGAAAATGAGTCAAGTGAACTAAACAGTATTGTTGTCAATGATAAAATTAAAGATTTTAAGCGAAAACTAGAGTTTTTGAAAACTCAGAACCTGAGAGCTTGGCATCCTCTTAATTGTTAAAGACTTTTCTGATGAGATTGATGATGATATTAGTGACCATGATGTTCTGATATTGTATATTGAATTTGGAAGATCCTTATAAGTTAGCAACCAGTGTTTTTCAAATGATCAGTATATATATTGAATTATGAAATAAAGCAAAAGAGAAGATCCATTCAAATTACAACGTAAAACAATGGATTTTAATGGATCAGAATACAAAAGTTACTAATATGACAAACTCCATATTGCAGTGGCCTTTAAAAAAATGCAGGTTGCTAAGTTTTGGCATAGTATCAAAAAGAATATCCACAATTATCTGAAAGGACTATTAAAATACTCTGTTTCTTTCCAACTAAACCTGAGAGAGGTCAGATTCTCTTCAAGTGCTTCAACTAAACAGCACATTAAAATAGATGGAGTACAGAAGTAAATATGAGAACACGGCTATAATCAGATCAGTCAGACACTGAAGACATTTATGAAATGTAAAGCAATTCCACACTTCTCAGCAATGTTTTGTTTGGAAAATGTATTTTTCATAAAATATGTTATTTGTCAATACTTATCATGTTTGTTATTATTTAAAACACATTAAGAAATATTTTTCATGGCTGGCTGCATGAAATTAAAAGATGCTTGCTCCTTGGAAGAAAAGTTATGATCAACCTAGACAGCATATTAAAAGGCAGAGACATTACTTTGCCAACAAAGGTCCGCCTAATCAACGCTATGTTTTTTCCAGTAGTCATGTATGGATGTGAGAGTTGGACTATAAAGAAAGCTGAGCACTGAAGAATTGATGTTTTTGAACTGTGGTGTTAGGGAAGACTCTTGAGAGTCCCTGGACTGCAAGGAGATCCAACCAGTCCATCCCAAAGGAAATCAGTCCTGAATATTCATTGGAAGGACTGATGCTGAAGTTGAAACTCCAGTACTTTGGCCACCTGATGCGAAGTACTGACTCATTTGAAAAGACCCTGATGCTGAAAAAGATTGATTGCAGGAGGAGAAGGGGATGACAGGATGAGATGGTTGGATGGCATCACTGACTCAATGGACATGAGTTTGAGTAAACTCTGGGAGTTGGCAATGGACAGGGAGGCCTGGCATGCTGCAGTCCATGGGATCTCAAAGAGTCAGACACGGCTGAGCGACTAAACTGAACTAAACTGAAGAAATATTTTTAAATAACCTCATTTTTAATTTCTAACATTGTCTCTGTGTATACCCTACATAAACAAAAGTCTTTGGGTTTCTCAAAATTTTTTAAGAGTATAAAAGATTTCTGAGATCAAAATCTTAAAAAACTTGGTCTAGTATATTTGTTCTCCAGGTAACTTGTGTTTTTACTGCCTCCTTTTACTTTTTTTAATCCAAAGTAGAGAATTTTAGCAGTCTTTCAAATATGACTATGAACACAAGGGAAGTAGTTTTTATTAAAGAATGTTTTAATGCCTCACTGAAGCATCTTTTTCTGCAGAAGCATAAAATCATCCTTTGGAACAGGGCCTTCCTCATCCTCCACTTTTGAACTAAACCTCAGATGAGTAAAGAATCTGACAGGATTGGCCTGTTTCTCTTATAACTTCCAAAAAAGAGATGATAGAAAAGCTAGAGCTGGACTTATATCTACAAATAGAAAGAGACTTAGAGAACTCAGTCCCATTCATTTGCTTTGTAAATACAGTATTCGAAGCCCAAAAGTGCTGTGTGACTCCTACAAAGATACACGACAGTTTGGCACATCGCAAACTAGAGCCCAGGTTCCTTGACACTGTGTCTCTTTCTATTGTAATTCATATTTGCAAAATGACTTTTAAAAAATTGTATTTTTGCTTTTCTACATTATGATGGGGTTGACCTTAATCTCATCTCAATTTGATGATTTCACCCTTCACATGATTTCTTGTGGGTAGGATACGACACAATTACTGGTAGTACAGCATACATTCCAGAGCTATTGTTAACTTGAAGTGATGAGTAAGTACAGGATGACCTTTGCTAATCAAATATAGAAACAGAAGACGCTCCTAGATTGTGGGAGTATTTACGCACATCTACATGCCTACAGGTCTGCACAAGCTTTGGGAGTCCCCATGAGTCCACATCAGTGCTTAACTCAAGGAACTTGTGGCTTGACTTAACTTTTCTGTGTCCTTCCTTATTTCTGCCCCATGACGTGGTTGAGACTAAAACGTATTTTCTCTACAGAAGCTATGTCACATGCAGAAAGCTATGTTCCATATTACATGTTTGGAAGTCATACAATCTTTATCACTGAGAATATTTCAGGTGCTGAAGAGCAAACTAATTTAATTAAAATAAGAATAATCACACCAACTGGATTTCTTCATAAATAGGTTTATTTTTGCTGTCTTGTGACCATATATTAAGCCCATAACTTGGAACAAATTCTCACAGAAGCATGTAATTGATCATAAAGTAAATAAACAAGAAAGTATGAACAGAAATAAAGTATATATAAAGCCACAAATGAGGAAAAACAACTCAGAAGTGTATGTTCCAGTATTTATGAGGCCCTAGCAGCAGCCACGGAGAAGGCGATGGCACCCCACTCCAGTACTCTTGCCTGGAAAATCCCACAGATGGAGGAGCCTAGTAGGCTGCAGTCCATGGGGTCACTAAGAGTCAGACATGACTGAGTGACTTCCCTTTCACTTTTCACTTTCATGCATTGGAGAAGGAAATGGCAACCCACTCCAGTGTTCTTGCCTGGAGAATCCCAGAGACAGGGGAGCCTGGTGGGCTTCCATCTATGGGGTCACACAGAGTTGGACACGACTGAAGCGATTTAGCAGCAGCAGCAGCCATGCACACATGCAGCTGAATATAACCACCAAGGAATGGAGTATGCAGCACTATGTGATGTGAAGTTTAGACAACCACCTTTTTAGTTTTATTGGTCTGGACTATCCAATAGTTTAATTCAGAGACAGATTTGCTTTGAAAATCAAAAATACCAGTATCTGGTGTGTGTGTGGGTGAGGTGGTAGTGGGGTGTGTGGTATGTACACTAGAAAATAGCCAGCATGTCACCATATGGTCTCACAACTCAGTTATTTTGAAGAGTTGGGAAAAAAAATCTTGGAACATTCAGGTAGTCAAATGATCTTCTTACACTGCATCTGATAAATTACTTGATGCTATTGTGGGCTTAACCATATAAAAATAACTGGTGCCCCTCCTGCCTTTACTTGCCAACACACAAATACCCATAGAAACTCAATATTATCCTAGGATGAAAACCAACACATTTTCTCTAAGATTATTTGTATTACTTATATGGCCAAATTTTTTTTTTTTGATAAATATCCTTGGTTATTTTTAGTGATCGGCAAGCTCATTCTGTTCTCTGAAAGAATATTTTCTTCAGAGCTCTGCTATCTCTGTTCGATGGATTCCTCATACATTGGAAAGAGGCAATAACATTTTTTCCCCAAAGTAGAGTTTAATAAAGTTAGTATGTCTGGACTCTATTGTAAAGGTATCAATTATCCAAAAGATGAATGAGATTTTTTTTATAAGGCAGTCTCCTCTACAGCTAAAGATAGAATTATAGAAAGGCTTTGAGTATAAGTTGTTAATGTTTCTTTTAAAAATAAAAATTTTAAAGCCATGAGAATCTTTTTTTTTAAATTCAATTTAATTTTTTTACTTTACAATATTGTATTGGTTTTGCCATACATCAACATGCATCCACCACGGGTGTACACGTGTTCCCAATCCTGAACCCCCCTCCCACCTCCCTCCGCATACCATCCCTCTGGGTCATCCCAGTGCACCAGCCCCAAGCTTCCTGTATCCTGCATCGAACCTGGACTGGCTATCTTAATGAACACATTTTTTAATTATTTAGGACAAAGATGATAAATAGAAAAGCCTACTCTGATGATATGTTCTTTCCATGCTCATTTATCCGAACACCTCAGCAGAACTGCCAATAATTATATATGTCTATATTTAATATTAATTAAGATGTCTGACCTTTGGGCCAGAAAATGAAAAGAGCTGCTCCATTAGGCTGCTGCTTCAAAGGCTATGTTCTTTCAACCTATGATAGCATTGTTTTGGGTCTTTAAAACTCTCCAACACTTCAATAAACTTGAAGGTAAAAACAATGTTAAAATGAACTATAAAATTTTTATCCTTTGTCACTCACTCATTTGAGCATTTATTGTCCACTTACAGTGTGATAATTACTCTTTTAAGCATTGACATTGATATTTATTTATTGGCTGAGCTGCTAAGCAGGTGGGATCTTGGTTCCACAACCAGGGATCAAACCCAGATCCTGGCAGTGAAAGCCCTGAGTCCTAACCACTGGACCACCAGGGAATTCCCTGATACCTATATATGTATTTTTAAAAAGGTATGGCCTCTGCCTTTGAGAGGCTTACAGTCCATTAAAATTCAGAAGCCTCAGTGGCTAGGGAATTAGCTCCTCAGATGGCTTTGTCAGTGTCTGTGTGTGTGGTATTGTGAATTCTGCCTGGAATGTGTCTAGGGTCAGTTGGGAAGAGCAGGTTGAAGGAAGGTAAAGAGGACTGAACGCAATGCATTTATTTCAGTTTTACAAGGTCTGGCCCTCACAATGGTCTCCCCACTGTCTTTGCCCTAAAGTTGGTTAGAAGAAACCAAAAAGCAGGGAATAAAAGTACATTAAAAAAATAGCTACAAGAAAGAAATGCATAGCATAATTGCAGGAAGAGGCATTGTCAGGGCACAATTTGAGAAAATATAATTTCAGTCCTGAAGTGATTGCCTTCAGAAGAGCAAGACAACCTACCCATTAAAGATCTTTGACATGAGAAAAACTGAAGTCCTCTGAGGAGAGTTGAATGGTATCTGATATTTTGATTTACTGTTTGAAAGCCATTTTAACCATAGGAAACAGGTCCCAGAGTAGGCCTACCAAGGACTGGAGTATGACGATTACTAAATGGGAGAGTTGTGTGAATACTGGTCACTGATGTCATCTTGCTCTGAGCCCCTGCTGCATGGTAGCTTCCAGAACCTGGTGTATGTTTCTTCCTCCCAGCCCCCACCCTGGCCACCCCTTCCTTTGTCTTGTCAGTCATCCTTTATGCAATTGTTTAGGTAAAATGAGCTGCTTGGACACTCTCTCAAAGGATTCTGGATGTGGTAAGAACTCTGCTTGGATGATCGATCCTTATATGCTAAAATCCATATATGATTCATATATGATCAATCACATATATGCTAAAATCTTCGTGCAGTGACATCATAGGGCAAGAAACAGATAAACATGAAGATCCCCACTAAACTTCCAGTCCTTGCCTAAAATTAAGAGGATAGTGATAGCAGTGGTGGTGGCCAAGAAGAGAAAATGGGAAACAATGTTTTAAAAAGAAGAAAACATTTCTTGGAGAACACATGTTTATTCAAGGGAAGCTCAGTTTTCAGTTTGGATTCCAAGCAAAAAATTTCTCATTCCCCTGATGATTATGGAATAATCCTCAACACTCTGCCCTCATACAGCATTGCAACACAGAAGCCGTGTTCTTAGGGGCCTGGGGAGTCTGTGATCTGGGATCCCCATCTGCTGGGCTTTGGGGAATACAGAACTCTTTGAAATGTGAATTTTGTGTGTGTAATGTATATTTTGTACTGAAAAGGTTTATAGCTTTTATTAACAGCTCAAGAGACTCTCTGACTCCAAAAAGTTTAAAGTCGCTGTTGCTTATGAAGCACTCTTCATCAAAAAATACAGATACAAAGCAAAGATTCATTACAGCTAAAGACTGTGGCAATACCCCCCAACTAGACATTTTCAGAATACAATTTCTACAGAAATGTCTGGATTAAGAGAAGCTGCTCACAAGGTGACTTTTAAACAATACATGAGCAACTCCTTAGATTCATGAGCTCCTAAGCAGGAATTATTCATAGTTACCCACCAGCAACACACATGAGGGGCTTCCCAGGTGGCGCAGTGGTAAAGAATCCACCTGCCAGTGCAGGAGGTGCAAGAGATGTGCGCTTGATCCCTGGGTTGGGAAGATCCCCTGGAGAAGGACATGGCAGCCCACTCCAGTATTCTTGCCTGGAAAATTCCATGGACAGGGAAGCCTGGCGGGCTACAGTCCATGTGGTCACAAAGAGTTGGACACAACTTCTATCTGGGTGCTATTTCTCATTTATGTAAGGGACAAGAAAACCAGGTAAAATTCTACAAAATTCTTGCCCTAAATAATTATACCTAGAAAATATTTCTGTCATTTTAACCGAAAATATCATCCTTTGTATGCATGGCTGTTTTGCGGGAAATTACTTTCAATGAACTGGTTTAAAAATTAAAATATTAATGTGATATATTAAGGGAAAATATGTCAATATTTTAGTTGTGGATAGTATTATAGAAGTATAGTTTGTCACAGAAACTATCCACTTCCATCAAAATAGTCTAAGGAAACAGGTGTAGAATAGATTATATTCCATTTAAAACATTGCTTGCTTTATTGTTTTTAAATAGGCTTATGTGAAACTGTGCCTGCTGGGAAAAAATGAAATCCGAATGATTCATACACCCAAAGGTCATTGATCTAAAAATATAGGTCCTGTGAAATGGATAAACATATTCTACTTAGTGGAAGTCATCGAGTGAGAGGATTTTAGAATCCTTCCAAACCATTTAAGTCTCTGAGGTTGTTAATTAATTTATTAGGAACGGAGAAGACAGCCACTGTCTAGGGCAGTGTGTCCATGGGGAGCAGAGCAGATGAAAAGTGATCCTACTGAGGGGGGACAGAGATCAAGGGGCTTCCCTTCTCACAGAAGGAAGGGAGAAGCATCTGTGCTAAGGCACGGGAGAGCCAAGCCTTGCTACCTGGGGTTCTCTGTGAAGGTGGACTTGGCAGGTGATCAGGAAATGCTGTGGATGATGTGCTGGGAGGATGCACTTTTGGAGCAGAAAACCAACTGGTGGAAGTAGGCCAGCATGTGTTGCCATCAGGACAGCAAACATGGTCTCTAATGGGAATGAGAGAGTTGAGTGTTCCTCCTGTAGATGCTTCTACAGTTATTATGGACAAGGATGCTGCTGCTGAAGGAATGGGGGCTTCTTGTGCGGAGGGAGGTAACAAGAATGTGCCAGTTTGTCTTTTAAAAATTTTTACTTTGTAACTGAGCCCTAAGCAGGAGATGTTCTCTGATAAATATCAGAGCAAATACTAGGTATGTATTTCAGAGTTTGGATGGCTGCCTTGCTGTGGACGCTAGCAGGGTAAATCTCTTTTACAGGGATGCTTCATTGTGAGAAAACTGTCTTTGGATAATACCGCTTATTGGTGAATAAGTACACATAATAACATGGAGTTACTTCCTCAGGATTGGTTCCAAAACTCCTGTGGATACCAGAATACAAGACCTTTATGTAAAATGACCCCTGATATCCGGGGTTCCATATATGCGGATTCAACCAACCAAGGACTGTGAAAATGGAGGGCCGATAGTATATGTGTGGGTTTGCACACACACACTCGCGTACAAAGACCCACATGGAGATCTCACTTCACTGAGAAGTTTATTCACATTAAAATTGGGAAAATGACCTTCTCAAGTTCAAGCATGACCTGGTCCAGGGCTCAACACTAGTCTGACAAAAAATCCTATCATGTCATTGAAAAGATAACTGTGAAATATATATTTAAAATGTTATTATTTCTTTTGTAATAGAGTCTTTCCACAGGGTTGATATCTTAAGTCTATGAGGTAAATCTCCAATTAGTAGATGAGAATGTTGTGTATTATAGTAACTAATTTTCCCAATGTCATACAGTTAGTAAACTGCAGGGTAGGAAATTTAATTCAAGTCTTCTGAATCTAATAGTTTACTATGAGTATAACAAAATATTGATTTAGTAAAGTTTTATTTTTATAAATTCAGCAATTTTTAAGTAAAATTTTATCATCTCAAGTTAATATAAGTAAACTTGTATTTAGGTATTTAAACTTATATATAGGTATTTAAAATTCACCTCATTTTCTTAGGCACATAGAACAAAGGAAAACAACTATTTTAAAATTGATTTTATTTAAATTCTAGCCAAAGTTTTCTTTGCAAGACATGTGAGGTCTATGAAATTGCAGATGCCCAAAATAGCTTTTCATTTATGAAGACATAAATATAAAATATTTACAGTCACAAGTGTATATGTTCTCGCAGGTGTAATTGTGTTTATGAGTGTATGTTTCTGCTCCCTATGATACACTTAATCAGTCAATAGCACATCATCTCTGAGTTGTTAATATTACAGAACTTGTAATGAGTAGAATTCAAGAAATGCATTCTAACTGAGACTACCAGAGGATAATATCTGAAATACCTAATTAACAAATACAAATCTCTAAAATGCTCAGTAATAGGAAATTTGTCTTCAATGTTGAATTCTTTTAGTCTAAAAATGAGTCTAATTTAATTAGTTTTAGAATAAGCATCAGATCAGATCAGATCAGTCGCTCAGTCGTGTCCGACTCTTTGCGACCCCATGAATCGCAGCACGCCAGGCCTCCCTGTCTATCACCAACTCCCGGAGTTCACTGAGACTCACGTCCATCGAGTCAGTGATGCCATCCAGCCATCTCATCCTCTGTCGTCCCCTTCTCCTCCTGCCCCCAATCCCCTCCAGCATCAGAGTCTTTTCCAATGAGTCAACTCTTCGCATGAGGTGGCCAAAGTACTGGAGTTTCAGCTTTAGCATCATTCCTTCCAAAGAAATCCCAGGGCTGATCTCCTTCACAATGGACTGGTTGGATCTCCTTGCAGTCCAAGGGACTCTCAAGAGTCTTCTCCAACACCACAGTTTAAAAGCATCAATTCTTCAGTGCTCAGCCTTCTTCACAGTCCAACTCTCACATCCATACATGACCACAGGAAAAACCATAGCCTTGACTAGACGAACCTTTGTTGGCAAAGTAATGTCTCTGTTTTTCAATATGCTATCTAGGTTGATCATAACTTTCCTTCCAAGGAGTAAGTGTATTTTAATTTCATGGCTGCAGTCACCATCTGTAGTGATTTTTGAGCCCAGAAAAATAAAGTCTGACACTGTTTCCACTGTTTCCCCATCTATTTCCCATGAAGTGATGGGACCGGATGCCATGATCTTCGTTTTCTGAACGTTGAGCTTTAAGCCAACATTTTCACTCTCCTCTTTCACTTTCATCAAGAGGCTTTTGAGTTCCTCTTCACTTTCTGCCATAAGGGTGGTGTCATCTGCATATCTGAGGTTATTGATATTTCTCCCGGCAATCTTGATTCCAGCTTGTGTTTCTTCCAGTCCAGCGTTTCTCATGATGTACTCTGCATATAAAAATAAGCATAGAGATAACTTTGAATGTATTAAAGGAAACATTGCTTACATAATCATTGCTGTGAGTGGACTCCTTCAAGGTATACAGTCAATGGGAAAAGTGGACAAGTAAACCTGAATCTACTTATCTTTTGGTTCAGTGCTCTGTAAAGAGCCTTGGCAGCATGGGGGAAAGACATTCACACCCAATCATCTGTCATGAAAAGTTGTCTGATCTGGGTTGTGAAGTTGAGGGTTTCCTTCCTAGAGGAAAGAAGAAGGAGGGAAAAAGCTGTGACTGAGGCAGAGGGAAATATCATAGCTATCATGAAGGCATCATGGAGCCTGGTGAGTCTGGGGAAAACAAGTTGGTTATGGTCATATCATCGGTTGATCAATGAGGAGGAGCAGATGCTAGGTGATGTGGAAAGTAGACAGATCTAGTGTGCTAGGAGAAGGAATTTGAATTTATTTTCTATTTATGGGGAAGTAGGACAAAAGCTGATAATTCTCATCCAAATCTCTTTCTTTTGGGGTCATTCCCTCTCTCAGAACAGAGTGAGGCCATGTGACTGAGTTCTAGTGAATGGAAAGAGCAGAGATGGATGTCTGTCCTCTGGATGTGTCCAATCTCTCTTCTCGTAGAAGTGTTGGACATTATGTGTTGAAGGTGTGAAGACCTCTGTCAGCCTAATTGCTATCATTAGCACTTGATCTAAGCTATTATGTTACCAGTGCTTGGTCACTACAACGAGTTCTAGATATTACAGAAGTTTGGACAACCCTAAATAAACTGAGTACACTGGAATATTTCAATTTTGGAACTATAACTTTGGCCGCAAGGGGAGGGAATCATTTAGGAGACTACTATAATAGACTTGAGAACCTGGACTCAAAAAGACAAAGTGTTTATCTGATGGACAAAAAGTTTCCCACCCCAGCTGCTATCTCTTCCACCTGTCCCTTCCTCCTTCACTTCTTTTTAAATCTGGGAGATATGATGATATATAAATGCCACACAAAAAGTCAATGGCAGTTAAGATAAATGGAAAACTTACAAACTCAAGATCTTTAGCAGGTAAATTTGTAAGAGCTTGTGATCGATTTGATATGGTAGATGAATTACACAAAGACAGCTAGAATGAGGGTTTCCCTGGTGGTCCAGTGGTTAAAAATCTGTCTGCCAATGCAGGGGACATGGGTTTGATCCCTGGTCTGGGAAGATCTCACATGCCTCAGGGCAACTAAATTCATGCTCTGCAACAAGAGAAGCTACTGCAATGAGAAGCCTGTGCACCACAATGAAGAGTAGCCCCTGTTCACTGTGGGTAGAGAAAGCCCAAGTGAAGCAATGAAGACCCAGAGTAGTCAAAAATAAATACATGAAAGAAATAAAGAAAGAAATCTATATGACCCACAAGTATGGCTCATGTAAGTGATTAGATACCATGTAGGAAATTTAGAAAAGGAACATGACTAAGGAACAGTAAATAAATATTAAGCACATTGACTTTGATTTGGCTGTAAACCACTGAATAACTGAGGAAGACATGTCTAAAAGGTAAGTCAGTTTGGAGTTTAGCCAAGAGGTCTGGGCTGTTGATAACTTTGCATGGTCACGTTTGTGTGAAGCAATGAAAACTGGGTGAGGGAATGGCACAAGCCCTCGAGCTGGTGATGGAAAAATTTTGATTTAAAGATGGACAGAAGGAAAACAGATGCCCTCAGGGAGTAAAAGGAGTGGCCAGAGGGATGGGATAAAAAACAAAATAGCAGGGGATGAATCACCAAATCTAAAGCAAAAGAGCATTTCAAGTTCCAAAATTCCAAAAGCAATTCGGATAAGGACAAAAAATAATTCATTAGATAATGCATCAAGAAGGTCATTGTTGACTTTACAAAGAGCAGTTGGCAAGAAATGCTGGTGACAGAAGTCTGATCCCAGTAGACTAGGCCATGGCTGGATGAAGGACAGCACAGGACAGACAGCGCTCCCCTCCCCCCGAAAAGCTGATGACTGGATGATAACCATAGAGGGAGGTCAAGTCAAGACAGAGATTAGTGTTTTTTCGCTTTGAATGGAGAAGCCTTTATCATATTTACACTGCAAAAGATAAGAACAGTTCTGCAGATCTGGAAGGAGAGATGACACATGATTGAAGTCTCTAAGGCCAGGCCGGAGAAAGTATGTAGCTTTGACTTGGGCGGAAGTGTTCCTTCTCCATCTACTGAGGGGAGGGAAAGTAAGAACTGAAGTTTATGCACATTATGTAGCAAGACTTTCAAGAGGAGCCTCCTTTGAAGGTATCTCTGGGATAAAATAAAATGAATAAAGTGAAAATTAAATGATACAGAAAAGGAAACTGTGAGAGAGAAGTGATGGGGTGGTAGGTCTGGACATTCTGGTCATAATTTGAGAGAACATTCTGGTCATAATTTGAAAGAAAGCACACTGGCAAGGGCATAATGGAGTTTGCTGGGTTGCCCTGAGGACTCTGATGCAGCTGGACACCATGGCTTTGTAAGGGCACCTACTCTTGTGTGATTTTCTCCAGGCAGCAGGATAGCTGGAGACATACTACTGAACACCCAAGGTAATAGTTTCAATCCAGAGTGAGGTTTCCAGGGCTTTTTAGATGAATAAACAAGGCAGCAGAAGAGGCAAGTAATGGTGAGTGGAATCTCTGCTAAAATGTTGTGTCCAACTCTTTGCCACCCCACTGACTATAGCCTGCAAGCCCCCTCTGTTCAAGGGATTTCTCAGGCAAGAATACTGGAATGGGCTGCCATTTCTTTCTCTAGGGGACTTTCCTAACCCAGGGACCGAATCTGCATCTTCTGTGTCTCCTGCATTGGCAGACAAATTCTTTACCACTGGAAAGCCTTGTAGTTTATAATGTTGGCTAGTAATTTGCTTTAGATTGTGTTACACATAGTGTGGACATAATGGGTTGGCACACAGTGTGGAAATGCAGTACCAGAGGGGACAAAATAAAAGCTTGTTTTAATCACTGACTTTTAGTCCATAAAATTTTATTTGAAGCATAAAGGATTTGCCAATGTATTTTATTGCAGCAGTCTTTAAGTGGGCATTTGGTACTGCCCTAAACTCAGAGTTATGTGTCTAACAACTTCTCCAAAGATGACAGTAATTCCATCCTGATGTGCTGGTTTGCCTTCCTATAAAAACAGCCTAAGTTCCTGAACTTGAAATGGTGATAACATATTTTTGCTTTTCACATGTCATGGGTTTTATTTAGCTTCATCTTGCTCTCAGGAAAGGACAGAGTACCCAAGGGAATACATATCTTTTTGAAAAATTTTCTCTTGGCTTTCTTAGCTGACCTACTGCTCATGATGCAAAATCATCCTATCTGATATAAAATTGTCAGAGTGTAAAATGTCATGATAGAAAGGAGCATGGTGCTAAATTTAAACTGGAAAAGGACTTTATCATCGAAGAGAGATTCTATTTTGTGCTCTTAGTAATAACGGGGAGTGACACGTCTTTGCCACTAGCTGGCTTTTCTGTGTTGCTTCTGTTGCCAATAGCCACACTGCTCTATGGTGATCTTAATGGATGGTGACACATATTGTTGATTATGTTGACATAAATTCTTCTAACGCCCCTTCTTTATGAATAGAAGATGGGGTGGGGATGTTTCTTGTTGTTTTAACTATGTGCCAAACCAAATATCACTTATATTCTTAATGATTTATGTTAGAGTCTATTCACTTGCATGGTATGACTGTTTAGTGTTTCGTGTGTTTATAAATCTCTTAGTTGGATATACCTATGTGTATATGCACATCGGTTTGTGTTCTTTGCAGCTAAAGTCCTAACATTAACTAATTATTTACCACAGTCAATAAAAATAACTGAGCAGTTATTGAGCACTGCTGGACCAGTTGCATCACTAAGTCAGATGCATACGATAGAAACACATTTCAACTTTATTGACATGGAAGCTAAGGCTCGGTCACCTCTCAAAGTAGGTATATTAGGTTCAGAGCTGACCCTAAAATCCACGTTTTAAACATGTACTCAATTATTCTTCTTAAATTGTTCTCAAACTAGCTGGTAGGATTGACTGCAGATAATTGAGCAAAGAAAATGACTCCCTTTCCCCAAGTTGTATATATTTGAATTTTGTAATCTGTGATATTAGGTAACAAAACTTGGTTAACACTTGCCTGCACCAAATTATACAGTTAACCTTGCCTTGGGGAAAATAGCTGTAAGTGCAAGTATAATTTAAAGCTATGTTCTTCTCATTTTTATTTATTTATTATTTCTTGTTGGCTGCCCTGGGTCTTGGTTGCTGCGTGAGGACTTTCTTTATTGCAGCGAGCGGGGTCCGCTCCCTAGTTGTGGTATGTGGTCTTCTCACCGTGGGGCTTCCTTGTTGCAGAGCCCAGCCTCCGTAGCCATGGTGCCTGGCCTTAGTCGCCCTGTTGCATGTGGAGTCTTCCAGATCAGGAATCGAAACTATGTTCTCTGCATTGGCAGGTGGATTCTTTACTACTGGACCGCCAAGGAAGTCCTCTCATTTTTAAATAGATTATTTAATTTAGTTATATGCATCATCTTCATTTGCCTTTTATTTATGATGCATGGTCAAAGATTAAAGAATTTACATGAGAATCAAAAGTCAACAATAATTTAATATTGTCTAGTCAGTTTAACTGTTATGTTGAAGGCTATTGTGTGGGGTTTTAAGATCTTCAAGAGAAGTTACTTTCTAAAAGGGAAATAACGGTAAGAAATAATGCCTACGCTATCAGGTTGATAAAGGGAAATGTTCCCCAGTATACTATGATTTTAAACTATATACTAATTAAGATTTGGAAATGTAGAAAAATAAGGTGATTTAGTTTATAGCCTTCTGACTGGAATGTCTAGGGACATCAGTCAGAAACAATGTTCTGCAAAAAAGAAGAAAAACACTTTTTTCATATGAGGCACTGGACATGTTTGGGTTTTGTTGTTGATTTCATTATCTCAAAGTTCTGTGAACACGATATTATTGCTCCCATTTTAGGTGAGGAAATTGAGGTTTGAAAAGATTTTGTTCAAATTACAGAGCAATAACATAATTTGACTCTAAGGTCATGTTTTCAATCCCATGTCCGTGCTACCTTCCATGGATTATATAAAAATTAAAAAAAAACATTTATTGAAATATAGTTGATTTACAATGTTATGTTAGTTTCCAGTGCATAGCAAAGTGATTCCATTATACATATATATATATATTTATTATTTTTCAGTCTTTTCTTCCATGTAAGTTATTATAGAATATTGAATAGAGTTTCCTGTGCTATTCAATAGGTCCCTGTCATTTATTTATTTTACATACAGTAGTTAGTGTATGTATGTTACTCCCAAGCTCCTAATTTTATCCTAAAATTTACCTTGTTATCATGGATTTGAGAAGTCATGACAGAGCTTTGATTACCAAGCTCATCAAAATCTATATCAGTAAGGATTTTTATTGTGCTTTCAGAGCTTTCCTATCAAAAAGTGTTTTAGTTTGTTTAGTAGTCGTACCCTTGTCACCTTAAAAGTGTTTGCATATATTTTGATGAACCTGATAAAAATTGCTCTTTCATAATTCCATGGTAACAAAGTAATTTTTGATAATTTCATTATCTACTCTCCTTATTAGATGAAGGATGCATGAATCATTTATAAGAGTAAGAATTGGGATTGGATTTATCTAACAATGTTTTATGAATGTGGATCAAACACGGTGGTTTTTCTTTGCCTATTGCCCCTTTGTTAGACGACAATATGTTTCTTTACCACAAAGCTAAACACCACCTTCTAAACCACTGTGACCATCAAGGATCGCACTGCCCTGTAAGGCTAACTTGCACTGGTCCTTTGACCTTTAACTTCTCTGTCTTTTTAACTCAACGGGTCACATAAATAAATATTGAAAATAGGTTATCATTCATTTTTGTTGGTCAAAAACCAGCTCGAAGGTGTGTGAGAAAGAAGAGTGTGGAGAATTATGCTTGAAGTCAGAGGAACAGGAATCAAACTGTGCCGGACGTGGGTCTCTTCAGATTCAGTTATTTTAGTCATCAGCTCCTCTGAACCAGAATGTCCCAGGACACTGTGAGAAGTTCTTGCTTCTCCACCTAAACGTGTTATTATAGGAACTGAGTATCCTTTAAAAATTGTCATTGAATTTCCTGTTGAAAGTTGACAAATTCCATAAAAAGTATTAAATGCTCTTGCTTATCAAAGTGCCCATTCCTCTGCTAGACAAAATAAGTCTCCAACTCAAATAAAGTTTGAGATGACATTGAAGAGAACTTTTCTAAAATGACCTTAATGATGTGTGGCATTGATTTACTTTCATTCTCCAATTATAAATAAATTGCAAATTTTTTCTCGATAATGGAAGGAAAATAGTAAAGAAAAACAACTGAGTTATACATGCTGGTCCATTTTTATTTCATTTAAGCTGCTGCTGCTAAGTCACTTTAGTTGTGTCTGACTCTGTGCGACCCCATAGATGGCAGCCCACCAAGCTTCCCCGTCCCTGGGATTCTCCAGGCAAGAATACTGGAGTGGGTCGCCATTTCCTTTTCCAATGCATGAAAGTGAAAAGTGAAAGTGAAGTCGCTCAGTCGTGTCCGACTCTTATCTACCCCATGGACTGCAGCCCAACATGCTCCTCCATCCATGGGATTTTCCAGGCAAAAGTACTGGAGTGGGGTGCCATTGCCTTCTCCATTTAATGAAGGGCAAATTGGATGGAAAGCAGAGTAAGTTTCTTAAGAATTATCATCCCTAAAGTGACAAGACAGAGTATTTTCACTCTGATCATCATTATGGTCTCTGCTGCAGGGAAGGCTGCAGTGCATCCTGGTGAGAACTCACCAGCTCCTGCACATGCTCACTGTATCATCCTGGCTACGTTTCTTTTAACATCTCTATGCCTCACTCTCCTTGTCTGTCAGCAAGAAAAATACCAGAGATGCGATTTTTATATGAATAAACGTTACGGGTTAAATGTTTGCGTTATTGATGTATTGGACCCCATCCCCCTAAGTGAATGTCTTAGGGTATGGGGCTGTTGGGAGGTGATTAGGGTTAGGTGAGGTCTTGAGGATGAAGCTCTCAGGAATGGCATCAGTGCCTTTCTGTTAGGACAGACGAAGAGAGTTGAATTCTTCACTTTCTGCCGTGGGAGGTTAGGAGGAGTCCATCTGTGATCTGGAAGAGGGCCCTCACACAACTCAACCACACTGGCTCTGTGACTGCGGTTTATAAGGCACACAGCTATGCACTTTGTTACAGCGAGCCAAAACTTAACTAAGACAAATGTTTTAGTGTCCTGAATGTGCTCAGGACAGCGCTTGGTGCAGAAGGACTGTGCACTGAGTGTGAGATTTTAGCAGCTTTGTTGTTGTTGTTTTTTTCTTAGTAGCTAAGTTGTGTCTGACTCCTTCTGCGATCTCACGGACTGTAGCCCACCAAGTTCCTCTGTCCAGGAAATTCTCCAGGCAAGAATACTGGAATGGGTAGCCATTCCCTTCTTCAGGGGATCTTCCCAGCCAGGGCTCGAACCAGAGTCTCCTGCACTGGCAGATGGATTCTTTACCACCGAGCCACCAGGAAAGTCCATTAATAACTTTTTATCAATAGCAGCTTTACTTCACTGGGAAAAGTACAGAATTTGCCTTTCATTTCCACTTGTCTAGTCATACCATTTTCCTGGAATCAAGTGAGATAAGATGAGTTTTTGTTGTGGTTCCATTTTGCTCAAATCATCTCCTCTGCTGGCCACACCCTCTCTAGCCTCAACGGCCCCCCTCCCCTCTACTTCCCTGTGAGGCTGTTACCTCACTTTTCCAAAGACCACTTCAAACACACCTCCTCTGTGTCATTCTCACTATTGCTTATTGCAAGGTTGTGTTAGTTTCTGTGTTGCTGTAACAAATTGCTAGGAAGTTGGTGGCTTAAGACAACAGAAATTTACCTTCTTACAGTTCTGCAGGCCAGAAGTTCAAAATCAAGGTGTCAGGAAAACTGTGCTCCTTCCAGAAGCTCCAGGGAGAATAAGTCCCTGGTTCAAGAGCTTCTGGTGGTCCTGGTGTTCTGAGGGTCATAGCAGCATGTCTCCAGTCTTCAAGACCAGTATCTTCAAGTCTCTCTCTGTTGGTCATCACATTAGCTCTCTCTTCCTCTGTGTAATCTCCCTCTGGTTCTCACTTGTGATGGTTGAAGACCCACTCACTTAGTTCAAGATAATCTCCCCAAATCGAGATTGTTGGCTTAATCACTTCTGCAAGGCCCTTCTTCCTGGTAAGGCAAGGTTTACACATTCCATTGATCAGTATCTGGTATTTTTATTTTGGGTGGCCATTTTTTGGACTACTGCATAGTGATCCCTTCTTTGAATATGCAAATGTGTTGATATTTTTCTAATAGCACTAATATCATTAAGAAATAATTATATGTCTCACATGTGTAGTTACCTGTTGCCTTGTTTTTGATGTATTCTAAATCTGCTTTTATTATATTCAAGTGCTAGGCCTTAGGTTTGCCAAACCAAGAAGACCAGATTCTTACATGCAAAGAGCTTGTAGCCTAGTTGGAGAGATGGACAAGTGAAGAAATAATTGCAAACAAATGTGAGGGTGCTAAATACGCAGAAAAATCAGAGAGCGGCAGTCCCCTGGGGTCATGTACCTGTTCAGAGCATGTGGGCCTAAAATTGCTTCGAATATAGAGGTTATATCCAATTCATATATTTCTGAACACTAATTATTAGAATCTTGATTGAGGACTTTCAATATTACTAACCTGAAATGTGCACGATATGTAATTAAAAACCTTTTAGTGACTGTGACCCTAATTCTTTGAGGTATTATGCAGAATAAAGGCCTCTACACTGTCTCCTTTTCTTTAAAAACATAATTCCATTTGACTACAATTTCTTGTTCTTTGCTAAGATGATAGGGAAGCATCTTATATCTTGGTCTATTGACTTATTTATCTCCCTCCATTTTGAAATAATTGCATCCTCAAAGGAAAGTAGGATTGTCTTACAATCTCTGCTCAACCTTCTGAACTAACCCTTAAGTTAATATCTAAGTGGCATGAAAGAGCTTTGATCTCTTCATTCTGATCCTCTGGTGATTGGCCCTCTGATGTGGAGGAATAAGTGTAGTTGCTCCTCTCATGATCCACCTTTTAGGATTTTTTTCCTCCAAGGGCCTCAAGGACATTGACTTTAGGTCAGAAGTGTTGCAGAGTTATGAAAGTTACAGTCTGGTTACAACTACATGTTCACTTATGACAATTTTTTCTTCCAATAATTTATTCCCACCTGTGTAAACAACAAGGATGATCTTTTTATTTGTGTGGTTTAGTCTTAATAGAATTATTACATCCTGATTTTTATTACATTTTATAATACTTCTACTCCCTTCACTCAAAAGCATCTTCTGTTCTGTGTGTCTCCCTGATAAAAAATTCTCACTTTAGCCTAGATAACCATAACTACAGTAAACTGGCTTGTTTGAACATACAGAAAAATTTTCTATGACATTTAGTAAAGAGAGTAAAGAAGACTTTATTCAAGAGGGGCTCCTGAACTAGACAGCAGGCTCAGCTTCTGAATAAAGAAAAGTAGGAATTCATAGCCAGGAAACAGGGTGAGGGGTAATGAGCAGAAAATCACTAAAGGGAAGCAGGAAATTCTGGGGGGATGAACCAGCCTGAAAGGATTCCTGCTGAAGGTGGGTTAGAGTGATCAGCTGTCCAAGGTGGGGATGAGGAATTTGATCTGACATGTAGGGTGGTCAGATATCAACAGTGGATGATTCTGGCTGAACTGACCTAGTGGGATCCTTGCTAAAATTGGACCCTACAAGGATGGAGACAGGAGCCCCAGGGAGACTTTGGGTGAGCAGACATCTCAGAGGGGTAAGATGAGAATTTGATCCAAAAGAGACTGTCTTTTCTGAACATTCATGAGGACATTAAAAATATATGAGAAAATCTTTCACCATCCCATCCTGGAAGGTAACTTATGCCTGCAGATACTATGTGTTTCATGCACTGCAGGCAGCAGTTATTGCCATTCTTGAGTTAGATATAAGGACACTGAGGTTCATATTTGTAATTTATAAATATATGACATCATTAGGGCTTCCCCAGTGGCTCAACAGTAAAGAATCCACCTGCAATGCTGGAGATGCAGGAGACATGGGTTCAATGTCCGGGTGGGGAAGATTCCCTGGAGGAGGGCATGGCAACCCACTCCAGTATTTCTGCCTGAAGAATCCCATGGACAGAGGAGCCTAGTGGGCTACAGTCCACAGGATCATGAAGAGTTGGACACGATAGAAGTGACTGAGTACAGCATGTGACATCATTACTTTCTGGTAAATATATGTAAAGTAACATTTAAGTGAAACAACAACAACAAAAAAGAACACTGGGGCTCAGAAAAGCTAGGTAGACTTTCCAAGACCCAACAGCTAGGCAGTGCTGAAATGAACTAGTTTAGGATGACCTGGGATCACAGTGCATAATTACAATGGAGAAACTGGGAGTTGGAGAAGGTAACCACATGGAGCAGGTCATCTGCTGTGATGGAAGGGACCTGGGGCTACAGTGGTCTGGCTCCACCCTCTTCCTGCCCCCAGCTTCCTACAACAACTTCCACTGGCCTAATCCATCAGGAAGGTAGGGGACAAGGGAGCTTTTCGATGCAGTCCACATGGGACATGGCCCAGAGTGGAGAAGAGGGAGCTGATATAGGGGAGCAAACAGGAGTTATCCATTTGAGGGGTGACAAAGTTAGGGTAACCTGTGTTCTGGGTTCAGTGTTTGTATGTTAAAGCCCTCATATCAGTAGCTCAGGATGTGGCCATATTGGGAGACAGATGTTTAAAGAGGCAAACTATTTTTAAGAATGTGGCGATTAGGTTGGACCTAATCTAATTTGACTGGTATCCTCAGAAGAACTTTGAACACAGATAAGAATAAAGGGATTATGACATGAAGATTCAGGGGGAAGATAGCCATTTGCACACTGTGGAGAGAGGCCTGGAGCAGGTCTTTCCCTGATGGCCCAAGGTAGGAGCCAACTGCGATGCCTCAATCTCAGACTCCAGGCTGTGATAAAGGGAAGTTATTCTGTTTACTTCACTCAGGCTGTGGTACTTTGCTGTATCAGTCCTCAGTTCAGTTCAATTCAGTTCAGTCACTCAGTCACGTCCAACTCTTTGCGACCCCATGATTCACAGCACGCCAGGCCTCCCTGTCCATCACCAACTCCCAGAGTTCACACAGACTCATGTTCATCAAGTCAGTGATGCCATCAAGCCATCTCATCCTCTGCCATCCCCTTCTGCCCTTGCCCCCAATCTCTCCCAGCATCAGAGTCTGTTCCAATGAGTCAACTATTTGCATGAGGTGGCCAAAGTCCTGGAGTTTCAGCTTTAGCATCATTCCTTCCAAAGAAATCCCAGGGCTGATCTCCTTCAGAATGGACTGGTTGGATCTCCTTGCAGTCCAAGGGACTCTCAAGAGTCTTCTCCAACACCACAGTTCAAAAGCATCAATTCTTGGCACTCAGCCTTCTTCACAGTCCAACTCTCACATCCATACATGACCACTGGAAAAACCATAGCCTTGACTAGACGGACCTTTGTTGGCAAAGTAATGTCTCTGCTTTTGAATATGCTATCCAGGTTGGCCATAACTTTCCTTCCAAGGAGTAAGCGTCTTTTAATTTCATGGCTGCAGTCACCATCTGCAGTGATTTTGGAGCCCCCCAAAATAAAGTCTGACACTGTTTCTACTGTTTCCCCATCTATTTCCCATGAAGTGATGGGACCGGATGCCATGATCTTCATTTTCTAAATGTTGAGTTTTAAGCCAACTTTTTCACTCTCCTCTTTCACTTTCACCAAGAGGCTTTTTAGTTCCTCTTCACTTTCTGCCATAAGGGTGGTGTCATCTGCATATCTGAGGTTATTGATATTTCTCCTGGCAATCTTGATTCAAGCTTGTGCTTCTTCCAGCCCAGCGTTTCTCATAAGTACTCTGCATAGAAGTTAAATAAGCAGGGTGATAATATACAGCCTTGATGTACTCCTTTTCCTATTTGGAACCAGTCTGTTGTTCCATGTCCAGTTCTAACTATTGGTTCCTGACCTGCATATAGGTTTCTCAAGAGGCAGGTCAGGTGGTCTGGTATTCCCATCTCTTTCAGAATTTTCCACAGTTTATTGTGGTCCACACAGTCAGTCAACAACACAAGAGAAGACTCTACACATGGACATCACCAGATGGTCAACACCGAAATCAGATTGATTATATTCTTTGCAGCCAAAGATGGAGAAGCTCTATACAGTCAGCAAAAACAAGACCAGGAGCTAACTGTGGCTCAGATTGTGAACTCCTTATTGCCAAATTCAGACTTAAATTGAAGAAAGTAGGGAAAACCACTAGACCATTCAGGTATGACCTAAATCAAATCCCTTATGATAACACAGTGGAAGTGAGAAATAGATTTATGGGACTAGATCTGATAGATAGAGTGCCTGATGAACTATGGATGGAGGTTCATGACATTGTACAGGAGACAGGGATCAAGACCATCCCCATGGAAAAGAAATGCAAAAAAAGCAAAATGGCTGTTTGGGGAGGCCTTACAAATAGCTGTGAAAAGAAGAGAAGTGAAAAGCAAAGGAGAAAAGGAAAGATATAAGCATCTGAATGCAGAGTTCCAAAGAATAGCAAGAAGAGATTAGAAAGCCTTTTTAAGCAATCAATGCAAAGAAATAGAGGAAAACAACAGAATGGGAAAGACTAGAGAGCTCTTCAAGGAAATTAGAGATACCAAGGGAACATTTCATGCAAGGATGGGCTCGATAAAGGACAGAAATGGTATGGACCTAACAGAAGCAGAAGATATTAAGAAGAGATGGCAAGAATACACAGAAGAACTGTACAAAAAAGATCTTCATGGCCCAGATAATCACGATGATGTGATCACTCACCTAGAGCCAGACATCCTGGAATATGAAGTCAAGTGGGCCTTAGAAAGCATCCCTATGAACAAAGCTAGTGGAGGTGATGGAATTCCAGTTGAGCCCTTTCAAATCCTGAAAGAGGATGCTGTGAAAGTGCTGCACTCAATATGGCAGCAAATTTAGAAAACTCAGCAGTGGCCACAGGACTGGAAAAGGTCAGTTTTCATTCCAATCCTAAAGAAAGGCAAATGCCAAAGAATGCTCAAACTACTGCACAATTGCACTCATCTCACACGCCAGTAAAGTAATGCTCAAAATTCTCCAAGGCAGGCTTCAGCAATACATGAACTGTGAACTTCCAGATGTACATGCTGGTTTTAGAAAAGGCAGAGGAACCAGAGATCAAATTGACAACATCCACTGGATCATCAAAAAAGCAAGAGAGTTCCCGAAAAACACCTATTTCTGCTTTATTGACTATGCCAATCAGAATGGCCACCATTAAAAAAATCTACAAACAGTAAATGCTGGGGAGGATGTGGAGAAATGGGAACCTTCTTTCACAGTTGGTGGGAATATAAATTGATACAGGTGCTATGGAGAATAGAAAGGATATTCCTTAAAAAAATAGGACTAGAACTACCATATGACACAGCAATCCTACTACTGGGCATATACCCTGAGAAAACCATAATTGAAAAAGACACATGTACCCCAAGTTTCATAGCAGCACTATTTACAATAGCTAGGACATGGAAGCAACTTAGATGTCCACCAATAGATAAATGGATAAAGAAGATGTGGTACATATATACAATGGAATACTGCGTGTGTGCTAAGTTACTTCAGTTGTGTTTGACTCTTTATCATCCTTATGGATTGTAGCCTGCTATGCTCCTCTGTCCATGGGATTCTCCAGGTAAGAATAATGGAGTGGGTTGCTATGCCCTCCTCTAGGGGATCTTCCCAACTCAGGGTTTGAACCTTCTCTTCTTATGTCTCCTGCATTGGCAGGCAGGTTCTTTATTGCTTGTCCCACCTGGGAAATCCACAATGGAATATTACTCTGCCATAAAAAAGAACAAATCTGAGTCAGTTCTACTGAAGTGGATGAACCTAGAGCCTATACAAGCTGAAGAAACCTATACAGAGTGAAGTAAGTCAGAAAAACAAATAATGTATATTAATGCATATATATGGAATCTAGAAAACTGTTATTGATGAACCTATTTGCAGGGAAGGATGGAGACTCAGATGTACAGAATTGACCTGTGGATGCAGTGGGGAAGGAGAGAGGGGGATGAGTGGAGAAAGCAGCATCGGCATATATACACTACCATATGTAAAATAGATAGCTTGTGAGAAGTTGCTGTATAACACAGAGAGCCCAGCCTAACACTCTGCGATGCTCTAGAGGGGTGGGAGTGGGGAAAGGAAGGGAGACTCCACAGGGAGGTGATATATGTTTAACTATGGCTGATTTCCATTGTGGTACATCAGAAATCAACACAACATTGTAACGCAATTTTCCCCAATTAAAAGTAAATTAAAAAAATAAGTGAAAGTTGCCCAGTCATGTCCACCCATTTGCGACCCTATGGACTATACAGTCAGTAGAATTCTTCAGTCCAGAACACTGGAGTGGGTAGCCTTTCCCTTCTCTAGGGGATCTTCCCAACCCAGGGATTGAACCCAGGTCTCCTGCATTGCAGGTGGGTTCTTTACCAGCTGAGCCACAAGGGAAGCCTAAAATTAAGAATTAAAAAAAAAAAAAGGAAAGAAAAAGAAAAATGCTAAATCCCTTAACTTGGGATATCTGTTTTTTTTTTTTTAATTTACAATAATTTTTTGATATTCAGACTACCTGCCTTTTGTTGCAAAACTTCTATATAACCTGGCTCCTCCCCTCCCCTCCTCAGAGCAGTTCTCTCAGGGTTGCTTGAGGTGCTGTCTCCTGGACTTGAAGTCTCAAACATTCCCATTGAATAAAATGTAACCCTCAACTTTAAGATTGTGAGTATTTTTAAGTCCACATCTCTTTGCCTTCAAACAATGATTTATTAGCTCTAGAAACACCACTGTCATCACTCTCCTGTCTCTCACCATGCTTATTGATAGTCCTTAGTGAAAGCTCTAATCAGCTTTTGTATGCACCTCCTACAGGTAAAGGTAAACTTTCAAAGGCAAGTGGTCTATTCAAATATGTTACTATAATTAATTTCTTCCACCATGAACTGGCCACCTGAACCATAGTTTATTAAACACTAACTAGTTCAACACAATATAATTGAATATTTTTAATATAGGAATAATAAAAATGATGTATCCCTCTTACTGGCAAATCCTTGGTTTAATAAACATAAAGACAAAGTAGAGCACAATTTTGAGAGCTTGTATCTAGCATTTAATATTTTGTTTATATGAATGAACTTCTTTATAAATTTGTCTTTCCTTGAAGTTCAGCTCCATATTTAGAGTTAAGGAAGTAAACTGAGATAGGTGTTATGACTGGAAACTAGATGACTTACAATTTTACTATTTAGAAATGCTCTCTGTTCTAAACTAATTTTTAATATGATGCTTTATGAAGATGAAAATAAGAGTGGTACTCAGGTAGATATGCCCCAAAGCAGAGCTGTGTAAACATTTCCCTGATGTTGGCTCTGGGAGCATTGACTTTATTCTAAACATTCAAGTTTGGCATTACTGAGGATGGCTGGAAAGGCTAGAAGTTCTCAGAATGTGGTTTCAGATTTCACTTCTCATTTATCTCAAAGTGAAACCAAACATTGCAGAACATGCTCTCACAAATAGACCTTTTAACATTTTGAATTAAAAACGTGCAACCTGAGGCTAGAAACTGGTTTTGAAATACTTGTCCCAGAAAAATCAATTGCTTATTTTCAGTTAAAATCTAGAAACAGTTTAAAGTGGAAAAGTTTAAGCTCCATTACAAGAATCAGAGTTTTCTATGTAATTAATTGTCAATCTTTACTGTTACATTAATGAAATCATTTCCCTAAAGTATAAGGAAGTATAAAGACTTCTATCTATGGATGCCAAGAATAGACCTGTATGGTCCAAAATAAAAAATAAATACAATTATCATTTAATGCATCAGTCCCTTTCAAACTTGTCATTTTCATTTGTGGTATCAAAGATAGAATACTCATAGTTTTTTTTTTTTTTAATCTACCTATGTAACAATCACAATGGAATCAGCCTGGTAATTCAGAAATTGCTATCAATGTTACAATAGCTTTTTCAACATTTAATCATGCCTTTGAACTTTACACAGGTGACTTCAAATTGTTTTAAAAATTAAAACCTTTTTTTGTTTGTTTGTTTGTTTAAAAGAAAAATTCAGGAGGCAAATGGTAGACATACAATACAAATGACCTTTTGGGAAGTTTTAGCTCAAATGGAGAAATAGTAAAATGAGTGGTGGTTGGTGGAGAAAGTGGGATCAAAATAAGATTTTACTTTTTTTTTTTTTGAAGATGAGAGAAGTAATACGTGCTTGTATGCTCTTGGAAATACTTCAATAGAGGGAGAAAATTTGGGGAAGCAGAAAATAGCAGGAAGATTGCTGGTGAATAAACTTAGTACACACATGGAGGAATGAAATTTAGATAAAAACACTGGTAGTTCAGTGAAGGCAAAGCTTATAGGACAGTGCTGGTGAGTGGAAGATATGAAAAGGGACTCTGGAGATTCTTTTCTGATGGCTTCGGTTTTGTCAGTAACAGAGAATGAAGGTTCCGGACTGGGAGTGATGAAGAAGGAAGTGTGGGAAGTCTGAAGAAAGGAAGTAGGGAGGGTCCTTAAGGGAGCAGCAGAGGGAATACCTCCAGCTTACTCTCCCGTGGGGTCCATGGGCACATGATTTCCTGTTTTCCATCAACCACATTCAAATGCTTTGCTGTAGGTGTGTAATGGGTGGAGAGTTGGATTAACTGCTGTTGTGATTTGCCAAGTGAGAGAAAGAGAGCTGAGGATGATTTCATGGGAGTGATTAATGACAGTGGAATTTAAGCTGAATAAGGAGCTTTAAAAAGGAAATGAAGAAGATGAAAGTTAGTGAAAAAAGGTAGGATCATGGGATTAGACATTGCAGCAGGTTTTTAAATCAGAGAACTACTGAGAATGTGCGGGAAGAAAAGGAAAGGAGATGGTGGTAAAAAGAGTTGAGTGAGGGGAACAGAGATCACAGGAGGGCTGTGTTTATTAGTGTTGACAAGGCCAGGGTGGTTGAGAAATGTGGAAGAGGAGAGCTACAGAGGAGAGAAGTTTAGGAATTGGGAGCCCAGGGACTTGGAAGAATCTATGTGTAAGTTGATAACCAAGAACTCAGACAAGATACAGAATCAGGAGCAAATATTGGAGATACGTGGGCTTGAGAAACCATTTCTACAGATGACAGCCTCAGTGAGGAATGAGATTTTTGAGAAAAAACCATTTCTACAGATGACAGCCTCAGTAGGAATGAGAATTTAACAATTTTGCTGAAAAGAGATGCAGAGAAATAGGTTTGTGATTGAAGGAGGATATAGAGTAACTCAATGATTTTTTCAAGATGAGAAATACTGGTATATATTATATGCTGATAGAAATTAAAGAGTCTATAGATAGAGCCTATTGATTCTGATGAAAAATACTGAAAATTATAAAGGAGCACAGACTTTTAAAAGAAGGCAGTTAAAGCTTGGGAAACATAGAAAATGGGGTTTCAAGTTAATTGAAAAGGGTTATTTCTTTCATTTGACAGGATTGTGAAGAGCTGACTCATTTGAAAAGACCCTGAGGCTGGGAAAGATTGAGGGCATGAGAAGGGGATGACAGAGGATGAGATGGTTGGATGGCATCACCAACTCAATGGATGTGGTTTTGGGTAGACTCTGGAAGTTGGCGAAGGATAGGGAGGCCTGGCATGCTGCGGTTTTTGGGGTCGCAAAGAGTTGGACACAACTGAGCGACTGAACTGAACTGAACTGAACACAGAAAACAAGTAAATATAGAGGTGGGATTTGACTATTGGAGATGAGCAACATCACCTCTGATAGCTGGAAGTCATACAAGTTAGAATGAGGAAATTCTTAATAAGCAAAGATACTTTCTTTAAAGGAGTAAATTGGGGTTGACTAGAGAATGAGATTGTAGTAGTGATAAAATAACAAGGAAAGTGAATGGCTCAGCAAAGCATAAAATACTTTAACTGGCCTCATTACTTCATTTTTGGTATTTGTCAAAAGGGGCAGCTCTAAAGATAATGTGAAGAAGAACTAGAAACATTTTAAGGACAGCAGAAACATAAAGACCCTGGGCTCCTTTTGAAAAGTCTAAAATTTTAATTTGTTATGATGCACTAACTCAATTTTCTTTTTGGTTTAACTGAGAAAGCAACTTGCCTCAAAATCTGTAAAATCCACTTCATCAAATTTAAAATTCAACCTACCAACAAAATTCTTTATTGTAAGTGTTCCCTTCTGCTTGAAGAATGCAGGATTGTCCACAGAAGGGAGGAGGTTTGATCTGAGAGCCACATCAGGAACAAGTAGAACACCTGTTCCAGTTCCAAGAAGATGATGGTTAGGGGGCTGCAACGGGTAAACAAAACACAAGCCGTCATGCTTGGGGAGGGCTGTAAGGACATGGTTTCTCAAGGGATAACACTGAAGAGCAAAAATAAAGTTATGATCTTTAATGAAACTGTTAACTCATTAATTTTGACAAGGTTCATAGCATGTAGCACGGTGCATTGTGCCTAGTAGGAAGTCTTTGTTGAAAGTTTTATCTTTGTCTTTAATTTTTGTCATTTTTATCCCTATGCATCTTATGTCTCGGTGTGTTCCTCCTAGGGTTTATCCTCCCTGGGATCCTCTGTGCTTCCTGGACTTAGTTAGCTATTTTTTCCCCCCATGTTAGGGAAGTTTTCAGCTATTACCTCTTCAAATATTTTCTCAGGTCCTTTTTCTTGCTCTTCTCCTTCTGGGAGCCCTATAATGTGAATGTTGGTGCATTTAATGTTGTCCCAAAAGTCTCTTAGGCTGTTTTCATTTCCTTTCATTCTTTTTTCTATACTCTATTTTGAGGCAGTGATTTCCACCATTCTGTCCTCCAGGTTATTTATCTGTTCTTCCACCTCAGTTATTCTGCTATTGATTCATTCTAATGTATTATTCCTCTCTGTTTGTTTGTTTTTTAGTTCTTCAGGGTCTTTGGTAAACATTTTTTGCATTCCTCCATTGTTTTCCTGAGATCCTGAATCATCTTCACTGCTATTATTCTGAATTCTTTTTCTGGAATATTGCCTATCTCCACTTCATTTAATGTTTCTCCATGATTTTAGGAACCTGGAATGTTAGGTCCATGAATCAAGGCAAATTGGAAGTGGTAAAACAGGAGATGGAAAGAGTGACATTTTAAGAATGTTGACATTTTAGGAATCAGCGAACTAAAATGGACTGGAATGGGTGAATTTAACTCAGATGACCATTATATCCACTACTGTGGGCAAGAATTCCTTAGAAGAAATGGAGTAGCCATCATAGTCAGCAAAAGAGTCTGAAATGCAGTACTTGGATGCAGTCTCAAAAACCACAGAATGATCTCTGTTCATTTCCAAGGCAAGTCATTCAATATCACAGTAATCCAAGTCTATGCCCCAACCAGTAACACTGAAGAAGCTAAAGTTGAACGGTTCTGTGAAGACCTACAAGACCTTTTAGAACTAACACCCCAAAAAAGATGTCCTTTTCATTATAGGGGACTGGAATGCAAAAGTAGGAAGTCAAGAAACACCTGGAGTAACAGGCAAATTTGGCCTTGTAGTACAGAATGAAGCAGGGCAAAGGCTAATAGAGTTTTGCCAAGAGAACGCACTGGTCATAGCAAACACCCTCTTCCAACAACACAAGAGAAGACTCTACACATGGACATCACCAGATGGTCAACACCGAAATCAGATTGATTATATTCTTTGCAGCCAAAGATGGAGAAGCTCTATACAGTCAGCAAAAACAAGACCGGGAGTTGACTATGGCTCAGATCATGAACTCCTTATTGCCAAATTCAGACTTAAATTGAAGAAAGTAGGGAAAACCATTAGACCATTCAGGTATGACCTAAATCAAATCCCTTATGATAACACAGTGGAAGTGAGAAATAGATTTAAGGGACTAGATCTGATAGACAGAGTGCCTGATGAACTATGGATGGAGGTTCTTGACATTGTACAGGAGACAGGGATCAAGACCACCCCCAAGAAAAACACGCAAAATGGCTGTCTGAGGAGGCCTTACAAATAGCTGTGAAAAGAAGAGAAGCCAAAAACAAAGGAGAAAAGGAAATTTATACCCATTTGAATGAGAGTTCCAAAGAATAGCAAGGAGAGATTTTAAAATGCCTTCCTCAGCGATCAGTGAAAAGAAACAGAGGAAAATAATAGAATGGGAAAGACTAGGGATTTCTTCAAGAAAATTAGAGATATCAAGGGAACATTTCATGTGAAGATGGGCTTGATAAAGGACAGAAATGGTATGGACCTAACAAAAGAAGAAGATATTAAGGAGAGGTGGCAAGAATACACAGAACTGTACAAAAAAGATCTTTACAACCCAGGTAATCACAGTGGTGTGATCATTCACCTAGAGCCAGACATCCTGGAATGTGAAGTCAAGTGGGCCTTAGGAAGCATCACTATGAACATAGCTAGTGTAGGTGATGGAATTCAAGTTGAGCTCTTTCAAATCCTGAAAGATGATGCTGTGAAAGTGCTGCACTCAGTATGCCAGCAAATTTGGAAAACTCAGCAGTGGCCACAGGACTGGAAAAGGTCAGTTTTCATTCCAATGCCAAAGAATGGCAATGCCAAAGAATGCTCAAACTACCACACAATTGTTCGCATCTCACACGCTAGTGAAGTGATGTTCAGAGTTCTCTAAGCCAGGTTTCAGCAATACATGAACTGTGAACTTCCTGATGTTCAAGCTGGTTTTAGAAAAGGCAGAGGAACCAGAGATCAAATTGCCAACATCCGCTGGATCATGGAAAAAGCAAGAGAGTTCCAGAAAAACATCTATTTCTGCTTTATTGACTATGCCAAAGCCTTTGATGGTGTGGAGCACAATAAACTGTGGAAAATTCTGAAAGAGATGGGAATACCAGACCACCTGATCTGCCTCTTGAGAAATTTGTATGCAGGTCAGGAAGCAACAGTTAGAACTGGGCATGGAACAACAGACTGGTTCCAAATAGGAAAAGGAGTACGTCAAGGCTGTATATTGTCACCCTGCTTATTTAACTTCTATGCAGTGTACATCATGAGAAACGCTGGACTGGAAGAAACACAAGGTGGAATCAAGATTGCCGGGAGAAATATCAATAACCACAGATATGCAGATGATACCACCCTTATGGCAGAAAGTGAAGAGGAACTAAAAAGCCTCTTGATGAAAGTGAAAGAGGAGAGTGAAAAAGTTGGCTTAAAGCTCAACATTCAGAAAACGAAGATCATGGCATCTGGTCCCATCACTTCATGGGAAATAGATGGGGAAACAGTGGAAACAGTGTCAGACTTTATTTTGGGGGGCTCCAAAACCACTGCAGATGGTAACTGCAGCCATGAAATTAAAAGACGCTTACTCCTTGGAAGGAAAGTTATGACCAACCTGGATAGCATATTCAAAAGCAGAGACATTACTTTGCCAACAAAGGTCCATCTAGTCAAGGCTATGGTTTTTCCTGTGGTCATGTATGGATGTGAGAGTTGGACTGTGAAAAAGGCTGAGCGCCGAAGAATTGATGGTTTTGAACTGTGGTGTTGGAGAAGACTCTTGAGAGTCCCTTGGACTGCAAGGAGATCCAACCAGTCCATTCTGAAGGAGATCAGCCCTGGGATTTCTTTGGAAGGAATGATACTAAAGCTGAAACTCCAGGACTTTGGCCACCTCATGCGAAGAGTTGACTCATTGGAAAAGACTCTGATGCTGGGAGGGATTGGGGGCAGGAGGAGAAGGGGACGACAGAGAATGAGATGGCTGGATGGCATCACTGACTCGATGGACGTGAGTCTGGGTGAACTCCGGGTTTTGGTGATGGACAGGGAGGCCTGGCGTGCTGTGATTCATGAGGTTGCAAAGAGTCGGACACGACTGAGTGACTGAACTGAACTGAACTGAGTTGGTATAGCACTGCTTAGAAATCAACATTATAATATTAACAGCAATAAAAAAGACATACTTGACATAGCAATATCATTTCTGGAAATCTTTTCTAGGAAAATAATTACAAATAAGGAAAGTTAGGTCCACAAAATGCTCATTTTGCATCCTTGACCTACTGTAAAGTGTACATGTGCGCATGCACTTATGTGTATGTGTATGTATATGTGTGCCTGTGTGCACAAAAAAGACAGTGTGTAATAGAAAAAGAAGAGGGATAAATGAAAGGTATTCAAAAGACAAATTTGCTCTTTACCTAATGGGCTAAATTAGGTAAAATATGTATTCTATGAAAAAATCTATATGATTTGTTATATTTAAGTGGAAATAAAGAATGATAATTTAAGTGTTTTGCCAGAATACAAAATTATATATTAAAATTGGAAATCCCAAATGTCAGATTCCTTATTTGGATAATTATGTAAATTATGATAAAGCACAGAATAGAAATGTAACTTTTAAGTATTATAAGTAACATATTTGTGAATGAAATATGAAAAAATTGATAAGATAAAAGGCTTATATGGATAGTATAGTGAATATATATTTTGTAGAATCAGAACCAATGGAATCAAGGGGATTAATAAGTTTTATATTTTTTATTTATTTTAAAAATTAATTAATTAAACTTTTTTTTTTTTTCTATGCTGGGTCTTCATTGCTGCATGCGGGCTTTCTCAGCATGGTCGGCTGTCAGTCTGTGGCGCACGGGCTCCCACTGCAGTGGCCTCTCTTATTACAGAGCATGGTCTTCCACAGTTGTGGCATGTGGGCTCCGTGGTGGTGGCGTGGGCCTAGTTGCCCTGCAGCATGTGGGATCTTTTTGGACCAGGGATGTAACAGGTGTCCCCTGCATTGCAAGGCGGATTCTTAATCACTGGACCACCAGTTGAGAAGCACTAATCAGATTTTCAAGTGGTATAAGAAGGCAGAGGCTGTCAGTATTTTTTTTAAGTGTTTGTATATTAAGGACTAAAAAATGTGACCAAATCCAGATTTGGTAAAACAGAATAGAATGAAAGATATATAAAGCTCCATTGGTTGGAGTGTGGTGAAACTAGGACTCTTCTGCTGGTAACAGTAACTTTGGGGGCAATGTGCCAAAACTATATTAAAATCTACATACTCTTCAATGTAACAAGTTCAGTTTTAGAAGTTCATTCTAGTGTTATATGCCAACCAATGTATAGAATTTATAAATAAAGATACTGTTTTTTGGTGCATTGTGAATAGTTTAATTTCAAAATCTGGTGCATCTATTACCTTAAATATTTTACATTATTTTAAAAATTCATAGAACCGTAGAAAATAGTGTATCCATGTGTATGTCGGTGGGTTTTATTTTTTCATTTTATAGCTTTATGGATAAACAGTTCATGCACCATGCATGTGTGCTCAGTCCATAAATCCACTTATTTAAAGTTCACAGCTCTGTACGTTTTGGTATCTTTACACAGTTGTTCATCCATCACCATGGTCTAATTTTAGAACATTTCCAGCACTCACCTAAAACATCCTGTACACATTAACTGTCTTTCCCCAGGCTCCCAACATCCCTCCCCCAGGCCAGAGCCCAAGCAATCACCAAATTCTATCTCTGTGGATTCACCTATTCTGATTATTTCATATAATTGAAATCATAGACTACATGGCCCTTTATCACTGGCTTCTTTCATTTAGCATAATATTTGTAAGATTTATTCATGCTCTAGCATGTATCATGACTTCATTCTTTTTTATTGATACATAGTATTCATTATATGCATTTCCCTGGAGGCTCAGACAGTAAAGAATCCACCTGTAATGCAGGATACATGGGTTGGATCCCTGGGTTGGGAAGATCCGAGGGCATGGTAACCCATTCCAGTATTCTTGCCTGGAGAATCCCTATGGACAGAGGAGCCTGGAGGGCTACAGTCAATGGGATCACAAAGAGCTGGATACGACTAAGTGAGTAAGCACAGCACAGCACATTCATTATACAGATATACTGTATTCTGTTTATTAGTTTTGCTGAATTTTAGCATGTGGTGATAGTCATTCAGTCATGTCCGACTCTTTGCACCCCAATGAACTGTAGCCTGCCAGGCTCCTTTGTTCATGGTATTCTCCAGGCAAGAATACTGGAGTGGGTTGCCATTTCCTTCTCCATTTAGCATGTAATAACATACATAATAGGTTGTTTTCTGCTAATTTAAATAAGATCATTTTTATCTATCCTACTTACATGTGAAAAGAGCATATTTTAGAAAAATGCTTTAAAATAAACAGTTCCCAGAATTTTCTAAAGCTGTGAGCTTTTATGAAATCAATGAGAATAATTCATGATGACTGGGAAGAAGAAAAACTAAGGGATATGTTGGTAAGAAAAAGAAACAAAGAAATTATTTGCTCTTATATTCTGTGAAATTTTCCTTTAAATTAATTCTGGGGTTTATTGTGTTAGAAGTTTACATTTTAATGAAACTAGGGAGCTTTCCTGTCTCCATTATTTCTTTAAGATAACAAAGGAAAAATTGAACATAAATGACATTTTCCTAATAATCCCTAAATGTCTTGGGACACATTTTAATTTCCTTCACTGTGGCCAAAAAGTTAATTTCTAGTCTCCTCCCCAGCTTACTTTTTAGAAGAGAGTTTTATGAACAGTGTAAAAGTCAAATTATAGTGGAGCTTATGTGCAAAATGTAAGGAACATTCATTTCAAAAGGAATCATGTACTTGAATATATTCCTCTTTCAAGTCTCATTTAATTTTGGTAATCTAGTGAATAAATCTAGAGTATACCATATTATCGACAACTAATTTTTAGTTGGAAACAATATACTGCATTGTACTTATATTTAGGTAGTAGTATCTGAAGTTCTGTACCCAGTGGGGAGAGTTTTTCCCACATCACCAAGCAATCCTCTGACACCAGTCCCACAGGACTCCCCCCATCCCTCTTCAGATGCCAATCACAAGCCCAGGTTGTCACATGTGCTTCTGACCAGCTGGCTATAGACTGGAGATTTGATTTACTAAAGCAGCTCACAGAACTCAGAGAAACATTTTACTTTCAAAATGACTGATTTCCTATTTAAAAAAAAATATGACTCAGGAATAGCTGGATGGAAGAGAGAGATACACAGGGCAGGTGTGGGGAAAAGGTGTGGATGGAGTGTCTTGCTCCCTCTTCTAGCATACTACCATTCCCAAATCAGCATGTGCTCACCTGCCTCACACTTTATTACAAAGGGAAATTGATTAAGTTATTGTCCATTAGCAATCAATTCAATCTGTAGCTCCTCTCCCACCCCTGAAGTCAGGGGATGGGGCTGCAAGTTTCCATTCTCTGATCATATGGTTGGTGTTCTTGGTAACCAGCCCCCATCCATAGGTGAGGTCCAAACCACCCCACTAACAAAGCAGGACACTTTTGTCAATTTCACCGCTTAGTAAAAATTCCAATGGTTTTAGGCGTTCTGTTTCAGAATCAAAAAGACAATATATTTCTTAGTATAAATGACATTATTACAGTACTTCATTTTAAAGTACTTCATTTAAAAGTCTCTCATAATAGTTCTACTATGTTTACTTTTCAATGAGAATATATCAGAGCAATACCAAGACATGTAAAAATCATTCTATAAATTAATTCATAATTAGAGTATTAATCTATCATAGGTTAATAAATAAGATAAAAGAGAAACAAATAATTATGAAAGATAAAGGAAACAATGCGGATGAATAATTTGTAGTCAAAAGTGTCCAGAACCACAGAACACTTACTTTTAAAAAATTTTGAAACATCATCATCAACAACAACAAAACTATCAGGTCATGGACCATGTTTATAGACTTGCTCAGTATTTGCCAGTTCTCAAATGCTGTGTCTAATGTGGTAGAATTTATATTATTCTTCCTTTATGACACACACTACTTCATATGCATTGGACAATCTCTTCATATGGCTTCCTCTTCCTATTATATATGTCTATGACCAACCTAGACAGAATATTAAAAAGCAAAGACATTACTTTGTCAACAAAGGTCCATCTAGTCAAGGCTATGGTTTTTCCAGTGGTCAGGTATAGATGTGAGAGTTGGACTATAAAGAAAGCTGAGTGCTGAAGAATTGATGGTTTTGAACTGTGGTGCTGAGAAAACTCTTGAGAGTCCCTTGGACTGCAAGGACATCCAACCAGTCCATCCCAAAGGAGATCAGTCCTGGGTGTTCATTGGTAGGACTGATTTTGAAGCTGAAACTCCAATGCTTTGGCCACCTGATGCGAAGAGCTGACTCATTTGAAAAGACTCTGATGCTGGGAAAGATTGAGGGCAGGAGGAGAAGGGGACAACAGAGGATGAGATGGTTGGATGGCATCACTGACTCAATGGACATGGGTTTGGGTGAACTCCAGGAGTTGGTGATGGATAGGGAGGCCTGGCGTGCTGTGGCTCATGTGGTTGCAAAGAGTTGGACACGACTGAGTGACTGAACTGATGGGTGAAGATTCATCTTTAGAGCCCTAGCCATCAACATGCCACCCATATTTTAGGCAGTCAATAAGGGATTACAGAATAGAATGTTGTGTGGGAAGAACTCTGAATAAGTCCTCAAGAGATTCAAGTTTCAGTGTGAAATTTTGAATTTGTGTCTGTGTTTCTTCACATCATTTATTTCATTCCATATCTGAAAAATAGAAGAATGCACTGAAGAATTTAAAGATACCTTCAGGTTCTAAATTTGAAGCCCTTTTTCTACACTGTTTACATTCTTTTGGAAGCCTTTCTGGACAGACTGTTTCTCTTGCTAGCTTTACTATTGCTTTGAGTACACATATCTTTAAACAAAGAGATGGATTCTGTGTATATATTTTTTATCATTTGTAATTGTCTGTGTTTAGTCTCTCGTGTGGGGACCTGGTACCAAAATTATAAGCTTTCATTCTCAGCCTAGTATTTATGCAACCTGTAAGTATGAGTAAATGTCAGTTGCCTTGAAAATCTAGTTTGTTAGTTACCTCTTTATTTTTTTCCACTAAGGGAAGGTTTCTCTAACTTGTTCCCAGGAGAATTTAGTATTTCAGATGGCAACTTTCTGAGAGCAGCTCCTCTTCTTTATCACAGACTTCACTTTGGAAAACCAACATTTTCAGAGCCTGTTCTAATACTCAAATTGATAGGGAGAAGCCTGATGCTCCCTGATCTAGTGTTTCTATCTGGCATTGTGATGATCTGTGTAGTGGACCTGTATAACCAGAGTATGCTAAGAGCTGGAAACTGCCAGTGGGGTTTTTTTTCCACTGATGAAAAAATAAACAATGTTCTCCTCGGTGAAAGCAAAAATTTTTTGCACACACAGTATTCTCTAACTAATTTTCATTCCACTTTCAGTTATAAAGTGTGTCAAACCATTAGCTTACATCTTAAAAATATAATCACTTAGAATTATACAAAGGATTATATATATATATAATATATACACACATACATACACATATATATTATATGTGTATACACACAACACACAAACACACACATGCGTATTTTTTTTGTCTTCTCCAGGACTTTTGAATGTATTGGGGAGAAAAAATTTCCTCTACTCTTCTAGGTCCTTCTGGATGATTATTAAATTGACATGAAACAGATTAATGGGAGAAAATAGAATTTTAATTTCATAAGTACTAGAGTTTACAGAAATATGAGACTCAAAGGAGTGACCAAAGCACACTGCTTTTAGACCTTTTAGATAAAGGAATAATAAATTTGAGAAGAACTGAGAAGACAGACAAACTTAAGCTTGGGTATTAATTAGTGAAGAACTAAGCAGAGTTTGTTTATGTAGCCTTCTTGGCCCTGAATTCCTGATCTCCAGCAATAAGGCTGCTTGTTTACCTCCTGGTGGGAGGAGGATATCTTTCACTGGAAGATGTATTTCATACTTCCAGGGGGAACAGACAAGATGGTCAGAATATCCTTCTTGCTTTTGCTTAAGTAATTTTATTCAAAATAATGAATCTGCCAAGAGGCACGTTTTGAGCTGGGCTTTTCATTTTCTTTTTTAAAATTTATTTTTAATTGGAGGATGATTGCTTTACAATGTTGTGTTGGTTTCTGTCATACATCAACATGAATCAGCCATAGGTATATATATGCCCTCTCCCTCTTGAACCTCCCTCCTACCCCATCTGATCCCTCTAGGTTGTCACAGAGTGCTGGGTTGAGCTCCTTGTGTCATACAGTAAATTCCTACTGGGGAGTATACATTAAATATGTAACATTGTATAGAAGGAAGTGACCAAACCATCCCAAAGAAAAAGAAAGGCAAGAAGGCAAAGTAGTTGTCTGAGGAGGCTTTACAAATAGCCAAGGAAAGAACAGAAGCAAAAGTCAAGGTAGAAAGGGAAAGACATACTCAACTGAGTGTTGAGTTTCAGAGAACAGCAAGGAGAGATAAGAAGGTCTTCCTAAGTGAACAATGAGAAGAAATAGAGGAAAACAGGAAATAGAATGGGAAAGACTACAGATTTTTTTTTCAAGAAAATTAGAGATACCAAGGAAACAGTTCATGTAGAATTGGCATGATAAAGGACAGAAATGGTAAGGACCTAGCAGAAGTAAAAGATATTAAGAAAAAGTGGCAAGAATACACAGAAGAACTATACAAAAAAGGTCTTAATGACCCAGACAACCATGATGGTGTGATCAGTTACCTAGAGCCAGACATCCTGGAGTGTGAAGTCAAGTAGGTCTTAGGAAGTATTACTGTGAACAGTGGAGGTGACAGAGTTCCAGCTGAGCTATTTGAAACCCTAAAAGCTGATGTGATTAAAGTGTTTGATTCAATATGTCAGCAAATTTGAAAAACTCAGCAATGGCCACTGGACTGGAAAGAGTCCAGTATTCATTCCAATCCCAAAGAAGGGCAATGCCAAAAAATGTTCAACTACTGTACTATTGCACTCACTTCACATACTAGCAAGGTAATGCTCAAAATCCTTCAAGCCAGACTTTAGCAGCAAGTGAACCGAGAACTTCCAGATGTATGAACTGGGTTTAGAAAAGGCAGAGGAACCAGAGATCAAATTGTCAACATTAGTTGGCTCATAGAGAAAGCAAAGGAATTCCAGAAAAACATCTACTTCCACTTCATTGACTATGTAAAGCTTTTGACTGTATGGATCACAACAAACTGGAAAATTCTGAAAGAGATGGGAATATCAGACCACCTTGCCTGCCCCCTGAGAAACCTATATGCAGGTCAAGAAGCAACAGTTAGAATCAGACATGGAACAACTGACTGGTTCCAAATTAGGAAAGGAGTATGACAAGGCTGTATATTGCCACTCTGCTTATTTAACTTATATGCAGAGTACATCATGTGAAATGTCAGGCTGGATGAATCACAAGCTGGTATCAATGTTGTTGGGAGACATATCAACAACCTCAGATACGCAGATGATACTACTCTAATGGCAGAAAGTGAAGAGGAACTAAAGAGCCTTTTGATGAGGGTGAAGAGGAGAGTGAAAAAGCTGACTTAAAACTCAACATTCAAAAAACTAAGATCATGGTATCTGGTCCCTTCACTTTATGGAAAATAGAAGGGGAAAAAGTGGAAGCAGTGGCAGATTTCTTAATCTCCAAAATCACTTTGGATGATGAATGTAGCCATGAAATTAAGATGCTTGCTCCTTGGAAGGAAAGCTATGACAAGTCTAGATAGTATATTAAAAAGCAGAGACATCACTTTGCCTTCAAAGGTCTGTATAATCAAAGCTATGACTTTTCCAGTAGTCATGTATGAATGTGAGAGTTGGACCACAGAGAAGCCTGAGTGCCAAAGAATTGACACTTTTGAATTGTGCCAGAGGAGACTCTTGGGAGTCTTTTGGACTGCAAGGAGATCAAACCAGTCAATCCTAAAGGAAATCAACCCTGAATATTCATTGGGAGGACTGATGCTGAAGCTGAAGTTCCAATACTTCGGCCACCTGATGCAAAGAGCTGACTCATTAAAAAAGATCCTGATGCTGGGAAAGATTGAAGGCAAAAAGAGAAGGGGACAGCAGAGGATGAGATGGTTAGAGAGCATCACTGACTCAATATTGGGATAAGAATTTGAGCAAACTCTGGGAAATGGTGGAGGACAGGGAAACCTGGTGTGTTGCAGTTCACGGGGTTGCAAAGAGTTTGGACATGACTTAGCGAGCAAAAAACAACAATAAATGTTGTATATGTTTCAATGCTGATTTTCCAGTTCATCCCACCCTTTGTCCACAGGAGATCCCTGCCTTTGTCCACAAGTCTGTTCTCTATTGCTGCCCTGCAAATAAGTTTGAGCTAGCCTCTTCTGAACCTCATCAGTTTCCTCTTCTGAAACTTCCCTGAAAGTTTCATACTTACAAGTTGAGCTGGTAGCTGTGAAGCAAGAATTAGGCTAGTAGCTGAGTTATTGATTGTTCCATGCTTCTTTTTTCCATAGATTGTTCCATGGTTCCATGCTTTAAACCAAAAATTCAGTCCTGAGAATAGATTAGTTCAGTTAAACAGTTGTGATTCATAACACGGGGCACATTTTAAGACAGTATTATATAACACCAATAACCCAATCTCACTGCCATGTTTGAGGACCTCAAGAGCCAAAATTGCAGCAAAAATAATCTTAAGGGACAAGAGATTCAACTTTAAATTTGTACTTGATATAAATTTACCAACTGCTTAGATGGAAGTTGAGGCAACTGAGTGAAAAGAGCAGATCAGTCCAAATAAAATTTTTTTTTTTTTAGCAAATGAAAAAAAAAATTAAGGTACAGTTTTATGTAAAAATACTATTGACATTAAAGCTTATTTTCAAAAGCCTTATAATAAATTTATTCAATTGTATTCACCTTGAACATGCGTAAAATTACTTTCCCAAGATTTCTTTTTCACAAACCTATAAATTTTCATGTCCACTTTGGTTTGTCCTTGATTTTTTCAGCCTCTTCAGAAATAATAAGCTTTACTTTAAGAAAAATTACTTTCTGTTTCCTCAGAAAAATGTATCTGCATTCTTCATACCCTTTCTTAACAAAAAACATATGGTCTACTTTTTTTTTCCAAACACACATTTGTTTCCTTCATTAGTTCTAGTAATTATAATCAGATAACTCATTAGAATTTTTTAATCTTAAATACATGAACTTCCAGTGATATCTAAGAAGTAAGCAAATGTGAACTGTCAATTTTTTCTATACCAGCAGTCTTTATATTGGCAGATTTATGTGTTTATGTGCTTCCTGTAAGTACAGTTTTTCAGTGTGGCATAAGTTATGTTTCCTAAGAAACCCAAGCATCTTTAGTCTCTCTAATAAGAGGTCAAAAGTTGTTAAACTTAGATGTGTTTAGCATTTAAGATTTCATTATCTTATCTTACTTAAAATAATCTGGACTTTCAATGAATCTCCATCATTTAATTAACTTAGCAAACGTCTAAGGTTGGAAGTGACCAAAGAGATTTGGGAAACTATGTAAGGAGATAGATCATAAAACAGTCATTGCTAAAAATCTACCTTAAAACTCTCATCTTGCTTTTATCTATTTAATTCATCTGTTTTTAACAATTATGCTCATGAACACTTGATAAGATATTAAAGCAGTTAGCCATCCTTTTATATTATTTTTCTTGCTGACAAATTTTGTAACAGAATTAGCATGAGCTTATTTGACTTTTAGTGAACCTATGGTAGGATAAAAGTATTATTCTTCATGTTGATTACTCTAAAGCCATATCTGTATTACTTAAACCAACAAACTACTTTCTATTTACTGAAAATTATTCTACAAAACATGAACTTCGAAAACATTTAAGTTGATTTCTATTATATCTCTGAAATTTAGAAATACTTAATTCATAAGCATTTATTTTTAAGCCAAATAGAGCCCTTTCTCAAATTAATATTGGTAATACCGTCCAGAGGTAGAGAAGTACCATAACTCTAATGTGTATACATAGATGTACATACAAACACAAAGCTCTTATAGCTTTTGTTGTAAAATTTTAGCCATGAACCAAGTATAACAATATAAAACTCATGAGTCTGTAAATAACAGTTGAAATAAGTTGTTTATCTATTCATCTGATTGAAGCTTTCCTCTATTTGCGGAGGATGTTTTTAAGAATCATATTTGTCTTTGATATCAATCATATTGGTAATTACCAGTCATACTGGTAATATTAAGGAAGCTGTGAACTGGATTTTGAAAAAAGACCTTTCCAGCAGTTTGTATTTTAAAAGGCTAGATTTCCTCTTCTTCTTTTCTTTTTTCCCTTCAGACTTTACTGACTGAGCTAGCCAGACTCAGTTGCAGGCAACTGTGAGAAGGAGTGTTTATATTTAAAAACATGGTACAAGTTATAATTTTAAGGGACAGTGAAAGAATCAATTTTTCTGAGCTCCCTAAATCTGGTAAAAATCCCCTGAAGTGAAGGTAAAAGGGTTTTATAATTTAAAGAGTCTGCTGCTGTCCAGGGATGTAAATTCTTTGGGGGTCTAAGACTTATTCACAAAAGATACTGCATAGGAAAGTCTGAAGCTGGCAGGACCTGATTATAGAATCCAGGAAAACAGATCTTATGGTTGAGACTTAATGCTTGTTCTGAATGTTTCTGTTAAATTTATTTCCTGACTGGTAATATTTACATGAATGACCTGTATATCCCAGGTCTAGACATTAGGCTGTTGTGTTCTCTGTAAATACTGTAGTGAAGCGAAGTTAAAATAGCAGCTGGGTGTTTATTGTTTTTTTCTAGGGAAAATTTAGGAGTTTGGGGAGTTAAGGGAATTTGCTAATGAGATGTGTTCAGATTTCAACAAAAGGAATTTATATTGAATGGGGACTTTAATTTTGTTCCAAGTTTTATTTTCTGTTTTTGTTTTTGTTTTTTTTCCACGTTGTTAAGAGAGTTCCTAAGGCTAGCTTTTACATTTCTTTGTGTCCTCTTTCTAATTTGGCCATCCCATTTGTACCAATAAGACAATTTTTGAGAACAAGAGCTTTCCTTTTCAAAAAATATTTATTTATTTGACATCTTAGTGTCAGCATGCAGGGTCTTTAGTTGCGGCATGAGAACTCTTAGTTGTGGCATGTGGGATCTTGTCTCTGACTAGGAATGGAACCCGGGTCCCCTTGCATTGGGAACATGGAGTCTTAGCCATTGGACCACCAGGGAAATCCCAAGTGTGTGTGTGTGTGTGTGTGTGTGTGTGTGTGAGTCACTCAGTCGTGTCCAACGTTTGCGACCCCATTGACGACAGCTCGCCAGGCTCCTCTGGATGAGAGCTTTCTAAAAATGTTTTCTTTCTTTCTTAAATATAATCAATTCAAAGAATCTATCATCTGGCCATTGACAAGTCAGATCTTTTAATCTCAATAGTGACTCAAACTGATAAGACTTTTTATGGCTTAACTAAGGGCGCAAGACAGAGAAGGCAATGGCACCCCACTCCAGTACTCTTGCCTGGAAAATCCCATGGATGGAGGAGCCTGGTAGGCTGTAGTCCATGGGTTCGCTAAGAGTCAGGCTTGACTGAGCGACTTCCCTTTCACTTTTCACTTTCATGCATTGAAGAAGGAAATGGCAACCCACTCCAGTATTCTTGCCTGGAGAATCCCAGGGACGGGGGAGCCTGGTGGGCTGCCGTCTATGGGGTCGCACAGAGTCGGACACGACTGAAGCGACTCAGCAGCAGCAGCAGCAGCAGCAGCAGCAAGGGTTCAAGAGGAGTCTGGGCTTCCCAGGTGGCTCAGTGGTAAAGAATCTGCTTACATTGCAGGAGACACGGGTTCGATTTCTGGGTCAGGAAGATCCTCTGGAGAAGGAAATGGCACCCACTCCAATATTCTTGCCTGGGAAACCCCATGGACAGAGGAGCCTATTGGGTTACAGTCCATGGGCCTCACAAGGGTCGGACACATATTAGTGACTAAACCACCACCACCCAAGAGGGGTCCACTATAAACTGCAAGAGCTATACCCTTCACAAGATCCATTCATTTCACTCTCAAAGATAGCCTAAGAAATCACAGGCTTTGTCATACAGGTGGTAAGGATGCTGTAGAGAAAACAATGTCTTCAGCCCCACATAGGAAGTTGTAAAGCCTCCAGTTACAGGCCTGCTAATCTCTAACTGGGGCAGATGCTACTGGAGTGGGGATTTTTCTAGCCTCAGGAAATGAAGGTTGAGACTATAAAGGTCTCTTATGGACCTGATGTTCTCACAGGTCACAAAGCCAAACTCTTAAGACAAAAAACAAAGCAAAAGAAAAACTTCATCTTATAGTTTTCCTCCTTATGACAAATGACACAGCAGACAACAAAACGCATGGAAAATGGTCAATAGAAAACAAAAATTCTCAATTTTTTACCAGAAGCCAAATAAGCTAGTTGGACAAATATTTTCTCCTGCTAATCTAAATTTAGCAAAAGGAAAGAAAAGAAATCTCACCATTCTCATTTCCATGGGGCCCTGCAGGCAGAGATTTAGGAGACCGACAGGTGTGAATCCTTACCTTCAGCCTGGGCTCCTCAGAAGTCCCAGGTTTCTCAGCTGCAGTAGCCTCAGGGCAAACAGCATTCAGCTAGTGAAGTTTATCCTGCTGACTGTTTATCCAGCTGTTGGGGAAGAAAATTTTTTCTCTACATTTCCGAGTTCTTCTGGCTGGTCTAACAAATTCACATGAGACAGATTACAGAGGAAAATCAAATTTTAATTTTGTACTCTCAGTTGTTTATAGAAATATGGGACTCAGAGAAATGATCAAATCAAGCAGCTTGCATACAGTTGACCCTTGAACAACACACATGTTTTAACTATATGGGTCCACTTACACACCAATTTGTTTCAATAAAAATTTGAAACAAATTTTTTGTTGGCCCTCTTTTTTCAAATTCATGGGTTTTGCATACATAGATTCAACCAACCACAGACCAAAATTTCAAGCCATGGTTGGAAGAATTCATGGGTGAGAAATCTACAGATATGGAAGGCTGTCCCATTTTATATAAGAGACTTGAGCACTCATGGATTTTGGTACACACAGTGACTCCTGGAACCAATTCCAATGGGAATATCAAGAGACTACTGTAACCTTTTAGACAAAGTAGAAATTAAATTTCGAAGAACTGACAAGACGAAGAAATTCAGGCCTGAGTACTAGTTAGTAAAAAAGCTGAGCAGAGTTTGTTCATGTAGTCTTCTTGGCCCTGAACTTCTGATCTCTGGCAGTAACGATGTCTATTTCTGGTGTGAGGAGAGTACCTTTCACATGAGAGAATTTTCCTTCTCTCAGGAGGATGGAGGCGGGTCAGAGCATCCTCCTGTCACTAGCTGTTTTTTAAGTAACTTCAATTCAAAATGATCAATATGCCAAAGTGGCATATTTGGGGTGGCCTGCTCTGACCCCCATAAAATGTCTCTCATTTTCTAGAGATGAATGGATCTAACTCTCTCTCTCTCTCTTTTTTTTACATAGAATGCCTAAAGAGAAACCAACGAAATTGCCCTTGATTGCCCTTGAGGGAAATGGTGATAAAGGAAGTACAGGAAGGGAGCAAAAGAGAGGCAAAAAAGTGAGGAAGGAAGGAAAAGATTTATAACTATTTATAAATATATGGTAAAGGTGATGTAAGGAAGACCTAACCCTGGGGAAATAACTGAAGTTTGGAAGTCTCAATAATGAGTAGTTACATTCTTCAATCCTAGGGAAATGATAATTGCCAAAAACGACTACTTTCTAAAAATCTCTTACATTCTTATGTATAAATGTAGCATTCGTATATATGTTTTTTAACTGATGATGTTTATAATCATGCTTTTCATTAATACACTTCCAACTCCAATTCTGACACTGCTCAAAATAAAAATTTGTTATTATTTTAAGCTCACAAAGTGGATATCCACAGTAAGCTTTTAGGTAATATAGAGTTCCATGATTTAATTTAGAAGTACATTTAACTCTCCTCCTCCCCCCAGAGGCCATTTTGATGGCATCACATTGATGCCATTTAGCCTTTTGGAGGTGAGAAAAAGACATCCTTAATCTCTAACCCTAGAAAGTCAGCTCAGTGACCTAGGCTGATGGAGGTTTGGGAAGGGTGGCTTGTAGATAACATACAATTTTTTAAATCAGATATAAAAATCCTGAGTGATTTGGGATTGTTCAGTTATAAAGTGTTTGGTGTCTTTTTGTGGGTTGAAAGAGAAATCATGGTTGTTCAATGAACCCTAACCTCAAAATGAAGACACTTAACAAGCAAAAAAATGAATGAACAGAAGCTTCGCTTTGTTGTTTCAGAACTTTTATATTCAAGAAATACATTAAAAATATAAAGGAACAAATATGGAACCAAAGAGAATTTTCAATATACCTTGAAGATTTGTGTCATATTTGCATTATGGTTAAGAACTCTTCCTAGATTCTTTTTTTTAAGTTTCATTTGTAAATTAGTATCATCTTCTCCCTTTAGTTTATGCCTCTAAGATACCTGGCTCAGCCCTTCCATAGTCTAGAACACAGAGGCCATGTAGAAGTACATCCCTTTTCAGATATACGTATCTTTTCTTACCATATCTCCTCCTTCAGCACCAGAAATCTAAGATAATACTCTAGGGGAAATCTGGCAAATTTGTCTCTTTGTATGCCGTGGCTGCGTGGGCACAGGAGGGCCTAGAGGAGCTATCCCACGTTGAAGGTCAGGAAGGGTGGCGGTGAGGAGATACCCCTCGTCCAACGTAAGGAGCAATGACTGCGTTTTGCTGGAGCAGCCGTGAAGAGATACCCCACGCCCAAGGTAAGAGAAACCCAAGTAAGACGGTAGCTGTTGCAAGAGGGCATCAGAGGGCAGACACACTGAAACCATACTCACAGAAAACCAGTCAATCTAATCACACTAGGACCACAGCCTTGTCTAACTCAATGAAACTAAGCCATGTCTGTGGGACAACCCAAGATGGGCAGGTCATGGTGGAGAGATCTGACAGAATGTGGTCCACTGGAGAAGGGAATGGCAAACCACTTCAGTATTCTTGCCTTGAGAACCCCATGAACCGTACGAAAAGGCAAAATGATAGGATACTGAAAGAGGAACTCCCCAGGTCAGTAGGTGCCCAATATGCTATTGGAGATCAGTGGAGAAATAACTCCAGAAAGAATGAAGGGATGGAGCCAAAGCAAAAAGAATACCCAGCTGTGCATGTGACTGGTGATAGAAGCAAGGTCCAATGCTGTAAAGAGCAATATTGCATAGGAACCTGGAATGTCAGGTCCATGAATCAAGGCAAATTGGAAGTGGTCAAACAAGAGATGGCAAGAGTGAATGTCGACATTCTAGGAATCAGCGAATTGAAATGGACTGGAATGGGTGAATTTAACTCAGATGACCATTATATCCACTACTGTGGGCAGGAATCCCTCAGAAGAAATGGTGGCCATCATGGTCAACAAAAGAGTCTGAAATGCAGTACTTGGATGCAATCTCAAAAACGACAAAATGACCTATGTTCATTTCCAAGGGAAACCATTCAATATCACAGTAATCCAAGTCTATGCCCCAACCAGTAATGCTGAAGAAGCTGAAGTTGAATGGTTCTATGAAGACCTACAAGACCTTTTAGAACTAACACCCAAAAAAGATGTCTTTTTCATTATAGGGGACTGGAATGCAAAAGTAGGAAGTCAAGAAACACCTGGAGTAACAGGCAAATTTGGCCTTGGAATACAGAATGAAGCAGGGCAAAGACTAATAGAGTCTTGCCAAGAAAATGCACTGTCATAACAAACACCCTCTTCCAACAACACAAGAGAAGACTGTACACATGGACATCACCAGATGGTCAACACTGAAATCAGATTGATTATATTCTTTGCAGCCAAAGATGGAGAAGCTCTATACAGTCAGCAAAAACAAGACCAGGAGCTGACTGTGGCTCAGACCATGAACTCCTTATTGCCAAATTCAGACTTAAATTGAAGAAAGTAGGGAAAACCACTAGACCATTCAGGTATGACCTAAATCAAATCCCTTATGATTATACAGTGGAAGTGAGAAATAGATTTAAGGGCCTAGATCTGATAGATAGAGTGCCTGATGAACTATGGAATGAGGTTCGTGACACTGTACAGGAGACAGGGATCAAGACCATCCCCATGGAAAAGAAATGCAAAAAAGCAAAATGGCTGTCTGGGGAGGCCTTACAAATAGCTGTGAAAAGAAGAGAAGTGAAAAGCAAAGGAGAAAAAGAAAGATATAAGCATCTGAATGCAGAGTTCCAAAGAATAGCAAGGAGAGATAAGAAAGCCTTCTTCAGTGATCAATGCAAAGAAATAGAGGAAAACAACAGAATGGGAAAGACTAGGGATATCTTCAAGAAAATCAGAGATACCAAAGGAACATTTCATGCAAAGATGGGCTCAATAAAGGACAGAAATGGTATGGACCTAACAGAAGCAGAAGCTATTAAGAAGATGGCAAGAATACACAGAAGAACTATACAAAAAAGATCTTCATGACTCAGATAATCACAATGGTGTGATCACTGACCTAGAGCCAGACATCCTGGAATGTGAAGTCAAGTGGGCCTTAGAAAGCATCACTATGAACAAAGCTAGTGGAGGTGATGGAATTCCAGTTGAGGTCTTTCAAATCCTGAAAGATGATGCTGTAAAGTGCTGCACTCAATATGCCAGCAAATTTGGAAAACTCAGCAGTGGCCACAGGACTGGAAAAGGTCAGTTTTCTTTCCAATCCCAAAGAAAGGCAATGCCAAAGAATGCTCAAGCTACCACACAATTGCACTCATCTCACACGCTAGTGAAGTAATGCTCAAAATTCTCCAAGCCAGGCTTCACCAATATGTGAACCGTGAACTTCCTGATGTTCAAGCTGGTTTTAGAAAAGGCAGAGGAACCAGAGATCAATTGCCAACATCCACTGGATCATGGAAAAAGCAAGAGAGTTCCAGAAAAGCATCTATTTCTGCTTTATTGACTATGCCAAAGCTTTTGACTGTGTGGATCACAAGAAACTGTGGAAAATTCTGAAAGAGATGGGAATACCAGACCACCTGATCTGCCTCTTGAGAAATTTGTATGTAGGTCAGGAAGCAACAGTTAGAACTGGACATGGAACAACAGACTGTTTCCAAATACGAAAAGGAGTACGTCAAGGCTGTATATTGTCACCCTGCTTATTTAACTTCTATGCAGAGTACATCATGAGAAACGCTGGACTGGAAGAAACACAAGCTGGAATCAAGATTGCCAGGAGAAATATCAATAACCTCAGATATGCAGATGACACCACCCTTATGGCAGAAAGTGAAGAGGAACTCAAAAGCCTCTTGGTGAAAGTGAAAGTGGAGAGTGAAGAAGCTGGCTTAAAGCTCAACATTCAGAAAATGAAGATCATGGCATCTGGTCCCATCACTTCATGGGAAATAGATGGGGAAACAGTGGAAACAGTGTCAGATTTTATTTTTCAGGGCTCCAAAACCACTGCAGATGGTGACTGCAGCCATGAAATTAAAAGGCGCTTACTCCTTGGAAGGAAAGTTATGACCAACCTAGATAGCATATTCAAAAGCAGAGACATTACTTTGCCAACAAAGGTCCGTCTAGTCAAGGCTATGGTTTTTCCTGTGGTCATGTATGGATGTGAGAGTTGGACTGTGAAGAAAGCTGAGTGCCAAAGAATTGATGCTTTTGAACTGTGGTGCTGGAGAAGACTCTTGAGAGTCCCTTGGACTGCAAGGAGATCCAACCAGTCCATTCTGAAAGAGATCAGCCCTGGGATTTCTTTGGAAGGAATGATGCTGAAGCTGAAACTCCAGTACTTTGGCCACCTCATGCGAAGAGTTGACTCATTGGAAAAGACTCTGATGCTGGGAGGATTGGGGGCAAGAGGAGAAGGGGACGACAGAGGATGAGATGGCTTGATGGCATCACTGACTCGATGGACGTGAATCTCAGTTAAGTCCAGGAGTTGGTGATGGACAGGGAGGCCTGGTGTGCTGCGATTCATGGGGTTGCAAAGAGTCGGACACGACTGAGCGACTGATATGATCTGATGACTAGTATTAGAGATATTTCTATATTTTAAGTCGAAGTGAGCTTTGTTATAATTTCCACCCTTAGGTTTTGCCAAAATCATGGGAAATGATTTTAATCTTTCATCTAGACTACTAATCTTCAAATATTTGAGGGCAATAGGCTTCTATTTTTATGTTATATACAGTCATATAGATTAGAGTAACCCCAATTTCCTTTGACCATTCTCCATAAGAAAATTTTCAAATTGTTACTGTTTACATCCAGAAAACAGCCTCTTGAGCAGGTGGTGCTCTCAACATGGATGGAATGTCAGTTACTCTCAGCCTATGTTTATCAATAAAGCCTGAAACAGCATTTGCTTTCTGGAGAGCTTCTTCATTACAGTAATTTATTTTAAGCCTAAAATAAAATGTCTCTAATTCTTTGTCACAAGTTGTACTCTTAGATAACTTTTCCTCACTCTGTATTTATCCAGAAGATTTTGTGACCTAAGTGTAGGGTTCTGCGTTCATCCATGCATTTCTCCCTGATTTCATTTTCTTTGTTTCAGCTACCATCTCAAGCTGTTTGTTCAGTGGTGGTGAACCTACAATTGACTTCCTACAATGTATTACAGTAAAAATTGCAAACCTCCCTGTGGATTAGTGGCAGGAGGTGGTTACCCGTGATTTCTTTGGTTCTTTGGAGATTAGTGCACAGTTGGTGCCAACAGCTATTAGGCAGCATGAAATAACATGATTTAATTATTGAAAATGTTTGGATACAGACTAAAAGTTTCTTGTCTAGTGTTGTAATTGAATTCATCAATGCCTAAAAATAAAATAACAGTTTGTGAGCTTTCAAGTTTTGTCTTTTCATGAGATTTTATAAGAATTACTTTTTCCCATTACTTTCATGAATTTATTTTACTGGTCTGATACTCAAAGCTGAATTGTATATTGTAGAATTATGGGATGGCTCTGCTGACTCCTGACTCATGCCCTAAATTAAGGGATGGCTCCGAATATTTTCTCAAGGGTAACCTCTGCTTCTGCATTTGAACTACAAATTAAGACAGGCTTTGAAGAAAGATGCTAGGGCTTGAAGAACGTTTTCAAGGACGAAAGTGTAAAAAGACAAGCTGTTGTTGATAGATTCAAAATGAGATGCAAATACTGGCCTGCAGAGAATTTGTCCCTCATAGGGAAAAAGTTCAGGAAAAAATCCTCTGTATTCAAGCAGACTCTAGGGAAAGTTGCAGGATTTTTCTCTTTTTCTATCTCACTTTCAGCATTTTTAAAATGCCTTATGGTCCTGACTTCAGTCATATTAATTAAAGCATCTCACCTGTAGTCTTGACTTAGTTTCCTTTGCTTTGATCTGAGAATTCAAAAGGGATTGTGTGAAAGCGGAGGTTTGGCACATTTTTTTAATTTTATTTTATTTTTAAACTTTACATAATTGTATTAGTTTTGCCAAATATCAAAATGAATCCGCCACAGGTATACATGTGTTCCCCATCCTGAACCCTCCTCCCTCCTCCCTCCCCATACCATCCCTCTGGGTCGTCCCAGTGCACTAGCCCCAAGTATCCAGTATCGTGCATCGAACCTGGACTGGCAACTCGTTTCTTACATGATATTTTACATGTTTCAATGTCATTCTCCCAAATCTTCCCACCCTCTCCCTCTCCCACAGAGTCCATAAGACTGTTCTATACATCAGTGTCTCTTTTGCTGTTAAGCATCTCTTGTGTTTAAATCCTTCCTTCAAAACCCACCAATGGAGAAGTTGGGCAGGTTGTGAAATTTACTTCTGAAAATTTAGTTTTCTCCATGTAACATGGGTTTTTCTGTGAGTAGAAAATAACATAACACATTTAAGTCACCTGATAGAGTGTCTTGTATATTGCAATCATTTGCAAATTTTTGTCCTTTTCTTCTAGGTTCAAGCATTCTTACAACACTCTTCTATTTTACCCCCATACATGAATATAAGAGTTTTGTTTAAGAGAGCTTGTTATAAAATATTAACAAGCTTACTATAATATCAGTGAAGATTCTGTTTAAAGTAGCACTAGTATTCCAGTCCATATTTCTTAGATGTTTTAATTTGTTTTGTTATCATTGTTTTTATTGCATAATTTTGTTTCTCAATAACAGGAAGAAAATTAATCTGCCCCCTTTGAAAACTAAAAGAATATTTTGTCTGACTAGAACTAGAAGTCTACTTACATTGAAATGATTTAGATGCTGTTTTAGAATATTTGATAAAAGGAAAATACCTTCTCTTTGGAAGGAGGAAAACAATAGGGTTAATAACAAGGATAATGGCTGTTCATTGATGATAGAGGATATTTATTGATGTGACTCTACTTGGGAAATAGAAATGACCACGGATTTCTGATACCTTTTAGTGGAATAAGGAAGAGAGAAGAGCTGCCTACCAGGGTTTTTATTATTGTTAGGTTGAAGTCCAGAAAAGGCGGACTCAGTATTTGCCTTCCCAGTGAGGTATCTACAAAAAAGTTTTAAATATGCTAAAATTCACTTCTTTCTGAGTTTTGAAATATAAATTAAAGATAAAATTAGACACACTGGTGACAAGTGACATTCTGTAAAAGCTACTTAATTATAACTCTGTAAGTTCTAAGACTAATTTTTAAGATAACACTATTCTAATATTTTTCATCACCAAAATAAATTCCTTCTTCCCTTGCTATATTTTCTGTCCATATTCCAAAACCAAGACCAGGCAGCATTGTATATGCTCTGATCTCAATCTGTACACACTTGCCCTGTCTAGTTTCCCAGAAGAAAGGTTCTGTCCTTGACTAAGAAGTAAAGGAAGCTCTTTACATGCCCTCAAAACCTGAACAAAAATAAACACAGAATGGCTTAAAGACTTAAATATAAGACAAGACACCATAAAACTCCTAGAAGAAAGCATAGGCAAAACATTCTCTGACATAAATCATAGCGATGTTTTCTTAGATCAGTCTCCCAAGGCAAGAGAAATAAAAACAAAAATAAACAAATGAGACCTAATCAAACTTACAAACTTTTGCACAAGAAAGGAAACCATAAAAATGAAAAGACAGCTTACAGAATGGGAGAAAATATTTGCAAACGATGCAACGAACTAAGAGTTAATCTCCAAAACGTAAAAACAGCTCATACAACTCAACAACCAAAAAACCAACCCCATGGAAAAATGTACAGAAGACCTTAATAAACATTTCTCTAAAGAAGACCTACAGATAGCCAACAAGCACATGAAAAGATGCTCAGCATCACTAACTACTATAGAAATGCAAATCAAAACTACAATGAGGTACCACCTCACACCGGTCAGACTGAATAACATAAAGAGTCTATAGATAACAATTGCTGGAGAGGTTGTGGGAAAAAGGGAAGCCTCCTATGCTGTTGGTGGGAATATAAGTTGGAGCAGCCACTATGGAGAACAGTATGGAGGTTCCTTAAGAAATTAAAAATAGAGCTACCATGAGATCCTTCAATCCCACTCCTGGGTATATAATCCCAAGAAAACCATAATTTGAAAAGATACATACACCCCCATGTTCATTGAAACAGGAATGCTTCCAGGTTGCTTCCAGGACATGGAAGCAAGCTAAATGGGGGAGAGGAGGGAGGGAGAGGGCTGTTTCAGGAGATTGGGATTGGCAGTTGTGAACTATTGTACAGAGAATGGATAAACAGCAAATCCTACTGTTTGGCACAAGAAACTATATCCAATTTCCTGAGATAAACCATAGTGGAAAAGAATATTTAAAAAAGAATGTATGTATGTATGTATGTATATAACTGGGGCTTCCCTGGGGTTCTAGGTAAAGAATCTGCCTGCAATGCAGGAGACCTGGATTTGATTCCTGCATTGAGAAGATCCCCCAGAGAAAGAAATGGCAATCCACTCCAGTATTCTTGCATGGAAAATCCCATGGACAGAGGAGCCTGGCAGGCTACAGTCCATGGGGTTGCAAGAGTCGGATATGACTTAGTGACTAAACCACCACACATATATAATTGAGTCATTCTGTTGTACAGCAGTGATTGGCACAATACTGCAAATCAACTATAATTCAATAAATAAAATAAAAATATTTTAAAAAGAAGTAAATGAAATTCTTTAAAGAATTTCAAGGTTTTCCTTTCTCAAGATATGATTAATAAAAGACACAGAAGGACTGATGCTTGCACATGATTGAAATCAGTATGATCTTAATCACTGTTCAGATTCTCTACGGAACAGAAACAACAATAGTTATACAATTAGAGGATTCCGGCCCTTTTGCGTCCTTTACTTCTCTGTGATGGTCTTCAGTGCCCATTGCTCTGGTCACCCTGCTCCAGTACAAATCTCTCAGGACCAACTTGACAAATTTATTTTCAATGGATAATAAAGCACTGGTGTGGGGAAGAGATTTGCATTTATATATCACCAAATGTCTATTAAATTTAACTCATTGTGAAGCATTAACAGGAGGGCATATTTTTTAGGTTAACAATGGATCTGCCTCTCACTAGGGAAAGTAGTGGAAAAGCAGTGCTCCAAGAATGTCAGGGTCAGTCCCACAAATTTACCTGCTCCCCTTGGTTCTGAAATGCCCCTCAGCTACATCAATTCTGTAAACTGTTAAAGAACTTGCAAGGGCTCTGTTTACTCTGAGTGAAGTTTACTCTGCCTCCTAGTATTTAGTAGGATGCTTTTTTTTTTTTTATCAGCTTAACCCAAATAAGCAGTGCTTCTTAACTTTTCTGAGCGACGGACTCCTTTTTAAAGGATACAGAAATTATAGAACTTTTCTTCAGAAAAATACTCACACGCTCATACATGATATTGTTCTGAATTTCACATTATCAATGGACTATTTAGAGTATGGCAAAGAGACTTGAAAGAAATGATGCCTCAAATATTTCGGAGTCCTGGAGAGCCTGGGTCTAGGACAAAAGGTTTAACCAGCTTCCCTCGGGGAAGATGGCGGCTGATGAGCAGACGTGGGGCAGGGTGGGCTGTTCACCTTCAATGTCTGTTTTGATTGCCGGGCATCTGTTCTGATAGAGCCTGATTCTCACAGTGCCTTGCCTTTCTATTTTGGGGTGTGTTAATTTTGCCCCTTTATAAGAGAAACATCTTTGGATGAAGGAGGTCAGGGAGAAAGGCCAAAGATGAGAGAGTGTGGTGGGTACCATGGAGGATGAAGAGGAATTAGAGAGGGTATCACAGCTCTCAGTCCACTGGGAATTGCCCCAAAACCCAGCTTGGGTCCAGTGACTTACCGTTCAGGAGGAGTGAGCATTACATGCTGGGCTGCAAGTCCCAGGTGGGCTCTACTGACTTTGAAAATACCCTTCCTCCCACTTCACCCCCACTCTCTGCCACATTTATACTCTTTGCAATATGATTTTTCTGCTTTTTCAATCATGAAGTAGAATCTATTTTTAATACTCTGAAACTGGCGTGAGTTTATGACTTGCTTTGGCCAAGGGCATGTGGTAGAAATGCGCATGTGCCAGTTTTGAGGCTAAACTTCAAGCTCTGTCTCCATCTCCTCCTCTCTCCATCCACCCCCCCTCTCTCTCACTCTTCTCTTTCCTCTATCCCTGCCAAGAAAATATCCTCAGATGAGCCTGCTGGAGGAGGCACACTGGTCAGATGTCCCAGAGCCTGTATGGGAAAGAATGTGAAAACCTGCTGCTGAGATGTGAAAACCTGCTGCTGACCATGGACACCAGAACAAGGTTTGTTGAATCGAGTTGGGATCTCTAGCAACACCCAGGCAACTTGTATATACATGACCTGAAGTAAATATTTGTTACAACTCATGCTGGTGAGGCTTTCTGGTCCCATGTTATGCAGCATTACTACAGAATTAAATAACTCATACATCCAGGCTGGTTGGATATAGATCTGAACACTCAAGAGGATCTTCAAATGGACTCATCTTCCTCATAAGGCTTGATGTCGTGATCATGTCATATGGAAAATTGGGATCGTTTTTTTGAGAAGAGCAGTCCAGGCTTGGCACAGTCAAGTAGAGCATCCACTTAACATGATCATGCCAGGAATTGCATTTGGCTTTCAGGACAAGATGGTGGTGCGGGGCATGACTAGTTCTGGTTATCTTTTGGTGGAGCTGGGCTCAGGTTTACTTCAGGGCTTTAGTCCTGCTTTAGGAAAGCCAGTTGTTATTCCTTAGACATTGTGCCTGTTCTATTCCCAACCAGAATTGTACTTCACAGGCATTTCTGGAAGATTCTACTGGCAGTAGTTCTGGGTGGGAACAAAGCTGTATGAGTGTAACCTCTTCGGAAGCTTTACTCTTAACCTGAAAGTGAACTCCAGCAAGAAAATCCCTAAAAGGAAAGAAAAAGCTGCCAACTATTTGATGGTTTGACAAACTTGTGGTTATATTTCTGGGCTATGATTTATTTACATTTTGTTAGCTCTTATCTTCTTTCAGGTTTTAAGCACTTGGATGATGATTCACATGAGGTCAAACACTGTTTCTTCCAAAACACAAAACTCTCGAGTGGAAGATGTGGGAAGACTGAGTGTCGGGTTTTCTGATCTTTGGTCCAGTGCTCTGCCTCTGAGTTGTGTCATTCAAGGCGAATTATTTGACCTCTTTGATCTGGTTTCCTCCTCAGAGACATTTCTTTAATGATGACTTGATTGCCTCATACAAGGAATCATGGAGAAAACAATGCTGTTGAGAACTTTGAGAGTTCTGTCTCACTCTAAAAAATAATGCTACTTTCTCTAATATTAAATTGAGTGTTTTTTTTTTTTTAAATCTGCGGAAATAAATGGCATAGAGACTTCTCTGGTGGTCCAGTGGTTAAGACTTCCCCTTCTTATGCAGGGGCCTCAGGTTAGATCCTTGGGTCAGGGAGCTAAGATCCTATACAACTTGGGGCCAAAAAACCCAAACATAAAACTGGAGCAATATTGTAACAAATTCAGTAAAGACTTTAAATGTGGAACTTGCCTGGTGGTGCAGTGGTTAAGAATCCGCCTTACAGTAAGGGACACCCGTTTTATCCTGGTCCAGGAAGATTCCACATGCCTCAGAGCAACTACTGAGCCCATGCCCTGCAACTACTGAAGCCCCTGTGCCCTAGAGCCTGTGCTTTGTGTCAAGAGAAGCCACTGCAATGAGCAGCCTCACACGACAATGAAGAGTAGCCCCCACTCTTGGCAACTAGAGAAAGTTTTAGTGCTGTGATAAAGACACATCACAGCCAAAAAAAAAAAAAAGACGTTAAAAGTGGTCCACATAAAAAATCTTATAAAATTAATTCAGAAAAAAATAGAAGTTAATGCCACAGACAGCTGGTTTGACTATCCAGCTCTCATTAGGTAGGAATGGCAAACACATAACACACAACACATACACATGTACACACACTTCTGCTCGCCACTAAGCACATCTACATTCATTTAAAAATTACGTTTATTTTCTTTCATTTATATTAATGGAATGGAATTTGTGAATGGAATGTGAGAAGGAATGTGGAGGGCTTGAGTTTCCTGGCATCCTTCAGGATAAGGTAAGTCCACCGGGAGCACATGTGATCATCAGAGCTGCATGCCACACCTTCTGATAACACTTTAAAAAGCAGAAAGTCTTGGTTTATCACCATTCTTAACTTAAATATGTGATGAAGTTCACTTATAGGCTTTGAAATGGCACAGATGAAAAATGAGTATGCTAAAATATTGCTTGTCTGTAGTTATAAATAGGTAACATGCAAACAACAAAAATAGAAAATCTGGTTTATGATATGTGCCAGTCAGGTCCAGAGAAGCAGAATCAAAAGGCTATACAGAGATATTTATACAACAGATTTGTGATAGAAATTTGATCACAAGATTATGGAGGCAACAAAGTCCCAAGATCTGCAGTTTCCAAGCTGGAGGACCCGGAAAGCTGTTCAGTTCAAGTGCAAAGGCATGAAAATAGGGAATCCACATTCAAGGGCAGGAAAATGTGAATATCTGAGCTCAAGCAGAGATAGGATCTGTCTGTCCTTCCCCCACATCTTCCCTCTATTCAAGCCCTCAGTGTATTGGATGGTGCCTGCATGCAAGGTTAAGAGCCATCTTCTTAATCTACTTTTGGAACGCTAATCTTGTCTGGAAACCCCTCATAGCCACACCCAGGAACAATGTTTCACCAGCTCTCTGGGCACCCCTTAGCCCAGTCAAGGTGGCCCTTAAAATTAACCATCACACTATGTTCTGTCTTGATTCTGGGCAATGAAAAACCATTTTTTTGGCCCAAATTTCTTATCTACAATAGGGACTTGGGGCAGGGCATTACTATTTTTTTTTTTTTTTCCCTGCTATGGTTCTTTTTTGAACTAAATAGTCATGCATTGCTAGAAAATGTCAGGCTTTTCGGTCTTCATGTAATTTTTAACTTTTGACATTAATTGAACTTACAGAATGTAATATAAATTTTTCCCCATCTTGGTATTTTGCAGCATTAAGAATGAAGAAGAAAATAAAGGGAAAACAAAAGACTATGAGAAGCTGTTTTAATCTGGATAAACTCAGTGTCACAGCAAATGTCATTTTCATACGACCTTTCTTATTGAACAGAAAGCTAATGAAAAATTTACTAGATGTCACTGACATTTGATTTCATTTTAACTATGAATAATTGGTTTCTGGGTGCTAGATTCTTTAGCACTTAGGTTTCACACTGTGTTTTTCTGATCATGAATCAATTGATTTCACATTATATCCCCAAATACATAGACTCCATGGTCAAATATAAAATTTGTGTCCTCTGAACAGAGCAACATTAGACTAAATTCCACAGCTCTACAAAATGGTTTGTTGCAAATTCGTAGTTTTCAAACTCAGCTGAGCATTTGAACTACTTATCAGATATGGTGACCGGGCAGAACATTTGAAATCCAGACTCTCCTTGAATATCTAGGAAGAAGGTCAAAGTTCAGTGTACGGTGTGAAGATATGACAGCTGTCAAGAATTCTATGTTGAGTGAGGTTGCCAGAGATGAGATCTTTTTTTTTAAAATTAATTTATTTTTATTGCAGGATAATTGCTTTACAGAATTTTGCTGTTTTTTGTTAAACCTCAACATAAATCACCCATAGGTATACATATATTCCCTCCCTTTTGAAACTTCCTCGCATCTCCCACCCCATGCCACCCTTCTAGGTTGATACAGAGCCCCTGTTTGAGTTTCCTGAGCCATACAGCAAATTCCCGTTGGCTATTTATTTGACATATAAAGTTTCCTTGTAACTCTTTCCATACATCTCACTCTCTTCTCCCCTCTCCCCCGTCCCTAAGTCTATTCTCTATGTCTGTTTATCCACTGTTGCCCTGCAAATAAATTCTTCAGTACCACTTTTCTAGATTCCATATATATGTGTTAGAATATCATACTTATCTTTCTGTTTCTGACTCACTTCACTCTGTATAATAGGTTCTCGGTTCATCCACCTCATTAAAACTGACTCAAATGCGTTCCTTTTTATGTCTGAGTAATATTCCATTGTGTATGTGTACCACAACTTCTTTATTCATTCATCTGTTGATAGACATCTAGGTTGCTTCTGTGTTCTAGCTATTGTAAATAGTGCTGCAGTGAACAATGGGATACACGTGTTTTTTTCAATTTTGGTTTCCTGGGGGTATATGCCTAGGAGTGGGATGCTGGATCATATGGTGGTTTTATTCTTAGTTTTTTAAGGAATCTCCATACCGTCTCCCATAGTGGCTGTATCAAATTACATTCCCACCAACAGTGCAAGAGCGTTCCCCTTTCTCCACACCCTCTCCAGCATTTATTGTTTGTAGAATTTTTGATGAGGGCCATTCTGACTGGTGTGAGGTGATATCTCATTGTGGTTTTGATTTGCATTTATCTAATAATGAGCGATGTTGAGCATCTTTTCATGTGTTTGTTGCTGCTGCTGCTGCTGCTAAGTAGCTTCAGTCGTGTCCGACTCTGTGCAACCCCTTAGACGGCAGCCCACAAGGCTCCCCTGTCCCTGGGATTCTCCAGGCAAGAACACTGAAGTGGGTTGCCATTTCCTTCTCCAATGCATGAAAGTAAAAAGTGAAAGTGAAGTCATTCAGCCGTGTCCGACTCTTTGCGACCCCATGGATTGCAGCCTGCCAGGCTCCTCCATCCATGGGATTTTCCAGGCAAGAGTACTGGAGTGGGGTGCCATTGCCTTCTCCCATGTGTTTGTTAGCCATCTGTACATCTTCTTTGGAGAAATATCTGTTTAGGTCTTTTTCCTATTTTTCAATTGGGTTGTTTTTCTGGTGTTGAGTTGTATGAGCTGCTTCTATATTTTGGAAATAGATCCTTTGTCAGTTGTTCATTTGCTATTATATTCTCCCATTCTGAGGGGTGTCTTTTCACCTTGCTTATAGTTTCCTTTGCTGTGCAAAAACTTTTAAGTTTAATCAGGTCCCACTTGTTTACTTTTGTTTTTATTTCCATTACTCTAGGAGATGGGTCATGGAGGATGTTGCTTTGATTTATGTCATTGAGTGTTCTGCCTATGTTTTCCTTTAAGAGTTTTATAGTTTCTGTTTTTACATTTGGGTCTTTAATCAATTTTGAGTTTATCTTTGTGTATGGAGTCTTATAATTTCATTCTTTTACATGTAGCTATCCAGTTTTCCCAGCACAATTTATTGAAGAGGCTGTCTTTGCCCCATTGTATATTCTTGCCTCTTTTGTCAAAAATAAGGTACCCATAGGTGCATGGGTACCATGGGTTTATTTCTGGGCTTTCTATCTTGTTCCATTTGTCTATATTTCTGTTTTTGTGGCAGTACCATACTGTCTTCATGACTGTAGCTTTGTAGTATAATCTGAAGTCAAGAAGGTTGATTCCTCAAGCTCCATTCTTCTTCCTCAAGAAAGCTTGGCTATTCGGGATCTTTTGTGTTTCCATATGAATTGTGAAAATTTTTGTTCTAGTTCTGTGAAAAATACCATTGGTTCTTTGATAGAGATCACATTGAATTTGTAGATTGCTTTTGGTAGTATAGTCATATTACAGTATTGATTCTTCCTACCTGGGAACATCTGTTCCTGTCATCTTTGATTTCTTTCATTAGTGTCTTATAATTTTATGTGTACAGTTCTTTTGTTTCCTTAGGTAGGTTTATTCCGAGATAGTTAATTCTTTTTGTTGCAATGGTGAATGGGATTGATTCTTTAATTTCTCTTTCTGAGTTTTCTTTGTTAGTATATAGAAATGTAAGTGGTTTCTGTGTATTGATTTTGTATCCTGCAACTTTGCTAAATTCTCTGATTAGCTCTAGTAATTTTCTGATACTGTATTTAGGGTTTTCTATGCATAGTATCATGTCATTTGCAAGCAGTGAGAGCTTTACTTCTTTTTTTCCGATCTGGGACTCCTTTTATTTCTTTTTCTTCTCTGATTGCTGTAACTAGGACTTCCAGAAACATGCTGAATAGTAGTGGCAAAAGTGGACACTCTTGTCTTGTTCCTGATCTTAGGGGGAATGCTATCAGTTTTTCACCATGGAGAATAATTTTTGCTGTAGACTTATCATATATGGTCTTTACTATCTTGAGGTAGATTCCTTCTATGCCCATTTTTTTGAAGCGTTTTAATCATAAATGAGTGCTGAATTCTGTCAAAGGCTTTTTCTGCACCTATCGAGATTATCATATGGTTTTTATCTTTCAGTTTGTTAATATGGTGTATCACATCGATTGATTTCCATATATTGAAGAATCCTTGCATCCCTGGAATAAGCCCAAGTTGACCATGGTATATGAGCTTTTTGATGTGTTGCTGAATTCTGTTTGCTAAAATTTTGTTGAGGATTTTTGCATCTATATTCATCAGTGATATTGGCCTGCAGTTTTCTTTTTTTGTGTTGTCTTTGTCAGGTTTTAGTATCAGGGTGTCCTGATAGAATGAATTTGGAAGTGTTCCTTCCTTTGCAATTTTTTTTTTAAATTTTATTTTATTTTTAAACTTTACATATGCTAACAATATTCCTTTGCAATTTTTGAGTTTTAGATGGATAATTCTTCTCTAAATGTTTGGTAGAATTCTCCTGTGAAGCTGTCTGGTTCTGGGCTTTTGTTTTGGGGGAGATATTTTATCACAGCTTCGATTTCAGTGCTTGTAACTGGGTTGTTCATAATTTCTATTTCTTCCTGGTTCAGTCTTGGAAGATTGAACTTTTCTAAGTATCTGTCCATTTCTTCCAGGTTACCTGTTTTATTGCCATATAGTTGTTCATAAAAGTCTCTTATAATCCTTTGTATTTCTGCATTGTCTGTTGTAACCCTTCCTTTCTCACTTCTAATTTTGTTGATTTGATTCTTCTCTCTTTTTTTTTCTTGATTAGTCTGGCTCAAAGGCTTGTCAATTTTGTTTATATTCTCAAAAAACCAGCTTTTAGTTTTATTAATCTTTACTATTGTTTCTTTCATTTCTTCTTCATTTCTGCTGGGATCTTTATGATTTCTTTCCTTCTATTAATTTTGGAGGGTTTTTTTGTTCTTTTTCCAGTTGTTTTAGGTGTAAAGTGAGGTTGTCTATTTGATGTTTTTCTTGTTTCCTGAGGTAGGGTTGTATTGCTATAAACTTCCCTGTTTGAATTGCTTTTGCTGCATCCCATAGGTTTTGAGTTGTCATGTCTTCATTGTCATTTGTTTCTAGAAATTTTTTAATTTCCCATTTTATTTTTTCAGTAACCTATTTGTTATTTAGAAATGTGTTGTTTAGTCTCCATGTATTTGTGTTTCTGACACTTTTTTTCTAGTAACTGATATCTAGGCTCATAGCATTGTGGTTGGAGAAGATGCTTGATACGATTTCAATTTTCTTAAATTTATTGAAGTTTGATTTTTAACCCAAGATGAGGTCTATCCTGGAGAATGTTCCATCTGCACTTGAGAAGTAGGTGTATTCTTCTGCATTTGGATGGAATGTCCTGAAGATAGCAATGAGATCCATCTCATCTAATGTATCATTTAAGACTTGTGTTTCCTTATTAATTTTCTGTTTTGATGATCTATCCATTGGTGTCAGTGGGGTGTTAAAATGTTCTACTATTACGGTGTTACTGTCAATTTCTCCTTTTATGTATGTTAATGTTTTTCTTATGTATTGAGATGCTCCTATGTTGGGTGCATAGATATTTACAATTGTTATGGCTTCCTCTTGGATTGATCTCTTGATCATTATGTAGTGTCCTTCCTTATCTCTTGTAATCTTCTTTATTTGAAGGTCTATTTTGTCTGATATGAGGATTGCTACTCCAGCTTTCTTTTGCTTCCCATTTGCATGGAATATATTTTTCCATCCTCTCACTTTCAGTCTATACGTGTCTTGAGGTATGAAGTGGGTTTCTTGTAGACAGCATATATATGAGTTCTTGTTTTTGTATCCATTCAGCCAGTCTGTGTCTTTTGTTTGGAGCATTTAATCCATTTACATTTAAAGTAATTATTGATATATATATATTCCTATTGCCATTTTCTAATTGTTTGCGGTTGATTTTGTAGATCTTTTTTCTTCTTTTGTATTTCTTGACTGTGTAAATCCCTTTAATATTTGTTGTAAAGCTGGTTTGATGGTACTGACTTTTAACTTTTACTTCTCAGAAAAGCTTTTTATTTCTCCATCAGTTTTGAATGAGATCCTTGCTGAGTAGAGTAATCTTGGTTGTAGACTTTTCCTTTTCAGTACTTTAAATATATCCTGCCATTCCCTTCTGGCCTGCAGAGTTTCTGCTGAAAGGCAGCTGTTAAGTGTATGGGGTTTTCCTTGTATGTTACTTGTTGCTTCTCCCTTGCTGCCTTTAATATTATTTCTTTGTGATTAGTCTTTGTTAGTTTAATTAGTATGTGTCTTGGCATGTTTCTCCTTGGGTGCCTGTTGTACTTGATTGACTATTTCCTTTTCCATGCTGGGGAAATTTTCAACTATAATCTCTTCAAAAATTTTCTCATACCCTTTCTTTTTCTATTCTTCTGGCACCCCTATAATTCGAATGTTGGTGTGTTTGATATGGTCCCAACTATCCTCAACCCTTTTCATTGTTTTTACTTTATTCTGTTCTTCAGAAGTTATTTCACCATTTTATCTTCCAGCTCACTGATTTGTTCTGCTTCAGATATTCTGCTATTGATTCCTTCTAGAGTGTTTTTAATTTCAGTACTTGTGCTGTTTGTATGTTTATTCTTTAATTCTTATAGGTGTTTGTTAATTGATTCTTGCATTTTCTCCATTTTGTTTTCAAGGTTTTTGATCATCTTTATTACCATTATTCTGAATTCTTTTTTAGGTAATTTGCCTATTTCCTTTTCATTTATTTGGATTTCTGTGTTTCTTCTGTGTTCCTTCATTTGTGCAGTACTTCTCTGCCTTTTCATTATTATTATTTTTTAAGTTACTGTGTTTGAGGTCTCCTTTTCCCAGGCTTCAAGGAAAGTTAAATTCTTTCCTTGAAGAAGGTTGAATTTTTCTTGCTTTTTGTTTCTGCCCTCCTAAGCTTGGTCCAGTGGTTTGTGTGAGCATAGTATAGGGTGAGGAGAAGGCAATGGCAACCCACTCCAGTACTCTTGCCTGGAAAATCCCATGGATGGAGGAGCCTGGAAGGCTGCAGTCCATGGGGTCGCTGAAGATCAGACATGACTGAACGACTTCACTTTCACTTTCATGCATTGGAGAAGGAAATGGCAACCCACTCCAGTGTTCTTGCCTGGAGAATCCCAGGGACAGAGAAGCCTTGTAGGCTGCTGTCTATGGGGTCACACAGAGTCAGACACGACTGAAGTGACTTAGCAGTAGCAGCAACAGTATAGGGTGAGATTTGTGCTGAGCTCTGTTTGTTTGTTTTTCCTCTGATGGGCAAGGCTAAGTGAGGTGGTACTCCTGTGTGCTGATGATTGGGTTTGTATTTTTGTTTTGTTTGTTGTTTAGATGAGATGTCCTGCACAGCATGCTACTGGTGGTTGGGTGATGCCTGGTCTTATATTCAAGTGGTTTCCTTAATGTGAGTTCTCACTGTTTGATATTCCCTAGGGTTAGTTCTCTGGTAGTCTAGGGTCTTGGAGACAGTGCTCCCACTCCAAAGGTTCAGGGCTTGATCTCTGGTCAGGAACCAAGATTCCACAAGTGGCTTGTTATGGCATTAAGTGAAATTAAAACAAATATCCAAGAATGAGAAACCAAAGAGGAACCCCAGATAAATGGCAGTTACAAAATCAGACAAATAATAATTAAAATAATGGAATATACACTTATGCATATATATCCATGAGCAAAGTGAAAACAGTCCAACAAAAATAAAGTACAGAGAATGACTGGGTGAACAAAGGAAATAAAAAAATTATATTTACCAGTTAAGAACAAAACTAACTTAAGCACAAACTGGAAAACAAAACTAAAGCAAGATGCCAAGTGGGGACTAAAGCAATGAAAGCAAAACTAACAAATATGTTGAGTGGAAAGGAAAGAAAGAAAAGAAAGAATAGATATGCAAAGTTAAATAGAAGTAGATGAAGAAGATTTATATACATTAAAGATTAACTGCAAGGGGAAAAGAACAGTAGGAAAGACAAACAAAGGAATAAATGTAGACAAAATATAATAGGTTTAAAGAATTAAAATTTAAAATTATAAAAAAGAGATAAGAAAAAAATGGAAGAAGAAAGAAAAAAGCAAAAAAAAAAAAAAAAGGAAAACTCCACAGAACTGCAAAAGCCCAACGTAGAGGCAGAGGTTTATAACAATAGAAAGTATGACTGAATATACACATATACATACATATACATCCATAAGCAAAATCAAACATAAGCAAAAACAAAAATAAAGTACAATAGATTGACCTGGTGAACGAAGGAAACCAAAAATTATGTCTACCAGAATAAAGCTAATTAAAGCACAAAAGGAAAACAAAACTAAAGTAAGATGTCAATCGGGGAATAAAGCAATGAAAATAAAACTAACAAATATTTTGAGAGGAAAGGAGAGAAAGAAAAGAAAGAAAGAATAGATATGCAAAGTTAAACAGAGGTAGATAAAGAAGATTTATATACATTAAAGATTAACTGTAAGGGGAAAAGAACAGTAGGAAAAGCAAACAAAGGAATAAATGTAGAAAAAATAATAATAGGTTTAACAAATTAAAATTAAGAGAAGACAAAAGAAACAAAAGAGGAAAACTCCACAGAACTGCAAAAGCCCAATGTAGAGAGAGAGGTTTATGACAACAATAAAAAAATGTGACTAAGAAAAAAAAATTCAAAAACTTAATTGGACTTCTTAGTGCCAATAAAATTGACAACTGCAATAGAGGAAGGGGAAAGAAAAAAAATTTGAAAGAATCTACAGAATAAGTCAAAAAATAAGAATAATAAATGTTTTTCTTGAGTAACTGCTGTCAGAGTCCTTTTCCTTTGCTGGGAGTCACAGACCACCTCACCTCCCTAGGATGCGCTTCAACACTCTGCTGATCTCTGGACGTGCTGTGGGGGCAGCTCAGATTCTAATCTGGTCCTACTCCTGTGTGCTCTTGCCTCCAATGTCCACAGCTATCAAAGCTAGTGTGTTTTCTTTTGTGGGAGCTCTCAAAGGCCTTTTATATATTCCATAGACACAGAGTTGCCTTAGTTGATCATGTGGATTTAATCTGCAGCTTGTACAGCTGGTGAGAAGGTTTTGGGTCTTCTTCCTTAGTCACACTGCCCCTGGGTTTCAATTGTGGTTTTATTTCCACCTCTACATGTGGGTCGCCCACTGGAGTTCAGCTCCTGAGGCTGCCCTGGAGGGCTTGGGTTTGACCCTGAGAGGGCCAGGTGTGGAGGTGGTGCAGCTCCTTTGGTCACAGGGGTTCTGGCAGCACTGGCTACTCAGGGGGCTTGGTGGCTAGGGCAGCAGAAAATATAGTGCTCTGGAAGGGTATGACAACCAGTATTGGCCAATATGCTCCAGTATTCTTGCCTGGAGAACCCCCTCTCTGACAGAGAAGCCTGGCAGGCCTACAGTCTACAGGGTCACAAAGAGTTGGACATGACTGAAGTGACCCTGTGCATATAGATGCAAGACTTTTTTGCCTGTGGCAACTCTGCCCCAGGGAGAGTTGAGCACGAAAGTTGTGCAGCTGCTTGGCTTGCAGGTATCTTGGTGGTGTCAAGTGTGCAGGCATACGGACTGCCTCCACCGTAGGAGTTATGGCCCTATCAGAGTCTTTTTTCCAGCGTCTTGTAGCTGGCGATCAGAAGGCCTCTTTGGCCAGTCTTTCTCTGTAGCTCAGCCTGTTCAGGCACTTAGAGGGCTCCCTTGCCTGGGGTCCTTCTTTGTTGTTCCACGTGTCAGGCACCTAGTGGGCCCCTCACCCCGGTTGGGGTCCTATTCTGTAGTTCAATGTATCAGGCATTTGATGGGCCAGCCTCTCTATTGTTCAGCTGCCAATGCTGGCATGTGGGGAGAGAGGCTATGGTGATGGCTCCACCCACTATGTGTGACTCAGCAGTATCGCCTTGCTTCCATGGCTGCCTGGCTTTCCTCCACCAGCATTTCCCACTATCATCTCCTCCGTCACATCCCCTCGCTCAGTCTCTCTGCAGTTAGCAGCAGCCCTTGCCCTGTGATTGCGCCACAATCCCTAAATTCCAGCTCCCAGCTGCTGCCCCTTCCAGGAGACCAGCGTTTCTGTCTGGGGCAGGTATGATTGTGGCAAGGACTGTCTGATTCTCATTCCATTTAGGCTGCCACAGATCAGCTGTTTCACTCTCAGCCTTAAATGTTTCTTCTCTGACTCAGACAATTCCCCGCTGTGGGTTTTAGACCCCTGCTTCGGTTTCCTCACCCGCTGAGGGCAGGTCTGGTACTACTAACACTCCTGTTTCCCCCTCTAGTTCCTTCATCCTACCAAGTTTTGCGTGGTTCTATGTATTCTTTTCCACTGGTCAGATATTCCTGTCTGCTCTCAGTTGGTGTTCTGCATGCACTTCTGTGTCCGAAGGTATATTCCAGATGTATCTGTGGAGAGAGATGTACTCCACGTCCACCTACTCCTCTGCATCTTGTTCTTTCAGAGATGAGATCTTTTCAGAGAGAAGATGATGAGACAATGAAACACATTGAAAGTGAACTGTTTGTTGGACACTTATATATAGATGACCGATTGAGAGTTAAATGCGCAAATGTGAAGCTCAGAGTAAGGGTCCTGGCAGCCCTCATAGAAGGAACTTGCCTGCTGCCTCTGGAGGAAGATAATGATCACAATTCAACAGATACACTGAACAGGACTTATCTGTGGGGATAAAATTAGAATCAAAATCGAGTGCAATTGCTTCCTTTCTAGTACAGCCTACCATTAGAGCCTGTCTTCTGCATTCTCTCTTTTATTCTGGATCTGGAATGGAAGGAAGCTTGGGGAGGGAGGTCAGGTCTTTTCATCTCCCCTCAGGTTGGCAGGGGCAGAGTTATAACATTCTAGAATCAAACAGTAGCTTCTTTACTGTCAAGAAATTTCTGAGTTTCTGGTTGCTCTTGTTAAGACTGGATTTAAGTGGTCTGAAAACAATAGCGACAATGTTTGGTTTGAAATAGAAGTAAAACTCTCCAAAATTAGAGTGCTATTTTATATAGATTTTGTTAAGCAGAGAAAGCTACGGCACAGACAGTAGTAATGACTGACGTTTGTTGAACGTTACCAGGTCTGAGTGCCATTCCGTGTTTAACATATATTAACTCACTTAATCCTCACTACAATTTTGGGGTATAGGTAAAATCATTTTACAGAAGATGAAACAGACCCCAAAATCTAAATATTTTACCCAGAGTTAAACAGCTAGTAGGTGATCAAGAAAGATTTGGATTTAGTCTGTCTGGGTTTACAGATTATGCTCTTATTAAGTATTTAATATTTACTGTATTAATAAAAAACAAAGAACTTTGACTTCAACATAGCAGATGAAGTCTATGTATTAGCACAACACATATAATAAATAGAGTGATAAAGTACCACAGAAAAGGCTAATAGAATAAAGAAGTAATTAGTGTGTTTTCCTCATTTAACCTAGGTTTTTACTCCACACTCTCTGTGAACAAAACTTGCAGTGCTAGTAGAGGATTCCCATCAGCATCTTTTGTTTTATTCTGTTTCAGCTGTTTCCTCACCAGAACTCTTGTGTCGTGTGGTCTACCATTCACAAACACACACACACACACACACCTGTTGAAAATGACCTGGTGCAGAAAGGTCTTATTTATATATTAAGGATAGTTGTCATTAGGAAAGCTGGATTCTTATGAGAAATCTACTTTTAGGAAGAGGTTCAGTTCAGTTCAGTCACCCAGTCATGTCCAACTCTTTGTGACTCCAAGGATTGCATCGTGCCAGGCTTCCCTGCGGAGAAGGCAATGGCACCCCACTCCAGTACTCTTGCCTGGAAAATCCCATGGATGGAGGAGCCTGGTAGGCTGCAGTCCATGGGGTCGCTAAGAGTCGGACAGGACTGAGCGACTTCCCTTTCACTTTTCACTTTCATGCATTGGAGAAGGAAATGGCAACTCACGCCAGTGTTCTTGCCTGGAGAATCCCAGGAACAGGGGAGCCTGGTGGGCTGCCGTCTCTGGGGTTGCACAGAGTCGGACACAGCTGAAGTGATTTAGCAGCAGTAGCAGGCTTCCCTGTCTATCACCAACTCCTGGAGCTTACTCAAACTCATGTCCATCAAGTCGGTGATGCCATCCAACCATCCCATCCTCTGTTTTCCCCTTCTCCTCCTGCCTTCAGTCTTTCCCAAAATCAGGGTCTTTTCCAATGAGTGAGTTCTTCACATCAGGTGGCCAAAGTATTGGAGCTTCAAATTCAGCATCAGTCCTTCCAATGAATATTCAGGACTGATTTCCTTTAGGATTGACTGGTTTTATCTCCTTGCAGTCCATGGGACTCTCAAGAGTCTTCTCCAACATCACAGTTCAAAAGCATTAATTCTTTGGCGCTCAGCTTTCTTTATAGTCCAACTCTCACATCCATACATGACTACTAGAAAAACCATAGCCTTGACTAGACAGACTTTTGTTGGCAAAGTACTGTCTCTGCTTTTTAATATGCTGTGTGCTGCTGCTGCATCACTTCAGTCATGTCCGACTCTGTGCGACCCCATAGACGGCAGCCCACCAGGCTCCCCCATCCCTGTGATTCTCCAGGCAAGAACACTGGAGTGGGTTGCCATTTCCTTCTCCAGTGCATGAAAGTGAAAAGTGAAAGTGAAGTCGCTCAGTCTAGGATGGTCATAACTTTCCTTCCAAGGAGTAAGTGTCATTTAATTTCATGGCTACAATCACCATCTGCAGTGATTTTGGAGCCCCCCAAAATAAAGTCTCTCCCTGTTTCCACTGTTTCCCCATCTATTTGCCATGAAGTGATGGGACAAGATGCCATGATCTTCGTTTTCTGAATGTTGAGTTTTAAGCCAACCTTTTCACTCTCCTCTTTCACTTTCATCAAGAGGCTCTTTAATTCTTCACTTTCTGCCATAAGGGTGGTGTCATCTGCATATCTGAAGTTATTGATATTTCTCCTGGTAATCTTGATTCCAGTTTGTGCTTCATCCAGTCCAGCATTTCACATGATGTACTCTGGATACAAGTTAAATAAGCAGGGTGACAATATACAGCCTTGATGTGCTCCTTTCCCAATTTGGAGCCAGTCTTGTTCCATGTCCAGTTCTAACAGTTGCTTCTTGACCTGCATACAGATTTCTTAGGAGGCAGGTCAGGTGGTCTGGTATTCCCATCTCTTTCAGAATTTTCCACAGTTTCTTGTAATCCACACAATCAAAGGATTTGGCATAGTCAATAAAGCAGAAATAGATGTTTTTCTGGAACTCTCTTGCTTTTACAATGATCCAGCGGATGTTGGCAATTTGACCTCTGGTTCCTCTGCCTTTTCTAAATCTAGCTTGAACATCTGGAAGTTCACGGTTCACGTACTGTTGAAGCATGGCTTGGAGGATTTTGAGCATTACTTTGCTAGCATGTGAGATGAGAGCAATTGTGAGGTAGTTTGAACCTTCTTGTGCATTGCCTTTCTTTGGGATTCAGACGGTAAAAGTGTCTGCCTACAATGCAAGAGACCTGGGTTTTATCTCTGGGTCGGGAAGATTCCCTGGAGAAGGAAATCGCAACCCACTCCAGTACTCTTGCCTGGAAAATCCCATGGACGGGGAAGCCTGGTAGGTTACAATCCATGGGGTCACAAAGAGTTGAACATGACTGAGCAACTTCACTTTCTTTCTTTCTTTATTTGGGGTTGGAATGAAAACTGACCTTTTCCAGTTCTGTGGCCACTGCTGAGTTTTCCAAATTTTCTGGCATGTTGAGGGCAGCACTTTCATGGCATCATCTTTTAGGATTTGAAATAGCTCAACTGGAATTCCATACCTCCACTAACTTTGTTCTTAGTGATGCTTCCTAAAACCCACTTGATTTCCCATTCCAGGATGTCTGGCTCCAGGTGAGTGATCACACCATTGTGGTTATCTGGGTCATGAAGGATTCTTATGAGAAATCTACTTTTAGCAAGGTGCAGTTGAATAAAGAATTGCTGTGAGGCAGTTTTTGCATAGAGTCAGGAAAAGTGCTTTGAAAAATAAGATAAAAATATACATTATATATAAATTCAGTATGATCACATTTATCAAAAAGCACCAGCTGTTTTAAATAAAAATAATAATAGCTAACATTTATTAAGCACTTACAATGAGTCGTTTCTTGCTTTGGGTTCATTTAGTGGCTTAACTTAGTCCTTTTGATGGTCCCATTAGTTAGGCTCATATTTTCCCACTTTATGGATGAGGAAATAAAAAAGTTTAAGAAGTTGCCCAAGAACACTGTTAAAAAATTTAAAGAGAATATTATTTAGGTGATCATTCAAATCATATTTCTCTTCTATTACTTTATTTCATCATGATTTTTGATTATTAGAAATGTAATTTATTGCTGATAGGTATTATTTGTGGATATAATTTTATTTTTGCTCTTTCTCAGTGCCCTTTTTGTGATTACAGCAAAATTCTTGAGACAGTAAGCATACCAGTTCTTTTCTAATGACACCTTAACATGCATTATTGTTGCATTTTATGCAAATAATTTTGATTGAATGATTTTCCTATGCAAGTTTCACTAATTGCATTTACTTGCCAGATATACTTCAACATTTTCAATTCATGTTGGCCTTAAAAGTCCACTGAAAACACAATTCAATACTCAACTCAAAATACAACTTAAGCTAGATTTCATTATGTATAAGGAGCCTGAAAACCTGAATTACAAGGAAAACTAAAGAGTAGAAACCTAGAGCCAGGTTTCAGACAGCTAAAGTTTTAGATAAAAATTCCTTTACAAGGTAATTGTTTGTATAGTTCTTAGCAAAAAGCATTTTTCATGTTTAGAAAGTGTACCTATACTTTCACATAAGTGTGTATTTTATTGAATTTTTATTAGCTTTAAAAAGAAGATTATTTTATTCTTTTATGATTGCCTTAATATCTCTCTTGCTTGATGTTTTTCTGTTATCATATTGTTACTATGGCTGCCTATTTGGAAAAAGACTATTGAAAGCATGACTTCTGAAGGTACCTTCAGAGTGTAGTAAGTCCTATGGTAATATCTATAGGACTTACTATCTATAGGTAATTGGTTCTTTGGAAATAAAGCATAATGATTGGAAATTAATCTAAGTTCTAAATTCAAATATTAATGTATGAATTTTGAAATTTTTTGATTGGACTAAGAATAAATAACATGAGATATACCCTCTTTTACAAAATATCGAGTATAGTTGATTTACAATGTTTTGTTAGTTTCAGGTGTACAGCAAAGTGAATCAGTTACACACACACATATATATTCACTCTTTTTTAGATTCTTTTCCCATATAGGCCATTGCAGAGTATTGAGTAGAGTTCCCTGTTTTAGTTACCTATTTTATTTATAGTAGTGGGCTGCAGTCCATGGGGTCGATAGGAGTCGGACACGACTGAGTGACTTCACTTAATTTTTTCACTTTCATGCATTGGAGAAGGAAATGGCAACCCACTCCAGTGTTCTTGCCTGGAGAATCCCAGGGACGGGGGAGCCTGGTGGGCTGCCGTCTATGGGGTCACACAGAGTTGGACACGACTGAAGCGACTTAGCAGCAGCAGCAGCAGCAGTGTGTATATGTTAATCTAAATCTTCCAATTTATCTGTCTCCTTGACCACCTTTCCCCGGTAACCGTAAGTTTATTTTCCACATCTGTAACACGACTCCTGTTTTCTGGATAAGTTCATTGATACTCCTTTTTTTTTTTTATGGATTCCATATAGAAGTGACATATTTGTCTTTGTCTGACATCACTCAATGTGACAATCGCTATCTAGGTTCATCCTGTTGCTTCAAGTGGCATTATTTCATTCTTTTTTTGTGGCTGAGTAATATTCCATTGAATATATGTCCCACATCTTCTTTATCTATTCATCTTTCCGTGGACATTTAGGTTTTTCCATGTCCTGGCTATTGCAAATAGTGCTGCAATGAACATGGGGTGCATGTATCTTTTCAAATCATGGTTTTCTCAGGACATATGCCCAGGAGTGGAATTACAGGATCGATCATATGGTAGCTCTGTTGTTTTTTTTTTTGCATCTCCTGCATTGCCAAGAGGGTTCTTTACCACTAGTGCCACCTGGGAAGTCCCTGTTTTTAGTTTTTTTAAGGAACCTCCATACTCTTCTCCATAGTGGCTGCACCAATTTACTTTCCCACCAACAGTGTAGACAGTTTCCCCTTTCCCCACACACTCTCCAGCATTTATTATTTGTATACTTTTTGATGATGGCCATTCTGAGTAGTGTGAGGTGATACTTCATTATAGTTTTGATTTGCATTTCTCTAATGTTAATGATGTTGAGCTTTGAGCATTTTTCATGTGTTTGTTGGCCATCTGTGTGTCTTCTATGGAGAACTGTCTATTTAGATCGCCTGACCATTTTTTGATTGGGCTGTTTGCTTTTTTGATATTGAGCTGCATGGACTGTTTGAATATTTTGGACACTAAGCCCTTGTCAGTTGCTTCATTTCCCAATATTTTCTCCCATTCTGAGGGCTGTCTTTTCAACTTGTTTATGGTTTCCTTTGTTGTGCAAAAGCTTTTAAGTTTAATTAGGTCCCATTTGTTTATTTTTTTTTTTCCCCATTATTCTAGGAAGTGGATTGAAAAAGATCTTATGTCAGAGAATGTTCTGCCTATGTTTTCCTCTAAGAGTGTTATAGTTTAGGTCTTTAATTCATTTTGAGTTTATTTTTGTGTATTGTGTTAGAGGATGTTCAAATTTCATTCTTTTACAGGTAGCTGTCTAGTTTTCCCAGCACCACTTCTTGAAGAGACCATCTTTTCTCCCTGGTGTATTCTTGCTTCCGTTGTCATAGATTAGGTAACCATAGATATATGGGCTAATCTTTGAACTTTCTATCCTGTTTCATTGATCTATATTTCTGTTACTGTTTTTGTTTCAGTAACATACTCTTTTGATGACTGTAGCTTTTAGTATAGTCTGAAGTCAGTGAGCCTGATTCCCCCAGCTTCATTTTCCTATCTCAAGAAAAATGGGCAGAAGATCTAAACAGACATTTCTCCAAAGAAGATATACAGATGGCCATGAGGTACATGAAAAGATGCTCAGCATCACTAATCATTAGAGAAATGCAAATCTAAACTGCAATGAAGTATCACATTATACTGGTCAGAATGGCCAACATCAAAAAATCTGCAAAGAATAAATGCTAGAGAGGGTGTAAAGAAAAGGGAACTCTCCTACACTGTTGACGGGGAAGTAAATTGGTGCAGCCATTATGGAGAATGGTATGGAGGCTCCTTAAAACACTAAAAATAGAGCTACCATATGACCCAGCAACCCTACTCTTGGGCATATATCCAGAGAAAAATCATAATTGGAAAAGGTACAGATTCTCCCAGTGTTCATTGCAGTACTATTTGCAATAGCCAGGACATGGAAGCAACCTAAAAGCCCACTGAAAGATGAATGGATAAAGAAGATGTATATATATACAATGAAATATCACTCAGCCAGAAAAAGAATAAAATAATCTGAAGCAACATGAATAGACCTAGAAATTGTCATACTGAATGAAGTAAAGCAGATAAACAAATATTATATGATATGTGGAATCTAAAAAAAATGGCATAAATGAACCTATTTACAAAACAGAAATGGAGTCACAGATATAAAAAAGCAAACATGGTTAACAGAGGGGAAAGGAGAGTGAAGGATAAGTTGGGAGATTAGGATTGACACATACACAATATTATACGTAAAACTGATAACTAATAAGAACCTATTGTATGATACGGGGAACTCTATTCAATACTCTATACTGAATGATCTATATGCAAGTAGAATCTAGAAAACAGTGGATAGATATATAGCTGATTCACTTTACTGCAAAGACTAATACAACATTGTAAATCCATTATGCTTCAATAAATTAAAAATTAATTTTAAAAACTTGGAAAAAGATAAAATCTTCTAATTGCAAGGAGGAAGAAAAAGAAAATTCTTTGAGAAAAATCATAAGTGGTATATCAAAATATTTATTCTTTTGAGTAGGTTTGGCTGTAGAACTATCCTTCAGTCATTATCAAAGACAAATGTTTCTTACTCAGGAAATCAGACAGGTCAGCTCATGTAGGTATGTGCATGGGTGTGTCTTCAAAAAGAGCTCTGAAGTTGCCATGAAAAATGAAAGCATTTTTGGAATTAGTGTCTGGCTCCTAAAATAATTCTTTTGATTTACAATTTTGATTTACAATTTACAATTTTGATTTGTAAATTTTACGATTTACAAATATGGTAGTTGAGTCCATTTCATTTCTTTTAAAAAGTACTTTACAGTGTAGCTTTTTGGTCTGCTCTATTTCAAAGTCTGATTACACGTCCCCAGGCCTCAAAGACTTTCCTACTTGTGGCCTCCATTCTGTCCCAGTTACATAAGAATAGTCAGCATCAGAAACTGTGAAAGCTGTCTGCAGAAACTGCTTCAAAATTCCATTGGTTAGTTTAACCTTCCTCTCTTCATCTTTTGTCTTTTAGAGTCAATCTGCTCCAGGATCCTGGATCATAATTGTCTATGCTTATGGTTTTTTCTTTGCTCCCAAATGTTGAATTATTCATGGGATTACACATTGTTTAGTTCCTTGTGGGATTACATGTTTATTTAGTTTATCTTAGTTCCTAAAATCTTACAACTTCCCACGCACACCTCTGGATCTGAAGTTCTTCTTTGACTTCTCTGTGAATAAAAGTTCATGGCCCTGCTGTGTTCCTAGCCCTCATGAAGCCCAGAGCCCTGTTTCTACACCAAGATGAATGCAGATCATTAATTCAAAACCTTAATGGCATTTATTCCTAGAAATATGACTGAAGCTCTTGTTTCAACTTTCCATGTCTCTCTCTCTGTTTCATGATGATTTGAGGAGAAAAGTATGTATCTTACACCATCTGCACTGTCTTCTCCTCACTGCTAGTTGCTTAGGCCCCAAAGTCTGCAGCTTCCTTTAGAAACAAAATAAAACCCAAATTTTTTAGCAAACTCTACAAACCCTATGTGAGGGTCTCTCTTTTCTCTTCAACCTGTCCCCCTCCATCCTTCCCCTTATTCACTATCCGCCAGCCACTCTGACCTCTTCTGCTATGGGAACAGACTTAGCTTGTTCTCAATTTTAGGATTCAACATTCATGTGTCTTTTGGAAATACTTGATTTTCGGATTTCTACATGGTTGCCTCTTCTCAACATCCAGACCCCAACTCTTGCCTTCTCTACCCACTGTGGGTTCCTGCCCCTCATTGCTGGTCTTCCTTTCTCACATAAATCAGAAGTAAGCCAGATAGCTGCTTTAACAATTTTCAGAGCTCTTGTGGCCTCTTCTTCCACAGAATTCTGAAAATGACAACCTGGCTTGTTTTCTTCCTGTATTTGGACTTGCCTTGATTTTTAAAATCTCTCTTGGCTTTGTACATTGAGCTCCTTAGCTGAAGTGTCTGGTTCATAGAATTTGGACAGTTTTCTTGAATTCTGAGCTTCTTTGCTTATAAACACTGTGTGGGTTTGTTTACTTAGCTGGTGTGAGCAATCAGGCTGTACTACGGCATCGAGTCATGCATCTTCCCTTCATCCTACTCTGGCCCTGGCATCTAGCCCCTCAGCTAGGAAGCAGGAAGAGTCAAAGCCTTAGGTGTCATCAGCAGCTTTCTTACCCAACACAAGAAATGTCTCTGTCACTTCCTGCTACAGGGCCATCCAGCTCTTCTGAGCATAATTCTGGGGACCTGAAAATCTCTGTTTCACCAGCCAAACCATAGCTTCGTGAAAATCTAAGACATCCTAGAGACTTCATCCTTATGTTTGTCTCTAACTGTTTCCTGGAAACCTCTACAGAATGATTCTAATTCTGCATCTTAGATCACATAGTATAAATTCCTGTCACATGCTGACCATCTGGCTATGTGGTTAAGTATGAACAGGATAAATTTATAACGAGGATAATATCATAAGGGGATGAAGGCATGGAGCTGAGAGGTAAGGGATCTGCCTAGATAAGCAAGAAAGGCAATTACAACAAGATCACAGTGTCATGGTTTGGCAATCAAGGGGCCATGTCTCCCTCCTCATCATCTGCTGATGCCATTAATTTTCCCCTGAGAATTCAGGAATAAACAAGGGTGCTGCCTCTGAGAGGCAAGGGGCTCCCAAGAGGCACTGAACGGAGAAATGAGGAACAAAAAGCTTTAAATCTTTCTAAAGGTGATTTGTGACATCCTCAACACCTGCTCTCTCGTGTAGAAAATCAAGTTACACTCTATTTTTTTTTTCAGTTACACTTCAATGTTTCTATTTCCTACAGATTGGAGCCAAACCACTTTGAGCCTCAATTGTCTCTGATCCCTGTACCCAAAGAAATTTCTCAAGAAATTTCCTAGCTGAGTTCTTATAACACAGCTTTTTTTTCCTTTCTTTTTTCTTTTAGGCCTCACTGTGCAGTGTGTGGGATCTTAGTTCTTCAACTGTGGATCAAACCTGCTCCCCCCTGCATTGGGAGCTTGGAGTCTTAACCACTGGGCCGCTAGGGAAGCCCCCAGTGTAGCTTCTTAATATTTTTCCTTTGGAAGTCAGACATCTGTCTATCTTCCCTTATTCCACCACTGTGACATTTATTGAGGCTAAAATGTCAAGCTTATACCTGTCTCTTGAGGTGTTGTGGCCCAGATGTTGGTGATCTCTTTCCTTCTCTGATGGTGTCATTCCTCACATGTAGGACCATTTTTACCTCAGACAGAGGGGTCACACAGAGTCGGACACGACTGAAGTGACTTAGCAGCAGCAGCAGAGGGGTCTCGGGACACAATGTTCATGAAACGTGAATGCTAGCACACAGCCTGTGCTCACCCGCTCAGCTTAGAGGGTTTACATGCATCAGAGAATCTTTTCTAGGCTTACTTTTCTCCCTCCTCCACGGTTGGCTCCTTGATTTTATTTTCTTGCTAGTTAATCTGTCCTTTCACCCTGTAGCATGAGACGCAATTTTCTTTTTTGGTTCCTTTAAGTCCCTGGAAGAACTAAGTTCTCTCAGAGGGGCTTGAAACCCAAGGGCAGCCCTTGAGGTCAAAGTGAAGTTTCTCTCCATGGTCACCTGAATAGTGTTGGAGGATAGAACCCCCTGGAGTGTGGCATTGGCAACTGTGCTGTTAGTCTTCTCTCTGCTTTAAGAATGAGATTCTAATCAGTCTGGTTTGTAAAATATTTCTAACTTAGTCCTGACGTCCTGAATATCTTCTGTCTTGTGTTTTATTTCCATTCTTCTTCCTTCTTTTCTGCACTGCAAAGCTGCTTGGCAGTGATTTTGCTTTATCATCTATGAGTTCCAACGTGCAGCCCAGGAAGCAAGTGAATGAATGTACTTCTCAATGCTCTCAATTGCTTGTACATCAACACCTGCCCCTTCCTGCTTCAGCATCTTTTTCCAGCCTCACTCTGAGGTCATTCAGCCTCCTTTTCTGGAAAGCACTTGCATTTTGTCAAGCTATAAGAACACATATCAATAGCCAGTAGACTCTTTTTTCTGGTTTGATGTGATCCACTTAAACCAACACATCTCTACTTCATTATAATTCACCTGGATCCAGCCAGAAGAAATAGCCTCCTCTTCCTTCTTTTTCTCGTACACCAGCTCACCTTTACCGTGCACACCATTCCAAGGTCAAAAACACTGAAAGACTAAGGGAAAATCCCATAGAATTAATGTTTTTCTTCAGAAGTCTAAAGAACTGGAGTGATTTCCTAAGAAACTCACAAAAGATTAGCTGCAAGATGTCTCAATGAAACTCTTTATACTCTGGGAATTACACTTCAGTGGTTGAATTTATGATACACCTAAGGTCTGCATCTTGTCACATGAGACATTTCAGAAGGAGAAGAGAAATTTTAAAAAATAAAATTGATGAAGCCAGAAGACTTCCCCCAGATGTCATCACATTATCCCATCTCTCAGTCCCCAGCTCCGGGTCCCCTTAGTTTGTATCCGCTCCATCTTCCCACTCTTCCCTTCTTCAGACACCAAGACAAAACTCAACATAGTTACTAAAGCAACTTTTATTTTGACAGCTTTAGTATTTCATCATTAAGCCTTCATTTCAATGGAAAATGTCCTCCCACGCCCTTGACTGAAGCTGCCTTTCTCATTAAGCCCAAGTTTTTGCCTCTTCTTACATAGCACATGCATACACAACCCACCTGCTTTGGGTTACTGTCCATCTGTTCTTTGAGACAAACCCTGTTGCATGTAAAAACAATTTTTTTTTCTTTTTATGGACACTATGTTTCTGTGCAAATGGAATTTGTAATCCAATTGGGTCATCATTTTAGACACACAAAAAAAGAAGTTTCAAGAACTTTGTGACAATTGATTTATGGAATATCCTTGTTATAAAAGGATAATAAGTTTATTTGTTTATAAGGAAATAGTTTTGATGGACAATAGACAGTTTCGATTTTTTGATATATAATCACCGGGACTGTAAGTTCAACAAAAAAGGGAGTTTCTTCCTTCACTGGAACTTCAAGTGGAGCTGGAAGTCATGCAACCTGTAGGTTTTCAGAGCAACTGGGACTTTGGGAAGGTCTGGCGTGCACCCAGCATTGAGGATTCGAAAAGGAGCACATGGACTCTCTTCCCAGCACACGCACATGCCTCCAGAATTCTTCATTCTGTGTCAGCAGTTCTTGTGTCCTCCGAGGTCACAGATCATAGGTAAAGAACATTTGCTTTAGTCCAAGTCTTCATTTAAATTTTTTTAGATTAAAAAATTGGAGTATAATTGCTTTACAATGTTGTGTTAATTTCTGCTGTACAACAGTGTGACTCAGACATGTATATACATACATCCCCTCTCTCTTGAGCCTCACTCCCACCCTTCTAGATCATCATAGAGCTTCAAACTGAGCTCCCTGTGCTGTGCAGCAGCTTCTCACTAGCTGTCTATGACAAAGAAACTGAAGCTCATTGAAGGTCACTGACTTATTTAGAGTTCTAGTTATTTAAGCCTGTGTCCTGAACACAATTGGAGCTTCCTACACAGGTTAAGTGTCTTATTCAGGTTTAAAGCTGAGGAATCATGTTATTAACAGAACAACCATTTACTTACTCTAATAGATTGTATTTTCTTATTTAAAGAATATGTTTGGATATTGCATCTGCTTATTTTTTAAATCAATGAATAAATTTATAACATTAAATTCAATCACCTTTGCAGTAAAGGATACTGTATCCCCAGGGGTTAATTGATCTTCTACAAGTCAGTTATCCATGGAGAAATATTCAGAATATTTTTCAAATGTTAGTCACGCACTCATGTCTGACTCTTTGTGACCCCATGAACTGTAGCCTTCCAGGCTCCTCTGTCCATGGAATTCTCTAGGCAAGAATACCAGAGTGGATTGCCGTTTCCTTCTCCAGGGCATCTTCTGGGCCCAGGGATCAAACTCCAGTCACCGGCATTGCAGGCAGATTCTTTACCATCTGAGCCACCAGGGAACAGTCTCTTTCATTACCTTGTCCTTGGTGTTTCGATGATCTCAGAACTTAAGCAGGTGTTCATTACTAAAATTATTATTTTCATTTGTAATTTAATCTTATTTTTTAATTGAAGTGCAGTTGATTTACAACATTGTTTTAGATTCAAGTGTACAGTGCAGTGATTCAGTTATATCTATTCTTTTTCAGATTCTTTTTCCTTATAGGTGGTTGTAAAATATTGAGTATAGTATATTACTCAGCCATGAAAAAAAATAATGCCTTTTGTAGCAACACAAATGGACCTAGGGATTATCATACTAAGTGAAGTAAGTCAGACAGAGAAAGACAAATATTATATGATATCACTTGTATGTGAAATCTAAAGAAATGGTACAAATGAACTTATTTACAAAATAGAAGTACACCCACAGATTTAGAGAACAAACTTACAATTAGCAAAATGGAGAGGAGGGAGGACATAATTTTATTTTATTTTAAATTTATTTATTTTAATTGGAGGCTGATTACTTTACAATATTGTATTTATTTTATAATAAAGAATTTAAAGAGACCATAAGGCCTGCAGATTGATTTTGCCAAAGGCAGCATTGATTTTAATCACCTCTGAGACTGTCGGCTTTGCTTTCCACTATTGGATCACATCAAGTATGAGAGGAAAAGAGTGTTTGGAAAAGTACTCTAAGAAAAACGAGGTGAAAATTAGAATTTCACAGCCTTTCTCTCTTCCGTTATGTACATAGTCTAATTCCTGTCTCTCTAACATGAGGTTGCATAGTGATTTAGGGCCACTTTAATCATTTTAATGTTCTCGCTCAGTTGTAGGGGAAAATGAAATAGCTGAGTTTATGCTAAAAATAAACCTCACAGCTTTGCTGGATTGCACAAGCTTGAGTGTAAACAACTGTCCCCCCTCTTGGAAACTAATCCTGCCTGGCTTTTGACTTTCCCAAGAGATTGCTCTAATAGATTTTTTAAGCTGCATGTTGAATAATTGTTTCCACAACCAGCACAGATTGGTTTTCTCAAAAGAAAAAATGAAAATGAAAGTTCTATCCAATTAAAAAAGAGCTATTAATACTCTGCTGGTCTGGAAAGGAAAAGCCTGCACTTCAGAAGCCTGTGCCGTTTATCACAGAAACAAATTTTCACAGCAACTGAAAGAGTAGGGTGAAAAATTAGAAGTTTTATGAAGAACTAGAAAACAGACACTTCAGCTCTTTTTAGTTGGCATGAGGGAGAATATTAACATCCCTGGCAGAGGGGAGCAGATGCCTTCATACTGGCCCTAGCAACTTTCCACCACAGGGAAGACGGCTCAGCACAGAGTGGCCTGAGTTCACCCTGGGCTCTTGGTTTTTATACCACTTACACACAGCTGGCCATGTCATAGATTTAGAATATTCTTTATTTTACGATCTGATAAATGTTCCTTTCAATTAAATAATTTATTGCCTTGTCAACAAAATGCTTTGGAATTTCTGATTGTTAGAGAATCTAACCATTTGGCATTTCTTTGAACACTCTGCATTTTTAAAAAGTTTATTTATTTATTTATTTTTGGCTGCATCAGGCCTTAGTCGCTGTACGTGGGATCTTCCGTTATGGTGCGTGAATTGTTCGTTGAGACATGGGTCTTCTCTCTAGCTGAGGAGCAAGGACTCAGTAGTTGTGGTGAATGGCTTAGTTGCTCTGAGGCATGTGGGATCTTAGTTCTCTGACCAGGGATTAAACTTGCATACCCTGCATTGGAAGGTGGACTCTTTAACCCCTGGACCACCAGGGAAGCCCCACCATTTAGTATTATTAAGCCCAAGTCAAGGAAAATGCCTGTGTGAATTTATATTCAAGCTTTAAGGGTTGGGGTCCAGTCAAGTGGTTGTTAATGCTCCTGTCAGTCAGTGCAGTTCTAGTGCACCAGCCCATTGTTTTTAATAGAAATTTATTTATTTTAATTGGAGGCTAATTACTTTACAATATTGTACTGGTTTTGCTATGTACACCCATTTCTTAACCCTCTGGTGCAAACAGACCCAGAGTCCAAGAAGGATAAACACACCAGTATCAGCGTAAAAATTAGGGTGAGTGAGGACTTAGGTTTCTCAAATATAGTCCCCCAACAACCTGCATTAGACTTTTTTCTTGGTTTTTGTTTGTTTTTAAAGTGAATTCCTGGACTTCATTCAAAATCCAAAGAATCAGAATATATGAAAACAGGTACCGAGAATACATACTTTTAACAAACACGCTGTGGGAATCTCATAAAGAAAAGAAGGACTACTGCCCTCAGGTAAAAGGTAGGGGGACAAGCAATGAGAAAGCCCAGAAATGCAGACAGGCCTTTGTGTCCTGCCCTGAGATAGTAGAGGTTTCTGGATCACAAAGTGGACCCTGCAGCTCCTGTGTCATGAGTTTATCATTAGTAGAAACTTTGAATGTGGCAGAAAGTGAAATAAAAATATTTTACCCATTTAGGTCTTCATGACTCATTTTATTTTAATTTCATTAAAAAGAATGGAGTGCCTTTCTGATAACTATATCCCTCAAGGAGCCTAAAATACATTTCAAATTTGAAGGTAGACCTACTTTTTATTCATATTTAGACATTATAAATGAAATCTTTGTGATACATACACTGTTGAAATGTAAATATTCATTGAGCATGCCTGATAAGTAACTTCATTCATATCCAACTCTTTGCAACCCTATGAACTCTAGCCCACCAAGTTCCTCTGTTATTGGAATTCTCCAGACAAGAATACTGGTGTGAGTTGCTGTGCCCTCCTCCTGAGGATCTTCTTGACCCAGGGACTGAACCTCTGTCTCATGTCTCCTGCATTGGCAGGTGGGTTCTTTACCACTAGTGCCGCCTGGGAAGCCCAAAGATTCACTGTATCAAGTTCAAAATCACATGAGTATTCGTCAAGATACAGCATAGGCTGGACCGTGAAACAAGTCGTAGCACATTTCAAATATCTGAACTCTTAGGAGTGTATTCTAAATGGACAGATGCCTTCACTATACTGCTTATTTATATATATATATATAATTAATAATATACATGAAAAAATGTAACTATAAAATCATCATCAGATACTCAGAAAAGGTGGACAAGAAACAGGATATTTACAGTCTTGACTTATCTCTGCAAATTACTTGTTAGTTACGAAGGGAAACTACAGAAATTAAAGTGATGGATCATGGCAGATACTGCACTCATCAGTCACCAAAGTTAACATGTCCAACTAAAGGGCAAAATGACACAATGCTCCTTTTGTTGTGAGGCATGAAGGAGGGCAGTAAAAAGAATAACTGGTCATACCATGAGTTGGTGAGGATGTGAAGCAGGTGGAATTCTTGCTGTTGGTGTGAAAGCACATGGTTACAATGACTGTTTTGGAAAATTGCAATGTGCTCTCAATTAGCGTTGAACATGGGAATACTGACACCCTGGCAGTTTCACTTCTCAGTAAATATCTGCCAAAAGATAGGTACGTAGTAGATATCCTAATAATAGCCCCAAACTGGAAATAACCCCAATAAACAAGTCGATAAATACATTTAAACAACATTAAATTGTTATACCGTGAAGCAATTATACTATGTCATACCATGAGGAGCCTGGTGAGCTACAGTCCGTGGGCTTGCAAAGAGTTGGACATGACTGAGCGATTAAGCACACAGGTTTAAACTTCCCTGTAGCTAATTTGGTAAAGAATCTGCTTGCAATACAGGAGACCAGGGTTCAATCCCTGGGTCGGGATGATCCACTGGAGAAGGGAATGGTAACCCACTTCAGTATTCTTGCTTGAAGAATCCTGTGGACAGAGGAGCCTGGTGGACTACAGTCCATGGGCCCTCAGAGTTGGACACAAGTGAGTGACTAAATACACACACCCAAACTATTATACCATGAAGCAGTTAATTACTGTTACATAAAACAGTATGAAAGCGTCTCATCAACATAAATGGTAAGTGTTAAAAACACAAAAAACTATGTTTTATACAATTCTATTGTCATAAGATCTAAAAGTCAGCAAAGCTAAGGTAGAATCTTAGAAATCAAATTGATATCTACTTTGGGGAGAGAAAAGTGTTTTGGGGGATGGGAAAAGAGGGAAGTCTCTGGGGTTCTGATAGTATTCCTATTTTTTATTCAGATGGTGATTACATGGGTATGATCTTGTTGTAATAATTTGCTGAGCTATTCACACAAGATGTGCACATGTCTCAGTTGTATGTTACTACATACAATAATCAAATAAGTAAGAAAATCCATGTTAAAAATTCTATCAAAAGACAAAAAGTCATAAATATAGGTATAAACACTGTTTGTGATGTGCATAATTTAACATGGTAAAGATATCATTCTTTTCAAACCAGGTTATAAATTCAGTGTATTTCTTGGAAATATTTTGGAAGAATTTTTTGAAGAGTAGAACAAACTGATTAAGAAATCATATGGATGAAAAAAGAGTCCACAAACAATAAAGATTTTGAATAAGAGGAGTGAAGAGGGAACTCACCCAAAGATGTATGAAGACATTTCATGATGCCATTGCAATAAAATAAAATAAAATCGTATGGTTTTGGCATGGGAACAAAAAGATTAAAGGAATGTAATATAGACACCAGCGTCTTGTTTGTTTAGGAAGTTTACTGGACTAAATCTCTACTGTCATCATTAACAACAGAATCATATTTAGTGGATAACTTTATGGGATTTCCTTATATGGAGAAAAATAAACTCTCAGAACATATAAACAAAACTAATCTCCAAATGGATTAAAGTCCTAAATTTGGCAGCTAAAATTAAAGAATACTAGAAGGCACTAAAGGACAATAAATTTCTGACATTACAGTTGAGAAATGTTTCATGGAGAAAAAGAGGATACTCAATGAAAAATGAGTGAATCCACTACACAGACGGTTGAAAGGGGACGGACGCTTGGAGGGGTAACTAGATGCTTGGTGGGATAAGACACCCAAACATCAAGAATCCGAACCAAATGAGACAAATGTGGAAGTTTAAGTAGTGAAATTCGGGAGGGGCAGAAGAAAATGGGTGTCCTTGCGCACATCTGGTGGGAATGTAACCTGGGTTCAGATGTTGTGGAGCTCAATCCCACTTTAGTTAGTGAAAGGAATGGGATCTACCCAATAACAGGTTCTTCCAGAAAACCACCCCACACCCCTGTCTCTCCGGGTTGTGTCTATATCCTAGGACATTCACCAGCTCACTAGCAGCAAGATGGGAGTGATGGTGGGGAATAAAGAGGAAAATAAAAGACAGAGTCTACCTTACAGATGACTGTCTGAACAGTACAGATGACTGACTCCCTTTTGGCACCTGAGTTCCAGGTGGGGAAGGGGAAAACAGAAAGCATTGTTATTTACAAACTTTCTTACTCATCATTTATCTTACTGCAGAGACAACTTATGTTTAGAGAGAAATCAAAGTAATGACAATTTTATTTAATTGTATGAATTCTGTGTTTCTCTGAGAAAAATGAACTATTAATATCTCTGTGAACTGGTAGCTTTCCCCACACACCCAAAGCTACAAACATTTTAAAAAGAGTCAGTCACAGTCCTTAGGATCTGGCTCTGGACCTCCTGTTGCCAGTTGGTCTTGTAGAACAGCACTCCCCAACCTTTTTATCATCAGGGATTGGTTTCATGGAAGACAATTTTTCCACAGCCCAAAGAAGGGGACGGTTTTGGGATGATTCAAGAACATTACATTTATTGTGCTCTTTATTTCTATTATTATTACATCAGCTCTGCCTCAGATCATCAGGCATTAGATCCCAGAGGTTGGGGACCCCTGCTAGAGCCTTGGTTTCCAGAACTGTGGCTATGTAGGCAAGTTATCTGGCAAAATACATGTAATACAGCTAATAACATAGGTGGAATTATAAGTACATATTTCAACCATGAGCCTCCCACACCAAGCCAGTTTCTTAAAAGATTGTTAAGACTAGAGAATGGATCACTTAAGGCAGAAATCTGATTTTTCATATGGTTCATCAAATGTGTTACATTAAAGGATTCATCAGGTATGAAAATACAGCATTCGGTTTGAATTAGGCCCAGGTACCTCCCTGAGATGCTGTAAGGTGTCAAGGGCCTTGTGGTTTTTGTAGCACCACCTTTTTCATCACAGAAATACCAGAATTCAATAGGCTAATAGCCTGGTTACTATCATTTAAAGCTTGGTGAGTGCAAGTTATTAAGGCTTCAATTAATAGCTATGAAATAATCACAATAATAGTATCCAGTTTATAAAATTGTATGGAGGTTAAATCAAATAATTCATGCATGAGACAGCATATAGTAACCTTTCAATACATATTAGCTACTATTTGGGGATTTTGTTAAGAATATCCTGGATATTTTCCGGGTTCTTCTTAGTATCCTACCTATAACTGAAATGGATTTATTTATATCACCTCTGTGAATCATGAAGACTTACGAGCTTCTCCTGACACATTTCAGGATTACAATTTTTCCTAATCTACTCTCCAAAGTCTTTTCTTTTTTTCATCCTATATCTCATAGTTATTAAAATGTATTTTTCCCAGGCAGATTTTTTGAAAAACAAATACAGGGAAACTTTGAAATGTTTAGTCAATATTAAGGAAAAATACAGTTTTCTGATCATAGTCAGTGTATTTTTATTAGTAGTGAAAAAATACGCCAAAGGTTGAATAAATATGGCTTTTCCTAAGAACTGCAACAATTCCAATAAATGTTTTATTACAAAAACTTCTGCACCTACTCTTTAATCTGGAAAGTGGCCACATGAGACAGCTGACCAGATTCTTTCTGTCATCTTGTACAGTCACTTAATGTTCCAAAATCAAAATAGGAAATGGTAACTTAAAGAATAAGTAATCTGTATCAAAGAGAACTCATTCTATCAAGAGCTTTCCTTTATTCAAGGAAGTAAACTTGATAGGTGTTCTCATGGGACAGGAGAATTGTACTGTTTGTAGAAATAGAATGAGTTAAGCAGTTTTAAGAAGAATTTAATAGGTTAAGGGGTGTGTGTATGTGCTTGTGTGTGTCTTAATCTTTCAAAATGAGAATTAGAAGATTGATGAGTAAATGGCTTCACCAAACTATATGGGGTGGCTTTGCCAAGACTATGCTTTGTGCAGAGCAATGTCACAGTGACTCTGAACTTCTTTGATGCTATTGAAATCTTTCTGTTTGCAGTGTGTCATTCTTATAAGCTTTGTCTTTCATGGGCATTGTGTTTGCTCATGGAGGAACACACTGGAAATACCTGTTCTGGGACAGGGTTTGTGTTGAATGGCCCATTGTGGGTGTTTATGTTCACTTGTTTCCCTGAAAATGCCACCTGCATAAAGTGTCTGCTGGAAAAGCTAGAACACCGCATTTTCAAAATAAACCAGCTCCTTGTTCTGAAAAACTTCTTTGCCTTTGTGCATTTCAAGTCTACATCACTCAAAAATTCTTTATCTGTTCTTCATCTTTGTATCTCATTACTTTCTACAGGTGTGTGATCACTCCACTCTTACAAGTATCATTCTTCCCTAAGAGCTCCACATCATGGATTGAACTGTGTCCTCCAAGAGGATGTGTTGAAATCCTAAGCCCCAGCACCTCCACGTATAGGCTCACTGCTGATGCAACTCATTGAGAAGATTATCCTAGAGCAGGGTGGCCCTAACCCAACATGAGTGGCATCCCTGTAAGGAGAGGATGTGAAGATACAGACACAGAGGGGAGAGGGAGATGGAGACAGGGAATGTGGCCGTACTGCCACAAGTCAAGAAGTGCCTGGCTCCCCAGAACCTGGTCGCATGAAAAGCCTGCTCCACTTGGCTCTTTAAGGGGAGCAGGGCCCTGCCAACACCTTCTCCAGCCTCTGACTTTCAGATAGAGAGAGAATGAACATCTGCTATGGGAGTCATATAGGTCATGGTGCTTGGTTTCAGCAGTCCTAGGAAATAAACACAGTCCACAGGGAGGGGGCCAGTTAGAACATCTGCCCTTGGACCCCCACTGCCCAGCCCAGAGTGGAATAATGCTCCATGCTTGCCTCTGTTTTGCTTCTACTAGACTGTAAGTCCCACGAGGCCAGAGACTACATCTGATTCATTTCAGTCACCCCCAGAGAAAGTGTCCTCCCCAGATGGGCCTTGAATTTCTTGTTAAATGAGGATATAAAGAGTCTCAATTTTTATGTTCTTCATAATAGTGCATTTTATTGCCAAATAAAGTCATGGGTAGGTAATGGAAGCAGTCATACCCAGGAAATCCTGTTTAGCTCTGTTTACATAATTTCCTTAGTTCTGTCCCCAGATAGTGGAGAACTTCATATTTATGACTATTCCCAGAATATTGAAAAAAATAGGACAGTTCGTTCTTGGGCTGCGTATCTGTGAGGACAGGCAGTGTTCTCACAGTCCTCAGCTGGGTCATCACTGGTCAGTGTCTAAACCTGGAAGAAATGTCCAGGTTTAGTTTATGTTAGCAAACCGGTTGCTTCCTGAGTGCTTCCCTTGCCCCCATCAGCCATTTCTCAACAGGAAAGACAACAAACAGCCCTTTTATTGCCATGGCTGCTAGCAGTCTCGGTGGCACAAGAAGCTCAGTTGAGTTTATTACTCACTAGTAATAATAGCAAGAGGAACAAAAGAGGATCCCCAAGGATGAAGTCACACAGTGTCAATATTTTCATTATTCAGAGACCAGAAGCCACAGCACTGCCATTACCATAAACATGTCTCTTTCTTATTGGCAGATGTTTCACTTAAATAAAAATAATCAGGATTTGGGAAGATTCACCTTGGCAGCAGCTAAAATGCTAATCTCCTTGTGTCCCAGTTGTTACTCCAGCTGCTCTGGAAAATGCTCTTGTGGAGGGGTGGTTGTGGGTGGAAGCTGGGCAAGCCTGATGAGCTGTTCACAGCTCCACACATGGGAGGCAGTTCGGGGTACTTTTAATTCCTTCATAATGTGCATAAGTATTTCTTTATTTCATAGTCTTCTGCTGCTGCTGCTGCTGCTAAGTCGCTTCAGTCGTGTCCGACCCTGTGCGACCCCATAGACGGCAGCCCACCAGGCTCCAGCATCCCTGGGATTCTCCAGGCAAGAACACTGGACTGGGTTGCCATTTCCTTCTCCAATTCGTGAAAGTGAAAAGTGAAAGCAAATTTGCTCAGTCGTGTCAGACTCTTCGCGACCCCATGGACTGCAGTCCACCAGGCTCCTCCATCCATGGGATTTTCCAGGCAAGAGTACTGGAGTGGGGTGCCATTGCCTTCTCCACATAGTCTTCTACAATCCCTCCAAAAAGTGCTGGTACTAACAGGAAGGTAGTAGCACTTTTATAGTCCAGTCACCTTATTTTGAGTTCCTTGTGCTTACATGATGAGTTTAAGGGAATATTATCCTTTCAGTTATCAAAAACTATTAATATCAAATAAATATTTGCAAGAAAGAGAAACTCGCTCATGCTTATTATGTGAAGAGTCAGTTGGGTACACGCACCCCACCCCAGTGTTCATTGCAGCACTGTTTACAATAGCCAAGACATGGAAGCAAGTCAAATGTCCATCGACAGAGGAGTGGATAAAGAAGATGTGGTCCATACACACAATGGAATATTACTCAGCCATAAAAGGAACAAAATAGTGCTTTTGCAGAGATGTGGATGGACCTAGAGATTGTCATACAGCATGATATAAGTCAGAAAGAGAAAAACAAATATGGTATCAGTCAGTCAGTCAGTCAGTCAGTTCAGTCGCTCAGTCGTGTCCAACTCTTTGCGACCCCATGAATCACAGCACGCCAGGCCTCCCTGTCTATCACCATCTCCCGGAGTTCACTCAGACTCATGTCCATCGAGTCAGTGATGCCATCCAGCCATCTCATCCTCTGTCGTCTCCTTCTCCTCCTGCCCCCAATCCCTCCCTGCATCAGAGTCTTTTCCAATGGGTCAACTCTTCGCATGAGGTGGCCAAAGTACTGGAGTTTCAGCTTTAGCATCATTCCTTCCAAAGAAATCCCAGGGCTGATCTTCTTCAGAATGGACTGGTTGGATCTCCTTGCAGTCCAAGGGACTCTCAAGAGTCTTCTCCAACACCACAGTTCAAAAGCATCAATTCTTCGGCGCTCAGCCTTCTTCACAGTCCAACTCTCACATCCATACATGACCACAGGAAAAACCATAGCCTTGACTAGACGGACCTTTGTTGGCAAAGTAATGTCTCTGCTTTTGAATATGCTATCTAGGTTGGACATAACTTTCCTTCCAAGGAGTAAGCTTCTTTTAATTTCATGGCTGCAGTCACCATCTACAGTGATTTTGGAGCCACAAAAAATAAAGTCTGACACTGTTTCTACTGTTTCCCCATCTATTTCCCATGAAGTGATGGGACCAGATGCCATGATCTTTGTTTTCTGAATGTTGAGCTTTCAGCCAACTTTTTCACTCTCCACTTTCACTTTCATCAAGAGGCTTTTGAGTTCCTCTTCACTTTCTGCCATAAGGGTGGTGTCATCTGCATATCTGAGGTTATTGATATTTCTCCGGGCAATCTTGATTCCAGTTTGTGTTTCTTCCAGTCCAGCATTTCTCATGATGTACTCTGCATGTAAGTTAAATAAACAGGGTGACAACATACAGCCTTGACATACTCCTTTTCCTATTTGGAACCAGTTTGTTGTTCCATGTCCAGTTCTAACTGTTGCTTCCTGACCTGCCTACAGATTTCTCAAGAGGCAGATCAGGTGGTCTGGTATTCCCATCTCTTTCAGAATTTTCCACAGTTTATTGTGATCCACACAGTCAAAGGCTTTGGCATAGTCAATAAAGCAGAAATAGATGTTTTTCTGGAACTCTCTTGCTTTTTCCATGATCCAGTGGATGTTGGCAATTTGATCTCTGGTTCCTCTGCCTTTTCTAAAACTCGCTTGAACATCAGGAAGTTCACGGTTCACATATTGCTGAAGCCTGGCTTGGAGAATTTTGAGCATTACTTTACTAGCATGTGAGATGAGTGCAATTGTGTGGTAGTTTGAGCATTCTTTGTCATTGCCTTTCTTTGGGATTGGAATGAAAACTGACCTTTTCCAGTCCTGTGGCCACTGCTGAGTTTTCCAAATTTGCTGGCATATTGAGTGCAGCACTTTCACAGCATCATCTTTCAGGATTTGAAATATGGTATAGAATTGCTTATAAATGGAATCTAGAAAGATACAGTAGAGATGAACTTATTTTCAAAGCAGAAATAGAGTCACAGATATACAGAACAAACTTAAGGTTACTAAGTGGGAAAGGGGGTGTGGGATGGATTGGGAGATTGGGATTGACATATATGCAGAATTGTATACAAAATAGATAACTAATAAGGAATTAGCTCTATAACACAGGAAACTACCCAATGCTCTGTGGTGACCTAAATGGGAATGAAATCTGAAAAAGAGTGGATGTAGGCATATATATAGCTGATCCACCTGGACTTCCCTGGTGGCTCAGTTGGTCAAGAATCTGCCTGCAATGTGGGAGACCTGGGTTGGGAAGATCCCCTGGAGTAGGGCATGGCAACCCACTCCAGTATTCTTGCCTGGAGAATACCTATGGACAGATGAACCTGGCGGACTATAGTCCATGGGGTCATAAAGAGTTGGACACAACTGAGCGACTAAGCACAACACACAGCACACAGCACACAGCACACAGCACACAGCACACAGCTGTATAGCAGAAACTAGCACAATGTTGTAAAGCAACTATACTGCAACAAAAATTAATTAAAAAAAAAAAAGAGTCAGTGAGTTGTGGCTGGGCTGAGTGAAGCTCCTGACCTCAAGGGCAGGGTCTGGACATGATCCATAAGGAGCCTAAGTGCTTCCTCTTTCTGCCCCTTATCCCTGCCCACCCTGTTCTTTGTAGACCAGAATGCTCCTCTATGCTCTCTCAGCACGACAGCCCTGAATGACTCCCCTCATTCCCAAATCTCCATACTTTCTGTGTCCAAGGGCCACCACGAACTGATGCTAAGCTTCTGTGCATCTTAGTCCAGTTCCTGAGAGAGTCAATCCCAATAGCTCAGCTTATGGAGCAGATGGCCATTCCATCCAAACAGCAAACAGGACAGCAGAGCCCCAAAGTGTTCCCTGGCCTGAGGAGAAGAGGCCAATGGAGAGCAAGCAGGCACTTGTGGCGGACTGTGGAAAGTGCTCTAAAGATGTTTAGCAAATATAATCCTTTATGATTGCAAAGTATAGTAGACATAAGTTGCACATTGACCTGGTAACAACATTGATTTATCCAGTAACTGCTTTAACATTCTAATATAACGCTTTCTAAAACCTGGAAAAATTTACATTTTGTCATTATAAGAAAAAAGTGTAAATTTATAAATCAGGGATAGAATCCTGTTTTGTTTAGCATGATTTCACTTGGTAATTAGCATTTATATAATCTCTGCAAAAAAATTAAGCAATTCTCATGATGCTTGACTATTAAGACTCATCTGGTATAGAATTTTCCTTCTCTTGCTTCTATAGAAGTCATAAATTCACAAGTTACTTTACAGTTCCTGATTAAATTGAAGTTATTCCCCGTAGGAAAGTAATTTCTTCTCTATATTATGTCTTCTTCTATTAATTTTTCTCTCTGCTGCCATTATCCAGCTCAGTTCTGTGCCTGTAGCATCAGGATTTATAATCACTCCTCTAGAAGAATGTTTTACTTGATTAAACTCTGTTCTTCCTGAAATCATCTAAAGTAATCCACTCAGAACACAAAATAGTGATTCTTTTTGATTTATATGCTGCATATAGAAACAAGAGTGGATGTACAGTACATTTTAAAAATTAATCTACAGAGATCCAGAGTATTTGAGTGCTGCTACTGCTGCTAAGTCACCCCAGTCGTGTCTGACTCTGTGCGACCCCATAGAGGGCAGCCCACTAGGCTCCTCTGTCCCTGGGACTCTCCAGGCAAGAACACTGGAGTGGGTTGCCATTTCCTTCTCCAATGCATGAAAGTGAAAAGTGAAAGTGAAGTCTCTCAGTCGTGCCCGACTCTTAGCGACCCCATGGACTGCAGCCTACCAGGCTCCTCCATCCATGGGATTTTCCAGGCAAGAGTACTGGAGTGGGGTGCCATTGCCTTCTCTGAGAGTACGTGAGTATGAATGTCTAAATGAAAGAGGTCACCTTTAAACTTTATACCAACCAGAATGTAAAGCAACAAAGTACATAACATTTATAAAAGTCGGAAGTATAGACCAGTTATGCTTCCTCCAGAGTTTATTAGTGTATGAAAGTGAAAGTGGTAGTCGCTCAGTAGTGTATGACTCTGCAATCCCATGGACTGTAGCCCTCTAGGCTCCTCTGTCAATGGAATTCTCCAGGCAAGAATATTGGAGTGGGTGGCCAGTCATTTTCTAGGGAATCCTCCTGACCCAGGGATCTAACCCAGGTCTCTCACATTGCAGGCAGACTCTTTTCCATCTGAGCCATCAGGGAAGCCTTTACTAGTGTATAATTTGTACTAATAGCTAGCAAAGAGAAAGAAAACCTGAACCATGGTCTCAGGTATGTAATGCATGGTTTGCTTGTTATTTTATCTGTCTAATAGGTACCTGGCATCTTGCTGGTACTTAGTGTTTATTGAAGGAGTATAGGTAGATTCCCTCATGGCTCAGTGGTAAAGAATTTGCTTGCCAACACAGGAGATGCAGGTTTGATCCTTGGGTCAGGGAGGTCCTCTGGAGAAGGAAATGGTAACCCACTCCAGTATTCCTGCTGGGAGAATTCCAGGGACAAAGGAGCCTGGTGGGCTACATACAGCCCATGGGGTTGCAAATGAACCAGACATGACTTAGTGACTAAACAACAAAATAGGTGGATTATTTAGGAGCTTGATGGGAACAGCACAAACAGAAAAAGCCCAGCACAGACTTTCTATGAACATCCATCTGCATTGTCAAATAAGGTAACCAGGCAGACTATGCCATCAAAGTGGGACTAGAGTTTAGAATAGGATCCTAGTGTTAATAGAGCCCGTGTCAGTGTAAGAAGTGATGGTACAAAGACCCTCATACCTGGGACCTGGATGATGGACTTGGGAATAAGGGTCCAGGTTGGCAGAAAGTGCCATTAGATGTTCACATTCACAAGAGGCTGGAGAAGGCAAAACCAAAATAAATAAATAAAGGGGATGGTTCTGCAGACTCCCACCGTGGACCACACAGTCACTGCCCAGAGAGCAGCAGTGTTACCTGCTCACATCCAAAAGGCACCTGAGTCAAATCTCCCATTCTGGGACAATGAGTACAGGGAACCAGCTCTCGAGTCAGGATTACTGAGACAAATGAGGAATGACGTCATCAAGTAGCTTTGCTACAGTGAACGGGAGGCAGCTGTGAGGTGACTGATGCGGTGCAGACCTACTCGAACCAAGTCTGAAGTAAAAACACTTTGCCTGAAGAGTTTTGAAAATAAATCCATCTTCTAAACCTGAAGATGACTAAAAATCACATAGCAACAGAGAGATAACATGGAAACAGCATAAAGCTGGGTCAAGTTTTCTAAAGAGACACATGGAACAGTGGCTTGAGTCAGATCTTTGGGATGATATGCGTATTAAAAATAATATACAGCTAAACCAAATATGCTTGTACTTTTAGGAATTAGTATTAACAAGAGAACATCTTAGTAGTACTTAATACTTCATAAAGATACATCAATGCTATCTCTAAATTTTATTTTATTGAAGTATAGTTGATTTATAACATTGTATTAATTAATGCTCTACCCAAAGTGATTCAATTATACATAAATATACATTCTTTTTCATATTCTTTTCCATTATGATTTATTACAGGAGATTGAATATAGTTCCCTGTGTTATACAGTAGGAACTTCTAATTATCCATCCTATATGTAATAGTTGGGAGTGAACTGATGTTGAAGCTGAAACTCTAATACTTTGGCCACCTGATGCAAAGAGCTGACTCATTGTAAAAGACCCCGATGCTGGGAAAGATTGAAGGTGGGAGGAGAAGGGGATGACAGAGGTTGAAATGGTTGAATGGCATTACCGACTCAATGGATGTGAGTTTGGGTAAACTCCGGGAGTTGGTGATGGACAGGGAGGCCTGGTGTGCTGCAGTCCATGGGGTCCCAAAGAGTCGGACACAACTGAGCGGCTGAACTGAACTGAACTGATGTAACAGTTTGCATTTGCTAAACCCAATTCATCCCTCTCCCACTAGCCACTTGGCAACAAGTCTGTTCTCTGTATCTGTGAGTCTTTGTCATGGATATGTTCATTTGTGTCATGTTTTAGATTCCACATATAAGTGATATCACATTTGTCTTTCTCTGTCTGACTTACCTCACTTAGTATGACAATCTCTATGACGAGTATGACTTAGTATGACAAGTCCATCCATGTTGCTGCAAATGGTATGACTTCATTCTTCTTCTAAGACTGAGTAGTGTTCCATTGTATATGTGTACCACATCTTCTTTATCCATTCATCTGTCGATCATCCTAGTAACAGATATTGTTCAGCTGCTATGTATCACACTTGCTGATTTATGATCATTTATCATTCATAGCTCGTTGACCTGCTCAGCTGGACTCTTGTGCTGAGCAGATAGAAAGTGCAAAACCGTTTCATATATTCCTATCCTTCCAATATATATCTAGGTAACCCTCAGGAAATACTGTTTAACTAACTTAATTAAAACATAATGGATTGCATATTCTCCTGGAACTATCCCTCCAGTTCTGACAGGAGAAGGCAAAGGTCTGTGCCCATAGGAGGAGCATTAGTGGTGGTGGGGGGCGTGGCTGGCTGGGTGTCCTTGGTGACTTCCAGCTCTCTGGGTCTCACTCCACTGTTATGGCACACACAAGGTTTAGTCCGTATGGTCTCCAAGCTCCTAGTCTCTGAGATCTAGAAATTCACATTGTTAACAGGACACAGAACCTCACTGACTAATATTTTAAGTCAGTTGGGCCATTCAAGACCTGTATTGTGTTGAACCAGAAAAAGATGTATTTCTCATGAAGATGTGCGTGGTGTAACTTCAGGTCTCCTTCCTCATCTAGACCCCTTGAGATTCGGGAGTTGCTGGGAGGTGCTGCATTTTCTAGACAGGGGGAGAAGTCAGGCTGCACCCAGGGAGCACAGCTAGGAAAGCCTTTGGGGTAAACTGACTAAACATATTTCAGGAAAAGGATGAATTGCTAACTCCAAAAATTAGCTGTCTTTTCTTTTGTCATTCTAAATTAGTATTTACATTCACACCTAGTTTTGTATTTGTAACCTTGTATTCTTTCTCTTTGTCTCTTAAGAGAACTATCTCCCCCCAAGTGTATAAACTTCAGGCTGCCCACCATCTGAATGGGGTCCCATGAACACATGCTTGTAAATATTGCCCTGACTTGTCTTTATTTCTAACCATGGATCGGTGCTTTCTCATCTCCAACACCTATAGATGCTCCCCATGCTTGTCCAGTTTCCATTTCACCATCCACTGAGATCTGAGAATCAAGGACTGTCTGAACTTGTATGGCAGTAAGTCATTTGGAGACTGAATGTCCTGACTGAGGCTTCCTAATCCTGGGTTCTTGACCCAGTTCTTGTGGTTCCCTGCATTTTCTCAGAAAATGTGCCTTGAGTTTGAGGACTAGTCTTCATATAAAATGGAGCACTTGGCATGTATTCTAAACTTCCCAGGAGGAGCAGTTGCATATAAACAGCCTTCCGCAGAGCGCCTGGCATGTACCTGATGTTACGTTTGGTCTGACAACTCCATCCTTATCAGGAGGGCGGTGCCCCCTTCACTGGTCATGTCCGGTCATTTTCTCACACCTGTATTGGCTCGTCATCCATGGCATATAACTGCCAACATGCTGACAATACATCAATCTCTTGCTTCCTCAGGACCTTCTTCCTACATTTTTCAGTAAATGACCCATCAATCTTATGTTTCAAAAGGTTGCATGGAATCAAATAAATCCTGGTGACAGTCATTTCAGGAACAAGATTCAGAGAAATTGATTGGCACAAGATACTTAATGATGTTCTTACATATGAAATACATTTTTCCCATCACTCGATGTTGAAAAATTCTGAGATTTTTTTATTTGTCCTGTTTATACCTCTCTTTGCTATTTTGATGTCTATTGTTAAATAATTTTGTTCTTTGTATCGTTTTAAAGAAGATATTTAAACTTAAAAGCAAACCTTTTCCATTTTATTTGCCAAATGATTCTTTTTAGCTCAGAACACTAAAATGTCAATTTTTGGTGTGATTTTCAGAATACAAAAGAACACACAATGGGGAGAGATATATTTTACATTTCATTTACACAGTTTTATAAGCCCGTGTTATACATAGAAATGTTTATTATTTTAAGGAAAACAGAAAGTTCAAGAAATTGTGTTATATCAATCAGGAGAATACCATGGCCCCTACTTCTAACTAAATAGTTCTATTTTTAAAATTTACAGCATAGAACTTGTAAATTCAGAACACTGTATTCCTAGAGTGTTCAGGTTAAGATTTTTACAATATCCAAGAAAAGAGAAAGAGTGCTGTGGGAAATCGGTATCCCTTGGAATGGCCAGAAAGTGCACCCACCAAGTAGCACTGGACACCACAACCACCTTTGAGGTGAAGGTTTGAGAGTTCCTGAGTTTATGGAATAAAAGACTGTAGTGTCTCCTGCTAATGTTTATCTGGAGTCCTAAGCAAACCCAGGAAAATCTGCTAAATGGGATTTGAATTCATTGGTACTGTCCCTTAAATGGTTTGTCTTCTCCTGGGGGGTGGATGGGCTTTACAGGTGGCACTAAGGGTAAAGAACCCACCTGCCAATGCAAGGGACATAAGAGACGCGGGTTCAGTCCCTGGGTTGGGAAGATCCCCTGGAGAAGGACATGGCAATCCACTCCCGTGTTGTTGCCTGGAGAATACCATGGACAGAGGACCCTGGCGGTCTATCGTCTATGGGGTGGCAAAGAGTCAGACATGACTGAAGTGACTTAGCATGCACGCATGCACGGGGGAGTGGATAGGTCAGATATGTTAGGTTGAATTTTGTCTCCCATTCAGATTCATACATTGAAGTGTTAATTCCCAATACCTCAGAATGTGACCTTGTTGGGAAACATAACTGTGGCAGAGGTAATTAGTTTAAATAAGGTTCTAGTGGAGAGTGGGGTGGGTCCCTGACCCAATGGGAGTGGTGTCCTTATAAAAAGAGGAAGTTGGAACACAGACATGCACACAGAGGGAACACCCTGTGAATATGAAAGCAGAGATGAGGGAATGCAACCAAGGGAAGGAAGATCAAAGGTTGTCAGCAAGCCCACAGGTGCCAGGAGAGAGGCCCCAGACTCACTTCCTCACAGGTGTCCAAGGGAGCCAAACCTCTAGGACTGTGACACAGTTCATTTCTCTTGTAGAAGCCACCGAGTTTGATGTCTTCTCTTACGGCAGCCCTACAAGCTAATATGATGACTGTTCTTAAGAAAACTCTGTCAAAGTTGTTACGAGCTTTTCTGAAGAATAAAACACATACTTGCCTTTGGGACAAACTGAGTGGCTCCCAAGTCAGTCCGATCTAATGCCTCTTTCTCCAGATCCTCTGCTTTCTAACCCTGTTCACGTTAGCATTGCTTTTTATGTTAGTATGAGAAACATATTTGCTCGTATCATCAAAAAAGAATTTGGAATTGGATTTCACCACAAGCCAATAATTTCTCAACTGAACAAATTAGTAAAATCCCCACACCTTCTTGCATCACTGGAGTGTCCCCCCGTAATCCCAAAAGGGGCGGCAGCTTCTGCCAGAGCCCCCATGCTGTGCAGCTTCCAGACCCTGAGGAAGAAGCGTCGTCAGCTCTGGGGGCTTCTCACAGTCCACACACTGAGCTTCCCTCCTTAGGGCAGAGGGTGGAAGAAGTGCTAGAAGTTTCTAGATTTCTTTTTCTTTTTTTGACATTACATTTGACAAGAAACAAAATGTAGGTGGATCTCTTGGAAAGTTATGGAAATTAGAGTTTTGTTTATAGAGTGTTTCCCTCAAGTTCTGTGTATTAATCACCATCACTTAAAAGAGCTTCAAATAGTAGTACAGCCTCAGTCAAAGTCATGTAAAGATGTCTCTAGCAGGGAGTCAGACAGCAGGGCAAACCTGTGCTTCTCAAGCAGGGGCCACGCTGGTCCAGGGATATTTCCAAGGAAAGCATGCAGACAAGGAGGGCATGGCAGTGCATCTGGGAGGAGAGAGACCACTGGTGTTCAGAGGGCAGGATCTGCTATTTCCTGTAACAAGTAGGACAGTTTTGGTGAGAACACAAGCTCGGACTAACGCCTCCTCCAGTTGCACATGGGTTGGTGTTCTTCCTACACTGAACCTCCCCCAGGACCACAGCTGGGAGATGTTGATGGATCTCCTTTAGGTCTTTCCAAGTTATGACAAACATGGAAAGTGAATGGTGCAGGGTAGCAGGAATGAAATTCATAGTTCTGCCATATGAGTTAGAAATGGAGGGATTTCCCTGGTGGTCCAGTGGTCAAAAATCTGCCTGCCAATGCACGGGACATGGGTTCAATCCCCGGTCCAGGAAGATTCCCCATGCAGCAGAGTAACTAAGTCCCTGTTCTACAATAAGAGAATCTACTGCAGTAAGAAGCCTGAGCATCACAACTAGAGAGTCGCCCTCACTTGTCACAACTAGAGGAAGTCTGCAAGCAGTAATAAAGATCCAGCACAGACAAAAGAAAAAATCTAATAAATTAGGAATGGAAGAATACTGATGCTATCAAAGTATTATTTTTCAACAAGCTATGTATAGTTACACTGACACTTGAAAAACACGTATCCCCTAGCATTTTTTTTTTTTCAGTATGAGTTTTTAGGTAGATTCAATGAGATCTTAGATGAAAATGACTGCTAAAAATCATGTTTGCTCCATTTCAACCACTTAAAAATCTGTTTTTCAAATTTTTCTTATTCATCCCCCATGCGTGGCCCTTGGATTTTGAACAGTAGGAGGTAGACATAAAGCTCTAGAAGAGGTTCTCCAAAGCCAGCATAAAGATGCCAGAATGCATCTTACTGTGAGAGAGATTGGGCTTCCCAGATGGCTCAGACAGTAAAGAATCCGCTGCAATACAGGAGACCCGGGCTCAATCCTGGGCTGGGAAGACCCCTTGGAGAAGGGCATGACAACCCACTCCAGCATTCTTTCCTGGAGAATTCTATGGGCAGAGGAGCCTGGTGGGCTATAGTCCATGGAGTCGCAAAAAAGTCGGACACAACTGAGCGACTAACACCTTCACAAGAGAGGTTGGGTATTTATGGATGGGAGGCGAACATCTTGTGGACACACAGTGTACAGTGTCGATACGAACCAGGGACAGTGCCCTGCAGGAAATAAAATGTACCCTTTCTGTGTGATTGTCATGAATAGTAATGTTTCAAGTGAGGTCTTGGACAGTCTCCTGAAGAGACATACAGTGGGAACCCCTCAGATGCGGATGCAAATTAAAGAACTACTTTGGTGAAGACTCAGTTATCAGACAGAAATGTCTTCCAGTCCCTGCTCCTGGCAGGACTTCCATCCAGGTCTCTAGGACCACCTGCCTTTGATTGCATCTCAGCTCCAGCATCTGTACGCTGCTCCAAGTTGGATGATCCTGAACTAGATGGTCTCTGTGTTCCTGAGAAGAGGACTTCTCAGCATGTCCTCTTTCCTCTGTCCCCTGAAACTCTGCTATCATAGGTGGACCCAGCACTTCGGACTGACTGCGTGGGAGTCGGCAGAAGAGATGCACTCAAGTAAAGCGACCCTCCCAGCCTGGCCTGCACTCAGCTTCCGAGTCTGTCTCTGCTGTTATAGGATGTAATTTTTGACAGAGTCACGAATTTCGGGCCCCTCCCCAGAGAAAACGTCTAAGCTACTTAGGAGGCCTTGACAATGAGAAGCTCTCGCTGAAAAATGGGGCTGTTGAGCTCAGCTGGAATGAACTTGCTGAAGAAGTAGATGCTGTTTGCTCCACGTCCCTCACTCAATGCAGCCATAGAGGGGACAGGCCCCTGTGACCCTGTGGTCCCTGTGAGCAGGTGCAGCTCTTGTGAAGGAGAAAACACCACATGGGAGCCAGAAGCCTCGGGATTTTATTTTGGTCTTTGGTGGAGAGCAGCGGAGAGTAGCAGCTGGGAACAGGCGCTGGATACCTGGGACTCCAGGCACAGACTTCAGGGTCTCCATCTGCAAACAAAGAGCCCATGAACACAGAGCTGGAGGACCCTAGCCTGCAGAGGCTGTGTACCTGGGGTGTCTTATTTCTAGCAGCTGCAGCTGAGTAACACAGGTCAGAGGACAACAAGCTGCAGGGCTGGGGGCCCACTTCACGGCTTGGAAGTGATAGGAGCCCCAGGTCTGTCTCATCCCTGGGACAGAGGCAGACAAAGGCTGGTGAGCAGAGCTGGCGGCCAGGCCCCGCAGGCAGAAGCAGGCCCTCCCTTGGGATTTAAGGCCCTCCAGTTGCATTCCTCAAATTCTTAGCGTGTTTTGAATTTGTGTTTTGAAAGTGACAACTGATGGGAAGCATATGCCAGGGGCTTCAGACCTCAGCTCAGGCCTTCACTGCTGCCCTTGGCCCAGTGAGGATCTGAGTCCAGGCATAGCAAAGGTGAAGGTCAGACGTGCAAGGGCCCAGGAATAGAACAGTCTGCACAACCCAGGGAGTGTCTCTGGGCCCAAGGGAGTATAAGAAGGAAAGTAGAGACCTGGGGACCACAGAAGAAAGAAAAAAACCTTCCTTCCTGGTTTTTGAGCAAAGGGTCCCAACCTTTCGATAATGTCAAGTCCTGTAACGTGTCACTGACAGGCACCATCACTGTGATCAAGCAGTTGTCTGCATTCCCAGATAAGGTGAATGGCGGGGCCAGCCCATCCCACATGCACAGGGCTTTCATTACTGACGCTCATCATGGAATTAGGAATATTAACAATGATTATGCAGCAATCAATCGGGGTCTACAGAGGGTTCACATCTCAGGGAAGAAAAAGAGCTTGCTTTAATTATATCTAGCTCCCAGCTTGGCAAACTCTGCTATTGTTCCAAAGGCAATTATAACTAAATAGAACATTGCAGGTTGGGGATTTTATAAAAAAATTTCAGGAGAATACACATTCTAAACAGAGCTGCTCATTTTCATTATTGAGTCTGAGTCTAATTTCTCAATATGTTTTTCTTAATAGGTATTGTTTTTCCATTATATTTATAAAATGATGTAGTATATGGATTTCTGTACATGAGCTTCATGTTATGTGTATTTATTTTTATAGATTTGTACACATCTTTATGAGCCCCCTATAAAAACTGCTGGGTATGAATAATATCTAAGTTCATATCTTTATTCCTCCAATTAAAACAAAAACTGCATATGAATACAATTATTCACATTTTCTTAAGAAGTTGATTTCTAAGGCTTTTCAATAATTTTTTCTCTCCCTTGAGTATTGCCATTTCTGTCAGTTTCTGTGCATATTTAAATTTTAAAATACGTGAAGTCTGACCATTGTGAAGTCTGACCACACCGCCCATGCAAGATTCTTTCCTGTTTTACTTTCATATTTATTTTTTATTGACATTTAGTTGATTACAGTGTTGTGTTAGTTTCAGGAGTACAATAAAGCGACTCAGTTATACATATGCACACATATGTGTGTATATATTCTTTTCCAGGTTCTTTTCCCTTATAGATTATTGCAAAATATTAAGTATATTACTTTATGTTTAAATTACATAAAAAAAAAACAAGTTTCAAGTACCCTTATCCTCAGGACACTCTTAGGTCTTGTTCAAGTAGTTGTCAGATACAGTCAATATTTTCTTTATGAGGCCCCTGCTTCCTTCAAGGAGTGGAAGCTATTTCCTGGCTCTGTGACTGGCCATGTGAACATTTTCTTGCCAACTGAATATGGCAGCAGAGACACTACTGCAGATCAGAGACTAGAACTCAGGAGGCTTCCTTTCTCTGAAGGCTGCTGCCTGCCCATGCTGTCCTGCTAGTGGAGGAGAGCCCACACGAAGTGGGATGAGTCATTTAGCTCAGGCCCTCCTGGACCAGCCAGCTGACCACAGATGGAGGCACGAGCCTGGCTTCCTATCTGATCGATCATGACTCCATGTCACCTCTGTACTCTTAGTCAGTTCAGTGGCTCAGTTGTGTCCGACTCTTTGCGACCCCATGAACTGCAGTACACCAGGATGCCCTGTCCATCACCAGCTCCCAGAGTTTACCCAAACTCACGTCCACTGAGTCAGTGATGCCATCCAGCCACCTCATCCTCTGTCGTCCCCTTCTCCTCCTGCCCTCAATCTTTCCCATCTAGTACTCTAGTCAACAAGAAATAAAGACGAAGAAAAAATCAGATTGATTTATAGTCACAATCAGTTCACAATATAACTCGCTTGTGGACATCTACATATTGCAGCAGCTGTGCTACAAATATGCTCAGGTAGTCTAATCCAAAACTGTCAGGTGGATTCCCAAAGTACATGCTTGCCTGGCATCTGTGAGGACAGCATTGTTCTTGGGAGAGAAAGAGATGGAAACAGAGATAGAGACAGAACAGACAGAACAACAGAACAACACAAACTACTAACTGCACTCAGGGACCTGGAGATAGGTCTACACGGTTGGACACAGACACAGAAGAAAAGTGGGAGCTCATTGAGAAGCAGACTGGAGAGCGTGGGCACTGAGTCATTGAGACCTTTTTATGTTCCTTACTATGCATCACCCTGTGGCACCTTGGGGTGTACAGAGATGATTCAAAGCATTGGGTATGTTAAAGGAGGTGGAGCTGGTAACACTGGGCATCCCAGTTACATTGTTCTGGGATAACTATAACTCCTATAACCCATAACTCCCCTGAGTTATCTCTGTGGCTTCTCTTGCCTCTTCCAACTTCTGTATAAAGCTGCTCTCAGTACCACCCCCTAAATGGGTCCTGATCCCTTGTTCACACATCACTGGATTGTTGAATGTCTGTTGGGCCACAATGCCCTTCTTGACATCAGTTTTTCTATGCTGTAATATAATCACAAGAGGCTCTATGGGTATCTACTTTTCTTGAAAAGATGGGGCAGAGGGAATTCCAAGGAAGGGCTCCTATAGTTTGCCTGAAGTACTGGATCCTGTTTGATCACATTTGCTCTTCTTTTATCTATCCTTTACTTTAGAGGAAGATCAGGTTTCTCATAATGAATATCATATCATGTCACTTTCCTATTTAAAATTTTTTCCATGACCTTTTGTTATGCTTAGAAAAAGGTCTTCATTAATTTACTGGATCATATAGCAATCTCCTTCTCTTAAAGCTCACAGCTGCCTCTCTTACTTACCTTGTTCAAAGTAAATCACCACATTTTGTGACTCACCACAGCTGTTTGTTTTCTTGTTGAGACTTACCATTCAAAATTATTTTGTTTCCATTTCCTTTTGGTTTAATTTCACACCTCCAGATAATACAAGTACCGTGACAGTACATATTGGTATCCCTGTCTTCTTTGTTATTGTACCCTTAGAACCTATCATCAGTATAGCATAGAATAGGTGCTTAATAAATATTTGTTTAATGAATGAATGGAGAAATTAACAACAAAGTCTTTGAAGGAGGTAATTGTATTCATCAGCTACTTCTATTATCATGCTGCGTAACAAATGACCCCCAACCCAATAGTATAATACAAGCATTCATTTTTAATGATCTGTAGATTGCTGGGTGCAGCTTAGCTCCATGTTGCAGTGGTTGGGGCTGTACTTACACTGAGCATCATCAGACTGGGGGCTCCTGGGGCCCATCCTACGATGGTGACAGAGGCCCCTGACATCAAGCCCATCACAAAGGCACTTGGCTAATTATGTTATATCGTGTCCAAGAAATGAGTCACACCATACAACCAAAAGTCAAGGGTGAAGAATCACACCTCATCTGCTCTCCAACATACCATCAAAGTTAATAAAAAAGGCCATGTCATTCTCATTTTGAAGCCCTGTTCTTTTTTACTGTATTATGCTTTGTTCTGATTCATCCAATGTTTTGAGGTAACATTGCCTTCACCATAATGACAACTATTATTATCATTGGCATAGTCATTAAACTCAAGAAGTTAATAATAAAGACTTCTACCAAAACTTGCAGCATAGTCAATATGAAAGTTCCATTTGATCTAATAAAATAAGGAAAATTAAAAAATGCTTAAAATCAAAGGTGAAGAAAAATCTTTCAAATCAGAGAGAAAAGGCACTCACAGAAGAAGAAAGATAAGAATGACAGGATACTTTCTGTTAGAAACAATGCAGCCTGTAAAACAAAGGAGCAGCATGTAAAGTGCTGAAAGACAATGAAAAGAAAAAATTGCCAATTTGGAATTCTATGCCCAGAAGGAAAAAAAAAACAAACTTTCAATAATTTAAGTTGAAATAAAGGCTTTTTAGGCCATAAAAATGCTGAACAACTTTTAACCAGTGGATTTATCAGACATTTTAAGGAAATCCTTCAGGCAGAAGAGAAATAATAGCACCAGATGGAAATTTGGATCTGTACTAAGTAATAAAGAACTATGGAAATGGTGAATATGTGTGTAAATAAAATAATGTATATATTTTAGATTTTTTAAAAAAGTAATTGTTAAATCAAAAATAGTAACAATATACCATGAGGTTGTTTTATAACATACATGGAAGAAAATACATGACAACAGAGGGCAAAAGGTTGCTGGGAATCAACAGAAGTGTCCTGATATAAGGTCCCTTTACTGTTGATGTGGTAGAAAAGTATTACATGAATCAAGCAAGAAGACATGCTCCATCAGAGATTCAGATATATAATGAATATAAACATTTTATTGATAGTACAGCAATGATAAAATATTAGATTAAATAAGTGGAATAAAAGTGGAAAGAAAAAGATCAAAGTACCTACAAGAGTTTCATATATAATAAATAGTTCTTCTAAATTAATGGGGAAAGAATGTTAGCCAACAAATGTGTTTATAACTAGATAACAACTTTGGAATAAAATGATATTTCTGCTTTTTTCTAAGGTTGGTATTTCAGATAAGGGATAATGACTAAAGATTAAAAAAATTAAATGATGTACGGGGTAAAGAAAAATATGAGCAAGATTTATATAATTCTATTATGGGCAATATTCTTACTAAAGAAAAAATTTATAAAGGAAAAAAAATTTTTTTTTCTAACAGAATTTATTCTGAAGACATGCAGTTCTGATCAATAGTTTCTTTGAAACTAACAGTTTTATTGGTTCAACAATATATCAATGTGCTATTTTAATTTTACTTTCATTAAAGACCAGATATTGCAGTCAGATTCTACCGTTTAGCTATAACCACTCTGTATATTTATTTATTGAGTATCTACTAAGCTCTAGGCACATGTTCAACACTGGTATTGTTATAATTAATACAAAAAAGTTGAAGTCTAGGTTCCTGTCTCAAAAAACAACACAGGTATACCTGTGGCAGATTCATTTCGATATTTGGCAAAACTAATACAATATTGTAAAGTTTAAAAATAAAATAAAAATTAAAAAAAATTTAAAAAAAACAGTCTTAATAAGAAATTGTATTAGTATTTTTCAATTAAGGAACATTTCTGGCACTAGGCTAACCATTATATATAAGAAAAATTACGAGAAAAAAAGACCAGATAGAGTCCCTGCCTTTCTGAAGTTTATACATTTGAAACTATTAGAAAATAACTCAGTGAGGCACTAAAGTGATTCTTTGGTAGACAATTCCTCTTCTTGCTCAGTTACCTTACTTCCATCAGTGTCAACATCAGCTTCAAAAAAGCATATTCAGTATACCCTGAAAAATGTCAAAAATCATGGTTAAAATAACAGATTCGCTATTTTAAATGAATGAGTCTGTATATTAGTTTTCTATCACTAACAACAAATGACCACAAACTTAGCTAAAACAATAAAAATGTATTATCTTACAGGTCTGTCAGTCAAAAGTCTAAAGTAGATTTCACAAGGCTAAAATCAAAGTGTTGGCAGGGCTTCATTCCTTTGGCAGGCTTTGGGGTGAAAGCTTTTCCAGCTTCTAGAGAGAGGCTGCCTGCATTCCTTGGCTTGCAGCCCCTTCCTCCATCTTCAAAGCCAGCAGCATCAAGCTGAACCCCCCTCAGCTGCCACCTCTCTGATTAGCTCTCTTCCATCTTCAGAGACTCTTGCGCTGAACTGAAGGGAAAGCATTTCTAATGTATTTTATAAATGAACAAACTTGAAAAGCAAATTTTAGGCTGAGAATTGAATCATGCTGCCTGACAGTTAAATTCCTAATATATTGATTCCTTAGAAAATAAAGAGAAAAAGAAACAAACCAATGAAAAGACAGGAAAATAATACAAATAATTTTCAACCACCCTATACACACACACACACACACACACACACACACACACACAGATCTTCCTAACTTATTACAGGATTACATCCCAAAAAACCCACTGTAAAGTTGAAAATTCTATAAGTCAAAAATGTATTTAGTCCCTAAGCTGAAAACAATGTAAAAGTCCATAACTGGAGAATGGATAAGTAAATGATGTATCCATAAAATGGAGTCTTACTCAGCAATTAAAAAAAAATACTGATACATGCAACATGAGTGAATCTCACAAATATTAAGTTGTGTGAATGAAGAGACATTTTAAAAAGCACATAGTAAAAAAAAAAACGAAAGTTAACATACTTAACCTATAGAACATCATACCTTATCTCAGCTTAAGTTGGGGACTGGCTGTGTGCATGTATGTTTGTGTGTTTTATACTGCATTTGTGTATTTATGTATGTAAAACAGATGAAATATTTATACAAATATTTCACTGGCATGTTTATTGAAATATATCCTGGAAATAAAGTGAATTTTGTAAATAAATATTTAATGATGTGACAATATGCTTAAAGTGGATTAGAATATGAAAAAAACCAGATTACAAAACAATACATAGAATCTTATTTTGTTAACAAATACATGTACATTTAGGAGGAAAATGTATATAGAGGAAAAATATATAGAGTAACATTTTAAGAGTTATTTGTGAATGGTGGAATTGTGATTTTTTTCCTTGTTTCTGTCTACTCAATAAAGTTCTATCATTAATGTAATTTTATTTTATGTTTATAAAAATAAAATAACACAAAATAAGTAGACATATTTTTCTGGTTAGCCCTGGGACAGAAGAACTGAGGTTTTGGTAGCAAGAAGAATTTGCTATAACTCACATGGTGGGGATGTTTGCATTTTCAGTGTGACAGGTCAAACAGATGTCGCTACTTACAAGATTCCTCCTCATGACACTAAGCAGATTGGTTTTAACATAACTACTCTCCCAACGTGATTTTCCCCTAAGAAAACTATAACCACAGCTGTATAAACTACTGTGCCCTTCATTGAACAAAATATTAAACTTACTTGGACATTTTAAAATTATTCAATACTGTCACCAAAGAAATTGTATAAAAAGGTCAGTTCATTATTCATTACATATAAAAATAAAATGACAACATTATTATTGATAAAGCATTTGACATCAAAAAATGAACTCATGGCTATTTAGTATTATATTATTTGCTGACTTAGATTCTCTTCTAAAGATGTTTTTAAATTAATACCACATTTGCATGTCTAAATCAGTCCATATTGGTTATTTATGAGGCAGTAAAGGGAGAGTTCTTTTTTCTTTTAATTTTATTGAAGTGGAGTTTACAATGGTGTGTTAATTTCTGCTGTACAGCAAAGTGATTCAGTTATATATATATACATATATATATATACATATTCTTTTAAAAAATATTCTTTTCCATTATGGTTTATCACAGGCTATGGAATATAGTTCTCTGTGCTGTACAGTAGGACCTGGATATTAAGGGAGAGTTCTTCAGATTCTCCCTCCCCCTTTTCTTAGTGACATACAGACTCCAGAAAATTCAGATAAGTGTGAAGACATAAGCTATGAACTTGACTCCTACTTGTCAGGATGAGAGGACAGTGGGGAAAGAAATGCGTGGCTCTGTCTTGCTTTCAGGACAGCTCCACAGCTTCTGTCTTTCAGTTTGTACAGTGGCAGCCCCATAGCTGCTTCAAGATGAATTTTATCTCCAAATGTTTAGAAATGTCATGAAGAAATGGAGACTCCACTTGCAACAGCATAGGTGAGCCTGGAAAACCTTATGCAAAGTGAAACAAGCCAGACACAGAGAGACAAATAGTTTGTGATCTCACTGATATGTGGAATTTAAAAAGTCAAACTCTGTAGAGTCAGACAACTACAGTGGTGGTTGTCAGAGACTGGGGTGGGAGATGGGCAAATGTTGGTTCCAGGGCATATGCTTTGTGTTACAAGATGAATAACTTCTGGGCAGTGAACAGCATGGTGACTAGAGTAAACAATACTGAACTATACACTTGAAATTGGTGAACAGAGTAGATCTTAAGTATTCTCACCACACACATACACAAAGATAAGTATGTGAGGTGACAGGTGCATTAATTAACTCGATTGATGTAATCATTTCATAGCGTATATGTATGCTGCATCACCACAACATACACCTAAAAAGAATCACATTGTACAACCTAAACATATGCAATTTCTATTTGCCAATTAACCACATTAAAGCTGGAAGAAATAATAAAAAACTGAAGAATCACTCACTGAGTGTGATGAAGACCCTTGTGGGGGAAGGGGAGCTGTATGTGGGCTTCAGTGACCATAAGGTTCTGGAATATCAGGGAAACAGCTGTCAGTTCGGCTTCTTTGTCTGGATGTCACTTACACAGGTGTGTTAGTTTATAAAAATTCAGCAAGCTGTACACATCTAATATGTGCCGCAAGCTTTATACAGTGACAGTCACTTTAACATTTCAGGTTCTGTGAAAACTAACCATTTGAGCTGTATGCAGCCTAATGTTTTCTTAAGGATAACTTTTGTTAAAAACAATGGAAATAAATGCATTCATTTTACATGTTGAGTACAGTTCAATTCAGTCGCTCAATCACATCTGTCTCTTTGTGACCCCATAGACTGCAGCATGCCAGGCTTCCCTGTCCATTTTTATCATTGTAAAGCCAAAGTGTTTTGAGTTATATTGATACAACTTTCTTAGATACAAGCCTTATTTGTGAGAAAATCCTATGAGCCCTAAAAAAATGCCTAGATTATGTTGCAATTAATTAGAATTGATTTCAAAAAATCTTACTTAAATGTCTCTGAAATTGGCTTTGTTCATCTGACTAGGTTTGTCATAATCTTGGGGCTCATAGTTCTCCCTTTCCAGTGTGAAATTACTAAATGCAAATGAAACAATCATACCTCGGAATGTCAAAAGGACAGAAGGTATTAGCAAAATATCTGCAAAATGGCTTGAGCTGTGTTAAATTAGTATGCCCAAACTGCTTTAAATGAGGCTGAAACAAACCTGAATCAGAGACACACTCTTAGAGGCATAGGGAAGGCAGATGGAATGGCCCCAGAGGCATCGAGATACCCGCGGCTCAGTGAGCTCCTTGAACTCAGCTGGCAGAGTCATCACGGGTCTTTGGCATCAGCAGGAAAGATGTCTCATGACTAGAGTCTTGAATTAACTGATTCTCCAAATATTAGCAATGCTCCAAATATTCCCTGAACCTCAGTTTTCTTGTCTGTTGAACAGTAATCCTAATACTAAGCTTTTGGTTTGTCTGGGTTTAGATAAAGTATATACCACACACTTGGTATAAACCTACAGCACAGGCAAGGATAAGAACACTGTGGAAAAAAGAACAGTTCTTTACAAAGTATAACTGCTGATCAAAGGTTATTTATTATCCTCATTTTATTTAAATGGATAAGTAAGCAGATTGATCATTTTAACATGTACTTATGAATTATTTCCTACCATGAAATTTCTTAATAGCATCCTAATTTGTGTGATCAATTAGAAATGTGGACATTGTTTCTAATCACTAGTCTAACTGTGCAAATTATTTATACCATGTGCAATTATGATGTAGCCCCATTTCCTTGTCTTCAAATGAGCACAGTTTCTTTCAAAGTAAATATTACCCAGCCATGCAAGTAGTTTGACCTTTCATGCCATTGTCTATCATTCATTCATTCAACAAATATTTTTGGAGTAATGACTGTGTGTCAGATTGTGCTAGGTGCCCATAATAGAGTAGTGACCAACTCAGAGACCCAGTCCCTCATAAAGCGTATGACAAAGAGACAGGCAAAAATAACTGTAATAAACAAATAATTTAGTATAGTAGTTGGTGATGTGTTATAAGGGGAAAAAAAGGAACAAGGTAAGAGAGAATTGAAGGGGATGGGTAGTTCTCATTGAAACAATGATACCTGACACTGGTGTCAGTGACACTGAAGCAGGTTAGGGATTTAGGCTGGCTGTCATCTAGGGGAAGAGCATTCCAGGCAGAGGGAATGGCCAGTGCAAAGCCCAGGGCTGCAGGGGGCTGGGTGGGGTTGGAGTGGAATGAGCCAGACTGGCTTCTGGGAGGACCTCAGCTTCTTTCTGTGAAATTCAGTGTTTAAGCCCAGGAACTTACTTCATTTTTTAAAATGCATTTTAGATTTTAAAAGGATCAGCTGAGAAGACACTTAGGAAGGACCAGGGTAAAAGCAGAGACCAGTTGGGAGGTGATGATCCAGATGAGAGGTCCCGGGGACTCAAGTGAGGCTGTGACAGTGGGGATGGCTGGATTTGGGATGTATTCTGAAGGAAGAATCAGGAGGAGTTTCTGACAGATTTGCATGGGAGGTAACAGGACATAAACACATGCTTCTGTTTTCCCAGAAAATTATGGTGAATGAAAACATTACATTTTTAAATTTGAAAGCTTGTGTACTTTTGTTTGCTCAAAATGCATGCTTTCTATAGATTGTACGCGATGAAACTACATGTGAAACAAATGAAAGCTTTGTACACTGATTTTTCAGAATGATATACTGTGAGTCTCGGCAGGAGAGGTCTCTGCAAAGGAGTCTTGGATGCCTGGTGGTCCTGCCTGCCGTGTCCCCTCTGCTCAGACTTTTAGAGGGTACCACGTGGTTGATGCTGTCAATCTATTTCATTTCCATCAACCAGAGTCAAAATGTCATTTAATGATTTAATTAATTGAGCTCTGCTGGCTCTTGACCTTGGGATTTCCAAACCTGGGACTCAATCTGTCTTCCTTGCAATCTTTGCCAGGCTGTCTTAAGAAGAATTTCATGTGACTGTCAAGGGAAAACTACCTTCAGTGCTTTCGGCTGTCAGAATCCTGTCATTGCTGCAGATGTTGTTCACTGTGACTCAGGCTGTGAGGTGAGGCTTTGATTTTATTGTCACTTTCTTTTCTTTTAATGATCTGAGAGCACGCCTCCCTCCACTGTGTTGTGCACGTGTGTGTCACACTGGGTATTGTTACATAATTGCTTTAATGCAGAATGTGAGCTGTTTCATCCTCTCACTAAAAAGATAATTCTGCAAAAAACTTTTTCAGTCCCCAAAGGTTTTATCTGACATTCTCACGGATGATGGAATATTTGAAATACTTACTAAAAAAATAAATGTTAAGTGATCGATTGATTGATTAGTGAGAAGCTGGGTCTCTTTTTCTCAGGGACTCCCAGGACTGTTAAAAAAAAACACAACAATTGGTTAGGGGAAATTTATGACTCTTCCAGACTTCAGTGAATATAAGATTAACTCTTACTCTTTTGCAGTGTCTATTTTTAATGCTTTTTACTTTATTCTTCATAAAGACAATGCATTTTGTCCCCTTTGAGAACCATGGAAATCATTCTTAAATACTTCAGGGAATAATTGATGTGTTAACCTGTGTTAGTCATTTAATTCACTTTACATGTGTTTACATTTTATTTGGGTTTGGACGAATGTATAATGATATGTATCCATCATTATAATTATTATACAGGCTATTTTCACTGCCCTAAACAACTTCTGGGCTCTGTCCTATTTATCTCTTCCCTCCACCACCCCTGTAACCACTAATTTTTTTTACTGTCTCCATAATTCTACCTTTTCCAGAATGTCATATAATTAGAATGATGAATAATTATGTAGCCTTTACAGATAGTCTTCCTTGCTTTATAATATGTGTTTGGGATTACTCCCTTTTCCCCCATGGGTCTGTCTGGATGTACAAATTTATTCACCTACTGAGGACCTGGTGGCTCAGTGGAAATAATCTGCCTACGATGTAGGAGATGTGATGAGAGCTGCGAGTTTGACCTGTTGGACGGAAAGATCCCCTTTAGAAGGAAATGGCAATCCACTCCAGTGTTCTGGCCTGGGAAATGCCATGGACAGAGGAGCCTGGCGGGCTACAGCCCATGGAGTCTCAATAGAGTCAAACACGACTTAGCAACTAAACAAAACAACTGAAGGACATCTTTGTTGCTCTAAGTTTTGGCAGTTATAAATAAATATTTATTCTATAAACATCTGAAATGTGTACACCATGAACATCTGTGTGCAGGTTTAAGTGTGGACATCAGTTTTCAACTGTCTTGGGTGTATGCCAAGAAGTTTAATTATTAAAGTCATATGTTAAAGAATGTCTAGTTTTGCAAAAAACTTCCAAACTGTCTTCCAAAGTGGCTTCTCCATTGTGACATCCCACCAGCAGTGAATGAGAGCTCCTGCTGCCCCACAGCTCATCAGCATTTTGTGCTGTCAGTGTTCCAGATTGTGGCCATTCTAATAGATGTGTCGGGGTGTCTTGTTGTTTGGGTTTGCATTTCCCTGATGACATATGATATGGAACATCTCTCCATATGCATTTTTGCCATTCATATATCTTTTTTGGTGAGGTGTCTTCTGAAAGTTTTGGCCCATTTAGAAATTGCATTGTTTTCAATAAATAAAGTGTTTGTAAATAAACACTTATTTATCCAATGTGTCTTTTGCAAACATTTTCTCACATTTCTAATTCTCTTGATGTTAGCATTCACACAGCAGAGTATTTAATTTTAATGAAGTCTGGCTTATGAACTATTTCTTTCACGGATTGTGTCTTTAATGTTGTATGATATTAACATATTTTGATTTTACCTCCTAGTTTGGAATGACCATTCAGAGGTTTGTGTCTCCTTTTTGCTGCCAAGACTCACAGGTGTGACTGGGATGTTTTATGAACATGTGCATTACGATGTCACAGTGACCAAACTCACTGGTTGTTCAAGTCACGCACTGCACAAGAATAACAATCTTATATTCAGAAAAGATAACTTCAACCAAATTCGATTTCCTGACTCCCTTTATACTCAAAAGCCAAATAAAGTTATTCCCAGCAAAATAATTACATTCTTCAGAAAAAGGAGTCAATGTGATGGCAACTGCAGCAACTGTATCCTTGTTAAAAAAAACACAAAAAAGTAGAAAAGAAATTGCCAACTAAAGATAAGGAGAGCAAAGTTCATTATTGCCAGAATATCAAGGGGGATATTCCCCAGAGGATTGAGAGAGGATGTTATATAACTGGGATTTTCCTGGATAATATGTTGAAACTATAGAGGGATAAAACTTAAAATTATTTTTCTCAGAGATTCTCTAGTTTCAGGGTAGAAAGACAACAAATGTGGTTTTGGTTCTGACCATTTCTTTCTACAAGGCAAATCTTGCTAGAGTTTTTTTGACTTCCAAGTATTGTGCCCCTGACCTAGTATTGTACTGGAGCTGGACTATGCTGATTCAAGGTGGTTATCTAAGCTCATACATTACCAACTTTCTCTTCAGTTCCAGCATGGTGGTGGCTTAAGATCAGCCAAGGTAGGGACATATTTACACAACAGAAATTGGCAGACACTTAAACCAGTCCTGCCTACCAGTGTCCACTATTAATGAGTCACCAGCATACCATCAGCCTGATCCAGTGAACTCTGATAAGCAGGTACCACTGCTGCTTCCATCTCCACACAGAGCCAGCATCTCCTTCGTGATGCAGCGTGCATAGTAAATAAGCCACTAACCATTTATAGGGTGAGAATTATAAGATCTTTTCTACAGTACAAGTATGTTTCCTCTGTACAGTGAACTAGTTTGCATATTCTTTTACAGTTTATAAAATATGTGAACCTTTACAGACTCATTCCCATTTTTTCCCACAACATTCCTAGGTACAGTAATTACGATTCCATTTAACTTATGAAGAAAGTACAGAAGAGAGAGACTGACAATTACTCAGAACCAGAAAGCTTATTTAATTGGTGTCTTCTTTTTTCCCTGCACTGTCATTGTGTAGAAGGACAGAAATATTATTCATATATGGATATTTTTCTTTTAATGTGTTAATTATAATCTTAATCCTTATAACAATCTATCTTGATAATGTTTTGAAATTCAAGCTATTTGTAATTACTGCTTATACCATTAGAAAAATTTTGACATAATGATAACAGTAATTACCTTTAGATGCTTATTATGTGTGTATGTTGTGCTAAGCATTTACCTACACAATCTCATTCAAAACTCCCAGGATACTATAAATACCCACATTTATATAAAGGAATGGATACAACGGTAGAGAACTTGCCCCAGATGGCAATATCTGCAGGGTATCACTATGCTCCACTCTGTGGCTTTCATCACTGTGTAAACATTGCTGCAGCCCCCACTTGGTGATTGCCCTTCTCCATATTGATTTAAAGAGGTTTTTTCATACACAGATTAGCTTAAATGCATTGTAATTTGTGACCAGATATCTTTAAACAATCTATATGTCATTGTTTTAACTTTAATAATTTTCCTTCCTTCACGGATCTTGTCATTTATGTATCAGTTCAATACCTATGCAGTGAAAAGAAGGCAATGTCCAGTTTTTAAGTGCCCTGCCTCCAAAGTCAGAGTTTATAAAATGGGATTGTTCATATTTAATTCAAAGGATTGCCTAGAGAACTCCTTCTCAACCTTTCACAAGTCAGGACAAGTGCACAGAACAATCACATCTGAGCAGCTGGCTGGGTGCAGAGGTAAGGTTGCCTCAAGCTCAGAGCTGGCTGGATCTCAGTATCTGGAACTACCTATCCCCACCCCTACCCGCCCAGGGAGATGTGTGGCCCTGGGATCATGGGCAGTGTCAATGGGATCTAGGGAGCCTGGTACACAAACGACACTCTGTTAGTTCCACTTGATTAGCTCTAGTTAGAGACTTCACTGCATTTGATGCAAACCCAAGACTGTTCAGTTCAGTTCAGTCACTCAGTCGTTTCCGACTGTGACCCCATGGACTGCAGCACACCAGGCTTCCCTGACCATCACCAACTCCCGGAGTTTCTCAAACTCATGTCCATCGAGTAAGTGATGCCATCCAACCATCTCATCCCCTGTCGTCCTCTTCTCCTCCTGCCTTCAATCTTTCCCAGCAAGAAGGTCTTTTCTAATGAGTCAGTTCTTCACATCAAGTGGCCAGAGTATTGGAGCTTCAGCTTCAGCATCAGTCCATGAATGTTAGAGAGCCAAATGTATCTGTTGTGTGTCACTTTGTCACCGTTTCATCCCAATATTCCTCCCCTCCCCTCCATATTTTATTGCTGTAGGGCAGGAAAGTCAAATATCAAGTGTTTCAAATGATGTCAAAGATCCTAGTCATACCAAGTGTGGCACCCTCCCAGTAGGAAAATGCAGGAAACCAGTGGTGTGAAGAAGCGGGAATCACGGGAAACAAAGAAAGCCATTGCGTCACTTCCTCTCCGTGTGCTGACGCCCCTCCAGGCTGGCCCTTCTCTCACGCACTCCAAGACGGCCTCCGCCCTCTTCTCGATACTCGCGTAGGGAAAAGACCTGCAGCCTTGTTGCTCCCCAAAGTTGATTCTGTAATTAAAACAGTGTGACGTGTGATGACCTCAACTGGAGCCTTGACACACAGTTAAATATTTCTCAGCTTGGCTCTACTCTAGCCGGACACCTGCCGTGGGAAGGGGCTGTGGGTGCCTTCCTTCCCTGGACTCAGCCAGACACTGGACCTTTCTTTTGCAGCCCTTACAGACATCCTGTGCCTCCCTTGGCTGAGAACTGAAGTTTCCAGTTGGCCATCTAGGACTCCTGTCTCAGCCCCCTGGCCATATGTTCTGAACATCCCTGGCATCCTTCTCAGGGGGTCTTCCTGTCCCTTCAGGGGACCCGTTAACACAAGCTACCAGACATCCCCTGCCATCCTTCTCCCGCGCAGCCTGTCGGCCCACAGCAGACACACAGCTTATAACTGTCATCATGCCAGTGCTGTTCCTTTCCAAAACATAAGACTGTGCTATAAAAGGACACTTCAGGCAGCTTATGACAACTGAGGTTTCTCAGCTCTTAAGTCATTAGCTTCCTCTGCCCTTCAAATGTATGGAACCCATAGTGAGTTCTTTGGGTGGTCGGTTGAAGCCCCTTACTCTTCTGGTAGTGAACAAATTGCTCTCATCCCTTTCTTGTGGCTACAGGATGTATCTTTGCCTTTCGTAGCCATTTCAGTTTCAAACCTGAAACTGAAAGTTTTGTGTACTTTCTGTGAGCCCCTTTAGGGTCACACCATAGGTCCTGAAACCCCCCCCCCTCTATAGGTTCTGCAAATTTATCTTGTGACCTTCCTTGGAATATCAGACTGGTTTAATTGTTATGTTGCAGAGAGAAAGCCAATTCTGACTCAATGTTGGAAGCTGTTTCTTTGACTTGATCTTCATTGCTTTTGTTATTATAATCATACTTGCCTCAGAGGACCCTGTCCCACTGCCTGACTGTAAATTAAAGTGCCTTTGTTCAGCTCAGAGAGAGATTATTTGACCCTGCTCACCTGTGAATTGGGCTTCCCTGGTGGCTCAGATGGAAAAGAATCTGCCTGTGATACGGGAGACCTGGGTTGATCCCTGGGTTGGGAAGATCTCCTGGAGGAGGGCATGGCAATCCTCTCCAATATTCTTGCTGGAGAATTCCATGGACAGAGGAGCCTGGCGGGCTACAGTCCATGGGGTCGCAGGGTTGGACACGACTGAGCGACTAACACATACACATCTGTGAATAGAAGAGATTAAGAAACCCCTTCCAAAGTCTGGCCATTCAGTTGGAGATGTTTTGTAAGACTGAAAACCATTTCACTTCACGTTCCCACTGCCTCTCCCTCTCTGTTCTACGTTTTGACTTTAGTTCCTCATTGCTTCTTTCTCTTCACTCTACAAAAGAGCCTGGTATCCAGATCCAGACAAGATTGGCATTTTGAGATGGTAGCCTGTTATCTTCTTAGTCAGCTGGCTCCCTGAATAAAGTCCCTTCCCAGTTATAATGGTAAAATCGCTACTAAACCAAATCAGAATTACTACCTATATTTAGATAATTTAATTGTCTAGGTATGTGATTTACACAGGTGAAATAAAACTGTCTTAAAACCAGGAACACTTTGCTTATAAAAGTCATGGTTCATGTCAAAACTTTCTGAGGGTGCTGTGATAATTGAGGGTAAATTCATCAGCAGATTAAATCAGTAGCATAGAGTTTTAAATTATCCCAAAGGACATAATTATGGTTTAGATGATGTGAAATTGGAAATAATGTTTACGACTTTAGTATGTGAGACTGGAACTCAAGGCAACCCTGATAGGAAATTAGAAGACAGAAAAATAATTATTCCTGCTACTCTCATCCTGGGAAACTTGCCAGATTCCAGTCGATCACGCTGCAATCAGGACATCCTGGTGCCGTGGTTGCTTGGCAACCATTCTCCCATTTTTTTTCTCTTCCAGGGGTGCAGGACACCATGTCATTTGGGACTGAAGTCTGCAGATAAGAAATTCAAGCTCATGACATCAGCCAGGGCTTATTTGGTGTGGACACAGCCTGGGATTTCATGTCAGACAAACCCAAATTCAAATATTGACCTTGGAGAAGATAATTAACCTTTTTGGAATTTGCATTAAAGCTGAATTCAGGTTTCACTTGCTATCCTAAAGTAGATTATCTCCATGAAACCTTTGCAAGCTAAAATGATATAGAGTGAAGAGGCGGTTACCTTAGGACACCTCTTGCTAATGGAGGCACAAAATTAAGATAAAGCACAGATGCTCACAGCCACATTTCAGTGTTCTGGAGGTGGGATGCTGAGGTGCTGAGTGTCGTTTGGGGGACGCACCATGGCATGGCCACTCTCACTGCTTGGTTGTGCACCGCTGCCTCTGTAACTGCTCAGCTACCTGTAAGACAAATAGTACTTTCACTTCCTGCCTTTTGTTCCATAATGGTGAATTTCTTTCCATGTGAAAACAGGAACTAATGCAGATCTTTCCTAAAAGCAAAGTGCATAAAGGGAGGAGGGGTGGGAGGGGGTTATCCACAGTTAACCAAGCAATTAATTTTTTTTTTTTCCATTCAAAAAATAGTTGCTGAGTGCTGGGTAGCAGGAATTTAACAGTGAAGGGGAACGTGGTTGCTGTCCTCCTGAAGACTACAGTCTAAAGGATGTGATGACTAGATATGAGTAGCTAAGAATAAACAAGCATGCAGGCTGTGGTTGTGGCTGGGAGGGAAGCAAACAGCGGGATGGAGGTGGTTAGACAGAAAATACAAGGGGAGACCTGCCTTAGGGGAGTGAAATCAGAGAAGCTCCCTTAAAGAAGGGACATTTAAGAAGAGACTCTGAAGGAGCCTGCCAAGAAGTGGCTCTGAGTTGGAGAAGAAGTCAGAATGGATTATTGCTATTACAGCATGAGGCAGGATTGGACTGTGTGTGAAGGGATTTATGTACTGGGCAGAGTGTGGAACAAACAGGGAGACATAGTACTCCAAGTCCTTAAGAGTCCCCTCTGGGAGTGCCAGCTCAGGTCTCCAAAGCCCTGGCTGCAGAGGCCGCGGTGCGCAGTGGCAATCTGGGGAAACTCTGCCCTGTTCTACTTCTTCCAAAGCCATCTGTGTAAAACCCTGTAGTGTGCTAGGAACCAAGGGTGTTAGCTTACAGTGAAAAACCTTTTAATGCAAATTGGAATCCATAATTCCTTAACCTGCGTGAGTGTGAGTGCTCATCCATGTCTGACTCTGTGTGACTCCAGAGACTGTAACCCACAAGGGCCCTCTGTCCATGGGATTCTCTAGGCAAGTATACTGGAGTGGGATGCCATTTTCTCCTCTAGGGGATCTTCCCAATCCAGGGATCAAATCCATGTCTCATATGTCTCTTGCATTGGCAGGCGGGTTCTTTACCACTAGCGCCATCTGGGAAGTTAATTGTTAACTGTGGATCATCGAAAAAGCAAGAGAGTTTCAGAAAAACATCTACTTTTGCTTTATTCACTACGCCAAAGCCTTTCACTGTGTGGATCACAAGAAACTGTGGAAAATTCTTAAAGAGATGGGAATACCAGACCACCTGACCTGCCTCTTGAGAAATCTGTATGCTGAAGCAACAGTTAAAAACGGACATGGAACAACAGATTGGTTCCAAATAGGGAAAGGAGTACGTCAAGGCTGTATATTGTCACCCTGCTTATTTAACTTATATACAGAGTACATCATGAGAAACTCTGGGCTGGAAGAAGCACAAGCTGGAATCAAGATTGCTGGGAGAAATATCAATAACCTCAGATATGTAGATGACACCACCCTTATGGCAGAAAGTGAAGAAGAACTAAAGAGCCTCTTGTTGAAAGTGAAAGAGGAGAGTGAAAAAATTGGCTTAAAGCTCAATATTCAGAAAACTAAGACCATGGCATCTGGTCCCATCACTTCATGGCAAATAGATGGGGAAACAGTGACAGACTTTATTTTTGGGGGCTCCAAAATCATTGCAGATGGTGACTGCAGCCAAGAAATTAAAAGACACTTTCTTCTTGGAAGAAAAGCTATGACCAACCTAGACAGAATATTAAAAAGCAGATATTACATTGCCAACAAAGGTCCATCTAGTCAAAGCTATGGTTTTTCCAGTAGTCATGTATGGATGTGAGAGTTGAACTATAAAGAAATATGAGCACCGAAGAATTGATGCTTTTGAACTGTGGTGTTGGAGAAGACTCTTGAGAGTCCCTTGGACTGCATGGAGATCCAACCAGTCCATCCTAAAGGAAATCAGTCCTGAATATTCATTGGAAGGACTGATGCTGAAGCTGAAATTCTAATACTTTGGCCACCTAATGCGAAGAACTGAGTCATTGGAAAAAAACCCTGATGCTGGGAAAGATTGAAGGTGGGAGAAGAAGGGGACAATAGAGTATGGGATGGTTGGATGGCATCACCAACGTGATGGGTATGAGTTTGAGTAGGCTCCAGCAGTTGGTGATGGACAGGGAAGCCTGGCGTGCTGCAATCCATGGGGTTGCAAAGAGTTGGACACGACTGAGCAACTGAACTGAACTGAACTGTGAAACCTCAGCACAGCATTGGGAACACTGAGCAGCTCAATAAATACGTGTAAAAATCTGTAGGACAGGAACAAATGAATGATCCAGGCACTAAAGAACATCATAACACTAAGCTGTTTATTACATTCACTGCAAATCTTAATTAATTCTTGTTTAAAAGGATTTCATGTAGCCAGGATAAAAGATCCTATGATGAAAATAACTATTGTTGTAATAAAGTTTGCAGCCTCTGTAAACACTTATTCAATCTCCTCCTCTGATTGCCTTAATTTTCCTTGTTAAAATATTTATTTTTTCATGGTTATTTCAAACTTGTTTATAATAAGCGAAATATGACAGTTTATCATTTTTTGCAAAAGGAAGAAAACTGCCTGTAAACCATGCCTCCATCATTAACTCTGTGACCTCTAGAGCACAGAAGGGAATTCTCATGACAAATTTGGATGTGCAGCATTTGGAGGAGGCAAATAAAATTGTGCAGACTGTTGTGGAGATTACTGCATACAGAATCTATCAGCTTCTAGGAAAGGAAGGACTTTTCCCGGTGGACACAAGTAGAGGTCGTTTTTCAAATGTTGGTACCTTTTTCTTTCTTTTGACCTAAAGCCCATTTACCACTAAAGTCTTTGAGTCTCATCTTGTGTTTCCCCCACTGTCCCAGAATTAACTGAGCCTTCCGAACCAACCAGCATTAAATTTATCGACTGTGTAGATTTTTTTCAAATTCTCTTGATAATAATATACTGTAATATTTATGTTTTAAATTTATTTCCAAAACAATCCAAGCTGACAAAAATAAATATAGGATGATAGTAATGGAATAAAAGAAAAACAATCAGCCCCTCTCACAGAGATAAATACAGCATTTATTGGGTAAATGTTTTAGACAAACTTCCTACATTTTGCTTATTTACATGTTTTTAAATGTGGTATGTGGTCCATGTTTTTTCCCAGCCATTTTTATCAAAACTTATCCATACATAGATAAAATTATTTTTTCCTTATTTCAGTAACCACATGTGTTTATACATAATACATGTAATATGTACATCAGAATTTAATTTTATCAATCACTATTTCTTGACATAGAACTAGTTTTCAACTTTTAATTCTTATAAACAATGTCAAGATAATACCCTTAAATAAATTTTGCATGTACTTCTGACTGTCTTTAATATGTGGAAATGGAACTTATTAACCAAGATTTTATAACATTTTTCAGCATGTGATACCATTGCAAGTTGCCCTCCAAAAGTGTAAAAATTTATGCTCTCACACTGTGTCACATAACCATATTCTGAAACTAAACCAATGTGAAAATATAATGTGATGTTCAAAGTTGAACTGAAATTAAAATCATGTGCTAATTTTAATTAATGTGCTAACAGTAATGATAATTGAAGTACGCGGTAATTTTGAAGAAGGATAATGTCTCAGAATTGCCTTGGAAAATTAGCCGTCCATCTCTTCTTGGCAAAAGGAGGCACAGAGGCAGGCGTTTAACTCTAGAGGATGTCAGATTCAATGCAGCTGGATTCAGAGGCATGAATTGCTGTGAAGGGCATCCAGTGGCCATTAGAGAGCAGAGCACAGGCAGGAAATGACCCAGCACAGGAGGCTCCTGTTTACTTATCACAGTCAGAGAGACTGATGAGGTGCTATGATCTGAGCAGATCATAGCTCTTCTAGGCATTAGAGTGAGTAGGAAAAGTGTGGGTGTGTTTCTCAGCCTCCACAGGCGTATTCATTTAAGGGAAAAGATGTGGACAATGGAAGAATTCCACAGCTATACAAGGCAGTATTTGAAAAATAACAATTAAGTTGCACAAGTCAGTGTAATTTGTGGGGGAAAAGGTGAAATTTGAACTGAATATTGCAGGGTGGGCCAAACTGGGGTAGTAAGAAAAGCAGCACAATCCAAACAATCAGAAATGAACCGGAATGTGGTATAACGGATTCTCATCAGACCCTTTGGTTGGAAAGGGAGGAGGCTGTTGCCAAGTGTCGAACGTGATGTGGAAAGATTTGTTAGAGCACATGTGAGAGAGTTGGATTCTAGGCTAAGAAAATTCCACTCTAACCTAGGAATTAAAGTGAGTCACTTAAGGGCCTCTGTGTAGGGACATAAAATGAAGGCCACGATTCATCTGTTGGTACAGGCATGCATAACAAATATTTATTGAAGACCTACTATGAGCTGCACATTAGGAAAGAAAATTAGATTTAAAATACACACACATATATATATATTTATTTTTGACTGTGTCAGGTCTTAGTTGTGGCATATGGGGTCTCAGACATCCAGCTAGAGATCGAACCCGTGTCTCCTGCACTGTAAGGGGGATTCTCAACCAGTGGACCACCAGGCAAGTCTCTCAGATGCTTTTTGAAAGTTGCTGGAAGAATAAAGCCTACAGTTTGTGCAGAACTATTCATGGAAACACTAATGTTACTTTGGCTTTGCTGCCATAGACAAATCAAATCATAGAGAACACGAGTGCATGCTGGGAAGATATTTGCCCCATGTCACATGTTCCCATATTCAGGGACCTGGGCTGTAGAAAAGCTCTGGTCCTCTCCCTACCATGTGGACTGGAGCTCACTGAGAGAGAAGTCATGTCTACAGGGTGGGATCGAGCCCCTCCCAGGCTCTGTCTTGTGGAAACAGCCTGTCACTCCTCCCATCGTTCACACTGTGACCTTTCTGAGTAGACTCTGCCCCTGCTGAAGGGACCCAGAGTTGCCCAGCTCCATCAGTAATTAAGTGGATAACTGATTCCCAGGAGGTAAAAGCATTTGTAAGCCCACTTGGCAACATCTGAAAACACTCTCTCCACCAGTTTTGCCAGGAGTGAAGTTGGCCCTTTGATCTCTTGGTGATTTCTGAGAGCTGTCTAAGTGTCCTGAAACAATGCAGGGAAGAAACTATTCACCCCTTCCCACCACGGAGCTGAAGCTCCAACACTTTGGCCACTTGATGTAAATTGAGAACAGCTGACTCTTTGGAAAAGGCCCTGACACTGGGAAAGATTGAAGGCAGAAGGATAAGAGGATGGCAGAGGATGAGATGGTTGGATGGCATTACTGATTCAAGGGACATGAACTTAATTGAACTCTGGGAGATGGTGAAGGACAGGGAGGCCTGGTGTGCTGCAGTCCATGGAGTCACAAAGAGTTGACATGACTTAGTGAGTGAACAGCAACAACCATGGAGGTAAGTTGTGATATGGAGCACCTAAAATATGTTTTCTTTCAGGCTTTTGTTTTCTGAAAGCCTGAATTCTGGAGGATATTTTGCAAGTAAGGTTGAAAGCATCCTGTGCTTTGAAGAGAGTGACTCTCAGGTTCAGTGGGTAATCATGAGGGTCCCTAAGGCTCAGACAGAGACAGGGTCCCCAGGAGCTTTGGTTTTGCAGATCTGTGTCCAGAACCCTGGTAGATGAGCACAACTGAGGGGTGCATCTCACAAGTCTGGACTCTCAGCCCTGAGTTCCCAGCTTCAGGGGACTCCAGTGCCCGGGGCTGGTGAGCATGGGGCTGAGTTACTGCATGTAAAGTGGGATGACCATGTATGTCAGCCTTCCTGGAACAGCCCTGACTTATTCTGTGTTTTCCTGGAGTAATTTTAGGGCTCCCTTATAACACTTCAGTGGGCCCCATTTGGGATGATAAATTGTAAAGTCACCCTTAACATATTTCAGAGACCAGGCAGGACTGTGCAGTAAGGATTCTAGTGGTGAGAAGTGTGGACAATAGTGAAGTGAAGTGAAAGTGTTAGTTGCTCAGTTGTGTCTGACTCTTTGTGACCCCACAGACTGTAGCCCACCAAGCTCCTCTGTCCATGGGATTTTCCAAGCAAGAAATACTGGAGTGGGTAGCCATTTCCTTCTCTAGGGGATCTTCCCCACCCAGGGATCAAATCCATTGCAGGCAGATCCTTTACCATCTGAGCCACCAGGGAAGCCCATGGACAATAGTAAATTAGTAAGAAATCCTCAACCAAACTTCAGTAGATAGAAGCTCCTCATGTGTAACTTCACATAGCCCTTCCCAGGGGCTGGGATTGGATCCCATCTTCTTCCTTTTCTGGCTTCCAAATCTTTGCCTTTCAGTCTGTGATGTAGGACATGCTTCACATTCTTCCAAAACATCATGGATAGATTTCTCACCAGGGCCCACACGTTCAGTAAAACATAGAAATGCCTGGTATTATGGACTGAATGTGTGTGTCGCTGCCAAGTTCATATGTAGAAATCCTAGGTCCAAAGTGATGGTATTAGGAGATGAGGGCTTTGAGGAATGCTTAGGTTGTGAGGGCAGAGCCCTCATATGGGATCAGTATCCTTATACAAAGAGACACTGACATGTGGCCTCTCTGCTCTCTGCTGGGTGAGGAAGTGGCTGTTTATAAACCAGAAGGGCCTCCCAGAGTCCAACTGCATGGGATATATTGACCAGCCAACAGTGAGAAACGTCTGCTGCTGAAGCCACCCAGTCTGTGGTATTTTGTAATAGCAGCCAGACCGATTAAGGTGCTCAGGAACTTATATTTGGTTAATAACACATGGCTCAAGTGGTAAACAACCCACCTGCCAGTGCAGGAACCACAGGAGATGTCGGTTTGATCCCTGGGTTGTGAAGATCCCCTGGAGTAGGAAATAGTTACCCACTCCAGTATTCTTGCCTGGAGAATCCCATGGACAGAGGAGCCTGGCGGGCTGCAGTCCATGGGGTCACAAAGAGTCAGACATAACTGAGAACACACATGCACTATAATAACATGTAGTCCTTTATCACAGGGCATCCTCCACTGCTGCATCCCTGTCCACCTCCTTGTAGTCACATGGGAATCCCCCAGTGACCCTTCAACTCGTCAGCTAGGTCCCCAGCTCAGGGCTTCAGCCTTTGATGTCTCTTCCTCTGGCGATGCTCTTGCAGATTTTTATGCACATTCTGCTCCCTCAGTTGAAATCAGGTCTCTATTCGAATGTCCCTTCCTCACTGGCCCTCCTTCAGCAGACCTAGCAAAGGGCATTCATGCAGCCCCTTCCTGTTCCTCTGGACTGTCTATTCTCTTGCTGGGCTTTATGTCTCCCTTTAGTTGTTTCTTTTTTGTTCGTTCTTTTTTAAAAAATGTGAATGTCATGGTATCTTAACTCTGGGGAAAAGTTTATTTTTTTCTAGCAGATATGGGTTTTCCCATAGTTCATTTTTTAAGATGAATTTTTATTGGAGTATAGATGCTTTACAACATTGAGTTAATTTCTGCTGTACAGCAAAGAGAATCAGCTATGCATGTACATATATACCCTCTGTTTTGGATTTTCTTCCTGTTTAAGTCACCACAGAGCACTGAGTAGGGTTCCCTTTGCTATACAGTAGCTTCTCATTAGTTGTTTATTTTATACACAGTGTAAATAGTATATATGTGTCAATCCCAGTCTCCTAATCCATCCCACTCCCCCTTCCCTCTTTGGTGTCTGTATGTTTATTCTCTATGTCTGTGTCTCTATTTCTGTTTTGCAAATAAAAACATCTATACCATTTTTCTAGATTCCACATATATACCCTAATTTAATACATAATATCCCATAATTCTTAATACTTTTTGGCATACAATGTCCTTACTTGCATATCTGATTACTAACCCTCTTCTCCTCCTATAAGGTAGGCTACTAGATAGCATATCTAGTAGCAGAGACATTACTTTGCCAACAAAGGTCCGTCTAGTCAAGGCTATGGTTTTTTCCAGTGGTCACGTATGGATATGAGAGTTGGACTGTGAAGAAAGCTGAGTGCTGAAGAATTGATGCTTTTGAACTGTGGTGTTGGAGAAGACTCTTGAGAGTCCCTTGGACTGCAAGGAGATCCAACCAGTCCATTCTAAAGTGAGGTACCATTTCACACCAGTCAGAATGACTGCGATCCAAAAGTCTACAAACAATAAATGCTGGAGAGGGTGTGGAGAAAAGGGAACCCTTTTACACTGTTGGTGGGAATGCAAACTAGTACAGCCACTATGGAGAACAGTGTGGAGATTCCTTAAAAAACTGGAAATAGAACTGCCTTATGACCCAGCAATCCCACTGCTGGGCATACACACCGAGGAAACCAGAATTGAAAGAGACACATGTACCCCAATGTTCATCACAGCACTGTTTATAACAGCCAGTACATGGAAGCAACCTAGATGTCCATCAGCAGACAAATGGATAAGACAGCTGTGGTACATATACACAATGGAGTATTACCCAGCCATTAAAAAGAATACATTTGAATCAGTTCTAATGAGGTGGATGAAACTGGAGCCTATTATACAGAGTGAAGTAAGCCAGAAAGAAAAACGCCAATACAGTATACTAACACATATATATATGGAATTTAGAAAGATGGTAACGATAACCCTGTATGTGAGACAGCAAAAGAGACACAGATGTATAGAACAGTCTTATGGACTCTGTGGGAGAGGGAGAGGGTCGGATGATTTGGGAGAATGGCATTGAAACATGTATAATATCATATAAGAAATGAATCGCCAGTCCAGGTTCGATGCAGGATACAGGATGCTTGGGGCTGGTGCACTCGGATGACCCAGAGGGATGGTATGAGGAGGGAGGTGGGAGGGGGGTTCAGGATGGGGAACATGTGTATACCCATGGTGGATTCATGTTGATGTATGGCAAAACCAATACAATATTTAAAGTATTAGCCTCCAATTAAAATAAATAAATTTAAATTAAAAAAAAAAAGATCAGTCCTGGGTGTTCATTGGAAGGACTGATGCTGAAGCTGAAACTCCAGTACTTTGGCCACCTCATGCGAAGAGTTGACTCATTGGAAAAGACTCTGATGCTGGGAGGGATTGGGGCAGGAGGAGAAGGGGATGACAGAGGGTGAGATGGCTGGATGGCATCACCAACTCAATGCACATGAGTTTGGGGGAACTCCAGGAGTTGGTGATGGACAGGGAGGCCTGCTGCTGCTGCTGCTAAGTCACTTCAGTCGTGTTCGACTCTGTGCGACCCCATAGACAGCAGCCCACCAGGCTCCCCCATCCTTGGAATTCTCCAGGCAAGAACACTGGAGTGGGTTGCCATTTCCTTCTCCAATGCATGAAAGTAAAAGTGAAGTCACTCAGTTGTGCCCGACTCTTAGCAACCCCATGGACTGCAGCTTACCAGGCTCCTCTGTCCATGGGATTTTCCAGGCAACAGTACTGGAGTGGGGTGCCATTGCCTGGTGTGCTGCAATTCATGGGGTCACAAAGAGTCGGACATGACTGAGCAACTGAACTGAACTGAACTGAATGTCACTTACTCATTTTCGCTATTTCGATGCATTCTATTAATAAGAATTTTCTAAGACTTCTCTCAATTTTGATATCCATTGGTGAGAAAGAAAATAATGTACAGGAAGAGAACAATAATATTTGTTGGATACCTTCTGTAGGCCAGCCTCCAGGCAAACCCTACCTGTGAAAGTGAAAGTCATGTCTGACTCTTTGCAACCCTGTAGATTATACAGTCCATGGAATTCTCCAGGCCAGAATACTGGAGTGGGTAGCCTATCCCTTCTCCAGTGGATCTTCCTGACCCAGGAATCAAACCAGGGTCTCCCACACTGCAGGCAAATTCTTTATCAGCTGAGCCACAAGGGAAGCCCTTTCCTACCTGTCTATTTATCTAATTATCTGTCTATCCATCCATCTAATCTTCTATCATCTATCTAATTATTTACCTGTCATCTATCTAATTATCTATCCATCCACCCATCCATCCATCGTCTACCTATCCATCCATATAATAATCTGTTATCTATTTATCTAATTACCTATCCATTTATCTAATTCTCAATCCATCCATCTAATCATCTATCTTAACCAGACATTCACACATCACATATGTAAAATATCATCTGAAATATCTAGAAATTAAAGAAAGATAATATTTTTCTTGAATTATCCAGAGACTTGCTTCAGGTTGACTCTAATTTCTACTAAGAGATCTTTGAATATATTCCATTAAGTATTGTTTAAAATAGCACCTAAATGCATCCCTTTAAAAGTACTAGCATCCTATGTTTTGTGAAGCATAATGATAAATCTGTCATCTTAATCTGCTGGTCTCTACCATTAGTTATAATGCAGCTATTAGGTTAACAATACTGCTGCTATATAAGGTGCACTAATTTTACATTAGGATTAAATGTTAAGGAAAATTATATCTTCCTTCAAGAAAATTATTGAACTATAAATATAGTATAATAGTGTCTGAATACCTCTCAGAGAACATCTAGGCAACTGCTTTTTAAACAGAAAGAGGTCACTGAGGACACAGGCTCTAAATAATCCAGGTTATTATAATATCTAAAAGATGCCCAATAATAGAAAGGAAAATAGACTATTCTGAGTAATAAAATAATCCAGATGGGACTTCAAGGGGTCGTTTGCTTTAGAATTCTGCCAGATTTCAATTTCAGTTGAAGTCCACAAATCACTGGAAAACTGAGATACTTAAGGTATGTCAGAGAGACGGATGGACAGGCAGCTACAGTGCAGAGGCAAGAATGCTTCAGTTTCTCGGCCTTAGATTCCTTCTACACTCCTGACACGTAAGTGAAAATATCTATTTAGATAATTGCTGGAAATTATGGCTGCAACTTTGATCTAAATCAGTGTCAGCAAAGTAAAGGCCAGGCAATAATTTTGGCTTTTCTTGCCAGAAGCTTCTGTCCCAAGCACTTAACTCTGCTCTTGCAGATGAGAAGCTGCCTTGGACAAGGTAAGTGAACACGGGGGAGCTGGGTTCCAATAACACTCTGATTTAAAACAAACAAAACAGAAGATGACTAGCCACACCTGGCCCAGGCCACGGTTTGCTGATCACTACTCTGAATAGCAAATAGTACATTTTAAAAGCTTATGGCAAATTCTTTAAGTGCTACCATCTCCTAGTATAATTCATATGTCTGAGATATTTCTAGATTTCAGATTTTTAACACATTTTGAATGAATTGTTTTTGTTTTCATATGAAGTTACTGAAATTAGACAAATATTTATCTGCCCCTCACTACAAGCTAGCTGCTTGTCTAGGTGCCAATGATGCCCTAGTGAATAGAAGGATCAAAGACCTTTGCCTCATGCTACTTATATCCCAGTGGGAGAGAGATGGATGATAATATATGAATAAATCACATAGTATTTTTGAAGGTGACACATGCCTTAGAAGCAGAATAAGGGTGGGACAGGGCAAAGGGGATGGAGACAGTGACGTGGGAGACGGTGGCAGTTTGCTTCATCAGACTGAGTGGTCAGGGCGGAGGTCATGCAAATGAATGCAAGCCAAATGGAAGATGCAGTGCAGATGTCTGGAAGAGCCTCTTGAGGAGGAAAGGCCAGAGCCAAGCTTGTAAACAGACAGGGGCCAGTGTGGCAGGAGGTGAGTGCTGAGCAAGGAGTTGGGGGGAGGGGCAGGCTTCGATGTAGAACTAAACCAGAGGCAAGAAAGGGGCAGGGCCAGACCCACTGGGAGGGCTTTGCTTTTGCTGTGAAAGAAACACAGGACCTCTGAGAGACTTTAAACAGAAGAGTGATGTAAGATGTTTACATCATCAGGGGGACTTTATTATGCTAGACCCTAAGCTAGTAATAAAATATGATGAAGGCTAACAGTAGAGAGTGAGGCTCTAGTAACTCCAGGTATCGTAACATGCCCATATTCTTGAATTTGAGAAATTGAATATTTCCTGCCATATCAGTAAACAAGAATGTAACAGTTGTCAGCAATTGCAGCCACAATGGATAGTGAGTTGGTGAGCCCTGAGGAAACTTAGGAAGGAAAGAATTGCCATCCAGCAGCCATCAGACTGCAGCCGCTCCCCACAGTGAGCTCTGAGGAAACTCAGAAGGTGAGTTTCCTGGCCCCAGAAACACAGGATCCTGGCCCCAGAGAGCTGAGGTACATATCAGAGAAATAATTTCAGTGGGCCCAGACTCTCGCATCTTCCCACACACAGAAAAGTGCTAAATCCCTTAACTTGAGATATCTGGTTTTCTTCTTCATTTACAATAATCTTTTGATGTTCAGACTATCTGCCCTTTGTTGCAAAACCACATATCCTCACTCCCTTCTCACCTCCTCAGTAGTTCTGTCAGGGTTACTTGAGTTTCTGCCTTCTGGATTTGAAGTCCTAAACATTCTCACCAAATAAAACATAACTCTCAACTTTTAGGTTGTGAATATTTTTAAGTCTATAGATTGAAGAAGCTTATACTAGCCTCTTCCCAGAAACATAGCTATCCAGCACTCAGAGACCTCTGGGAAAGAACTTGCCACCATTTCGTGGGAATATACTTTTGCTACAGATAAATAAAATGTTTTCTCCTTATCTTTTCACGGCAGGCATAAGTATGACTTACCACATCCAGGCTGAGTAATCCCAGGCAGACATGCATACACCATACATAGAGCTGCCTCTGTAACATGTGTTCACCAGCAGATCCCAGCTTCACAGCCTTCGTTTACACAGATCACTTTATTTAGATGGTGCTTACTGGTAATATTAAGTCATCAGAGTTCATATTCTTGTGAAAATTCTCCCTGGAAGCCAACTCATTCATAATGAAAACCACATTTTGAGCAGTGAAATAGTCCAGCTGGTTACCCTGGTAGGACATGTTCATCTTCTTGAGCTCACTTCAGCTTTCTAAGTATTGTGTGTTTACGTGAGACATCGTCTTCTGAATTCAAGCTGAATGAAACATAAAGTCGGTGACAGGCAAACATCTCTTTTCTCTGCTACCTGAGAAGGTGCTGTCAAGAAAATGCTCTGTTCATTGGAGAAGTGATCAAAGACTCTGTTTAGCTATTACTATGTCTGTGATCAGATGAAGTTGCTCAACGGGAAGAAGATTGCAAAACTAACACATGAGAATAACTCAACCAGAGAAATATTGCTCCAGAAGTAAATCCCCCTAAGATACAACAAGCTGACTTCAAGCCAGCCTACTGCCATGGTCGTTATTAGCCTTCACCCCACCAAAGCACCCACTTTTGCGGATTAGGTCATTTGATGTTGCCACATGAGAACCTTCACTTTGTGAGTCCCCTAATACACATGGTCTTCATGTTTCGTGGAAAATATACAGTTTCATTATTTCTGTTTATCCCTTTAGGAACTGAAAACTGAGACAGAATTAAATTGATTCCTATATATACTCTTCAAAAAGGCATTTTGTTAAGGCTTTGTTTTTGGTAGAAGTTTTGCCAAATCATCTTCATTAAGAGAACTATAGCAATTATAACTTCACAACTAATTCAGTGTTAACCTTTTTTCCCCCAAGCTCCTCTTCTTTTCCATCAGTTCAGTTTAGTTGCTCAGTCGTGTCTGACTCTTTGCAACCCCATGAACTGCAGCACGCCAGGCCTCCCTGTCCATCACCAACTCCCAGAGTCCACCCAAACCCATGTCCATTGAGTCGGTGATGCCCTCCAACCATCTCATCCTCTGTCATCCCCTTCTTCTGCCCTCAATCTTTCCCAGCATCAGGGTCTTTTCAAATGAGTCAGCTCTTTGCATCAGGTAGCCAAAGGATTGGAGTTTCAGCTTCAGCATCAGTCCTTCCAATGAATATTCAGGACTGATTTCATTTAGGAGTGACAGGTTCTTTTCCATATTTACCTACATTCTCACTATCTTCTTTGGTAATTATTTGTCTATTATTAAATTGGATAATATACATGAAAAATAATTTAAAACTAAGATTTAGTTTAAATCTTTGACTAAAGATTTAATTTTAAGTTAAGAATGTCTTGAAATTTCATTTAGACTATCTTAGTAATCAGTTTAAGCTGTACTTCACTGTGTAATTTTAGAATGCTATCCATTAAAACTTAGCTAAAAGTTTCAAAGAGTTATTAGGACCCTTTTAAGGCAGGTTTTTTTTTTTTTTTGGTATTGTGTACCCTCAAATACACATGCACCTCAGATTACTCAAGGCAATGCAGAAAATGGCTTGTCCACAGCATCAGGCCTTCTCTCTCCCTGCTTGTGGACCAAATACACTCACTCTGCACATGTATTTGTTAGACTTCCAGCAGGAAATAGATAGCAACCTCAGGCTGATTAATTAAGGGACAAGCATTTAATAAGGACTATTTTAAAGGAGGTGGGCAGCTCTTGAGAAAAGCAATAGGGATCACAACTACTCCAGGATGGTAACGGTGGAGCCATGATTATTATTTTCCAAGGGGCCAGGAGAGGGGGCCATCACTGGAGTCCAGAGAATGAGAGAGTTGTGTAGAGAAGGAAAGTCCCCTGAGGGGAGCTTTGTCTTTGGTTGAAGGAAGGTCCCTTGAGGGGAGTTGTGTCTTTGGTTGAGGACTGTGACCCACTCATGGTAACCCTTATAAGAGGAACCAAAGAAACAAATTTCAGGACTTCATGCTTCTCCATCCTCTGATCTCTTTTCAGTATTCTTTCATTGGATGAATCCAACCAGAAACCAGAGACCAAGGGAGACTTTTGGCTCATTTATCACAGGCCAGACTCCCAGGACACAGTGCAAAGTGCAGATAGTAGAGAGTGGATCTCAAGAGGCCAATAGAGGCATTTCCAGCACAGCTTCCACACAAGTTCACTGTCCACCTGGACAGTATTCCTTCAGAAGGGCTTCTTGAGAGGCTTATATAAGAATCATGGCCTGCATAATAAATTTCTATAGTCAGCCCTTCCAATATATCTGTGATCAGCATGCTGTCATCAGTATTTTTAAAAATTTTAAGTGGTTAATTGGCACCTATCCTTAGTTTAGTGGAATTGCTTAGGCATTGACAGGGGTTCAAAACACGAGCCTGAAGGGAATCAATACAAACAAGGAAGATTTGGATGATGACTGCTGGCACCTATTCAAACTTCATCTTTTTCAATAATGGAATAGACTTCAGAATGTCATTAAATATTAAAATCACTTTGAAGTATTTTATTCATTCTCTTTGGACCAAAATGCAATTCATGTCTTTAGAGATACAGCTGTTCAAGGAAGCTCCAACATGTTGGGTGGTTCCCCAGCTGGAAGCTGACTGACCACACCAAATATCCACCTCATGCCTTTCTGAGCCAGACACAGCTGTAGGCATGGAGATGCCCACTGCTTGAGGGATAGGTAGGTGTTCAGTTTGATTGCACAATATTTTTGGCTTGTTTTTTGTCTGTTTATTTATTTATTTATTTATTTTAATTTTTACATTTTAAAAAGATGATATTTTCATAATTTTTTATTTTTATTTTTTTTAAGTTTTATTTTATTTTTAAACATTGTCTGTTTTTAATTAGTGTCTTCAGATGTGTTATATCTTCTCAAATTCAATGTAGTCTGTTAGTTAACTAATATCCCCTAGAATTTGAGTTTATGACCCTTAGTCTATGCTCAGAAATAAAACTCTGGCCTGTGTACAAATAAAGATGAAAGGAAAGCATCCTTAGCCAATCAGGGCTTCCTGGTGGCTCAGACGGTGCATAATCTGCCTGCAATGTAGGAGACCGGGTTTGATCCCTGGGTCTGAAAGATCCCTTGGAGAAGGAAATGGCAATCCACTCTATTATTCTTGCCTGGAGAATTCCATGGACAGAGGAACCTGGCAAGCTACAATCCATGGGGTTGTAAAGAGTCAGATACAACTGAGAGATGAACACTTTCACTTTTAGAGCGATCTAATCTGTGTCCCACTTATAAAGCTGTCTCAGTCACAATAACTGCTGCTACTGCTGCTAAGTCGCTGCAGTCGTGCCCGACTCTGTGCAACCCCATAGACGGCAGTCCACCAGGCTCCCCGTCCCTGAGATTCTCCAGGCAAGAACACTGGAGTGGGTTGCCATTTCCTTCTCCAATGCATGAAAGTGAAAAGTCAAAGTGAAGTCACTCAGGCGCCTACCAGTCCCCTCTGTCCATGGGATTTTCCAGGCAAGAGTACTGGATTGAGTTGTCATTGCCTTCTCCGCATAATAACTAGTGTAGTTCAATTTATTGATTAGTTTTGCTGTATTGACATTTTAGAATTTTTTCATTTTATTTTTTATTTTTTTTTATTTTTTTAATTTAATAATTTTATTTTTTAACTTTACAATATTGTATTGGTTTGGCCATATATCAAAATGAATCCACCACAGGTATACATGTGTTCCCCATCCTGAACCCTCCTCTCTCCTCCCTCCCCATACCATCCCTCTGGGTCATCCCAGTGCACCAGCCCCAAGCATCCAGTATCGTGTATCGAACCTGGACTTGTTTCATATATGATATTATACATGTTTCAATGCCATTCTCCCAAATCATCCCACCCTCTCCCTCTCCCACAGAGTCCAAAAGACTGTTCTATACATCAGTGTCTCTTTTGCGATACAACTTAGCAGACTATACGTTAATGATCATTGTACAAGTTCTTCTAAGTGGTATACCAGGTAGCCACTTCTTAACCGAATTGCTTGAGTTGGATTTAGTGCATCTCATCTAACCAAGTCTCCTGAGGCTTCAAAAGAAATATTCATTCTTATTTTGACTCATAAAACAGCACAAGGACTTTAGGGCAAAACACAGTTCTCATTAGAATTGGTTTCCCTTCTAACAAGATTAAATTGTCAGAATTTTCTTGGCTTTTCCTTGCCAAGGCTGTATATGATATTCTGATTGTATTCTCAGAATATTTGCTTGTTTCATGTTTGATGCCATTTTCAATTCCTTAGAGCTCTACTATTAATCTCTTCTCCACTCTTGGCTTACTTTTGCATTTTCCAGGGAAAAGATATCTAGGATTTCTCTATCTATATTACAACAGGTCCATTTTGAGGATCTACAGGTTGCCCTTACTTGAATAAAATCAATAAAGGTTCTTTTCCATTGTAGTCTTCTAGCAAACTGAATAAAGGAAAATTAATTGTATATGTGATGCTATGATGAAATACCTGCTTCCAGTAAGTCCTAGACAGAGACCTTTTTCTTTCTTCCAGAATTGACTCAGTTTGGGGTAGGAACATCATTCTACTGAGCATTGTCCCTTCTGTTATTCTTCCAGAGAGGAGGTGAGGCTACTTTTGAATATAAGGTGATGGATCTGCATTTCTGCAGTGAGGGGTTGGGGAGGGAGAGGACTGCTTCTGTTGGAGCCTCCTGTGCAACATTAAGATTGAACCAAGATGGAATGATTTTCTCCCACTGAGGAGCTTTTTCATTTGCAATGAAAAAAGCCAAAATTTCTTTCTAAAAATTCAGGCTTAGACCAGTAAGTATTAAGGATCTGTTGTTTAGTATTGCAACCCAGATAACAGGCATCCAGGCCATATGGAAGAGCAACTCACTTGTACTGAATGGAAGATTTCCATGGAAGAATATTCAGGTTCCATGGAAAAAGATATTTAAAACTAGCCTTACATTTAGGTTTCTTCCACATTCTAGGCTATTGTAAATTGTGCTGACATGAACACTGTGGTGCACACTTCAAACTAACACAACATTGTAAATCAATTATACTCCAATAAAATAAAACAAACAAAAAACAGAAAATAAAACTAACCTTACATCTAATGAATAAAATGAAGGGAAAAGTTCAATGACATTTGTTGCATAGAGATTCCTGTACCTTATTTATGGATATTTTCCCCCCTTACAATATTGTTGCTGTTGTTGTTCAGTCACTCAGTCATGTCTGACTGTTTGCGACCCAATGGACTGTAGCACTCCAGGCTTCCCTCTCCTTCACCATCTCCCAGAATTTGCTCAAACTCATGTCATTGAGTCGATGATGTCATCCAACCATCTCATGCTCTGTCAGCCTCTTCTCTTACCTTCTATCTTTCCCAGCTTCAGGGTCTTTTCCAGTGAGTTGGCTCACAATATAGAAGCAAATAATTGCTTGTGAACCAGGAAACTTAATAATTTTTTTTCTCATAACAAAAGTCCATGTAAAAGAATAGTATCATTTTCCCCCTGACAATGGTATTTCCAATAGTAGTCTCAACTATAGAAAACAAGTTCAGGTTTAAGAGTCACAATTTTTTGAGTCCCTATTGTAAGGTTTGTTTTATCAAAATTAATGTTTTTGTGAATTTATGTAGTTCACAAAATGCGAACCAAGGATATCTACTCCAACTGTGACCTATAGTGGAAAATATCTTGTGGCAAAGGGTTATCCATTCTTGCCTGGAAAATCTCATGGGCAGAGAAGCCTGATGGGCTATAGTCCATGGGGTCACACATAGTCAGACACGACTGAGAGACTAAGCACACAGCACGTGCAGAGTCCCCTGCAACCCCTGAACGAGAGACATCTAATGCCATTTCCACTGAGGCATAAATTGAATCACAGAGATACTTACACTTTAAGTTCCACTGTGATCTACTAAAAGCCTAACAACTAAATGTAAATTTGTTATTTAACAAATAAGTATTTAGTCTGTACTTTGTGGTGAGCATTTTTCAATAGTAACTGAAAAACCTATGAAGGCAGGAAATTGGAGTGGGAGGTGAGCTGCAGAAATACAATAGCCATACAAAACAATACTAAGTGATTAATTCTTGAATATATTCCCTAAAGGGAAAAATTCAGGACTTCCCACTTATATGTGGAAGTGAGGCTCCAGCCACCTTCCTTTTTGTGGGTGCTATCTAAAAGACAGGAGGAATTTGGAAGCATCCAGTGTACAGAATCATTGTTAATGCTTTTTAAATCTTAGGAGAAATATTTAGGCTTATATGCACTCTAATAATGATCTGGTGGCTGGATTTGCCCAAGCAGGGTTGGAATACCTGATCATATGTTTAGATCAATGCCTGGCACTTCCTACAGTCATTGAGAACCAGAAAAATTAGAGAGTGAAAGTCATAATTTTATGAAATTCAGTTTCTCAAAGAAGAAATTAAATTAACTAATAGAAATATTATAAAATATGAATGTCTCAAAAACCTGCATTCAGGAATAAGATTTATGCTTCTTCACAATATTTACAGTTTATTTATTTCTTCTGATTATAGGTTAGAAAGCTATTCTGTGTTATGTCATTGATACCCAGAATAGATGCATTTGCATATGAGCCTTGAAGAATTGATGATTTTTGAACCATAGTATATTAAAGTTTTTGAACACCAGCACTTTCAATATTTTAGTCTGGATAAATATGTAGGAATAAACAAGTATGAAAAGGGACTATTTGGAGAGGTCTTATGGAATGTGGTCAGACCTGGAGAGGGAATGGCAAACAACTTCAGTATTCTTGCCTTGAGAACCCCATGAACAGTATGAAAAGGCAAAAAGATAGGACTCTGAAAGATGAGCTCCCCAGGTCAGAGGGGTCCAATATGCTACTGGATATCAGTGGAGAAATAACTCCAGAAAGAATGAAGGGATGGAGCCAAAGCAAAAACAACACCCAAGTGTGGATGTGACTGGTGATAGAAGCAAGGTCCGATGCTGTGAAGAGCAATATTGCATAGGAACCTGGAATGTTAAGTCCATGAATCAAGACAAATTGAAAGTGGTCAAACAGGAGATGGCAACGTTGAATGTCAACATTATAGAAATCAGCGAACTAAAATGGACTGGAATGGGTTAATTTAACTCAGATGACCATTATATCTACTAATGTGGGCAGGAATCCCTTAGAAGAAATGGAGTAGCCATCATTGGTCAACAAAAGAGTCCAAAATGCAGTACTTGGATGCAGTCTCAAAAACTACAGAATGATCTCTATTCATTTCCGAGGCAAACCTTTCAATATCATGGTAATCCAAGTCTGTGCCCTGACCAGTAACATGGAAGAAGCTGAAGCTGAATGGTTCTATGAATACCTACAAGACCTTTTAGAACTAACACCCAAAAAACATGTCTTTTTCATTATAGGGGACTGGAATGCAAAAGTAGGAAGTCAAGAAACACCTGGAGTAACAGGAAATTTTGGCCTAGGAATACAGAATGAAGCAGGGCAAAGGCTAAGAAAGTTTTCCCAAGAGAATGCACTGGTCATAGCAAACACCCTCTTCCAACAACACAAGAGTAGGCTCTACACATGGACATCACCAGATGGCCAACACCGAAATCAGACTGATTATATTCTTTGCAGCCAAAGAAAGAGAAGCTCTATACAGTCAGCAAAATCAAGATTGGGAGCTGACTGTGGCTCAGATCATGAACTCCTTATTGCCAAATTCAGACTTAAATTAAAGAAAGTGGGGATAACCACCAGACCATTCAGGTATGACCTAAATCAAATCCCTTGTGATTATACAATGGAAGTGAGAAAGATTTAAGGGACTAGATCTGATAGACAGAGTGACTGATGAACTATGGCCAGAGGTTCATGACATTGTACAGGAGACAGGGATCAAGACCATCCCCAAGAAAAAGAAATGCAAAAAAGCAAAATGGCTGTCTGAGGAGGCCTTACAAATAGCTGTGAAAAGAAGAGAAGTGAAAAGCAAAGGAGAAAAGGAAATATATAAGCATCTGAATGCAGAGTTCCAAAGAATCGCAAGGAGAGATAAGAAAGTTTCCTCAGTGATCAATGCAAAGAAATAGAGGAAAACAATAGAATGGGAAAGACTAGAGATCTCTTCAAGAAAGTTATAGATACCACGGGAAGATTTCATGTGAAGATGGGCTCAATAAAAGACAGAAATGGTATGGACCTAATAGAAACAGAAGATATTAAGAAGAGGTGGCAAGAATACAGAGAAGAACTGTACAAAAAAGATCTTCATGACCCGGATAATCACGATGGTGTAATCACTGACCTAGAGCCAGACATCCTGGAATGTGAAGTCAAGCAGGCCTTAGGAAGCATCACTATGAACAAAGCTAGTGGAGGTGAGGGAATTCCAGTTGAGCTATTTCAATTCTGGAAAGATGATGCTGTGAAAGTGCTGCATTTAATATGCCAGCAAATTTGGAAAACTCAGCAGTGGCCACAGGATTGGAAAAAATCAGTTTTCATTCCAATCCAAAGAAAGGCAATGCCAAAGAATGCTCAAACTACCACACAATTGCACTCATCTCACACACAAGTAAAGTAATGCTCAAAATTCTCCAAGCCAGGCTTCAGCAATACGTGAACCTTGAACTTCCAGATGTTCAAGCTGTTTTTAGAAAAGGCAGAGGAACCAGAGATCAAATTGCCAACATCCCCTGGATCATTGAAAAAGCAAGAGAGTTTCAGAAAAACATAGATTTCTGCTTTATTGACTATGCCAAAGCCTTTGACTGTGTGGACCACGATAAACTGTGGAAAATTCTGAAAGAGATGGGAATAGCAGACCACCTGACCTGCCTCTTGAGAAACCTACATGCAGGTCAGGAAGCAACAGTTGGAACTGGACACAGAACAATAGTCTGGTTCCAAATAGGAAAAGGAGTACATCAAAGCTGTATATTGTCATCCTGCTTATTTAACTTCTATGCAGAGTACATCATGAGAAACACTGGGCTGGAAGAAGCACAGACTGGAATCAAAATTGCTGGGAGAAATATCAATAACCTCAGATATGCAGATGACACCACCTTTATGGCAGAAAGTGAAGAAGAACTAAGGAGCCTCTTGATGAAAATGAAAGAGGAGAGTGAAAAAATTGGTTTAAAGCTCAACATTCAGAGTACAAGATCATGGCATCTAGTCCCATCACTTCATGGGAAATAGACGGGGAATCAGTGGAAACAGTGGCTGACTTTATTTATTTATTTTTTTGGCTCCCAAATCACCGCAGATGATGACTGCAACCATGAAATTAAAAGATGCTTACTCCTTGGAAGAAAAGTTCTGACCAACCTAGATAGCAAATTAAAAAGCAGAGACATTACTTTGTCAACAAAGGTCCGTCTAGTCAAGGTTATGGTTTTTCTAGTAGTCATGTATGGATGTGAGAGTTGGACTATAAAGAAGGCTGAGCACCAAAGAATTGATGCTTTTGAACTGTGCTGTTGGAGAAGACTTTTGATATTCCCTTGGACTGCAAGGAGATCCAACCAGGCCATACTAAAGGAGATCAGTCCTGGGTGTTCATTGGAAGGACTGATGTTGAAGCTGAAACTCCAATACTTTGCCCACCTAATGCAAACAGCTGACTCATTTGAAAAGACCCTGCTGGTGGGAAAGATTGAGGGCAGGAGGAGAAGGGGACAACAGAGGATGAGATGGTTGGATGGCATCACCGACACAATGGACATGAGTTTGGGTAAACTCCGGGAGTTAGTGATGGACAGGGAGGCCTGGTGTGCTGCGGTTCATGGGGTCACAAAGAGTCAGACATGACTGAGTGACTGAACTGAACTGAAAAGGGTTTATGCGTCATAGATATAAAAATTGGCATCTCCTTTTAAAGAAAACATCGTTTGTTATTCATGTCCCTTACACAAGGTTCCTCCTCATAAATGCTATTTAGAGCCTGGTAAATCTGTTTTTTGTAGTTTGAAAAGGAGATTAGCAACAAAAATTAAATCATACCATGTGTTTCCATTCTCCCCTCGATTTAAGACTGAGTTAAATGATTTGTGTGTCCAGGGTGGTTTTGGTTAACACTGACAAATCTTCACCTACTCTGGAGGAGCCTACTGATAATCCCGTCTGCTGAGGTTTGCATCTGCAAGAACCTGGCACCTGTGAGATTCATCCCAAAGCGACTCCTGGTACAGAATTGTGTTCAGATTAATTTCCCCCCTTATTCTGGATTCACCTCCTGCTTCCTAATTTTTGGTTCCTGTCCTTTTTGGCATCATGAAGGAATGATATTTCAAGACCATCATCTACTTTTTTCCTCCTTATACAACTTCCATTTTCATCCTTGGCATGGGATTTATTCCAAGACTAGTTGTGCCCCCGGTAACAGGTCTCCTCTGAGACCTGTCTCAGAGAGCTGGCCTGAAGGACCCAGCTTTGTGGGGTCTGCTGCCCCTCTCCTGAGTCTGGGCTGTGCGGGCAATAAGCCAGACGAATGCCTCTCATATTTTAGCATAGATTTCAACATCGTATTTTTCCTAGTCATCATGTCTGTATTTTAGTTATCTCTTTAAGTATGTATCCATTTTTATGAGCTCTCCCAAATCCCTTATTAAAGAGCATGGGTTTTATGAATTAAAATAATGATTATGATACAAAGAGTTTATTTAATAAAATTTAATTCTGTAATTTCTCAGAGGGTTCCAAATTATAAGAACTATAAACATAACTATGAAAATTCAGCTTTTCTGCTAAGACCACTAAACTGTTCTGTTGAAGAGCTATTTGTACTGATGTGTATGTGTGCATTTCTTAAGACTTTAATTTTTATAGACACTTTAGATTCACAGCAAAATTGTGTGAAGTACAGAGATTTCCCATCTACCCCTCCCCAACATGTGCACAGCCCCCCACATTATCAACATCCCACCAGACAGTACATTTGTTATAACTGATGCGTCTACACAGACACATCACTATTATCCAAAGTCCACAGTTTACATTAGGGTTGCTTTTGCTGCTGTACATTCTATGAGTTTGAACAAATGTCAAATGACATCTATCCATCATTAATTTTTCCTCACTTTTTTCAAGCTTGTTTCATTTACTTCAGTCCCTTGCATATCTGTCTGCATCTATGTCTGTCTCTCAATCTACGCATATATTTTGAAAATAATTCTCAGAGTTTACAAATTGTTCGAGCTTACCAAAGTGGAAAAACCAGTCACTCTAATGACCTCTTTTGTCATTAAGAAACTCACATAATAAAAAGACTTGGTCTGTCTGATTGCATGGCAAAAATGTCTTTGCTTTAACAGGAGCAATAGAAGTGTGGGCAGAATTAAGAGACAGTAAAATGAATAAGATAATGTGGATACAGTCTTGTTGGTATTGGGTTCAAATCTCAAGTATGCTTTATAATAACTATATTATTTAAAGCAAGTCATTTTTAAAAATTTATTTTCAATTCTTCACTTATATAAATATTTCACCTACCCCTTGTGAGTATAAACCAGTTTATATGTTGATACTTTTATGTCGATCACAAAATATGTAATGATAGCTCATATCTTTGTATGCACAGTGGGATTCCATTCTGTGGGTAAGCTAGTTTGTTTTCTATTCACTACTTGAGAGACATGTGAGTTGGTTCTTTTTGGGGGCTATTCCAAACAAAGACATAAAAGTCTTTGTGAGAACATGTGCTCATTTCTAAGAGTTGAGTGATATTTTACTTTTTACAAAGTGCCTAAATTATATACAAACATAATCATACCATTTTGAGTTACCACCAGCAATTTATGACAGTCCCAATTATTCCACATCCTCACTAGTCCTTGGTATAGTAAGCCTTTCTACTTTTAGATATTGTGTTTTACATACAGTGGTCTAATCAATGTGATTTTAATTGGTATTTACTATTTTTTTGACTTTTTTGACTTTGAGAATATTTGTGTTTTTTGTGTGTTTTTAAAGAAATCATTATAAACACAAGACCCAAAGTTTTTACCCATGTATTATTCTAGAAATGTTATAATTGTAAACTCTTACATTTAGTTCTTTTTTGAAAATTTTGTTGAAATATTGTTGATTTATAATGTATTAGTTTCAGGTATACAGCAAAGTGATTTATATATATATATGTAAGAGTCACATATATTTATATATATGAATACTGTATATATCCTTTTTATGTCTTTTCCATTATAGATTATTGTAAGATATTGAGCATCAGTTCAGTTCAGTTCAGTCACTCAGTCGTGTCCGACTCTTTGTGACCCCATGAATTGCAGAACGCCAGGCCTCCTTGTCCATCACCAACTCCCGGAGTTCACTCAGACTCATGTCCATCGAGTCAATGATGCCATCCAGCCATCTCATCCTCTGGCATCCCCTTCTCCTCCTGCTCCCAATCCCTCCCAGCATCAGGGTCTTTTCCAATGAGTCAACTCTTTGCATGAGTTGGCCAAAGTACTGGAGTTTCAGCTTTAGCATCATTCCTTCCAAAGAAATCCCAGGACTGATCTCCTTCAGAATGGACTGGTTGGATCTCCTTGCACTCCAAGGGACTCTCAAGAGTCTTCTCCAACACCACAGTTCAAAAGCATCAATTCTTCGGCGCTCAGCCTTCTTCACAGTCCAACTCTCACATCCATACATGACTACTGGAAAAACCATAGCCTTGACTAGACGGACCTTTGTTGGCAAAGTAATGTCTCTGCTTTTGAATATGCTATCTAGGTTGGTCATAACTTTCCTTCCATGGAGTAAGCGTCTTTTAATTTCATGGCTGCAGTCACCATCTGCAGTGATTTTGGAGCCCAAAAAAATAAAGTCTGACACTGTTTCCGCTGTTTCCACATCTATTTCCATGAAGTAATGGGACCAGATGCCATGATCTTCATTTTCTGAATGTTGAGCTTGAAGCCAATTTTTTCACCCTCCTCTTTCACTTTCATCAAGAGGATATTTAGTTCCTCTTCACTTTCTGCCATAAGGGTGGTGTCATCTGCATATCTGAGGTTATTGAGATTTCTCCCAGCAATCTTGATTCCAGCTTGTGCTTCTTCCAGCCCAGCGTTTCTCATGATGTACACTGCATATATGTTAAATAAACAGGGTGACAATATACAGCCTTGACGTACTCCTTTTCCTAGTTGGAACGAGTCTGTTGTTCCATGTCCAGTTCTAACTGTTGCTTCCTGACCTGCATATAGGTTTCTCAAGAGGCAGGTCAGGTGGTCTGGTATTCCCATCTCTTTCAGAATTTTCCACAGTTGATTGTGGTCCACACAGTCAAAGGCTTTGGCATAGTCAATAAAACAGAAATAGATGTTTTTTTGAAACTCTCTTGCTTTTTCAATGATCCAGGGGATGTTGGCAATTTGATCTCTGGTTCCTCTGCCTTTTCTAAAGCCAGCTTGAACATCTGGAAGTTCATGGTTCACATATTGCTGAAGCCTGGCTTGGAGAATTTTGAGCATTACTTTACTAGCATGTGAGATGAGTGCAATTGTGTGGTAGTTTGAGCATTCTTTGGCATTGCCCTTCTTTGGGATTGGAATGAAGACTGACCTTTTCCAGTCCTGTGGCCACTGCTGAGTTTTCCAAATTTGCTTGCATATTGAGTGCAGCACTTTCACAGTGTCATCTTCCAGGATTTGAAATAGCTCAACTGGAATTCCCTCACCTCCACTAGCTTTGTTCATAGTGATGCTTCCTAAGGCCCACTTGACTTCATGTTCCAGGATGTCTGGCTCTAGATGAGTGATCACACCATCGTGATTATCTGGGTCATGAAGATCTTTTTTGTACAGTTCTTCTGTGTATTCCTGCCACCTCTTCTTCATATCTTCTGTTTCTGTTAGGTCTGTCCTTTCTGTCCATTTATCGAGCCCATCTTTGCATGAAATGTTCCCTTGGTATCTCTAATTTTCTTGAAGAGATCTCTAGTCTTTCCCATTCTCTTGTTTTCCTCTATTTCTTTGCATTGATTGCTGAGGAAGGCTTTCTTATCTCTTCCTGCTATTCTTTGGAACTCTGCATTCAAATGCTTATATCTTTCCTTTTCTCTTTTGCTTTTCGCTTCTCTTCTTTTCACAGCTGTTTGTAAGGCCTCCTCAGAGAGCCATTTTGCTTTTTACATTTCTTTTCCAGGGGGATGGGCTTGATCCCTGTCTCCTGTACAATGTCACGAACCTCCATTCATAGTTCATCAGGCACTCTGTCCAGGTGAGAGTTGGACCATAAAGAAGGCTGAGCGTCAAAGAATGGATGCTTTTGAACTATGTTATTGGAGAAGACTCTTGAGAGTCCCTTGGACTGCAAGGAGATTAAACCAGTCAATCCTAAAGGAAATCAATCCTGAATATTCATTGGAAGGACTGATGCTGAAGGTCTAATACTTTGAATACCTGATGTGAAGAGCTGATGCATTAGAAAAGACCCTGATGCTGGGAAAGATTGAAGACAGGAGAAGGGGATGACAGAGGATGAGATGGTTGGATGGCATCACCGACTCAGTGGATATTAGTTTGAGCAAACTCCCTGAGATGGTGAAGGATAGGGAAGCCTGGCATGCTGCAGTTCATAGCTTGGAAGAAAAGCTATGACAAACCTGACAACATATTAAAAATCAGACATTAGTCTTGGAGCCCCAAGACTCTTTGGGTTCACAAAGAGTCAGACATGACTGAGTGACTGAACAACAACAACACTGATATTTTGAAAATGTGTTCTGCAGTGCAGAACAAAAACAATTTAAAATTTTTTGTTCAAATTTTTTAAAAACAATTTTGAACTTAAACAATCAAAACCAATTTTAAACTTTCAGTTCTCCTAGGTGGCCCTGGCATAGCCTATAGTCTAAGGCTAATTTATCTTAGTATTGAAGCTGTGCTCTCCTAAGTAACACACTCTGTGAGTGAAGAAGCCTGTTCACTCTGGCTGCTGAGAACATAAGCTCTTCTTAGCTGGTTGGGAGCCTGAGAGTCAGAAATGGTTATTTCCCTGCATTCAGTGATGCCCTCATGTGCATGACCTGATGAGTACTCTGCCTCCTCTGGCTTCTGTAATTCTCTCTTCTGCAGGATCCTCTAAGGAAACACAGACTTCCTTGGTCCCCAGGTGCCTACCTGTCTCAGCTCCAGGAGACCACAGGTCCCTCTCATATCTCTTTCTGGAGCAATCACAGGGTGACTGCATTTGGTTCCCTTCCTCCAGAGATCAGTCCCTATGCTGCCTGACCTCAGCCTCTAAGAACCAGTATTTCATATATTCTCTTCTAAGTTTTAATTGTTTATGGTGGAAGAGTAAATCTGGACAATCTTACTTCAATTTCACCTGACCATGTATGGTTCTCAGAGTGTGTCTTTAACATTTCAAAGTAATCTCTCTATATTTCACTTTACATGACCTCTATGAGGTGTTTAAAGGGAGCATAATTAAATTCACATGCAACTTTTGAGGAACCCCATATTATCTATGGTCACCTCACTCCTCTGGTGGGAATTCCTGCCATAGAACCCAGTGCCTTGTGTTAGGCCACACATTTTCACTGGACAACTAAGTTGAAAAATAGCACTTTTACTTTGAAAGTAAATAGCTTTGGATTTTAGAAAATCACTTATATGGGAGGTGATTTGATGCATAACCTTTCTCCTTAATGCCTTTGTTAAATTATTTCTTCCAAATACTGCTCCCATCTTCTTTTCACATCAAAGATTGAGTCGTATTCATCTGGAGCTAAAAATTTCCAAATGAGTTGGAAGATATATGAATACAGAATTGACAGCATATTATTAATGTCATCTAATCAAACATGCCTTTCACCCTGAACTTTCTGCAGCTGATTTTGGGGTTTTTGGTGTGTAAATTTACTGGTAACATTGATGTACAAATATCAGAAAAAATTTACAAGGTGCACTGGGATGACCCAGAGGAATGGTATGGGGAGTGAGGTGGGAGGCGGGTTCAGGATGGGAAACACATGTACACCTGTGGCAGATTCATGTCAATGTATAGCAAAACCAATACAATATTGTAAAGTAATTAGCCTCCAATTAAAGTAAATAAATTTATATTTTAAAAAAGAAGGGATTAAAAAGTAAGCTTGCAAAAATACTATCCTTAGTAATGTTTCAGGAAAAGCAAGTGATTTTTTGAAACAAAATTTTAAAAATTATTATAAATATAACACTATCATGTTTAAAAGATTTAAAATACAAAATAAAAAGGATAAAAGACTAAAATTACCCATAATTTCAGAATCAGAAACCTATCACTTACATTTTGGTATATTTTCTTCTACTCTTTATTTTTCTATATCATATAGGACTTTGTACATTTACTTTTATTATAAAAAATGTAATTGAATTGTACATATTTTGTAAACTTGCAGTTTTTTGTTTTAACTGTTCATAGGCTTCTAATAGCTTCGATTCTCCCTTTTTGTTGTTTAATATTAATGTTATGCTAGCATAAACATCTCTTTTGTTTAAAACCCAGATATTTATCACTGGCAAATATTACTAAAAGGAGCAAGTTGAAAGTTTAATAAATAGAAAAGTTATTTTTATTTATAAAGATAAAAAGACAGACTTATGCTCAATATCTGAAATTTTAGTCTGTATTACAAACAAAACAAACATTCAGGTTGAACCTACCATAGGTTAATTATTTACCTTTGGTTAGTCATTTCTGGAACTCCTTTGGGGTGGACAATTTTTCTAAAGCTTTGTTTCTAGAATTGTCCTTTTGTATTTTTCACAAGGGACTGGTAAATATGTCAGGGCTGCCAGGACCTGAAGAGATGTCACTCACAATGACATCCCTCTGGCTCCTGGCTCTCACTGCGGGTGTGAATTTTTATGAGGACTGAGGCAGAATCAAGGTGACAGCACAGCCTGTCAGAACCCACAAATGTCCTGACTTTCAAGAGTGAAGAAAGCTCCCACTACTCAATAATATGTGAAAGAAGGTAATATTAATGATTTGCTTCCCAGCATAGATGGAGGACAGACTGAAAACCACAGTAACAGAAAAGTAACCAATCTAATCACATGGACCACAGCCTTCTCTAACTCAGTGAAACTATGAGCCATGCCACGTGGGGCTATCCAAGAAGGACGGGTCACGGTGGAGAGTTCTGACAAAATGTGGTCCACTAGAGAAGGGAATGGCAAACCACTTCAGTATTCTTGCCTTGAGAACCTCATGAACAGTATGACAAGGCAAAAAGATAGGACACTGAAAGATGAACTCCCTAGGTTGGTAGGTGCCCAATATGCTTCTGGAGAAATAACTCCAGAAAGAAGGAAGGGATGGAGCCAAAGCAAAAACAACACCCAGTTGTGGATGTGACTGGTGATAGAAGCAAGGTCCAATGCTGTAAAGAGCAATATTGCATAGGAACCTGGAATGTTAGGTCCATGAATCAAGACTAATCAGAAGTGGTCAAACAGGAGATGGCAAAGAGTGAATGTCGACATTCTAGGAATCAGTGAACTAAAATGGACTGGAATGGGTGAATTTAACTCAGATGACCCATTATATCTACTACTGTGGGCAAGAATCCCTTAGAAGAAATAGAGTAGTGATAATAGTCAACAAAAGAGTCCAAAATGCAGTACTTGGACGCAGACTCAAAAATGACAGAATGATCTCTGTTTGTTTCCAAGGCAAACCTTTCAATATCACAGTAATCCAAGTTTATGCCCCGACCAGTAATGCTGAATAAGCTGAAGTTGAGTGGTTCTATGAAGACCTACAAGATGTTTTAGAACTAACACCCCCTCCACCCACCGCAAATATCCTTTTCATTATAGGGGACTGGAATGCAAAAGTAAGAAGTTAAGAAATACCCGGAGTAACAGGCAAATTTGACTTAGGAGTACAGAATGAAGCAGGGCAAAGGCTAACAGAGTTCTGCCAAGAGAACATACTGGTCATAGCAAACACCCTCTTCCAAAAACACAAAGGAAGACTCTACACATGGACATCACCAGATGGTCAATACTCAAATCAGATTGATTATATTCTTTGCAGCCAAAGATGGAGAAGCTCTATACAGTCAGCAAAAACAAGACCAGGAGCTGACTGTGGCTCAGATCATGAACTCCTTATTGCCAAATTCAGACTTAAATTGAAGAGAGTGGGGATAACCACTAAACCATTCAGGTATGACCTAGGTCAAACCCCTTATGATTATACAGTGGAAGTGAGAAATAGATTTAAGGGACTAGATCTGATAGACAGAGTGCCTGATGAACTATGGATGGAGGTTCTTGACATTGTACAGGAGACAGGGATCAAGACCATCTCAAAGAAAAAGAAAGGCAAAAAAGCAAAATGACTGTCTGAGGAGGCCTTACAAATAGCTGTGAAAAGAAGAGAAGTGAAAAGCAAAGGAGAAAAGGAAAGATGTATCCATTTGAATGCAGAGTTCCAAAGAATAGCAAGGAGAGATAACAAAGCTTTCCTCAGTGATCAGTGCAAAGAAATAGAGGAAAACAATAGAATGAGAAAGATTAGAGATCTCGTCAAGAAAATGAGATACCACGGGAAGATTTCATGCGAAGATGGGCTCAATAAAAGACAGAAATGGTATGGACCTAACAGAAGCAGAAGATATGAAGAAGAGGTGGCAGGAATACACAGAAGAACTGTACAAAAAAATCTTCATGACCCGGATAATCACGATGGTGTGATCACTCACCTAGAGCCAGACATCCTGGAACATGAAGTCAAGTGGGCCTTAGGAGGCATCACTATGAACAAAGCTAGGGGAATTGATGGAATTCCAGCTAAGTTATTTCAAATCCTAAAAGAGGATGCTGTGAAAGTGCTGCACTCAGTGTGCCAGGAAATTTGGAAAACTCAGCAGTGGCCACAGACCTGCAAAAGGTCAGTTTTCATTCCAATCTCTAAGAAAGGCAATGCCAAAGAATCCTCAAACTACCACACAATTGCACTCACACGCTAGCAAACTAATACTCAAAATTCTCCAAGCCAGGCTTCAGCAATATGTGAACCATGAACTTCCAGATGTTCAAGCTGGTTTTAGAAAAGGCACAGCAACCAGAGATCAAATTGCCAACATCCATTGGATCATCGAAAAAGCAAGAGTGTTTTCAGAAAAACATCTATTTCTGCTTTATGGACTATGCCAAAGCCTTTGACTGTGTGGATCACAATCATCTGTGGAAAATTCTGAAAGAGATGGGAATAGCAGACCACCTGACCTGCCTCCTGAGAAATCTGTATGTGGGTCAGGAAGCAACAGTTAGAACTGGACATGGAGAAACAGACTGGTTCCAAATAGGAAAAGGAGTATGTCAAGGCTATATATTGTCACCCTGCTTATTTAACTTCTATGCAGAGTACATCATGAGAAATGCTGGGCTGGATGGAGCACAAGCTGGAATCAAGATTGCAGGGAGAAATATCAATAACCTCAGATAAACAGATGACACCACCCTTATGGCAGAAAGTGAAGAAGAACTAAAGAGCCTCTTGATGAAAGTGAAAGAGGAGAGTGAAAAAGTTGGCTTAAAGCTCAACATTCAGAAAACTAAGATCATGGCATCTTGTCCCATCACTTCATGGGAAATAGATGGGGAAACCGTGGAAACTGTGGCTGACTTTATTTTTTTGGTCTCCAAAATCATTGCAGATGGTGACTGCAGCCATGAAATGAAAAGATACGTACTCCTTGGAAGAAAAGTTATGACCAACCTAGACACCATATTAAAAAGCAGAGACTACTTTGTTAACAACAGTCAGTCTAGTTAAGGTTATAGTTTTTCCAGTAGTCATGTATGGATGTGAGAGTTGGACTATTAAGAAAGCTGAGCACCAAAGAATTAATGCTTTTGAACTATGGTGTTGGAGAAGACTCTTGATATTCGCTTGCCTGCAAGAAGACTCAACCAGTCCATCCTAAAGGAAATGATTCCCGAATGTTCATCGGAAGGACTGATGTTGAAGCTGAAACTCCAATATTTGGGCCACCTGATGTGAAGAGCCGACTCATTTGAAAAGACCCTGATTCTGGGAAAGATTGAAAGCTAGAGAAGAAGGGGACAACAGAGGATGAGATGATTGGATGGTTCACCAACTCAATGGACATGAGTTTAAGTAAACTCTGGGAGTTGGTGATGGACAGAGAGTTCTGGCATGCTGCAGTCCATGAGGTAGCAAAGAGTCAGACACAACTGAGTGACTGAACTGAACTGATAGATGGAGGATGAGCTATCTTAATAAACAGAAATATACATTTTTTGTTTGTTTGTTCCTGTGTTTTTCAATTAGTCTGACATAAGCAATCAGCTGGGGTCCTTGTTAAAAATCCAGATCCCTCTGTCTACTCCAGACTGAATCAAAGTCTCCACAGAAGAGTCTACGTTTGGCAAATTCTTTCCCATGTAATTCTAAAGACGTGGCAAGTTTGGGGGAGGAGGGAAACAATGTGCATATACTTTTTCTAAGAGTATTCAGTTCAGTTCAGTTCAGTTCAGTCACTCAGTCGTGTCTGACTCTTTGCGACCCCATGAATTGCAGCACGCCAGGCCTCCCTGTCCATCACCAACTCCCGGAGTTCACTCAGACTCATGTCCATCGAGTCAGTGATGCCATCCAGCCATCTCATCCTCTGTCGTCCCCTTCTCCTCCTGCCCCCAATCCCTCCCAGCATCAGAGTCTTTTCCAATGAGTCAACTCTTCTCATGAGGTGCCCAAAGTACTGGAGTTTCAGCTTCAACATCAGTCCTTTCAAAGAAATCCCAGGGCTGATCTCCTTCAGAATGAACTGGTTGGATCTCCTTGCAGTCCAAGGGACTCTCAAGAGTCTTCTCCAACACCACAGTTCAAAAGCATCAATTCTTCGGCGCTCAGCCTTCTTCATAGTCCAACTCTCACATCCATACATGACCACAGGAAAAACCATAGCCTTGACTAGATGGACCTTTGTTGGCAAAGTAATGTCTCTGCTTTTGAATATGCTATCTAGGTTGGTCATAACTTTCTTTCCAAGGAGTAAGTGTCTTTTAATTTCATGGCTGCAATCACCGCTTCAGCAAATAATGTCCTAGGGCTGTGTTGAATGCATTCATCTCTGCTGATCCAGAAAAAAGCATTTCACAATCTTGCTGGATCCTAAGAGTAGCATTAAGAACACACATTACAATACTGTTGCAAGAATGCATTTTATGTTATGTGTGTTAAAAAAGTTTTATTTATTTATTTGTTTTTAATTGGAAGATAATTGTTTTACAATATTGTGTTGGTTTCTGCCATTCATCAACATGAATCAGCCATAGGTATGCATATGTCCCCTCCCTCTTGAATATCCCTCCCACCTCCCACCACATCCCACTGCTCTAGGTTGTTACAGAACACTGGATTTGAGCTTCCTGTATCATACAGCAAATTTCCACTGGCTATCTAATTTTACACATGGTTATGTATATGTTTCAGTGCTACTCTCTCTATTTATCCCACCCTCTCTTCCCCTGCTGTGTCCACAAGTCTGATCTCTGACTCTGCATCTCCATTGCTGCCCTGCAGATGGGTTCATCAGTACTATCTTTGTAGATTCCACATATATGTGTTATCATATAATATTTGCTTTTCTCTTTCTGACTTACTTCGCTCTGTATAATAGGCTGTAGGTTTATCCACCTTATTAGAACTGGGTCCAACGTGTTTCCTTTTATGGCTGAGTAATATTCCATTGTATATATGTACCACAAATTCTTTAACCATTCATCTGCTGATGAACATCTAGCTTGCTTCCACATCCTAGCAACTGTAAAGTGCTGCAATGAACATTGGGGTTTATGTGCTTTTTTTCAATTTTGGTTTCCTCACTGTATATTCCCAGTAGTGGGATTGTTGGGTCTTGTGGTAGTTTTATTCCTAGTATTTTAAGGAATTTCCATACTTCTCTCCACAGTGGCTGTATCAATTTGCATTCCCACCAAGAGTGCAAAAGGGTTCCCTTTATCCATTCCCTCCCAAGCATTTACTGTTTGTAGATTTTTTGATGGTGGCCATTCTGACTGGTGTGAGATGATACCGTCATTGTAGTTTTGATTCACATTTCTCTAATAATGAGTGATGCTGAGCATCTTTCATGTGTTTATTAGCCATCTGTATTTCTTTTTTGGAGATATGTCTGTTTAGGTCATCTGCCCACTTTTTGATTGGGTGGTTTAATATTCTGGTATTGAGCTGAATGAACTGGTTGTGTATATTAGAGATTAATCCTTTGTCAGTTGCTTTGCTTGCAATTATTTTCTCCCATTCTGAGGGTTGTCTTTTCACCTTGTTTATGGTTTCCTTTGCTGTGCAAAAGCTTTTAAGTTTAATTAGATCTCATTTGTTTATTTTTGTTTTTATTTCCATTACTCTAGAAGGTGGGTCATAAAGGATCTCACTGTGATTTATGCCCAAGAGTATTCTGCCTATGTTTTCCTCTAAGAGTTTGATAGATTCTGGTCTTACATTTAGATCTTTAATCCATCACTAGTTTATTTTTGTTTATGGTGTTAGGAAGTGTTCTAATTTCATTCTTTTATATGTAGCTGTCCAATTTTCCCAGCACCACTTATAAAAGAGGCTGTCTTTTCTCCATTGTATATTCTTGCCTGTTTTGTCAAAAATAAGGTGCCAATAGGTGCATGGGTACCTCTGAGCTTTCTATCTTGTTCTATTGGTCTATATTTCTGTTTTTTTGCTGGTACCATACTATCTTGATGACTATATCTTTATAGTACAATGTTACATGTCTTTTTGCCACAGTAGTAAAGCATATACATTATGATGTAATTGTGTAGATTATAAGAACTAGAGCTTCTTGTTGAACAGATAATTTTTAATAGAAATCCCATTTACAATAATTGCTGTTCAGGTGGTCTCAGGGTGCCCTGTAGCAGTCACACTTGACTTGACGATAAGCAGAGCAGTTATTATCAACTCTAAGTTAGCTTGTGTAAATTTATTTTACATAATAAATGATGTGAATCATGCATTTAGTTTTGGAATCTCAATTATTCTTGCCATTTTTTATGAAATAACTCATTACTTTCCTGTTGACTGGAAAGTAATCAAAACTCTTCAGGGAAAAGCCAGTTTCTCTATCAAATAAGGAAGCCCTTGAAGAGAGTGCCATAATCAACTTTACAGAGGGGTGAGGACAGTAAGAGGCAAAAGTAGAAAGGATTTACCCATAAATGTTCAGAAATACCTGCTGTGAGATAAACACCTCACAGTAGTGAATATGTACAATAGGAACTCATAAAAAAGTTGTCTCTTAGGAGAGACTTGTCTTCTAGACTCCCAAGTGGTGGCCTGGGAATATCGTGCAATGGCAGCCAGGAACCTGGACCAGTTTGTTGCCATTTGCCTGGTTACTAACAATTCAGGCACATCCAGTAATTACAAATTGGAATTCACTACTTTTCCTGTTTGAGGACTATTTTTTTTGACACTTTGATACCCTTAGCTATTCATATATTTTCATCCTTACATAAGATGTTTCCATTCCAGTCCTTTTAACAAGTAGATATGTGATATACTAATAACTAATTGGTGATAAGTGATTGGTACTATTTTTGTCAAAATTTTCTTCTATTTATCTTTTAAAGTGCATCACACTTCATAATATGAGAAAAGAAGAGCATAGCCGACTTTTCTTCCAGCAAGGAAGCAGCAGTGTTGATAACAGCATTGGGGCAGAGCAGGGCAGAGTCTGATCTGTGTAACGCAAAATGAGTTTCCAAATTTGGGGACACACGCTTTAAACATTTGTAACTTTGGCTTTCCTTCCTTTAATCAGTAGGTTGACTAAAAGCAGCTGCATATATTGTCTTTGAGATAAGGCTTTGAAACACTGCAAAAGAACAAGGAAGACAAATTCATTATATGTCATTTCTTTCAGTCTGGCAGGCAGATGATAAGAGTCCTATTTTCATGAATTATAGAACATCCATCCTGCTCTCGGTTTTGGGAGCCTTAAATTGTCAAAGCTTCATCTCCATGAAACTTCATTCTTATCCTTAAATAGTTATTTTCATTACGTTTACTTTCATTAATTCTTTCAGTATAATAGCATCAAATGACCTCAGCAGCTATTTTATACATATGCTACATCAGTACTCGTTACATTGTTATATTGGTACTTAGTATACGTATTAGTAAATGGGGCATTCTCTCCAATTACTTTAGGGGTATCTACTTGTGATATTGTGACTTATAATAACAAATATATATTTGGTATTTTGGCACAAAACCTTTGGAATTTCCTAAGTGATAAAAACAACAAAGGTGCCCTTTATTTGTTAATGAGGTGGATTTTGGACTGACCTTAGGTAACCTAAGTGTGGTGGCTGGTTGCCAAGAGAATCAACTTTGTGTTTAGAAGCCTGGAATGTTCAGTCCCATGCCCTGACCTCCAGGGAGGGGAGAGGGCTTAGAGGTGGAGGTCACCAATGGAAGATGTAATCAGTCATATCTATCTGACAAAGCCTCTGTACAAACACAGAAGGATGAAGTAGCAAGAGCTTCCTGGTCAGGGAACATGTGAAGATTCTGGGAGAGCTTGTGTCTGGAGAGGGTCTGGAAGCCCCAAGCCCTTTGCCCAAACCTCACCCTGTGCACATTTTCTGTTGGTTGTCCCTGGGTTGTATCCTTTTAAAACAAATTGGTAATCTAATGTCAACTGAGAAATAAATGCACAACCTAAAAGTTGAGAGGTATATTTTATTCAGTGGACATACTGAGGATTTTAAGCCTAGGAGGCAACATGTCAAGTAATCCTAAGAGAACTGTTCCCAGGAGGTGAGGGGAGGGAGCCAGGTTACACAGGAGTTTTTGCAACAAAGGGCAGGTATTTGGAACAAAGTGAAAGTGAAGTCACTCAGTCATGTCCGACTCTGCAACCCCATGGTCTGTAGCCTACCAGGCTTCTCTGTCCATAGGATTTGCCAGGCAAGAGTACTGGAGTGGGTTGCCATTTCCTTCTCCAGGGGATGTTCCCGACCCAGGGATTGAACCCAGGTCTCCTGCATTGCAGGCAGAGGCTTTACCCTCTGAGCCACTGTGAGCACTCAAGAAAATCAGACATCTCAAGTCAAGGAATTTAGTGTTTTCTATGTACGGGAAGATGCAAGAGTCTGGACTCACTGAAGTCATTCCTTTGATGTGCACCTCAGCTCTCTGGGGCCAGGATCTTGTGTTTTCACAACCTGAGTTCCACAGAGCTTACTATGGGGAGTGGCTGCAGTCTGATGGCTGCTGGATGGCAGGTGTTCTTTCCTTCCTGAGTCCCCTCAGGGCTCACCAGCTCACTATCTGTGGTGGCTGCAACTGCTAAGGATTGTGACATTCTTTGTTCACTGATATGGCAGGAAATATTCCATTTCTCAATATTATTTCCATTTATGGATAAAGTTACTGAAGTTAAGCAAAGTCAGAAGACATGGTAGTGCAGGTAACTGTTCTGTGAGAGGGAGGGGTTAGAACATGGAACAGTCTGCCTCACACTTACTCCTTTACCAGATCACACTTAGGACATTAAGAAACACTGTTTTCTTATCAAGCCACTGCTACTAGTATCTAATACTGTCCCTCAGATACATTGTGAAATACGGTCAGTACCATTTAACTCTCAAGATGTAGACTCATTAATTTCCTTAATTAAGAAGTAACTCATTCTGTCATATTATGAATTATGAAACCATAAACTGGAGCTGGATTTGACATCTCTAGTAGCAAAAGTTGATATGGTCTGCCATGTTTTAAAAATGAAATTAAGAATAATATTATATTCACTACTCTATATGAAACCAATATTGTTACCTAGCAGACATTCATATTCAGTGGCATGGTAGAATTCCATTATATTTTGAACTTTGTAGCTTCTTAGTGTTACTGCCAAAATCCTGGCTCCCTCTCCACTGATGCTAAATAAAAATATGGAGACAAGGTTTTGGAGCAAATAGAAAGATGGGTGAGAGAACACCTCAGGCTAGCATCTCAAGAACTGTGCCCCACTTTGAGGAATCTGAGGGAATTATATAGGTGGGGCTTGCAGTCTGGGGTATGTGATAAGGAACAAAGTAGTGAGAATCTTGAATTCTTCTTCCTGCATTACTTCCAAACGGTCAGAGCTGGCGTCAAGTAGTCCAGTAATTGGGTCCTTTGTCTCTATGTTTATCACTCTGCAACATTTTTTCTGAAATACAAAAAGCTACAAAGAGTGGTCTGCAAAGGGAGTGTGGGGAAAGTAAGCAGCAGGTACAGGATAGTGTAGTGTCAGGGAGTGGTAGGTTAGCTTTGCATAGTGTCAGGGAGTGTTAGGTTAGCTTTGTGAAATACTAATCTTGTTACAAACTCTGCAGAGTAGTAACAGTTAAAGCAAATCTGCTGCTGCTGCTAAGTCTCTTCAGTCGTGTCCGACTCTATGCGACCCCATAGATTGCAGCCCAGCAGGCTCCCCCGTCCCTGGGATTCTCCAGGCAAGAACACTGGAGTGGGTTGCCATTTCTTTCTCCAATGCATGAAAGTGAAAAGTGAAAGTGAAGATGCTCAGTCGTGTTCGACTCTTAGCAACCCCATGGACTGCAGCCTACCAGGCTCCTCTGTCCATGGGATTGTCCAGGCAGGAGTACTGGAGTGGGTTGCCATTGCCTTCTCCAAAAGCAAAGCTAGGAGTGATTAACTTCTCCAGGTCCATTTATGTTTCTTCTTTAGTCTTTTCACTGCTCCCCTTTCCTTTCCTTGTTCTCAGGAGAGGAAAAACTTCATTTCTATTTTTGTTGCAACATTAGTTTTAAGTCTGTAATTCATTTCCCTTGGAAAGTTTTAGGCAGTAGCCTTTGACCAAAAGCATTCAGTTAAAAAAAAAAAAAAGACTGACTTGAATATAACTCTTACTTTCTTTACATGAATCATCTTTGGGTAAAAGGCACTGAGGCAGGAGGTAGATGGGCCCTGGTGCAGGGTAAAGCAATTGGAGATTTATCCCCTGTGGACCAACACTCCAAGACAAGGATGGCACAAGAACTGAAAGAGACCAGTTAGACCTAATTGATATCTATAGGACATTTCATTCCAAAACAATGAATTTCACCTTTTTCTCAAGCGCACATGGAACCTTCTCCAGGATAGACCACATCCTGGGCCATAAAGCTAGCCTTGGTAAATTCAAAAAAATAGAAATCATTCCAAGCATCTTTTCTGACCACAATGCAGTAAGATTAGATCTCAACTACAGGAGAAAAACTATTAAAAATTCCAACATATGGAGGCTGAACAACACGCTGCTGAATAACCAACAAATCACAGAAGAAATCAAGAAAGAAATCAAAACTTGCATAGAAATGAATGAAAATGAAAACACAACAACCCAAAACCTGTGGGACACGGTAAAAGCAGTCCTAAGGGGAAAGTTCATAGCAAAACAGGCACACCTCAAGAAACAAGAAAAAAGTCAAATAAATAACCTAACTCTACACCTAAAGCAACTAGAAAAGGAAGAAATGAAGAACCCCAGGGTTAGTAGAAGGAAAGAAATCTTAAAAATTAGAGCAGAAATAAATGCAAAAGAAACAAAAGAGACCATAGCAAAAATCAACAAAACCAAAAGCTGGTTCTTTGAAAGGATAAATAAAATTGACAAACCATTAGCCAGACTCATCAAGAAACAAAGGGAGAAAAATCAAATCAATAAAATTAGAAACGAAAATGGAGAGATCACAACAGACAACACAGAAATACAAAGGATCGTAAGAGACTACTATCAACAATTATATGCCAATAAAATGGACAATGTGGAAGAAATGGACAAATTCTTAGAAAAGTACAACTTTCCAAAACTCGACCAGGAAGAAATAGAAAATCTTAACAGACCCATCACAAACATGGAAATTGAAACTGTAATCAAAAATCTTCCAGCAAACAAAAGCCCCGGTCCAGACGGCTTCACAGCTGAATTCTACCAAAAATTTAGAGAAGAGCTAACACCTATCCTGCTCAAACTCTTCCAGAAAATTGCAGAGGAAGGTAAACTTCCAAACTCATTCTACGAGGCCACCATCACCCTAATACCAAAACCTGACAAAGATCCCACAAAAAAAGAAAACTACAGGCCAATATCACTGATGAACATAGATGCAGAAATCCTTAACAAAATTCTAGCAATCAGAATCCAACAACACATTAAAAAGATCATATACCATGACCAAGTGGGCTTTATCCCAGGGATGCAAGGATTCTTCAATATCCGCAAATCAATCAATGTAATACACCACATTAACAAATTGAAAAATAAAACCCATATGATTATCTCAATAGATGCAGAGAAAGCCTTTGACAAAATTCAGCACCCATTAATGATAAAAACTCTCCAGAAAGCAGGAATAGAAGGAACATACCTCGACATAATAAAAGCTATATATGACAAACCCACAGCAAACATTATCCTCAATGGTGAAAAATTGAAAGCATTTCCTCTAAAGTCAGGAACAAGACAAGGGTGCCCACTTTCACCATTACTATTCAACATAGTTTTGGAAGTTTTGGCCACAGCAATCAGAGAAGAAAAAGAAATAAAAGGAATCCAAACTGGAAAAGAAGAAGTGAAACTCTCACTATTTGCAGATGACATGATCCTCTACATAGAAAACCCTAAAGACTCCACTAGAAAATTACTAGAACTACTCAATGACTATAGTAAAGTTGCAGAATATAAAATCAACACACAGAAATCCCTTGCATTCCTATACACTAATAATGAGAAAACAGAAAGAGAAATTAAGGAAACAATTCCATTCACCATTGCAACGGAAAGAATAAAATACTTAGGAATATATCTACCTAAAGAAACCAAAGACCTATATATAGAAAACTATAAAACACTGGTGAAAGAAACCAAAGAGGACACTAATAGATGGAGAAATATACCATGTTCATGGATTGGAAGAATCAATATAGTGAAAATGAGTATACTACCCAAAGCAATTTATAGATTCAATGCAATCCCTATCAAGCTACCAACGGTATTCTTCACAGAGCTAGAACAAATAATTTCACAATTTGTATGGAAATACAAAAAACCTCGAATAGCCAAAGCGATCTTGAGAAAGAAGAATGGAACTGGAGGAATCAACCTACCTGACTTCAGGCTCTACTGAAAAGCCATAGTCATCAAGACAGTATGGTACTGGCACAAAGACAGAAATATAGATCAATGGAACAAAATAGAAAGCCCAGAGATAAATCCACGCACATATGGACACCTTATCTTTGACAAAGGAGGCAAGAATATACAATGGATTAAAGACAATCTCTTTAACAAGTGGTGCTGGGAAATCTGGTCAACCACTTGTAAAAGAATGAAACTAGAACACTTTCTAACACCATACACAAAAATAAACTCAAAATGGATTAAAGATCTCAACGTAAGACCAGAAACTATAAAACTCCTAGAGGAGAACATAGGCAAAACACTCTCCGACATACATCACAGCAGGGTCCTCTATGACCCACCTCCCAGAATATTGGAAATAAAAGCAAAAATTAACAAATGGGACCTAATTAACCTTAAAAGCTTCTGCACATCAAAGGAAACTATTAGCAAGGTGAAAAGACAGCCTTCAGAATGGGAGAAAATAATAGCAAATGAAGCAACTGACAAACAACTAATCTTAAAAATATACAAGCAACTCCTACAGCTCAACTCCAGAAAAATAAATGACCCAATCAAAAAATGGGCCAAAGAACTAAATAGACATTTCTCCAAAGAAGATATGCAGATGGCTAACAAATACATGAAAAGATGCTCAACATCACTCATTATCAGAGAAATACAAACCAAAACCACTATGAGGTACAATTTCACACCAGTCAGAATGGCTGTGATCCAAAAGTCTACAAACAATAAATGCTGGAGAGGGTGTGGAGAAAAGGGAACCCTCTTACACTGTTGGTGGGAATGCAAAGTAGTACAGCCACTATGGAGAACAGTGTGGAGATTCCTTAAAAAACTGGAAATAGAACTGCCTTATGACCCAGCAATCCCACTGCTGGGCATACACACTGAGGAAACCAGAAGGGAAAGAGACACGTGTACCCCAATGTTCATCGCAGCACTGTTTATAATAGCCAGGACATGGAAGCAACCTAGATGTCCATCAGCAGATGAATGGATAAGACAGCTGTGGTACATATACACAATGGAGTATTACTCAGCCATTAAAAAGAAAACATTTGAATCAGTTCTAATGAGGTGGATGAAACTGGAGCCTATTATACAGAGTGAAGTAAGCCAGAAAGAAAAGCACCAATACAGTATACTAACGCATATATATGGAATTTAGAAAGATGGTAACAATAACCCTGTGTACGAGACAGCAAAAGAGACACTGATGTATAGAACAGTCTTATGGAGTCTATGGGAGAGGGAGAGGGTGGGAAGATTTGGGAGAATGGCATTGAAACATGTAAAATATCATGTATGAAACGAGATGCCAGTCCAGGTTCGATGCACGATACTGGATGCTTGGGGCTAGTGCACTGGGACGACCCAGAGGGATGGTATGGGGAGGGAGGAGGGAGGAGGGTTCAGGATGGGGAACACATGTATACCTGTGGCAGATTCATTTTGATATTTGGCAAAACTAATACAATTATGTAAAGTTTAAAAATAAAATAAAATTAAAAAGCAAAAAAAAAAAAAACTGAAAGAGGAGGCTGGGCCCCGCCTAGATAGAAGACAAGAGAGACCACATGTTTCTTATTCTCAGAGTCAGAGACCTTCCTGACTACACATGTGCAGAAAGACTCCTTGGAGGTCAAAAGAGGAGTGATGCTAAGAGATAGTACCTATAGGCCGCTTTCGTGGAATCAATCTTGGCTGAGAGATGCATGGACACACGTGGGAGGATCCTGAGACACATCAAATAGGGACTCTGCACCAGGCAAATCAAAATGACTGGTCAAAGGAAACCCAGAAGAAATGCCCCATGAAAGTATTTCAAATTGTCAATGAGCACACGACTCAGCGACTCTCTCTGAGCCCGCCTATCCACACATATCCTACAGCATGTGTCTATCCACATATACTGTAGTGTTTTTACTCCTATTAAATAATTTACTTCTTTCACCACTTTCCATCTTTGTGGAAGTTCTTTTTCTGCAAAGCCAAAGAAACAGGGTCTTATCACTGACTGACCACTGGTCTAGTGGCTAGAATTCAGTGCTCTCACAGCCATGACCCGGCCTCAATCTCTGGCTGGGAACTGAACCCTGCTTCAAATTGCTGAAGGCTGAGGCCACTAAGATCATGGCATCTGGTCCTATCAGTCCAGTTCAGTTCAGTCATTCAGTCATGTCCGACTCTTGGAGACCCCATGAATCACAGCACGCCAGGCCTCCTTGTCCAACACCAACTCTCGGAGTTCACTCAGACTCACGTCCATCGAGTCAGTGATGCCATCCAGCCATCTTATCCTCTGTTGTCCCCTTCTCCTCCTGCTCCCAATCCCTCCCAGCATCACAGTCTTTTCCAATGAGTCAACTCTTCGCATGAGGTGGCCAAAGTACTGGAGTTTCAACTTTAGCATCATTCCTTCCAAAGAAATCCCAGGGCTGATCTCCTTCAGAATGGACTGGTTGGATCTCCTTGCAGTCCAAGGGACTCTCAAGAGTCTTCTCCAACACCACAGTTCAACAGCACCAATTCTTCGGCGCTCAGCCTTCTTCACAGTCCAACTCTCACATCCACACATGACCACAGGAAAAACCGTAGCCTTGACTAGATGGACCTTTGTTGGCAAAGTAATGTCTCTGCTTTTGAATATGCTATCTAGTTGGTCATAACTTTCCTTCCAAGGAGTAAGCGTCTTTTAATTTCATGGCTGCAGTCACCATCTGCAATGATTTTGGAGCCCCCAAAAATAAAGTCTGACACTGTTTCCACTGTTTCCCCATCTATTTCCCATGAAGTAATGGGACCAGATGCCATGATCTTCATTTTCTGAATGTTGAGCTTTCAGCCAACTTTTTCACTCTCCACTTTCACTTTCTTCAAGCGGCTTTTTAGTTCCTCTTCACTTTCTGCCATAAGGGTGGTGTCATCTGTTTATCTGAGGTTATTGATATTTCTCCCAGCAATCTTGATTCCAGCTTGTGTTTCTTCCAGCCCAGCATTTCTCATGATGTACTCTGCATATAAGTTAAATAAGCAGGGTGACAATATACAACCTTGATGTACTCCTTTTCCTATTTGGAACCAGTCTGTTGTTCCATGTCTACTTCTAACTGTTGCTTCCTGACCTGCATATAGGTTTCTCAAGAGGCAGATCAGGTGGTCTGGTATTCCCATCTCTTTCAGAATTTTCCACAGTTTATTGTGATCCACACAGTCAAAGGCTTGGCATAGTCAATAAAGCAGAAATAGATGTTTTTCTGGAACTCTCTTGCTTTTTCCATGATCCAGCGGATGTTGGCAATTTGATCTCTGGTTCCTCTGCCTTTTCTAAAACCAGCTTGAACATCAAGAAGTTCATGGTTCACGTATTGCTGAAGCCTGGCTTGGAGAATTTTGAGCATTACTTTACTAGCATGTGAGATCAGTGCAATAGTGTGGTCATTTGAGCATTCTTTGGCATTGCCTTTCTTTGGGATTGGAATGAAAACTGACCTTTTCCAGTCATGTGGCCACTGTTCAGTTTCCCAAATTTGCTGGCATATTGAGTACAGCACTTCACAGCAAATAGGTAGGGAAACAAGGAAACAGTGAGAGACTTTAATTTTGGGGGCTCCAAAATCACTGCAGATGGTGACTGCAGCCATGAAATTAAAAGATGCTTGATCCTTGGAAGAAAAGCTATGACCAACCTAGACAGCATATTAAAAAGCAGAGACATTACTTTACCAACAAAGATCCATCTAGTCAAAGCTATGGTTTTTCCAGTAGTTGTGTATGAATGTGAGAGTTGGACTATAAAGAAGGCTGAGTGCCAAGGAATTGATGGTTTTGAACTCTGGTGTTAGAGAAGACACTTTAGAGTCCCTTGGACTGCAAGGAGATCCAGCCAGTCCATCCTAAAGGAAATGAGTCCTGAATATTCATTGGAAGGACTGGTGCTGAAGCTGAAATTCCAATACTTTGGCCACCTGATATGAAGAACTGACTCCTTGGAAAAGACCCTGATGCTGGGAAAGATTGAAGGCAAGAGGAGAAGGGGACAACAAAGAATGAGATGGTTAGATGGCATCACCAACGTGATAGACATGAGTTTGAGTAAGCTCTAGGAGTTGGTGATGGACAGGGAAGCCTGGTGTGCTACAGTCCACAGGGTTGCAAAAAGGTGGACATGACTGAATGACTGAACTGAACTGAGGCCACCTGAGATCAGCACTAGGGTGAATTTTGGATGTAAGTCTTTTGAAAAATCAACTTAGCAGTGTATCACAGTGTTGGAATACTAGGACCATTTTCGAAGGTCTCCCTCTTGAACTCTCCTCCAGATTTAAAGAAGTAACTGCTACCTTTGGCTGGGATTCACAGATCCTGGAGAAGACAGTCAATCACACCTGCCTTGATGCATAGTGATGGTGGGTCCCTCGAGTGCTTACAATGTGCTGCTGTTTATTCTAGGTGCTCTACAGTTCTCTCTCACTTACCGACACAATAAATCTGAGAAATGGAAAGCTCAAGCTCAGAGGGCTTCACTCACTGGTTTGAAATCCCTCAGCTTGAAAGTGATGGACCTGGTGTGCCAACCTGGTCTTGTGCTTCTCTATTCAACACTGGCTCTCAAGAATGAAACAAAGGACAGGACTTGGAATTTCATGTTTCTCAGTGCTGGTTCCAACATGGTCTCAGTAAGCAGTTATTAGAAGATGAGGAAGGACAGAGGAAGGAAGGAAGGAAGGAGAGCAGGACAGACAAGGATGTGCCGTGAGGAGAATTTGGGAGAGAATGGGAAAATGATGAGGGCTGCACAGCAAAAGGCAGATCCACACTCAGGACCTATGAGGTCACACCTGCTTTCTCATCATGAGGACTTCTCCTCTGGGCCTTAGCTTGGCAGATATTTGTTGTTTACTGCATCATATATTTCACTAAAAGCCTGAAATTTGTGATTTTTTATTATCTCATTTCTTTCACAATTATTAGTTGAAATACTTAAAACAATGAAAACTCCTGCAACTGGTACTATTTGGTTACTCTGAAACCCTTTGAAAGGAAAAAAGCAGAAAAAACAGAACTTCATGCTTTTGAGGTGATTGGTCTTGGGGAACTTCATGTTTTCCAGTTCCTTTGGCTAAGCAGACCCTTACAAACACCACCTCTTCAACGAAGCCAATCACCATCCACCCAGGAATCCAGCCCTAGGAATCCACATCTCTGACCCTCAAGTCTTTGTGCTCTTAGAACAAAAACCACAGAAAACTGGGTGTATCTCTAAATACATTTCAGGTTTTGAGGCATGGCTAGATACACTGTTATTTTATGTAAATAAGACAGAGTATATAATTATGGTTTTGGCAGAGGCTCATAGAAGAGATGAGTAAAGAGAGGGTTTCAAGTATACTCACTTACTCATGAACTGTCCTGCATTCTGTGACATATCCATCAAAGGAGCCCCACCCCGAGGTTGCCTCTTGGGAGGACACATCCATCTAACCCTGAAAGCCAAACTGGACACAGTGATTTTGGTGGGTATGATTTCACCTTCTCCAAAATCTCTATGCAGACAGATGTGGGAAGTGGAGGTGTCTCCTGTCTGCAGAAACACATTTTCATGTCTTAGCCCCAAGTGTCAGAAAAAGCAAGATTTTGTGTCCGATTAGGACCCAGTCTCTCCTTCTGATGCAATCTCTCTCATTCTTAAACACTGTGGACCTGGAACATTGCTGCTGAGATGATAACATTTTTTCCCGAGTAGTGCTTCTGACAGGAGAGAACATAAAGCTAGCATCTCATCACCAACATTAGAATCCTTAAGCCATGTTCTGCTCCTCTCACCCTTTCTTTTTGTCCAGCACAGGCCACAGTGAAATAATGAACTTCATACAATGGGTCTATTGTCAAGGGTGACACTTCTGGCCAGACATGATTTTGAACATAGCTCTGCTTCATCATGGGCTTTTCTGGTGGCTCAGTGATAAAGAATCCATCTGCCAATGCAGGAGTGATGGGTTTGACCCCTGGGTTGGGAAGATTCCCTGGAGAAGGGAATGGCAACCTACTCCAGTATTCTTGCCTGGAGAATCCCATGGACAGAGGAACCTGGTGGGCTACAGTCCATGGGGTTGCAAGAGAGTCAGACAAGACTTAGTGATTAAACAGCAACAACTGCTTCTTCATATTATAAAAATAAGCAATTCACTTATTAAATGTCATCTTAGGCTTTTAATTTTCACACAAATGTCAGATGTGAAATCTTATTAACTATCAAAAGAATGTACAGGCATATATTTTTGGTAAACAATCTATTTGAATGTTCAGTAGCATCATATCCAATTTGAGGACCGAATCCAAAATCATGGAGGGGTTCATAGAATTAAGTTAGTTCTCATTTTCTTCATTTCTAAGATAAAGAGAATCCTTATTATTCAAGGTAACTATGACTCTGTGATCCATGAAAGATTTCATAGTCTTATGAAAAGCTTATCAGAAGCTGCATTTTGTACCCAGGCTTAAATGACTACCGGGAAGGAAATGTGAGGTGTTTATTTATGGGGTCTGTTCTCAAAATTAATGGGAAAGACTGAGAAGGCTCGCTTCATTAATTGGAAAGAAAAGGGCACTTTGTCTCACTTTTCTGTCTCTGCAAGTCCAGCCAGGAAAGAGTGCTGATGCTCACAGGAGATCATATGCAGAAAGGATAGGCAGGCAGATCAACACTTGTCAGGAAGATGATTTACAGGGAAATGATTTTTGGAATATTTCTAAGTCTCAGTAAATATCAAATAACTTAGGAGACACAAACAAAACTCAACTCAGAATGATATGAGTTGTCCATGCAATCCAGACAGCTGTGCTTAGGGAAGTGAACAGCTTTGTCTCACTGAAGTTTGAACAGGGGCACAGACTAAGTTCAACAGCTGCTGCATACATGAGTTGTTAGTTTTTTCTTTTTTTAATTTAATTTTTTATTGAAGTGTAGTTGATTTGCAATGTTGTGTTAGTTTCAGGTGTTCAATAACACGACTCAGTTATATATTCTATTTCAGATTCTTTAAAAATGCACATGTTTAATTTTTCAACATATTACTTACTTAAGATTTATTAATTTAAAAAAGGCCCCATGTGATGACTATAACTTACTGTCATTTTTAAAATTCTTGTCCTGATAAGACCTAATTAGTGTGAGAAAATTTTGTTAATGCTTATCAGTAAATCAGATAAAAGAGAATGTCATTTTTTTGCCAGCCCCGAAATTCTGGATCACAGATACATGACAACTGCTATGTTCTCATGCCAGAGCTTGAAAATATTCTGTTTATTTTTTTCTCTAAGACTGATCAAGGTCAAGTTCTTCATACAAGAATAAAGGCAACTTGCCGATGATGAGTTTTGGATCTAATGTGAGTGTTTTCCTAAATTTGGTAAAACCTTTCATGGACACTACAATGCGTACAGCATAGAAGTAGAGACTGGATATTCATAACTGTCTTTAGTTCTTTACTGTTAAATCCTTTTAATATTATTATGGATATTACTCCAAAGCACAGCAAAAATGAGATACCTTTGCTGCCCATTTGCAATAGGTGGTTCCTCTTTTTCTCAGAAGAGAAGGTCTGGTGTGAGAGGGCAGGTCTGAGGTCTGGGACCTCTGCTTACTCCCTCTTTGGCTGCAGGAGAGGTTCCTTCTCAGCCCAGCAAGGTTCCTGTTGATGAAGCACAATCTTTCAGTTGTATACTTTGGTTTAAAACATCCCTGTGAGGAAGGTGCCCAGACCCCAGGACCCAGGACAGAAGGGTCCTCAGGAGCTTCCTGGGCACAGACCCCCAGAAAAGGGTGGAAAACGTCCCCTTTGTCAATCATAGGAAAGGCTCAGCCCCCGTGGGAAAGGGCACACCTTCCATCCACACACAGATAACACTCCCATCTCATCACTGCCACTTTAAACTTCTTTCTGCCTTTCCTCCTTTCTCTGCATTTTCTGCTTTTGTTTTCCTTCCTCTTCTTTCACCAACAGGTCCCTTTCTTCAGTGTGTTCTTCTCTTTCCTCCCTCACATCTCCCGAGCTCATTTCCTTGTTCTCTACTCCTGCTCCAGCTTAACTTCCTTCCTCACCACAAACTTTCCTTTTCTTTTTCATCATTTCTGACTTCAACCACTGCAGAGGAGCATATGCCCTTCCATAGAACTATGGTTCTTCCTGGCAGGCACAGAAATGCTCAAAAGATATATTTGGAGTGATCTAATGTTTCAGTGTGGTTACTAAAATCTAAAGCTATGTCAGAGGATGTGAAGGGATGTGGGCTTCACAGTAAGTTCCCTACAAATGAATGAGTTCTATTCCGAGAGAAAGTCCAATTTGTTTCTAAGTCCAACAAAGTTAGCCCAGGTACCCAACTAACACGATCGACTCTATAGCACTGCACTGAAATTGGTTTATAATACTTTTCACACAAACAATACATAAAAAAGCATACACTCAATAAAGAAAACATTTTTAATCTTACAGTGCAGTACCTTGAAAAGTTCAGTAGTACAGTACAACAGCTGGCATACAGGGGCATATTTGCATTTTTGGAAGTTCACAACTCGAAAGTTTGTATGTAGGTACTTACTGTACTAGAGATTTGCTTAGTCCTTCTTACTCCACTAAGGCAATTGAAGGTTTCTCCACTTGCTATGGAACCTTAACCTTAGAAGCAAACCTCAAAGACATGGGCCACGACTGTTTCTGATGAACTTGAGGCTTCCAGCAAGAGTCAAGTTCTGCAGCCCCATCTGTCAGAAGAAGAGGTGATGTAGCTTGTTAAGGTTAAATCACACATTGTTTCCCCCACCTTGGCTTAATAAGTTAGATATCTGCAACAATGATTCACCAGAAGATTAAACTACAACTCACCCTTGAACAACATGGGCTTGAACTGCAGGAGTCCACTTATATGTGAATTTTTTCATAGATACAGTGCTTATATTTTCACTGTACAAAAATTTAGATTAACAGAATGTAGGGGGAAGTTTGTGTTTGATTAGAGATCACAGAATGTGATTTCAAAAGGGTTCAAATCTTGATTTCAACCAAACTGCTTTAGCTTCCTGCCCTGGTGTGAGGGCATTTTTTTGAGGCAGAGGTGGCAGCCTGTACTTTTTCCACTGTGAGAGGTCAGAGCACCTGATCCCTCGTGTCTCTAAGGGGCAGCTGTATGGTAGTTCCATCTTGCACTGACATTGGAAGAGGATCGGCAAAGCTATTAAGCAAATAATTTCTTTTATCTGCTTTTGTGTATTTAAGAAGGACAAACTAGAAGCTTCATGCTGGTCTAAAATTTTCCATTTAAAGAATTTTCTGTTTTAGCATTGTCCCCTGCCTCAATATAACAACTACTTTGTGCTGTTATAAAGTTTTTTTTTTATTAAAGTTACTTTTAAGGAGAAGGCAGTGGCACCCCACTCCAGTACTCTTGCCTGGAGAATCCCACGGACGGAGGAGCCTAGTGGGCTGCAGTCCATGCGGTCGCTAAGAGTTGGACACGACTGAGCGACTTCACTTTCACTTTTCACTTTCATGCATTGGAGAAGGAAATGGCAACCCACTCCAGTGTTCTTGCCTGGAGAATCCCAGGGACGGAGGAGCCTGTTGGGCTGCCATCTATGGGGTCGCACAGAGTCGGACACAACTGAAGTGACTTAGCAGCAGCAGCAGCAGCAGCAGTGTTTTTTGTCTTCTTCTTGGCAAAGATTTTAATGAAGAATAGATATTACTCAGGTGGCAGAGTAGTGTGCAGTTTTCTTCTAAAGAAACTATATTTTTCATGAGAACAAAGAAAGATTGCAAACCATATAAACTAATTTAATTTTCTTTGTCATTCAAAGTACACTTTGCCTCCTGAGGGTTAAATTCCTATACCAACTGAAGATTATTATTTTTTCTATCTTTGCAAAATTAGCAAAATAAGAAGTCATTTATCTTTTAAGTCCTATGATGAAGTGTATATAAATGAATTGTACAAAATCATCACACAAAAAAGAAATTGCCTGTCAGATTCCCTTGTGAGTTTCATACCTGTCAGAAGGAGCATTCTCCTTTAGAATGGAAACAGGCCCACCTTCTCTAATTTTCTACTTGATAAGATAAAAAGTAATTACAGACAGTTAACCATAGAATTCACCACTTATTAATTTTCTACTCTCCGTCTGACTAAATTTTTTCTTCCATTTCTCTTAACTGAAGTTACTAATTTTACCTAAAAACATCTTTATATGAGTCAATGAATTAAGCCTGAAGTAGTGTTATTTCAATGAGGCTAAAAGACCAGATCTTTTTGCACTTTTCCAGAGCAACAACACGTGAAGCCAAAGTAAACTATATTGAAGGAAGATTTTTAGTAAGAAAGTGTGTGGCCTGTTCACTTATTAAATTGTTGACTTAGGGTCGGATCACAACTCCATGCACACTGACGTTTCTGTTTGCTTGCTCCTGGGGACAAACAGCAGCAAGCCTTGCTTAGCAAGGAAACAAACATATCCAGTCCTTTCCAGAAACATCCTGAACTTCCTCAAGGAGGCTGAATGGACTATGGGGAAATTTTATTTGCTCTTGGTCAAAGGAACAATTAATTCAAAACAGATTTAAATCAGGGCAGCTGTAAGGCATTGGGTTGGAAAGAGGAAAAGGAAAAGAAAAAATTGTTCTGTGTTTCAAGAGAGTTTAGGAGATTTCTTTCAAGTCTAAAAATTGCAACCCAAAGAACACAACGTTTAACTAAAAATAACAGCATTATGACTCTTGGAAAAGAATCAAGACTTTTTTCAATAAAATAATCAGTACATCTGAGCGATCCACTATAACAGTCCTACAATATTCATACATTTATTGATGTTGCAACATAGAACAGTGTATATGTTGGACCACAGTTGTGCTAAAATAAGGCAACACGGCAAATGTTTGACTACAGAAGAGTTATTTTATAGTGTAAGCCTCCATGAATAAAAATATACATGCTTATCATCAAACTGACACTAGATGTAGGATGGAGCGATAATTCCCACAGTTGGGTTTCAATAATTTATATATTAAGTGCTTCCATTTTGAGTCAATTTCCTAATACATGTGAATATAAAATTAATTTCATATTTCAACTAGAGAACATACTACATAATTTTATATGGTCTATTCCATTAAGAATGGTCTCTAAAGACTTGATGAGACCATGATATTGTGCATGTATAAAATGCCTTGGGAGTTCTTTGCAAAATAGATAGTTTACATTTCATCTGCAAAATATGTCTATAAAACCATATAATTGTATGCAAAAGTATCATAATATTAACTTTGTATTTACTTTGTAAATATCTAAACCATTTGTAAGAAAGAATAAACTACTTTTTGTGTTTTGATAATAATCTATATCAGAATTTCCAAATGAACAAAATAGAAAAAAAGTACTTGAAGCCATAAGTTATATTTAGGTATTTGTCAAGAAGCCAGATTCCATGGGTTTTGAATATCTGACCCTTTGGCATCTTCCCACATAATCAGCTCTTTAACCCAGACTTGGAGTAAAGGGAATAACAGTGTTTTTTTCCTTCTCTGTTTAACTTGGCTTAGCTTTCTGTAGAAACTCCTCTTTCCCACAGCCTAATTCCAAACAAATTGTAATGTTAACAATACTCTTACCGTGGTTAATTCAACCATTTTGCCTGTTAACCTGATGAAAGGCCAACATTAGATTGTTTCCTTTTTAGGTGAGAAAGTAATTAGGAATTTCAACCTATGATTGACTTGTATTCTTATTACTGAATTTCCTTTTTTTTTTTTTTTTTTTGCTTTTGAGCAAAATTTTCCTCTTTCATTGCTTTTGAGCAAAAATTTCCAGACATGGAGAGATCTTAAGAACAACAAAAAAAAACCTGAGGGGGATGATATCAAATGATTTAGAAAATATATGCTTTCCCTTCCTGAGTAACCAATAAGTAACAGAATGCTGGAAAATGGGTCGCAGATAAACTTTGATATGATCATTTTTCCAGGGCAAATTTCCAGGGCATCTCGTTTGCCAACAAGACATTTGAACATCTCAAATTTACCCTGGAAAAATGATCATATCAAAGTTTATCTGCGACCCATTTTCCAGCATTCTGTTACTTATTGGTTACTCAGGAAGGGAAAGCATATATTTTCTAAATCTTAAGTCCAGGTTCGATGCACGATACTGGATGCTTGGGGCTAGAGCACTGGGATGACCCTGAGGGATGGTATGGGGAGGGAGGAGGGAGGAGGGTTCAGGATGGGGAACACATGTATACCTGTGGTGGATTCATTTTGATATTTGGCAAAACTAATACAATTATGTAAAGTTTAAAAATAAAATAAAATTAAAAATAAATAAAAAAAAGAAAAAGAAAAAAAAAACAAATGTCTTGTTGGTTTTTTGTAATCATCAGAGAGAAAATACATGGATTTGAAAAATAATTATATTCTAAGTCAGGAGACAAAAACTATCTGTCATGCTTTTGGTGGAAATTAAATAGCTAGGGGCTGGAGAGCAAGATGATTTAACCCTATGTGAGGGGCTGAATGTGACTATCAGGACAGAGTATTTCAGCTTTGCTCATTTGACAGAAAAGCAGGAACCATGAAATATGTCAAAAATCTCTGTTCATGAGGCAAAAGTGGGGTCCAAGGACTGCAAACCTGCTGCCCACAACACTGGGCCAGGAGCTTGCTGGTCTGTTCCTGTATTTTCCAGGGGGTCAAAGGGGCGCTACAGTCCTGCAAAGCATTTAAATGATGTCCACAGTGGTGGGGGCAGAAGGTTGGGGCAACAGCCTTAGTGATTGCACATGATGTAGAAATGCTATTAATGTATTCATGGTTTGAACGTTTGGTGTTAAACAGATGTCTGACTTTGCTTATCCAGAGCTGCCCACATTTATTTCAGCAAAGAATTTCCCTCTCTGTTCCTTGCCATACACACACACACACACACACCAAATTTTTCACAAACCAGAGAACATAGGTGTCCTAAAAAAAATGCATCTTGGTCAATGATGATCTTCATTGTTGTCAGTTGTCTGAAACTAGGATTGGATATATTGGTGCAAAAGTTGGAAAATATTAAGGACTTTGGAACTCTCATGATACACATTTGGCTCTTCTTATCCACAGGTTCCTTGTCCACAGAGTCAACCAATAGTAATTCAGAAGTGTTTGAAAAAAAATTTCAGAAAGTTTCAAAAAAGAAAAACTTGAATTTGCCTTGCACCTGGCAAATATTGGGGCTTCCCCAGTAGCTCAGTGGTAAAGAATCCACCTGAAATGCAGGAGATGCAGGAGATGCAGGTTTGACCCCTGGTTCAGGAGGATCCCATGGAGGAGGAAATGGCAAATTATTCCAATATTTTTGCCAGGAAAATCCCATGGACAGAGGAGCTTGGCAGGCTATAGTCCATGGGGTCGCAAAGAGTCAGTCATGACTGAGCCTGCATGCCTTTGCAACTATTAATTAATAGATTTGCATTGCATTTGGTATAATCTATAGATGATTTAAATTATATAGGGGATATGCAAAGGTCTCATGCAAATGCAACACCATTTTGTAGGAGGGACTTGAGCATCCATGGATTTGGGTATTTGAAGGGGGTCCTGGAGTCAGTTCCCTGTGGATACTGAGGGAACACTGTATTTAGTGGTCTGACACTACCCATGAAGGCTAAGTTCAAAGGATCTAAAAATGAATCACATAAGAGCTCAATATTCAGCTACTTAGAGAAGTCTATGTTGTCTTGCCTGGGAAATCCCACGGACAGAGGAGCCTGGTGGGCTACAGTCCATGGGGGCGTAAGAGTCTGATATGACTTAGGGATTAAACAACAACAATAACAAGAACACCAATGCTAATCTACAGAAGCACGGACTCATTCCCTTTGGTCTGTGTACCCAAAGCATCCATCTAACATTGTTACTCAAGGTTGAGTAGACATGGGGACCAGTACTTAAAGACTTATCCTTCTTTCCTTGCTTTTTATTGTTAATTGAAGTTAGGATCTCCTCTAGGGCATTAGATATTTTCTACAACCATTGTTCCTCTTCTTTCCTATAGAAAATTAATTTTTCCCATTTAGATAGGACCATAAGAGCAAAACCTGGCCCTTATTTCAGTCATGAATATTCTTGAAGGCAATGAATGTAAGTGGTATTTTTTGTTTAATATAGTACATAAAAATGAAAACCAGGCCATAGAAGATACGTTGGATAAGCCTTGCCTCATCCTACATACTGTAGGAGGAATAAATGTCTAAAGAGGAGAGAATTGGAAAGATATTGAAGATGTTATGATGTAGGAAAAGTGTAACCCATGAAATCTGTTAAAGGACTCCTCTGATTTGGAATTAAAATATTTTATTGCTCAATCCTATAGCTTCCAATAATTATAAAATAACACACTCACAAGTGATTATTTGGGATCATTTTATTTTTATGTGACTCCCATATGCTGAAGAGTCACAGTGTGTCTGAAAAATAGACAATCCTGTTACTAGTAACAAAAGTATCCACTCTCTATTGCTGTTGGAGGAAACCAGGGGAAATATTTAAATGTCTTTCTATATGTAATATCATGACCTGTATACAGTAGTCACTTAATAATGCTGCTACAGTTGTGCTCATATCAAACATAGGAGAGTCTTCACTCCCATTGCTGGAAGGTACTAGGAGGCTACACAGCATAAAAGGAGAAAATAAGGTGTATATAAAGAACATTCATTTAGTAGGAGTCCTAGGTATTTACCCCCAATTCATTAATTTGCTCTGCAAATATGATATGAGATCAATTAATCTTTCTGCATTCTGATATTTTCCTTCTGGACTAGAGATAATATCACTCATTTCTGGGCATGTGGTTTTGTGGAAATTTCATCATGATAAAGAAACGCTGGGCTGGAGGAAGCACAGGCTGGAATCAAGATTGCCAGGAGAAATATCCATAACCTCAGATATGCAGATGACACCACCCTTATGGCAGAAAGTGAAGAGGAACTAAAAAGCCTCTTGATGAAAGTGAAAGAGGAGAGTGAAAAAGTTGGCTTAAAGCTCAACATTCAGAAAACGAAGATCATGGCATCCGGTCCTATCACTTCATGGCAAATAGATAGGGAAACAGTGGAAACAGTGGCTGACTTTATTTTTCTGGGCTCCAAAAATCACTGCAGATGATGATTGCAGCCATAAAATTAAAAGACATTTACTCCTTGGAAGGAAAGTTATGACCAATCTAGATAGCATATTAAAAAGCAGAGACGTTACTTTGCCAACAAAGCTCCGTCTAGTCAAGGCTATGGTTTTTCCTGTGGTCATGTATGGATGTGAGAGTTGGACTATAAAGAAGCTGAGTGCAGAAGAATTGATGCTTTTGAGCTGTGGTGTTGGAGAAGACTCTTGAGAGTCCCTTGGACTGCAAAGAGATCCAACCAGTCCATCCTAAAGGAGATCAGTCCTGGGTATTCATTGGAAGGACTGATGTTGAAGCTGAAACTCCAATACTTTGGCCACCTCATGCAAAGAGCTGACTCACTGGAAAAGACCCTGATGCTGGGAAAGATTGAGGACAGGAGGAGAAGGGAATGACAGAGTATGAGATGGTTGGATGGCATCACTGACTCAATGGTCATGGGTTTGGGTGGACTCTGGGAGTTGGTGATGGACAGGGAGGCCTGGCATGCTGCGGTTCATGGGGTCGCAAAGAGTTGAACACAACTGAGCGACTGAACTGAACTGAAACCATATTTTGAAAATGCCTACTTATTTATGTATTTTTGTCTGTGCTAGGTTTTCACTGCTGTGCGAGTGCTTTCTCTAGTTGCGGTGAGCGGGGCCTACTCTCTAGTTGTGGTATGAGGGCTTCTCGTTGCAGTGGCTTCTTTTATTGCAGAGCACAGACTTTAGGCATGTGGGCTCTGTAGATGTGGTACACAGCCTCAGTTGCCCCAAGGCATGGGGAGTCTTCCCAGACCAGTGATTGAACCCATGTTCCCTGCATTGACAGGCAGGTTCTTAATAATTAGACCAATACGGAAATCCTCTGTATTTCTGAAAGAGTATTAAATCATAGCTAATCACTAGCTTAGAATAATACAAAATGGCAATTTTTCCTTTTTCTCCCCATTTTATTTCCTTGACTTAATTTGGTCAAATAATAGCACACTTTTAAAAATATTCAGTTCTCAGAAAATAAAAGCTCTTGAAGGATGTAAAAAAAAATGTGTCCATGCATGAAACAGACCACTCAAAGCTGGTGCACTGGGACAACCCAGAGGGATGGATGGGGAGGGAAGTGAGAGAGGGGTTCAGGATAGGGGGGACACATGTATACCCATGCCTGATTCATGTCAATGTATGGCAAAAACCATTACAATATTGTAAAGTAATTAGCCTCCAATTAAAATAAATTAATTAATTAAAAAAAAACTGTGTTCAATCTCAAAATTCTTCAAAATCACATACAAGACCCTTAAGTAATTTTTTTAGTTTCAAATATATTTACAATTATGTGTGTGATCGTATTCACTGCTGTGCTGTGCTTAGCTGTTCAGTAGTGTCTGACTCTTTGTGACCCCGTGGACAGTAGCCCACCAGGCTCCTCTGTCCATGGGGATTCTCCAGGCAAGAGTACTGGAGTGGGCTGTCATGCCCTCCTCCAGGGGATCTTCCCAACCCAGGGATGAAACCCAGTTCTCCCACATTACGGGAGGGTTCTTTACCACCTGAGCCACCAGGGAAGCCCAAGAATACTGGAATGGGTAGTCTATCCGTTCTTCAGGGGTTCTTCCCGACCCAGGAATTGAACTAGGATCTCCTGCATATCAGGCAGATTCTTTAGCAGCTGAGCTACTAGGGAAGCCCATGATAGTATCAGTTCAGTTCAGTCACTCAGTTGTTTCTTTATTTTTGCAACCCCATGGACTACAGCATGCCAGGTTTCCCTGTCCATCACCAACTCCTGGAGCCTACTCAAACTCATATCCATTATGTTGGTGATGCCATCCAACCATCTCATCCTGTCGTCCCCTTCTCCCCCTGCCTTCTATCTTTCCCAGCATCAGGGTCTTTTCCAAGGAGTCAGTTCTTCACATCCGTGGCCAAAGTATTGGAGTTTCAGCTTCAGCATCAGTCCTTCCAATGAATATTCAGGAATGATTTCCTTTAGGATGGACTGGTTGGATCTCCATGCAGTCCAAGGGACTCTCAAGAGTCTTCTCCAACACCACAGTTCAAAAGCATCAATTCTTCTGCGCTTTCTTTATAGTCCAACTCTCACATCCATACATGACTACTGGAAAAACCATAGTTTTGACTAGATGGACCTTTGTTGGCAAAGTAATGTCTCTGCTTTTTAATATGCTGTCTAGGTTGGTCACAGCTTTTCTTCCAAGGAGCAAGCGTCTTTTCATTTCATGGCTGCAATCACCATCTGCAGTGGTTTTGGAGCCCCCCAAAATAAAATCTCTCACTATTTCCATTGTTTCCCCATGTATTTCCCATGAAGTGATAGGACCAGATGACATGATCTTAGTTTTCTGAATGTCGAACTTTAAGCCAACTTTTTCACTCTCTTCTTTCACTTTCATCAAGAGGCTCTTTAGTTCTTCTTTGCTTTCTGCCATAAGGGTGGTGTCATCTGCATATCTGAGGTTATTGATATTTCTCCTGGCAATCTTGATTCCAGCTTGTGCTTCATTCAGCCCAGCGATTCTCATGATGTACTCCACATATAAATTAAACAAGCAGGGTGACAATATATAGCCTTGACATACTCCTTTCCCTATTTGGAACCAGTCTGTTGTTCCATGTCCACTTCTAACAGTTGCTTCTTGACCAGCATACAGATTTCTCAGGAGGCAGGTCAGGTGGTCTGGTATTCCCATCTCTTTCAGAATATTCCACAGTTTGTTGTGATCCACACAGTCAAAAGCTTTGGCATAGTCAATAGAGAAGTAGATGTTTTTCTTGTATTCTTTTGCTTTTTCAATGATCCAACAGATATTGGCAATTTGATCTCTGATTCCTCTGGCTTTTCTAAATCCAGCTTGAACATCTGAAGTTCATAGTTCACATACTATTGAAGCCTGGCTTGAAGAATTTTGAGCATTACTTTGCTAGCGTGTGAGAGGAGTGCAATTGCGCAGTAGTTTGAGCATTCTATGGCATTGCCTTTCTTTGGGATTGTAATGTAAACTGACCTTTTCCAGTCCTGTGGCCACTGCTGAGTTTTCCAAATCTTCTGGCATATTGCGTGAAACATTTTAACTGCATCTTCTTTTAGGATTTGAAATAGCTCAACTGGAATTCCATAACCTCCACTAGCTTTGTTCATAGTGATGCTTCCTAAGGCCCACTTGACTTCACATTCCAGGATGTCTGGCTATAGGTGATCACACCATCATGGTTATCTGGGTCATGAAGATCTTTTTTGTATAGTTCTGTGTATTCTTGCCACCTCTTCTTAATAGCTTTTGCTTCTGTTAGGTCCATACCATTTCTGTCCTTTATTGTGTCCATCTTTGCATGAAGTATTCCCTTAGTATCTCTAATTTTTTTGAAGATATCTCTAGTCTTTCTCATTCTATTGTTTTCCTCTATTTCTTTGAATTGATCACTGAAGAAGGCTTTCTTCTTTTCAGTGAAAAATACATCTATTTTGGGTATTAGTTCTAGAGGGTCTTGTAGGTCTTCATAAAACCATTCATCTTCAGCTTCTTCAACATTACTGGTCGGGGCATAGAGTTGGATTACTGTGATATTGAATGGTTTGCCTTGGAAATGTACAGAGATCATTCTGTTGTTTTTGAGATTGTCTCCAAGTACTGCATTTCAGACTCTTTTGTTGACTATGATGGCTACTCCATTTCTTCTAAGGGCTTCTTGCCCACAGTAGTAGATATAATGGTCATCTGAGTTAAATTCACTCATTCCAGTCCATTTTAGTTTGCTGATTCTTAAAATGTCGATATTCACTCTTGATACCTCCCGTTTGACCACTTCCAATTTGCCTTGATTCATGGTTCGTATGCAATATTGCTCTTTTCAGCATCAGGCTTTACTTCCGTCACCAGTCACATCCACAACTGGGTGTTGTTTTTGCTTTGGCTCCATCCCTTTATTCTCCACTGATCTCCAGTAGCATATTGAGGACCTATCGACCTGGGGAGTTCATCTTTCAGTGTCCTATCTTTTTGCCTTTTCATACTGTTCATGGGGTTCGCAAGGCAAGAATCCTGAAGTGGCTGCCATTCCCTTCTCCAGTGGACCACGTTTTGTCAGACCTCTCCACCACGACCCATTGTCTCAGGTGGCCCTACACAGCATGGCTTGCAGTTTCACTGAGTCAGACAAGGCTGTGGTCCATGTGATCAGATTGGTTAGTTTTCTGTGACTGTATTCCATGAGAGTATTTATATATATACTAATATAATGCCAAAAGCATCCTACTAAAAGGTGAGCATTCCATGCTAGATGCAGAGACTTTTTAATGTTAATTGGTTTAGTAAACAAAGTTCACAATTTTGTAGAGATAAAGAGATTACTACTGATTCCATCCCTGGAATTTTCTTGTAGTTAGTTGAAACTATAGAAACTAGTTACATATAAGTCATATAATGAAGCTATTTTCTAAGATGCCATCATCCATTCATTTATTACCTTGCTCATCAGTATTTGTTGAGTAGTTGACATGTACTAGGGATAGAATCGGAGAAGGCAATGGCACCCCACTCCAGTACTCTTGCCTGGAAAATCCCATGGCGGAGGAGCCTGGTAGGCTGCAGTCCATGGGGTCGCTAAGAGTCGGACACGACTGAGTGACTTCACTTTCACTTTTCACTTTCATCCATTGGAGAAGGAAATGGCAACCCACTCCAGTGTTCTTGCCTGGAGAATCCCAGGGACGGGGGAGCTTGGTGCCCTGCCGTCTATGGGGTAGCACAGAGTCGGACACGACTGAAGTGACTTAGCAGTAGCAGCAGCAGGGATAGAATGGTGAGCCCATCAAACAGACTAGGGGCTCCATAAAGCCATGGAGTCCACTCTGTGTACATGTCCATGTATGTTGACCTATTTGTTAAGAAATTAACTGAAAAAATTAATGTCCCCTTTTAGGGTTTGCCTTATTTTAGATTCTACAATTTGATCGCTTTCTTTTTCATATTCCTTGGACTTTAGAGTTTCATTGCTTCAAATTAATTCAAAATATATTTGAAACATAAAAGCAAACAAGTCTTTTTATGGAAATGCTAAAAGCAATGTTTTATAAATTTGTTTAGAACTGTGAAATTTGCTTACCATCTCCCACATGATATGGCTCATTTATCTATGGTAACAGCAATGGAAAAAAATTAAAGCTATTCTATATTTAACCATATTGCCTCCAATGCTATATGTGACCAAAATATGATTTCTGATGGAAATATAAATGAGCTCTGCTAAAATATGTCAAGAGATCTAATCAGTACATTAAATAATACTTTTCATACACTAGGTGGGAATATTTTCCTCACGCAAGGTAGGGAGTTTTTAGATGTCAAATGTGTTTCACCATTTAAAAAGAACTGATAAAAATTACCCTCCTAAACAATAATTATCCTGCTCTCATTGATGTTTGGGTAATTTCAACAGTAAGTTAATGGTGGAAAATTTTTTTTCCTGATGAAATATAATTTATTAATATCTCAGTTGTGGTGTTGGTACAAATGAGGAAGATGATAGGAAGGTAGTAGTAAAAACCCATTACATTATAACTTAATGTTTGTAACTTATTCTATTTGTTTCAGTGGCTGTAATGCTTCCCTTTTCCACCCCAGTCACCCACTCCACCAACACTTTGTTACGTGTTTGTTGATCTAACCCAGCTCTGCTGTGTCTGGTTTTCTCACAGTGATGTTTGAACCCCACCACTCACATATGCACACCCTCTCCATAACCACATGTGAAGACCATAATGCTTGAAAATTTCTTAAACTTGTCTGTATTTTTTTTTTCAAATTTCTTATAAATGCTTTATTCTGACTCTGGCTGTGATAAATGACTTTTCCACAGAGTATGAAATAACTCACCCCATGCTCAGGTAATAGAGTGATTAGCTCACACCTTAGTTCTTAAAATAGGATCCTCACATTTGGATCTCGGAGTCCATACATTGACAAGAGCTAACCTTGACAATACACACAGGAGACAGACTCTGCTACCGAGGAATTTGTGAAGCCACCAAGGACTGTCATTTCCCCAGTGATTTCTTCCTTTTTTTTTTTTTTTTGGTTTGAAGATAATTTTATTTTTATTTTTTTTAAATTTTATTTTATTTTTAAACTTTAAAATATTGTATTAGTTTCCCTCTTTAATTCACTAGCTACTCATTCCTTGACCTCTACAATGAAACAACTAACCTTCCACAGACCATTGAATCTGACCCCTACCAGATCATCAAAGACTCTTCATCTTTAAACATACCTTTCCTCCATCCTTGCCACCCCCAGTGCTAGGCTCCCAGAAATAATATGAAGTCACCCTGTGTGTCAGACAAGGGGCTTTGTGGCAACAGAAACTGGTGCTGGCCATCTGTATCTAGTAGGATAGAGAGGTGGTGTGCCATGATCAAGTGGAATTCATCCCAGAGATGCAGTGGTGGATGGATCTGCAAAGCAGTCATGTGATGCACCAAGTTAACAAAACAGAGAAAAAAATCATGATCATTACAAGAGATGCAGAAAAAGCATTGAACAAAATTGAGCATACATTGATGAGAAAAACTCCCAATAAAGCAGGTGTAGAGAGCAGTACCTCCACATCGTAAAGTCATTGGATGGCCAGCCCACCCAAGAGGACTGCTCTCTTGATTTCTGTGCATCTCCTGCCAGACCAGTCCATGCACAACATCCACCCACTCATATGACTGACCTTCCCTTTAAATCATGGAGCCCCAATCAGTAACTGTCTATGTGCTTTCCCCCAGCCCCTGGTCCCCAGCTAGTTATTGATCCAGTATGATAGTGGATCAGTGAGAAACATCCCCCGCTGTTGGTCCTTAGCATGAGGGACTGTGAGGGGCATTTCGCTCTGCTGTTTCCCTGGAAACCCCTCAGCCAACCTGATGTCAATTTCCCCTGTAACTGGGTACTTGCTTCTCCCCCAGTAGCAAAGACTGCGGCCATTTTCTGTCCTGCCCAATGTCTGCAGCACACTGCGAGGTGTTGCTCCAGGGCCTTGCTTCAGACATGAAAGATTCCCCATCCATTAAATCATTGATGTCTCTGTCACTGACTCCAGACTCTTTCTTTGGTCTCAAGGCTGGGCTTGCAGGCATGTGGCATACAGTCCAACCTTCATATATGATGAGCCACTGTTAAGCTGTGGTTTTTCCAATAGTCATGTATGGATGTGAGAGTTGGACCATAAATAAGGCTGAGCACTGAAGAATTGATGCCTTTGAACTGTGGTGTTGGAGAAGACTCTTGAGAGTCCCTTGGACAGCAAGGAGATCAAATCAGTCAATCCTAAAAGAAATCAACCCTGAATATTCATTGGAAGGACTGATGCTGAAGGTGAAGCTCCAATACTTTGGCCACCAAAGTATTGATGCAAAGAGCTGACTCACTGGAAAAGACCCTGAAGCTTGGAAAAATTGAAGGCAGGAGAAGAAGGGGATGACAGAGGACAAGATGGTTGGATGGCATCACTGACTCAATGGGTACGAATTTGAGCAAGCTCTGGGAGTTGGTGAAGTAGAGGGAAGCCTGGTGTGTTACAGTTCATGGGGTCATAAAGAGTTGGAAACAACTGAGAAACTGAACAACAAAAAGAAAAAAAGGAAAACATTCCTCTTTACAATTACATCCACAAAAGCAAAGCAAAATACCTAGGAATAAATTTAAGCAGGAAGTGAAAGACATTTATATTGAAAACTATAAGACATTAATGAAGGAAATTGAAGAACACACAAATAAATGGAAAGAAATTTTCTGTTCATGGGTTGAAAGAATTAATATTGTTAAAATGTCCATACTAACAAAAGCAATCTACAGACTCAATATGATTGTTATCAAAATTCCAAGAGCATTTTTCATAGAAATAGAACAAATAATTATAAAACTAGGATGAAACCAAATATCCAAATATTTAGTAATTAACAAATTAGTTAACAAGTTTACTAAACAAATTACTAAATTACTTAACAAATTACTAATTACTTAACAAATTACTAAAGTAACAAATTTAGTAATTAACAAATATTTAGTAATTAACATAGTATGTTATTGGCATTAAAAAAAGACACATAGATCAATAGAACAGAAAGAGACCTTGGAAATAAACCCACTCATAAGTGGTCAATTAATTTATGATAAAGAAGAATATACAATGGAGAAAGGACAGTTTCTTCAATAAATTTGTTTGGAAAAAACTGGACAACCACATGTGAAAAAATGAAACTCAAGCCACTATCTTATACAATACACAAGAATTAACTCAAAATGGATTAAAGACCTGATTATAAGCCCCCAAATCATGAAACTCCAAGAAGAAAACATAGGAGGAAAGCTCCTTGACATAAGCCTTACAATAATTTTTTGAATCTGACATCAAAATCAAAAGAAACAAGAGCAAAAATAAACAAGTGGGGTTGCAGAGGAAGCAACAGAATGAAAAGGCAACCGACTTCACGGCAGAAAATGTTTGCAAACCATATATCTGATTAGGGCCTAATAGCCAAAAGACATAAAGAACCCATACAACTCAATAGCAACAAACAATTTGATCTTAAAATGGGCAGGAGATCTGAATAGACCTTTTTCCAAAGGCCAACAGAGAGATGGCTAGCAGGTACATGAAAAGATGCTCTACATCATTAATCATCCGGAAAACGCAAATCAAAACTACAGTGAAATATCACTTCACACGTGTTGGAATGGTTATTATCAAAAAGACAAAAATAAAAAGTGTTGGCTAGGATGTGGAGAAAATGTAACTCTCGTACACTGTTGGTGGAAATGTAAATTGGGGGAGCCACTATGGAAAACAGTATGAAGGTTCCTCAAACAATTGCAAATGGAACTGCCATGTGATTCAGCAATTCCAATTCTGGGTGTTTATCTGAAGAAAAGGAAAATACTAACTCAAAAAGATACATGCATCCCCACGTTCACTGAAGCACTATCTCCAAAGTCTAAGACATGGAAGCAACCTAAGTGTCCATCAATGGAGAAATGGATAAAGAAGGTGTGCTAAATTTATACATACACATATATACATACAATGGAGTATTATTCAGATATAAAAATGAAATCTTGCTATTGGTGACAACATTGAGGGCCTTATGTTAAGTGAAATAAGTCAGCAGACAGAGAGAGACAAGCACCAGTATCACAAGATCTGTCTTACATGTGGAATTTAAAAACAAACAAAACAAAATCAACACCAAACCCAAGGTCCTAGATACAGGGAACAGATTGGTGGTGGCCAGAGGCTGGGGTGGGGTAGGAGAGAAAGGTGAAGGGGATCAAAGGACAAAAAGAAATAAGAAGATAAGATAAAAAACAGATAAACCGTTCTATATGTTACTCGTAATCCACCTTAGAAGTTGCAGAAACACACCAAAATATTAAGTACCACAGAAAAGTAAATAAAGAACTACCAAGTTAAAACTCAGATTATTAATTAGTCTTTTCCTAAGAAAAATAGTTTCCAGCCAGTGGGGGCCTCGTGGGCCGTGGGAAGCTGACGAGAACATGTCCTTGTGGCTGGAGCTCTTGTGCCTACACGGCAGACACCTTGCATAGCTCAGCCTCCAAGCTTCTCCAGGAAGATGTCAGTCTCGTCTCTTCACATAAAAGCAAAATTCTCCCAGCCTACATCTTTTATCAACCTAATGGTTCTTCTTCTTCTCATCTCTTTTTAAAAAATCTCCACTGCCTGACAGATATTTCCACTTGGATGAATTACTGTCATCCCAAATTCAATATGTTTAAGCTTAAATGTATATTCTTCCCTCTCCTCTTTCCAAAGAAACCTTAATGCCTCATTATCCCAAGGACATCTGTACAGCTAGCCTTTTACCCGGCTGAAAACTGTTAGTTATTTTTAATTCTCAGTACACTCCTGGTTCCTATGTTCTCTTCCAACTTGTCCAACTGAGATATCAGTTTATTTCATTTACTATCCATTAGTGACCTCGCGTGCAGAAAGCCTGGGCTTTGCAACAGGTCCCCTGCTAAGTTTCACTTAAAATGTCAACAATAGTAAGTCCAATGAGGTTAAGAAACTATTTGAGAAATAGTCACTGTTAATAGAAAAAAGGGAAAGAAAGAGGGAGGGAAGTAAGGAAAGAGGGAAGAAAAGAGAGGAGGAAGGAAGTAGAGAGGGAGAGAAAGAAGGAAGGAAGGAAGGGAGAAGGAAAGGAAGGAAGGAGGAAAGCAAGGGAAGAAAAGGAAAGATAAGCTACGTAAATAAAAGACCACTCAATAAAAATTGGGAGAACTGGTTCTCCTTGTACTAGTTAGCTCCAGTAAACCATTAAACACTGTTGGTTTTCAGTAACTTGAGATGGGAGTATTAGTCTGTGTGGCATGAGATCTTTCCAGTCCTGACACTGTATGACTTTTCTTCAGAAATCCCTGTTTTCTAGGTTGCAATCCTCAAGCTAGATTAAGAGAGAGCCCTGGAGTCAAGTAGAGACCTCAGCAGGCCTCGAGAGGTGCTCAGGTTACTAGGGGGGTGCCAGAGAGCATGCAATTCCCCAGTGTCCCCATCCTAGGAAATCAGGACCTGCCATGCTAAGCCAGGGTCGGCTGTAGAACCTGAGAGGCTTGGTCAAGGATAAGATAGGGCATCTCTTGTCCATGGCTACTAGGTGTGGTGGAGGGAGAAGGGTAACCCAGGACAGCATCTTAGGAAGTCTGAGTCAAAGCCAACCAGACCACCAAACAAATCTAAACCATCTAAAGGGCTGGGGCATCCATCCAATACATGGAAACAACCTAAGTGCCCATTGGCAGATAAATGAATGAAGATGTGCTGCATGTGTACAATGGGATATTACTCAGCCATGAAAAAGAAGAAAATAAGGCCACTTGCAGCAACATGGACGCAACTGGAGATTATCATACTAAGTGAAGTAAATCAGACAGAGAAAGGTAAATGCCATATGATATCACTTATATGTGGAGTCTGAAATATGACACAAGTGAACTTATCTGTGAAGCAGAAACAGACTTGCAGACACAGAGAACAGACTTGTGGTTGCCAAGGGGGAGGGGTCAGTGAGGAGTGGAGTGGGAGTTCGGGGCTGGCAGTGGTAAACTATTTCATATCGCACAGACAGTGGATAAACAACAAGGTCCTAGTGCATAGCATAAGGAACTATACTCATATCCTATGATAGATCATAATGGAAAAGAATATTAAGAAGTTTATTTATATAGCTGAATCACTGTACTGTACAGCAGAAAAGGACACAACATAGTAAATCAACTATACTGTAATTTAAAAAACAAAGGACTTAGGCAGACAGGAGAAAAACATATTGGGTTGGTCAAAAAATTCATTCCGGTTTTTCTGTAAGATGTTGTGGGGAAACCCAAATGAACTTCTTGGTCAGCCCAATATATGAAGCAGAGAAAAATTCTAGAAATTTTCTCTCATGAGAATTTTGTCAAAGGCTGATCATGTCCTCTGGCTAAAACTTTGACCTGGCTCTGTCTGTGTGTGTGTGTATATGTGTGTGTGTGTGCATGTATTTCCCTGTCTCTTTGTGTCTGTGTGTGAATGCTAGCTTGAAAGGAGGATGAAAGGTTAAAGATAAAAAAGCAATGGGCTAAAATACGAATGAGATATTATATAATGAATGTGAGTATATGTAAATTATTCTGTTCATGTTTTCAAGACATTTGATAATGCAGGAAAAATATAAGTAACAGTTAGAAGAGAGTATAGATTGAAAATAAATATTTATTGAGAATCTATTATGTCTATATGTTGCTTCTAAAGAGTCAGCAACATATTAAACAAACCTGGACCTCAAACTGTGCCATGATTTTAATGTAAAACTAAAATTACCACAATGCCAGACTTAAATTATCCTGCTTAGCATCTTTGCTAAAAACCACACAGACTAAAGAAGAAAGCATACACACCAGACAAGTTAAGAAAGACTGTGACTTGCTAAGCCTCTGTGAAGCTCCTGCAGGTTTGCCTGAAACTTGGTGACACCCCCACTCCCACCTCACGTTGGTGGAGGAGGATGAACTTGCCCTTTCAGGCTGTGGAGTGGTCACTGGGTATGACCACAATGACAATGAACACATTCAGGGAATTCACGGGACAAAGATGTAGTTGAGGCTGTAATCTACCAATAAAACGCTCCTCCCAGCTCTGTTCTTTGTAAATGTGTGAGGACAGAAAGTGAGGCTAGTATAGGTTGGAGGTCAAAGGAGATAGGTTTTCCTCTTAGCTTTCCATCTGTCACTGCAGCAAAAATCCCCAAGTACCACTGTGCTCAGGCAACTCTGAAGCTGAAAACCTTCCACAGATTCATATTGATGTGTGGCAGAACCAATACAATATTGTAAAGTAATTAGCCTCCAATTAAAATAAATAAATTTAAATTAAAAAAAGATTTGCATGTGAGAACAGGTTTACTCTTTTCTGTTGGTTTTTTTTTTTTTAATTTTAAATTGAACTATAGTTGGTTTACACTGTAGTGTTAGTTTTAGGTATACAGCAAAGTGACTCGGCTATACATACATGTGTATCTATTTTTTCCAGATTCTTTTCCCTTGTTGGTTATTACATACTATTGAGTAGAGTTCCCTGTGTTACACAGTAGGTCTTTGTTGCTTCTCTGTTTTATATTTAGTAGTTTGTATACGTTAATGCCAAGGTCCCAATTTTTCCCTCTCCCTTTTACCCTTTGGCAATCATAATGATACAAATGAACTTATGTACAAAACAGAAATAGATCCACAGATCAAGTTTACTCTTGACTACTTTCCTCCATTTATTTATTTCTCATTCATTCATACAACCTAGCTATTGGAGAAGGAAATGGCAACCCACTCCAGTGTTCATGCCTGGAGAATCCCAGGGACGGGGGAGCCTGGTGGGCTACCGTTTATGGGGTCGCACAGAGTCGGACACGACTGAAGCGACTTAGCAGCAGCAGCAGCTATTGTATAAAATTTATGCTCTAGGTCCTAAGAAATAGAAATAAAGTGGTTAAAAAAAAGAAAGGGGCCCTGGGCTCACAGAGCCTCCCATCCAAGAGGGGATACAGACAATGACCAAATCATCGCAATGCAGTGAATGTTACTATTACGGGAAGTGCTATAGAAACACAAAAGGTGCACTAGTCGAGGAGTGAGAAATCAGTTTTGAAGAGAATGACACTTCAGATGAGACAATGAGTTAGCTGAAGCGAGAAGAAGACTCCTGCAGAAACATGCATCAGTGAAAGCAGGCTAAATCATGCTGACAGAACAAAAGAGATCTGCAGGTCTCAGTGGTTTGTGTCTCCCTCATGGGTTGGCTGCAACTCTGAGACAGGCTGGGACCTGGGACCCTTTGCTGCAGTGCTTGCACCTGGACAAACAGCTCCTCAAGCAACAAAATACAAAGAAACTATAAGGGACTAAAAATAACTGTCATGGGCAGTTGGGGCAAATTATGGACAGCAAGATACAAAAAAGACCAAAAAAATCCAACAGCTGCTTCTGAAGAGCCTGGAGCAAAAGGAGGAGATTGGGAGCAAAAGCAGGATACTATACAAGCTGTCTGCTCTAAGCCATCCCTCCCACCTGAACCCTGGACACACCCCTCCCCTCACCCCATGTAAGGACCAGTTTGCCCCCTCTTGGGGAATGAGCAAGGGGACCTTTTACTTGTTCTTGCTCTCCCAAATGCAGCAGGGCCCCCAATAAATCCTTGCCTAAATTTCTTGTCTGGCCTCTAGTCAATTTCTACTGATTTGGGAAGGGCAAGTATCCCATTTGGTATCAGCTCTGCTCTGCTCTCTACCTTCTTTCTCTAAGACATGAGTTGACAGGTCCTTCATCTGGGCCATCACTTGTCTTATGGCAGAAGGCAGACATCCTGTTGAAGCACAGAGCTATTATCCCCAAGTGAGATGTGCCACTTCTGCTTACATTTCACTGGGCAAAGCAAATCATGTGGCCAAGTCCACAAGGTCAGGGTGTATAATTCCCAAAGGGCACGGCAGGAAGCTGCACTATGAACTGGCCTTGTAGCAGAAGACTGAGACCATCCATCAATGTTGTAAACAAAGGGACAGACCGGTCATTGAAGTGGTGCAGTCTCAGAGTTCAATGGTTGTCATGCTCCTTGATCTTAGATGGTGAAATGGAAAGTGACAAGGCAAGAGCTGGGACAGACAAGCTCCATAGGCTGCCTTAGAGAGAGGATTTCATCACAAATGCTCTGGGAGCCTTTGCTGGCTGCTTGGACTATGGAAACTGGATTGGAGAGAAGTCAGATTGATGGAAGTGTGGACATTAAGCCAGGTGAAAATTTACAAAACCTGAATAAAGGCAGTAGGAAAAAGATAATAGAATTTAAGGGGTGTTTGGAAAATGGAATCAGCAGTGGTTGGAGAACTCTTGTATATGAGGGATTAACACCAGAACATGCAAGGAGACAGCCAAGTTTTGTTCAATTCCCAGAAGAGGGGTCTCAAGCCCAACATAGAAACACAGAGCAGGGTCAGGCTAGGGAACAAGATGGTAAATCGCATTTGGGGACTTTTGATTCTGGCTCTTGGAAGCCATTCCAGCAAAGGTATCAGTGAGTCAGGACATATTTAGGTCTAAGGTTATGGAAGAGGGGAAATCTGAGCTAGAGGTGTACAGAGTTCATCAGGATATAGGCATGAACCGAGCTGAATGGCTGGCGTCACCCAGATGCTGTGTGAAAGAAGAGGGGAAAGGATGGAAGAAGGCAGCATAACAAAAACACCTTTCCAGCTGAGATTTTCTAGCCCTTTATTAAACACACACTTTTCAGACTTCTATTTCTCTGTCTTAGAGGAAGTGCTCTCATTTCCAAAGAAAAGTTTGGGACAGGTTTTCCCACTGTTCTCAACATAGCATGATCAGAAGGACAATTAAACCACAAATGAGGCAACTTGGGTTCCAATTTTCAGCTTTGCTCATAGCAACCATGTGTCTGTGTTGTTCAGTTGATAAGTTGTGTCTGACTCTTTGAGACCCCATGAACTGCAGCACATCAGGCTTCCCTGTCCTTCACTAAGTCCCAGAGTTTGCTCAAACTCATGTCGATTGAGTTAGTGATGCCATCCAACTATCTCATCCTCTGTAGCCCCCTTGTCCTCTTGACCTCAATCTTTTCCAACATCAGGATATTTTCCAATGAGTCGGCTCTTTGCATCAGGTGGCCAAAGTATTGGAGCTTCAGCTTCAGCATCAGTCCTTCCAATGTGCATTCAGGGTTGATGTTCTTGAGGACGGACTTGGGAAATACCTTAATCAGCAGTGTCTGAACTTTCTCATCCTGAAACAAGGGTGTTAACACCTCAGCTCCCTCCTGAAGGAGCTTGTCAGGGCTGGAAAAGCTATATAGTACAGGTGAAAGTTCCTTGAAACTTGAAGTGCCTTTTAAACACAAGTTGGCGTTATACCATTCACCCGAGGAGGGGAAATTCCAAGATCTATTTTGAGATCTCATAAAATATGAAGGAAATAGAAAGTCCTTTGCCAAATCTCATAAAAGCAAAACTGACAACATTTTTGACATGACTCATTCTTCTCTTGAAAACCAACTATCAGATAAGGGTCGGCTCCTTTCAAATAGAAATTTATGGAAAATAGCACTTTTAAGAAATCTTGTTGGACTGAGATTGCTATTGTTTCACATTGCTCATTTTTGAGGTGTCTGTCATTATTTACACATGATTTAGCCTGTAGCCTTGACCCCAACCCTAATATTTGTATTTTCCCCTTCAGGAAGATACATTTAAATGGTAGCAAAACATTTAAGTTTTCCAATTATGTCACCAAATTTTTAGTGATCTTTTTTTATGGAGCTCTCAGTATTAACCAAAACCTTTGAATATCCACATACTTAAACGAAGACTAATTCTAGAAGATTTCTCTAGAGATGTGAATTAGAGTGTTTCCACTGCCAACGGTCCAGTGAATGTGTTTTCTATAACTGACATTTTCAAACAGTAATTATGATCCTCTTTCCAATGCTTTTTATTTATTTAGATTAGAGTAACCTTCATTGTCATTGCTTGTGTTTTGTTCTTGTAAACTCCCATTTAAATCTATCCAAGCAGGTTATGGGAAATTTTGGACTTTTGATTGTAGGTCAAGTGTTATTTTAAAGACTGTCAAGAGTGGGAACTTGTGCTTCAGCTTACTATAGTTTTTTTTATTTTCACAACCAAAAAGTGTTCCAAATGTGAAAATATGATAAAATTCATCATATACCACAAGAACTATCACAGTTTAGAGAGAAAAAGAACTTCACTACACATTTAATTAAGTTTCTTTAAGCTTTAAATGTTAAAAACATGCTTGGTGCATATACACAATAGAATTTGTTTGGTCCTTGAGTTAATTTGTAAGCTATAATATACAAGCTGGAGGGGTAATAAATGTTAGGTATGTAGACCATTAATCACCACACTCACCCCAAACATCACTATCATTTTATATGTTCTCAGTCAGTCCTTAGAATTTTTCTCAACACAATGCTCTGGGAAGCCACGTCCAGTTACTTACCTGTTTGCCACCCTGAGGCCAGCAGTCTTCACAGGTGATAAATACCAATAGTCAAATGTATTTCATCCTACTTTATCTACAGTAGATGTATCTTGTATGTAAATTTTATCTTTGAATATAAAAAATCTTCCATAGAACTTAACCTATGCTATAAGCACTTAAGCTATAGGCAACTACCTATTTTTTTTTTACAGGTATTAACACTACTTATGGAATAATAAATTATGACTCTCCTACTACTACTGTCTCTGTCACTCTTTGCTACCATCCCAAATAATGAAGTATTTGCTAACTGTTAATCACTAATGACTATTTAGCAATCATTCCTACACTCATTTCAAATAAATTGTGAATTTAGGAAGGAAAAAGTTGATTTTAAATCTTATGCAAACCTTTGTTTTATCACTTCCATGACTACAGTCTATTTTCTCAAATCTCAGCTAATCTCTTCATTACTGTTTGTAAAGCAGTAATAAAATGGACATTTATTGTGCACTAACGTGGAAAGTTATCATTATTCTTCCAGAGCACATCCTACGCCTCTTATTGAGAGGCATTTTCCTTTTTCACATTCCACTGGACTCTTCCAAATGAAAGTCCCCTAACCGCATTGTAAAATTGCACCATGTAGCTCTTGATATCATGCAGATGTGTGTTGACAAAATAGCTACTTCAAACTTTGTGCGTGGCCTTAAAAAAAGTGTTTTAATGACTAGGAAAGGAGATTTGTTCAAGAAAACAAGTTGACGGTAAGCAGCTGTTCCTGTTTTATACATTCCATCTGTTGGACCACATTTTCTATCTGTCCCCTTTTCAAGTCAAATCTTCAACAGATTCATCTTAGTCATTCATCTAATAGTAAATGTCTGGTTTGGTACAGTTATGAGACTTGTAACAAACTAGTTGGTGAGTTTTACCCTGTACGCCTGGTGGGGAGCCTTTGGCAACTTGACTGTAGTGCACAGTTCTTACCTGACGGCATGAAATCAATTTCCAAGTGCTAAGGAAAATGCCATAGTATATCATTGTCTATAGCACAACAAAGAGATCTTAAAAATACAGTTTGGGTAAAAACATATCCAAAAATAGTGGCTTCAGAAGTGTGTCTATTATCAGCACATAGTATGTCTCTTTGTAGACAGCCCACACTTAAAACTCACTTTGAATCAACTTAATAAGTCTTTGATGGCTAATTATAAAAGGTTCTTTAAATTAAAAAAACCTAACATAAATGGCTATTTGTTGATTTTTATTGTGTATTTGCTGGTTTTTATTATATATTTTTATTGCGTATTTTTGCTGGGGTGTAATTGTGACTGTATACTTATTAAAATATACTTAGACTGCACAAATCACTAGTCATACTACTTACATTGGATAATCTGATAGTACCATAGAAAGTACTCTATTGCTTCAGAAAGGCTCATAATTCATGGGTTACATCACAGCATTGTCAGTCTCTCCTGAATAACCACATGTCTCAAATGAGAATTAAAATGACTTATGCTGTGATTGTGTGGCCTTGATAATTACCAGAGAGCCTAAGGGGTCTAATTTCCATGACTGAAGCATATTGATGGGGGCGGGAATGAATGTTCCTGCTCTTTGAACCAGAAATCAATGATTTGAGGTTTTCTAAGTTAATTATATGACATGTTGTTAAGATTTTATTAGATAATATTAGAACTAGTGAAATGTCAGTCCATTTAAACAAAGAGCTATTTAAAATGTAAAAGTTTTAATATATTCACAGATATAGATGAGTAGACCACAGTTGGCAATTTGAGTTCCTCTCAAGAATATTTTCATCAGGGGCTTCCCTGGTGGCTCAGTGGTAAAGAATCTGTCTGCCACTGCAGGAGACACAGGTTCAGTCCCTGATCTGGAAAGATCCCTCATGCCACAGATCAGAAAACTACTGAGCCTGTGCTCTAGAGCCCAGAAGCTGCAACTACTGAGTCCATGTGCCCTAGAACCCAAGAGAAGGCCCTGCAAGGGGAAGCCTGCACTGAAACTAGGGAGTAACCCCTGCTCGCCACAACTAGAGAAAAGCTTGTGTAGTACAGCCAGAAATAAATAAATAAAATTTCAAAAAAGAATATTGTTATCAAAAATAATAGAAGACGAATCTACTGAATGAACTTAGAACCATCTGGAATCCAATATTGGCAAAGCAGTGATCAGTAACTTGGTATTGACATGTCACATAGTACTCCCACGAGGTCACAGAGACTCTGTGACTTTGAGGTAAAATGTACATTTGAAGGGCACATGTGACTGAGAGTCTGGGGGTCTTGCAACTTGACAACATTTAGCGGTTCTGAGCACCTGTAAAAAAAGGCTTGATATCAGTGCTTTGATCAGTAGTTTTGATGACAGAAAATGAGACAGTATAACCATGATATGACTCTTGACTTTATGTCAAGATTGTCTCTCAGTTTGTTAAGATTTACTCAGTTTTATTCAGAGAACTTCTAAGCCATGATTTGTCAGGATCAAGTTTTTAAAAAATCTTGAAAATAAATTATTTTATTGATGTATAGTTGATTTACAATGCTGTGCTGATTTCTACTGTATAGCAAGGTGATTCAGTTATACATATATGTATACCTTCTTTCTCACATTCTTTTCCATTATGGTTTATTACAGGGTATTGAATAGAGTTCCCTGTGGTATACAATAGTTCCTTGTTGTTTATACATTCTATACATAATAGTTTGCAAGTCAAGATCAGTTTTAAAGTGTTTTCAAAATTTTAGTTTTCAGCAGAGCAATCAAGAATGTGTGATTTGCTGGAAAAATAAATGATAGTAGATCCTAGAGTCAACTTTCTCCCTATAGCATTGCAGTGTTTCTTGAGTAGAAGGTGAGGAATGACATCAGAGTGAGCATCTTCAGGCCCTGTGAGCTGGCACCCTCTCTGGTCTGAACCTCCTTCCTACTAGACTCATGACAATGAGTGGCTTGGGGCACATCATTCTCTGTGTGGGGCAGACAAAGAAAACCATCTTTACTCTGAAGAATGAATTGGACCCTCAATTGCATACCAGTCAAGGGAGCTCAGACCTCAAAGAACTTGTAGTCAAGGAGTACGTGCATGCTAAGCCACTCAGTTGTGTCCTACTCTTTCTGATCCCATGAACTGTAGCCCCCCAGGCTCTTCTGTCCATGGGATTGTCCAGGCAAGAATACTGAAGTGGGTAGCCATTCCCTTCTCCAGGGAATCTCCCCAACCTGGGGATTGAACCTGGGTCTCCTGCATTGCAGGCAGATTCTTTTACCTTCTGAGCCACCAGGGAAGCCTAAGGAGTAGACAGGTGTACACAAAATACTACAATAAAGTATCTAAGTCCTAAAAATTCATATGAACAAAACAGACAAAACTCAAATTGTATTCAGCGTTTGCACATGGGAAGAGAAGACCTCACACATGAGAGGAAGTGAAAGCAGGCAAGGGGAGGGGGTAGGATCCAGGACAGTGCCAACACCACTCTTGGCTTCTCTAATTTCAAGGGTAAGAAAAAATCTCCATGGAAGGGTCTGCAAGGCGCTGAGGCTGGAGCTTGCTCACAACAGAGCCAACTTTACCTGCATCCCAGAGCTGGAGATGCCTCTTGGGGAGAATGGATGTACAGGAGAGTCCAGTGTAGCAGGGGTCCCGAACGGATACACAGACAACAGAATGTGGCCTCTGGTCTCTCCCTGGACCACAGGTCAGAGACAGAGGAATTTGTTCTTGTGCATTGCCAAGGCCACCATTTCTCTACTTGGTCTTTTTAATCTATTCTTTACTTCATTCTAATCTCTTCTTTACTCCTTTCAGTCTCCACATCAGCTACACTCATCTGATTTCAGTCCTTCAGACTTGCTGTTTCCTGTCCTCAGGGATCTCGCATATATTGTTCCTTCTGTAGGAAACCCCCTTCCTTCCCTGACACTCCATCCAGTTCCCATGCACCCTCCATATCTCAACTCGAGCTTCACTCCCTCTGACCACATCTCCATCTCTCATCTGCACCTGCAAAGATCAGGTTCTCATATTTCTTTGTACTTTCCTTTTATAGCACTTGGCTTGTTTCTAACTATAGGGCTGTGGGCAAAATCTTAAACTGTTTTGCTCACCACGGTATTTTGTTAATATGTAGCTAGACTCTATTTAATAAATAAAAAGTATTATTAAATCCATCTGAAAAGGTCGTCTTTGAGAACACTCCCCTACCCTCTTGTGTTTACTTCTGTGATATCCCCGGTATCTGAACCTCAGCATGAAATTCTCAACCAGATGTTTTATTCATTTTCCATTGCACCTTCTCTTCTATAATCTCAAGCATCCAAAGAAAAATAATCTTAGCTTTTTTAAGAGTAAGACTTAAGGGAAAAACCCTTAGTGTCCACTTTTCATCTTTGCTATTCTTTTGATATATCTAACTTGACAGTTATAAAAAGTTTCTTCTGAGAAAGAAAAGTGCTCTGAACTGCTGGCCCTTTTAATGTGGGGCATAGGAAATTTCTGTTATAAACAGAGGAAGTCAGATGTTTCCTTTTCCACAACTTCTAAGAAAATTATTATTGTTAACATCTATTCCCACCTAGGAATAAAAGGAATTTAATATAAATCCAAGAAAATTCCTCATCACAGAAATAGATTTGCTTCATCTAGAGAAACAGAGGTCAAACCACATTCTCATCAACTTGATGGGAATATTTGCAGTTTGTACACAAGACAGAGAAGCATAATTTAATTATTGATAAGAAATACCATTTGCTGGTAATGTAAGAACATGATTTTATGTTTATCAAATATTTGAATCTTGTAATGATAATAGTCTCTACAGGTGAAATGGCAGCCTTGAGTTCAAACACTTGTCCAAGTCAAACTGTAGCTGCCTGAGTCTTCCCATGTAACTTGTCTAAACCAGAATTTCTGAGAGTACAGAGGATGCTACAAGTAACTGAAATTATGCAACTTTTGACATGTTTATTTTTTCAAATAAGACAGCAGTAGTATATTATCGGAGAAGGCAATGGCACCCCACTCCAGTACTCTTGCCTGGAAAATCCCAGGGACGGGGGAGCCTGGTAGGCTGCAGTCCATGGGGTCTGGAAGAGTTGGACATGACTGAGCGACTTCCCTTTCGCTTTTCACTTTCATGCATTGGAGAAGGAAATGGCAACCCACTCCAGTGTTCTTGCCTGGAGAATCCCAGGGACGGGGGAGCCTGGTGGGCTGCCGTCTATGGGGTCGCACAGAGTCGGACACGACTGAAGCGACTTAGCAGCAGCAGTATATTATGGAGAAATGCATTTTTAAAAAATATGTCTATTTTCTTTTTAAAGTAACTAATTAATTAATTTTGGCTGTGCTGGGTCTTTGTTGCTGCACATGAGCTTTCTCTAGTTGTGGCAAGCAGAAACTACTCTCTAGCTGCAGGGCATGGGCTTCTCATTGCAGTGGCTTCTCTTGCTGCAGGGCATGGGCTACAGGACGCACAGGCTTCAGTAGTTGTGTTGCGCAGCCTCAGTAGTCATAGCACATGGGCTTGGTTGTTCCACAGCATGTGGGATCTTCCTGGACCTGAGATCATAGAGCACTCCTGCTCTCCATGTTACCACGAAACCAACAGGGCTCTTGTATAGCTGAAATTTGCTGCAAAATGCAGACTCTCACTGAAGCCCAGAATCAAGAGATAAAAACAAGAACACTGAAGGAATTTGAAGCCTCTTGCACCTACAGCTCAAGTAAACATCAAGAAAATCCCAGTGCTTCTCATAACAAAACTTCTCAGATTAAAGGCCTATTTCCTTCCATTTCTACTAGTCAATACAAAATTTCCATCTTTCTCCAGAAAATTACAAGGCATGCCAAAGGCATGAAAAGACATGATCTGAAGAAACAAATGAAGCATCAGAAGCAGATTCAGATATGACACAGATGTTGGAATCATCAGGCAAGGAATTTAAAGTAAGTAAAATGAGTAAGTTTAGGTCTCTAATGAAGAGAGGACAATGTGTAAGAACAGATGGGTAATGTAAGCAGAGAGATGGGAACTCTAAGACACAGTCAAAAGGGGATACAAATTAACTTATCTACAAAACAGAAATAGAGTCAAGGATGTAGAAAACATCTGTGGTTACCAAGGGTAAGCAGTGGTAAGCAGGGGGAGGGATAAATTGGGAGACTGGGGTTGACGTATACACATGTATGCATGCTCTGTCATGTCTGGCTCTGGCGACCCCATGGGCTGTAGCCCTCCAGGCTCCTTTGTCCACGGGATTTTTCAAGCAAGAATACTGGAATGGGTTGCCATCTCCTCCTCCTAGGGATCTTCCTGACCCAGGGATCTAAACCATGTCTCCTGTGTTTCCCACATAGGCAGGTGAATTCCTTACCAATGAGCCACCTGGGAACCCCTGACATATACACGCTACTATATATAAAATAGGTAACTAATAAGGACCTGCCGTATAGTGCAGGGAACTCAACTCAATGCTCTGTAATGACCTATATGGGAAAAGAATTAGAAAAAGAGTTGATATATGTATACCTATAATTGATTCACTTTGCTATACACCTAAAAGTATACTAGCACATACTAGTATACTGTATATAGCACACCATTGCAAATCAACCATGCTCCAATAAAGATTTTTTAAAAAAGAAATTGTAGAAGTCAAAAAAAGTACAACAGAAATGAATGCTTTTGACTGATTTTTTTTTTTTTTCAGTAGAATATGACTCAGTCAAGGAAAGAATCAGGAAATATGAAGATACATCAGGGGGATCTTTAAAGCCAAAATGCAAAGACAAAGAAAGAACAACAACAACAAAATAGAATAGAACACTTAAGAACTATGGGGAAATTTAAGAATGTAAAATATATGTATAATTGAAATACCATAAGGAGAAAAAAAGGGAGCAAAGCAGAAGAAATATATACGTAATAATGGTGGAGAACTTCCTAAAATTAATGACAGACACTAAAGCACTGATACAGAAAGTTTGGAGAACATCAAGCAGAAGAAATTCCAAAAAAGCTCCACTTAGGGCAATGGCACCCCACTCCAGTACTCTTGCCTGGAAAATCCCATGGACGGAGGAGCCTGGTAGGCTGCAGTCCATGGGGTCGCTAAGAGTCAGACACGACTGAGCGGCTTCACTTCGACTTTTCACTTTCATGCATTGGAGAAGGACATGGCAACCCACTCCAGTGTTCTTGCCTGGAGAATCCCAGAGACGGGGGAGCCTGGTGGGCTGCCGTCTATGGGGTTGCACAGAATCGGACACGACTGAAGTGACTTAGCAGCAGCAGCAGCAGCAGATACATACTACTCAAGCCGCAAAAATACAAAGAAAAAGAAAAAACTCTTTAAAGACATTGGAGGAAGGGAGGGAATGCTGTCTGAAAAAGAATAAGGGTAAGAATCACATTGCACTTCTCATGAGAAACTGCAAGAAGAAACAGGAGTAAGATAACATGTTAAAAGAAAAAAAAAATCCTCTAAGCTAGAATCCAGCAAAATTAACTTTTGTAAGTGAAGGAAAAAGGACAAACAAAAACTGAAGATACCCACTGCAAACAGACCTGCCCAGTAAAAAATGTGAAAAGAAATTGTTCAGAAAGAAAGAAAATTCTAAGGTCAGAAACTTAGATCTACTTAAATAAAGGAAGTGCTAGAGAAAGAATTAAGGTATTTTTCTTTTTCTTATTTTAATTTATTTAAAATACCACTGCTTTGTAAAGGAACAATAGTAGGATATATTGAGTGTTTATAAATTATGTTTAATGTAAGTGTCATGAATGACATAATGTCATAGGGATGGGAAGGAGAACTGGAAATATTTTGTTATAGGTTACCTACACCACATATGAATCAATGTAGTATTATTTGAAGGATAACAGATTAGTTAAAAAGTAGTGAAACAAACAAACAAAAACCCTTTAGGACAGCACTCAGTTTTATAAAGACAAGTATAACTGATACACTAAGATAAGAGATAAAATGAAGTCATGTAAAAATGTTCATTAAGCCAGAGAAGACAGAAAACAGGAGAAGGAAAGAGACAATGAATGCATGCAATGAATGGAAAATAGTTACAAATTTGGTGGGTATTAATCCGACTATATCAATAAACACCTTAAGTATAAATTGTATAGATATAATAAGACACACAGATTGTATAGTGGGTTAAAAAAGACTCAATTATACATCATCTATGAGAAACCCACTTTAAATATGAAAAACTGATGCTAAAAACAAAGCAATGAGGAAAGAAATACCATGGTAACACCAATCAAAAGAAAACTGTAGCAGCTGAGTTAATCTAAGAGCAAGCTGACTTCAGCACAAGGAACACTATCAAGCATCTAGGGTGGATTTTGACAAGAATAAGAAAATGAACATCAAAAAGTAATGTATATTGCGATGACCTTGAAAGGAGGGAAAGTAGAGAAAATCAGATCAAAAGCTGGTCATTTGAAAATATAATTGATAAATCTCTCAGTCAGTCTAATAAATAAAAAATAGAGAAGACAGACATTACACATTTCAGAAATGAGAGAAGGGCTGTCATTATTGCTTTCATGGACATTAAAGAGTGATAAAAGAATGTTATGGACAGCTCTATGCCCATAAATTTGATAACTTAGATGAAATTCCTTGAAAGACATGAATTACCAAAATTCACACAAGGAAAAATAGATGAGCTGAATAGACATATAGGTATCAAAGAAATCAAATTAAAAAATGAATAACTTTCCAGAAAATAAATCACCAGACCCTGATGGTTTCACTGGTGATTTGTACCAAACATTTAAGGAATAAATGATAATATTCTATATAACTTTCTCAGAAAATAGGAGCAGAAGGAACATCTCCTAATTCATCCTATGAAGCCAATATTAACCTAATATTAAAACCAAGTAGACATTACAAAAAAGGAAAACTACAGACTAAAGTGTGTAGCATGGAAAGGAAGAGGCTGAATGATAGGATTTGGGGGAAAAAATAAGATATCTTATAAAAACTAAGGTAATATGAATACACTATGGATTACATAATAATTTATCAATATTCACTTAGCATTGTTGTTGTTCAGTCATGTCCCACTCTTTGCGACCCTGTGGACATGCCAGCCTTCCCTGTCCTTCACTATCTCCCAAAGTTTGCTCAAACTCATGTTCATTGAGTTGGTGATGCCATCCAACCATCTCATCTTCTGTCATCCTTTTATCCTCCTGCCTTCAATCTTTCCCAGCATCAGGGTCTTTTCTGGTGAATTGGCTCTTTGCATCAGGTGGCCAAAGTATTGGAGCTTCAACATCAGTCCTTCCAATGAATATTCAGGCTTGACTTCCTTTGGGGTTTTTGACTTCTTTGATCTCTTTGCTGTCCAAAGGACTCTCAAGAATCTTTTCTAGCACCACAGTTTGAAAGCGTCAATTTTTCAGCGTTCAGCCTTTTTTATGGTCCAACTCTCACATCCATACATGACTACTGGAAAAACCATAGCTTTGACTGGATGAATCTTTGTCGGCAAAGTGATGTCTCTGCTTTTCAATATGCTGTCTAGGTTTGTCATAGTTTTTCTTCCAAGGAGCATCTTTTTAAATTTCATGGCTGCAATCACTGTCCACAGTGATTTTAGAGCCTAAGAAAATAAAGCCTGTCACTGATTCCATAATTGGCTTATTAATTATATCAAATGTATGATATTAATGTAAGATGTAAAATCATAGGAGAAACTGAATGTGGGGTATATAGAAACTCTGTGTTCTAATTTGAATTTTTCTATAAATATAAGACTGTTTTTAAAAATAAAAGTATTTAAAAATAAAGTTTCACTCTATAAAAGAGTATTAAGAGAATAAACAGGTGAGTATATTTACTTCTTACGACAAACATGGTTTATAACTATAAGTGAAGAAGTAAACTTTTTAAAAAAAATTACATTCAACACAGAGAGTGAAGGAAAATGAAGAAACAGAGGAATATATTTCAAATGAAAGAACAGATAAAACCTCAGAAAAAGACACTACTGAAGTGGAGGTAAGTGATTTACCTGATAAATTGTTGAAAGGGTACAAACGTCTAGTATTTGCAAAACAAATGTCACAATGCGTTGCAGAGTTACTATAGTTAGTAATTCTGCCTTTTGTATTTGAAAGGTGCCAGGAGAGTAAGATTTAAAAGTTCTCATCACAAGAAAAATGTGGACATCTTTTACTTGTTATTATACAAATATTATGTTGTATAAATTGATACAGCCACTATGGAGAACAATAAGGAGGTTCCTTAAAGAACTAAGAATAGAGCCACCATATGACCCTGCAATTTCACTCCTGGGCATATATCCAGAGAAAAACATGATCTGAAAGCTTACATGCATCCCAGTATTCATTGCAGCACTGTTTACAGCAGCCAAGACATGGAAGTAACCTAAGTATCCATGGACAGAGGACTGGATAAAGATGTTGTACATATATACAATAGAATATTACTCAGTCACTAAAAAGAATGAAATAATACAATTTGCAGCAACACGGATGGACCTAGAGAGTGTCGTACTGAGTGAAATAAGTCAGCTAGAGAAGGAGACATATTGTATGACGTCTCTTATACGTGGAATCTAAAAAGAAATGATACAAATGATCTTACTTACAAAACAGAAAGAGACTCACAGACTTAGAAAGCGAACTTATGGTTGCCTGAGGGGAATGGATAGGTAGGGAGTTTGGGGAAGTCATGTACACACTGGTATATTCAAAATGGAAAATCAAGAAGGACCTATTGTATAGCACATGGAACTCTACTCAATGTTATGTGCCAGCTTGGATGGGAGGGGGGCTTGTGGGAAAATGGATACATGAAAATGTATGACTGAGTTTCTTCACCGTTCATCTGAAACTACCATAACATTGTTAATTGAATATACCCCAATACAAAAGAAAAAGTTTAAAGTTTGAAAAAAAAAACAAAAGCATTATGTTGTACACCTGAAATGAATACACTGCTACATGTCAATTATGTCTCAAATGAAAAATAAAGGAGTACAATATAAATGTTACAAAGATTCTCATCAAGTTCAGGAGAACAATGGGTGAACAAAGTGAGAACTTCAACAAAGAGGTAGAAAATAAAGGAAAATACCAACTTGAAGTCCCAGAGCTGGAGAATACAATATCTGAACTGGAAAACACAGTAGAGGGCTCAACAGCAAACCAGATAAAACAGAAGGAAGGGACAGTGAACTGGAAGACACGGCAATGGAACTCATTCAATCAGAATGGCAGAAAAAAAAAAAATGAGAGAGTGAAGATAGCATAAAGGACTTAAGTGGTGTAGCTCAAAGCCCTTGAAAATACTGAAAAAAAAATTCACATTATAGGAATGCTCTTTGCCTCTTTTAGGAAACAGGATTAAAATAAAATAGGTTATTGACATAAAATATGGAATAAGTATAAATTAAACTTGTTTTGTGCACACAGATATAGAAATATTTTCTAGCCTACACAAAAGGCGATCTTTACCCAGTGCTTTCTTTACTTGTGCTCAGAGAACTAGCACAAGTGCTGAAAGTGTCTGTTTATGGGGTTTGACCCTCTTTTCTCAACCTAACTTTAATCAGGGTTAAGTTATACAAAATTAAGTATTTGAATTTAGAATTTTAATTTCTACTTAATAGATGACCCCATCCTTAAGTTTATGGAAGCATATTTCTAGCACATATGGAAGAAGTGAAAAAGAAGATTCTTTTCTGAATTTTATCCTCTCTACGATGTTAATATGATCTCAGGTTATAACTGCAAGAGTGAAAGAGATGAGCTAGGCTCACTCGCACCCCATATGGAAAGGAAGCTTAGACAGAAGATATTAGAAAGCTTATAATCTGCAAACAGATTATAACTGCTGTGTGTGTGACTGCTGCATGTCAAGCTGATAACCATAAAATAGGTGTAAATAAAGGCTCACAAGGAAAATTAAGAGTTTTTTGAAAAGTCACTTCAAGCACACATTATTTACTGGAAGCTAATGAGCTTCTGAGAAAGGTAATAGCCTGCAGCATTCCAAATTAGAGCAGTCTTTCTACTGAAGCGTCCCTGGTGGCTCAGAGGTAAAGAATCCCGCCTGCCAATACATGAGACATGGGCTCGATCCCAGAGTCAGGAAGGTCCCCTGGAGGAGGAAATGGTAACCCACTCCAGTATTCCAGTATTCTTGCCTGGGAAATCCTATGGACAGAGAAGCCTGTCAGGCTACAGTCCATGGGGCCACAAAAGAGTTGGATACAACTTAGAGACCAAACAACAACAAATACTACTGATGCGACAAAAGGAAAAATTACAATCAAGTAAAATATGTAAACTAGAAACTCTGATCATATGGTAACAGGTAATCTGCTGCATGTGATTCACCAGGACTGTGTCTGCTGTTCCACTTACTCAACCACACGGCCGTGTTAGTTGCTCACGTTCTTTGTTATCGCTTCCCTGATATCTATAGAAATGACTGGTATTGATAACTTCCCTTCCTTAATATTAGGGAAAAGTCTAGTATCTTCTCAATGTCTCTCTCTCCTTTCACTGACCCACAATTATGGCTCCAAACACACAAAAGTCCATTCTCCAGAGAATATATACTGTTCCTACCGTACATCATGACTCTGATCTTGTAAAGAGGAATAGAGGCCCCTCACGATAAAACTTGAGGGAAAACATATTGAGAAAAGATGTGCAGCAACCGACAGTGCTGAAGAGCCTGTGGGTGAGGTGAGCGGAGGCTCAGTGTTCAGTAAAGTTCTTTTTACTGAGAACACATGTGTGTGTGCAGGAGGGTGGAGGGTGCAGGAGGAGCGGTCCTGATGGAGAAGGAAACAGTCAGAGACAATTTGCCAGGAGGAATTCTTGTTCCATGCTTGCTCTCCCAACATCATTATTATTAGCACACTCTCCATTCTCATAAATGATGCAGTTTAGACAATAAATCATTCTGTCAGCCTAAGATCAGTCACCAAGTCTCAGTTTTTGAGTAACTTAATGCAGCCGAGATTTTTCATCTACTAATGATGCCTGCCTTATTTTACTACTTTCCCATACTTAAGTTTATATCAAATATGTTAAATTATTTTTCATTGTAAATTATTTCCATATTTTAGCTGACAATTCCTAACATCCTTAAAATTATCCCAATCTATGCACCAGTCTCACCTTGCATGAAGAAAGGAAAATTGAGACACAGCAACTTTACCATTATGATTCTGTTTTCCCATCTAGCAACAATGTTCTAGTATACCACATTTCTAGTTACTTTAATTTACTCATTTTAACTCCCCAAAGATTACAATCATAATGTGCAGAAAGAAAGAGAGAAAGAAGGAGAGAAAGCACATAAGTAAATATAACAAGGTTCCTGCTGCTCCACTATGATGAAAATAATTAACTTGACTTGATAACTAACTTATTAAAAGTGCCTGGACATGGCTTCTAGGCTAAAATTATTGTTATGCAAAAGCCATCAGTCTCAGAAGATTCTTATATCTTTTGATCTTAATTTAGATTACAAACGCCCAACAAGAGCAGATGCAAAGTACTTGGGTATGCTTTATAGCGTTTGTTGAATTAGTAAAGATAATATAAAACCATTATTAAAGAGTATGAATATAGTTGTGAACTTTCTTATAAGCTTTTTTTCTTGCCTTCTTGATTCCCTTTGTTATAATTATCTAACAATTATGTGTGACCCTTAAGCAGTTTCTGTGTGTGTGTGTGTGTGTCTGTGTGTGTGAGTGTGTGTGTGTGTTCACTGTCAGTATTGTTTGGTAGGTTGTTGTTACAATAAGAAATTTACTTCTTTTTCTTTTAAAGTACACCATGAGTCAAAAAAGGAATCTGAATCAAGCACTAAGCTCTTTATTTTCTGAAATTTGAGAATATATACCTTAGAGAACACCAGGGAATGCAGTGATATCTTCATCTTCATTTCTCTCGACACCAAGCCACCTCTCACCCATCCATCTGCTCAGCAAACATCTGGGAGCCCTGTTCTGTGTCAGGCACTGTGCTGGGTGCCGCACGAATCTACTCGGTTACTCAACCTCTCTGAGCTGCAATTTCCTAGTCCATAAAATTGGAATTGTAATTTAACTTCCACAGAAAATTACTAGACAACCTGGAAATCCCAAATTAAGCTCATCAACTCTCTGAAATGACTCATGACCCTCTGTGGGTTCCTACACACCGTCCAGGTATTTCTATTATATTCTGTATATCTATTTTGCAATTATTTTTCAATGTCCTTTCAGCCCATAGACTGTGAACTCCAGGAGGGACTATAATTAGATAACACCTCTTAAAATTCACAGCGGTTAGGTTACTAGGCAACTAAAATATTATTGAATCAAGTGAAATAATTAACTAATTGATTGAAGCATTACCTTTAAACAGCAATTGTTGTCTCATGAGATGGTAGACTATATGTTTAAATGTGTGAACTTAATTAATAAATATGAAATGTAATTGATTGAACTCATGTAATTGATGAACTAATGTGTCTATCACTCTCAACGTCTTGAGCTTTCTCAGTCTACCAATCAGCCCAAAAGGGGACTCCCCAGAGCTACCTTTCTTCTCACTCACCTTCCCACAGTGTTCTTCTGCAACCTGCTCTTTTTCTAATACCATCTCTCTATGGCCAAACTCAGAACTGGTGGATTTATTTACAACTTAGATGAGCAAAGTCAATATCCTATCAAATAGATTGTATGTGGGAAAAGGCCAAAAGCATACTGGTGTGGTGTTTGCAATAATGTTTTCAAGCTATATTGTTAGGCCAGATGTTTTGTCATCAGTCCTGCCCTTTGCTACCGTCTCTTTAGCACCACAAGCAGGGAACTTGGAAACTACGCATCTCAGAATCCTTTCCAACAGCCTTGAGATTGGATTCTGAGTTCACTGGAGGTTTAGCCAGCAGAGAGAAGGAGCGTCTCTGGTCCCCTGGGCAGCAGCAGACACAGAGGGACTTATGTCCCCCACGTGCAGGCAGCTGGCATCACCAACACCTTCCTCTGATCCCCACACTCCTCGCCAAGGTCTTCATACAGCTCTGTCTAAAATGCATCAGGTGATTTCCGTTTTCCTGAAAAGAAACAATCTGACATAGTGTTCATAATAAAACATATATTTTATACCTGAGATATTAAAACGATGGCATTGGTCAGACAGTGACTTCTCTTCCCTCCCACCTCTCCACTCTGTGTCCATCGTCTTTCTCTGCTTTGTTTTTCTCACACCACACACCACCATCTGATGACCTACATTTTTCGTTAATATTTTTAATTGTCCTTCATAGTGGAAACACCATGACAACAAAGGTCTTTGTTTTACAGATTGTTAAGTGTCCAGTTTCTAGAACAGTGCCTGCTGTGTGATTGTTTTTCTACCAAAATATTTTAATGAATGGGTGATTCTGAGGGAACACTTTTTATTCCAGAGAGAATTTGTGTTTGCTTCTGCCAGGCTCCTGCAGTCTTCCCAACACAGGATCACTTTTAAATTCAAGGTTCCACCTGCGGAGTTTCAAGCCACTGAATATGTATGAATTTCTGAGCTGAAACCATGGACATGCAGGCTTCAGATCAGGAAAACTCAGGAGAGACTGTCTTCTCTAGGTTCTAAGCCAACACTGAGGAGAAAATGCACCCCCACCGTGCAAGACCTCTATTGTGGTATCACTTCCTATCTGCGCTTATTCTCTCTTGTCCCCATGTCCGAGCTCCGAGGCCCTCGCCCACAGCGTCAGGTGATGAACTCCCAGGAACTCCTGCTACTACTGTGCTTGCTACCAGTGAGGCCCTTTTTGCCCCTCTCTGTTCCTTGCTTCAGTTTGTTACCCTTTCTAAACATCCAGCCTGCTTAAACCCTAAAATCCCATTTTTAATTTTACCCAGAGTCATCAGCGGTTCTCTACCAGGGAGGGCTTCTCTGCATGTCTGCCCCCATGTTGGAAAGGGGAGGCCCTTTTAATTGCTTGCATTATTTCTATAATCAGACCAAAATAGATCCTCTGAAAAGGAAGAAGAATCTGGTAAGACACTACTTCTTGTAGGTAATATTGTCAACTGTTTAAACACTGTATTTTATAAATATAGGAGCAGCAGCCATAACTGTCATTTTCATAAAGTGAGATTTCAACAAGTCTGCCTCTGCATAATCCGCCTTTTCTTTATGTCAAAACAGAGTTCTCTTTACTCTGAAATTCAGATCATTTTCTTGTTTTGAACCAGGGCTCAAGATATGCCTTTGGGCCCCATCCAGCGAGATGATCCCTTAAGAGCCTCTTATTTCTCCTTGGATGCCTTTTGTAGCTTTCAGATCTATGTCTTTCGTGTTTCCCAGAAGAAGAAGCAAACATTTATGAGCGAGACTCAAAGGAAACGTCTTGTCTTTGCAAGTAAAGTGAAAACCAGAAGCAACAGTGCTATCCATTCCTTAGATACTTCTGGCATAAACTCATCAGCTCATGGATTCAATACATCCTCAGGGTGAGGCTCCTGTGTTGGAATAATGATCAAGGTATACTCCCATGAGACTGCTCAGGGAGAGGCATATTATTTTTGTCATGCCATATTTTATGGTTTTAAATTATAAAATAAAATATAGGAAGCAGAAAAAGTTTTTAAAATTTTTAAATTAAATTTATTTTTAATTAAAGGATAATTGCTTTACAGTGTTGTGTTGGTTTCTGCCAAACATCAACTTGAATCAGCCATAGGTATACATATGTCCACTCCCTCTTTAACCTCTCTCCCACCTTCCTCCCCATCCCACCCCTCTAGGTTGTCAGAGAGTCCCGGTTAGAGTTCCCTGAGTCATACCGTAAATTCCCACTGGCTATCTATTTTACAGATGGTAGTGTATATGTTTTCATGTTATTCTCTCCATTTGCCCTCCCTTCTCCTTTCTTCCCCTAACCTGTATCCATAAGTCTGTTCTCTATGTCTGTTTCTCCATTGCTGCTCTGCAAATAGGTTCATCACACCATCTTTCTAGATGCCATATGTATGTGTTAGTGTATGCTATTTTTCTCTTTCTGACTTACTTCACTCTGTATAATAGGCTCTAGGTTCATTCACCTCATTAGAACTGACTCAAATGTGGTCCTTTTATGGCTGAGTAATACTCCACTGTGTATGTATACCACAGCTTCTTTATCCACTCATCTGTTGATGGACTTCTAGGTTGCTTCCATGTCCTGCTACTGCTGCTGCTGTTGCTGCTGCTGCTGCTGCTGCTAAGTCGCTTCAGTCATGTGCAACTCTGTGCAACCCCATAGACAGCAGCCCACCAGGCTCCCCCGTCCCTGGGATTCTCCAGGCAAGAACACTGGAGTGGGTTGTAATAAATGGTAGAGTACATGTGTCTTTTTCAATTTTGTTTTCCTCAGGGTATATGCCTAGGAGTGGGATTGCTGGGTCATATGGTAGTTTTAGTCCTAGTTTTTAAAGGAATCTCCATACTTTGAAAGCAGAGAAAGTTTTATCTGTTACAATATTTGAAAGGAGACAGGGAATGTTACTGACTAGAATATTCTTTTCATTCCTTTTACCAAAAAAAGCAGCGTTGAAAATGTGTTTTTCTACATAGATGGCTCTCTTTCCTGTAGGTAAGTATGTCATATTGGTTTGGAACGTTCCCCTTAAAACTTAAGGGCTCAAATGGAGATGCAGACTTAGAGAACAGACTTACGGATGTGAGGTGAGGTGGGGAGGAGAGGGTGTGATGAATGGAGAGAGTAGCATGGAAACATATACATTACCATATGTGAAATAGACAGCCAATGGGAATTTGCTGTATGACTCAGGGATCTCAAACCAGGGCTCTGTGACAACCTAGAGGGGTGGGATGGAGAGGGAAGCAGGAGGGAGATGTAAGAGGGAGGGGACATATGTATATCTATGGCTGATTCATGTTGATGTTTGGCAGAAACCAATACAATATTCTAAAGCAATTATTCTTCAATTAAAAATAAATAAATTTTAAAAAACTGAAGGGTTCAAAGATTCTCCTGTATTCATATTTACATAAAAACCTCTTCTCATTTGGATTAAATGCATTCCTCTAAAAATGTCATTCTTTTAAGGCTGTGATTTTTTAAAACTCTATTTCAATTTAGCTTTGCAGGACCCCCTGAAATTGGGAGATGCTCAGCCTGGTAAGGAAGATGCTTCACCTGTAAGAGTTCTGGGTTTTTTTTTTTCAAAGACCACTGACCAGACATGGCAGATGCTAAGGAATCTTCAGCTTTTTGTCAAAGGCTTATTTTCTAATATGCCTTGCCATGAAAGGAAGCTGGGACAAGTCAAGTTTTGGTAACATTTGAATAACTGGGATAAGATTACCTGAGTGTGATTGCCTTAATATTTTCTTTTGTAAGCAGTTTTATTAATATACTTCTAATGCTTTGTCTACTTGTTTCAGGAATCTTCCTTTCTCTCCTTCCTCCTCCTTCCCTTCCTTCCTTTCTTTCTTCCCTTTATGTCTGAATCAGTTTCTCCTCTCTTTCATTCTATAAGTGTATAAATAAATGGAAACTCATTATTACACCAATTTAGTTAACTGTTCCATTAGGACATAAAGCTTGTTAAAGATGTCTCCACTGCTCACATGCAGCTTAAACTAGCTTCAAACAAGGAAATTAAGGGAGTATAATAAACAGTTTGAAGTGTCAATGTTGAAAATCCTATTGCATAACAGTGTTGGGAATGTGTACCCACCCAGGGACTTCTTCACTAAGACACCTTTACTACCATGAAATATTCCGTGTTTCTGATTGTGACCCTCAACAGCAGAATGATCTATAGTGCTTGTTAAAATGTAGGTTCCTGGGACCTGCAAGTACCCAGAGAATCAGATTTCATCAGCCTGAGCTGGGCTTCTTTGTCTTGCACAATTAGCAAGCTCTTTGCAAGATGGCCAGAGGGATTCACACTCTGGTTTTAGAACTAAGCCACCTGAGTCTGAGCCCTGCTTTTACCACTTGCTACTTGTGGATTTGGGGGAAATTGGTTAATTTCCCTATACTTCAATTTTCTCGTATGTAAAGCAGATATAATAACAGTACTCACCTCAAAGGATTCCTGGAGGAAAAGAATGACCTAACACATAGAGTGCTTGGAACAGTGTCTAATATATAATTACATCCTACAGTGCAATCTACTATGATTCTTTCCTGACGATTAACATTTACAACCCCAGAAAACAATTCAATCATCCTTCTTTAAATAACTTTGAAAGTTGTTGATGTTGTTTTCAGCTCTCATTTTAAAGCCAGCTTTATTGAAATAAGTGTGTGTGCGTGCTAAGTCACTTCAGTCACGTGCAATTCTTTGTGACCCTATGGACTGTAGCCACCCATGCTCCTCTGTCCATGGGATTCTCCAGGCAAGAATGCTGGAGTGGGTTGCTGTGTGCTCCTCCAGGGGAATCTTCCAGACTCAGCGACTGAACCCACATCTCTTACATCTCCTGCCTTGGCAGGTAGTTTCTTTACTACTAGCACCACCTGTACATACAATAAAACACCCATTTTTAGTGCAAAATTCGATGAATTTTGATAAATACATACACCCTCATCATCTCCACCACAATCATGATGTGGAACATTTCCATCAGCCAGAAAGTACCTTCTGCCCCTTTATTGGCAATTCCCAACCCTGGGTCTAGGCAACCAGGGTCTGCCCTCTGTCTCTATAGATTGGTTTTACCTTTCCTAGAATTTCATATAAATGGAAACATGACACATGTACTCTTTTTTGCCTGTTTTTCTTCTTTTTTCCTCAGCATTGTTTCTGTGATTCATCTGTGTTGCTGTCTAGATTAGTAGTTTCTTTTCTGCTACTGAGCTGTGTTTTATTTTATGGATGTACTGTAAGTTGCTCATCCACCCATTTGTTACTGGGCATTTGAGTTGTTTCCTATTTGGGGTTACTATAAGTAACTCAAGTAACCTTTTTGTTGGCAGCTAGTTTCATTTTTTCTATTTAAAAATGACTAAGGTCAAGGACTCAGAAAATAGTCTGTCTTCACATGATCAATTTTGGAAAACCTTGAAGACTTGTAAGAGCAGGGTGTGGTGTGAGGGACTAAGCTGGGAAAGAAAGAGCAATATGGAAAACTAAGTGTTAAAATTTTTTTTTTTTTTTTAATTTATGTGGCCACATCATGCAGCATGTGGGATCTTAGTTCTCCAACCAGGGATCAAACCCAGTCTCTTGGCCGTGAAAGGGTAGAGTCCTAACCACTTGAATTTCCCTAAGTGTATTTTTTAACTAAGTTAGAATAAAAGCTTTACCTTAGCTGTGGACTCCTTTTTTCTTTATGGACAACATATCTTCGTGTGACTGAACTATTCTTTTTAAACCTGTCAAGTTTTGCTCATATGAAATATCTTTTACTTATTTTTTACAAATATCTTTACATAACATGTGCTGTGCTTAGTTGCTTAGTCATGTCTGACTCTTTGCAATTCAACATAGTTACACTCAATAAATACCTTTGAACTAGTTTGCCAAAGTTTGTTTTGCAGTATCCATTAGCCCATTTATCTTAGGACCTTTTTCTGTCACTGTTTCTATCTTATGTTTTCCTCTCAGTTTCCTGAAGTCAGTGCAGTGGTAAGTTATTCCTGTGAGGGAAGCATTTTAAAAGCAGCATTAAATATGTTGAGATTCATAAAAGAACATTTTGGCCTCCTTTTGGAGCACAAACAATTTATGAATAGCAGTGTTATGTAATGATATCAGAGCTAAAAGAGTCAATATAATTAATACTCTGGGACATAAAATTAAAATACAGGGATCTGTTGTGTTAATACATTTAGCAGATTTTTCAAATATGAGAATTAACAAAACCTCTCAGGATTGCCAAAGCACGAGGACATCACTGTTTACCTAGAAGAGGATGGCGTGGTATCCAGATAAGCTTAGGATTTCCCAAATCACCAAGTCCTGGTTCCTTTCTGCTTAATGGTTCTTCCTTTAAGTTGTCTCTTTCCTTTCACATTTTCCAATAAGCAGCAAGAGAAACCAGCCTGTTCCTTCAACACATTGCTTAGAAATTGCCTTTGGTGAATATCCAAATTCATTGGTGCCACATAACCTGCAGCCGCCAATGCTGCTGACGTCTGCCACTGTATAAGGATTTCCTTTCCTCCATTTTCTGATAATGGGTTCATTTCCATCTGTGCCTTCCCTGGCAGTACTTTTGCCAGCAGATTATTCATGATGTACTAGGAATTCTCTCAGATTATGGAGGCTTTCTCTGCCCTGCTTCTGACTCCTCACTAGCAGAGTTAACAGTCATATGTTTACTAACAGTACTGTAAGCTTAAAAATATTCACAGCCTAAGACAGAATTATACTGTATTCAACAGAAATTTTTAGGACTTGAGCCTGGGAGGCAGCATCTCAAGAAACCCTGAGAGAACTTCCCTGAGGAGGCAAGGGGAGGACCCAGGTTATATAGAGGTTTGGCAACAAAGCGCAGATAGTCTGAACATCAAAAGATTATTCCTAATTAAAGAAAACCAGATATCCTAAGTTAAGGGGTTTAGTGCTTTTCTATGTACGGGAAGATGCAAGAGCCTGGGTTCACTGAAATCATTCAGTGAACTGTCTGGGGCACCTCAGCTGTCTGGGGCCTGCGTCCTGTACTTTCCTCTGGGCTCACCAGCTATGGTGGCTGCAATCACTGAGGACTGTGACATCCTTTGTTTACTGACATTCCAGGAAATATTCCACTTCTCAAGACATTCCAAGCAACCTAGGCTTTTAAAAAAATCATGCTCCACAAAATTCTTCCAGTCTTGCCCCACTCCAAAGCTACTTTACATTTTGGGGATTTGTTACAGCAGGATCCCAATCCTGCTGGGACCAAAATCGTATTAGTTTCCTGTTGCTACTATAATGAAAAGCTACAAATCTAGTTATTTAAAAGAATGGGCATGCATTACCTAATATTTCTGGAAGTCAGAAGTCTGAAATGGGTCTCACTGGGCTAGAATCAAAGTGCGTATGTGGCTGCTGCTTCTCTGGAGGCTCTTGGGGAGAAAGGGTTTTCCAGCCTCATCCTTGTTCAGAGGCTGGACACATCTCTTGGCTACTCACTCCTCTCCATCTACAAAGCCAGTCATTCTGGTCAAGAGTTTCTCACACTGCTTCCCTCTGACTCTTTCTGATGAGGACACTGACACATTTGCCTCTATCTTTCATTTGTAAGGACCCTTGTGATTATACTAGGCTCACACAGATCATCTGGGATGATTTCCCATCTCAAGGTCAGTTGGTTACAATCCTAATTCTATGTGCAACCTTGGGGGGAAGGGGGCGGCAGAGGATGAGATGGTTAGATAGCATCTCCTCCATAATGGACATGAATCTGAGCAAATTGGGGAGCTAGTGAAGGACAGGGGAGCCTGGCAGGCTGCAGTCTATGGGTTCACAAGAGCTGGACATGACTTAGCAACTGAACAACAAAACTCCCCCTTGCCACATGCCATAATCTATTCACAGGGTTCAGGGATCAGGAGGTGGCATTTTGGGGCCAAGACCAGAGTGACAGGTATGGGGTGCATTATTCTGCTGACCAGACCACTCTAATGTTAACAAACACTATTGTTTTGAGAAAGTAGAATGAACTATATTTCTGTCACCCTCGAAGATCCCCTGGAGTAGGAGATGGCAACCCACTTCAGTATCCTAGACTGGAGAATTCCATGGACAGAATTCTACAGACCATGGGGTCACAAAGAGTCAGAGGCAACTGAGAGACTGCTGCTGCTGCTGCTGCTGTCACTTCAGTTGTGTTTGTCTCTGTGCGACCCCATAGACGGCAGCCCACCAGGCTCCCCCATCCCTGGGATTCTCCAGGCAAGAACACTGGAGTGGGTTGCCATTTCCTTCTCCAGTGCATGAAAGTGAAAAGTGAAAGTGAAGTCGCTCAGTCATGCCCGACCCTCAGCTACCCTATGGACTGCAGCCTACCAGTCTCCTCTGTCCATGGGATTTTCCAGGCAAGAGTACTGGAGTGGGGTGCCATTGCCTTCTCCGCCTGAGAGACTAACACTTTCATTTTTTAACTTTTGGTATCCCCAAACCCATGTTGCTTCATGAATGTTTGTAACAGGGCCAGAAATTTAGGGAATCTGACCTCATGCTGTTCCACTTTCTTTAATTAAAACCTCACATTGCAAAAGTGACGTGGATGCTAACATGGTCCCAACCATCACAAGTTACCTGGTATCTAACCAGGTGCATTTCAAACACATTGAGGGTAAAGGACCTTAAGGAGGAAAAAAGAATAATAGAGAGGAAAAAATATAATGAAGTTTGACAATTTACCTTGATAAACGGTACAGCCAGTGCTTTGCTTGCTAAAAAATAAAGAGAAGTTATGCTTCTGAAATATTTTTAAAAAGTACATGTGCACTAGTACCTCATATTTCTCCCTCCTATCCCCACCTGCTTTTCTCTAAATCCCTCTTGGCTTGTGAACTTGTGGTTCTGGTTTATGAACTAGACCAAGAAGCCAAAGAGATGAATTCTTCAGTCGCAATACTGTTAATTTGAACTGAATGGTAATAATGTCCCAGATAAAAAGGAAAAACACTGGTTATAAAAATCCCCAGGTTTAAACAGATTCATAAAACCCATTTCCAGGTCAAGCACACTTAATGAGCTGACTGCAGATCAGTGCTTCCAAAACTGTAATATGCATATGAGTTAACTAGGATTTGTTCAATAAAAGTTCTGATTCAGGTTTGGGGTGAGACCTGAGAACTATATTTCTTTTTTTTTTTCTTTTAGTCAAGTTTTATTTTATCTATTTTTGAATATTTATTTAGTCATTTATTTATTTGGCTGCACTCTTAGTTGTGGCATATGGGATCTAGTTCCCTGGCCAGGTATTGAACCTAGGCCCCTTCATTGACAGAGTGGACTCAGCCTCTGGATCACCAGGGAAGTCCCTGAAGCCTATATTTCTGACAAGATCACAGGTCATGGTGTGGCTGCTGATTCACAGACCACACTCTGAGTAGCAAGGAGTTAGACGGCATCTCTGACTGTCATTGTCATTTGCAAGTGTGAAAAGAATACACAGTTGAATGCTTGTGTGCTGTTGCCAATTGTGCTAACAGGGGAAACAAGGCATCTTGAGAAGAAAATTTTGATCTTTTCTGCCTGAGAGACAAAGTTACCCGCAAGTTGTTTTAAATCGAATACTTGTCCTTGTTAATATTTTGATGAAGTTGTCATGATGACTTTCCTGTGCTCAATAAAGTGAAAACAAGTAGGTTTTAAACTACACATCATCTATAAGAAAGAACTGATCTCAAAGATGATGAAATATTCAGGTGTTAATTTATCCACTTAAGGATAATTTTACTAAATCCCTACTGCAAATCATGTTCATTTCTGGGCACTTAGGCTGGAAAGATGTCTTCCCTAACATCAAGGAATTCTTGGTAAGTTTTCAGGGCACATCAGTCATTCAGATTAGAGAATGTCTTTCATCAGCCTTCAGTGGTTCCTGTACCTTTTGCTTTTTCACAAACCCCACGGAGAATAGGGCCACAAAGAGAATAGGGACCACAAGCAGACTTCCTTTTATTACACTTCCCTTTATTGCATTTTTTTCTACAGCTTGAAGTTTCGTGACAACTCTGCATCAAGCAAGTCCATCTGAACCATTTCCCCAACAGTTTTTACTCGTTTCATGTCTGTGTCACATTTTGGTAATTTCAAAGATTTTCCTGATTATTTTATTTGATATGTGATTTTTTAAAAGATATTTTTTCTGTGAACCATTTTGAAAATCTTAATTGAATTTGTTACAATATTGCTTCTGATTTATACTTTGATTTTTTGGCCCTAAAGCATGTGGCATTTTGGCCCCAGAGCTCCCTGGCTAAGGATGGAACCCCTACCCCCTGCAATGGAAGAAGTCTTAACTGCTGGGCTGCCAGGGAAGTCCTTCAGTGATCTTTGATTTTACTACTAAGACTTGCAGAAGACTGACAGATGGTTGGCATTTTTTAGCAACAAAGCATTTTTTTAGTCAAGGCAGATACATTGTGTTTAGACATATTGCTATTGCACACTTCATAGACTACTGTGTAGTGTACACCTAGCTTTTATATGCACTGTTGTTCAGTCACTCAGTCGTGTCCAACTCTCTGTAACCCTGTGAACTGCAGCATGCCAGGCTTCCCTGTTCTTCGCTATCTCCCTGAGTTTGCTCAAACTCATGTCCACTGAGTCAGTGATACCATCCAACCATCTCATCCTTTGATGCCCCCTTCTCCTCTTGCCCTCAGTCTTGTCCAGCATCAGGATCTTTTCCGGTAAGTCGGCTCTTTGCATCAGGTGGCCAAAGTATTGGAGCTTCAGCTTCAGCCTCAGTCCTTCCTATGAACATTCAGGATTCACTTCCTTTAGGATTGGCTGGTTTGATCTCCTTGCAGCCCAAGGGACTCTCAAGAGTCTTCTCCAGCACCACAATTCAAAAGCATCAATTCTTCAGTGCTCAACCTTCTTTATGGTCCAACTCTCACATCCCTACGTGACTACTGGAAAAACCATAGCTTTGACTATAAGAAACTTTGTTGGCAAAGGGATGTCTCTGCTTTTTAATACACTGTCTAAATTTGTCATAGCTTTTCTTCCAAGAAGCAAGTGTCTTTTAATTTTCATGGTTGTGGTCACAATTTGCAGTGATTTTGGAGACCAAGAAACTAAAGTCTGCCATCGTTTCCATTGTTTCCCTATCTATTTGCCATAAAGTGATGGAACTGGATTCATGATTTTCGTTTTTTGAATGTTGAGTTTTAGGCCAGCTTTTTCACTCTCCTCTTTCAATTTCATCAAGAGGCTCTTTAGTTCCTCTTCACTTTCTGCTGTTAAAATGGTATCATCTGCATATCTGAGGTTGCTGATATTTCTCTGGGCAAACTTGATTCCAGTTTGTGCTTCATCCAACCCAGTATTTCACATGATGTACTCTGCATATAAGTTAAATAAGCAGGGTGACAATATACAGCCTTGACATACTCCTTCCCCAATTTGGAACCAGCCAGTTGTTCCATGTCTGGTTCTAACTGTTGCTTCTTAATCCCCATACAGGTTTATCAGGAGGCAGGTAAAGTGAAAGTGAAAGTCACTCAGTCGTGTCTGACTCTGTGATCCCATTCTCCCCGCCAGAATACTGGAGTGGGTAGCCTATCCCTTCTCCAGCTGATCTTCCCAACCTAGGAATCGAGCCAGAGTCTCCTGCACTGCAGGCAGATTCTTTACCAACTGAGCTATTTAGGGAAGGTGGTCTGGTAGTCCCATCTCTTTAAGAATATTCCAGTTTATTGTGATCTACATAGTCAAAGGCTTTCGCATAGTCAATGAAGCAGAAGTAGATTAAAAAAATTATTTTGCTTTTTCTATGATGCAGCAGATATTGGTAATTTGATCTCTGGTTCCTCTGCCTTTTCTAAATCCAGTTTGTATATTTATTTAGAAGTTCTTGGTTCATGTACTGCTGAAGCCTAGCTTGAAGGATTTTGAGCATAATCTTGCTAGCATGTGCAATGAGTGCAACTGTACAGTAATTTGAACATTCTTTGGCATTACTTTTCTTTGGGATTGGAATGAACACTGATATTTTCCAGTCCTGTGGCCACTGCTGAGTTTTTCAAATTTGCTGGCATATTGAGTGCAGCACTTTAACAGCATCATATTTTATATGCACTAGGAAAAAAATTCATGTGACTCGCCTTATTGTGATATTTGCTTTATTTTGGTGGCCTGGAACTGAATCTAGAATGTCTGAAGAACTGCCTGCACAGGACACTCTCTAGCTGAGAGCTAACTTTGGTGAAACTGAGCAGGTCCTGGTAGAAAGGACTGAGGTAAATGTAATCCTTCCTAAAGAGTTTGTGTCTGAGGATGGTAAAGGCACAAGTGAATGAGTTAAGCAAGTCATAATCCAAGATGCAGAGGCATTACTTTGCAAATAAAGGTCTGTCTAGTTAAAGCTATGATTTTTCCAGTATTCATGTATGGATGTGAGAGTTGGACTATAAAGAAAGCTGAGTGCTGAAGAATTGATGCTTTTGAACTGTGGTGTTGGAGAAGACTCTTGAGAGTCCCTTGGACTGCAAGGAGATCCAACCAGTCCATTCTGAAGGAGATCAGCCCTGGGATTTCTTTGGAAGGAATGATGCTAGAGCTAAAACTCCAATCTTTGGCCACCTGATGCAAAGAACTGACTCATTGGAAAAGACCCTGATGCTGGGAAAGATCAAAGGCAGGAGGAGAAGGATATGACAGAGGATGAGATGGTTGGATGGCATCACCGACTCGATGGAGTTTGAGCAAGCTTGGGAGTTGGTGATGGACAGGGAAGCCTGGCGTGCTGCAGTCCATGGGATCGCAAAGAGTCCGATACGACTGAGCAACTGAACTGAACTGAATCCAAGATGAAGGCATGTTGAGAAGAGTAATGCCAGTAGAAGAAAACAAACAACAACAACAAAAAACAGGTTTTATACAACCCTACAATGTATGACAACTAGAGGTGGACAAATGAGACCATCTGGACTCAACTTATTCTTCTACCTCATTTGCCTATACTTTCTCTCTTTTTCTTTTTTTTTTTTTAATGTACTCTGGAAATGGCACCACTTCCTTTTCATTTAAAAAATTTTTTTAATTGAAGTTGGTTTACAATGTTGTGTTAATTTCTGCTATACAGCAAAGTGATTCAGTTTTATATGTGCATAGTGGCTCAGATGGTAAAGAATCTGCCTGCAATGTGGGAGACCTGGAGAAGACCCCCCTGGAGAAGGGAATGGCAACCCACTCTGGTGTTGCCTAGAGAATTCCACGGACAGAGGAGCCTAGCCGGCTACAGTCCATAGAGTCACAAAATGTTGGACACAACTGAGGAACTAACACTTTGACTTTTTTCACATATATATGATATTATGTTTTTTCATATTCTTTTCCATGACGGTTTATCACAGGATACTGAATATAGTTCCCTGTGCTAAAGAGTTGGACCTTGTTGTTTATCCATTTGACATGTAATAGTTGGTATATGCTTGCTAATCCCCAACTCCCAGTCCATCCTTTCCCTCTCCCCCACCTTTGGCAATCACAAGTCTGTTCTCTATGTCCTTGAGTCTGTTTGTGTTTCACAGATAAGTTCATTTGTGTCATATTTTAGATTCCACATATACGTGGTATCATGTGGTATTTATCTTTCTCTGTTTGACTTACTTCACTTAGTATGATAATCTCTAGTTGCATCCATGTTGCTGCAAATGGCATTATTTCATTCTTTTTTATGGCTGAGTAATATCCTATTGTATATATGTACCACACCTTCCTTATCCACTCATCTACAACATCTAGGTTGTTTCCCTGTCTTTGCTATTGTAAACAGTGCTGCAATGAACACTGGGGTGCACGTATCTTTTTGAATTATAGTTTTGTTTGGATATATGCCCAGGAGTGGAATAGCTGGATCATATAGTAGTTCTATTTTTAGTTTTTTAGGGAAACTCCATATGGAGTTTGTTCTTCAAAATGGCTCTACCAATTTATATTCCCACCAACAGTGTAGGAGGATTCCCTTTTCTCTACACCCTCTCCAGCATTTATTATTTATAGACTTCTTAAATGATGGCCGTTCTGGCCAGTGTGTTCATTGTTCTCTTTTTGAACATCAGGGTCCTATCTTCCCACCTCCAGGCCTTCACTCACAAGTTTGCCTCTGCCTGAAAAACACAAAAGACAAAACTTTCTTTATTTTATCTTTTCTTAAATATGACCTACCCTGTAGGGCCTATCTCTAATAGTGTTCTGTTGTAAAGTATTTCTCCTGTCAGAAGATCTCTCTTCTTCCTCTGAGTTTTCAAATCATTAACTTTATATTTCCTAAAATAGCATGAGCTCCCCTTTCAACTATGTGTTACTGGGTATTTCTTTTTATGTTTCCTCCTAGGTCTTAAATTCTAAGTATTCTTGGACAAAAGACCAAAATTTTGACCCAAGAGATTATCAAGTGTTGCAAGTAGAGAAATAGAAGGTTCCAGAGACAGCAGAACTAAAAAACACAAACTTACAGGTCTGGACTTTTCCCCAAGACTAAGACAAATTTTAGTTAAATGCATTTTTTCTAATTTAAATGTCTTCTTAGTTTGACTGATGTTTGCCATGAGAACAGCGTAATTGTCAGGGTTGGGAGATGAGTCTAAAATGAACGGACTAGGTGGGTAAGTTTGGGGAGAAATATTAATATAAGAACTGGAGATAACCATAAACAATCTATCTCAGAGTTCCTGGGTTTGAAGAAAGACCGCATAATAATCATGATTAATTAATGAATTCAAAATGAAACAGCATAATGAGTTTTTCTTTTAGTCAGAAAGGTGACTAAAAACATTTATGTAAGAACCTATTTTTCTGTGTTGGAATACACACACACACACACACCCTGCACACCCACCAAACAGAACTAAATGTACCAAACCAAGCAGAATCAGGACCTTACTGGAAAGATGTAAATACTCTGCAACAGTAGAACTGCATTTGCAAAGGAGTAGATTGGCTTTAACCTGAGAACCAGGGCACGAAAACCATCCACGCAGACATCAATTTCCAGCAGAAACGCTGGAGTTTCTAACTACGGAGAACTACAGTTTTTCCGGCCCAGTGCACAGCATAAAATATATATATTTTTAAGTGGGCCAAATTTTCCTTGAGTTCCCTCCCTCTTTTTCCTTTCTCCTCGTTTGTCCCCATCCCCTACTGTCTGTCACTACACAGGAACTGCTGGGAAAGCTATTGGGCGGCTGGAGGACTCAGTTCCCCGGCCCTAGTCGGGTCGTCGTGGTGGGTGGGACTCAGTACCGAGCTGATTTTCCACGATCTGGTTTCACTGCAGTTTTTCTCCACTCTGGCTGCTAGACTCCGGGCAAAAAGCAGGGAGTCGCCTTGGGGAACCCTCCCACCCCACCCCTCAAGGCGACCGACCGACTCCTGCGAGGAGGGCGCGCCGCGAGCGGACAGAGGCCTCGAGTGACCTCACCATGGTGCGTTTCAGCCTCTACTTTCTTTTTCAGTCTTTCGTTGCAGGGAAGGGGAGGGGTTCCAAAAAGAAGTCAAAGGCAGCAGGGAGAGGCTGTAAGGGATCCTTGGGGCGGGGGGAGAGAGAGAGAGAGAAAGAGATGGAGACGCTGGGAGAGACCCAGGCTGGAGCTGGCTGAGCGTGGGCGCAGCGCGGGAACCGGGTCTGCAGCGCTTTGCGCCTGCCCCGCCTGTTGAGCAGGAGCCGAGTAAGCGCTGGCTGTGGGGAAACCGGTGCAGGGAGCCGCAGGTGCCGCCGCCGGGTCTCCTCTCCCGCCCACCGCCCCCTCACCCCCCACCCCTGCCGCCCACTCTCCTGCGTTGGCAGCGAGGATCTGCTAGGTGCGCCCGGGAGCTACCGGCGATCCCAGAACGCAGCCCCGAGGTCTGGGACGCAGCCGAGTAAGTGGTCGCCGTGTGCCCGCGCGGGTCAGGGCTGCCAGGGGAGCGGCCCTCTCCGCGGCCCCCGGCCCAGGCCTATCCCCCACCCCTTTGGGAAGACTTCCTGAGCTCCCAGCTGTCTAGCCCTGGGGCCGGCCGGGTTCCCACGCCAAGGAGGAGCGAGGGCGCAAAGAAGACGGCGCCCGGGGCAGCTCAGGGCCCGGGGGACCCGCGGCGGCCGAGGGCGGAAGGCCAGCTGTGGGTGGGCGCCGGGCCGCGCCGAACTGGCGGCTGCGCTCCAGGGGCCCTGGCGTGAGAACGCCGGGAGCCGGGAGCTGCTCTCCCACGGCCCGGGCGCCGGGGGATCGGAGCCCGCAGAGTGAGGCCGCGCTGCGCTGGTGCGCGGTTCGCGCTCCTACGGGGCGGGAGGCTGCGATCCGGTATAGCTTAGCGGGGCCGCCCTCAAACTTCCACGGGGGCTGCCGGGGCTCCACCGAGGAGTGAATGTGCGTGCGCGTGTGTGTGTCTGTGCATGTTTGTCGGGGTGTGTGTTCGCGTGTGTTTGTGAGCGCGCGTGTCTGTGTCGGGGTGCCCGCTGGTGCGTGTGTTAATTGCTGCTTGGGGTGTGTGATTCCCACTGGGATTTGGGGAGCAGTGAGCAGGGGTCTGCGTCTCCGTGCCCGGAGCCCGTCTTGGATGGGCTGAGCAGCCTCGCGGGGGCACTTGTGCGGAGGCTGCTTTGCACTGTGGTCACGTGGTTTCAGGCTATGGATTCCCTGCGTCTTCTTTTGCTCCCTCACTTCACAGGGTTGTGCCTTCCTTTTACACTTGGTGAACAGTGTGTATCTTCCGAAGTAAACCAGAAGGTTGAACGTGTCGCTTACTTGTGGCAGTGCATCTTGGTTTCCAACATATTGAACCCCTTCGGAATTTTAAGAAGAACAGGTCATAAAACATAGTTCTAAATTAGAGCTTCATTTATAACGTATCAGAGTCTGTTGTGTGATGGTGATTTTATTAAATGTTTACCTCTTCACTAGAACTGCTCTTAGGAGGAACATCTTTGATCCTCTGATGACACATGGGTAAGCGTTGGAGTCTTCAAGTGATGGATATAGATTTTTATCTTGGTTCATAGTGTAATACTAATCTGTTGCTTTTCCTAAAACGGCTGTTTTTGTTTTGTTTCTTCAGGAGTTGTCATTTCCGGTACTATATTATGAAGAGTGGTAAAAGTCAATAATGGCAACAATATAACAAAAATATGAATGTCTAAAATTTCAAAGCAAATCTTAACTTGTCAAAAAGCCATGCAAACTTTATTAGGCATTTGGGGAGGTTGCCGGTGTAGTCTGCACTCTGTTCAGTTATTACACAGCTTGGTTTGTGGATTGCTTCCCGGGGTCTAGAAATTTTACATAAAACATTTGAGTCGCTGCATTTTGAGGGAGATAACCCAGGGTTCTCAGGTAATTTAAAGTGATTTTCGACCCAATAGAAAAATAAAAACCACAGAGTTAAATAAGCTATTCTTTTCATGTTAAAACAGCAGGCTTTTTGCATAAAACCTGTGTAGGAAAATTCTAGAATAATTAAATATTGTTACAGTAATTAAGCATCTCACATAAAACAGACACACTTGTATATTTTAAAATGTATCTGTTAGGAAACTGAAGTAGCTTAAGTTTATTTAATAGAAATTTGTAATTAATAGATGGCTACCTTCTGCTGCTTCTTGTGCTGTAAGATCTTTTTTTCAGTGCATGACAGAGAAAAAAGGAATTTTATTTTTCTCTCATTGAAACCCAACACAAATATAATGGAAAGTACTTAGGCATGGTACAGTGTTTTATAATGTATGAATATAAGAAGCACCTTAAAGGTCTGCTACAAGGTACTTGGGTATAAAATAACATGTTCAAGGTACTTTTTTGTCATTCTTGAGAACGTAGAAGGAGATGCAGCTTCACAAGGCTTGGTCCTCATATCTCTTATAACTACGGTTTATTAAGTGATCTTATGTTAAGACATTATTTTGAAAAACTTTAAATCAATCAAGATTGGATTAAAAATATCGGATTAAAATTGGATTAATTAATTGGAATGAATTGGATTAATTAAAATTGGATTTAATCCAATATTGGATTAATAAGTAAAGAAGTAAGTGAATTCAAATTGTTATTTCCGTTATGAATGTCAGATTTGCCAGGAAGTTGCTTAGCTTCCTTTTATTTGCTAGGAAATAAAACTTTTATGTCATTGATTTTTATACCACTTAATTATAAATATTTACCCAAGCAACTTTTGTTAAATGTTACTATTTATTACTTTTTTGCATATTTGTGGAAACATATTTTTCTTTCTAAAATATCAGTGATTTCACTGGTTTTTCATCTCTAGCCTTCCAGATGTTTTCAGTAAGCATTTGTTAGGTGGCTGGGCAGTAGTTTTGGTTAGGTCTCTCCCTCTTGATACAAGAAGAGTTTTTTGCCATTTTTAGGTCTTTAGATGAATAAATTTAGCCACTCATAGACTAGTTGACTCATTTGACACTAGAGTAATTTTTTGGCTTTCCTGACTTACATATGCTTCTTCTGTTTTTCTCAAACGGTTTGGAAGTGTCTGACCTAGTTTGTTTCTCTGTCCCCTGAGTGTAGGCCAATAGGCTTGCACTTCCCATAGCCTTCAGGCTTATAGAGTATGAACGGAAGTATTTGCTAGGAGTGAGGGGTTTTAGGCCAGTCACCACCAGCAGCAGTAGTTTATAAAACTGGAGGGACTCTGGGCCATGTACCCCCGTGGGCACACCCCCTCACCTGGCACCCCCCCACAAAATTGTGATTATCAACTGCTTGTAGTTGCTTTCCTGGAATTCTTTCTGTTAATAATCTTTTGTTATTATTATTATTAAAATAAACCCTCCCTTGCAGAAAATCAAAGGCAACTCAAGTTAATTCACTCACCACCTCCTCCTCCTCACCACAGTAGGAATTAGTAAGAAGCCCAAAGAAGACAATGGCTTTGGGAGCGAGCACTCTGGGAAAGGGGTCTGGGCAGACCAAGGAAAGCTTCTTCATTCTGAATTTTTTCCAGGTCTGACATAATTCTATTTGCCTTTTCGCTGTGTTGCCTTACATCAAAAATACCCATTCAGACAGGTAACCAGACAGAGAAAGACATTTATCATATGATGTCACTTATGTGTGGAATCTAAAAAGCTGATACAGAGGAACTGATTTACAAACCAGAAATAGGCCCACAGACACAGAAAACAAACCTATGGTTACCAAAGCAGAGAAGGGAAAGGATAAATTAGGAGTTTAGGATTAAAATACAAAACTACTACTTGATATAAAAACTACTTTATATAAACAAATACAAAACTACTACTACTTTATATATATAAAGCAGGTAAACAATGGAGACCTACTGTATAGCACAGGGAATTATACTCAATGTTTTGTAATAAATTATAACGGGAAAAGAGTCTGAAAAAGAATATACCTACATATGTGTGTGTGTGTGTGTCTGTGTATAACTGATCACTGTGCTGTACACGTGAAACTGAGACAGCTTTGCAAATAAACTATACTCCAATTTAAAAAAAATACCTGTTTATATATCTGCATCACTACCAAACTCAAATCACTCTCAGGCTGTTCATCCTTGGATTCAAGATGCCTGGCACATGGTAGGTGCCTAATAAGCTTAATTGTGTTATCTTCGTAATTATTTTTTTCTTCTTCATAGTTATCGATTCAAGTTTTTTGATGCGTTGGTGCTGTGGGTATTTGGTTTGGGAATACTGTCTCTGGATTAGCATCTGTCTTGTGAGGAGCCTGCAGGAAAGAACACTGCTGTGCTTTTTTCCCATGGGGCTTGCAGCTGGTTCAGAGCTGCTTGTAACTGCTCATTCACCACTGCCCAACTACCTTTCGTCTTTCTAAGTTTACACCATTTACCCTCTCCCCATGACCTGTGCTTATTGACTTCCTGAACATTCCACTTTCCTTGAGAATCTACACTAACAGAGGATTTGTTTTCTACACTTTGACCAACTGTAATCGCCTATAACTTAATTCAACTTCTAAGCATTGGATCCACAGGACTGCAGTCCACCTCCCTGGGCCTTTCTGCCCAGCTGAAGATGCTGAGCATTTCATATTCTTTTTCTGACCTCAACCCCTTGTCCTTCCGATAAGCCCTTTTACTCAAAACCACTTACACCCTCCTCTCCGGTGACTACTCCTTAGCCATTTCCAATTTTCTCAGGTTTTTCTGTCTTTACTCAGTGCAATGATTTTGGCAAGAAATGTCAGCTGTGCTCCATTCCTCTGCTTTCTTGCTGCTAGACCTCTTAGCTCTTGATTCCCACCAACTTCAGCTTCAGGGGTGGTTAATAGCTCTAGGCAGTTATTTTATTCTTTCTTGGATAATTCCTATCAATTTCTCCATGAGACATGTGGCAGAGTTTTCCAGTCCAAATTATCTTTAGTTTTTTCATTCTTAGCAGGTGACCTTATTTCCAAATTCAAGGTGAATATTAAGATTGATTTAGCAAGCTCCTTACCAAGATTTATCTTGAATGTGGAAGGCATTCCTTTATTTGACCTGTTCTGAGCATAATAATTCTTTTCTTATATTGAGCTATACTATTTGCCTTTATAATATTCATATCCAAATTTTTACCTTTTAGAGTACTTATACAGAAAGCTTTTATATATAATATTTGAGACATGTATGGCTTCCCTGGTAACTCAGTTGGTAGAGAATCCACCTGCAATGCAGAAGACCCTGGTTCTATTCATGGGCCAGGAAGATCTGCTGGAGAAGGGATAGGCTACCCACTCCAGTATTCTTGGGCTTCCCTGATGGCTCAGATGGCAAAAGAATCCACCTGAAATGTGGGAGACCTGGGTTTGATCCCTGGGTTGGGAAGATCTCCTGGAGAAGGGAACAGTATTCTGGCCTGGAGCATTCCATGGATTGTATAGTCCATGGGGTCACAAAGAGTCGGACATGAGATCTCTATGGTAATGTTCATTTTCTTCAACTCACCCTTAATTGGCATAGTTTGAATATCTTATTATCATCAGGGAATTTCTCCTTTGGGTGCATTCTTGTTTTTCTGAAAATGTGGTCCTGAGAGCTGAAGCAAGACGAGAGGACTAACATAATTAATCTCTTCTAAATACCATATGGTAAATCATCCTAAAATCAAATCTGGTGTCTCTTCCACTGTATTTTTTGCATCCATACTACACTGTTTAATTAGGCATCTTTTTGCATTCTCCTCTGCACGTATACTTCTTTTCCTCAGTTTGCACATTTGGCCACTAAATGTGGGACTTTAAAAAATAGTTACTGCAACTAAATACAATCTTTACCTTTAGTTAGCCTATTGTTCCAGAGGGTCAGGATATTTTCGGATTTTAATTCAATGAGACAGGCTAGCTATTCTTCTTCATTTAGAGGCATGAGCAGATTTAATCAGGATACAATTAATACCTTCTTCCAATACCTGTACAGAATGGAGAACGGGCAGAACATTTAGCCCCAGATGCCTCCCCTCACGAGTCCCTAAATTAATCAGCCATCTTTAGAAGGCCGTTCATGTTGTGTTATGGTCAAGTAACTCATTCATCAGAGTTTACATTCCTTTGTGTGGCCCGAGTGGGTATATTCTGTGACAGACTTGATCAGATTCCTTGCTGGTGTGCATTTCCACTTTCTGCAGACTAGCTGTCAAGTAAACCTGTAAAAACAGAAGGAAATAACCCCTAGGCTCCTCTGTAATGATGGGTTCCTTGTGTCTCCCTAGCTGGTAGGTAACAATGCTTCACATTTTGGGTGTGTACAGACCATAATGTTGAGAATCTAGCCTGGAATCAGTGTCAAGTGCTCTTGGCTATAAAGTTGGTGGAATCTAACTTCTGTATTTTGAGAATTGAGACCATAGCAAGATTCCTTGCTCTCTATTAACCCTTCCTTCATCATAATGTTTTAAAAGATGATTTTAACTGTTCCCTTATCACATCCACACACGCTTTCAGTACTTTGTGGTGAGATTTTTCCAAATTAATGGATTTAAACTCTTTTGGAATATTTAACTTCATACTCTTGCTTGGACCTTAAATTTGTTACTTTGATTTTTGCCTTGCTTTTGCCAGGATGATGATATTTTCTTGAAGAGCTGAGATGAAACCATACCAGCATCCGGTAATTCTGCCTGTCAGTCAGGTAGCATCGTTTGAATATCTTTGCCGCCAGCAATCAGTGTGCTCTTCCTACAGCTAAAGAACACGGTTAGCACTTCTGTATCTGGCAATAAGAATGAGAATTGAAAGAACATTTTTTGAATTTGTGATTTTTCAAAACACATGATTTTTCGAAAGCTTCAGCTTACTTTATGTTTTAGGACACACTTTTCAGAGGTTAGTCCCTCTTTTGTACCTCATGATGAAGTGTATTATGGATTATGTATGTCTCTGAGGAAGATGCAAAGATTATGACAGTCCTGCCTGCCTGAAGTTAAAGTCCGTGTGTGAAAGATACCAGCACCAGAACAGTCTCAGAATTACACAGCAGCACTCAACTGAGAGACTGATATTTGTGCTGCAGTTGTATAAGTTCTCAAGAACCTCAGAAGCTGTAATCCCACAGGAGGGAGGTGCTGAAGAAGGCTTTCTGGGGAAGGTCTGGTGCTTAGGGGAGGTTTTACAGCAGGACGAGGTTGCTGGATGTTGCAGGACCTGTGGGGTATAAATATATGGGAGGGTGGAGAGTGTCAGAGGCAGACGAAAGGAAGGGGCCGTGCAGGAGGCAGCTGGGTGTGTAGGTGTGAGAGGTGTGCAAGTGTGTGTGAGTGTGTGAGGGTATGTGTGGGCGAGAGTGTGTGAAGGTATGTGTGTATGTGAGGATATATGAGGGTGAAAGTCTGTGAGGGTGTGAGAGAATGTTAGGGTGAGAGTGTGTGAGTGAGAGAGGGTGTGTGAGGCTGTGAATGTGAATGTGTGAAACCATTTATGGACGGAGAACTGCACGGGCAGTTCTTCACACCCCGCAGCTCTGTAGTGCCCCTTTGCAGGAAACGGGATGACATCCCATCCCTTTCTAGATTCCCTGCCCCTCTCTGGGTTTCAGGGGAGCTGGTACCTCCTCAGCCTTCACATCTCAATCTGGGCTCTGCTTCCCAGAACCTTAGTTACTCTTCCACATCTGCAAGAGCTTGTTATGTTTCTTTGCACCTCCCTGTTCATCCCTCATCCTATTATTATTGTCTGCTATAATTTATTTATTGGACTATAGTTGATTTACATGTTGTGTTAGTTTCAGGTATATAGCAATTTGAATTGGTTACACATATACATACATATATATCTATTCTTTTCAGATTCTTCACCCTTATACATTATTACAAAATATTGAGTATAGTTCCCTGTACTATACAGTAGGTCCTTGTTTATCTGTTTTATATATAATAGTGTGTATATGTTCATCCCAAACTCCTGATTTCTCTCTCCCTCCCTTTGCCCTTTGGTAGCCATAAGTTTGTTTTCTATGTGTGTGGGTCTGTTTTTGTTTTGTAAACAAGTTCATTTGTACCAGTTTTAGATTTCATGTATAAACAATATCATATGGTATTTGTGTTTCTCTGTCTTATCCTCTGCTGTAATCGCTTCCTGAATTGTCTGCAATGAGAGGAGGTACCATCTCAGGTTAGTTCCCATTCTGTTCACAGACATGTAATAGAAGTGCTCCAGAAATCATGAGCATTCGATTGAAATTGTATGATGTGAAATGGGCAGCTGGGAGCAGTGAGTGTTGGAGAATATTGGTAAAAAGATTTACAGTAAAATGGGGTTAGGTTACAAGATTGGGATGGCCACTGAACCTTTCTTCATTAGGTTATGTGAAATCATTTTGTTTTTTTGAGTTTTGGGGAAGGGCTGTGTGGCTTAGGCACCACTTTTAATTAGACTTTCATACATCAGTTTGAACACTTCAGAGTTTGGGGTGCACCTCTAGACGTAACAAGGAAATTGTGTGGCTCCTCACCTTGCATCAGGTGTTTCCATCCATGAGGTTGACAAAGCTTAGAACTTTAATACTCTGTCTTTTAAAAAGATTTGTTTACTTACTTGGCTGCATCGGATCTTTTGTTGCAGCGCACAGACTCTCTAACTGTGGCGCATGGGCTTAGTTGCTTCACAGCATAGGGGCTCCTCATTTCCCAACAAGGGATCAAACCTGTGTCCCCTGCAAGGCGGGGACTGCAAGGCGGATTCTTAACCCCTGGACCACCAGCAGAGTTCCAATGCTGTGTATTTTTATTAGATATGTTGCATTACTAGTCTAATTTTATATGTATGCACTGGAATTGTCAGCTCCTTATTTTCAATTTTCAACCATTTTGCAACTTCAGATATGCTCAATTATAACTAGTTAAATGATATGTGGCTCATATGATTAAGTTAAGTAAATATGGGACACAATTTCACTGTTTCATTAGTATAATATGAACGTTTAAGTTGTGTATTTGTGAATATAAAGCTTAACATAGGTTAATTCTTCACCATGGATGAAGAATTTAGAGGATTACAAATATAATGTGGAAGACACTTGGATAAACATACTAACATTATTGAGACTTGATGTGTCAAGATTTGAAGCAACAGATTTTTATGCTGGATTAGCACTGTATGTTTCCAAGTGTGATCAGCAAAAGGCAGTCCTCCCCATGAAAATTCTGGGTTAAAAATTCATTTTTTTCAATGTCTTAAAATATTTGCAGTCACTAATGATAATTAACATTCTTCTTTGTTCATCTCCACAGCAAATAACAGTTTCATATTCCACAGCCTCTATTTCTGGGTCTTTTTTGTGGGGACTGTTTATAATAATGTTCTTAAGCTCTTACTGTGTCATCTTATGCTAAAGAATTTTCCCAGTGGAGCAAGATGTGATAGTTTTGGATAGAGTCTGAGGGTAGCAGGTCATCCTAGCTGAAGTCACTATCTCTCACCACCTCTGTCCTAGTTTATCTTACGTAGGCTGGATTATCCCTACACCTCACTTGACGGCTTGTCCAGGAACAAGAAGACCGGGTGTCACAGGTGTCATAAGGTTACTCTACAAAAGTTTCTCTTCCATTGGTCTTGCCCCACAGTCAACTCTTTTGGATTGATCCATTCCTTTGGAGTGGACACGGGGTAACTGTTCTATATCTTTCTTCCCTATTAGTTTTCTTCTTTGCTGACGAAGGAATGTCTTAACTGGAGGTGGCTAGAACATTTTTGCTCACCTGCCTTGATTATCTATTTAAATCAAACCAAGTAAAATCTGTTTAGTTCTTCTTGTCTTAATATTGGCTCTGTTTCAGTGCATGGTGGATGTTGGGAGCTGGGGTGTGTCAATCTGTTTTACACACAGTAAAATGGCATTTGGCTTTTTTTTTTTTTTTTGCAGTAACTGTCCTTGATAAAAAAGCATTGGTCATTGCGTGAGTACCAAGAATTTTTGCTGCATGCTCGGTGTCACACAGCCTTTTAAGTGGTGTAGAAACCCCGTGGTGCTCACAGCATCAAGTGGATAATCTGACAGCATACTTTATGTCTAACTCTGGTCCCATGTTTCAGTCATGCTCCTACTTGAATACTGTGTTACAGCTATATTGTCTTGGCTGCAGTTTGTCACCAGACTCTCTTGTTTTGCCTTTTTCCTCTGCACAAATTTTTCTGCTCCTTGGAATCCTTTTTCTTGTTTCGTATGCTTTGTTGTTCTTACTTACTCAACAAGGCTCATCTTAAGTCATTTATTTGAGGAAGCACTTACCAAAGTACTGTGTCAGGGTTAAAACAGGCTTTTCTGTGTCCCCATGACACAGAACACCTCATAATAGAGCACACTTTACTAAATTTGTGTGTTTTTATTCTGTCCATACACTGACTCCTACACGAGACTCTCCTTTATCGTCTAGTGTTGGCTTGTTTTCGTTTGATTTTGTTTTTAATTCCTGAAACCTCGTCCTTTAAAATGCAGTAATAGGTGCTTAATAAATAACTTGCAGGATGTATGAATAAATGAATGGTTGGATGGATGGGTAAATCCAGGAGTTCAGAGAGACAGAAAGATTAAAGATTTTACGTAGGTAGAATAATTATAAAGAAAGGTCTTAAAGAAAGCATGGGCTCCCCAGGGGGCTCTGAAGTAAAGAATCTGCCTGCCAAAGCAGGAGATGCAAGAGACGCAGGTTTGTTCCCTGGGTCTGGAAGATCCCCTAAAGTAGGAAAAGGCAACCCACTCCAGTATTCTTGCCTGGAAAATCCTATGGACAGAGGAGCCTGGTGGGCTACAGTCCATAGGGCCGCAAAGAGTTGGACACAACTGAATGACTGAACACAAAGAAAGCACTTGTGATGAATTCCAGGACAGAATATGAACTTTAAGAGGAAAGTTATAGTCTTGTCCAGGATTGGAGAGAAGCATGCATCCTTGGTTGATGGAGAGTGAGTGTTAAGATGAGAGTAAAGCGGTGGTATAGCCACACAGTTAGTGAGACTTATAGTTTTTCATCTGTGAGCAGTAACTATGCATTTGGTAAAATAACTCACAATCAGTATATAATTGTTTGAAATAAAAAGGAATATATTTTCAATATTTAACACATTCAAGTTGTTCCAGTTGAAGTGTATGAAAAAATCCAGCTTTACCCTGAAGCACAATTGAAAAGAGAGGAGTGGTTTCATGTGTCTTAATACAGCTATAGATATTCTTTTGGTATAAAAATTTTGAAATTTGAGAAGTGATCATTTCATAAAGGTTGCTTGCCATATAGGATCTGAAGCCATTAAAATTCATCTTTATGTGAATGAAACCTTTGTTCCTGCATGAGTTTGGAACATCATGGTCACTGGAGAATTCTGGTCTCCTTGTTTTGCAGATCTTCCAGATGTTGACAAACTACACTTTATTATAGAATAGGAGAATAATCACATTAATTAACATCACCATGATCTCATCAAGAAAACTTGAAGTATTGGGAAGCTGTCCAACTGCCATGGTAGATGTACACGGGACAGCTGTGGGTTGAGGAAGTTTTCCAGTTCCCTCTTTTCAAGCCAAAAATCTGTCCTTAAATAGAAGAAAACTATAAATAAATTATTCTTTAAATTAGAGTAAATATTATTAAATTTTAAAATAATAACTGTTAAGCTGAAAATTTCAAATTAAGAAAAGTTACTATAATTTAATGTCACTGCAAAACAAAACCCACAAAGAGTGGTTACTTCTTGTGTTTACAGGTAGGTGTAAGAACAACTTGGGAATTTCAGAATAATGATTTATTGGACAATAATGAAGTTAACAGAGATCAGAGCAAGTACAACCAACAATAGGGAGAAGGAGCACAGTAGAAGTTCTGAGAACAAACCGAGCTTACCTCCCCCAAATACATACATTTATAACATTCATACCCTAAAGCTCCTACCCTAGAAAAGTCTACACAGGCAGCATTTCATTAGTTGTAGAATGATGACATTGCAGCTGTCATGTGACTTCCAGGAAGCTGCACAGTGCCCTTGGGAGAGAATGAGAATGGGAAGGACACAGGGTGTCTGAGCGCTGGCATGAAGGCAGCTCTGACCTTGCACGTCCTGTGAGTGACTCTTGAGACATCCCCCAGGGTGTGCAGAACTTTGCACACACTGACAACTACTGCTTTGGTAACCAAGCCTTGAACAAAGAAACATCAAGGGGCTAGAAAGATATAAACCTAATTTCAGGCAATAATAGTCAACGTTCATTAAGTACATACTATATTCCAAGCACTGGGAAAACCAAATTACCCTTCTTGAACCCCCTGGGAATTGTTCTACCCTCATCATTTAATTTAAGATGCGGAAGCAAAGTCAAGAGCAGAAAAGTAATTTGCCTAAATATCATACATCAAATTAGTGGTGGAACCAGTCTTTTTAGCCAAGCATCTTCTAAAAACTATGTTTACCACCTTAACCACTTACATATAGGTGTTTCTGATGGTTTGCATATAATCAATAGTGTTTTTAAAATAGTCAGATTAGACTCTGTAGCATAATGAGCTTTAGAGTTAGGTTTTGATGGTCTATGAACTTCCAAATAAAACACATAAGACAAGAAAAATTAATACATTTAGTACAAATGATAGAAATATAGTTTAACTAAAATAAAAGTATCATTAAATTTTCCACCAGTCTAAAGTTATGACTGTGATATTTAGGAAATTGTTTTCATATTAATTCTTAAAGAATATTTTGTTGGATTTACAACTTAAGGTAAAGAGAGTTTTTTTCTTCTTTCAGCCCATACATCTTTGTTGCACTATCTGCTAGTCTTTATTGCTTTGGTGAAAAGTAAGTACAGATCATATCATTTCCTCTCTGTTTCTTTTTCTTTAACCTCTGGATATGTTTTTAAAAGTTTTCTTTTTATCTTTGAATTTCAGAGGTCTGATAACATTATGCCTAGCTGTAGTTTTCTTTGTGTTTATCATGTATGAGTTTTAATGAACTTCTTGGATCTGTGTTTGATACTATCATCAAATAGAGAATGTTTCCAGCCATTATTTGTTCAAATATTTTTCTACTTCCATTTCCTCTCTTTTATTTTCTGGACTCTAAACGCATATATGTTAGGCCTTTAGGTGTTGTCCTACGGATTTCAGATCTATTTGATCACTCTTTGTTCTCTTTGTGGCTTTGTTGGAGTTATTTCTATTAATTTGACTTCATGTTCACTGATCCTTTCCTCTGATGTTAAATGGAATTCTTTATTTCTGTTGCTGTGATTTTTAGCATTTCCAATTGTTTCTTTTTCTTTGCATTCTGTTTCTTAATGGAAACCCCCTCTTATGGCTGCTATTCAACTATACCACTGGATTCTAATGTATATTTCTCATGGTTGTTTTATTTATTTATTTAAAAATTTTATTTTATTTTTTAATTTTACAATATTGTATTGGTTTTGCCATATATCAAAATGAATCCACCACAGGTATACATGTGTTCCCCATCCTGAACCCTCCTCCCTCCTCCCTCCCCATACCATCCCTCTGGGTCGTTTTAAAGTTCTGTTTGATGACAGCATCTGGGCCAATTCTTGGTCTCTTTCTGTTGACTGTTTTCTCTTGATTGTGGGTCACTTTTTTCTTCCTCTCCTGATGTCATGTATCGGTTGTGTGTGTCATATAGCACACATGCATCTTAGCTGAGGGGTTCTTGGTGTTCTGGTCTCTCCTGCAGCTGCTAAAAGTCTGATAAAAAGACTCTGACCTGTGGGAGATTTTGCATCTTCCACCACTTCTTCTGGGATGAAAATAGCACAGGTCTCATCTCTCCTGGGGCTTCTTGTCTATTTACTTTGGAATTTAGTTCATTTAGATTTCTTGTAGTCCTCCACTGAGTTTTTTTCCCTTAAACTTGGCTAAGGTACAACATATATTAATACAAACAACCTCAAATACAAAAAACAGACAATAATTAGATAAGATTTGATAGCTGTACACACGCATGAAACCACCACCACAATCCAGATAAAAATCACTTCTATCATTTCTCCTGTGTCCTTTTCCAATCAGCACCCTGTCCTCTATTTGCAGAAAATAGTTGTCTGTAGGTATAGGTTTGCTTGCAGTACTTAGATTTTATACAAAGTAATATTTCAATGTGGAGTCATGTGTGCAGTCCCATTCACTCACATAATGGTTTTGAGATTTATCTTTGTTACATGTGTCTGCTGGATAGTAGTCATTTTCACTATATGGCTATTCAGCATCTTTTTCATTCATTCCCGTGATTCAAGACATCTCAATTGTTTCCAGTTTTTGACTATTATGAGTAAAGCTGCTTCATGAATATCTGTGTTCAAGCCTGTGTTTGTATATATATTTACCTTCCTCATGAGTAATTACCTAGAAATGGAATAGCTGGGTGGTATGACAGGTTGTGTCAGCATTTCCAGAAACAACCAAACTGCTTTCCAAAGTGATTGTTCATTTTTTCATTCCCACCAGCAGTTTATGAAAAATTCCAGTTATTTCTTATCATCATAAAGTCTTGACATTGTTGCTTTTAAATTTTAGACATTCTAATGGGTTTTTGTCTCATGACTAATATTATTGACATAAAGAGATGTTTATTGATTAGTATTAGGTTTAGGTGAGATCATAGGGTGGGAGTGTTACCAAGTACAAGCTCATACAGCTTGCCGCATGACAGGTCAATAAATCCAGCGATGAGTTGTTGGGACAAGGAATATTGGCTTTATTCAGAAAGCAACCAGATCAAGAAGATGGTGGATTTGTGTTCCAAAGAACCATCTTCCCTGGGTTTGGATTCTAGTTTCTTTTGTAAAGCAAAGAAGGGGAGGTGAGGCAGTAAAGTATAAAAGGTGATTTTTTGTTGTTGTTGTTCAGTTGCTCAGTCATGTCCTACTCTTTGTGACCTCATGGATTGCAGCATGCCAGGTTTCCGTATCCTTCACCATCTCCTGGAGTTTGCTCCAACGTGTCCATTGAGTCCGTGATGCCATCCAACCATCTCATCCTCTGTCGTCCCCTTCTTTTCCTGCCTTCAATCTTTCCAAGCATCCAAGGTCTATTCTAATAGAACAGAATAGAATAGAATAAGTCTGTGGCCAAAGTATTGGAGCTTCAGCTTCAGCATCAGTGCTTCCAATGAATATTCAGGGTTGGTTTCCTTTAGGAGTGTTTGGTTTGATCTCCTTGCTATCCAAAGGACTCTCAAGAGTCTTCTCCAACACCACAGTTTGAAAGCATCAATTCTTTGGTGCTCAGCCTTCTTTGTGGTCTAACTCTCACATCCATACATGATTACTAGAAAAACCATAGATCTGAATATATGGACCTTTGTTGGCAAAGTAATGTCTCTGCTTTTTAATACACTGTCTGAATTTGTCATAGCTTTTCTTCCAAGAAACAAGTGTCTTTTAATTTCATGGCTGCAGTCACCATCCACAGTGATTTTGGAGCCCAAGAAAATAAAGTCTGTCACTGTTTCCATTGTTTCTCCATCTATTTGCCATGAAGTGATGCGACCAGATGCCATGATCTTAGTTTTTTGAATGTTGAGTTTTAAGCTAGCTTTTTTACTCTCCTCTTTCACCTTCATCAAGAGGCTCTTAATAAATTATTGCAAATATTTTGTGGTTCAAGCCAGACCCTGGAGAAGATGGGTTAACTTTTCTTTCTTGCAGCCATTCACAGGTGGGCCTCCTCAGAATGTTTCTTGTGAGCTGAACAAAGGTATTCAGGCATGGGAAGCATTGTTCCCAGAGACAGTCCATTTTGTACACTTCCAGCTATTGGAATAGATATTCCAGCTATTGTACACTTCCATCCCTTTAGTAATTCATTTGTAGCAAAAGCAATAGAACACAAAGGGTAGAGAAAAAGAAACAGTTCCAATATGGAGTCAGATGTGTTCTTCCCTGTTACAGTAACTTGTGATGGGGTTGGTGCCCTTTTAACAAGAGACACCCGAGAATTATCATTCTCTCTGTCTCTCTTTCTCTCCCCTTCTTGTGAAGGCACTGTGAGAAGGTAGGCATCTGCAAACCAAAAAGACAGCTTTCACCAAAACTCATCCATGCTCACGCCATGACATTGGTCTCCCACCTGTAGAACCTAAGAAAATGCATTAATATTGCTCAGGCCACCCGGTTACCCAATATGGTGCTGTGTTATGGCAGCCTGTCTGAACACAATACCGTGACTGTCTTCAGATTCCCAACAAACACCTCTTTTTGAATAGTGCCCTCTTCTTTTTCCTTCTCAGCACACTTTTCTTATTTCTGCTTCTCCATCTGAACCATAACATCCTTAAGTATGAATATTCCCCAGAATCTTCCATTTGGCTCTTTTCTATTTCTTTTGTTGCCCTTTAACATTGAACAGTTTGAGTAAAAGTCCCGATTTGAATGACTTCCTGTATGTGGAGAACCACAGATTCATATCTCTAATCTGTTTTATGCTATTTAATTAAAGACTTGAATTTTTAGATGTATCTCTATCCATATGTCCCTCTTAACAGTTCACGATCCATGTGTACAAAACACAGTGGACCATCCTTCTCTCAACCTGGCTTCTGCTGCCAGTTTCTATTCATGGCACATCATCCTCCCAGGCAGAACTTGAGTCATCCTGCTCCTCGGACCTAGTCAGTTGCCACTGATGCCAACTTTAATTTTGGACTATCTCTGGCACCATCCTTTCCTGCACTCCCCACAACTTCCTGTATCCCCTCCGTTCACCCACACTGTCCTTCTTTCACAGCATGCCCTTCTGCTCATGACTTCACGTCCAATCTCTCGTCATTTTCAAATGACCTTAGTGAACTTCATGCATTTCTATGTGCGATGAGATTTTTTTCTCTTCCCCAAAAGGTAAACATTAAATAATAAAATGGAAAAGGAAGATAATTGATAAATATAATAAAAATGAATAGGACAGCTCATACAAAACAATAAAATAGAACAGGAAAATATATAGAAAAATATTTTCAAAATAATTTCTTCTCTAGTTGTTACATATTTGTGTTTGTGTTGCATGTACAGAAGGACCTAGGGAAAATAAAGGGAAAAGATGGAGTGACCCATATAATAAGGACTTAATACCTCTATATCCTTTCCGTGTTTATACCAGATGACTCCAAGCTGATAGTCTTGTCTTTTAATTTCAGCATAAAATAACTTACTAGAAGCCTACAGCTGGATAAATTGTGACCTGCACTGGCTTGTTAGATTAAGGCTGGAAACATACTTAATTTTCAATTAAGGGGCAGAGACAGGGTAATGAATAAGTCAGGCTATTTAGAAAATATGTTTGGAGAATTAAAGAAAGACTAAAGATAGCTTCTTGAGAAAGTGCAAAAGGTGATGAGAAAATCATGAAAAAGAGCCTGGGGAAATGTTTTAGAAGCTGTAGATGCCAAAACAGTTTTATAGTGTGCGTTCATATTGGTGTGGTATGAAGATGAAGTGTAGCATGTACAGTAACTTTCAGGTGTGAAACTTGAGCTCAGAGTACCAAGTGTGAAGTTCTTGAAGCCATTGCAGCTTCGGTGGGGGGCCCACAGAAAGTGGGGGCTTCCCAGCCTCTCAGTTGAGGAGGCGATCAGAGTGCATGGGAGTGAACTCTGGACTCCAGGTCAAATGGCCTCCCTTTCAGAGTAACCTCTGACCCTCAGCAGCTTTGGATTTGGGCCAAGTCACAAGAATCTGGATTTCTGTTCTGCCATCTGTGAGTGGGAAGGATTGCAGTAAATAATCTCTAATGTCTCTTCAGGCTCTGAGCTCGTGTTATGTAAATGCTGTGTCTTTGTGTAAACAATACTGAAATGAAGGAGAAGCATTGTTTGGGTTCACTGTGAACAGGAAGGTTTCTTGGAACTTTCCCTGTTTCCAGGCAGTTAGAGATGAGAAGGCCTTAAAACAATGTTGTTGTGGTTTTAGATTTAATGGGAAAGGACTCACTCTCTCAACATGTCCTTTGCGGTATCCAGATATATACCTGCAAACCCATGCTCAGAAGCCAAGTGTCATTTCTGGTAATGATTTCTTTTGAACCAATGTGGCTGAGACGGTAAAGAATCTGCCTGCAATGCAGGAGACCCGGGTTCGATCCCTGGGTCAGGAAGATCTCCTGGAGGAGGGCATGGCAAGCCACTCCAGTATTCTTGCCTGGAGAATCCCATGGACGGATGAGCCTGGTGGACTATAGTCCATGGGGTCTCAAAGAGTCAGACACAGCTGAGCTGTCTAACACCTTCAATCATAATGTAAAAATTCAGAAAGAATTGAATTTCAGTTGGAATTTGCTGCATTTCTTTGGCTGACCTGGTTCCAGCATAAGCTTCAAGCATTGTGTGTCAGTGTCAATGACAAAAGACTATTTTCTGTCTCAAGAATAAGAAAGAGCTGAACAGAACACTTGAGAAGTCCCTTTCCTGCCCAGTGGCCTCTAAACGGTCAGTGGCCTGTGCCCCGTGGACCTACCAGAGAGACTCTCCTCCGGTGTTGCCAGGACGGAGCCCTGGTTGAATGGTAGGGGAGGGGAGGGAGTCTTACTCAAAATCTCTCTTCTGTGTCAGCGTTACTCCAATGCACCTCTATTTTTTCACCTTTGTTAGTCTTTTCCTTGGGATTTTAAAGGAAAATTTCTCAGAAAAATATACTTTCCCATAATTTATTCCTCTGCTTTACTATAAAGACCCCTTGAGTGTGTTAGAGACACTCACAGACTTTCTAGTTGTCTTCTGACCATACTTGCTTCCCCAAACCATAGAGATAAAAGTAAAATTTTGCACAGGGGGGTCTCATGAGAGTTCACGGGGTCCTGAGAGGGCATCTCACACCTGCATTTCTGGGATGTCCTGGCTTCATTCCTTCAGTCCACAGGCCTAAGGGCAGGTATATACTGGTGGAGACTGTATGTACTGGTGGAGGAATTTGAGGAATAATCCCTGTGATATAGAAAAGGTCCCCCATTTATCAAAGGCACCCTAGCACGTTGGGTTTATAATCAGATGGGCCTGGGTTCACTTCCTGTTTCTGCCACTCACTAGCAATGATCAAGGACAAATAATCTATGTTTTAGATTCTTTTTATGTAAAAGATATAAATACACACCCCTCATAGGCTGGTAGTGATGATTCAAGGACATAATGTATATGATGTTTTATAAGATCAGCAAACTGATTCTATAAAGGATCAGACAGTAAATAGTATAGGCTTTGGTGGCCTTGGGGGTCTCTCGCAATTACTTGGTTCTGCCGCTGTTCCAAAGCTGCAGCTTTAGGCCACGTATAAATGAATGAACTTGTAAACATGAAAACCCCTGTTTTCCCTATATTATCGGTCCTTCACTTCCAACACCAAATGTGTGTGTTTCCTCTCCCCAGAAATCGCGACACCAGCTGGGTGTCATACAGTTTAATTCAGTTCTGAGACCATATCCCTAGAGTTAGTGTCGGGATCCCTTAGGTTGAGGGCACAGTCCCACAAGACTGCCCCGGCTTCAGATCCTAATCTCACATTCATGCCTCTGGTGCTTCTGACCAACTAACCGTGAATGAAAGGTCCGCACATCTCCCCTCTCTGTGTTCCATAATAGCCAGATGAGCTTACAGAATTCAGGAAAATAGCTTGCTTACTGTATACGCATTTATTATAAAAGAATACAATTCAAGAATAGTCAGATGGAAGAGACACACAGGGAAGGTGTGGGGAAGGACCTGGAACTTCATGGGCTCTGGATGCCCCACCTTCCTAGCACCTCCACATGTTCCCCAGCCCAGGAGCTTGCCACCACAGTTGGGTTTTTCTATGGAGGCTTCATTATGTAGGCATGATGGTTAAATCATTGGTCATCATTTGCAGAGATGTGGATGGACTTAGAGACTCACACAGAGTGAAATAAGTCAGAGTAAAACAAATATGATGTAATATCACTTACACATGGCATCTAGAACAATGGTGCAAATGAACCTTTTTGCAAAGCAGAAAGAGAGACACGTGTGGATACCAAGGGGGTAGGGGTGGGTGGGATGAATTGGGAGATTGAGATTGACATATACACACTACTATGTATAGAATAGATAACAAATGGGAACCTACTGTATAGCGGGGGAACTCTACTCAGTGCTCTGTGGTGACCTAAATGGGAAGCAAATCCAAAATGGGGGGATGTATGTACACATATGGCTGATTCACTTTGCTGTACAGCAGAAACTAACACAACATTGTAAAGCAACTACACCCCAATAAAAATTAATCAAAAAAATAAAAGCGCAAAAAAAGAAAAATCATTGGCTATTAGTGATTAACTCAAACTTCAGCCTCTCCTTCCCCTACCCACCAGAGATCTGGGTGGGATGCAAAGTTATAACCCTCTAACCCCAGGTTGCTTGCTGTGTCCTAGGCGACCCAGAGACCCTGGCCACCAGCTACCTCATTAGCATTAAAAAAAGACCATCACTCTGGAGATTCCAAGGGTTTCGGGAGCTGTGTGCCAGGAAACTGAAAAGAGCAAGAGTGGGCAGAGACCAGATATATATTTCTTATTATGGCACAACATGGCCGTGTTCCAGTGAGACTGTATTTATGGACATGGAAATTTGAATTTCATGTTGTGCTCATTTATCATGAAATTTTCTTTTGGTTTTCCTTCACTTTATCATATGAAGACCATTCTCAGGACAAGGGCTGGGCAAAAACAGGCAGCAGGCTGGATTTGACCCACAGGTCATGGTCTGCCAGCCCCCTGAGTTTCTGGGTCTTCCTCGGGGCTGATTTACCTTCCTCTGACCCTCCCACTATTCCAGGACCAGCATCTCTTCCACCACCCACGCCTCCGTCATGATGCATTTCTTCCTGGTCTCCTTGTTTTGCTCTTTGCTGGTTTCCATGTGGCCAGGCCTATATGTCTTGATTAATTTGCTCTTGGTTAGGCTGAAGAAGGTTCCATCTCCAGCAGAGCTTACAAGTCTTAGGTTTTTATGACTCTATTAGTTTGTGGTCCTTTTTTCTCAAGGATCTTGGTAAAAGTTCCAAGGGCTGGACTAGAAGAATCAAGACTCACTATTGTATCTTCTTCCAGAATCTTCCTTCCAAATCTGATAGGTTAGACCTCAGATAATTTGACTTTCTTCCACTGTAGAGTGAGTCCATGCTCATGAGGTCACCCTTCTTTCCCATCAAGGAGAAGTCACTTGGATGCCTCCTCATTCAAAATATTAAATCAGATGCTCCACAGATGTGACAGTCAATACCAGAATTGACTTTACTCTTCTCACAAACCTATTTTAGTCGGATGTTGGGTGACTTATCTTGATTTCACAAGTATCTTAAACATTTGCCTAAGTGTCTCACCTCTCCCTCGTCATCACCTAAACCTTTCTACAAAATAAACCAACTTTGAGAGGTAAATAGAAAAAAGGGTTACCACTGAATCAATTTTGAGAAGAACAGGTAACTTATAAAAGCAAAAGCTGGAGATAAGATTCTTTGTATAATAAACACGAACCATTTGTCAATCTAGCATTCTAGGAAAAGAAAATCAGATACCATGGGATTCCTGTTTTAGCTTGGTTTTAATTTTAAAATGTTCCACATTGGAAATAATTTGGATTTATTGAAAGCAGTATGCACTGCAATGACATAAGATTTGCTTGACTGATATAACGTTTGGTTTAATGAGTGGAAAAAGAGATTTAAAATCTAGCATAGTTCTTCAATGTTTATTCTAATATTTTATTAAAGAAATTTGGCATGCAACTTATTAGTTAATAGAATTACATAAGATGAAACCAAAATAGAATCTTAATGTTCTGGGTTATGCTGTATACTCCATTATTTTGTAATTCAATAAACAGAACCCTAACTATTGACATAGATACGACTTTCTTGGTATGCTGTAATGTTCTTCAAGTGGAGAATGTTTTCTGTATTTGTGGTACACTAAGCACCTGCTATGGAGAAGGCAATGGCACCCCACTCCACTACTCTTGCCTGGAAAATCCCATGGTTGGAGGAGCCTGGTAGGCTGCGGTCCATGGGGTCGCTAAGAGTCGGACACGACTGAAGCGACTTAGCAGCAGCAGCAGCAGCAGCAGCAAGCATCTGTTATAAATGAGGTTACTTGGCTTTGAAAAGTGATGATTAAAAGTGGCATAGGTTTAACATATTACCTGTCTTTCTGAGAAGATAGAATACATTTGTCAATCATTTATTTAGTTACTTCTGTGAGCCTGACTATCCTGTGGAATGCTTTTGCATAACTTTTCCCTAATCATTCATATACCCCTGTTTCCTCATCATTTTTTGGGCAAGGTAATAGAAGCTCAGTGAAGTTAAGAAAATGATTCAGTATCACCCTATTGCTGAGTAGTAATTGGGATGCTTGACTTCACAGCACATGTAGGAAATAGTTATTAGAATACCTATTTCCATATGGAGAGAGTTGGGGTGGATTAGCCTAGGAATTTCGGAGAAGGCAATGGCACCCCACTCCAGTAGTCTTGCCTGGAAAATCCCATGGATGGAGGAGCCTGGAAGGCTGCGGTCCATGGGGTCACTGAGGGTCAGACATGACTGAGCAACTTCACTTTCACTTTCATGCATTGGAGAAGGAAATGGCAACCCACTCCAGTGTTCTTGCCTGGAGAATCCCAGAGACGGAGCATCCTGGTGGGCTGTCGTCTATGGGGCCTCACAGAGTCAGACATGACTGAAGAGATTCAGCAGCAGCAGCAGCAGCTTAGGAATTTGACTAAAATCAGAGTTGATAAAGGGTAGAGTCAAGAAGTAAACACACAGCCTTTGGTGTCAGAACCTAACTCAGCCTTTGGTCCTGGAATCTGACTTGGGTCCACGCACCTGGTCCGTTTTGAAAGTTTCATCAGTGTTTACTACCTGAATAGTAATGAAATCTATAGTCTTAGCGAATGTGACTTTATTGTTTTTTTCCCTAAGTAATTAAGTAGGATTTCACCTTACTTGTAAATTTCAATCAAACACTGTTGAAATACAGGCATTTCTCATACAACATGATACAAGTGTTCCTAAAAATCTCTGTATGCTGCAAAATTATGCACTAAAAATAAATGGACTTATGGGAAGAAAATGTGTTGAAGTGAAACCAATCAACACTTACGGCACTAGCTAAAGCTATAACAGTCCTAACAAACATACAAGCTTAGTTAAAAAGACAAGCTGAATTCTGATGAATACCGCACTACAGTAATTATAGGACTGGTTTAAGGGGAAGAGGTAGCTTGATGGGAAGGAATTATAGGAAAGTGAAGAGCCTGATGAGTTATTGAGAAAGGGAACTAAACAAGGAAACTGTATCAAGACAGGGTGTATATTCAAGCTGAGCTGCGGGGATTTGCAGGTGTGAATGGGGGTCTAGTTGACCCCTATTTTACACTGACATTATCCCCCATTAGTGAATATGAGCCAAACCACATCACAGAAATACACAGTATTTATCTGCAAGTAGATGAAAACAAAATGGCTTTATATAGGGTATAAAGGAATCACTTATCTCTTGTAACTCTGCAGAAGAATCACCATATTTTCCATAAATATATTCATAAAAAGATGAAGTCATCGTAAGGAACTATTTGAGCAGTACAAGTATCATGTGGATTCTAGGAAGAGCTGGAAAATATTCCACATATTTCTGGAACAAAATATTGAAACATTTATCTGATTTCCTTGTGATCTGCCATTAAGAGGGTATGATATTTAATTTGAAGAGATACTAACTGTATGCACTCAGATTTCAGTGATAATCCTGGTAGAGAGGTTTAAAAGCGGATATTTAGAATTTATAGTCCCCAAAGTTTTGCTCTTTAATTAGCCATAAAGCATCCTGTAACAGTTTGCTATAAAAATTGAGAATCAAAAAGTGATAATTCTTAAAGTTAAAATCTCCCAGCTCTAGAGTATCAACATTGCTCTTATTTCAAAGTTGTCACTGCTGAATCTAAGAAAGGTATGGATCACGCCCACCTTATTTTTAAGAAAGAATTAATGTAGTGTGCTAAGCATTTGTGTCCGGTGCTATAGCTTTAGCAAAGCAGTTATTTTCAGGAAAAGGAGAGTTTTTGTGTTTTGGGTCCCCAGGACTGACGTTGCCATGACCTTTAGAGGTAACTTCCTTGTTCTGCGGGGGGTGACCAGCATGGGCTCTTAGTAACAAAAATTTAAACTAAGCATCTTCCGCTTGTGCAGAGAGCTGGAACTGCCTTGCACTGTGGAGGTCAGTAGCCGGCCTGGAATCTGAACTGCTGTTGGCTTGCCCATGTCTGGGCTTTGGAATAAGGAGGAGCTGCTTCCCTAAAGAAGGCTTCAGAGGAGAATTGGAGCAGCCCAGTCCCCATGAATGGTCATGTAATATTGCAAACCCCACATCTGGGCTTGGTTATGACTGAATAACCTGGTCTTGGGAAGTGAGCTGTGGACAACTTTAAAGGGAGCTTTTCTGGATCCTGGTCTCCCCTGGGCTATGGCTTATTGATAAGGTGAGTTGGGAGCCTATGGGCTCCCTTGCCTTCAGCCCCACGTCCCACCAGGAGATGAAGCCTGTGGGTTCTCTCTCGGAGATGCTTCAGGATTGATCTGCTTTTTATCCGCGGGGCCACTCTGATCCAACCTAGATCAGCCGCCTGTCCAACTCTGACCTGTCCCTCATCCTGCATTTCAGATAATCTCTTGAAAATACAATGATATTTTCACTTCTTAGTCACCTAGCTTTTAGAACAGACTGGTGGCTTAGGTAGCATGGTTTACACGCCCCCTCCATCTGTATGTCCTGACCGCCACTGGCTCATCTGCATCACCTTCCCCAGGTTCTCCCTGGCCGCACGCTTCGGCTGGGCTGGGCCCGTTCATTTCCTGGGATGTGCCCTGGTCTGTCCTCGCCTCCAAGCATGCTCGCTGTTTTCTCTGGGGCTCGCTTCTCTCGGCTCACAGTCACCATTCAGCTTGGTTGTCTCTTCCTCCTGAGACTGGATTGGGATCCCTGGTGTCACTCCCGGAGTGCGGTGTGCACCCCCTTTGATAGCACACGTCACACTTGGAGCTGCGTGTCAGAAGTATTTTCCTAAAGGAGTCCTCTTACACTGTTGCTAGGAATTTCAACTGGGACACCACCATGGACAGCCACTATGAACAATGTAGAGATGCTTCCTTTAAAAACTAAAAATAGAAGTACCATATGATCTAGCAACCCCACTTCTGGGCATATATCTGGGGAAAACCATAATTCAAAAAGATCATGCATCCCAGTGTTCATAGCAGCACTATTTACAATAGCCAAGACATGGAAACAACCTAAATGTCCATCAACCAAAGAATGGATAAAGGAAACATGGTGCTTTTATACAATGGCATATTACTTGGCCATAAAAAGGAATGAGATAATTTCATTTGCAGCAACGTGGATGGACCTAGATATGATGATACTAAGTGAAGTCAGTCAGAGAAAGACAACTACCATATGATATCACTTATATGTGGAACCTACAATATGATACAAATGAACTTATTTGCAAAGCAGAAACAGACTCACAGACATAGAGAACAGACTTATCGCTGCCACAGGGGAAAAAGGATGGGAGGGGGGATAAATTAGGAGTAAAAAATTAAAAATAGTCTAGTCTTCCTGCTAGATTGTAAGCTCCCCCTGACTATGATGCCTTTTGCCCATGGCTCTGCCCTTGCACCTGGAAGAATGTCCCACATATAGTAGGCCACTCATAAATGCTTGTTGAGTAGACTGGAACGTGAACAAATGAAGGGATGAAGCGGGAAGCAAGACGCAAGCCAGTGCATCAAAGAATCTGTGAGAATGGAGCTTACGAAAAGCAAAATGCCAGGGGAAGGTCAGGTGTGTTTGGAGGTTTAACTTTCAGGAGCTCATGGCTGAATTTAGCAAGGAGGTTTGGGTGACACGGTGAAAGCAAAGCCAGAGCCTGGTCGGTGGAAGAATAAATCTTGTGTAAACGGGCTGAGTGCTGCACGGGGCTGTGACTGGAAAAAGCAGCAGAGCTGGCATTGGAGCTGGGAGCAGGGGCGGCATGAAGGAAGCCGGCTCTCCCCTGCCCTTTCCCTCCAGTCAGGGAGGCACAGTTTTTCTACTACTTTGTCCAGCTTCCCTGGTCTGTCACAGGGGACTGTTCTGTAAATATTGCTTCCTGCCAAGTGAAAAGAAACACATTTTGAAAGCCTGATTTTTGAAATATTATTGAACAATTTTTCAGCTTTGGAGGAATGAAAAGGTTCGATGTTCTGAATGTTAAGCTGCCTTCTTGACATTTGTTTATGAAGATGGTTGTTACAATTTGGGTGGGGCATGCACACTTTATCCTTACCGAGGGGGTTTGTTTTGAAGGTCTCTCTTTCAGCTACTGTTCTATATCTGGACTTTGGAATTTAATCTTAAAACACATATTTCTTGAATCACAGATTTGGGTATGGCTGGGTGCTAAGCCTGGCATGTGACCTGCTATTGTAAAACAAGCTTGCTGTGTGAGAGAGTACGTGTGAGGTGCTTCCCCCCCGCACTTCCCACCTCCCAGGTTTTTCACATGTGGAAAACAAGGGTTTGTGCTTAATTCTTTCCTTAGAGGTTAATGATGGAGTATCTCATTACCTACACAGCAATGCATCCTGGTTATTTTAAAAAAATTATATTGGAGTATAGTTGATTTATAATGCTGTGTTTCAGGTGTACAGCCAGTGAACAGTTATACATATACATATATATATACTGTTTTTGCATCCTGGTTATTGATATGAGGTCAATAGGTCTTTATTGTCACTCTAGAGGAATTAATAACTTACCAGTAAAGGGAGAAAGCATTCAGTCAATTTGGAGGCTGTTTAATCATCAGCCTGGGGGATGGCAAATACCTCTTTGAATTTCTGAGAATATCTCTCCCACTGCCTGCCAAGGCCTTGTCACCAAATTTATCACTTCAATTCACTTGTTTTTTTCCCTCCCATGTCACTACCACATCTACACCCAGCTCTGTACTGCATTCAGGAACTGACCCAACCATTTCTGAAGTTGCTGCTGATGTTTTACAAAAGAATCATCACTGGTTCCCTTGAAGAGCATAGTCTGTCTTCCTGGCAACCTGGCAAATGACTGACAAACACGAGTCTCCAAGGTTTTGGCATTGGCTGCATCTGTTCGTAGTGTAATTTCATCAGCTGCACAGACGAGGGACGCTAATTAGTTTGTTGATACATATGTGATTTAATGAGACTAAACACTTAACTGATCTTGAAGTAAGCACAATTTGTTTCCTGTTGCTGTTTTTACTTTAATTAAAAAAAAAATGTTAGGCACATTGGCTGGAAATTAGAGCACTGTGTCATATTGGAGAAAAAAGAATTTCCAGGAAGTCTGACTGGTCAGTTGTGTCCTGCTCTAATGAGATTGAAGAGAAGAGGATAAAATATTGGGTTTGAGAACAAGGGTTGAAATCCAATTTAAATAGAAGATTAAGCATAATGGAAGAATTTTCATAAACTACATTATGTCGGAATCCTCTGTCCAATACTAAAATTATAATATGTACCAGAATAACTGATTTTAGGAAGAAATTCCAGACCCGCATCAGCTCCAACATATAATCTATTTTTATGGCCTTTAAGTGCCCTCTTTTCTAGTTATTGTATTATATTTTTATGTAACTGAAACTATGACATTCAATTAATAAAATTTTTCTTCCTAAAAATTCACATAAAATAATGGTATTTTGATTTTTATTAATAAATATTTATTTAGAATTATCTACTAGACTCTTCTTAATTACTTTCAAGTTGTGCAAAACTGAATCCAGAGAGGTTCTCTATTTTGGGACTGGGAAGAGGTGATGAGGAAGTAACTCTAACCCCATGGTTAAAATTATATTTGTATTAAAACGCTTCATCTAAGTTGCTTAGCTTTTTGCAAACACGAGTCAGTACTATGGTCTGTGCAGCCTGTTTTCATGGGACCATGTCCATGCTCTCTCCTCTGTGTATCTGCTGCAGTGGCAGAGTTGAGGCATTGACCACAAGCTGAAGTGACCCACTCTGCCTTTATGGGGAGGTTGGACCCCTGATCTACACCATGCCGGAGGACAGGAGTTGATAAGTAGTAATATGAGACGTGGGTTTGATCCCTGGACGGGAAGATCCCCTCAAGTAGGAAATGGCAATCGACTCCAGTATTCTTGGCTGGAGAATCCCAAAGACAAAGAAGCCTGGCGGGCTACAGTCCATAGGGTCACAAAGACTCGGACAGGACTGAAGTGACTTAGCATGACTACTCAATAGTGTTGTTGAGAAACATTAAAGACTAAGAAACAGCTACTTGTAGAACTGAATCTTAAACAGATCTTGGTGGAGAGCTGTAGATCTGCAGGTCTTTCTGAATCCAGTAACCGGTCCTCCATCACCAGATCACCTCTAGGCACCCAGCAGCCTCTGAGATAGACCATGCCCTCTTCTCTGCTGGCAGAATATGGTTTCTGCTCCTTAATGCTGAAAGGATCTCCCTTTGTACCTTCCTGAAGATTCATAAATTATGTGAGAACACAGATTTGGGGTTTGACTTTAAGAAACAGAGTCATGTAGGTGAAATCTTTGAAAATGATACAAATGAACTTATTTACAAAACAGAAACAGACTCACAGACATAGAAAGCAAACTTATGGTTACCAAATGGTAAAGGGGGAGGGATAAACTAGGAGTTTGGATTAAATGTATACCTATGGCTGATAATCATGTTGAGATTTGACAAAAAACAACAAAATTCTGTAAAGCATCTATGCTTCAATTAAAAAAATAAAAAAAAAGATACACACTAAGGGAAAAGAATCTGAAAAAGAATAGATACATGTATATGTAAAACTGAACTATTTTGCTGTACACCTGAAACTAACACAACATTGTAAATCAATTATACTCCAATATAAAATAAAAATTAAAAAATAAAAAGAAGCAGAGAGTTCCAGCAGTTTCTTCTGGCCTGTCAGCATCCATCATCTTTCCCAAACCTGATAACCCAGCAACACCCCAGGGGCTGTCAGATGTGAATTCAGCTTCCTTGTTTGTCCCAGTTTGGGAAATGAATTGTACATTGTTCTAAGCCTATCAGTAATTTATCTGTGAAAAATTATAAGCTGATGTTATATACATTAGGAACATACTAAGAGCACTGAGGTGCATAGAAAAGACACAAAATAATTGAACTCCAATTCCAAAGACTGAAGTATAATCCTTTTCATGATTCAAGTACCACCAGCCAGCAAGCAGGATAATTACGTTCTTATTTGCTTTCTAATGTAAACTTATAAACCATATCTTCAAGATAAATTAATTCCAGTGTATAAACTAAGCCTGATTGTTTAGAAACAAGTGTAACTTGTTAATATATGAGTTTGAGTTAATGGAAACCCATTGGCTGTGGAATCAGATGGACCTATGTTTGAATCATAGCTCTTGCACTTTCTAGCATTTCAAATCAAAGATGACACAAACGTTGAGCCTCTGACCCACTGGTGATAAGAATACCTATTTCAAGTGGTTGCTGTGAAGCTTAAATGTAAAGACAGGGTTCTTAGCACTGTACCAGACCATGTATTCTTTTTCCCTCTTTTTTGAGTTTTTTGATTTTCCAAGTATCGAAATAGCTGGTGGGCTCAGTTAATCAACATCACTGTATTGTTGACAAGCTGAATTTACAACCAGATGGTTCCACTGAAAAATTAATGAGACATGGGTTGTGAATTGTGTGGAGACTCCATTACAACATCAACAAAAACAAAAGTACAGGGGAAAATTGGCCAGAAGGGTCATGCTCATGACTTTGGGGACTCCTAGAAAGAGAGGCCTTCTTGGATTACTCCAGTGTCATCTGGATTTGGATTCAAGGTCTCCTGTAAATCCAATGGCCTATTCTTAGGAATCAGGAGTCTTTTGAAAAAATATTATTTGTTTTTCATTTTGGTGATATTTTAAAAATATTTTACTATTTATAGAGATAAGTCTCTTTGTCAGTAATCATTTCAATTAATTTTTTTCATGTAAAAGACAATATTTCAGATCTAACAACATATACTTGGGCATCATTATATACATTTTTTTCTTTGGGTATGTTTAGGAGACATTATGCATGCTATTCTGATTTTTTAGAAAATACAGACTAATGAGAATTTAGTAGTATGAGCAGTGATATGACATAGTTTGAGACCCAGCTTCTGTCATGCTGCCAAGTCGCTTCAGTCGTGTCCGACTCTGTGCAACCCCATGGACTGCAGCCTAGCAGGCTTCTTTGTCCATGGGATTCTCCAGGCAAGAACACTGGAGTGGGTTGCCATTTCCTTCTCCAATGCATGAAAGTGGAAAGTGAAAGTGAAGTCACTCAGTTGTGTCTGACTCTTAGCGACCCCATGGACTGAAGCCCACCAGGCTCCTCCATCCATGGGATTTTCCGGGCAACAGCACTGGAGTGGGGTGCCATTGCCTTCTCCCGCTTCTGTCATAAAACCACAATATTTCACCCTTGTGGAATCAAATGAGACCAAATGGGCTACAAAAATGGGAATCAGTAGTTTGTGCTAAAGACATTTTGGAGAAAATTATATTCTATTTGAAAAATATTAAAATACTAAAAGCAAGTATTTTTCTAGTATACTGGAATGCACACATAGGAAATAAGATCTTTACCAAATGTTCCATTCATTTTATAATGGACATTTGCACCAGATTTTTTTTTTTAACTTGCAAATGACATAGGACTGTTTGGTCTTCACTTTTTCATACCTGTATTTTTCTCTTTCCATAGGAATACAGAGTCACTCCTCTTTCTCCTCTGACCTTCTGCAGCCCCTGGACTCCCTGGTCATCAGCATCTCTGGTCCGCTAGTGGCTTCTGTGTGTCCATCCTGGTAAGAAGAACCAAGCCCAGGAGCAATCACCATGTTTTGCGCGAAGCTGAAGGACCTGCAGATCACGGGGGACTGCCCTTTCTCCCTGCTGGCCCCGGGGCAGGTCCCCAGAGAGCCCTTGGGGGAAGCCACAGGGAGTGGGCCAGCATCGACCCCAGGGCAGCCAGGCGTCTGTCCAGGTGTCCCCGACAAGAACCCTCCCGGAAGGCTTCCCCGGAGGAAGACCAGCCGCAGCCGGGTCTATCTTCACACTTTGGCAGAGAGTATTTGCAAACTGATTTTCCCAGAGGTGAGTGCCTGCCCTTTCAAGATCTTACTGACATTTTGAAAATGGTAATAGGGTGTTTTCCTAAGGAAAATGTGAACACTCGCTTTCTCACTTTCAAGGCTATAGTAGATGTAGACAATTTGACAATTTTCTGAAAACATTTAAAAACATTTTTAAAAAGCAATCATTTTCTTAAATTGTGTTTAATCTTAAAATGTTTACAGTCTTGCATTCTTTTCCAAAGCATCCTGCACTCTGACAAGCTTTATGACTTTGAGCAGCTGTTTCATCCTCTTGGCCTCAGCATCCTTATCTGAAAATAGACATGCTCACAATCCCGGGTCCCTAGAGTTTGCACAAGCATTAGGTGAAATAATCCACAGCTTTCACCACCCACCAGGACCCATTAGTTACTTACGGATGGCAAGCTATTTTTTTTTATGGATTCATTAGCTATTTTTTAAGAGCTAAATTCCTTGGAGAATAACTTATTCTCTGCTGGGTTTCCCTCATCTAATTCCTAAGATCATCATCTGTTCCCACCAACTTGCTGAGGTGGGAAGACCCACCCTTGTCCTGCTGGGTTGGACAGGGTCACAGGCCTGTTCATGACACCTCTGTCACCACTTTGGACATGTCTTGGTGTAGGTCTGTGGGTGGCACAGCCTAATGCTGTTTTGAGATCTGGAGCACCACCCTTAAAGGGATTCAGGAAAGACACTGTATGGTCTCATATGTGGAATATTGAAAAACAACAATAACTCATAGAAAAAGAGATGATACATGTGGTCCCCAGAGGCAGAGGGTGGGGAAGGGGATTAGAGGAAGGTGGTCCAGAGATGCTGGAAGATAAGATAAATGAGTACCATGGGTGTAACTCATGGTGACCCTGCCATCCTGTGTGGTGTGTAGGAAGGTTATCTGGGTTCTCATCACAAAGAGAAAGTTTTTTGTTTTCCTTTCTTTTCTTTGTTCTGCATCTGTATGAGAAGATGCATGTTAGCTAAGCCTATTGGGGCCATCATTTCACACGATAGGTAAATCAAGGTGTCATGCTGTATGCGTAAACTTAAACAGTGATGTATGTCAATTATTTCTCAATAAAACTGGGGGAAAAAGAGAAAACAGGGAATGCTGGGGACAGGCCATAGACCTAATTAGGTAAAATATGTTTGGAGTAGACAGGGCATGTGGAGAGCTCCTCACCCCATGGGCCTAAAGAGAAGAGCCACTGAAAGTCTTCATGGCATGTCTTCCTCCTTCTATCAGTGTTCACAGTTTTATGCAGATTCACTTAGCCTAGGAGATTGGGCATTGAAAAAATCAGATTCTGGCTCTCATAATTTATTGATGGTTTTTAATTGACTCCACACCAACCCTTTGCCTTGTGAGAAACACTGAAGGACCACAGGCTGCTGACTTTAGGACTGGAAGGAACTTCAGAGGTAACCTTGTTTACTTCCCAAGAAGGACCTGAGAGGCTAAGTGACTTGACTAAAGTCACACAGCTTTTGAAAGATATAGCAATTACTGCTGTCGGCAATATGGGCTCAACGGGCAAAGAAGAGACTTGAAGTTTGAAGAATGGATAAATTAGAATTGGCAGGAAGTTGAGGGAACTTATTTCAAATATAAGATAAGCACAGTAGTAGACTGGCTAGTGGCCTTTGAGATGGAAATATTTAATTACAGTCTCCCCGCTCCAGTCACCAGCAGCCAGCATTGACTAGGATGAGGGATGCAGCTCTTCCCAGGCAGTTGGTTGGTGTCAGTCTGGGAAGCGGTTGGCACCCTCATTTCCAAGGGCAGAGCACAGGGATGAGCAGATGGTGAGGTTGGGAAGCTGGAGAGTGGCCATGCTTTCCCCAGGTCCTGTCATTACCCTGTTGGCTTTATTATTTTGTTTGATAAATTCTGAATTCCTACAATGGAAGTCATGCACATATTGGAATCTCTTTTAAAAACATTCAGAATATCAAATATATGCATTCTTATTTTCCTTTATTTAGGATAATGTGTGTCGTTTGTTTGCGGGCTCATAGCTTTGAGTGTGCTGTCATGTAGTAGAGAAAGCCAGGCTGAGGACTTCCAGGAAGCAAGAGGTCTGCCCTTGACCTGAAGAACCAGGACTCTTTCCCACAACTGAGGCCATTTTCATTCACATTTTAGTGAACATCGCAGGGCTGGATACATTCATGCTGAATAGCAACCAAACTAGATTACTTCATCAGCTATTCAAACATCTAGGTGTCTTTGATTAAATAGGGCTTTTTAAAAAACTGATCTTTTTTAAGTGGACAGATTTAATGCTTAGCTTACTGTTCAGTTTCAGTCCTATCCGTAGCCCCAAAGAAGAGACTCCAGATAGCATTTGATGGCATCCTCGTTCTTGTTTTCGATAATTAGATGTAAACTCTAGTTATGTTTTAGGGGGGACAAGTATTATAGTTCATTATCCTTAGAAGATTTAGAGTGGGAGATGGCATTCCAGAGTCATGGAATCGTAGGTTACAAAGGTCTTATAGCTCATCTAGTGCAAACTTTTCATTTGTTTGAGGAAATTAAGACACATAAAAGTTAGATCACTTGCTTTAAGATAACTAGGGGAGATGGAAAGGTCTCTGCACCTCATTCATAATCTGTTGCTCTTGTATTTGATTATTAGCTGATTTTTCATGGAAATTCTCCCCGATAATCCTGTAAGCTCCTCAAGCAGAGTGTTTTTAAAATAACTGCATCATGATCTTAGCCACAGTTGTAGCAAATCAGAACCCATTCCCTGAACTAAATCGAGTCACATATGCTTATATGAGGGCTTCTCAGGTGGCACTAGTTATACAGAACCCACCTGCCAGTGCAGGAGACATAAGAGATGCGGGTTCGGTCCCTGGGTTGGGAAGATCCCCTGGAGGAGAACATGGCTAACCCACTCCAGTGTTCTTGCCTGGAGAATCCCATGGACAGAGGAGCCTGATGGGCTACAGTTCCTAGGGTCGCAAAGAGTCAGACACGGGGCTGAAGCGACAGCACAGCACACAGCAGCACACGCTTCTGTGAAGGATATTATCCCAAATCACACACCTTGTGAGATGAAGGGGGCTTGAAGGAACTCCTGAAGTCTCTGAAGGTGTTGTGGAATATTGGGTTGCAAGAAGAAAAAAAGAAGTAGTATTCCGTTATGCTTATGAGCTAAAATTTCCTTGGTCTAGAAGAACATGAAGAACTATAGAAAACATTCCATCCCAGGTCCTGCCATACTCAAAACCTTTCAATGGCTTTTCTTCGCTCTTACATAAAAATAAGCTTTCTTAGTGTAGTCTCTAGGCAAAAAGAAAAAATGCAGAAAAGTTAAAAATCATCTGAAGTAGCCACTAATCCATAAACCAGACCTATGAAATTCCATTCAGAGTGTTCCCAGCAATACTGGATGAAATGGCAGTTGTACCTGAAGTGTTAATATACTGGTATCCTCCAGGGCCATCCTGCAGTCGTTGATTCTGTATCCTAAGGCGTGAGATCTCAGGGAAGTTGAGTCCTGCTCCTGACATTCTTGTGATCTACATCATCTCAGGGTGTAGGCTCAGGATGTGTTCGAGAAGCCTTAGCACCAAGGTAGGAAGCTCTAGGCACCAGCAGCCTTTACCAATAAATGTTTTGTCTGAAAAACTTGTGGGTTTTGTTTTGTCTTATCTTGAATTTATAACAGTTTCCAGAGGAGCAATGGTGTATGATGAAAGCAGACACCAAAGCCTGTTAAGCTGTAATATCACTAACATATGCGGCTACAGCTTGGCTAGGACTTCAGAACTTTTTACTTAAAAAAAGCAAATTCTTTTTTAAAAAAAAGTTTTATTGGAGTAGAGTTGACTTACAATGTTGTGCTAGTTTCAGGTGTACAGAAAAGTGAGTCAATTATACATATACTTATATTCATTCTTTTTTCAGGTTCTTTCCTCTTATAGGGTATTACAGAATATTGAGTAGAGGGCCCTAAGCTATACAGTGGGTCCTAAGTTCTGATTCAGCATAGAAAGTCAGGAAGACACCTGTTCTAGGAAGTCCAGCAATGAGAGAGGGACCATTTGTCCTTTCTTACAATGACAGCATATATATTAGGAGGAAAGGACAAGAAAAAGAAGTTTCTGGTGGCAGTGGGAAGGAAATGAAAGACCAGGAAGAATACAGACTGAGAATGGTAAAAACGTGTCCTAGTGTTTAACCAAAAGGTCAAGAGGAGAGAGGATGGTGATATTTCCACTAGTACTTGAGGTGAGGAAGGAGAAAGTCTTCAGGGGCAGAAATGGATGGATTTTCTTTCTTTGTTGCCCATCCCAAGTTCCTGGTCAGAGCAATAAATCATGTATAAGTAAATGTAATTAAAGTTATTTTAACTTGAAATAATATAAATTGTGTTTTTGAGCAAGCTGCAATGGTAACATCTCTGTACTGAGTTATATTGCTTCACTGATACACATGTTACAGACTAAGCCTTCAGGACTTGGAACGGCTGACAGGGGAGATGATGTGCATTCATTCCTTTCTTCCTTCATTCCATCAGTATGTAGGTAGCATCTCCTGTGACCAGGTACTTTCTAGGTGCCCAACATGCGGTGGTCAGCTAAACAGATCTTCCCTGTCCTTTTGGAGTCTCTATTCTAGTGGAGAAGACAGAAAATAAGAAAAAAAAATGTCAGGTTGCAAATGCTTGAAGGACAACCAAGATCTTCTGTGCAGGCAGTGACCATCATGTCACTGATGACCCCTCTTCCAGATGGCTCAGTTGTAAAGAAATCTGCCTGCCAACATGAGAGTTGTGGGAGACGCAGCTTCTGTCCCTGGGTGGGGAAGATCCCCTGGAGGAGGAAATGGCAACCCACTCCAGTATTCTTTCTTGGGAAATCTCATGGACAGAGGAATCTGCCAGGCTACAGTCTGTCGGGTCGCAAAGAGTCAGATGTGACTGAGCATGCACGCACGCACACACTTTCTGTCTGATTAGGTTTTAGAGAAGGGCAAAACTCCCAGCAACCCAGAGTTTCATGGGCTTTCATCCACAAAGACTTGCTGGTGTTCGTGATTCCAGAGTCACTCTCTATGAAGTCAAAGACCCTTGATGGGGTGAAGCTGACACTGGCAGTCTTATATATAACTGATGGAGTGACAATGGCTACAAACTCTTATGAAATTGATCTGGAAAGAGCTACTGGAAATCCATAGATTTTAAGGATTCCACTTAAAAGAATATAACCTACAGAAATAAAAAGCAATACATAAGAATAAGAAAAAAACAGCAAAAAAAAATGCCCTTGAAATATTAAAGCCGTCTTAAGCAGCCTAGGCTGTCTGCTTCTGCTTCCTTTAGGGTCTCAAGTCTAATGTTTCCTTCTTCCTTCCTTTCCCAGACCTGCTCTCTGCCTGCCAGGCAATCACCCTTTGCCACAGGGTGCTGGGCCCTTGCTCAGAATCTGCCTGCTGGCCCAGCACCCTCCAGCCCTTCTGTCTCTCGCTCCTTATCTAAACCATCAGAAAAATTGTTATATGGGTAAATTTAAGTTCTATTTTATTTCTTTTCAGCACTTATATTGTCTTTCAAGAAATTTCACATTTAAGTTCTACTAATATATGCTCTTTAGAAACCAAAAGTTCTTTTCATAATTTCATTAAAACAGAATCTTGGTCGATTTTGCTTGACTTTACTGTCTTACAAGAGGGATATAAATAGTTCTTAAGGAAAAAGGAATTTCACAACTTGGCACAGAGCCAGAGAATTCTCCACTGTCCTCTGGATAAACTACAGAAGGTGGCTGTATACACATGCAGATACATAGAACTTTTTTTTTTTTATGGAATGTAAAGAAGTTACCAATGATTTACTTTCCACTTATTAACTGGTTAGGGAGAGCAAGCTGCTAAGAGATATTAGTTATCAACCAGTATTTAAAACTATGCAGGCTTACATACAAGTATTTTGCAATCTAGGAAGATTCATGAGATACTCAGAAATCAGTAAAAGAGAAGAACACTGTTAAGTATTTTGTGAAGATTGTTTGTTCAAGGAAAAGAAATGAGTACAAGTTTGGGGAAATCCAAGATTTGTTTCAGTCAGTAATCAACTGAACTCGGTGACAGATTGGATTTAAGGGATAAAAGAAAGGGAAGAGACAGATGCTTGGAGTTTCTAGAGAAGGAAGAGACAGGAATGATACATGAGCAGAATGTGAGATTGTGGGAGGGTGGAGGATCTCAGCATAGGGTAGGGGGCTGCTATGGGTCTGTGGAAGGAAAGAGGGTCTCCTGGCTTGAGCCCCGTTGAGACTGAAGTCCTGGCTGCACGTCCAAGGGATTTCCTGACCTGGAGGAAGGTGTGCCTGACTTCACCAAACTGAGTCTCTTGTGTGATTCCAGCTCGGTGGCTGTTGGTGCCACCCACCAGGGATACAGCTCACATCCAGATTCAAGTCAGTCTGAGTGGTTGGCTTCTTCCCAAATGTGAGAGCTGTTGAAAATCAGTCCTCTTTTCCACAGGGGTAGTTCAACTACACTTGTCTTTAAAGTAGCAATGCTTCTGCTTCTTCCTGACAAGCTCTCAGAAGAAATTTTTGTGAAATACGTGTCTTCAAGAAAATGATTATTTAAGGGAGTGTTTAAAACTTTTCTTTTCAATTTTCAGTTTGAGCGTCTGAACCTTGCCCTTCAGAGAACATTGGCAAAACACAAAATAAAGGAAAACAGGTAAATTGAATCATTTCAGTTGCATGAATCTCCTGTTACAATCACTGTCACAGCTTCTAATAACCAGCACTTAGTGGTGTCTCGCATATATGAATCACTTTGGTATGTAGGAACTGGGCTAAGCGTTTGAGCTGCCACTAATCTGAAAGGAAGTGTGTTCATTTTTCACAGTTCATATGTCACTAAGCTCAGGTTTCTATAAAATGTCTAGAATTTTATAGCTGTTTAGGAAATGGCAGAATGGAGTTTCAAGCCTGGGTTTTTCAGAGCCCGTGATTTTAACCATGTTACCCTGTGCTTCTCCATTTAGTAAACTCCCAAAAGGCCTATTCTTTTCTGCTAGGGTGTAATTTCTGAAATATTTAACAAAGTTAAGGCATAGATCAGAGCAGACTCCTGCTTGAAGAACAGTGCCAAGAATCTGGGGCTAGGTCCCAGTGCAGCCTGCCTGTCCCTTTGCCCCAGCCTAAGCCACAATTTTTTAAAATTAATTAACTTATTTTAATTGGAGGCTGATTATTTTACAATATTGCACAGGTTAAATTTTTAGCTCCCACATCAGCAGGGAAGGATGTGGGAGTAAGAGGTGGGCAACTCAGGAGTGGGGCAGCAGCTGGATCAGTCCTTAGGGAGGTGTTTTGGTATTTTCCTAACTAGCTTGGTTATACTGATTATACTGATATTCAAATACCTATTCCATTTGTACTTTTTCTTCTACTTTGTCTTTGAAACTTTCTTTAAGAAAGCTTTCTGTAGCAGTTTCATATATAAGGTGAATTAAAAACAAACAAGCAAACCCTGATTTTTAGAGTTCATTTTACAAATACATCTTGGCACATTTACGGTTGGTGGGAAACTTGATTTGGCTTTGTTTTGGTTTCCCAGAAATTGAAGGATTATTTGCTGTGTAAATACTACAATAAACACTTGCATTCAAATTTCAGAATTGAATTTGCAACTTTTGCAAACCAGTACCTTTGTCAGGAATATTTTATACATTTATCCATCTGCTGCTCAGGAGGGGATCATCTGCTCTGTGCGTTTTCTGGGCTTAATTTCACTCGCTGACTAACTGGTCCCAGGCTTCAGGCAGCAGGCAAGCCAAGAAGGGGTCAGAGACAGATCCAAAGAGAGTGTGAATCTATGTGTCTGACAGAAGCTGTGTTTGCAGAGTGATATGGACAGCATTCCAGAAGCCTCTGACCTTAATTCTCAGTCCGGCTGATAAGATAGCCAGCAAGTCCTGGAGCTGTGCTACTCTGTCTGTCTGCCTGAGGCCTTGGCAGCCAGTTGACTCAGAATTTATTCCCAGGGCTTGGTGTCCTGAAATGTGCCTAAGCTCGATGCTGATATTCAATTAGGATGTGTTCCCAGAGATGGAGCTCTTTAAAAAAAAAAAAAAAACACCTCAAAACTTTAAAAAATGATTTTATTTGAAATTTTGAAAAATCTTTTTACCTCTTCTTTGACTTCTTAAAGCATTATCATACTGTTAAAGTGTCCTAATGATTATACCACTGTTGAAATAAGAAGAGGGACTTTTTCTCTTATGAGACTGCCTGCTGATAATGCCAAATGGCTTCTCTCTGCTTTGTTTCTTTAGTTCTTGGCTATGTGGGGCCTTTTTCCCCATCTTTCTGGCAGGTTGGCTGCCATTTCTACTGAGGGCACTGTGCTGACTGCTGAGGGGAACTTCACTTTCCCACCCACCACCATTTTTAAAATTTTAAATTTATTTATCTTTAAATTGAAGGATAACTGCTTTACAGAATTGTGTTGGTTTCTGCCAAACATCACTATGTATCAGCCATAGGTATATATACGTCCCCTCCGTCTTGAACCTCCCTCCCATCTTCCTCCCTCTCCCACCCCTTTAAGTTGTTACAGAGCCCTGATTTGAGTTCCCTGAGTCATACAGCACACCCACCACCATTTTTAAGTGAATGAGTTTTATTCAGTCATTATGATACCCTTTTGGGTTGGTTTTGAGCTTTTGCTTTTATCTTTTCCTAGGACCTTTTGATCACATCATGTGTGAATTCATGGCTGGTGTATGTGTGCCTGTGTGTATAACATACTTACATTTGCTGGTGTACATGCAGACATACACCTTATTTTTAAATTTTTTGAAGGTAAAGTTAAGGAACTTATTTTGAATGGCACTGTATGATGTCCATGGGGTCGCTAAGAGTTGGACATGACTGAGCGACTTCCCTTTCACTTTCCACTTTCATGCATTGGAGGAGGAAATGGCAACCCACTCCAGAATTCTTGCCTGGAGAATCCCAGGGACGGAGGAGCCTGGTGGGTTGCCGTCTATGGGGTCGCACAGAGTCAGACACGACTGAAGTGACTTAGCAGCAGCAGCAGCAGCAGCAGCAGTGTGATGTTTGACTTAGCTAAGCTTTGCTGGGAATTGGCAGAAGAGTCCTCTGAGCAGCTTTAGGCTAATTCTTCAAAAAAAAAAAAAAAAGAAGTTGCTTAAATGAGAAGAAGGAACAAATCTGGAGACTGACTAATATAGTATATAACAAGGGGTTGGGGGTATCTAATTCAAACTAGATGTAATATCATAGCCTGATCCCCAAGTTATTTAGATAAGAATATATTTCTGACTGTTGTTGTTCAGTTGCTAAGTCATGTCCAACTCTCTGTGACCCCATGGACCGAAGCACTCCAGTCCTTCAGACTGAAGCACTTCTCTCTCCCTATCTCCCAGACTTTGCTCAAACTCATGTCCATTGAGTCGGTGATGCCATGCAACCATCTCATCCTTTGTTGCCCACCTTCTCCTCCTGCCCTCAGTCTTTCCTGGCATCAGGGTCTTATTCCAATGAGTTGGCTCTTTGCATCAGGTGGCAAAGAGTATTGGAGCTTCAGCATCAGTCCTTCCAATGAATGTCCAAGGTTGATTTCCTTTAGGATTGACTGGTTTGATCTCCTTGTAGTCCAAGGGACTCTCAAGAATCTTCTCCAGCATCACAATTTGAATGCATCAGTTCTTTGGTGCTCAGCCTTCTTTATGGTGAAACTCTCATATCCAAACATGACTACTGGAAAAACCATAGCTTTGACCAGATGGATCTTTGTCCGCAGAGTGATGTCTCTGCTTTTTAGCATGTTGTCTAGGTTTGTCATAACTTTTCTTTCAAGGAGCAAGCATCCTTTAATTTCATGGCTGCAATCACTGTCTGCAGTGATTTTGGAGCCCAAGAAAATAAAATTTGCCATTGTTTTCACTTTTCCCCCATCTATTTGCCATGAAGTGATGGAACCAGATGCTATGATCTTAGTTTTTTGAATGTTGAGTTTTAAGCCAGATTTTTCACTCTCCTCTTTCACCCTAATCAAGAGGCTCTTTAGTTCCTCTTTACTTTCTGCCATAGAGTGGTATCATTTGCATATTGGAGGTTGTTGATATTTCTCCCAGCAGTCTTGATTCCAGCTTGTGATTCATCCAGCCCAGCATTTCACATGTTGTACTCTACACATAAGTTAAATAAGCAGGGTGACAACATACAGCCTTGACATACTTGTTTCCCAATTTTGAACAGTCTATTGTGCCATGTTATAAGCAGTATACCTTTATGTGATCAAGTAGCCAGTGGGATGATTTTCCTTGTCAAGAATTTTTTCTTTTGAAGTTTCTCTACATGTATCATGCTTTATTGAAATCTGTTTGATATAGTATTTTCAACTTATGCCTATTTGTGATCTTGGCTTGTCTAATAGCAAACTGAACCACAAAATAACTTGGGTATCTTTTAATATGCTTTAGTAGTTTTGTGAATTTGATTTTAATCAGTTATCACTATCAGAACTCATCAAAAAAACAATTAAGCAAACATGAATCAACAAGTTGTCCAGTTGAAATTACAAAATCCTATCAGTCAAAATGTATGCTATTATATATCATTAATCATATATATTAAATTATATTGATTATTATTAATATATAAGTATATTATAAACATGTGTTCCTTAAAGCAGTTCAGTAATTTAATAAGGAATAAATTTATTTCGTTACTAATTTTATATTAGATCAATTAGATCATTTAATGTGATGATGCCTGATAGTTAAATATATAGAACCTAAAACCTAAAAGTAGCATGTACTGTGTATTTGCTTTAAAAAATAAATAAGGACTTACTTAGACGTGAAACCCATCAGTAGGTAGATTTTTCTTCTTGGTTGTTTTATCAGAAAAGCCCGTCCTGATTTATTATCATCCTTGGCCATTTGTACCATTGGGTTTTCTGCCAGCACAAACCTTTATACTATTAGCTTATATGCAGTTAGTCTCAAGGGTAGATATGCTTTATGAAGAGTGATGAAATAGTCTAGGTCATGTATATTTGGGGGTTTTCCAACGTTGATTTGGTTTGTACATGTCACTGCTCCTGTCCTTTAAACTCGACAGTCAAGATTTGCCTCTACAAAGAAGGTAATTTAAATTATTTTCTGTCAGCATTTCTGTATGTTATAATCTGAAATTTTAGCATTCATTTGTCAGTTTATAATTTAAGATATTGAACTAATTTCAGGAAATCTTTGGAAAGAGAAGACTTTGAAAAAATAGTTGTGGACCAAGCAATTGCAGCAGGTAATAGAATTAAATATATGAAATTAGAAAATAATTTGCTTATAGAACTATTTCACCTGTAAAGTAAAATTTTCTATTCCTAGAAAATATTTACCTGGAGAACTAATATTTTCTTTAAAATATTCATGTTTATTTGTTGGTAACATCCAATGTGAAATGTTAAATATCATGTTTTGTGTTAATGTAAAGAATTACTCTTTTTCGTACTTATACCTTTGTTTGACCTCAAACGTTTCCTCTTCTTACAATGTTTATTTGCTGAGAAGTAGATAAAGCTGCCTGGCAGGCTGATTTATAGACATTCATGTGCTTTGGTCTTGAACTTGGTAACTAAGTGTCCTTCATTTATGCATGAAAAGTTCTACTCAGCATAGTAATATAAGTAAGTTTTTAAAGGTTGGAAGCAATTATGAGAAATATGTGAGCAGTGCTTACATATTAATACTTAGTTTGGCAGAATCAAGCAGATGAGTGACTTTGTCATACTGTCCTTTTCAAAGTTCGAGTATGTGGACCAACTGGTGAGGTTTTTTTTGAAGTAGATTTGAAGAATTTGCTTCTGCTGCTGCTGATGATGACTGACTTGCACTGAACCCTCTCTCTGGGTCAGGCACAATTCTAACATGGCCCACAAACACCACAGCAGTGCTGTGAACAGGGCATCCATGTTTCCCCTACGTTATAGATGAGAAGAGTGTGGTACAAAGAGTTTAAAGAATAAAGGAGACTAGTGAAGGAAAAGTTGTGGAAAGTAAATGATATATTCCCAACACATTTTCATTCAGGTAACATTAAACAACAAGAATGCTATTTTGCTCAAAAATAATAATAATAATATTTACTACTATTATAATATATTACTTTATATCATCTCAAGAAAAATGACAAAATTGAATTTCACCACCAGTGATATAAATTAATTCTATATCTGATGCTTATATTCCAAGGGGGCTAGCTAGTACCCCTTCACAACATGTGCCACTGTTTCTGATGTTAACAAGGTGGGAAAACTTCTTTTGAAAGAGACTTAACCCTCTGATTCCAATTGCTCTTTTATAGTTAAGTTTCAGGGTGATAAAAAGTCATATACTCAATTGATCATTATTTCATAATTAACCAATTCGGGTGTATATTTGGAGTTACTTGAATTTTAGAAATGAATTTATGCAGATAATTTTAACAAAAATGATTAATTTTGGTTGGAACTCTTATAGCAGATATAAAGCAAGCTAAATTGTCAGATAAGGTGGTATTAAAAATAGTAGTAAAAATACAGCTCTGCCAAGATGATGCATATGATATGGCAGAAAAATGTGTTCTATGCTTTCAGGAGTTCCAGTGGAGATCATCAAAGAATCTCTTGGTGAGGAGCTTTTTAAAATATGTTATGAAGAAGATGAATACATCCTAGGTGTGGTTGGAGGAACCCTGAAAGATTTTTTAAATAGCTTCAGCACCCTCCTGAAACAGAGCAGCCACTGTCAAGAAGCAGAAAAGAAGGGCAGGTTTGAGGACGCATCCATCCTATGCCTGGATAAAGATCCCGATGTCTTATATGTTTACTATTTCTTCCCCAAGAGGATCACTTCCCTGATTCTCCCCGGCATCATTAAGGCAGCTGCTCGCATACTGTATGAGACGGAAGTGGAGGTTTCTTCGACGCCTTCTCGCTTCCACCAGGACTGCCGTGAGTTCGTGGACCAGCCCTGCGAGCTCTACTCCGTCCACATCAGGAGCGCCCGGCCGCACCCGCCCCCTGGGAAACCCGTGTCCTCGCTGGTCATCCCCGCCTCGCTCTTCTGCAAGACCTTCCCTTTCCACTTCATGCTTGACAGAGATATGAGCATCCTGCAGCTCGGCCACGGCATCAGGCGGCTGATGAGCAGGAGAGACGTGCAAGGGAAGCCTCATTTTGATGAGTACTTTGAGATCCTGACCCCCAAAATCAGCCAGACGTTCAGCGGCATTATGACCATGCTGAACATGCAGTTCCTGGTGCGAGTGAGGAGGTGGGACAACTCCATGAAGAAATCTTCCAGGGTAAGAAGAAAAGTTGTCCTGTTGTGATATGGATTCAATGATTTCACTTTTAAAGACTGGGTGTGAAAAATGTAAAAATATACCTGTATCACTTCACAATATTTTAAACATTTTTTAATGTGGACCATTTTTAAAGTCTTTATTGAATTTGTTACAGTGTTGCTTCTACTTTTTGTTTTTTGGCTTTTTGGGTGAAGGGAATGTGGGATCTTAGTTCCCTGACCAGGGGTCAAATTTGCAGAGTCTTAACCACTGGACTGCCAGGGAAGTCGCCAGAATTTTTAATAAAATATTTCTGTTTAAAATAATTCTAAAATACTTTGAAGGCTTAAAACAAGATTCTTTGTGCATTCATTTGCTTGCTTACTTAAGGCATTACTTCACAAATATTTTTTGAACGCAGTCTACCTTTTAAAATCTTTGTGTGCTGTGCTGTGCTAAGTCATTTCAGTGGTGTCCGACTCTTTGCAACCCTATAGACTGTAGCCTGCCAGATTCCTCTCTCCATGGGATTCTCCAAGTGAGAGTATTGGAGTGGGTTGCCGTGCCCTCCTCCAACGGGATCTTCCCGGCCCAGGGATGGAACCCATGTCTCTTACATCTCCTGTATTGGCAGGTTGGTTTTTTACCACTAGCATCACCTGGAAAATATTTATGGAGTATTTTATAGCTGAATTACAAAAATACTTCTGTAAAAATATGGCTTCGATCATCACAAAATAGCTGACTTAATTTGGATAATAAGAGGAGTTCTACAACAAAGAAACAAAAATGACTTGTTTCTTAGAGGAGGCAACTAAATGGATTCTTAAGTCAATATTTAATAGACATGGAAAAAATCAATAACTTGTTTGATTAACTGTTAGAAAATGTGGGAGAAAGTGTTCTGCTCTCATCTCATAGTAGAGAACCATGCGTGATTTAGAAAAGAAGTTTGGAAACCACAGTCAGTAGTATAACTGAGCTCATAGAAAGGCTCACAACGCACCTCTCTTCTGGACAAGTTAACCCAGAAGACAAACCATCTGTCCTCCCAGATGGAAACAGCTTTATTACTTTTTGTCATAAACACAGTACAACTAAATGTTTAAAAGTAGGTACTACTTTTAAGATGTCCATTGCAAAATCAAAAACATTATGTACATTTTTGTTTAAAACAAAAAAGCCACTTTTTACAGTTCTTTTTTAATCAGTAAATGATATCTGTGTGTATTCTTCCATGTCATTAGACACCGCTCTCTTTCACGATGGGATAGGCCATGTCGTATCCCATTGTGTGGTCGTCCTGAACTTTGGTTAACCATTCACTGTTGAAGGACGTCCAGGCTGCTTTTGTGGCTCTGTTTCGTTAACACGTATGTACACATCTGTCTCCTTCACACATGTGAGCTTGTGACCCAGAATGAAAACGTGAAGCCCCCTCCCCCAGGGGTCCTGTGCACCCTTCTGCTGATGGCTGCTGCTGAGAGAATGTTGGAGCAGAAGCATCAGTGTAGCACGCAGTGAGAAAGCCTTGAAGCAAGAATTTGGGGCATTGTTGATTGAAAAATCATATTTTCTGTGTAATCTGTGATACTGGGAAAGATTGAGGGCAGGAGGAAAAGGGGGCAACAGAGGATGAGATGGTTGGAAGGCATCACCAACTCAGTAGACATGAGTTTGAGCAAACTCTAGGAGACAGTAGAGGACAAGGAAGCCTGGTGTGCTGCAGTTCATGGGGTCACAAAGAGTTGGACATGACTTAGCAACTGAACAGCAACAATTCTCCAGTATATTCTCCAGATGTATGCATGCATTTTAGAGCTCATAGTAAATTGAAACCGTAAGAGAGCCTATTGTTTTTGTCAACAAGTAGAAAAAGCTCAAGTTTAAAAACAAAGGTGGGGTGGGGGGACTAAGATCCTGCAAGGTGTGTGACTTATTCAAAAAAAAAAAGAAGGGATTATCACTGTTCCTGTTTCCTCACTTTTTGTCTGTTGGGAACGTGAATAAGCCACAAAGCTTGGTCCTCCTTTTACACAGGTGATGGACCTCAAAGGCCAGATGATCTACATGGTGGAGTCCAGCTCCATCCTGTTCCTGGGCTCACCCTGCGTGGACAGACTGGAAGACTTCACAGGCCGAGGGCTGTACCTCTCCGACATCCCCATCCACAACGCGCTGCGGGATGTGGTGCTGATTGGGGAGCAGGCCAGGGCCCAGGATGGCCTGAAGAAGAGGCTGGGCAAGCTGAAGGCCACGCTGGAGCAGGCCCACCAGGCCCTGGAGGAGGAGAAGCGGAAGACGGTGGACCTGCTGTGTTCCATCTTCCCCAGTGAGGTGGCGCGGCAGCTGTGGCAGGGCCACGCTGTGCAGGCCAAGCGCTTCGGCAATGTCACCATGCTCTTCTCGGACATCGTGGGGTTCACGGCCATCTGTTCCCAGTGCTCCCCGCTGCAGGTCATCACCATGCTCAACGCACTGTACACCCGCTTTGACCGGCAGTGTGGAGAGCTGGATGTCTACAAGGTAGGGGGCCAGGCCCTGGACGGGGAGAGTTGGGCATTGGGCCAGGAGCCTGTCCTGGGAGCAGACATCCTGCCTTCGTTGTATGGGTGTCTTCTGGCTCTGAATCTGCTCAGAGATGATTATTCCAGAAAGGACAGCCACTGTGTCTTTTCACAGAATGCAGGGTGACAGCAAGAGAGTGGGCTGCCAGACCCTCAGAAAGGTGACGTTTTAAAGTCAGTGAGCCTGACACTTGGACTGTGAAAACTGAGATGAATTGGTTTGGTTTTGTTTTCTGGTTTTTTTTAAGTATTGATTTTTTTTTTTTTTGGCTGCTCTGGGTCTTATTTGCAGAATGTGGGATCTAGTTCCCTGATCAGGGATTGAACCTGGGCCCCCTGGATTGGGAGCTTGGAGTTATAGCCACTGGACCACCAGGGAAATACCAAGACGGACTGTTAAGCCTGAGATGTTTCAAAGAGGGAGGATGTAGCCTTTCCATCTGCAAAAGTAAAGAAGCAGGAGGATTACATCAATTGTCTTCCAACACATTCATTCAGTATAGAGTAACAGGATGCTTTTAACGGCCAGGGAACAGAAACTCAAATCACCTGCTTGTCTGGTGACCAAGGGCAGGAGACGGCCTGTCTTCAAATCTCGTTTTCTGCCTTGTTTGCTTTGTAAGCAGAGAAAGTTAAACAACCTTTCCCATTTCTGAAACAGAGGATATAATATCCATTCACAGAGTTAATATGCACGAATAACATGCTTTATGTCCTGTAATCTTCATGAACGGAGCTCTGATAAAGATTACGGTAAAAAAAATATCTGTTATTCATCAGCCAGCAGGGTTGACTGAGTGCCTGCAGGGTACCAGGCATCATTCTAGGCTCTGGGGATGTAAAGAGATTGTCCCGGAAACATAATAAACTATTTTTAATGTAACTATTGTTAATAAGGGGCTTCCCAGATGGCACTAGTGGTAAAGAACCTACTTGCCAATGCAGGAGACATAAGAGATGTGGGTTTGATCCCTGGATTGGGAAGATCCTCTGGAGGAGGAAATGGCAACACACTCTAGTATTCTTGCCTGGAGAATCCCATAGACAGAGGAACCTGGCAGGCTATAGTCCATGGGGTCGCACAGAGTTGGACTCGACTGAAATGACTTAGCACGCATTATTAATAAGAGAACCAATGAAGAGATTCTGACTGTTTCTTTAGAAGTAAAACATTTTCTTACTGATTTAATGTTTCTTACATATTTCTCAGCATTGGCTTGAAGAATAAAGCGTGCTTCTCATTTATGTGGCTTGAATCATGTTTTAATATGCCACATAAAAAATTGACATTTCAGAGCTTAACCTAACATGAAAAAAATAAATGATTAAAGAGGAAACAAAAATTATCTATGGGACAATGTAAGCCCTGCTTGGTTCCAGTCTAGATGCTCACGGTGAAACTTTCTCTTTAAAACATTTCTAACAGGAAATTCCAGACAGAGCTGTGTTTCCCTTGGGAAAAAAGTGGTCCATGTATAATTACAGATAAAATAATTGGCTTCAGTTAGGTTAAGCTGGATGGCCTCTTGTGGAATTCACTGTATTTATTTGTAGACAGCTGATGTCTTGAGAAGGTCTCCTCTCAGAACTGTGAGGAGGTCTCGCTCTCCTCTGCAAACTGTCCAGCTGCTCACAGAAGCCGCCCACTGCTGCACGGTGCTCCCTGCTGAAATGTTTAAAACTGTTGTCACTCCTCTCTAGCGTTCAGAGCCTTACTCCTCATGGTGAGGATGGGGCGCAGAGTCCCCTGGGGACCCAGCTGCTGTCCCAGCCGGTGAGTCTGTGTCCTCGCTTCACCTGCTGTTCACGTCAACGCTGTGTGGAAACACTGGAGATGCTGTGAATAAATGGGGAGGGGGCCTCCCCTCAGAATACACTTAGGATACAGAGTGTGTTCCCATCACCGGCTCACCTGTGCCTGGCTGGCTTGTTTATCCCAGCCCCGAATTGGACCAGGACTCCGTTCAGTTTCATTTTCTTTCTTTCATTCTTTTGGTCATTTTCCTGCTTGTTTGATTATTTATCTAGTGGTTTAGAATATCCTTACTGGTCCTCCAGAGTTTGCCAGCGTGGTGGGGGGCGGAGTCCAGTCCCTGTGATAAGAGCCCCAGAGCAGGGAGGGAGCCAGGGAGGGACACACAGATAGAGGACAGGATAGATTCCCTGTGACGCTGGGGACGTCATGCCACGCTTGCCAGCGCAGGGGCTCCAGCAGGGCTGAGGGGGCCTCTCCCCCTACTGAGTAGCTCTTTGAGCCCTGTGACAGGTTAGCGCCTAGGCTGAGTGCATCTCCGTGTGTGTGGCCAAGGTGATACTGTCAGATGCCAGGCTCGCTCACGGGTGAATATCCTGGGCCCCAGTGGTGGAGGAGTTGATGAGACAGCAGACTCAGAGAGCTCGCTTTCCACCAGGAAAACAGACAACAAAGGCGTGAATTCACAGCACGCCAGTTGGTGTGCTCTCTCTGGAAGGAAATAGAGCAGGTGCAGGGGAGCCAGGGATTTCACGGAAGTGGCCGGAATCACCTTCCTTGCAAGGTGAGTTTTAGCAGAGCCTGAGGAAACCAAGGACGTGCCTAGTGGTCACCTGCAGGAATACTGATCTAGACAAAGGAATAACAAACATTTGCAATGTTTGAGGGAAAACAGGAGGCCAGCAGCTTGGGACAAAGTGAGCAAGAAAGAGAATAAGGAGAAGGATCAGGATCAGGGGCAGTAGAAAGGCAGGACAGGAACTTTGGGGGCAGCTTAAGGGCTCTGGCATTTATTCTGAGTGAAATAAGCAATTGCTGATGCTGTCCCCCTTTCTCTTCTCTCTCACCTTCACCCCTCCAGATTGCCAGCTTTGGATCAGAACAGTGATATGATCTAGGTTACAATAAGAATTTGGAGGAGAAAAATGCACCTATTACAATTTGGTAGCTAATTTGTGAATTTAAATGAACTGTTAGTTTTCTATATTCAGCATGACAACTGAAAAGCACTCGTAACAACAGCAATAATGACAATGATAATAACTGATCAATACATGAAATTCACAGAAGAGATTGATTTCCGATAGCTTTCCAATCACCATTGTCTCTGCCTCCCCTTTGACATCTTAGTCTCTGTACTTTATGATTAATATTCATGTAGACAGTTTATCATTGCTATGACGGCACCAAAAGTTCTTTGAAAAGTTGCAATGTCAGTTTTAACCTTAACTATATTCATAGGACCTTGATTCAGTAGTGACTTTGTTCAAAGCACTGTATTTTATGCTGAGAGGATATTATCACCCAATATCTCAAACATATTATAATAGATTCAAAGTAAGTCATTTGCTTCTACAAAGTCCATTTTACATGGTGTGGGAAGAAAGAGGTGCAGGGATATGGGGGAATCAGTGGCAAGTTTGGGAGCAGACACCCCTCCTGACACTGTATTCACAGCAGGGTGCTGCCTTTCAGCTTAGAAACCTTGTGAGTTTCCTGGAAAGAAAAACCTTTTCCAAGAGTCTGTGATTGACTCTGATGTTCCATTGGCCCATGAAGCTGAGATTTCTGCTTCATGATGTAATTTCTGCTGTATGATGTACACTGTGATGCTTCCTGGGTTTTTGTTGTTTTTTTTTTTTGTAATGTGGAGAATCTGTTGTGCATAGGTGGAGACGATTGGCGATGCGTACTGTGTGGCTGGGGGCTTACATAAAGAGAGTGACACCCACGCTGTTCAGATCGCGCTGATGGCCCTCAAGATGATGGAACTCTCTCATGAAGTCGTGTCTCCCCACGGAGAACCCATCAAGGTGAGCCTGCTCACGTGTTGTTCAGGAGATGTCACGAGAGTAAATGCTGGGTAGTTAGTCTTGCTGTATCTCACTGTTCTCTGAACCGTGGGTAGGCAAGGTGCCAGCGGGGAAGCTGGAAGAAAAGTCAAGGAGCTGTAGGAACTGCAGACATGTTTATTCTTTCCTGACTGGCACAGCAGCCATAGCAGCAGACAAGCTGTATTTTCTCATGGTTGACCCAGCGGACACAGCCATAACCGTGGCCATAACGCAGCCTCAAGGGCTTTTCAGGTGGATCTTCTATATGTTTACAGAACAGAAGTGGCCCGTGCCCAAGTGGGTACATTGTGACATGCATGCACAGTGCTATAAGTTAGCTCAGCTGTTACATAACCATGTATTTACAACACGTGGGGCCAGAGTGAGAGGCCATGGGGTGAGAGAGCCTGACCGGTACCTGCTTGGCTAATTAGCCTTTTCCCTACAGTTAGTTATCAGTAGAATGGTGCATCCATCAGGGTTTAGTTGCATAGAGTAGATCTCCAGCTCATTGAAGCATCAGAAAATCTGTAAGTGGCTTACAGATCACTAGGACCAAGGAAGCCATCCATGACTTGAGCTCTCAGAGAGTGGATCCTAAAGCCATGCTTCAGAACCATGGCTTCCTCTGTGATCTGGAAGCTGGTTCTAGAACCACACAGCCACAGCCAGGCAGCAAACCATTGTGCTCAGAAAGTAGCTGTCTCCACTACTGGCTGCACAGCAGAGTTGCACCCACTGTAATTGCATCAGCAACGTGGAAATCCTGCATCATGACTCACAAATTGAATGACTAGAAACCGGGCTCCCTGCTAAGCCTGGGAGACGGAGCACGCAGTCTTCTGCTGTGCTCACAAGGGAAGCTATAGGCAGAAATCCAGATTCCCAGAGCTTATGCAAGGGCGTCTGATTCACCAAAACCTCAGTACATCTAGAAACTTCGAGGGAGTTTGAAAAATGTAGTTTTGGGTTTTTTGAGCCCTGCAGGGGAGGAATTTAACTAGAATGAATGTGGACTGGGTAATCTAGTAATATTTTCCAGGACACATAAAATTCCAAAATTTCTAAATAAGCCAGATCCCAGAATAAGAATGTCTTATTGCAGATGATAAAATTAACGTGCCTGGCATAGATTTAATAGATAACACATGAACAGATATCTTTATTTGTCCTACTTGAAGTGAGTCTGCCACTTAACTTTTATAGAACAGTCCTCAATTGATGACCTTCAGAAATGAGCCTTTGAAATAATATGGAATCCTATCTGGCATGATATAAAATACAGAGAGAAGGAGGAAAAAGAAGTTTAGCCAGAGCTCTGGCTTATACCGTAAAGAACCTGCCTGCAATTCAGGAGACCCAGGTTCAGTCCCTCGGTTGGGAAGATCCTCTGGAGAAGGGAACAGCTACCCACTCCAGCATCGTGCCTGGAGAATGCTATGGACAGAGGAGCCTGGCAGGCTACAGTCCATGGGGTCACAAAGAGTCAGACATGACTGAGCCATTAACTTTCACTTTCTTTTTCTCTCCAATGTTACTATCAATAGAAGCTGTATGTGTAAGCCTTCACAACTATTTCTTAAGAGAATGGTCGTCCCAGTTATATGCTGATGTGTGACATGCTTCCCTAAAGTTAGTGGTGTAAAACCACAGAGCTTTTTTTTTTTAAGCATTTTTATTTTGTTTTATTTTTTTCCTAATTTTATTTTATTTTTAAACTTTACATAATTGTATTAGTTTTGCCAAATATCAAAATGAATCCACCACAGGTATACATGTGTTCCCCATCCTGAACCCTCCTCCCTCCTCCCTCCCCATACCATCCCTCTGGGTCGTCCCAGTGCACTAGCCCCAAGCATCCAGTATCGTGCATCGAACCTGGACTGGCAACTCATTTCTTACATGATATTTTACATGTTTCAATGCCATTCTCCCAAATCTTCCCACCCTCTCCCTCTCCCACAGAGTCCATAAGACTGTTCTATACATCAGTGTCTCTTTTGCTGTCTCGTACACCGGGTTATTGTTACCATCTTTCTAAATTCCATATATATGCGTTAGTATACTGTATTGGTGTTTTTCCTTCTGGCTTACTTCACTCTGTATAATAGGCTCCAGTTTCATCCACCTCATTAGAACTGATTCAAATGTATTCTTTTTAATGGCTGAGTAATACTCCATTGTGTATATGTACCACAGCTTTCTTATCCATTCATCTGCTGATGGACATCTAGGTTGCTTCCATGTCCTGGCTCTTATAAACAGTGCTGCGATGAACATTGGGGTACACATGTCTCTTTCAATTCTGGTTTCCTCAGTGTGTATGCCCAGCAGTGGGATTGCTGGATCATAAGGCAGTTCTATTTCCAGTTTTTTAAGGAATCTCCACACTGTTCTCCATAGTGGCTGTACTAGTTTGCATTCCCACCAACAGTGTAAGAGGGTTCCCTTTTCTCCACACCCTCTCCAGCATTTATTATTTGTAGACTTTTGGATAGCAGCCATTCTGACACACAGAGCTTTTGTGATGCATTGATTCTGGGCGGTGGAATTTGGATGAGGCACGAGTACCTTGTCATTTCTCACAGTATCTGGTACCTCCACTGGGAATTCTCAGTGGTTGAGGGCATGCAGAGTAGCTGGGATTACATCACTTGAACCAGAGGACCATTTCAAGATGCCGCCTATCTCACCTGCCTGGTTGTGGCTGGGCATGGCAGAGGGTGGACCCAGTTGGGACTGTCAGCCCAGTGCTTACATGTCCTGCTCCAGCTGGGCAGCCTTGGGATAGTCACACTTCTTACCTGGGGGTGGGTGTCCACTGAACAAAGTTGGTATCTGCTGCATGGCCTTTTACACCTTGGCCTTAGGAGATACATGGTGACACGTCCATTGTATTGGTCAAAGCAACCTTAAGCCTGCCCAGAAGGGAGAAGACATAGATGCCAGGTCACAATAGGAAGAGTGTGAAACAATTCTCCACTGTGTTTTAAAAGCATCACAGTGTCTGACTTTTCCAGATGGTTAATTTCTATAATTTTTTAGAAGATAATTATATTTTGTTTTGGTTTTTGATGAGGAATCTCATAGCATCAAAGTGAATACATAAAATATACGGATTAATAATAAACCCAGTGATCTCCACTTAAATGGATTCTATAATTAAGATGTGTGTGTTTGGGGAAGGGGGTTAGTGCCATGATTTTTGACATTTGTAGAAATGTACTTTTACAGTTTTGCAATTGCAAGAATTATTTATAGCTAATTTCAAAGATGGTTACCCAGGTGATAATAATTTAGCTTTGCTGCTGCTGCTAAGTCACTTCAGTCATGTCAGACTCTGAGCAACCCCATAGACAGTAGCCCATCAGGCTCCTACTTCCCTGGGATTCTCCAGGCAAGTTTTACTGACCTATAAATTCAGGTTTAAACATGCCTTTTTATTTGTACTGACCTAGGAAATTTCTTATGGCCTTAGGGGTTACTCATGAATTACCAAAAGTGCAGACTATTTTTAGTAGTGAGAAAAAAACACTAATGTGTGTCACGGGAGCAGTTGTGACTTAAACATCATTTTACTTAGTATATATGTAGTATATTTAATGTATAATATAATTGAGCCACATTGTAGAGGAATCCACAATTCAGTGATGGACAAGGGCAATCAAGACTCTACTGGATTTGAAGCTGTGTGTTTCTGGGTGCAAAACCCAGGCTTTTACGCATTCTTACCCTCCTTCCCCATGAAATGGAATCACAGTGAAAGAATAGGAAATATTTTTGTTTTCAAACTCTATGTCTTTCTCCAATGTGTCATGTGTACTAACTGTCTACTGGTTATTCTACCAATTTCCTTACCAACACCCACCCACTGAGGCTTGGAAGACCGCAGGTGAATTCTGTCTTAGGATGGAAACTTTGACCAGGCTGAGAAGCACAGCGGGAGTCAGGAAGTGCAGAGTGCATGCTCTGGGAGCCTCCCTCCCAGCCCAGCAGCCAGTGTGTGGAAGGGCTATGTCTAAAGTGGCCCTGATTGGGAGACTCCCCAACAGATTTCCACTTGGGGCATGATGGGCACCTCAAACTTTGGACCATTTTTGTGCTTGTAAATTTACAAAGATCTCTGATATAGCTTTGGAGTCAAGAGTGCAGTTCAGGGCCGGGGGAGGGAGGGAGGGGAGAAAGCAAAGGACCTTGGCCTTGTCTGTGTTGTTTGGATGTTTACAAGGAGGATGCATTTCTATATTAATTATGCAATAGAAACATTAAAACACTATGATGAACTTGTCCTGTTAAAAGCTAGAATAACTAGGTACAAGGGAGAAACTGGTTTAATGAGAAGAATGCCCAAAGAAAATAAAAACTTATGAAAGTATGCCTGGTATTTATAAGCAGAAGATAGCCTTTTGTCACCTTTTCTTGGTTTGTTTAAATTGTTCTTTGTTAATTGTTTATGTATAGAACCCTATTCTCCTAAGGAAGAAAAAGCTGGATGCAATAGAAATCTATGTTTTTGTGCTTAAAGTAAAACTGATGAAGAAGAGGCTTTAAAAGTAATCCAATCCTGAATTTTTTAGGTGAGGAAAGAGTACAAGGGAAATATGGAGATTTAGAGAAAGTCAGACAATCAGACGCAGAGAACAAGCCAGTGGTCACCAGTGAGAAGCAGGTAGAGGGAGAGGGCAGGGAGTGGGGGTCAGAGATACAGACCACTAGGTATGAAATAAGTAAGTTATAGGATGTAATGTACAGTGCAAGAAAAAGAGCTAATATTCTATAATAACTTTGTGTAGGGCATGATCTGTAAAATATTGAACAATTGTATGTCTGAAAATAATATCGTAAGTCAAGTATACTTCGATTAAAAAAGTCAGACTGCCAGCTATTAGCAGAATTTTGGTTTCTAATACAAATCCCTTGATTCATGATGTACTGCTTTTGTTTAAAAATGTTGCAGAATTCATGGTTTAACAAATGATTCTCAGAAGTTTCTAGAAGAGGTCTGAAATTAGCCATAAAACTTGGGAAGTGTGGGGTCTCCTGTATTCTAAATTACATCTAGGTGACTAAGTCCTTAGCCTCTGTGTACAATACAGGAATCTGATGGAACTTGTTTTAAATGGTCAACTGAACATAGACTTTGAAAATAGCAAACGTGGTGTCTGATTGTCATCTTAAACATCCTTACTCTCACTTGCTTCGTTGTAGCAGTGATTTAAAAATCTGTGCCTCCTCTAAGATCAGCCAGTTTTCAGTCTAAAAGATCCCAGTTTAAAACATTGCCTTAAAGTGAAGTCGCTCAGTCGTGTCCGACCCTCAGCAACCCCATGGACTGCAGCCTTCCAGGCTCCACTATCCATGGGATTTTCCAGGCAGGAGTACTGGAGTGGGGTGCCATTGCCTTCTCCAAAACATTGCCTTAACTGCTCTGCAAATTATCAATTGCTTTCAGAATTCCTAAACATTCACCTCAGTGTATTCTGACTGCCTCCTATACCCAGATATGGCACAACTCTTGTTTTCCATGGATCCAGATGTTGACTGAAGTGTTTATAGTCGCTGCGATCCAGGCTCAGCAATGCCAGCTTTCTGCTTCCTCCATCATTTTCTGCTTCAATATTGCAATTCTTTTTCTCCCCGGGTTGGTCATTTGAATAGTGAGGTAGTGTCTGGCATAAAGTTCTTGTGAGCAAAATACCTAAACACCCACATTTTATATCCTGAGAAGTGACCGTGTTTTGGGAAACAGCTTCTGGGCTCCAGAAGTCCTGTCTGTCTCACCCAATGGACAGAGCATGTTCACATAGCCTGCAGAGACTTCGTCTGGTCACCATGGCGACTGTGGTAGGTTCGTGGGGGGCTTTGATTCAGATAGGAAAGACGAGTGAAATACATGTTGTGTGATAAACCCAAGTGCATCCATGAGAAGTGAAGAGGGGTGACTGATGCCCCGCTAGTGGTTCTTCCTTGGAAGGGAGGAGTAGAGGAACATTGGCTGGAGGTTTGGAGGAAGGAGGAGGTGTGGGAAGAGTGAAGAGTATAATAATTTCAACAGGTCCACAAACAGCACTGACAAGCAGGGGTGTTTTTCCAGAACACTGACTGACTTTTCGCTTTCAGATGCGCATTGGGCTGCATTCTGGGTCAGTTTTTGCTGGAGTTGTTGGAGTTAAAATGCCTCGTTACTGCCTTTTTGGAAACAATGTCACCCTGGCTAACAAATTTGAATCGTGCAGTGTTCCCCGGAAAATCAACGTCAGCCCAACCACTTACAGGTATGACCCCACTGAGCGCCTGCAATGTACTCTTTTATATGCAGTTGTCATTTTTGTTCATTGATTTGTCTCACTCTTCATAACATTTTCTTGCTTAGATAATATTAGAGAAAAGTCATAATTGAGTCATCCTCATTTTAACTGTTTTTAAACTACTTGTTAGTCTATGGGAATGACCCTCCTGAGATACCTGTAGCCTGGCTGTCATCCTCAATGTATATCCTATCTCCCCCATTATTACCCTTTAAGCAAAGGGTAATAATGTATTCCTTCTCATGGGCTTGGGAGGTATTCTAACACTGATCAGAGTTACAGAGACCACACAAGTTGATGGGCATGGTCCCTGAAAAGAATGCCCTTAATTCATGTGCCAGGTGTATATACAGTTTATCTGCTTTGAAAAATCAAATTATAATGGAAATCCTCGAAGAACAAAAAGATTTTCCAGATCTAAGCAAATGAACTGCTATGATGGTTTCATAGCATCTTCTTTCTACTCCAAACAACTTTCCTTTTCAGCCCTGATTCTAAGTTGAAAACCTTGCTTTGTTTTGCCCAAGAAAGGCTGAAACCTGCTAAGACCCGCTCCAGCTTCATGCTCAGATCCAGTGCACCTGGCTCCCTGGCACTCTTGACTGTGTGTGGTTCCTGTCCTGGGGACCAACAGCCCTGCTCCGGATTTGCTGTCCTTTCAAACATTTTCTTTTGAAAATATCAGCTTTGTCTATGATCAGTTCCTCCAATGAAATGATTCTTCACATCAAAATACAGCCATATCTGTTTACTTACCTCTTTAAAGGTAACATCTTTGTTTTGTTTCCAAGACTGTCTCTGCTGTCTCCTTGTGTTCCTGCTCCTTTTCCAGAAAAACTCTGCACACAGGTCGTCTGTGCTCAGGGCCTCCCCTTGCTCTTCCGCTCACTCTGGTCAGTGTTTGTCCCTCACAGGCCACTCCAATGGCTCCCCTTGCTAAACTCAGGGTCAGTTCTCTCTCCTTATCTTCCTCACCATCTCAGGATGTTTTGAATATCTTCTTCTTCAGGCTTTTGTGACAACGGATTCACGAGGTTCCCTTGTGGCTGCGCCTTCTCCTTGTCTTGGTTGCTGCTGTCTCCACAAAACCGTTCCCCACCAGGTTATTGCAATCCTTAATCAGTAGAAACTGACTAGAGGCCAGATAGAAAATTTAGGCAAGGCTTTACTGGGGCCCCTGCTGCCTGGAAAATCCCATGGACGGAGGAGCCTGGTGGGCTGCAGTCCATGGGGTCGAGAAGAGTCGGAAACGACTGAGCGACTTCACTTTCGCTTTTCACTTTCGTGCATTGGAGAAGGAAATGGCAACCCACTCCAGTGTTCTTGCCTGGAGAATCCCAGGGACGGGGGAGCCTGGTGGGCTGCCACCTCTGGGGTCGCACAGAGTCGGACACGACTGAAGCGACTTAGCAGCAGCAGCAGCAGCTGCAACAGGAGGGAATGAGAACAAGTAACAAGTTTCCCTTGCTTGCTCCTGGAGTGGAGGATAAGCTAGTTGCTTTTATGGGGTGAGGGTAGGGTGTGTCCAGGGGTCTGGCTGAAGGGGTGGCTTAGGTGGATTCCCCATCCCTCTGGTGGTGTTGAGTGCAGGGGGCATGTGAAGTACCCTACTTTTGCTTCCAATCCCCTGCTTTTGCTCCTCAGAAGTGGCAGTTGGGTTTTTGGTCTTTTTGTATTTTTTGGTCCAAAATTTGCTGCAGCTGCATATGCACATAGTTATTTTGACTCCCACAGTTTCTTTGTATTTTGTTGCTGGAGGGGAAGTTTGTCCAGGTGCAAGCATTGCAGCAAAGGATCCCCAGGTTCCAGGCTGTCTCAAAACCACTAAACTTTGGAAAATTGTCCTGCCCAGAGCCATGTCTGTGTTCTCATGTTTCTGAAATGTTATGATTTACCACTTTTATCTCTAGCCTGACCCATGATTCTCTACTGAGCTAGATTCATATAATTCTGTCCTGTATTTCTACTTGGATGACTAATTGACCTATTAGATGGCTAATGTGATCATGTTAGAACAACTGATTTCCAATTCCCCACCCCCACGTGGATAAAATCTACTTCCCACCCAGCGAAACTCCATCAGTCTCTTTAAAGAGCAGCAGTGTCTACCTCAGGGACCTCAGAGTGATCTCTCCCTTCTCCCCATCGTGCCCCGCCCCTGCCTCCACACGCGTGTCCTGCACATAGCCTCTCTCACCTCCTCCAATGCCACCAGCCCAGCCCAGCATCACTCTCACTCTTGTATCTCATGTGCCTCCTCCTTGGCTCATCCTCCACACGAGAGCCAAGTTCTCTTCCTAAACCATAAGCAGATCTGTCATCCCTGCCCTACAAGCCCTCCGGTGGCCTCCACTGCAACCAGAATAAAATCAGACTTGTAACCACAGACTCAAGTGGTGTCTCTGGTCATAGTCACATCAGCTCTTACCACCTCATTTTCTTCCACTTTCTCCTTATTTCATGGATCTCCTGCAACCCCAGCCTCGTTTTTATTCATCAGACTTGCTAAACTGATTCCTGAATCTGCTTTCCCTTTCTCTCCTGGGTCATCTCCTGTTTTCCTCCTTCTTGTGATCTGACCTTAAGTCAGATGTCATCTCTTCAGGGACACATTCCTCACCTGCCCTGGATACACCCTCACGTGGTCATCTCAGCTCATCCCTGTGCCTGAAATGGTTAAGTTCAGGACAAGGGTAGATTTTATGAGAATTCATGCAGATATAAAAGGTGATTGTTTCTTTGCAGAGCTTTAATGATAGAACGTTAAATCCTGGAATGGTATTTCTCAACAAAATAATATTAGGAAGCTTACCTTCCTTGATATATTTATGAAACCTGTACATTTAGGACACAGACTACATCCCCACACCCAAAAATATCCACTACCTTCAAACTTCTGTTTCCAAATTCTAATCAGTAATTTAGAAAGTAGCAATGTAATAGCAGTTATACATTCCTTTCTTTTAAATGTCATGAGGAGTTTTATTCTCGGGGACAATTTTCTGCATTTTTATTTGTTTTTACTGAACTGCAGAGAACTCACAGAGACTAGGTTTGGTATCGTTTGAGTTTTGGATCAGTGGATTGAGGAGAAGGGTGTGTGATGATCCCAAGATCATTAAAGACAAAACTGGGGCATAATGGAGCATAATGGAGCCACCCCTGTGGGTGGGAAGGTTGACCTAGGAACTCCTGAGGTGACACAGAAGCAGGACTTGGATTCTGTGAGGGAACAAGGAGCGTAAAGGACAGATGACAGAATTAGGAGAGTTGATGCAGCCGCTTGGAGGACATGGTGTCCAGTCCGGGGGAGTAAGAAAACTGCCTTCCGTGTGTGAACATCCGCCCTGGGACTGTTGCTGCTAATCTCGGATCTTTCTTTCCTCAAGCTTTCATCTAAATGGTTTTATATTTCCAACCTGTTTTTCTTATAAATTTGGATTTTAAAAAAGATTTAATGAACATTTCTAATTCCATGACACTGTGTTTATCTATAAGTTTCTTTAAAAAGCATGGGCTTTGTAGTCAAAAGACATGTCTTATGGGTCCCCAGTACAGGGCTTACCAGCTGTGTGATCTTAAGAAAAGCTCTTAATACATTCTAATGATTTGTTTTAAAGCCACTTCTTAATGCACCAGATACAAAAATAAAACCAGAGAAAAATAGACTCCCACTCAATTCTTTTGCAACTTGCCTTGAATCCATTCAATATTATGTTTTTGAGATTTTTTTCTTGATAAAATGTAAATCCAATTCATATAAATCTAGTTCATTTAGTTAAAGTATTCCAAATGCAGTGGTAAGCTGGTCAACCAGCTTGGGGAGTGAAGTAGATACTCCCTGACTTCTAGCATTTACCATTTCTAAAGTGTAAACACTACACTGTGGCTGGTTTCAGCCTATCCATGGTTTAATTGGCTTGCAGATTCCTGAGTATTTAACAGTTGGTTCTCCTAGGCAGGTCAGAGATAAATCTAACATGTCGCCAGATGTGCCTATGATGTAATATGTATTCTAGGATATAAGTAAGCCACTCTGTCTTCTGTCCATGGTTAATTTCAGGATAGCCAGTTTTTCATTATTATGCAAACTGATTTGATAAATATACTTATATACATGTCTCTAGATAACATACCTATGAATGACATTCCCAGATCGTGAACTTCATTACTCAGTTTCAGCTTTACTCAGCATCACTCAGCTGTCCAAACCCATCTGTGTTCCATTGTGTCTGAAGGTTTCTATTTCCCAATGCCTGATATTATCAAACTTATTGTTACCAATATGGCAGGTGTTGTGTGACATCCAATTGATGATTAATGAATCTTATTTAAACAATTTATTTAATCTTCATAACTGTCCTAAGAGACCTGTATTATTATGAAAGTGAAAGTGTTAGTCGCTCAGTCGTGTTTGACTCTTTGCGACCCCATGGATGGTAGCCTGCCAGGCTCCTCTGTCCATAGAATTATCCAGGCAAGAATACTGGAGTGGGTTGCCATGCCCTTCTCCAAAGGATGGAAGAAAGGAAGCTAGAGATGGGGTTCCATCTCCAGGGGATCTTCTCAACCCAGGGATCGAACCCAGGTCTCCTGCATTGCAGGCAAATTCTTTACTATTTGAGCCATGAGGGAAGCCCTGTGTATTATAGTTTCCTTTTAAAGGCTAGAAATCTGACATCTTTGCTGTTATTCAAACTTAGATCTACCACACTTTGAAGCTTACACTTTCAATACTGTGGAATTCTGTAATTTTTCACTATATATTACCAACTACTATGCCTTGGCTATGGTTTTTCCTGTGGTCATGTATGGATGTGAGAGTTGGACTGTGAAGAAGGCTGAGCGCCGAAGAATTGATGCTTTTGAACTGTGGTGTTGGAGAAGACTCTTGAGAGTCCCTTGGACTGCAAGGAGATCCAACCAGTCCATTCTGAAGGAGATCAGCCCTGGGATTTCTTTGGAAGGAATGATGCTAAAGCTGAAACTCCCGTACTTTGGCCACCTCATGCGAAGAGTTGACTCATTGGAAAGGACTCTGATGCTGGGAGGGATTGGGGGCAAGAGGAGAAGGGGACGACAGAGGATGAGATGGCTGGATGGCATCACTGACTCGATGGACGTGAGTCTGAGTGAACTCCGGGAGTTGGTGATGGACAGGGAGGCCTGGCGTGCTGCGATTCATGGGGTCGCAAAGAGTCGGACACGACTGAGCGACTGATCTGATCTGATCTGATGCCTTATAAATAATAGGTACTTGAAATATTTACAAATCCATGACTAAAACATCATTTCACTTGTTTTATTCTTTTGCAGACTAAATATTTATTGATGCGCTTATAAAATTAGTTAATTGAACACTCTTGTGTTTTCTGTCTGTAATCCTTGAGACCTTCATGTCTATATAGCAGTTTCCTCAGTACATATAGAACATCACAGTTCTGAACTTTAGCATAATATCATCACATCATTTAGATGTCCCATTGCAGGGGAGTGGAAGGGACAATATGAGTAATTTTCTGTAGAAGCTGGTTTAGAGCTTGTTCTCATCCATGGCCTGAATAATAGATCAGAGAGATGCTTATTAAGTTTGCATTTGACAGAGACCTCGGGAAGCAAATGGGAAGAGGAGCCAGTAACTTAATCAGTGTGATTAGAATTTAAAATGAGTTTATCCTCATGGACCAATGAAGCAAATAATAAAAGCTGGTAGAACATCTGAATTTAAGAGGAAATTTAATTCTTAAGAATTTAAGAAGAAAACATATTGCAAATATCAGATAGTAAGTAGAGTATACATATATACAACTAAACCTCACTTTAGTCCTACTAACCAGAATTCATAAAAACTTTATCCAAAGAGATCCCAAAGTTATTTCCCCATTTTGTGTGTACACTCAGTTGCTTTGGTTGTGCCTGATTCTTAGTGACTCCGTGGACCGTGGCCCACCAGGCTCCTCTCTCCATGGGATTTTCCTGGCAGGAATACTGGAGTGGGTTGCCATGCCCTCCTCCAAGGAATCTTCCCAGTCCAAGGACTGAACCTGTATCTCCTGCATTGCAGGCAGATTCTTTACCACTGAGTCACTGAGAAAGCCCCATTCTCACATTATATGTGTCTGTCTGTCTGTCTGTCTGTTTGTGTATATATATATATATATGGCTTCTCTGGTAGCTAAGCTGGTAAAGAATCTGCCTGCAGTGCAGGAGATCGTGGTTCGATTCGTGGGTTGGGAAGGTCCCCTGGAGAAGGGAACAGCTACCTGCTCCAGTATTCTGGCTTAGAAAATTCCATGGACTGTATAGTTCATGGGATCACAAAGAGGTGGACACGACTGAGTGACTTTCACTTTCACATATATATGTGTGTGTATATATTATGTAGAACTTTTCTTTCAAAAGTTCTTGCCCATGATTATTTCTCAGTAATATTTACAAAATGAATGGGTATAGTGTCTTATATCTTTCAACTCCTTCAGTTCTATATTATTATTGTCTTATATTATTAGACTTTGTATCATTTGGGTTTTTTCCACTACTATGAATTGCACTATTGTATAGATTATGGATGATATCTTTACAAAAATATTTTATAGTTATTTTTCCTAATATGAGTGAAATCCATTATCTGGTGGAACTTTCTGTTATTGTGAACAATGTGTTTGTAAACATCATTAGGATTTTTCTGTCAATCACACTGAAGATGGTGGGTTTATCAACATTCTCAGGAATGTTCCCTTAGTTATGTTGCCTTTTCTTGACTAGACAGTTATGTCAGTGTTGTTGTATGATCAATATCTGCCTTTTAATCTTTCCAGATTACTCAAGGACTGTCCTGGTTTTGTGTTTACACCTCGATCAAGGGAAGAACTTCCACCAAACTTTCCTAGTGACATTCCTGGGATCTGTCATTTTCTGGAAGCATATCAACAAGGAACAACTTCAAAGCCATGGTTCCAGAAAAAAGATGTTGAGGAAGCCAATGCCAATTTTTTAGGCAAAGCATCAGGAATAGATTAACCAAACACACACCTGATTGTTAGCCTTTGGGGTTTGACTCCTTGGAACGTGAGTGGACCCTCTGAGAGCACACTGGCATGGTGGTGAGCTGAGGAGCAGTATTAACATTTCAGGAGCCAAGTCACCATCTACTTGTCCTTCCACTTAACATGACAAAAATGTATTCACTTCAATATTCAATTTTTCAGTGAAAAACAAAGAAACCTCAAAAAGTGACTTTGAGGGGATGTAATATACTTATTACCTGTACTCAAAACTCAGCACCTTGTATATACATCAGGTAATGTAGTGACCTGTACCACCTGGTGAGCTGTCTGCGTGTCCTGCCCTGGCCGAATGCCCTGGTTATCAAAGTGCTTGTGGTAGTGTTGGTTGCCTTAAAGATGCTTGTTGAATAGAAACAATAGTCTTGATACCATAAGCTCTTTGAACCTTTCAACTGTACATTTTGTTACATTTCCTCATTTAACAGTTAGCATATATAATAAGATAGACTGAGTTTTTTTTTTTCCTGTTGCACTTTTTTCTTTTTCCTTTTCTTAAAGAAAATAAGCCATTATGGGTTAGATGCAATATGAATCTAAAGTAGTTCTCCTGTAAATATCAAGATGATTTTATAAAAATATTCTCTACAACATAATATGTCATAAAAATAAGTATTTCCTTTTTTGACATTTGTAAAAGTCTATACATGGTAAAGGCTATTTTAATTCATAATAGCAATTTCATTTCTATTAATTCATTTTTATGTCATCTTCAGGGTAAAAGAGGGTTATGGCCTATATTAAAATGCAATAATATCATTATGATTTACTTTAATTGAAGCAACATGGAGTAAAGGCAGCATTCAGGGAGCGAGCCATAAAGTCAGAAGCAAAGTACTTACACACACCGAAGTAATTTTGACCTATTTCAGCAGACACCCTCCATTGCCAGGCTGAGCCACAGAAAGTTGCATGAGGAAAATCTAAGTTCAGAAGTCGGAAATAAGACTTGTTCTTTTTGCTGATAGCTTACTTTTAAGTATTTGTGTTGAGCACTTTGGTGTGTATATATGTCCTCAGAATCAAGCTTTTGTCTTAAGTACACATCTGTGAATATTTTATTCTAGTGAAATAACTCAATGATATTTTTAAAGGGAATGTTAATGTTGATGAAGAAAATGATGCTGTGATTTTATTCTGGAACTTTCAAAACATTTTTCTGGAACATAAACTTTTATTTTTAGTGATGTTAGTCTAAGATCTCTGCTGAACTAAATAACATAGAGTTTGGTTGGAGATAAGATCTGATTTTTAAATGAATACAGCTTCAAAGCTAGAGAAAGAGGAACATAAAAGTGTTTAGGTCACTATTAGCAGAGCTATAGATACAGCAAACTCTTATTTGTGGATCTGAGAAGTAATTCAGCTTAAAAATTTAAAAATTATCTCCATTGGTCCCCAGGCTAGTCCATGGTGACCTCAGGAATACCAGTAATTTCTGATAGGTCTCTTAGCATCCCTGTGTATTATTATATATATTACAATAATTATTATTTACTCAATAATGATCCTGTGTCTTGAAGCACTGATGTGGCTCATTAAATGCCAATCCTATTACTGGGGACTACCACAGGACTTGGAAAAATATAGTTATAATCTTACAAGCATATGAAGTTAATAAAAGAATTTAAAAGTAAAATCAAGACTTAAATATATTTTTCTTTCTGGAACTGAGCCCTTATTACAAGGAAAATATTAGAAATTAAGGAAAATTAAAAAGCATAAAATGTGTTATCACTTGTTTAAGCAGACACAAATTTGCTAATAATTTACTTTCCAAAAGTTGTAAGTTAATTGGAATTCAAAAAATATTCTCTCTCTGTGTGTATAAACACATGTACACACACAGAACCAGTGAAGGAAAATATAAACAATCTGTTGTTCAGTCGCTAAGTCATGTCCAACTCTTTACAGCCCCATGGACTGCAACATGCCACGTTCCTCTGTCCTCCACTATCTCCTGGAATTTGCTCAAATTCATGTTGATTGAGTCAGTGATGCTCTCCAATCATCTCATCCTCTGCTGCCCTCTTCTCCTTTCGCCTTCAGACTTTCCCAGCATTAGGGTCTTTTCCAATGAGTTGGCTTATTGTATCAGGTGGCCAAAGTATTGGAGCTTCAGTTTCAGCTTCAGCATCATAGCTTTGAACATTCTTTGGCATTGCCTTTCTTTGGGATTGGAAATGAGAACTGACCTTTTCCAGTCCTGTGGCTACTGCTGAGTTTTCCAAATTTACTGACATATTGAGCACAGCATTTTCGCAGCATCATCTTTTAGGATTTGAAATCATTCAGCTGGAATTCCATCACCTCTACCAGCTTTGTTCATACTATTACTTCCTAAGTCCCACTTGACTTCACAGTCCACGATGTCTGACACTGGGTGAGTGACCACACCATCATGGTTATCTGAGTCATTAAGATGATCTTTTTTTTTTTTTTTTTAATAGTTTTCCTGTGTATTTTTGCCTCATCTTCTTAATCTCTTATGCTTCTGTTAGGTCCTTACTGTTTCTGTCTTTTATTGTGCCCATCCTTGCATGAAATGTTTCCTTGATATCTCTAATTTTCTTGAAGAGATCTCTAGTCTTTCCTACTCTATTGTTTTCCTCTATTTCTTTGCATTGTTCATTTAGATAGGCCTTCTTATCTCTCCTTGCTATTCTCTGAAACTCTGCATTCAGTTGGGTATATCTTTCCCTTTCTCCCTTGCTATTTGCTTCTCTTGTTTCCTCAGCTATTTTTGTAAAGAATCCTCAGACAACCACTTTGTCTGCTTGCATTTCCTTTTCTTTGGGATGATTTTGGTCACTGCCTCCTCTACAACGTTATGAACTTCCATCCACAGTTCTTTTGGCACTCTGTCTACCAGGTCTAATCTCTTAAATCTATTCATCACCTCCACTGTATCATCATAAAGGATTTGATTTAGGTCATACCTGAATGTCTTAGTGGTTTTCCCTACTTTCTTCAGTTTAAGATTGAATTTTGCAATATGGAGCTCATGATCTGAGCCACAGTCAGCCCAAGGTCTTTGTTGTCTTTGCTGACTGTTATAGAGCTTCTCCATCTTTGGCTGCAAAGAATATACTCAATCTGATTTCAGTATTGACCATCTGGTGATGTCTAGTGTAGAGTTGTCTCTTGTGTTGTTGGACGATGGTATTTGCTATGACCAGCATGTTCTGTTGACCAGACTCTGTTGAAAACAATCTGAGGGAAATGTAAGCAATCTGAGTCAAAGCTACATGGGAATTCCTTGTACTATTCCTGCAATCTTTCCATAAGTTTGATATTTTATCCAAAGAAAAAGTTACTAAAATGTGTTTTCTTAAAAATATTCAGTCACCTGTTATGGATTACCTAGCCCAGTGCGCAAAGGCTCCTTAACTGTGGGATGCTACGTAGCCAGATGGACACACAACATTTCTGTGATGGAATGCACTCAAAATCTGCAACTTGGATGCTAAAAACTTGGAGGAATCCCCTTCTCATCTCTGCCTTATCAATTCTAGAGGATGTACTTGTCAGAGACACATTCAAGTCCGGATCACTGAAGGTGCCTAGGGACAGAGCCTGAGGGTGAGTTCACAAGGAAAGTGAAGGACCAAGACAGAGGCTTGAGACTGGCGTGGAGTTGAGAATGGATAAAGAGTGGACACAGAGGGTCTCTGACAGGGTTGAGGGCCGAATCTTACCGCCAAGTCAACTGTTCTATAATACAATTTGAGTCCCCAGATGCCTATTCCTCCTGAGAATTCCATGAGCTGTTCTTCTGTTCTGTTGTTTCCATGACTTCTTGTCCCATTATTTTGTGTCCAGTACACAGAATAAATTTGCTTGTCACATATCGTTCTCAAGTGAGCATAGAGTTCCCTTGAAGTCTCCCAGAGATATCTGCAAAGTGAAATACAGAGTTCAAAGATCTGTTCCCATTTTCCCTTCTCTTTCTACTTCCATCTGGACTTCGTAAGAAAACACAAAGTTTTTGAACCTAGCACTGAAGAAATTCATTTCATGTATTTGTTCATCTTTTACTGAATGACTACTATGTGCCAGAAACATATAATGCTGTTTTTGGAATTCCAAGTAAGGCCTCTTTTATCAAGAAAGAAAATTGGAAGGTGCACATAAGAAAAATAATCACAAAATGCCATGGAACCCAAAGGAGGAGACTCAGTGCCTGCAGAAGGGTCTTAGTCTTCAAGGAAGTAGCTCATCAGGCCAAGGGGAAGGACTGCCAGGCAAGTGCACATGTGCACACGGACACAGAGGCTTGGGGTGCAGGGTACACTCTGCATCCTCAGGTGCCTGGAATGAGCAGTGGTTGGGGGAGGAGAAAAAGGACAGAAAGTCCATTTGTCAGAGTGACTATGATTGTTAATCATTGTTATTATTAGTTATTATTCATGTCCATGGAGCCCTTTGTTCAAAATGGCTTATAAAGGAAAGAAAGAAGCAAAACAAGCAGACCATTGGCTTCTGCCTCTCTCCCCAACAGTTTTCAAACCACTTCAAGCGCAAAAGGAAGGAATGTGATGCTGAGATGTGAGTCTGTGCAAGCATGCCATGAGCAGCATGGATGAGGATGGAATTTACCTGAGCAGATGACTAAATGAGCATCCATCTGTATCTCAGAAGAAAATGATGCAGGACCATAAGTATGAACACAAAGCTGGGATGCCCGGCCTGGAAATTTCATGTCACTCTCACTTGTCCTTCACACCCTTTGGTGGGAAAGAAGGAATGGTTGCTACAGTAGCTTGTTTGTTTGTTTGTTTTTACTACTAAACTTTTCTCCAAATTACCCATCCGTGACTTGGCCAGACCTTCCGGGGCAGCTATGGTGAGGTGAGGAGCAGTTGTGGACACAGCAGGCTGCTGGGCAAGGTAAGGGGGAGTGAAGGGAGGAGTGACTGGGGGGCACGCATGCCCCCATCCCACCCTGAGAGCACTAGAGCAAAGCCCGAATGCTGTCTAGGCTGTGTAATGCTGGAAAGACACGCTCACATCTCTGCTAAAGTGACAGGTAGTTGTCCCAAAGAGAATGGGTTAGTGGATTATCCTGGCTATAAGTGCATGGGTTTTACCTGGAGAAGTCATTATTCCTCAGAGGAAAGGACTCTCTCATGGGTATTTGTCGGGGTGGCATCATAGGGCACTGCCCTTCCCTGAACCATGAAACAAGGAGCTTGTCTGTGCCTGATTGTGGGCCTGGGTGCGTTTCCCTCGGGGACAGTTAGGTAAAGGAGGGTTCGCAGAGTAAAGGATGACAGATGTGGCACACGTGAAGGGGGAGGGCGGTGGATGGGGGGAGTCTGGCCAGAGGCCTTGCAAAGCCTGTCAAGAAGGACTTATCATCTGCAAAACCGAACCTGCAGAGACTGCTGCAGAGATGCTAGGGAAGTGCAATCCCCTGGGTCTAAACACAGGCTAAAAGCAGGGACAGCTTGCTTTATTCAGCAGACTTTATAGTGTCGCAGTGTACAGTCTTTGTTGGAATTCAGCTCCAATCCTGGGAAAACTGTTCTCTCCTGAGGGGGAGGATCCCTCCCAGTGTGAGAGGCGGGGAGCTTCTGGAAGTGATTAGCCCTTTGCAGTCCGGTTGCCTTCAGTTTCCTTCTGCTCTTTGTGTGTTTGGTTCCAGATTGTAGGCGAAGTGTGGCTCCCTTTAAATGCTTCTTTTATGGTGTTGGTGATGTGCACTGACTTGGTGACGTGCACTCTTGGAACATTCTACACTTTAGTGCCACCTATATTTCTCCTGAAGCAGCTTTGCCCTTGACCTGTCACACATGCATCTGTTTTGACCAGCTCACACAATCCACACACTTTTACCTCTAAAACTATTAATATTCTTCCTGCATTCAGTGCCTGCAAAAAAAAAAAAATAGGTTTCATAAATGCATAGATTCCAAAATTAGAAAAAAAACCTAACCAAAAGATAAAAAAAAATGATATCCTAAAAGCCAGGCTTCTTTTATTATCAATGCAAATTCTTTTTCATCATAATAAATTTAGTGTCAGGAAGATGGGGTAGAAATTGGGATGACATATAAGTTGCAGGTCTAGGACTTAATCTCAGAAATTTTGGTAGAAGATTTGCAATAAAGGTCTGCTGCCTTTCAGTTTTTCCAAGTATTTCACGTCAAAACATTAAATTGCAACTAAACCTTATAGATTGAGAAGAAAATCACTTGGCAGAAAAGGACTTTGCATAATGCCCAAATCTTAAACTGTAAGCTAAGATGTTTGTTTAGTCTGAAATGTTGCCAAACCCATCTGTACTGAAGAAAGAGCAATGAGGTAGTCTCGGGGGAAACTAAAACAAAGCAAAGCAAAACAAAGATGCTGTTGTAGAAGTTGGACACTCCAACACATTACATACCCAAGAAGAAGGTAAAGGTGAGGGCTTTTGGGAAATCACAGAGACGAGGCTCAGGAAATTCTGTGCCTTTGGAAGCACTGGTGGCCAGTGAAGTTGTTCAATCACAGTGAGCTGCCTGCTTCCTCAAATAAATTGTATCTTGGAAAATGGAAGTGGATAAAAATATATTAGTATTTGAGAATGTTCTGTTCCTTCACCTCCTCCCACATGTAAGTTAAAGATGCCCTGCAGAATCCTATGACACAGCTTGATAATCACTAATTTCAAGCAGCGTTCTCCAACCTTTTGGATTCTGCACATCATTAGTATTAATAAAATTTTTAGTAAACTGACAATATATTATGAATCCATAAAAATACATATTATCATATATGTATTAGTAATATTTATGATTAATATAATATGCTGTTCTCAATCTGATATATTACAATATAGTAAGAAGCTTATCTTTAAGAGAGCATGAAAATAAATAGAAATTATAGTATTTTCTTCACTTACCCTAGTGAATTGTCTTTATATTTTACTCTGGAAACTGTTACAACAGGCTGGTGGGCCTCCACTTTGATTGAGTCACAAATCACTTTGAGAACTGGATAAAAGATAACAGATAAGACCATCACCTTCCCAAGCATGTGGGCATGCTCTTATACCCCAAGACTGATATGAATTTCCAGAGGTTTGGGGATTCCTTGGAATCTACTCCTGGGCCACCCCAGTGGGGTAGCAGAGACCCTCAAACCAAGAACTTGTTATCTAGAAGGGAGAAAATAGCAAGTCCTATTTGGAATGAAAGGAGAATGAAGAACCAGAAGAAGTCTGTGAATTTTGGCTTAGATATGACCAGTTGATTTTTGAAGCACAAAGGGAGTAAGTTCTTTCACTCCTGGTTCTGTGAAATGATTCATGGGGCTTCACATATGAGCAACTAAAGTTTTCTTTTTAGCAAATATTAAACATATCTCTCAGTGTATTTTCTCAAGCTTTTGGTAACTGTGCATTGCTCTAAGTATCTAGCAATTTTTTTCTGGTTTAAGTATTTCTTTTCATTGTTCCTCTATGTGAAATAGGAGAGCCACTGAGCCTTGCACTGAAAACCTCCTTAATACTAACAACACTTCTTTTATTATTACTTTAACAGTTGTTTTAAATAACACATTTATTTTGAGTTCTACTTCTGGCAGAGTTGCAAAATCTATCAGAAATTTATCCTGTGTCTCAGAAGCTTGTTAAATATTGCTGCCACATAAATATTGTAATACAAGTGTTAAATAAAAATCTTAAAATGTTAAATGAGTTCTGTTTAAAAAGAAAAGGAACTGTTGACTTAAGCAAAAACAACATTGAATATTTTGTTTTCTTGTGGGTCTTGCCGTTTCAGACAGAGGAAACCCCCATACTACTAGTATGACTGAAATACATTTCTTTAGGTATGTAAAACTCCTACTTCTGACAAAACTCATATTCAAGTTTTTCAAATCACAAAATCTTTTTTTAAAAGAGAAAAACCTTAAATTTAAGACTAGAACTGTGCTCAGCTTATCCGAGTGCAATGTAATGGGTAGTAGCACCAGCTCTGGGTCAGTTTGTCCTGGTCGCATGCTGCTACATGTTTTTCCATCACTCTTTTGCATTTTGTAGAGAAATAGGAGGACTGACTGCCTTCGTTCTACATGATCTTTTCAAGGATGTTTGCACAAGCGCCCTTAGAAAATAGCAATAATGCCTTCCTGCAGAGCAAAAGGCAGGCACAGTTACTACCCATTATAAAACGTTTGTGTTCCTAAGCTGGGGGTTTCTGTCCTATAACTGAAACCACTGTATGCAGAGATCACATTGTCTTGTGGAAATGGGGTTGGGGGCAGGAAGCCAGTACAAGACACTCTGATTCTCTTTGTCTGCTGGCATCACTGTGAGCCACGAAGTCTTCTGTCCCTCACCCAGAGAATGCGTGTGTCTTCTTCCAGAATTCATGAAACCATGACAGTTTAACCTGTTAACTCACAAGTAGAGTAAAATCTCACTCTTTGTAGTCTTGACAGTTTGGCAGTGAGGATGGGAAGCTGATGGAAAATGTGGCTTCCTGGAAGAGGGTAGGTGAGGGTCTTGTGGGTTGATCAATGGGACTTGAAGGGAGAGTCCATGCGATGTGGGAGCAATGATGGTGACCAAGTTGTATGTCCCACAGAGTGGTAAGTGTTTGTCTGTTTTGTCAGCTAGTGAGGAAGGCTCATGGGGAGTTTCATGTCAAGTACCAGGCAGGAGGTTCCAGTTCAGTTGTCTCAAGAGTGACTTGGTTGTTGCAACACTCCTCTGGGTGAGAACTTTCTCCCCAGTCAGGCTGCCAGCTCAAATCCACGTTGTCACCATAACCAGTACTAAGAACAGTCCTGGACTGGAGCAAGGTTCCAGACTCTTCAGACCACATTCGCGGAAATGGACGTTCACACTTAATACAAAGGAAGACCATCCACATGCCCTGTGAGCTGAAACCAGATGAATCACTGAAACACTGGCTAGTTCACTTGTGAGGTGCGTGTGCTACGTTGGAAGCATCGTGCCTGTTAGGGAAGAATGCAACTCCTGGGAACTCTTAGGCTTAGCTCTCCTGACAGACTTTCACGCGAACCTCAGATCTTTGCAGAAATGACAGTCAGGGATCGATGAAAATTTTCAGTAGTCCTGGCTGCCATAAGTGAGCTTGGTTCTTTGAGGGAGATTGCCCTGAGAAATCTCATGGAAACCACACAAACTCGCATGGAAACCACCGAGAAGGCATTGCTGTGGGGTGAACTGTGTCCCCCCAAAATCCATATGTTGAAGTCCCTGGTCCCTATTTGGGAATAGGGTCAGAGTAGGTGTAATTCGTTGTGATGAGGTCACATGGGGCAGATAGACTAGACCCCTAATCCAACATGACTGGTGTTCTTAGAGAAAGGAGAAATCTGGACAGAGAGACACTAGGAGAACCCATATGAGTATGAAAGCAGAGATCGAAGTGATGCTTTTACAAGTCAAAGAATACAAATTATTGCCAGAATCACCAGAGGCTATGTGAGAGGCACCGAACAGGTAGTTCTCACAGCTGTCAGCAGGAACCAAGCTGCTGACACCTTGGTCTTGGCCTTCTCATCTCCTGGGCTGGGAGACAGTAAATTTCTGCTGTTAAGCACCTGGATACTTGTTTCAGCAGCAGCCCCAGAAAACTCATGTAGGCTTGGTCGTGTATTTGAACCTTTTGGGCCCTCAATTGGGTTAAAGTGCTGATTAATGTGACTGGAGAGACTGACACTGACAAGTGATGGAAGGGACACCCACACCCTGGAAGACACCCTAGGCCTCACTTGTCAGCTGGGAAAGAATTTAAGGATATTTTCTTGGAAACAGGGCAACACATGCCCCAGATTAAAGTAATCTCCTTAAAAAGAAGTTGCTGCCTTGCAAGTGGAGCTCTCATCAGCTGGAGTGAGTGAGTTCCACACCCCCAGCTGGAATTCAGTGTTGCAAAGGCTGCCGACCCCATGGTCCCCAGGCTGAGGTGGATGGTGTGAGCCCAAGGACCCCAACTTCTGCTCCAGGGTGTTGGCCCCAACATTGGACCTTCACTTTGCTGAACCATGAGCTGCCTCAAAATTAAATGTGAAGGCTCCTCACTTAGCCGGTGGGAGCCATCTCCCACCTGCCCCCAACCCTGCATTCCCTGACCTCTCCTATTCAGGCTTCAGCAGCTTTAAGGAGAAAGACAGGGATGAGGTCAAGGTCTCTTTGCCCTGGGATGGGATCACAGGTCATGAGCACTCACCTGAATATTGGGTAGGAGGAGTGGGAAGGGAGGAGGGAACTGAAATGTTATGACTTATGTTTACAAGTCACGTCCTAGCTCATTCCCTGGTGACATGGGGCATGTGAATTACATTAATGGGATTTAGGCTAGGTGGCGCTAGTGGTAAAGAACCCACCTGCCAATGCAGGAGATATGGGAGACATAGGTTTGATCCCTGGGTCGGGAAGATCCCCTGGAGGAGGGCCTGGCAACCCACTCCAGTATTCTTGCCTGGAGAATCCCATGGCCAGAGGAGCCTGATGGGCTACAGCCCTTAGGGTCGCAAAGAGTCGGACACGACAGCGACTTAGCACACACACGCACATAGTGGACAAGGGAAGCAGTGTGTTTGGGACCTTTTAGGCTAATCCACTACTGTTACAGCTCTGAGTGTCCACTTGGAAGTGACCTTTCTGTTTTCCTGCTTCCTTGATTCCTGGTGTCTGAGGAGATGCTCCTGACCAAACAAGTGCCCACAACCTGAGGAGCTGAAGTCATCAAGCTGCAGGACTCTGGTCTGATCATTTTGGTGACTAGAGCCCCTTGCAGAGGGAATCAGCCTTCACCAGAGGTCCCTCTGGGGGTTTAGACCTGTCACCTCCCTCACAGCGATGAAAACCTCCTCCTGCCCGCACCGCCCCCCCCCCCACCCTGCCATCGTCTAGCCTAACTGGCTGCTCTGAGGCTTTGGTCAAAACCAAATGCCTGACTAGAAGGACTGTGCTGGTCTCTCCGGCCTGCTCTTCCATCTGGGGACAGCTTGACTCAGTCTCAATGATTAACAAGGTGGGAAGCTCCCACAGCCTCACTCAGTAAGTGGAAATGGTTTGTTTAAGAATGCAGTAGCCTAACCCTGCCGCATCTCAGCTTCACAGGAAAAGGCAGCAGCTGTAGAATTGGGGGGCATCATTAGTCTCCCCAAAGCTACTGGCTCAGTGGAGCCCTTGGTGCACAGAGACCTCTAACTTGTCTGGGCCTGGTTTGCTGACAGATTGGCTGAGCTGAAACCCAGGGTCCTACTCTATTTTTGCTTATTCTTGGGTTATACTAATGTCCTACGTCCTTCAAAAACTATATACCCACAGGCTAAAGGCTCCTTTATTTGGGGTCCTGACTGTGGAAATGAATCACAAGTGTTGATGTTCGTGTAAATGCCTACACTAAGGATCTGCTCTCCAAGGACAGTGATAGGACTCCTGGGGATGAATGAGTCTGGATCACTCAGATTCCCACCATTACCACTTGGATGTGTCATTGTACGGAACATGACATAGTCACTATTGTAGGTCAGGCCCCAGCATAGCTCAGATTCAGAGATTCCCCCCACCTGCTAGGCTTGGGACTCCTGCCAAAGGTAGATCCACCTGTCTCCTGGTGAGACTGCCTACTAGCTTGGAGCATCGCCCCTCCTCCAGTCCTGGCAGACAGGCCACATCAGACTTTGACACCACCAGTGTTGACACCTTTTTAGGTCATGATGCTGAAGCAGATCAGCTCACTGAAGTCACGTTATTATAGCCCTTGAAAAGAAGCTGTACACTGTTTTCAGGTTTGGGGAACATTTATAACCTAACAATGGCGTAGTTTTATTGCAGAATTGTGCTAATGATCAAGTTATTCAGCTGACTTTCCATGCTTCCTGTCACCCACAAGCACCTAGGACTGCAGACCATGAGAGCAGGCTTCTCAAAAATAGACTAAAATTTCTATTGGCTCCACTCCCATCGCCTCTCCTGATTTACACACCTTAATAAAGATGTTACTGACTTCAGCTGGTTGGCGAAAGTAATCACCTCCTCTGGGATGCTTCCTGGGTAATGAACAGGATAAAAAGAATAACTAAAAGTAGAGCGACCATATAATCCCACTCCTGGGCATATATCTGGAGAAGACCATACTCCAAAAATATACATGCATCCCAATGTTCACAGCAGCATGGTTTACAATAGCCAAGACATGGAAGCCACCTAAATGTCCATAGACAAATGAATGGATAAAGAAGAGGTGCCACATTTATACAATGGAATATTACTCAACCACAAAAAAGAATGAAATAATGTCATTTACAGCAACATGGATGGACTGAGAGATGATCATACTAAGTGAAGTAAGTCAGGAAGAGAATGACAAATACCGTATGATATCACTTATATGTGGATTCTAAAATATGACGCAAATGAACTTACCTATGAAACAGAAACTGACTCAGACATAGAGAACAGATCTGTGGTTACCAAAGGGGAAAGGGGTTGGGGGAGGATAAATTAGGAGTTTGGGATTAGCAAATACACACTACTGTATGTAAATAGATAAATAACAAAGACCTACTGTATAGCACAGGGAACTATACTCAGTATTCCATAGTAAACTACAAGGGAAAACAATCTGAAAAAGGAATGTGTGTGTGTGTGTATCTGAATCACTGTGCTATACACAAGCAATGCTGAAACTAACACGGCATTGTAAATCTACTGTACTTCAATCTGTTGGCAGCCCAGATATTAACAAGAAGACCTAGAAAGTTCAGTTTTAGCTTTGGTTCAGCTGCTTGGGTCCCCGTGCCAGAGTGACAGGTTCCAGATCACAGGGAAGAAGAGCTTTTGGTGGAGCTTCTTCTGGTCCATTCCCCGCTCAGTGGCTCACCCGGGCCTGAGTGGGGAATAGAACTCATGTCTCTAAGTTTTGTTAAAAAACATACCCTTGTCTTTCCTGTACCTGAGTTTTCCAGATGAATGGTATGGGCTAAATTAGGAGAGAACTGGGAAAAGGCTGAAGTCATAGCTATTGAAACAGGTCATAGGTTCACGATGGTAGAAGGGGGCCATGATCCTGGTACCTAGGGAGGGGCCACCTTGACCACAGATCAGTAGAGGAAGAATATTCTTGGTCTTTGTCCTCCAGAGCTGCCCGGAGCCTTTCTCATGAAGAAACAGGCCCCGTGTGTGCAGCTCTCCAAACTGTTTTAAATGCCTTAAATTGTATTGATTCCTAGGCCTGCCATTTCCTGCCAGACAACCCTGACTGTGATCTAATCACGGTTTCCCTTAAACTGACTGATTCCATCAGCACCGCAGGGCCTGGCTCCAGCTCCTGCAACTCCTGCACAACTGCCTGCCTTCCCACTCTCTCCTGTAGTGGCTCCTTGGCCTTTTTTTGTGCAGAGTGGATGTCTTTGGCTGCTGAAGTCAGAGACACCACCCAGGTCCTGAAGACACTGCACTCAGACTCAGCTCACTGTCAGGGACCTTAGGAATGATGATAAAATTGCCTGGATTTTCTCCTTGAGGTCGTGGTGGAGGCTGAGCCATCACTAAGAGGACCAGTTGGAGAGGGCTGGCTCTGTAAGACAGGCCTGGTGGTTGATGGACTTGTAATGCTGGCTGGGTCCAGAGTCCTGGGGGTCAGGCGTGGTTAGGGTTAATCCTGCAGAGCGGCTTCACTGCCACTTGGAGTCAGATGGTAAAGAATCTGCCTACCAAGGCAGGAGACCGTGGTTTGATCCCTGGGTTGGGAAGATCCCCTGGAGGAGGAAAGGGCAACCCACTTCAATATTCTTGCCTGAGAAATCCCATGGACAGAGGATACTGGTGGGCTACAGTCCATGGGGGCACAAAGAGTTGGACATGACTGAGATGAACTTGAGACTTAAGCCAAATTGAAAAGATTAGGGCACAGTTTTCAATCAGATTAATCCAAGTGCTACATTTGTAAAATAAACCAAATGCCAGGATGGTGTAGAACTAGGGGTAGATTTTGTTGGGAGACAATTCTCTATGTCCCCTCATATTTGTGCCCATCTCACGACCAGAGGCTCTGACTGCCTTTGGTCCACACTGTCTTTCCAGGGATGTGAACATGGTTGGCTGCCTTAGAAATAGAGATAGCACCTCCCTCTGAAGCAAAGCAAGGCATGCCGACCATCTAGCAGAAAGGATTCAGCTCCTTAAGTCCAGGACTCTTGCCCGTACGTCAGCCTACTACTAATCTGTGGCCCTCTTGGTATCCCCCTGTGAGAACTGAGAGTTGGGAAACTGGCCACTCTGGCTACTGCTGTTGATGTGAGGAACCCGTGGTCTTCACCACTATCCCAGGAGTCTCATGTCTTCCATCAGTGTTCTTGAGATGGCAGCAGGCTAACTTGTTGGTTTGCAAGGTGGATGTGGTTAGCATAGGATGCTAACTTTTAAAAATCAGACTATTTTATTTCTATTTTGCATAATAATCTAGATCAAAGCTATCACTAGGGAATTTCAGTACATTTGGCATCACTGTCCCATCAAGGAATGTCTGTCCCTGCGTAACAACTGCAGCATTTGGGCTGATAAATCTTCACCAGTCCACTGCATTTCCTAACACTCCCTTTTATTTTAAATGTTGCAGAACAAAGAATAGCATTTGTATTGTTGGAGGTTTACAGAAGCACTGTGATCTGACCTAGAGGGAACAGCTGCAACAACAAGGGATTCCCATACCAAGAAGTCTGCAACAAGCAACCACACCCCCTAACGTTTTAGTATAAAAGAAGCCTGAATTCTAACTTAGGTTAAGATGTTTCTTTGGGACATGAGTCCACCACCTCCTTGGGTTTGCTGGCTTTCCAAATAAGGTCACTATTCCTCACCCCAACAACTTGTCTCTTGATTTATTGGCCTGTCATGTGGCCGACAGTATGAGCTTAGATTGGGTAACAAACCTACCCAAACTGCCTCATCACTTCACATCCCTTGCAGCTCTGTGGGTTTTAGAGCTGTGATTCTTGAATACCTCTTTAGTATAGCAAAACTGCTCTATGAAAATTATGATAAAATGATTGTTTGCTGTGTCAAGAGTCTTCCTCTAGAGACTCCCATATTGTGTGTGTGTGTGTGCTCAGTCACTTAGTCATGTTCAACTCTTTGTGACCCCATGGACTATAGCCCACCAGGCTCCTCTGTCCATGGAATTTTCCAGGCAAGAATACTGAAGTGGGTTGCCATTTCCTACTCCAGGGGATCTCACATCTCTTACATCTGCAAGAGAGACACACACAACTATCTCTGGCCAGTACTATGGCAGAATTGTATCAAAGCAAACCTCACTTTACAGAACCTGTGTTCTTGACAACTACACTCAGTTCTGAAGACAATGAAATGTCATGCAATCCTACCATGAACTATAGGACTTTTGCATTAAATTTCTTCCCTTGTTACACCTAAATGTGACTTGATTCATGGTCTTGACAACTGTGTGTAGTTGTCAAGAACACAGGTTCTATAAAGTGAGGTTTTCTTTGATACAATTCTGCTATAATACTGGTCGGAGATAACTGTGTGTATCTCTCTCGGAGATGACACGGTGGTGGTCAGTTTGCATCCTGAAACTAGCTGAAGTACAGGCTTTAACAGCCCTGGGTTCAGTCCTCAGGTACTTGTATCAACAGCTCGATTATTGTGAGTAAACTACCTGATGACTGTAAGACCAAAGTTCCAACTCACACCTTTGCTTTCTGTTTACAGAAGGAGAAGCCATCTTGTTTGTAATCTGGATTCCTAACAGGAGGGCAAGGCCCAGGTCCACCCAGTTTGGATGGACAGGGTATAGGGAAAATAGTTTCTTCAGTTTCGTGCCCTGGGAAGGCTGTATATGGCACAGAAAATAGTGGCATCACTAGGGTGAGCCATCTGCAAGGCTGCCAGCCGGTCCGTGTTAACGTAGGCTAATCCTCAAACAGACCCTGAGTTTTGGTGCCCACACGAGCAATTTATTTCTCACATAACCAGTCCTTCAGAGGCTGACAGACGAAGCTGTATCCTCCATGATGTGCCCTGAGGAGAGGGTCCCTTCCTCCCAACGGTGAGATGGGAAAGAAAATGGGAAAGTCTGTGAGGTGGATTATGTCCAGGCTGGGAGGTGAGCACATCTCTTCTGGGGCTGGAACTCCAGGACGTGTCCAACCTCACTGCAAGAGACATTAGGAAGAAACGGGGTCCTTGGGTAATCAGCGCGCGCTCTGGCACAAGCATTCACTGTGGCCTCACAGGGTACCAGCCAGTACCTGTCCACACCCTGCGCTACATGGTATCTGGAAGTTCCAAAGAAACAGGAAATCGAGTGATTTGCCCAGATCAGGCTCATCATCCATGCTGCCAGAGGCAGTGTAACCTGGAGAGCAGGTGACAGTGGGGGAGAATCATGATGTGGCAAAACCCACCAGATCCTCCCCAAAGGGAGTCGGATGTCCCTTTCCCTCTTCCAAGTTAGGACGACCACGGATGGTGCTCTCTGGACTGTGTCCATCATCTCTGGAACCTACTGGACCAGAGCCCAGAACTCTCTAGGGAGAGATGAAACACATCTATTATAAGCCTGGCGGTTCCCAGTTTGGGGGTAGGGCACCCCCGGGAGGACATAACTAAACAAAGAGCTTGTCATCACCTTGCAAAGGCAGGAAACATCTCTCACGGACAGGCTGTGTACAGTCACGTCCATCTGCTGCAGTACAGGTTGTAAAGGGACCCCGGAGGGGTGCAGTCTCTTGTAACCAGATGCTCTGAACAACCAGGGCTTGCATGCTGGGGGCTTCCCACCTGCCAGCTGCACATTGAAAGCGGCTTCTTCCCAGATGGGTTTTGCACTAAGAGCAGGGACTAAGTGCACTAAGAACACTGCCAAGGGACTGCTAACAGAAGCTCGTTACTGCCAGGGCTGGACGTCATCTGTGCAGAACTTCCCTGTAGCTGCTGCAATCTGCTTGAGAACCTCTTGAAGTTTTCCACCTGGAGTTCCTGTTGTTCATTTTCCAACCTGGACATCAAGGAAGGGGAGCCAGGAGTGCTGAGCATGTGACTTACCCTGGGGACTGGACAGGGGTGTCTGAATGTGGACCACCTTTTGTAGAATCAGTGGAGGAAGGGGGTGCTTGTTAAAGTTGCAGATTCCTGCAAACAACCACAGACTCATCAATTCGAATGATAGGCTCAGGGCCCAGAAAGCTGCACTGTAAACAAATGCCTCAAGAGGTTTTCATCAGAGTTTTCAATTCCAGGAGCCTACTCTAGTCCCCTTCAAAGGGCTGGGTAACTCTGTTAATGTTTACCCACTGGATGGCAGAGTCTGCTAACTGCAGACACTGCTACAGACATGTGGATTGCTAGGTAAGTGTTGCAACCCACAGCTCCTTACTTCTTGGACCACAGCCACACCCACAGAAGTGAGAGGAACCTCAAGCTTCCTGGGCCCATCTCCTAGGCTAGATAGCTTAGAGAGTTGATATTCCTGCTCCAGCCCCCTGAGTCTAGAGCAAATGAAACAGATTGTCCATAGCGGACCATGCACCAACAGGAAGAGAAAATGACAGTCACTAAGAATCTGTGCCATAGAGAGGCCACTAAGCCACAGACCAAAAATGAAAAAGTAGAATCAGAGTCTAGAAATGCCAGCCCATGGGCCCACAGGGGTTTTCCTGCATTTGTGCTCAGTTGTACAATCAGTATCTTCAGCACAATCCGTGATAAATCACAGTTTTGATTTGTATTCCCAGGCTCATCTCTGAAATGTGACTCATTTCCTTTGGGTTTTTTCTCTGCCTCTAAGATGAAGAGTTTCATCTGAGTCTCCTTTTCTTTTTTCCCAGCCTCCGAGCTTCACCACTGGCTCATTCTCAGACCACATTCTCAACTCCTGGGATGAACCACCTCCCTTTACATATTCCTGATGTTCAAATGTGATGGGAAAAAAAGAAAAAAAATTAGTGTTGGGAAACAGACAAGGATTTTGATGGTGGTGGAAGGAGGGTTTCTAACTGTGGAAAGACAGGCAGGAAAATACTGTAGATTCTGTAATATACTCAGCAACACAAAGAGACCCCAATATTAAATAAGGTTATGTCTTGAAAGAAGTCACCCCCTCCCCCCACCAAATTCACATACTTATGTAACTGATGCAACACAACTAACTCTTTTGGGTCACTTTTCTTGGAGGAAATGAGTAGAATTAAACATAAATTCCCCTGGAGAAGGGAATGGTAATCCACTCCAGTATTCTTGCCTGGAGAATCTCATGAACAGAGGAGAGCCTTTGGGCAACAGTCCATGGAGTCACAAATAGTTGGACACGACTGAGTGACTTTCACTCACTCACTCACACACAAATTGCATCTCCTCCGCCATTTTCATGGTCTTCCTCGTGATTCTGTGAGTTATCCAATATTCCTATGTTTCTTTTCCTTTTAAGTCAGCATAACTTCTGGGGCTTGCAGTGCAGCTTTTTGAGATGCACAGACCAAGATCCATTATAATCCTGGGGAAACACCCTTCCTTCAGAGAAGGCTGTGGTTGTCCACTGAAGTGGGGGTCCTATATCATGTATCAGGTACCTCAGTGGGGTGTGTGTGAATCACACAGAGCACAGCCAACAGGAGGAAAGAGACAGATATACCAGGTGACAGGACTGCCATCAACACCTTTGACCTCTGCTTCTGCTCTCCCAGCTTCCCTGCCTCTGCTTAGAAGACACTGGACCCACTCAGAAAATCTGGGGTCCTCTCCTCGTATCAGTATTCTTGACTTAGTGTGCGAAGCCCCTGTGGTCAGGTAAGATGACATATTCCCAGGCTCTGGGGATGAGGACACAGATGCCTTCGAGTGGGGGGAGATGGGGAGGCAGTGGTCTTTCCCCTGCAGCACAGCAGATGCTGCAGATGCGGGAAGGTCCGCATCATAACCCAGGACTCCCCACCTCACAGGCCACACTACTGTGCCATTTTTTTTTTCATGTGAGAAAACTCTTGGTTTCTCTAAAATCATCTTTACCTAGATTAGATTGGAAAAACCACAGACTTCTGTAGCAAGCCAAAAATGTAGATTGAACAGCCTTGGAGAATATGGCCAATTGTTTGTGGTCTTTTTATTGGTTTTTTGGCAGGGATGAAAACGAAAGCAACAAAGTCCAAGAAGAAAGAAACAAAGCAGCTTGATAAAGTGAATGCCCATTATTTTGGTGGATAGAACATAAAAACATACCCCAGGGTGGCTTGAATTTCATTCACTTAGGATAATAGATTGGCATCAGGCTAGAGCTGCTTCATTCTGCTTATGTTGGCTCCTATCTGCGGGGCTGGATTGACAATAAGGGGAAGGATGCAGAAACCATGGTTTTTTCTATAATGCCAGTTTTCTACAATGCCAGCGTGGGATGTAAGCTTTATCTCGAATACAGCACATGTGGACATGGAGTGTTTACATTACATATGTAGAAACACATTCCTTAAATTGATCATGAAGTTCACATTCGGTGAGTATTTACATGTGTCAAGCACCAAAATATGTCTTTACATATATTATACATTTCCTCTCCATGACTGACTGACTTTGAGAGGTGTAGTAAGCTGTCCACAGTAAGACCAAAGGCCAGAAGCTCTATGAGTCCCATTCTCTCGTCCCCTTCATCGCATCTTCTTACAAGAAGAATGTTCAAAATTCATGTAATTCGGACAGAAAATTGGTACTGACCAAAGTTCTTAGCTTCCTTGCATGCGTGCTAAGTTGCTTCAGTTGTGTTCGACTCTTCGACCCTATGCATGGTAGCCCATCAGGCTCCTCTGTCTATGGGATTTCCCAGGCAAGAATACTGAAGTGGTTGCCATGCCCTCCTCCAGGGGATATTCCTGACCTAGGGATTGAACCTATGTCTCTTATGTCTCCTGCATTGGCAGGCGTGTTCTTTACCATTAGCGCCACCTGGCTTTTTTAATCACTAGAAATTGATCAAGGGTCAGACAAGAAATTCAGGCAAGGCTTTATGGGGCCCATGTTGCAGCAGGAAGGAGTGAGAACAAGTAACAGGTTCCTTTGCTTACTCCTGGAGCTGGTTCCTTATATGGGGTGAGAGTAGGAGTGTGTTCATGGGTGGGGCTGGCGGGGTGGCTTAGTGGTTTCCCCACCTCGTTTGTGATATTGAGTGCAGAGGGCATGCACAGCACCCTGCATTTGCTCCTTGCTCTTCAGAAGTGAAAGTTTGGTTTTGGTCTTAATGTATCTTTTGTCCATAATTTGCCCCAACTGCTGCATGCAGGCAGTTATTTTTACTCCCTTAATGTTTCTTTGTATTTTGTTTTTCTAGGAGATATTTGTCCAGGTGCAAGCACTGCAGTGAAGGGTCCGGGGTCCCAGGTCCCAGCCTGTCACAGAATCATGTAATAAAGACAGCAATTCCAATGTGTAATTAAATTGTACTATATCTAAAATAGGAAAAGGAGTTTCTCAAGGCTGTATATTGTTACCCTGTTTATCTAACTTACATGCAGAGTACATCATGAGAAACGCTGGACTGGAAGAAACACAAGCTGGAATCAAGATTGCGGGGACAAATATCAGTCACCTCAGATATGTAGATGACACCACCCTTATGGCAGAAAGTGAAAAGGAACTCAAAAGCCTCTTGACGAAAGTGAAAGTGGAGAGTGAAAAAGTTGGCTTAAAGCTCAACATTCAGAAAACAAAGATCATGGCATCCAGTCCCACCACTTCATGGGAAATAGATGGGGAAACAGTGGAAACAGTGTCAGACTTTATTTTTCTGGGCTCCAAAATCACTGCAGATGGTGACTGCAGCCATGAAATTAAAAGACGCTTACTCCTTGGAAGGAAAGTTATGTCCAACCTAGATAGCATATTCAAAAGCAGAGACATTACTTTGCCAACAAAGGTCCGGCTAGTCAAGGCTATGGTTTTTCCTGTGGTCATGTATGGATGTGAGAGTTGGACTGTGAAGAAGGCTGAGCGCTGAAGAATTGATGCTTTTGAACTGTGGTGTCGGAGAAGACTCTTGAGAGTCCCTTGGACTGCAAGGAGATCCAACCAGTCCATTCTGAAGGAGATCAGCCCTGGGATTTCTTTGGAAGGAATGATGCTAAAGCTGAAACTCCCGTACTTTGGCCACCTCATGCGAAGAGTTGACTCATTGGAAAAGACTCTGATGCTGGGAGGGATTGAGGGCAGGAGGAGAAGGGGACGACAGAGGATGAGATGGCTGGAAGGCATCACTGACTCGATGGACGTGAGTCTGAGTGAACTCTGGGAGTTGGTGATGGACAGGGAGGCCTGGCGTGCTGTGATTCATGGGGTCGCAAAGAGTTGGACATGACTGAGCAACTGATCTGATCTGATCTGATATCTAAAATACATGCATATATGTTGACTCATTCAATCTTTATCAAAATCTTCAGTTCAGTACAGTTCAGTTCAGTCACTCAGTCATGTCTGACTCTTTGCAACCCAGTGGACACCAGGCCTCCCTGTCCATCACCAAATCCCGGAGTTCACTCAAACTCATGTCCATCGAGTCAGTGATGCCATCCAACCATCTCATCCTCTGTCGTCCCCTTCTCCCGCCTTCAATCATTCCCAGCATCAGGGTCTTTTCAAATGAGTCAGTTCAAATGAGTCAGTTCTTCACATCAGGTGGCCAGAGTATTGGAGTTTCAGCTACAATATCAGTCCTTCCAATGAATATTCAGGACTGACTTCCCTTAAGATGGACTGGTTGGATCTCCTTGCAGTCCAAGGGACTCTCAAGAGTCTTCTTCAACACCACAGTTCAAAAGCATCAATTCTTCAGCACTCAGCTTTCTTTATAGTTCAACTCTCACATCCATACATGACTACTGGAAAAACCATAGCTTTGACTAGATGGACCTTTGTTGGCAAAGTAATGTCTCTGCTTTTTAATATGCTGTCTAGGTTGGTCATAACTTTCCTTCCAAGGAGTAAACGTCTTTTAATTTCATGGCTGTAATCATCATCTGCAGTGATTTTGGAGCCCCCCCAAAATAAAGTCAGCCACTGTTTCCATTGTTTCCCCAACTATTTGCCATGAAGTGATGGGACTGGATGTCATGATGTTAGTTTTCTGAATGTTGATTTTTAAGCCAACTTTTTCACTATCCTCTTTTACTTTTATCAAGAGGTTCTTTAGTTCTTCACTTTCTGACATAAGGGTGGTGTCATCTGCCTATCTGAAGTTATTGATATTTCTCCTGGCAATCTTGATTCCAGCTTGTGCTTCATCCAGCCCAGCATTTCTCATGATGTACTCTGCATAGAAGTTAAATAAGCAGGGTGACAATATACAGCCTTGACAAACTCCTTTTCCTATTTGGAACCAGTCTGTTGTTCCATGTCCAGTTCTAACTGTTGCTTCCTGACCTTCATAAAGGTTTCTCAAGAGGCATGTCAGGTGGTCTGGTATTCCCATCTCTTTCAGAATTTTCCACAGTTTATTATGATCCACACAGTCAAAGGCTTTGGCATAGTCAATAAAGCAGAAATAGATGTTTTTCTGGAACTCTCTTGCTTTTTCGATGATCTAGCGGATGTTGGCAGTTTGATCTCTGGTTCCTCTGCCTTTTCTAAAACCAGCTTGAACATCTGGATCAAAATCTTACAGAAGGTATTAATATAGAATTACTATTTATAAGGTCTTCATTTTACAGACAAGAAAAAAGAAGGAAAATGGTGTGAATTGCCTCAATGTACACAGCTATCATGGAGAAGGGAATGCCAACCCAGTCTGGTGTTTTGCCTGGAGAATCCCATGGATAGAGGAGCCTGGTGGACTACAGTTCATGGGGTTACAAGAGTCAGACACGACTTAGCGACTAAACCACCACCACCACCACCACCACCACACGCTATCACATTGTGGGGGGAGGTGGGGCAGGCAGTGGTCTGTTCCCCACAGTGCAGCAGATGCTACAGGTGACATCTCTTTGGATTCTTATCTACTCTATCAGATAATATAATAAGCAAACAAACACCACCTGCTAGTTCTTTAGACACATGATGGAAAAGAGCTACATCATAAGGAATGGGCTGTGGTCAAGGGGTCAAGGGTTGCCCCTCATCAGCTTGTGAGCCCCTCTCTCCTCAGGCCTCAGGTTCTCACATCCAAAATGAGCAAACCAAAACCTTACAGATCACGAGATCAAGAACAGGAAGTAATGTGCATGAAAGTACTTGGTCAACTGCAAAGGCTATTTAAAAGTAAAGCTTTTTTTTTTTTTTAAACTAAAGAGCATTAGACTCATTTCAGTGGAACAAATATTGTTTCACACTCCAGTCTTTTCAATAGGGTATTGATGCTTCTCAAGTGAAGCACCATTAAGGGCCCTTTGAATCTGGTTAAACCAGTTTAGGGCTTTTTGTTTCTGCATTTTGGCTTGATATTTTTTATCATGTGGAGGAAGGATCCTTCACAATGCATTCTAAATGTCATTTTAATAAATATATATGTTTGAGGGACATACTACAGAGTACATTCAATGCAATTATTTTGCTTCAAAAGTTAATAAAAATTATGGGGGAAGGATGGAGGAAGGGATAATTAGAGGGTTTGGGATGGACATGTACACACTGTTATATCTAAAATGGATAACCAATAAGGACCTACATAGCCCAGGGAACTCTGCTCAATGTTACATGGCAGCCTGGATTGGAAGGAAGTTTTAGGGGAGAAAGAATACATGTATATGTATGGCTGAGTCCCTTTGCTGTCCACCTGAAACTATCACAACATTGTTAATTGCCTATACTCTAATATAAAACAAAAAGTTTAAATAAAAGCCAAAGCTATGGTTTTTCCAGTAGTCATGTATGGATGTGAGAGCTGGACTATAAAGAAAGCTGAGTAATGAACAATTGATGCTTTTGAACTGTGGTGTTGAACTGTTGGTGTTGAGAGTTCCTTGGACAGCAAGGAGATGAAACCAGTCAATCCTAAAGGAAATCAGTCCTGAATATTCAGTGGAAGGACTGATGCTAAAGCTGAAGCTCCAATACTTTGGCCATCTGATGCAAAGAACTGACTTATTGGAAAAGACCTGATGCTTGGAAAGATTGAAGGCAAGAAGAGAAGGGGACAACAGAGGATGAGATGGTTGGATGGCATCACCAACTTGATGGACTTGAATTTGAGCAAGCTCTGGAAGTTGGTGATGGACAGGGAAGCCTGGTGTGCTGCACGCCATGGAGTCACAAAGAGTCAGACATGATTGATTGACTGAACTTAACTGTGCTCTACAGTAGGATCTCGCTTATTCATTCTATATATAACAGCTTGCATCTGCTAACCCCAAACTCTCAGTCCATCCTTCCCCTATATCCCTGTCTTTTGACAACCATCAGACACAACTGAGGGTCTGACCGAACTGAATGAGAATGAGAAAGATTTTATCACATCAGCATAGGATAATTTCAACTTTTTTTGTTTCTAATAAAACACTCATTCAGGAAAAAAAGCATATGCTCCATATAAATGGATAATTTGCTTCATTTTCATTATTTTAAACTCATATTTGTTAGAAAATTCATATATTATTGTATCTTTTAGTTAGGTTTGGATATTATTTTTAGCAAATGAGAAAATAATAGAATTTGAAAGGTGAAAGGTAGACACAGCAAATGATGATCAGATTGTCACTTGCCATTCAGAGCTTCCCACATGGTGTCCCGAGCTTATTCACTCACTGACCCCAAACAGTAAAGAGCAAAGGTGGACAGGTCTTTAAAGTTTGTGAGATGCTTTCAAATAGGTCTCCTTTGATTCCCCTGGCACGTTAGCTGAAGAAAGTGGGCCAGGCACTGTTGTCATGATTATAAAGTGGGGTATTGGAAACCCCAGGTTACTTACCAAGCAGAAAACCGCCAAGGTTGATTCAATCGTCAGACTGCCAGGTTTCAATTCTTTTCACTGCGCATTTGCTGCCAGTGGACACACTGCATTTCTGTAAGGTGGACACTAAAAGTTTTGTCACTTTAGAGGCTTTCACTGCCCGAAGCATCAGACTTGGGTTAAGCCATTTGCTGTTCACGATAAACCTGCGAGGCAGGTGATATTTTTGTCTTTGTAGCACTGGAGTGTATTTATCTGTATTTTCCCCATTTGATTAGTGAGAAAACTTTAGCTCAAAAAATTAAGTGGCCTGTTCAATGTCACTCCTCTACTAAAGGGTGAGAAATGGGAATCTGACTAAAGAATTGGTACAACTAATGGTACAATACACTATACTGTTCCCATAGCTGACTTTGTTCTTTGCTTTTTCAATTAAGAAAAGATAAAAAGTGTGGTATTCAAACAATTGAATCTGCGACTCTCATTCTCCCCTATTTCCTTTTGTATCATTAATATTCAGTATCTAACCAAACAGACTAGAAACTTCAGCACAGAATCAAGAGGCTTCTAAATGCTATTTAGAAACAGACACATTGAACTTAAGCACTAGATTTCAACCATCTCTGGGTGGGTGAGAGAGGAAAGTATATTTAGCTCTGGCTTCATGAGAATTTTATATCTTCCAGGGCTTCTGAGAACAATAATTCATGACTTTACTAATTATTACTTCTTAAAAAGGCTGAGACTTAAAATTTTCATTGTTCCCCAACAAAGCAAAGTGCTTAAAGGTTTCCTGATATAGAAAAAGAAAGTTTCTACTGAATGGCCTTTAAAATATGTTTCAAAGCTCAAAGTAGCTGAATCTTTGACATATTAATGGTAAATCTATTTTTATTAAAAAAGTCTATAAATGTGGACTGTGGCCAAGGTACGACCAGTTACTTTTTATTTTAATCTGACTCCAGAAGCATAACATGAGAGCTGAATCTGGTTTTCATAAGTTTCCTCAGGAATATAATGTATTTTATTTAATTATATATATTCCAAATATAGGTGATGAGTTCATTTATCTTAAAGTTTTTAATTATTATAACATCAGCAGGATGCATCACTTTAAATTCTCTTTTAATTTCTTTCCATTTATTTATGGAGTTCAAGTATTACTTTTATTTTATATATATCTTATATATAGCATACATATTTATATAATGTATATATATATATATCATATATATTATATATGAATATATATATATTCAAATATATATATGTATGTGTGTTTATAAATTTCAATGGCACAATAAACATTGAAAGGAATTTGGTACAAACAAGTAACTTCAGAAAGTGTTTCTTTTGCTCTTCAAAATACCTTTTTCAAGTAACTAAACTTGCAGTTAATTTGCAAATTAAAAGGAAATCTGAATGTCACTGCTTTAGGAATCTGAATTATTGAATCTCTGTTTTCCATTGATCCAGAACCATGTCAAATAAAACATCATCCAGAACTTACTTTTCTCTTTGCTCATAAGAATTCTGCATTCTCTGCTATAAGTACTGAGTGTCTGTATTAGCGAAAATCATGGGAGAGGTGATTACTCTGTGCTTACCGAGCACTGAGCACCAGAAACTTCATGAAGAAAAAAACAACTGAGCTCTGAGCCATGCAGATGAAAGAAGCATATGAGTACCAAGTAAAATGTATAAGGAATCACTGAAATTAAAGAACATGATGCTCCACAACAGGATCCAAAAACAGAAGCCTTAATTCCCTGGTGAAAAAAACTGGCAAAACACCAAAAAGCTCTGAAAAACAATGCACAGACAGAAGAACCCCCAAAGGTTTGTTTCCTCTTTATCTCCAACCCAAGGTACGTATCTTCCCATCACTGGAAAAGCTTTGGGAACAATGCTTACAATAGCTTAATGTTTAACTTACCCAACACATTTATTGTTATTAGCTGAAAATGTGAGTCATTTCAGCTGACACTTTGGAAAGCCACATATTAGCTTTTTGCTTATTTATTTTTCATGCATTAGATTGATCTCAAATAGTTTATGTTGACTCCAGGCAGGCTAAACATTCCCCAAGCGCCTCCTTTTCCTCTGTAGCTGGTTCTCCTCAGTTTGGCCATCCAGACCGGAGTGCAGTAATAGATTGTTTCCGAGAACACAGGACAATCTTCTTGTGACCTGACTGCTCTGCTCCTTTGTCAACAGCAGTGACAATGGGGAAGTGCTTGCAAAAGCCTATAACCCCTTTGGGGCCCCTCATGGCTGGGAGGTTCCCTCTTCCTAAACGTCATGTGCTCTGTATTATTTGTGGGCCAAACAAACATTGGCAAGGTTTCCTTTACACTCAGGTGAGTATAAGATAATTAGAATATAAAATATTGTAATTTGCTGACAAACGGGGCCATGAAGGCTACAGGGTGAATTCAGGGAGAAGAAATAGTTGGCAGGGGTGCTCATCCCTCACTTCTCGTGTCTTTGTCTAGGTGGACTTCCCTGATTTTCCGTCACAACAGTGCTATATTCTCTCCCTTTTACTTGCAAAGTCTAAGGTATAGGCCACTGCACTGCAGCACGCTCTGGACTGAGACACAACTTCTGTTCAGAAGAAGACAGGTTGAGAGATAACAAAAAGTCTTTTGAACAAGTTACAAAAATATTACATCTGCATACTTTGAGAGTGGCCATTCTGACCATGTGAAGTGTTACCTCCTTGTAGTTTTGATTTGCATTTCTCTAGTAATTAGTGATGTTTAGCAATTTTCATGTGCTTTTTGGCCATCTATACATCTTCTTATATGTATTTAGATATTCTGCCCATTTTTTTATGGGGCTGTTTGTTTTTTGGATATTGAGCTGAATGAGCTGTTTGTATATTTGGAGATTAATTCCTTGTCAGTTGCTTTGTTTGCAAATATTTTCTCCCATTCTGAGGGTTGTCTTCATTTTGCTTATGATTTCCTTTGCTGTACAAAAGCTTTTAAGCTTAATTAGGTCTCATCTGGTTATTTTGTTTTTATTTTCATTACACTAGGAGGTGAGTCAAAGAGGATCTTGCTGCAATTTATGTCAAAGATTGTTCTGCTTATATTTTTCTCTAAGAACCTTACATTTAGGTTTTTAACCCATTTAGAATTTAATTTTGTGTATGGTGTTAGGGAGTGTCCTAATTTCATTTTTTCACAAGTGGCTATCCAGTTTTCCCAGCATCACTTATTGAAGAGACTTTTTTTCTCCATAATTCGAAAAGACAAATGCACTCCAGTATTCACTGCAGCACTGTTTATAATAGTCAGGACATGGAAGCAACCTAAATGTCCATCAACAAAGGAATGGATAAAGAAGATGTGAGATATATATATATATATATATAATGTATTTCTCTAGTAATATATATAATATATAATATTTTATATATATATATATATATATATATATATATATATAAAATGGAGTACTGTGTGCACGTATGTGTGTTAAGTTGCTTCAGTCATGTCTGACTCTTTGTGGCCCTATGGACCGTAGCCTACCAGGCTCCTCTGTCCAAGGGATTCTCTAGGCATGAATACTGGAATGCTCTAGGGGATTATCCCTAGGGGATCCTCTCAATCCAGGAATAAAACTTGCGTCTCTTTTGTCTTCTGCTTTGGCAAGCAGGTTCTTTACCACTAGGGCCACCAGGGAAGCCTACAATGTAATATTATTCAGTCATTAAAAAAGAATGAAGGAATGCCATTTGCAGCAGCCTGAATGGAACCAGAGACTGTCATAGTGAGTGATGTAACTCAAACAGACAGACAAATATCATATGATATAGCTTATATGTGGAATCTTAAAAAAAGGAAAACAAATGAGTTTATCTAGCTTAGCGGTTAAAGCGTCTGCCTGCAATGCTGGAGACCTGGGTTCGATCCCTGGGTTGGGAAGATCCCCTGGAGAAGGAAATGGCAACCCACTCCAGTATTCTTGCCTGGAGAATCCCGTGGACGGAGGAGCCTGGTGGGCTACAGTCCACCGGGTCACAAAGAGTCGGACACGACTGAGCGACTTCACTTTCTCTTTCACTTTCATGAGACAGAAACAGAGTTACAGATATAGAAAATAAATATAGCTAAAAGGGGATAAGGGATCAGGGAGGGATATATTGGAAGATTGGGATTGACATATATATGCTGCTGCTGCTAAGTCGTTTCAGTCGTGTCCGACTCTGTGCGACCCCAAAGATGGCAGCCCACCAGGCTCCCCTGTCCCTGGGATTTTCCAGGCAAGAGTACCGGAGTGGGTTGCCATTTCCTTCTCCAATGCGTGAAAGTGAAAAGTGAAAGTGAAGTCGCTCAGTCGTGTCAGACTCTTAGCAACCCCATGAACTGCAGCCCACCAGGCTCCTCCATCCATGGGATCTTCCAGGCAAGAGTACTGGAGTGGGCTGCCATTGCCTTCTCCATATATACTCTACTACATACAAAATAGACAACTGTTAAGTATCTACTGTATAGCACAGGGAAGTCTACTCTGTATTCTGCAATGGCCTGTTTAGGAAAAGAATCTTAAAAAAAGAGTGGATATATGTATAACAGATTCACTTTGCTGTACACCTGAAACTAACACAATACTGTATATCAACTATACTCCAATAAAACTTTTAAAAAAAGTATTATATCTGCATAGAAAAAATAAAAAGGTACAGAAGGTCATGATACAAAAAGTTAAAATCTTTTTTCCTTCAACCACTGGTTCTAGTAACAGATGATAGATATTGATTGCCAAGCTTTTCTATGCATTGTCCCAGAAAGTTACCTTTATATCAGTATGTGTGCTCTTATTATACAAATTGCACCTTACTCTATACAAAGATTTTATATACAAAAATTGAAGGTGATCACATACATGTGTCACTTGTTTATTCAGCAGTGCATCTTTCTGTGTCATTATGTATCTAGCTTTTTCATGATTGTATGGAGTAATGGTCTATTTTAATGGTTAAAAATTAAGTTAATATTAAAAAACGGTTCAACATTGTAATAATTATATAAGTATGAAAGCTTGTATGTATGAAAGCCTCTGATTTATAAAAATTCCATCATTAGTAATAGAAATGAGTATTTTACAGGTTATTCTTCATCTTGTTTGCTGTTTAGTATTTCTGTATCAATTATGTTTCAACGTAGGCCTCTGGTAACAGAAACCAGTACAACTTTTATTGCTGTGACATTTTTCTCTTTTCTCATCACAGAATCTCATCCTGGCTTCTTGGCTCCACTGACACTGGTGACTGGAAGCAAGGCTTGCCTTTTCTTCCCTACTCTTGACCTAACCCCAGTCAACCGTGTCCATGCACTTCCGGCACAGTTCTCATCAGCAGACAGTTCCTGCTGGCTCATCTTTTCCCTGCAGTGGGGCTCAGGGCATTAACTAACCCAAGTACCTGGAAGAAAGGAGACGACGAGCTATATAATTAAAAGTCTGTTCCTTCGGTACTGTGCCTTTTCCAGTTCAGCAGTTCTCTCTGAGAAACAGCAACAGAGGCCAAATTATGACTGGCCAACTTCGGACTCTCTGAGTCGCGGCTCCCCGCTGTGGAGTGGGGTCAGGTGTTCCATCAGGATGGAGCCCCTGGACCTGGCAGGCAGTTGAGTGAGCGGCAGAGCTGATTTAGACAGGCGCTCACCCAAACAACAGTACTGAAAATTTTAGTTGGCTCACTCAGCTCGTCTCATTGACGAAAAGTGAAATGTGCTAAGGGGAGTATTATTAGCTTTCAGCTTGCCATAAACTGTTGAGGGAACAAGCCACAAAGGAAATGTTCATCTGCAGCAAGATGATAAACAGGAGGATGCCGACCACGAGGGCGTATTCCTTTTAAGGCTTATGCGTTGCAAACGACATACGCACACATACACGTTGCAAACGACACACACACACGTTGCAAACGACACACACACACGTTGCAAACGACACACACACGCACACACCCCTCCTTAGTATGTGTTTCCCCGAGGGCATATTTTTGCGTAACAATACATTTGGTGAGACCACAGCAGCTGCGTTCTCCCCGCCCCAGAATCGGTGCCCGAGCCCGGCTGCGGCCTCTCCACCGTCACTGCTGCGGCCTCAATCCTCGTCACGGAGGCGGGGGCGGGGGCGGGCAGGCGCGGGAGCGCGGCGGCACCGGAGCATCCGAATTCCCTCCGCGGCCGCCGATTGGGCAGGAGCCGGGAGGCGGTGGCAGCCCCTCGGCTCCGCTCGCGGTAGCTGCAGGGAGGTGGCCATCAGGGCGCGCCGGGCCGGGGGCGCGGGCTAGGTGCGGGGTCGCCGCCACCGCCTGGGTCCCTTGGCCGAGCCGGCGCTGACACCATGGTGAGTGGTCTCGGCCGCTCGGACCGCGCCTCCCGCCAGCCGGGCCTGGCTGCCTGAGGGAACCGGCCGAGCGCCGAGGAAGCGCGCTGGGGGCCCCGGGAGCGCAGCGCTGGCAGCGGGGCGGCCTTGCGTTTGCCTGCATCCAGAGCGGGTAGACGGGAAAGTCGGGGGTTAGCTGCGGGGGCGGTTGGTGCCTGGCTTCCCGGGTGTCCGCACGGCGCGCGCCTTCCCGAGCTCCGGAAGGGGACGAGCGGCCGAGGCGCAGGGGCGCCCCGCCAGGGCCGGCCCGCGTGTGTGGGTCTGGGCGCTGCGGCCGGAGAGGCGTCGGGCTCGCGCCCCCTCCGCCGAGCTCTCCTGGGGTGCAACCTGCCTTGGCGCGGGGACAGGTGAGCGTGGGAGGGGGTGGCCTGGGGATGGGGCGGACAATGACGGAGACGAGCTGCCCCTGAATGGGGCGGAGGTTGAGCCTCTGTACTACCCCTCCTTAGCACCCGGACCTCAAATAGAGCGGAAGAAGGGGGCAGGGTACTAGGTTCCCCGGCGCCGTGGCGGCAGTTGCTGCGGCCTGGCCCCCAATCCCCTTCCCACCGCAGCCGGTCCCTGACTCTCGGGTCTTCCTGTCCCGCAGTATGGATTCGTGAATCACGCGCTGGAGCTGCTGGTGATCCGCAACTACGGCCCTGAGGTGTGGGAAGACATCAAGTAAGTGTAGGGTCCCCGCGCCCCGCCGCGCCCCCACTTCCTGCCCGAGGCGCGCATCCTCGGAGCAGCCGCGCTCCCACGCTCCCGAGCCTGGCCGGGGGTGGCTGGGTGGGGCGGGGCGGCCCTGGGGTAAGGATCCCCAGGGTCACCGAGGCCTCTCAACCCGGCCGAGCGTGGGAACGCGCTGCCCGTGCCCTGGCGGCTCCCAGGCTCCGAGCCCGGGAGGCTCCCACGCGCAGGGGCCCCGGGGACCGCAGAGGCCTCCGCAGGAACGAATGAAGACGGCTCGCTGGTCGTTCACACAGTTTGCAGACTTGTACGATAAATAGGGAAGCCTTTTCCGTCTGCTGAAATTCACTTTTGAGACTGCCTATCGAGCAACTGTGAGTCGACCTCGTTTATTCGTCTGAAATAAAGTGAATCCCCCGCCCCGTTTATTTTTGGTTTCTATTACCGTGGTGAGGCAGGAAGGTATCCTAGTTTTCCGTCTGGAGCTGTGAGCCCAGTGCTTGGGATGTGAACGGAAACAGCGCAGCCACTGGGGGTTTCAACCTGCTGCAGTGACGGTCACCAGCTCTCTGAACACCTTGAGCATTTCAGTCCAACAGAGATCTTTTTCTCTCTCTCACTCTGGTAGAATTTGCCTTTCACTTGTACGGTTTGACCACAACCAAGCAGCCACATCAAAAGCCACCATTATGTGGACTTGCATTTTGGGACAGCCCTGTAACTGTCATGTTCAGTTAGAGGGACAGAGAGTGGAGAATCCCAGGGACGGGGGAGCCTGGTGGGCTGCTGTCTATGCGGTCGCACAGAGTCGGACACGACTGAAGCGACTTAGCAGCAGCAGCAGCAGAGTGGTACCCAGGTGGACAGAGAACACACTGTTATTATTTACTGTCTTTTCCTGTGCTCACTGATTTCATTTTGTTGTATCAAGTAGATGATGGCTTTCATGCTGTTTTTTCCTAAGTATATTACAGTTAGTGGCGGTGAATTCTAACAGGCTGTATTATGAAGTTGCACGACAGTGATTTCTTACACAGATCTGTTTCTATGGAAATTACCAGAATTAAATATATAGCAGTAGACTGCAACTTTTCCTTCCCTTGGGTCGGTATCCTTGAGCATTATTTCGTGTTCCCTGAGCCGTTTATGTTACCACGGAGTGCATCTGCATGCTATAAAGAGAAGTAGGGGTTTTGTGATTATGGGGGTCAATCAAATAAGAATCTAGGCACTAAAGCTTACTTTGGGACTTGAACTCTCTACCTTATTAATACCTTCATAATTTTTACTTTGCTTGGCAGATAGTTACAGAGAGGCAGGGATCAAGAGAAAGATTTTTCACAATGTAACCTATGTATAAGACTATTTTAAAGTCATTTTCTTTGTGAATTTATGAAGGCATCATGTATACCAACCATGTGGTAATTTCTCATCCATAAGATAGAAATTCCCAAATTTCCTAGTGGATGTGTGATGACAATGAATATATTCAGAATTTTCAGAGCACAGGATAGCTCTTGTGGTTAAACAGTCTTATGCATAATTGGATTTAGAACATGTGTCTTCCTCATTATAGATTTTGATGAAGTCCAATACAGAAATGAAAAATTGTACTTCATAGAGAAAAGTGTAGGAAATTTAGAAATGAAAATTATCAAGTGCTTCATTTATACTGGCCATATTTTCCACAGAGGTGGTCAGAAATATCTAACGATTTACAAATTCCCTTGATGTGAAACCTTAACTCTGCCAAATCACACTAAGAATGTTGTTGCATTCTTTTTACAAATGTATTAATTTTGGTTAAACATCAATATCTTCTAACTCATGAATTTATTTTTAAGTTTCATCAAACAGTATTCTTCATCTGTTTAAGTGCTAATAATTTAAATCAGATGAAACATTTTTTTTTTCTGGTAAAATGGAGCAAATCATATGAACCTTTTTCAAGGATTATGTGCCCCTGCAAGAGAAATGCTATTAGTTTTACTAGTGTTTGCAATTCAGGTATTAAGTTTGACTTTTTTTTATGGTTTCAGCATCCCTCCTGTTAGGGTCCATTTTGTCTTGGATACAATTTAGTATCCGGATGAGAGAACCTTGCTGAGTTTTCTGCATGGAGGGCCTTAGAACAGTTCATTGTTGGGACCCCTGAGGGATCCCTGGAAGAGTATTTGCTTAGAGCCTCAGAGATCCTCACTGCCTGGGCCAGGATGGGAGACTTTGGCAGGGTTTAACTTTGAAATGCTCCCTGGGAGATTCTGAGTTCTCCTCTGACCTCACCACCTACTCCAGGGAGGATCTCTGTAGTCATGGGTCCAAGATACTTTCAGTTGTACCTTTTTATGAAAACTGAATATATGAAAAACACTTTTTTTTTTCATCTCAGTAAATACCAAACTCCTCTAGCTTCCTTTTTGCACTGTGAAAAGCTATCTAAATTGATGTTTATAAAATTTCATATCATACTCTTTTGGTGTAGGAGGAAATGGCCATCCATCCTTCTTCAGAAAGGGTACCAAACATTTAATGACAAGTAAAATCCAAAGTAACAGATTCCAGACAGAAAATCCTAAATGGTAAGAGCCAGAAATACTTCATTGTAAACTCCCTATCCACTTACACTCTTACCAACAGTATAACCATTTCACAAGAATTTTAAATTCCACTGTTAAAGAAAAAGAAAGATTGTCAAGACTGAGGGTCAGCAAACTTTCTCTTAAAGGGCTAGATAGTAAATATTATAAGTGTTGCAGATCAAGAGTCAATTTTGAAGATATTATGTGTATCATCTTTAAAATGTAACCATTAAAAAATGTAAAAGCCATTCTTAGATCCCAAAATGGCAAAACCCGGCAGTGGGTGGGACTTGACTCACGGATTGTCGTTTGCCCTCTGATCTAGATCATAACTGCATGTAAAAAAGCCAAAGAGACTTCTGAATCTCCCTCAGATCCTGTTTTGTTCGTTTCCTTTCAGTTTTGAGATGGCCCTTTCTGGAAGCCATGCTTCCTAAGTGATGAGAAATATCAATCATTGTTTCAGGAAAACATGAAACCAGGATATATGTGTGTATATATGTGTGTATATATCTAATATATATATATGTATATATTAGAAAAGCACCTAAATATGTAATTTAATAACCATTTCTGTCACCCTGCCATTGACCCTGGCTAGACTAACATTGATTCAAACTACTGGGTTCAGAATCTTGGTATGAGATTTGGAAATGAACTAATGGCTCTGTTACTTGATAAGTTTTGGAGTGAGTTCCTCTAGAAGACTGCCAGGAAGATGACTCCCCTGTGTAAAGAATGCATACGTATTTGGTATGTTTTTATGTGATTTACCTATACAGGACAGCATACTTTTTTCATTCATTGACTCAAGTCTTCTTTCATTCTCTAGTTAAGCTTATTTTTAAGGAGCATAGTCAAGTGTTTGAGTAATGAGAATAGAAAGTTTATGATATGTTAGTTTCTACTGTACGGCAAAGTGAATTAACTATACATATACATATATCCCCTCTTTTTGGATTTCCTTTCCATTTAGGTCACCACAGAGCACTGAGTAGAGTTCCCTGTGCTGTACCGTAGATTTTCATTAGTTATCTATTTTATGCATACTATCAATAGTGTATATATGTCAATCCCAATCTCCCAATTATTTCCATCCTCCTTTTCCCCCTTGGTATTCATGAATTTGTTTTCTACATCTGTCTGTTTCTGCTTTGCAAACAAGATCATTTATATTCCAATAAAAAATAATTTAAAAAAAAAGGCTGAATAGAATCACCTCCAAATAGCAATTGAGAACAAAGAGTGGCAGAACTTCCATGTTTTATGTATTAGTTTTTGTTTATTTTGGTTTTTCTTTTCTTTTTTAGCATTTTTAAATTGAAGTATAGTTGATTTACAGTCTCATGTTGATTTCAGGTATATAGAACAGTAATTCATTTATACATAAATATATGTGTGTATGTATATATTCATTTTCGGAGAAGGCAATGGCAACCCACTCCAGTACTCTTGCCTGGAAAATCCATGGACAGAGGAGCCTGGTAGGCCACAGTCCATGGGGTCGCTAAGAGTCCGACACGACTGAGCAACTTCACTTTCACTTTTCACTTTCATGCATTGGAGAAGGACATGGCAACCCACTCCAGTGTTCTTGCCTGGAGAATCCCAGGGACGGGGAAGCTTGGTGGGCTGCCGTCTATGGGGTCACACAGAGTCGGACACGACTGAAGCGACTTAACAGCAGCATATATTCATTTTCAGACACTTTTTTTCTTACAAGTTATTATAAAATACTGAGTATAGTTTCCTGTGCTCTATCTTTCTTTTTCATCTTCTTTTTTTCACAAAGGAAACCCATGTTGATTTGGAAAGCTTCCGCCAAAATGTGTATGATATAATCCTTGCTTTCAAATACAGTCTAGAGATATCAGACTGTTTCTAATCTTATTATATCTTGATTTTTTTTGCCTGTAACTCAAATGTGGAAACATTTGGCTGTTGGACAGTATATTCTGATCTTCCAGTTTTGAAAATAATGCTCCTTGGTGAATTTGCTAATCACGAATTAATCATTATGGTTCATGTAAGCAGATGCTTGGCTGTAGGCTAGTTATATGTGACTTTCCCAGTTGCATAAACTTCCCAAGACTAAACTCTATAAGGAAATGGATAATAACTACTTCATGGGGTTTTATATTGAATGATGTCTGCAAAGTGCTTAACACAGTTCTTGATGAATAAGTGCTTAGTAAATGGTAGCTGTTACTTGTGTTACTCTAGAACCAGAGTTTTCAGGTTTTCCCTTTCCAGGTCCCCTGAAAGATAAGAAGCACCCTTACATGACAATAACTGATTGATTCCGCATACTATAGCTGTTTAAGTGTGCACTCATTGCTCTAGGACAGGTAGTGACTTCTTGTCATTTGACTTTCTCTTTCCCTTTCTCCATCTCATGCAGCTGGTACCTGCCCTTTGGATTTGAGGTGCTCTGAAATGCTCATCTTCTCCTTCCCAGCTCTGAACACTTTCATTTCTTACTATGATGGCCCCCATCGAGTTTTCTGCGTCTGACTGGTCCCACTTCTCCCCCTTCTGTACATTATGGGAAGACTTAAACTCATGATGTTTTTCTGCTGAAGCTTTACTTTGGAATCAATCCTACATTATATTCTTCCACCTCCCAGTCTCTATCTGTTATTTGAAGATGCAGTGTATGTTCTTTTTCTTTTTTTTTAATTCATTAGTTTTTAATATTTTGGATCCCATGTGTAAGTCATAACATACTGTATTTGACTTTCTTTGTCTGACATTTCACTGAGCATCATACCCTCCAGTTCATCCATGTTATTGCAAATGGCAGAATTTTATTCATTTTTATGGCTAGTAATATCCCATTGTATATATATATTGCATCTTTATCTATTCATCTGTTGATGGACACTTAGGTTGTTTCTATATGCTCTTTTTTTGATTTAGTTTTGTATTTTAGGCTGTACCATGCAGCATGCAGGATCTTAGTTTCCCTACCAGGAATCGAACCTGTGCCCTCTGCATTGGGGGTGTGGAGTCTTAAACACTGGACTGCCAAGGAAGTCCTCGTATGCTCTTAATATTCATTTTATCAAAACAAAACCAAGTCAAGTACCATATTTTGCCTTGTTTTAATCAGATTTTCATATACCCGTGGCAATATAATTAAATTTTTATACCTTCCTGTATTCTTGCTCAAGTGGGTTTTAAAATATTAAATCCTTTTTATTATAAAAGCTGTTTAAAATTTCCGAAGTCCTCTCCTCACTAATTTCACATGAGTGCCACAATACCCATTTGAAGTAAGAAAGGCCTTTCTAGCTCATTTTTTTCCAACTTTATTGAGATATAATTGGCACATAACACTGTGTAAGTTTAATGTGTTTTATGTATGGTTTAGACACATTTTTAAATTGCAGAATGATTCCCACCATAATATTCACTGAAACTTCCATCCTGTGGCATAGTGACTATTTTTTGTGGTGAGAAGGTTTAAAACCTACTCTCTTAGCAGCGTTTAAGTCTGGGATACAGTGTTAGCTGTAATCACCAAGCTGTGCACTGATACCCAGACCTATTCATCTTGTAACTGGTTGTCTGTACTCTTGGAGCAACACCTCCCTGTTTCCCCACTTCCAACCCTACTGACCACTCTACACTGTTTCTCTGAGTTTGTCTGTTTTACTTTCTACATAAATAAGTGAGCTCAGTGCTCTTTGTTTAATGATAAAGTTGAGTCTCAGGAGGTGGAATGACTGTCTAAGGAATGACGTCAGAAAACTGTAGACTCAGACCAGGCTCTGCTCTTCTGATGGCAGATCTTCTGTTCCTTTTAAGATAGAAAGTGTGAAAAGTGTTAGTTGCTCAGTCATGTCTGACTCTTTGTGACCCCATGGACTGTAGCCCACCAGTCTCCTCTGTCCATGGAATTCTCCAGACAAGAATACTGGAGTGGGTTGCCATTTCCTTCTCCAGGAGATCTTCTCAACCCAGGGATTGAACCTGGGTGTCCTGCTTTGAAGGCAGATTCTTTACTGTCTGAACCACGGGCACAATACCAAAATAGGAGCTAATGAAGTGACATACAAACATGAAGCCATATTCATTTCATCCCCAGAAACTTCCTCAGTACAAATAAATGAATACATTGCTTTAAAAAATAGGTGAACTAGATAATTGTTACAATCAAGACCTTTTTCTTTAGAAAGACCTGCTGGTCAGCCTGGAAGGTGGAGGGAGGCCCAATGCGTCCACTGGAAGCCACCTACGCCTGTGGAACTGGGTGCTTAGGGCAGACCCCTTTTCATGACCCCCAGGGAACCCGAGGTCCTAATCTCAGGGCCTTTCTTTGATGGTCTGAAGTATCCCCCAGCCAAACAATCTGGGTTTTTGTTTTCCTTATATCTGTCATCTTTGCGAAATTGAAAAAAAATCATAGATGCATATTACTTAATTACGTGTCAGAGGAGGAGCTTTGTCCATTAACAGGAGCGGCTGAGGAGTGGCCTGAGGATCTGTATTCCCCTCTCATTCCCAGACCTGCATGGATGAACATTGACTGACCTTGGTCCTGGTCCCCACAAACAATGTCCTTCCTTCCCTTGCTGCTCTCCAGAGTGAGAAGGTCTTGCAGATGTTTCTTGTCAGTATGTTGGAAAGTGATGGTCATAGTTGATACTGTGCAGACATCACCAGGAAAACACACTTAAGGAAAACTCTAGAACCGGCCCAATTCAGAGGCTGATGACTGCCAGGATATAGGGCCGGGGGGCTTTTCCATCGTTGCTTTGTTTCTTTGTTCATTCAACAGAAAACAGGGGAAACAGTGTCTCTGTTTATGTCTGGCCAAGTGGAGTGGCTTTTTCTATATTGATACTGAGATTAGAGGCGTCTACTATATGAAAAAGGGAAACTTTTTTTTATGTGTAAGAAATTTTATTGTGATACAGAAATTTTTCTTATAGGAATGTAGCTTAAAGAGTAATTTAAAGTATATAGAAGGATTTAACCATAACGATATTGAACACAGTCCCTTATAATAGCAAAGTAGTAGGAACAGTGAAACTAATCAAAGATAGAGAACTGTTTATTTGTATACTGGTTTTAAAAGGTGTTTCAGAGAAATATAAGACACAACAAGGAAGAGGTGATCTGACACGCATTTTAAAAGGAAACGGATCAGTATTTCTTGAGAGGCCCGACAAATTTTTTCATTGAAAGTTTATTAATGAAATTAATTCAAAGTTAATGTCTTTGAAATTACTGAGATAATTATGGATTCAAATGCAGTACTAAGAATTGATGGTCAGAAGCCATGAACCTTGACCTTCTTTCCCCTAGTATGTTTCAAACTGTAGTATAATGACATTAATACATCCATCTTATTCGTATTTTTCAGTTTTACTTAAAACCCTTTATGTGTATCTGTTTGATTTTATCACATGCACAGGTTCACATATCCACAACCACAGTCAAGATACAGAACATTTCCATCACCACAAGGATCCCTCATGTTGTCCTTTATAACCTGGAAAGGGAAACATTCTGACACGTTTATTGTTCCTTTTTGTTACTGTACATTTGGTTGTGCTGGAGAGTCTGATCTGTTGCCACTTATTGTTGAGTCATGAAATGCTACCTTGTTCCTCTGACCACAGAGATTCTTTGTGGTCAGTCTTCAAATCAGCCAAACATGGGAACGATCAGCCCTCAAGCCCCACTTGCTCTCAGCACCCTAGCCTCGTGGGCAAGTTTTCAAACCAGTTTTCAAGTTCCTCAACCAGGCTGACCTTTCCCATCCAGGAGGGCGACACCTGTGCTTGGAAGGGTCTCACTCCATGCTCCCCACTCCTGCCCCCAAATGAAAATATTTCCCAGCCTTAAGGAGGTGAGAAAAAAATCTTACTTTTTTATTTTTTACATTTTTATCTTTAAAATTGAGGTATAGTTGTCTTACAATGTTGTGTTGGTTTCTGCTGTACAATGAAGTGAATCAGCCGTATGTATACATACATCCCCTCCCTCTTGAGCCTCCTTCCCCCCCTGACCCCTGCCATCTCGTCACAGAGTGCCAGGCTGGGCTCCCTGTGTTATACAGCAGCTTCGCACTGGCTGTGGTTTATGTATATTGGTGGAGATATGTCAATCCTACTGTTTCAATTCGTCTGACACCCCCAACCCATGTCCACATGTCTGTTCTATGTGTCTGTGTGTGTGCTCAGTCGTGTCCGACTCTTTTGCAACCCCAGTGGACTGTAGCCCACCAGACTTCTCTGTCCATGGGATTTTCCATGCAAGAACACTGGAGTTGGTTGCCATTTTCTACTTCAGGAGATCTTCCCGACCCAGGGATTGAACCCGGGTCTCCCACATTGCAGGCAGATTCTTTTACCACTAGCGCCACCTCTACAAATCTTACTTAAGGTATGGCTTCTTTCACCTCCAGAACTGTACTTTTCCTTCATAATACGCGCACAAGTTTCTACTTACTTATTTGTGCTGTTATTTGATTGCTCTCTGTCTTATCCCACCAAGCTGTAGCATCTATAGCTAGCAGAAGGCCTCTGTGTGTGTGTGTAATATATGTGCATTAATTATCTTTCAGATTTTCAGAGAATAGAGCACGTCTGTATGTATCACACGTATTTCTTTCCTGTAACAAGGATTTACTATGTCAGAATGGTGACATCTTCAGCTTCTATTTAATAAAATATAAGCTCTGTTGAAATGGGCATTTCTTATATAAGCAATAGCAGAAGATATAGCAGTAAATTATAACATCTCTATTTGGAAGGGTCAGAGTTCACACATGGATATAATAAAAGGATTAAGAACACTGCTTTTGGATTACCAATTGCATAAACCCTCACGACACTGGGTTGGATTCAGGACAAGACTGACTCCTTTAGCAAGTGTCTCAAAGGCAGGCCTGTGTGGTTCTGTTTAAAGGCCGTGTCTAGATTGTAGATGGGCTTCCCTGGTGGCTCAGCTGGTATAGAATCTTGCAATGTGGGAGACCTGGGTTCAATCCTTGGGTTGGGAAGATCCCTTGGAGAAGGGAAAGGTTACCCACTCCAGTATTCTGGCCTAGAATTCCATGGACTGTAGTCCATGGGGTCACAAAGAGTCGGACATGACTGAGCGACTTTCACTTTCACTTTCAGACTGTAGGTAGATGTCTATGATGCTGAAAGTAAATTTTGAAACCGGATGAGGATGCTCCCCAGGACCTGCAGTATTGACTCTAACAGCTCATGTACGTAGGACACTCACCATGTGTTCTGCAGTCGTGGTCCTTTTTAGGCTTTGTTCTTGTTAACTCACATAATCCTCACGCCCACCTAGAGGACAGATTTGTTCTTTATTCTTATTTTAGAAATGAGGGAACTGAGGCTTCATGACTAACTCCTACCTCAAGCCACCCATGTCTTAATCATCAGAGCAGAGACTGGGGCACAGGTGGGCTTGTAATGATAGTACTATGTGCTTTCCCGTAAACACAAAGGACTCAACAAGTTTCTCTTTTCCAAAGACAACATAGCATGAGGATGGGCAGCATACATGTGTGTTACTACTACCGTCTTTGTTTTTGTTTTCCTATACTTTTCACGCGGTTGTGCAGGTACATGTGGCTGTTACATTTTTAAAGGTGGATTTACTCAGAAATAGGGCTTCCCAGGTGGCATGAGTGGTAAAGAACCTGCCTATGCAGGAGACATAAGAGACTTGGGTTTGATCCCTGGGTTGGGAAGATCTTCTGGAGGAGGGCATGGCAACCCACTCCAGTATTTTTGCCTGGAGAATCCTCATAGACAGAGGAGCCTGGCAGGCTACAGTCCATAGGGTCACAAAGAGTCAGACATGATTGAAGCGACTTAGCACGTACTCAGAAATAGAACATCTACATCTACAAAGAATATCAGAGACTCAGGACTTTTGAGCAGCTTGTGCGGTTTTGGAAACACTCTGAGCTGTGGTGCTTGTGAGCAGAGTTCAGGATGAAGGACACACAGGGCTGAAGGAGTCATTTGTCTTATGAAGCTGCTGAACAGGGCTCCTCTGAAATGTTTGAGATTGTGTTTTCAGAACTGGGACAATTTTCTTATGAGATTGTCTTGTGCCACCACTGGACATAGTCAGAAAAAAATACCGTTATGTATCCAGAGTGGGTCTTTGGTTAAACCTGTGTTGCCTGTGAAAGGATGACTGTCATCACTTACAGGACTTGGATGAATGAAGACACTGGCCTTGGAGGACTGACCTGCACCATCTGGTGAGTGGTCAGAGCATAAGGCCTCTCTCCTCCAAATCCCCTCAACTTAGTGTCTTCTTTAGGGACTCAGGCTTCCCTGGTGGCTCAGACAGTAAAAATGTCTGCCTGCAATGCGGGAGACCTGGGTTTGATTCCTGGGTCGGGAAGATCCCCTGGAGAAGGAAATGGCAATCCACTCCAGCACTCTTGCCTGGAAAATCCCATGGATGGAGGAGCCTGATAGGCTACGGTCCATGGGGTCACAAAGAGTTGGACACGACTGAGCGACTTCACTTTCACTTTCTTTCACTTTCACTTTAGGGACTCAGACTTTCTGGGAATCTTCAGATCATGCTATTGAAAATCGAGGGGCCGTTAATACTTCACAACCGCTCCCAGAAAAGCAGTGTAGATTTTTAATTTGTAAATGACATAAGTAGTTATTATCTGTGCTTCATGGTGGGAGGTTTTAATTTTAATGATTGGACACAACCCAGCCTTGAGGATGTCCTTACCTCTCTGTAAATTAGACAGACCATCCTGGGATTTATTGTCAAGACTCTGCATACTGTCTTTAAATACAGCTTGTGGTGGGGTAACAGTGTTTATAGGATCAGCAGCCCTGGGAGCTGTCATGAGTCGGGTTGATTGATATGAGCTGATTTTTCTGCCTGAGACCAGACTTTGAGACTCCTGTATTCAAGACGCCTGTGGTTAGCCTCTCTGGTATTAGAATTCCTGTTCTCACACCTCCCTAGGAAGCTTCTTTGCCTACTAGCCCCCAGTTTCTGTAGTATACTTAACTTACCTGAAAGTTTTATAATAGCAGGAACTCAGCGTCAGAATATGAATTCAGTTTCTGTCCATTCACATCCCTTAGGCAAGGAAAATCCCTTAGGTTTGAGTTCTGAGAAATGCTGCCTGGATATTTCTCACAGCTTTTATACCTACTTAAAAAAGATAAATAGTAAAGACATCCCTCAGTTTGAGAATAAATTGGACTTCTACCAGTAATGTTTGATTGTTTGATTTTTGGTAGGAAGTTTGGAAATGTGTGGAGGATATTTAATTAATTCATTTCTTTTAAAACATGCACACATTCACTGAGTGCATATTCTAATCTAAGCACCTGTGTTTAGACATTAGTGATTAAAAACAAAACCAAAACCACAAAAATCCTACCATAATAAACATGCCCTTGTGGGAAAAGGTAATTTGTGTAAGTAAATGATCAATTTAAATTCCAGCAAATAGCCATCTCAAAAGTAAGTAGGAAATCAGTTGCTACTGGGAAAATTTTTCATGGGCACAGGCTCAATTTTCAAATACTTTTTATGGCCACAAATGTATAGAATAGAATTGTTTCCTGTTTTGTCTCCAGGTGAAAGTCAGGACTTTATTTTTAAAGCTCTTTGGAGAGATGGAGCTTGCTTTGTTTTGGCTGCCTGAAGTCATGCATTCTGTCAGCTAATGACACATTGCGTACAGCTTTGGTTTAATGGTTTGGATGCTGAGTGGACCCTCCCCCCTTCTTCCACTCGATGTTTCCTTGTCCTCCTCCTGCTCCCTGCTCCGTCTTCCCCACCTTCTGACTCTTGCCAGTTAGATGTTTGGGGCATTGAGTGTGTGAAGAGCCCTCTCCCTAGATGGGTTGTGCTGCTGTTGCTTGGTTCTGCCTATGAGGAGTGAGCTTGCGTGTCCTCTGGGGACATGGGGTGAGGCTGGTCCTTCTTCCCCCTGCTGTGCAAGGGAAGGCTGTGACCTGGGATGCAGATGAAACCAGGTCATCATCTTTCTATCTGGGTTTACTTGGTTGAAGAAAATGCCCTTTTACCTCATCTGGACTCACTTAGGCCAACTTAAAACAAAGCTCTCTCTAAATATTTATCACTGTCTGCAGATTTCTTTCATAAAATAATGCGCTAGCCAGAAAGAGCTAATGCTTAACCCCCAAACAATTGTTAAGTATACAGGTAAAGATAACACACCCTGCTGTTAGTCACACTGGAAATTGTGGAAACCTATATTTGTTTGGGTTTATCCAAGGGATTTTTATAATTATGGGAAACAACAGAATGTAATCACACAAACCCAGATCATTTGATGATAGCAGTTTCATTGATTGCCATTTGATAGATAAACAGTATTGAATACAATTTAAACCAATTTGCCTATGGCTTGATATCATACTTTTTTGTCACCTAAAAATCATTGGAGGAGAAAAAGTCTTTCATTTTCAGGAAAGTTTTCTATCATATTTCTCAGAGAAGCCTGTGTTTTCCTCACATGTAAAAAAGTATGCTTTAAAATGTATCAACATACAAAACAAAGTTGGTGCTCAAAAATATATTCTGAATAAACAATGAGTCTATAAAATTTGGTCAAGGTATATGGCCGAATTTGGGTAATTTAAGCACAAAAGGAACTCTACATGTAAAAAATAAATCAAATATTGTTAGAAATGATGTATCTGTATGTTTGATTGATCCTTTGCTTTTAATGAGAAAAACACTTGAAAGTTGTGGGATGAGAAAGTGAAGGACAGAGAATAAGGTAATATTACCTGGATTATGGACGGTGTTCATGTGATCTGAATAGTAGCTCACATCCCAACTTTTCCTACATTTGTTGGTCACCCTCTGTGATTCTGGGTAGCTGGTGAAAACACATTTTCTTCCCTCAGAGATCAGGTACATCTGAGGGATTGTTGTTATCACATCTGTGCTCTCTAGAGGCCAAAATGTTTGGCAGCATAGAGTCTGAACAAGCCTAACTTTACCTTTAAGTTAGAAGAAAAGCAGTGTTGAGAATTGAGACATTCTCTCAAAATGTCTACTGGCTCCAGTTCAAGTTGCTGGAGAGTAATTTTTTGGATATTTACTTCTTTTGCACTGTAAATTCTCCTGCTCAGTTTAATGGAGGAAACCAATTATCAATGAAATGTTTGTAATATCCTCAATTAGCTTTTACTCCGAAAAGGGAAGAATTTGAAGAATGGGCTACAGAAAGAATTGAGCTGGGTCCAGAGAGATTAGATCCTAGACATAAATGGTCTCCTGGAGCCTCTGCTCGGACATAACTTCAGGATGCCTCGCATGGTCACTACATACCCTTGCATCCTGCCCCTCCTCCTACATCCCCACTTGTCCCTTCATCCTGATCTCATAATAAATTATAAAATTTGCATATATATTATGTAAACATAATAATTTATACAGATTGTAATAATATATGACCTTAATACTTCCCTGGTGGCTCAGAGGTTAAAGCGTCTGCCTCCAATGCGGGAGACCCGGGTTCGATCTCTGGGTCGGGAAGATCCCCTGGAGAAGGAAATGGTAACCCACTCCAGTATTCTTGCCTGGAGAATCCCATGGATGGAGAAGCCTGGTAGGCTACAGTCCACGGGGTTGCAAAGAGTCGGACACGACCGAGTGACTTCACTATACACTATGACCTTAATAACATATGCTTATTGTTTGTTTCCACCAGCTAAAGTGTAAACTCTAGGAGGACAGGGATCTTTATGTTTCATTCATTGATACATTAAACATGCTCTGAAGAGTGCATGGAGCATAATAGATATTCAGTTATTTGTGGCAAGACTTCTCCCCCAGGGGAAAAAAAGAAAAAGGGTGACCCAAAGATTTCTGAGATGAAAGCAAATAAGGAATACTAAGTTTATTGAATAATTTATCGGAATTCAGTGTGAAATTTTTGAGAGGGTGATTATTTCCTTTCACGTACTACTATTTATACTTTAGGCTCCCTCCAGGGAGCATGTTGGGCTGATTATTCCAGGAAGTAAGGCTTAAAAGATAAGGGTACTTATTTTATTAAGGCAAGAGAAAGAAGAGTGATGCATTGACTCATGGTTAGGGGATTTCTAGGGAAATGGCCATTTCTCTGCTTTATGCAGAATTTTGTATTCTGTTTAACAGTTATGAATTGATGACTGTTTCTGAAAATCTAAGTGCATTACAAAAATTTATGTTTGATTTATTCCAGTTGGAAGAAAAAAAAGTAGGGCATAGTGAGAGCATGAGTTAATTTGTTCTTTCTTATATATTTAATTTAAAAATTTTTATATTTTATTAAATACCCTATCACCAGTGTTTTATAGTTTTCTATATATAGGTCTTTAGTTTCTTTAGGTAGATATATTCCTAAGTATTTTATTCTTTTCGTTGCAATGGTGAATGGAATTTTTTCCTTAATTTCTCTTTCTATTTTCTCATTATTAGTGTATAGGAATGCAAGGGATTTCTGTGTGTTGATTTTATATCCTGCAACTTTACTATATTCATTGATTAGTTCTAGTAGTTTTCTGGTGGAGTCTTTAGGGTTTTCTATGTAGAGGATCATGTCATCTGCAAACAATAAGAGTTTTACTTCTTCTTTTCCAGTTTGGATTCCTTTTATTTCTTTTCTGCTCTGATTGCTGTGGCCAAAACTTCCAAAACTATGTTGAATAGTAATGGTGGATTGGAAGAATCAATATAGTGAAAATGAGTATACTACCCAAAGCAATTTATAGATTCAATGCAATCCCTATCAAGCTACCAATGGTATTCTTCACAGAGCTAGAACAAATAATTTCACAATTTGTATGGAAATACAGAAAACCTCGAATAGCCAAAGCTATCTTGAGAAAGAAGAATGGAACTGGAGGAATCAACCTGCCTGACTTCAGGCTCTACTACAAAGCCACAGTCATCAAGACAGTATGGTACTGGCACAAAGACAGAAATATTGATCAATGGAACAAAATAGAAAGCCCAGAGATAAATCCACGCACATATGGACACCTTATCTTTGACAAAGGAGGCAAGAATATACAATGGATTAAAGACAATCTCTTTAACAAGTGGTGCTGGGAAAACTGGTGGACCACTTGTAAAAGAATGAAACTAGAACACTTTCTAACACCATACACAAAAATAAACTCAAAATGGATTAAAGGTCTAAATGTAAGACCAGAAACTATAAAACTCCTAGAGGAGAACATAGGCAAAACACTCTCCGACATACATCACAGCAGGATCCTCTATGACCCACCTCCCAGAATATTGGAAATAAAAGCAAAAATAAACAAATGGGACCTAATTAAACTTAAAAGCTTCTGCACAACAAAGGAAACTATAAGCAAGGTGAAAAGACAGTGAAAAGAATGGGAGAAAATAATAGCAAATGAAGCAACAGACAAACAACTAATCTCAAAAATATACAAGCAACTCCTACAGCTCAATTCCAGAAAAATAAATGACCCAATCAAAAAATGGACCAAAGAACTAAACAGACATTTCTCCAAAGAAGACATACAGATGGCTAACAAACACATGAAAGGATGCTCAACATCACTCAGTATCAGAGAAATGCAAATCAAAACCACTATGAGGTACCATTTCACGCCAGTCAGAATGGCTGTGATCCAAAAGTCTACAAACAATAAATGCTGGAGAGGGTGTGGAGAAAAGGGAACCCTCTTACACTGTTGGTGGGAATGCAAACTAGTACAGCCACTATGGAGAACAGTGTGGAGATTCCTTAAAAAACTGGAATAGAACTGCCTTATGATCCAGCAATCCCACTGCTGGGCATACACACTGAGGAAACCAGAATTGAAAGAGACATGTGTACCCCAATGTTCATCGCAGCACTGTTTATAATAGCCAGGACATGGAAGCAACCTAGATGTCCATCAGCAGATGAATGGATAAGAAAGCTGTGGTACATATACACAATGGAGTATTACTCAGCCATTAAAAAGAATACATTTGAATCAGTTCTAATGAGGTGGATAAAACTGGAGCCTATTATACAGAGTGAAGTAAGCCAGAAAGAAAAACACCAATACAGTATACTAATGCATATATATGGAATTTAGAGAGATGGTAACAATAACCCTGTATACGAGACAGCAAAAGAGACACTGATGTATAGAACAGTCTTTTGGACTCTGTGGGAGAGGGAGAGGGTGGGATGATTTGGGAGAATGGCATTGAAATATGTATAATATCAAATATGAAATGAGTCGCCAGTCCAGGTTCGATGCACGATACTGGATGCTTGGGGCTGGTGCACTGGAACGACCCAGAGGGATGGTATGGGGAGGGAGGAGGGAGGAGGGTTCAGGATGGGGAACACATGTACACCTGTGGCAGATTCATTTTGATATATGGCAAAACCAATACAATATTGTAAAGTTAAATAAAATTAAAAAAAAGAAAAAAAAAAAGAAATACCCTAAATCAGAGTCTTCAGAATTCCAGTGTGTTGACCAATGCTGTTTCATAATAAAATGTTAGTTGTAAAATGAGAAAAATTAGACTCTATCCTGCAAATCAGCAATTCTATTTCTAGGAATTTATTCTAGAATAAATTAGAATTTAATTCTAAACCTAGAATTTTCATAGAGAAATAGAAGTATTAGCTACAAAGATACTGATTGCAAGATTTTGTTTGGGCTTGTGGAAAAAAAGTATTTAATATCGACTAAAACTTCAACATGCCTAACCAAAGCAATTTTATGTAGTCAAGGTATAGAAATATATTTATTGACATGAAAGGATGTCCATCAAATAGTAAGTCAAAAAGGAGGTTTAAAAACTGTATGATCTGGTATGTGTTGTGTTATATACAATTATTTTCAAGCATAAACAACTTGAATATAATATTAGCAGTGAGTGAGTGAGTGATAGTTGCTCAGTTGTGTGCAACTCTGTGAGGCCATAGACTGTATCCTGCCGGTCTCCTCTGTCCATGGGATTACCCAGGCAAGAACACTGGAGTAGGTTGCCATTTCCTTCTTCAATATTGGCGCAGTGTAGACACATAATGCTTCAGGAGCTTAGAACATACTTTCATCTTCTCTCTACAGCTGTGGAAGGAGGATTATATTATTGGTTTCATTTCAGAAGAGAGGGGTTTTTAAAAATTTATTATATTGAAGTATAGTTGAGTTACAATGTTGTGTTAATTTCTTCTGTACAGCAGAGTGATTCAGTTATATATATATATCATTTCCATTCTGGTTTGTCACAAGCTATTGAGGACAGTTACCTGTGCTGTACAATAGGACCTTGTTGTTTATCCATTCTGTATAAAATAGTTTGCATCTGCTAATACCAAACTCCATCCCTCCCTGGAGAGAGATGCTCACGTGCTTTCTGTGATTTGTCCAAGTTCATTTGACAGGTAAGTCCTGGGCTCTGAAATTCATATCTCCGTGCCCACCAAAATCATGCATTTTGCCCTACATGTACTGTTATGTGGAACTGCAGGTATATACATGGTCCACTCTGCAGAACACACAGTGTCTGGGGGAATCTCCATCCTACCTGAACATCAGCTGTCCTGCTGTTTGGAGCACACACTGTGTCATGGCCACAGGTGGCTGCTGTGACAGCCCTGCTTCGAGGAGGAGAAGGCATTGAGGCTGCGGGGTGGCATGGAGGAGCTGTCCCAGCTCCTGAGGTGACAGTTCACCCAGCTTCCCTCTCCCGGAGCTTCGGGGCTGAGACAGCTGGGTTGGGCATCAGAGGTGCAGATGCGCGCTCCGCCTGTGTTTGTGCGTCTCACCCAGACAAGGTGTCTGACACCTCAGGCAGTGTTTTGAACGATGGATTTTTTCCTCCTCTTTAGATGCTGGTTTGAGAAAAATGGGCTTCCCTGGTGACTTAAATGGTAAAAAATCCTTCTGCAATGCAGAAGACCCGGGTTTGATCCCTGGGTCAGGAAGATCCCATGGAGTAGGAAATGGGAACCCACTCCACTATTCTTGCCTGGAGAATCCCATGGACAGAGGAGCCTGGTGGGCTACAGTCTATGGGATTGAAAAGGGTCAAACACGACTGAGTGACTAATACTCCACTTCACTTGAGAAAAATCATCCCAACTCTATCAAAATAAATATATAATCATTTGACCACTCTTCAAATGATAATTCTGATTTCCTTTCACTAACCCCATGTGCATTTTGAGCTGCTTCATTTATTACGCGACAGATGTGATGGAAGATATTATCTCTCCACTGGGCACCCCAGACTCATGTGTTTAATACGAAGCTCTGGATCTTATCTCTTGGTCTGCATCCCACTGTCTTTCCTAGTTCAGCTCCTGGTGACTGCTACCTTCAGCTGCTCCAAAACCTGTGTCCTCTGGTGTCCTTCCCATCCTGTGTCCAGTTCATCAGGAACATGTGGAAGCTGTCTTCAGATTAGCTGGGGTCGGGGCTACTTGCTCCCTCCACTGCTTTCACTCTGAGTCCTGTCATCAGCCTTTCTCACCTGAATGTCCCAGTGGCCTCCTAGCTGGTCTCCTCCTCTGTCCCTGCTCTGTTCTTGCTCTGTCCTTTCTCTGACCTTGCTCTGTCTTTGCTGTTACATTGCTATGACCTTGTTATGACCTTACTATGTCTTGTACTGACCTTGCTATGACCTCGCTCTGTCTCTGATATGATCTTGCCCTGTCCTTCTCTGACCTTGTTATGACATTGCTATGACATTGCTCTGTCCTTGTTCTGACCTTGCTCCATTTTATATGCCTTCAGTCCATGCCCAGTGCAGCTGGAGGGTCCATCCCCTCATTGAGGCCTCGGTTGTTCCTCCCACACCCTGCCAGTGCTTTGCACCTGTGAGCTGCCCAGGCCTCTCAGGGCTCCCTGCAGAGATGCTTCACACCTGACTCCACTGCCAGCTTCTCCATGATGCTTCTGGTTTTGTACTTGAGCCCCTCCGCACCTTGACCAGCTTTACTTTTCTCCAAACTAGTTACCATTATCTGTCATCTGTGTATCTATCTGTCTATCTATCATCTATCCATCTATCATCTGTATATCTGTCCATCTACAGTTCAGGGTTTCAAAGAGTTGGGCACAACTGAGCGACTGAATTGAACTGGACCTATCTAATATATATCTTAGCTTTATGCCTCTTCTGTCCCCTGTTTTAGAATACATTTGTCCCAAGAGCTCCCTACTTTATCCCACTAAAGGGTGAATCTCTAGGGCCTCTAACTGTGCCTGGAACACATAGGGACTCAACATATATTTGTTGACTGTTTACTTAATCAAAAGCTATTTCTTGATTATATTCATTATCGGGTATAGTTCTGGGCATTAGAGTACTATACAAACGTTATTCTTGTTAAAATTACTTAAATATATTATTTTTAATTTGGGGAGGGAGGTGTGAAATAAGATTTTTTTTTGGATAGGTACATGAAATTGATTTAAACAAATTTGCCAGAAGTGAATTCTCTTTCAAATAAAAAATTATTTTTATATGATCATTGTAGGTGTAGTATCTGTTCTTTCCTTTCAACTTTTCACCCTGTCTGCCTTGTTTTTGTTTTCTAGAAAAGAGGCACAATTAGATGAAGAAGGACAGTTTCTTGTCCGAATAATTTATGATGATTCTAAAACATATGATTTGGTTGCTGCTGCAAGCAAGGTCCTCAGTAAGTTGAATGCGACTTTCTTTCTTTGGCTAAGCTGCACGTCGATGTCCAAGGGCATGCATGGTCCAAGGTCACACTGTATGGTTGCACAGGTTGTGCACTGTACAACCCTGATGGGAGGACAGACACATATAGTATTAGGCTCAGGCTACACTAAGTTGTGTTATTCTTTTACAAACTCTTTAGAGAATAGAGGAGCTCTCTGCCTCTCCCCACAAAAAGCCATGCGTTGAGGAAGCAAAAAATTGTTGATACTTAATGTAATAAGTTAATGATGTAAAAATAACTTAATGTTGCAGTGTCAACATCACAGTAATTACAAAAATGTATTATGTAGAAAATGTTATCTCCAAATCTCTTTTGTAATCACAAGAACATTTTGTTAGGTAATGGTAAAAGAAACAAGAAACTGAGATCTACATGAGACAAAACTCATGCAAAGAAGGCAAAGTCAAAAAAAAAGCTTCATTGGAAAAAAGTTGTTCTCAAAGTAGTATCTCTTATCATTGTAGTACTTAATTTATACCAAGGCTACAGTTTGCATAGACTAGATGGATGCTTTTTAGCTTTGTCAAAATAGCTAGAAGAGAAAAGGCTACCTTTTGTAAAATACAAGAATTACCATAAAAGTATGGTAAATTGTTAATAAGAAAAATATCCAGCATCACTAGTAATCAAAATTGACACAAATATGAAATACTTTTTATATAAATTTGGCAATTAAAAAATTAAAAATCTAGTGTAGTCAAGGGTAGAGTTAAAGGGGAAATCATACACATTTAAAATCTGATGGGAAAATTAACTGTTTTGGAGAATAATTTTGCATCATCAGTCAAAGTCTGTTTAAAAATGTTTAAATTTTAGAAATATTTAGAAACTTTTCATAAAGAAATAATTAGATTTATTTACATTAAGGTGTATGTGTATTTTCATTTCAGAGTTACTTATATTATCAAAAGTTGGAAAAGTGTGCATTTTGAGCAAGTAGGCATTGGTGAAATGAATTGTTGCATATCTGTGTTAAATAAGTCTGATTAAAATTGATATTAAGAAAAATTTTAATTTTAGGAAATAACAGTAATTGAATATTAAGAAAAAGGCAGGATCTTAGGCTATATATTATTTGTAACCTGGTTATTAAATATGCATATTTTTATAAAGAAAAATGATTTTGCACCCAAATATCTGCCTGGTGGCTCAGACGGTAAAGACTCTGCCTGCCAGTGTGGAAGACTTGGGTTCAATCCCTGGGTTGGGAAGATATGCTGGAGAAGAGAATGGCTTCACACTCCAGCATTCTTGCCTAGAGAAGTCCATGGACAGAGGAGCCTGGTAGGCTATAGTCCATGGGGTCACAAAAAGATAACAACTGAGCGACTAACACGTTCACTTTCGCTTTTCATCTTCATGTGCATTCTTGATGGTTTTAAAGATCTTTCTCTTATTTTTCAGAAAAAGTAAGTTATACCTTACATATAAGTTTGAAAAAGCTCAAAATTTTGTCACAGAACCTGAGAAACTGGTTGCTTTGCTTTTAAGTACAGACTTAAACTGTTAACGTGTCAATATGCTTCTTCTCAGATTTCATTGTATTTTCCTGGCCAGATATTTTTCCTATGATCTGTTCACTGTGCAAAGAAATTGAGGCTATTTAACATTTCTGTCATGCACTTATCTTTATTCCTGCCTCTAATGATTTTCTACCTCTAATACGTTTTGTTTCTGTTGTTGCCTCTCAAATCTATAAACCAGATCTCAACGCTGGAGAAATCCTCCAAATGTTTGGGAAGATGTTCTTCGTCTTCTGTCAAGAATCTGGTTATGATACAATCCTGCGCGTCCTGGGATCTAACGTCAGAGAATTTCTGCAGGTGAGCAGTTTGAGTTCCTGGTCCAAAAGTTCTGATTTTCTTCTTCTCCCACGTGGGCTCTAGAATCCCTTTGTTCAGTTGGCTGGATGAGTGTCTAGCTGCTGAAATGAAACCATAGGGGCATTTTCCCTAATTCACATAAAATAATAATTATTAGATGGTCTTGAGTACATTTTAGCATTTTTCCTTCATATTTTTTCTTTAATTTTTGGTTCTGACACTAAACGTTCAAGTTCTAAGCTAGTGGTCTCTGAAAGACTCAATGTGTTGTGATCCGTTCAACTGCTTTTTAAAAAATAAGTCTTTGTGCTGGTAGCTGTGCTTTTATGTATATAACCTGGGCTTGTTTTCTAAGTCATTCTGACTTTAAGTAATTAAATAATTCATCAGTATCTGTAAAGTTCTACCTGAAGCTAATTGTTTCAGGGAAAGAGCCTGCCACCAAAACAGGTTTGAGAATCATTGCTCTGAGTTACATATTAGTTAATCTACTCTGGAGAGGAAAATAGGAACTCTTCCAGAGTCGGTCTCAGGTGAAGTCAAGATAAATAGTATCACCAGAAGCTTTTGTTTTCTTGTTAAACTACTTAATTTTTTTCTTTTTACTAGTGAATGACACATCAGGTGGGAGACTATTTTGGGATCAACTGTCCTATTTTAAGCACAGGCATTTTTGAGACTCTCATCTTAAAATGTGCTAACATTGAACGTTATGTGGTTGTTTGTAAGGGATATTTCTAAACTGGCCGCTGAGAGCAGCCAGATCTTGCTGGAAAATGATGTCAGCACAAGACCAGCTGAACTGGAGCCCAGCTTGGAGGGAATGTAAACGACATTCAGTCCAGCTGCGTTATTGATTTAACAGCCAAAATAAGAACTTGAGTGTTTAATCAAAATGTCTGTTGTTTACATAGTGACATTTTTCTTATAAACTTAAAACAGCGTTAAATCAAGATGGAAACCAGTTTCCAGTCTCTGCCATGGATTTACCAAACTACTGGTGTCCAAAAAACCTGCCACTTCCAAATGAAGTCGCTGCCAGGAGACACTTAAATTAACCTTTAACAGGCTGTATTTAAATGAATTATTTTACCTGGATTAAAGTTTGAGATTTAAAGGTATTTTGAGATTTGGGGGGCTAGAATACATTCCCATTTTTAATATTTCTGTTGACTCCTGGTCACTTAAGTTCCAGTTGCAGCTCCTTTCTCTTAATTTTATCTTTCTCTCTCAATGGTCACATCTGTGTTGACAAAGCAATCATGCAAATAGTTTACTTTTACCTTTACTCATTGTGACTGTCTGCTAAGTGTCCAGTGGCTCAGCTGAGGACTGGCGACTCCTGGTGGTTTCTCCTGGTTCTAGAGCTGTCCTGCCTGCAGGCTGGCCTCTAGGGTAAAATGCACACTGGGCTTCAAAGAGAATGCAAATAGATCGGGTCTGTTTCATATTGATTACATGGTAAAATGATAACGTTTTGGGAATACTGAGTTATATAAAAATGTATCATAAACATCAATTTCACCTGGTTCTTTTTCCTTTTTTAAATGTGCCTACTAGAAAATTTAACATATATGACTGATGTTTGTGACTTGCTTTAATGGCTCCTAAAGCCTTTTATTTTCACTGGACAGCATTGTTTTAAATAGTTTTGAGTCCATTTTCATCAAAGTCAATAGGCAGTTTTAAAATTGCACACAATTTTATTTTATTAGCATTTTTTTTTTGGTGCAAGTATGAATAGTGAGGAAATTGGAAAGTTAGAATACTATAAAGTTTTCATTAATATTGTTTATGTTTGAATTTTTTCCTGGTTTTGAAATTGAATATCTTGATGGCAAACTGGTTGTATTAACATATTGCTTTCCTGAAAAGTAGATATTTATGGTATGAGTAGGCTAATTTCAAATAAATTAAATGGACTTTTTAAAAAAAATGCCTATGAAATAAAGCAACCGATTTTCATGAAGTTTTTTAAGGTTCTAGCTCACATATAAAAATTGACACTTTTCATTACATAAAATAATAAAACATTCTTTATGGTAGACAGCAATCCTTTGTAAAAGAGTAGGATAAACTAGGCCTTATTTTAAAGATATGTAAAAGATTTTTTTGTGTCTTTCACCACTTGATTTTAACTAATCATTAAATCCTTAGAGTCTGTTTCCTAAAAACTGAATTTTTCAGAATCCTACCACTTGTCTTCATTTCCCCTAGCCTTCTGTGGGACAGTCCACCATTCTCTACAGAATGCATAGGTTTCCTCATCTCTCTGCATGACTGCTCCATCTCCTCGCCATTCTGTAACTAGTGATTTTTCTTAAAAGCAAATATATCTCATTCCATCATTTACTTGCTTAAACCCTTCAGTAATTCCCAGTTGCTCCTTGGAAATGTAAAAAGCAATTAAAATAATTGAAACTACTTACACCCCTGTCTGTCTCTCTTCTTCTCCAGCAGCCCAGCCAAACAGAATTTCTTTCAGACCATATTTTTTTCTAACTAGCTTTCTCCACCTTCTGAGCTTTTGCACCTGCTCTTCCCTTTGTCTGGACAGTCTTCCTGCTCCTTTTCACTTAGATTGATCTTCTTCATCCTGCTGGTCAGATTACTTCTTCCAGGAAGGTTCCACTCCTCTCTTAAGGCTCTACCCTGATGGAGTCAGGGAACTGACATTTCTCATGTTTTCACAGTGCGTGTGTCTCCCTACCCACAGGAGTTCTCACTGTAGATCATTTCCTGTTTGGGACTGGAATGTAAATCCCATGAGGCCGGGGGTTGTGTATAGTTCCTTAATGATAGTATCATCACAGATACTATCTGGGAATGAAAAAACATATTTTAAAAATGAATAGTTGCTGTTTATACAAAAATGGGAAACAAATACCCCAATAGCTCAAGATTAATTCTATTAAGGGTAAAACAAATTCATTTTGAGTGAGGCTATATAACTTTACTAAGAGATTGATTATAGATTGAAATATAGAAGAGTAGACATACTCTTGGAGAAGGCAATGGCACCCCACTCCAGTACTCTTGCCTGGAAAATCTCATGGTCAGAGGAGCCTGGTAGGCTGCAGTCCATGGGATCGCTAAGAGTCAGACACAACTGAGTGACTTCACTTTGACTTTTCACTTTCATGCATTGGAGAAGGAAATGGCAACCCACTCCAGTGTTCTTGCCTGGAGAATCCCAGGGATGGGGGAGCCTGGTGGGCTGCCGTCTCTGGGGTCACACAGAGTCCGACACGACTGAAGCAACTTAGCAGCAGCAGCAGCAGACATACTGTAGACCAATTTCCTTTTCATATGGATGTGGCAAATTACTGTTTATTAATTAATATGCAACTGACATTACTTATATCTATTGAAATTTTCAAAATGTTTTCCCTGACATTTCCATCTGATGATTTCAGGTAGCAATAAAATAGCTACTGAAATTCTAACATGGGAGACCACTGGCCATGCCCTGGGCCGGGCACCTCTGTTCACTTGCATCCTTCTGAGGGGGACTTCCTTGGGGGTGTCTCTCCCAGCCTCTCAGTTGGATACATTATTAAGAATTACTGTATTAAAATGCATATTTTTTGCTTTTCTTGAAATAATTTTTATGTTTTCTGAGTACCAGGCATAGTATATAATAGGCGATCAATAAAGAGTCTTTGAATGATGGAATTAGTTAATTCTGAGTTATATGTATATATTTTTTTATTTGGCCACTAATAGGCTATTTTATCTGGTTAATAACGCTATTCCTTTATAAAAATTTTATAATCAAGGATATGCTGTGTAGATAGTATCTGTAGTTCAGTTCCAGAAAAATACTTGTTTCTCACTTAGCTTTTGTCATTTCCTTTGATTCGTGTATTTAAACATTTTGACAATTTAAACAGCTTAAATAATGGACGATTCTCCTTTGAAAGGTTTTGCTGCCAATATAAAATTCCTGGTTCTGTTTACCCAATCTCCCTTGTGTTTTCAAAGTCAATTTAAGAATTTTTACATCATACCTATTTTTAATCTACCTCAAGACTTTCACAAAAAATAGCTAAAAATTCTAAGTAGGTAAAGTAATAAAATATAAGAAGCATTTTTATAAGAAGCTTTTTAGAAAATTACTCTTCTCTAGACATTACACAATTTGGAATTGATTTTTCCTAAATGTTCTATGAAACCATCAGTTTGTGGACTGTGATAAAAGTAGATAATCCTTGCAATTAATTATTATCCTTTTCCTGATTTAGTAACCAGAAATATGATTTATTATAAAAAGATAAACAAAAGTAGAAAGACATTTTGATTTAGGTTTTTGGATTTTATAGATTTTTTTTCTGGATTTCTTGTCTTAAAGTTTAGACTATATTTCACAAGAATTTTTTTCTCTGTTTTGGCACTTTCTTATTCTTGAATTAGGAATAAAATGTGGTTTCATGCTGCTTCTGTAGTAAATTTCTATGTGAAACTTCTAGTGTATTGATTAAAATAGTGCAGAGAATATATCAGATTTGAAAGTTCAATTAAATGCTGGTAAGGAATGTCCAATCTGATGGTATTCTACCCTAATCCACAGTCACCTTGACTTTTGATATCCTATTGCATTATTGCAGGTTGTCTTTTCTCAAAATTGCTGTAATATGATTGTACTTCTCCCCCATGAAAAGTTAGAGCTCGCCCATGTCCCCTGTGACAAGGTAGAGCTCCCATCCCTTGGATCTGGGGTGACTTTAGTGATTATTTGATCAGAAGAGTATAGCAAAAGGAACATTCTTAATACTTCCTAGGCTAGTTCGTAAGAACTCTTGAAATTTCCGTATCTTGAAGCACTTGCTCTTGGGATGTTCCCTAGAGGTACCCACCATGAAATGAGATACTTCAATACAGCAGCAGTCCTGCTGGCTGAGCCCTCGGGTGTCTGGGTGACCCATCTTGGGAATCAGCCTGGTGGAACATTATGGTGACTCCATGGCAAACTTCTATGTCACCCCACTCTGAGAACTTCCCACTGAGTCCATATAACCCATAAAAACATGAGAATAATATCATTGTGTTAAGCAAATAAGTCTGAGGTGCTTTGATATGTGGATAATTGGAACAGTATTCTGTGTATTTTCCCCTTTATTTTGTGTGTGTGTTAGTAAATATGTGTCCATATGTGCACATATTAAGTTGAGCTTTGATTAATCTGGGTTTGAAAAGATAAGATTGTATATGGCCTCTGGGACTGGAATCCAAGTCAGTTCACAGCTGGGCTACTGATCCACTTTCAGTGGTGTTATGTTATTATCATGTAATATATTCTTTACCTCCCCAGTAATTTTACAGATATAAAATGAAGCCTAGATAAGCGTGGAAGGCTGTCAGGTTGACTGCTGAAAAATAAAGGAGTCATATATAATCTTAGAGGCCAGTTAGGATTTAAATTATGAACCTGCTTAAATAGCATAGGAATCTCAGTAGAAAAACAAGCCAATACTCTCTAATCATTAGCTGGAAACCTCAGCTTCTTCTACTTTTACTGTGGGTTTGAGGCTGTTTCACTCACTCTCCCAATTCATATATATCAGAGTCTTTTGCCAAGGCCTGTGTTCAGCCTGTAATGGGATTTCCTTAAATCTGTGTTGGCTCCAGGTTTTGGCTTCTAACAGACAACACTGTAATTTGGCCAGCCTGCCAGGAGCAATCTGGGATTGATGGCCCATCTAAAATTCTTAAATGTTTGTGCAGAGTGTTATTTTGGGAAAGCTGAGGTTTTTTTCCTGAACAGCTGTGAAATTCTAATACTTCCCTAAATTATTTATAATATTTTTTAGAAAAAAATGCACCATTCATTTTATTTTTAACTTTTGAATTTCAAAAGGAACTTTTCTCAACATACAAATGCCAATTTCTGTAATCTGTATCTACTTGAAGAAAATGCATAATGTGAGAGCCAAGAGTTGAGTTTAATCAGTGTCTTACTGAGGACTATGGCCAGGGAGACAGCATTTCAGGAACCTCTGAGAAACTATCCCAAAGACCTGAGGGTGGAGGTCAGTGTGTGTGTGGTGTTGGCAGAGAGGGGCATGAAGTCAATCACACATCTCCGTACAAAGCTGCTGCTGGTCACAAAGAGCAGGTATCATAGTTAATATTTTTAGTGCTTCTCTAACTGTGGAAGATGCAAGAAGCCAGGTTCATGAAAATTTCCTCCTGAAAATATCTGAGGGCCTGTTCTAGCAGTTCCCCTCATTCTTCATCCTCACCCTGACTTCTTTCTTGGGGTTGTTGAAGGTCAGCGGCTACAAGGGCTCAGGGACTAAATTCTTATAGAATACGGTGGCAAGTGACATTCCTTAGTTGGCACCTGAAATTTTAAAATTTGATAAGTTAGAATTTTTAAAGGAAGATAATATTTTAGAATTTTAAGAATTTTTCTTTGAATAAAGTATATATTTTCACAGTTTTGCAAAATATAGTCAAATGAATATAAATGAAAGTTTTTTAACATGAATTTAGAAGCAGTAAAAAAAAGTGAAATAGTTTACACAGGTAATTTTATGACTATTTTCATTTTTTTCTTTAATTAAAATTTCTCTTGAGATGATAGTAATAATAGGTAGTTTTAAAAATGCCATTTAAGTAATTTTAGTGACTCAAGTATAATTTCTTTTTAAATAAATCCTTGTGCTAAGTTGATTCAGTCATGTCAGACCCTGTGAACCCATGGACTGTAGCCCACCATGTGCCATGGGATTTTCCCGGCATGAATACTGGAGTGGGTTACCTTGCCCTCCTTCAGGGGATCTTCCCGACCCAGGGATCAAACCTGTGACTTTTACATCTCCGGTACCGGCAGGCGAGTTCTTTACCACTAGTGCCACCTTTACATTATTTATTTTAGAAAAGAGTCTCTGTATCTTTTCAGTTGGAAAGCTACTTCTCAAGGAGTTGCTTGAAGTAGAAAAGACAAAAGTATCATTAAACATTGAGTCTGACTCATTCTGACCTCATACCACTCACACCCTGACCTTGGCGTTTCCCATTATTGGGGGTGAGTTTCTGCTTTACCTAGGTCCTGCTTATTTCCGTTTTTCACAGTAAAATTCTGACATGACATCTTTCTTAAAAACTTGAAAAATGATTTTCAAAGTACGTGACTCTCACAAGTAAATACTGTTGTTGGGCTTGCTGTTCAGAAGTGTGAGGAATCAAAAGAAAGGAAATCCTGTGCCTCATTCCTTTCCTTAAGCAGAGAGAGATTTGCAATGATTGATTTTTAAGGCTTTTTCCTGATATAAACTTCAGTAACGCTCTCAAATAACACAGATGGCTCCCTTTCTCTCCATCCACTAGAATAAAGATTCATTTTTAAAAATTAATTAATTTTGGGAGGGGCTGTGCTGCTTGGCTTGTGGATCTCAGTTTCCTGACCAGGGATTCAACCTAGGGCCACAGCAGGTAAAGCCTGGAATCCTAACCACTAGGCTGAGCCTAACCACCACTAAGGGGACTCCTTAGAATAAGGATTCTTAAAAAAAAAAAGTATTGTTTATTTTTATCTTTGGCTGTTTTGCGACGGCTTTCTCTAGTTGTGGCAAGCGGGGGCTACTCTTTTGTTGTGGTGGTGGGCTTCTCATTGCAGTGGTTTCTCTTGTCACACAGCACAATCTCTATAGGGCTCATGGGCTTCTGTAGTTGTGGCTCACGGGCTTAGTTGCAAGTGGAATCTTCCCGGACCAGGAATTAAATGAACCCTCCCTCCTGCATTAGCAGGCAGATTCTTAACCCCTGTACCACCAGGGAAGTCCTAAGGGTTTCTGAAGACTGAAAAATCTTCTTTCTCAAAACTTTTAAGGCAAGTCCTTACTACAACCTATTTATGTGCATCATTTAGGAATTTTTAATTAGATACTCTGAAAGCAGGGGAATGAGGTATTTAATTCTCAGAAACTTTCCTCTGTGTGTGTGTGTGTGTGTATATATATATATATAATGCTTATGTTTGTCATATTAGAAAGAGAAAATTTGCATTTATTTTGGAACATTCCAAAATATTAAAAAATATGAATCTGGAGTATTTCTCAAAGGACTAGTAATCTCTCTTGTGTCCTAAATCTGTGGTGTAGAACTTGTTTCCTAGGATGCTAGCATTGGTTTTTCTTCTATAAATGACAAAGCTAGGAGACTTAGAGTAGAATTCCTGAGAAACAGTTCTTTCATCTTGCATGTAGAAAAAAATGGTAAAATTATATCAGAACATTAAGAGAAATGAAATGAAAACCTCAGACCAGTATTTTAATATATTGAGGCAAAATAGATGGACAGAACTCCTCTTATTCCCGTCCTGTTTTTGAGTATCATAAAGCTAAGAAGAATGATGTGAAAGCATATTTGAGGTTGGCTTTACTGTTTCCTGGGAATCTACTTGTGCTGAAACACATGTGTTATCATTCAGCTCTTTTCTTTGTATACCCACCTCCATGATTATATTTAAAAATTAAAGAATACCAGTTTCAATATGAACTCTTGTTCTTCAGAATATATTGCTACAACCATGTTGATGAATAATTAGCTTTGTATGGATGGTATTATAAAATGTAGACAGACAAGGTTTTCTCTTACCTATTTTGAGTGTCTTTTCTGTGACTTTTGAGGTTGCTGCAAGCAGTTGGAGTCTGTGAAGAAAGCACATTTTTGACAATACTAATGTACTCAGTTGGAAATAATTTAATTTTTAATCATGAATTCTATTTTTCATAATAGGCAGTGGTAATAGCTTTTATTTTGGGAGATTAAAACTCTGTAAGGGAAGCTGTAACTAAAGAAATCCCAAGAGTATTTTTATGGTTAGATACTATCTAAAGAAAATCAATATTACATTAAGTGGTGTTAAATCTTTTATGCTCCAAGAAAGCACTTTAGTTGTCCATTTAATTAACAGCAAATTCAACATAACCGTCTGTCTCTGGAGAATTGGTACCACAAAGACTTAAAAGATTAACATTTGACTTCCTGTGCTTTGGTTTCCCACTTGCTTTGAATTGATAAATTTAAGTAATTTTTTTTATTAATACCTCAGTACCATCAATAACTTTATTTAAAGTAAATGTTAAATTAAAAAGGCTTTAGGTAATTAAATTATTTAAATTAAAATGGCTCTACATTTAGGGAGCAGTGCCAGTCCCTGTGTGACTCCTGACCTGAGTTCTGGGCTGTTCTGGCCCATCTCTCACTTTCTTTAGCATCAGTGATGCAGAGGAAGTAAATGGTACCATGGTTACTGCCTCCTGCTGTCTGCTTAGCTACACATAGAAATGTGCACATGTAATATGACTGAAGATGAAAATAGATAAGTGTGAAAGTGATGTGGGCATATTGACCTAAGATACACTGTATTTGAATATTTCATAGAAGAAAAAGTAGAAAAGAATTAAAATGTATATTTCAAGCTAGTGTTTGACTCATTAAAATTTTTTTTTCTGTAAAATGAGCCACAATCCAGTACCTGAGCCTGACTACATTAGGAAATTTCTTAAGGAACAAGAACAACAGTTTAATTTAGCAGCAACAAGCTGAATTTTGACTTTGTGGGAAACAGAGATGTGTATAAAACCCTTCTGGTGATTTCCTTTCTCACCAGATTTTTGCAGCATCAGCAGAGGGGTGTGAGGGGTCTGACAGGGTTATGAAGAGCAGGCCTCATGTCTTCCCTTCCCAGGAAAGGATTCCCAGGGGAAGAACTCGTCATAGGAAAACCCTCTGTGTTATTTACCAAGTAAAGTGGCTTGCTGCTGCTGCTGCTGCTGCTGCTGCTAAGTCGCTTCAGTTGTGTCCAATTCTGCATGACCCCATAGATGGCAGCCCACCAGACTCCCCTGTCCCTGGGATTCTCCAGGCAAGAACACTGGAGTGGGTTGCCATTTCCTTCTCCAATGCATGAAAGTGAAAAGTGAAAGTGAAGTCGCTCAGTTGTGTCTGACTCAGTGACCCCATGGACTGCAGCCTACCAGGCTCCTCCATCCATGGGATTTTCCAGGCAAGAGTACTGGAGTGGGGTGCCATTGCCTTCTCCGAAAGTGACTTGAGGCTTCTGTAAACTGACCATCCTCAGCGCTTGCCACATGGAGTTCCTTTCCCATGGCAACAGCAGCCTCTGGCGGAGTCAGAGCCACTTGATATTTGAGTTAAGAATTGGCCTGGCTTAATTAGAAGAGGTGTAAATTGAGGGAAGAAAACAAGATCTTAGCACTAGGCGTGAATGCATTTCAAAAAGAAACCAGGGTCATCAGTTGAGGAGACAAGATGTTCATCCGAGTCAGAATGCCAGTTTCTGAGGCCTCAGCTCTCACCTGTGCTCTGCGTCTTTGGACCCTGGCTTCACTCTGAGGTGTTGCTCCCTTTCATGCACCCAAAGCCACTCTGAACATTGTTGGGTGATTTAAACCACGAACTGCTTACAGTCAGGGACTGCATCGTGCAGATCTGATCTAGCTCTGTGCCCTGCCCCCGCCTGCACCGCACACCCTGCGAGACATGCATACACATGCTTTATACAGTGGACATGTGATGCATGTACAGCGCACATACAGTGAGTAGATGGGATGAGCATGTGGCAGGGGCCAGGCTGCAGTGCCCTGATGGAGTCACCTTGTACCATACTCGCTCCACCTCCTTTCTGATGTCTTACTGGATCCTGTTTCCCTAAACTGGCCCCTTTGAAATGTTCAGAATGCAAACCATCCTTCAGTTTTAGCCCATTTCCAGCACTGCCTTTTCAGATGTGCTCCTTTTTTCCCCCCAAGAACACCATGCATGCTAAGCCGCTGCAGTTGCGTCTGACTCTTTGTGACCTATGGACTGTAGCCCATCAGGCTCCTCTGTCCATGGGATTCTCCAGGTAAGAATACTGCAGTGGGTTGCCATGCCCTCCTCCAGGGGATCTTCCCCACCCAGGGATCAAACCTGAATCTCTTCTGTCCTGCGTTGGCAGGTGGGTTCTTTACCATTAGTGCCATCTGGGATGCCCCATGAACACCATAACAAACTTTATTGTAAAATTGTACTTAAGTATCACATTTCTTGCTGAAATCAACTCTATTATGAAATTTACAAACCATTTAAATATGAGTTTGAAATCTCTGCATACTGAGTAATACTTATATGTGAAATATATATGAAATATTATTTTTCCCAAATATGTTCTTTATCTTTATTTCTTGTATTTAATCCTAGTTTTAAATGCCTTGTCATTTTAAAATTGTTCTTTTTAAGAGAAAATCTGAAAATTTGATATTTTATTTCTTATTGAAGAGTCATTTTCAAGCTGTAACTCAGAGGGGAAATAACTCTGAAGACAGGTCCAGCTTGCTGCTTTCTGCCAAAAAGACCCCAGCATAGAATCCTGTCCCCGTATTCCCCTCTGAATTGGCCCCTTGCAGAGGTGAGAGGAGTCTGTTGGGGTATCAGATGTGCTCCTAAGGCCTTTGGTATTCTGAGATCATTTGCTTTTCTCATTCTCTTTAGCAATAACCACCAGTTGTTGACAGATTACCATTTGATCAGTGAATTAGCTTTTTTATTGTTACAGTAACAAATTACCACATGCCTAAGTGTTTAAAAGAACACAGATTTATTATCCTATAGTTTCCTAGGTTGGGAGTCTAAAAGGGGTCTCCCTGGATTGTAATGTAGATACTAGCAGGACTGCGGCGGTGGGGTGGGGGGGGTGGCATTTCCTTGCTTATTCAGGTGTTGGCAGAGTTCAGCTCCATGTAACCACACATAGACCCGCGGACCAGTTTTCTTACTGGCTGTCACAGGGGGCTGAGTAGGGCCCCAGGGCGCCACCCCCCCAAGGCTCTGCACAGGGTGTCCTGCATCTCAAGTCCTGCTTCCTTCTCAGCTTTCATCTCTCCTTGTAACCAGGAAATGTTCTTGGCATCTAAGACTCAGTCACTCATGGGATTAGGCTGGGTCCACCCTGGTAATCCAGGATAATTTTTCCAACTTCCCAACCCCACTTTGCCACATGAGGTAATGTATCCAAAGAGACTAGGTCTGGAAATCTTTGGGCCAACATTATTTTGCCTACTACACCTGAGTGTGCTAATGTTTTATCCACATCATTTTAGTTATTTCTATTTTATCAGAGGAAATCAAGTGGTAAATTGGCCACATTATCATGAGCTGACACTTGTTCAGTCGCTCAGTCGTGTCCGACTCTGCGACTCCATGGACTGCAGCACGCCAGGCTTCCCTGTCCTTCACTATCTCCCAGAGTTTGCTCAAACTCATCTCCATTGACTGGATGATGCCATCCAACCATCTCATCCTCTGTTGCCTCCTTCTCTTCCTGCCCTCACTCTTTCCCAGCATTAGGGTCTTTTCCAGTGAGGCAGCTCTTCACATCAGGTGGCTGAAGTATTGGAGCTTCAGCTTCAGCATCAGTCCTTCCAATGAATGCTCAGGGTTGATTTCCTTTAGGATTGACTGGTTTGATCTCCTTGCAGTCCAAGGGAATCTCAAGAGTCTTCTCCAGTACCAAAGTTCAAAAGCATCAATTCTTCGGCACTCGGCCTTCTTTATGGTTCAACACGCACATCTGTACATGACTACTGAGATGACAGGGGCAAGATTTAAATCCAAGTCTGCTTGATTCTAAAGCCACCTTCCCCGTGACTCCCAACACTGTGCTGTGCTGTGTGTGTGTCTACTATATATGTGTAGCACATACACACACACACACAAAGAAGTTACAAATGTGCTGAAAAGCCAAATCAGAAGTATCATTTGCATCATTTCTTCTGGTGATCTTTAAACAAATCTGTTTTTTTTTTTAATATTAGAGGGTGATACTAGATAATGGGAATTTGGTATGTTCTGAATTAATCACAAAGCTATAAGAACAGAAAATATTTATTTGCAAACTTATTAGTTTTCCAAGACTTCAGTTCTGAAAGGTTCAGTTTCACAGGTTCGCTGTGAGGCTGTACTTTGATTGGAAACTCTGAAGAAATTAGACTGATTTAATTTCCAAAGTGATTTTAATTACTAAAATATTATTTCACAAATGAATATACTAACATTTTCATATGTTTATAATTCTGATATAGTTTTTTGAATTAATAGTTAAGGTTTAGTATTGTTAGAGAAACAAATGGTAATATGTGATCACTTTGGGAATTCTATACTATTTATCATAACATAAATATACAGCTGCTCAAACTCCTGTAAATATGCATATCTTTGCTTTAGCTCATAATTGTGTTTCTTTTTTCTGCTTCAGGCATCCTTTTATATCCCCTTGTTTGTTTACCCTTCCTTAAAATATTTCTACTGTAACAATCAAGATGTTTTTCTTTTTTTTAAATCTACTTTATTGAAGTATAGTTGATTCACAATGTGTTAATTTCTGCTGCACGGCAAAGTGATTCTGTTATACATATATATATGTTCTTTTTCATATTCTTTTTCATTATGGTTTATCACAGGATATTGAACATAGTTCCCAGCGCTGTTATATAGTAGCACTTTGTTGGTTATCCATTCTGTATATAATAATTTGCATCTGCTAATCCCAAATTCCCCATTCATCTCTCCCCCACTCACTTCCCCCTTGTTAACCACAAATCTGTTCTCTAGGTCTGTTCTCCGCGTCTCCATGTCTGTTTTTGTTTTGTAGATAAGTTAGTTTGTGACATAGATTGGATTCCACATTTAAGTGAAATCATATATTTGTCTTTCTGTATATCTTACTTCAGTTAGTGTGACCATCTCTATGTCCGTCCATGTTACTACAAAGGCTGAGTAGTATTCCATTGTACATATGTACCCCATCTTCTTCATTCATTCACACAGATGCTTTTCTTAATTGCATTACCTTAGTTTCAGGCTGTCTGGGTTCTGGCCTTGTCAGGATGCATCCAGGGAAGGGTGTGCTCTGGGAGCATTCATGTGACCCGTCCATCTGCCCCCAGACTCAGCTCTGAGTCTGTCTGCTCTCTCTGCTTGCTCTCCTGAGAGTGACTGTCGCTCAGAAGCAGGATTTACTCATCACCGTGTGCTCTTCCCTGCAGAACCTTGATGCTCTGCACGACCACCTTGCTACCATCTACCCAGGCATGCGGGCACCTTCCTTCCGGTGCACTGATGCGGACAAGGGCAAAGGACTCATCCTGCACTACTACTCAGAGAGAGAAGGGCTGCAGGATATTGTCATCGGAATCATCAAGACAGTAGCTCAGCAGATACATGGCACTGAAATTGACATGAAGGTAATGGGCAATAAGGGGGGCTCCTCTGAACACAGGTGACATGTGGTGTTAGAAAGGCTCCCAGTTTGCCCTTGGACATCGCTGTTAGTGGACCTCAGCAGAGGTATAGATTAGCCATAACAGTGGTGACACTGGCGATCTTCTATGCTTGGCCTTGGAATGCATGATACAGGAGAGTTTTCCTTGTGGGAGCAGATTTTTCTTTCCATTTATACATTGCTTAAGGCAATGATAAATTTAATTTGCATTTCCTGGGAGTCACACTTGCTGGGAAGCAGGAGAATTTGTGACTGGCTTAGCCGTGGCCTTCAGAATACTAAAACCCATGGACACATTCTAAAATAATATGAAGTATTATTTCACTGTTCATGGCTTCTTTGTGGATTTTTTTTGGGTCTATCCCTGAAATGTGGTTAGAATATCTCATTTTGTGAGCCAGAAGTTTTGCTTTTTTTAAAAAAAAAAAAATTAGACTGTTTTGTAAAAGCCTGGCTTTTACATCATACTTGCTTTGTTATTGATAATACCCACTGTTTTGAGTGATGGTTTTAAGGTATTGATACAATAACTGTGCAGTAAAAGGAGCCATTGTTTTTCCATATTTCTGACCCAGAGAGCTGCTTCCAGGCAGCTGTGTTTTGTGTGTCTTCATATTTAAACACAAGAGCCATTTTTTAGCGGCCCTAAATTTGACAAAAGTGGGGAGAGGGGTGCCCTATTACTGTTTAGTTTTTTCACAAATGGTAACATTTTATTATAGAAAAAGCATCCCAAATATAGGATTTTATAAACACTGGTGGGTGAACAAGTACAACTTTAAACATAAATACAAAGTAAAAAGGCAAAACCTACCAGCCTTTTGCTTTTTAGAGAAATGTCATGTTCTCCTGCAGAGGTGGTCTCACCAGAGCACAAATGTGACTCCATCTCCTGTAGAGGCTTCAGGTTCACTTTTTCAACTATGCCCCGTCGAACAGTTTCAAAACGATGGCAAGAAGTGGCATGAATAAATCACTGAGACTGATTCTTAACTTTCTCTTGACTTTTACTTGGAAAAGCCTCCCCATCACACTCTGACAATTTAAAGCCTGTGCTCTGTGTTTATTCACAAAAGGACCTCCTGGAATACTAGCCATCCTTCCTGTGCTTACTCCACACTATTTTCATAGAGCTGTGTACATTAGTTCAAGATAATACTGGCTGTTACACATCATGCAGTAAATCCAGCTACTTTCTTCTAGCTTCCTTACCTTTTTTTTTAAACTGTCATTCTTTCTTTATGGAAAATCTAATAGGCAGTGTACTTTCCTACATATACAGTTACATTCTAACATGTGTGGGAAGCCCAAACTTTAAGTATAGTATTACAGAAATAAAACTTGTAACATTTAGGTTGATTATATTAGGAAAGCATCCTGCATATTTAATCTAGTAACGTTGCATTACATTTCAGTTTTTTTTCCTTTTCTGGAGTTTCTGTTAATTCTGACATGATCCCCAGGTGCATTCTTTGTTTTTCTACTACTAGAAAGTGGGAAATGTGGAACATGATGTTATCAAATCCAGAGACATTTAAAAATTAAAAACTTAGGTAAAGGATTGAAATTCATGCATGATTAGGAATCTCACTGGAAATCATTTAAAATTCAATATGCGTTTCATTTCCAACTTCGGATTCTAACACCAAACTAACACCTCATCTCGAGTGAGGGAGCCTGTTTCAAGGGGGTTGTAAACACTGGTCTGCTCTTGGTTTGTTAATTACTTAGCCAAGTTGAGCAAGAAGCAGGTACATAGAAACTTCAGGAAAGAAACATTAACTGTTGCACACTTGGAAACTGCAATTCCCATGGTGATTAGAGTCTTTGCTTGGGAGGTTGACAGCAGAAGCACTCTATATACAATTCAAGTTTTTACTTAATCGTGGTAATCACTTATAGACACTTTATACAATATGGGTTGTTCATTGATTCAAGTACTCCAAAATAGGTGTCTGAAATATTTGTATTTGGTATTTATATTTGGTGTATTTAGTTTTTTCAAGGGCAATGTTTTAATTTCCTGAGGTATTCTTTTTTTAATTTATTTTTTATTGAAGGGTAATTGCTTTACAGAATTTTGCTGTTTTCTGTCAAACCTCAACATGAATCAGCCATAGGTATACATATATCCTCTCCCTTTTGAAACTCCCTCCCATCTCCCTCCCCATCCCAACCCTCTAGGTTGATACAGAGCCCCTGTTTGAGTTTCCTGAGCCGTACAGCAAATTCCCATTGGCTATCTATTTTACATATGGTAATGCAAGTTTCCATGTTACTCTTGCCATACACCTCACCCTCTCCTCCCCTCTCCCCATGTCCATAAGTCTATTCCCTATGTATGTTTCTCCCATGGTTGCCCTGTAAATAAATTCTTCAGTACCATCTTTCTAGATTCCGTATATATGTGTTCAATATGGTATTTATCTTTCTCTTTCTGACTCACTTCACTCGGTATAATAGGTTCTAGGTTCATCCACCATCCTGAGGTATGCTTAAGTCTGTAAGTCTCATAAGTCTGGAGCTACCAGATAATTTAACTACTTAAGAAATAGTAGACCATGTCATGAAGTGATAAATGAAGGAGAGGTTACAAATATAATCAGAAAAGCTGTCTTGCAAATTTAAGCAAAGCAGAAGAGTAGAATTGAGGAATTCGTAAACTTGGCTTGCATATAGTTCAGTTCTTCTAGCTGAAATGGAAAGAGTAAAACATCAAAATTTTTAGATTGCTTTGTGTTGCTTTGGAGACTTTAGGGAATGAGTCTTGTTGAGGCAAAATTTTCCCATTGTAAATGAGAATACTGATCTTTAACCAGTGTAGATTGGTGTGGAAGTTTTGATAGTAATACCCTGATTTCACCGTGAAACAATATGTGGGAATATGTATACAAGAGTCCATATTAATTGCTATTTGTTCCTCAGTGCCAGAGTTTGGTGCAGTGAACTAAGGAAAAAGGGGGAAAGGAGCAGTGCTTTGCCCTTATTTAGCTGCAACTGAAGAAATACTCTCCCAACTGCCTCCCATTTTGATCTGGCTGCAACTCGAGATATGTTTTTCCCTTTTTAAGAGGACATGTTGGTTGCAGTTTCTTAAACTCAAAAGAAAAAGTCTTTTTTATACCTTAAGCATGTATTCGCTTGCGAATAATATTTAGAAATGTAGTTTTTAAAAATCAAATTATATTTACTTTATTGAATTTGTTGATACTTTACTCGTTTGAGCCACAGATCTTATTTGCAAAATTGGTTCACCATTGCAAATTTACTTCAGAGTTGATTTCAATACTACTTTAAAGATGTATGTTTGGAACTATATACTGGTGTTCAAGTTTATAATCACAAGTACCAAATACAGTATTTGAATGTTTCAGTTCAGTTCAGTTCAGTTGCTCAGTCGTGTCCGACTCTTTGCGACCCCATGAATCGCAGCATGCCAGGCCTCCCTGTCCATCACTGACTCCCAGAGTTCACTCAGACTCATGTCCATTGAGTCAGTGATGCCATCCAGCCATCTCATCCTCTGTCCTCCCCTTCTCCTCCTGCCCCCAATCCCTCCCTGCATCAGAGTCTTTTCCAATGAGTCAACTCGTCACATGAGGTGGCCAAAGTACTGGAGTTTCAGCTTTAACATCATTCCTTCCAAAGAAATCCCAGGGCTGATCTCCTTCAGAATGGACTGGTTGGATCTCCTTGCAGTCCAAGGGACTCTCAAGAGTCTTCTCCAACACCACAGTTCAAAAGCATCAATTCTTCGGCGCTCAGCCTTCTTCACAGTCCAACTCTCACATCCATACATGACCACTGGGAAAACCATAGTCTTGACTAGATGGACCTTTGTTGGCAAAGTAATGTCTCTGCTTTTCAATGTGCTATCCAGATTGGTCATAACTTTTCTTCCAAGGAGTAAGCGTCTTTTAATTTCATGGCTGCAGTCACCATCTGCAGTGATTTTGGAGCCCCCCAAAATAAAGTCTGACACTGTTTCCACTGTTCCCCATTTATTTCCCATGAAGTAATGGGACCAGATGCTATGATCTTAGTTTTCTGAATGTTGAGTTTTAAGCCAACTTTTTCACTCTCCTTTTTCACTTTCATCAAGAGGCTTTTTAGTTCCTCTTCACTTTCTGCCATAAGGGTGGTGTCATCTGCATATCTGAGGTTATTGAGATTTCTCCCGGCAATCTTGATTCCAGCTTGTGCTTCTTCCAGCCCAGCGTTTCTCATGATGAACTCTGCATAGAAGTTAAATAAGCAGGGTGCCAATATACAGCCTTGCTGTACTCCTTCTCCTATTCGGAACCAGTCTGTTGTTCCATGTCCAGTTCTAACTGTTGCTTCCTGACCTGCATACAGGTTTCTCAAAAGGTAGGTCAGGTGGTCTGGTATTCCCATATCTTTCAGGATTTTCCACAGTTTATTGTGATCCACAAAGTCAAAGGCTTTGTCATAGTCAATAAAGCAGAAATAGATGTTTTTCTGGAACTCTCTTGCTTTTTCGATGATCCAGCAGATGTTGGCAATTTGGTCTCTGGTTTCTCTGCCTTTTGTAAAACCAGCTTGAACATCTGGAAGTTCACTGTTCATGTATTGCTGAAGCCTGGCTTGGAGAATTTTGAGCGTTACTTTACTAGTGTGTGAGATGAGTGCAATTGTGCGGTAGTTTGAGCATTCTTTGGCATTGCCTTTCTTTGGGATTGAAATGAAAACTGACCTTTTCCAGTCCTGTGGCCACTGCTGAGTTTTCCAAATTTGCTGGCAAATTGAGAGTAGCACTTTCACAGCATCATCTTTCAGGATTTGAAATAGCTCAACTGGAATTCCATCACCTCCACTAGCTTTGTTTGTAGTGATGCTTTCTAAGGCCCACTTGACTTCACATTCCATGATGTCTGGCTCTAGGTGAGTGATCATACCATCATGATTATCTGGGTCGTGAAGATCTTTTTTGTACAGTTTTTCTGTGTATTCTTGCCACCTCTTCTTAATATCTTCTGCTTCTGTTAGGTCCATACCATTTCTGTTCTTTATCGAGCCCATCTTTGCATGAAATGTTCCCTTGGTATCTCTAAGTTTCTTGAAGAGATCTCTAGTCTTTCCCATTCTGTTGTTTTCCTCTATTTCTTTGCATTGATCACTGAGGAAGGCTTTCTTACCTCTTCTTGCTATTCTTTGGAACTCTGCATTCAGATGTTTATATGTTTCCTTTTCTCCTTTGCTTTTTGCTTCTCTTCTTTTCACAGCTATTTGTAAGGCCTCCCCAGACAGCTTTTTTGCTTTTTTGCATTGAATGTTTAGAATTAGTTTTAACTACTTAGAAATACATTTTCTTATGAAAGAACAAACAATCCCATTACTTTTCTGATAAAGAAACACACACACTCACACAACACACACACAGAGTCTTACATATCAATGTATACTATTAAAAGTTTTTGGCGGTTATAATATTTATAATATCTTTTCTTGCTGTGATGTTATTAGAACAAAAAGAATACAGCATGCAATTTAACTCAGCAATTCTAAAATTGCTCATGAATACAAGTATCATGCAAGTGTATGCTCCTTGGTTTTTGTCTTGTCACAACAAAGATTTGGAGTGATGACCATTAAAGCCCCCACCGTGTGTCACAGCTCTTGGGTCTTGGACAGACCATGTTATGGTTCTCAGGTCCTAATGGACCATCTTACAGCTCTATTTTATTTAGAAGACAGCAGGAAATCCATGTTTGAGGCGTGAGGGCACATTGATCCAAAGATGCAAAGAGAAGAGCACCCTAGCGCGCAGGAGAGAGAGTGAGAGCTCTTTGGCTCCTCTTTTTACATGTTTCTTTCTTCCCCCTGGGCCTGCCCTATGCAAATTGGGCTTAGTCAGGAGTGCTGTTCTACCTGAAGTCCTCACTCCGGTCCTCGGACCTCCCTTTGACCTTCCTCTGTTCTATTTTCGCGGGCTTTTCTCTTCCTTGTCTTTTAGACACCGCCATTTTGGACTCCTTTTCCTTATTCTAACTACCTAACATTCCCCCCTCAAGAGATGGGAGGCCTAATTCTTTGGGAATAGGGGCATCGAGGTCTCTCTGGTTACTTCCTGCTGAACTGGGATGGCGAGGGGTATTGGGCCTCCCCCTCTTGCTAGTCTTATGCCTCAGAGTCCTTATAGCGGTGTCCATCTAAGGGTGAGTGATAGTTTCTGTGGTCGGCTGTAGTTTTATTTCTTTGTTGAACTGGCACTGCATGTTGTAGCTTGTTGACCTTAACTGGAGGTCTTCGGGAATATGAGACTGAGCCACGTGAGCTTTCTGCTGAGTTCATTTTTTGCTGTCCCAGTTTCCAACACGATGGGCCTTCCCCTGCACTGGGTTTTCTTCACGTTCTGCTTCTACTGAGGGAGCTTCACTGAGTTGGGCTCCTGCTGTGCTTGGCCTCTTCTGCGCGGAGGTTGTTTCCGCCAGGTTAAATCTGAGTCACGGCACCATAGATGTCACGCAAGTGTATGCCCCTCGGTTTTTGTCTCGTCACAACAAAGATTTGGAGTGACGGACATTAAAGCCCCACTCGATATGTCACAGCTCTCGGGTCTTGGACAGACCGTGTTATAGCTCTCAGGTCTCGAACGGACCCTGTTATAGCTCTTAGACAAATCAGTGTTATACCTCTATTTTATTTAGAAGATAGCAGGAAATCCATCTTTGAGGCGTGAGGGCACATTGACCCAAAGACGCGAAGAGAAGAGCACCCCAGCACGCAGGAGAGAGAGAGCGCGTTATTTTTTAAATAAGAGAGTTTCACTCATAATCAGGATTACTCCCATAAAATAAACTTATAGACTTAGAATTAAATCAAAGAATATAATTTGAGGAGGGGGATTTTTATGCATATTGTCAATCTATCCTTCAGAAAGATTAATCAAACTACCCTTCCATTAGTGATGTATGAAATGACTCTTTTTTACTGTGTCCTACCTAATATGGCACTGCAGTTTTATATACTTGCCAGTTGATAGATATAAAAGACATCACATATATTTTAAGATATGTATTTCTATCATTTAGTTTTCCTCTGTTTCCACACAGCATTTTTTATCATATTAAACAGTACTGCTCTGTCTGATGTGTATGTCATTTACCGTAAGTGTGTGCCTGGCTTGAGGGGACACTGAGCCTATGGGGACGGGGGTGCTTTACTCCAGATTCTACTGAAGATGCTGCATGGACCACTAGGGGACTAGTACCAGATTTGCAGTTTTACTGTGAATAATTATTGCCTTCAAATTTCCTAAGTCAGTATCCAAATATAGTTTTCTATATTAGGCATATATAGTATTTGCATATTTTAAATCTTTAAAATTAACCTTCTAAATGTGGTTTTCATTACCAATTTCTTAGGTATTTAAATATTGTAACCAAATGGAAATGCCAGACAGTTAACACCATTTATCTCTTTGGCATCCAGGTTATTCAACAAAGAAATGAAGAATGTGATCATACTCAATTTTTGATTGAAGAAAAAGAGTCAAAAGAAGAGGATTTTTATGAAGATCTTGACAGATTTGAAGAAAACGGTACCCAGGAATCACGCATCAGCCCATATACGTTCTGCAAAGCCTTTCCCTTTCACATCATATTTGACAGGGATCTTGTGGTCACTCAGTGTGGCAACGCCATCTACAGAGTCCTTCCCCAGGTAAAGGAGATTACATTCCCTGGGAGCCTGAGATGAAAGGCCACAGAAATGCTACTGTTATACATGGCCACTGATTCACTCAACCTTTGTTTATCTGTCAGGGAACATGGAGCGCTTGAAACATCACAGAAGTGCTATAACTGTAAACTCAGTATGTTTGAGCATACTGCAACTTTGCCTGGGACAGAAACTTTTTTCTCTCTCTCTCTTTTAATCACAAGAGCAGTGGGGAAATTTTTCAGGAATAGTGGTCTTGTTTTCATGAGAAAATGACTTTCCAGTAACAATCAGCTTTCACTTAATTTATTCATCATTGAGCAAATAGTCACTGTTTATCTGCTGTCTGAAAATAATGTTCAAAATCAATTGACACTTTTAGGCAAAAGAAAGGAATTTAAAATACACCAAAGTGCTAATTAAGTCCCCTTTTCTTTTCATCTACATTTTAGCTCCAGCCTGGGAACTGCAGCCTCCTGTCTGTCTTCTCCCTGGTCCGTCCTCATATTGACATCAGTTTCCATGGAATCCTCTCACACATCAATACAGTCTTCGTGTTGAGAAGCAAGGTAATCAAGATGTTATTTCACTCAATATGAGGAAGTAAGGTTTGTTACAGGTTAGAAATGTTCCACAGGGATAATTAGCTACAAAAACATTCTGTGAGATTCAGAAGGTGTAGAGAGAGCAAAACCAGACCCCGAAGGGAGTCCTGTTTCAAAAGCAATGGTGCTAAATTGGGGGTTGTCTGAGGAGCAGTGGGATTCTAGTCATGGATTAAAATGAACAGAAGTGAATTTTGAAAATGCCTTGCCTGGATGGGCCAGTCACACATCAGTGAACCAGTCATGCTTAGTTGCTCAGTTGTATCCATCTGTTTGTGACCCCAGTGGACAGTAGCCTGCCAGGCTCCTCTATGGGACTTTTCAGACAAGAAGAGTGGAGTGGGTTGCTATATCCTTCTCCAGGGGATCTTCCTAACCCAGTGATCAAACCCAGGTCTCCCACATTGCAGACTGATTCTTTACCATCTGCTCCATGGAAAATCAGAAATGAGTCACGGAAGCTTTCCACAAGGATGTCAAAGTAGCAAAGCTCCTGTCTTCGTGGGTTCAGTTTGCATTTCTGCAGTGATGTCAGGTTGTCTGGTTGTTACCTGGCAGACTCTGGTGAAAGGCCTCTTCCGTTCTGCCTGGGTTCCTGTTCTCCCTTATGGTTTGGTGGGAATGAGGTCCCTGTTCCCTTCTTGGGAGAGATGCCCGTGTTGCCTGTGTGTCTTGCCTTTTCCAGGAAGGGTTGTTGGATGTAGAGAAATCAGAGTGTGAGGATGAGCTGACGGGCACTGAAATCAGCTGCTTACGGCTCAAGGGTCAGATGATCTACTTGCCCGAAGCAGACAGCATACTTTTCCTGTGCTCACCAAGGTAATCACTTTTAGATGAATTATAATGGATATAAGCACCCATCTTTTGCTAAAAGGAAATTCAGTAACATTTTATTCAATTGTTTCTACAAAGTATACTTAGATTTTACAACTCTTCTTAGACAAGGAGAATTATGCTTATTCTCTCTATAACAAGGATAAATTCTTTGAACTTGTATAGTAACTCAGAAGAAATCATGTATTCTCTTTTATTTGCCACATCTTAATCAATCTGTTGAGTGTTTATGCCTTTAGGTCAGAGGATATGTAATCTGAAGTTGGCTAATTCTGTAGTTTTGTACCTTCCAGAGAGGCATCATGGAGAAAACAAGTCTACAAAGCATTTATTAATAATGCAATGGCATGAATACACAGGTGTATTTGGCACCAAGAAATTACTTTTCTAATGATTTCTGGATTTAAACTATTTTATGTTAAAAACATTTTTCTACTTTAACTGAGATACACTATGCACGATGCAGTATTAAGTTAAAATTTATGTGAATTATGTGACATAGTAAACATCAGAGGGAAGTACAACTGTAGGCTGGTATTTTTATAGTTTGACAAAGCACTTTTCTAAAAGATGCGTGGGAATTCAGAGTAAGTAATGTGTGTTTAAATTTATGTTAGAACAGTAGAAATAGATAATTACAAAGTTTGTTTTTAGGTAATATTTTGTACATTTTTAATTTGTATAGCCAAAATGTATGCATATTATTTAGTAACAGTTGACAAAGCCTGTTTTGGAGGGCTACTGATCAAAAATTTATTTTATTTTTTTTAAATTTTATTTTATTTTTAAACTTTACAATATTGTATTGGTTTTGCCAAATATCGAAATGAATCTGCCACAGGATGTGTTCCCCATCCTGAACCATTCTCCTTCCTCCCTCCCCATACCATCCCTCTGGGTCGTCCCAGTGCACCAGCCCCAAGCATCCAGTATCGTGCATCGAACCTGGACTGGCAACTCATTTCATATATGATATATGTATTTCAATGCCATTCTCCCAAATCATCCCACCCTCTCCCTCTCCCACAGAGTCCATAAGACTGTTATATATATCAGTGTCTCTTTTGCTGTCTCGTATACAGGGTTATTGTTACCATCTTTCTAAATTCCATATATATGCGTTAGTATACTGTATTGGTGTTTTTCTTTCTGGCTTACTTCACTCTGTATAATAGGTTCCAGTTTCATCCACCTCATTAGAACTGATTCAAATGTATTCTTTTTAATGGCTGAGTAATACTCCATTGTGTATATGTACCACAGCTGTCTTATCCATTCATCTGCTGATGGACATCTAGGTTGCTTCCATGTCCTGGCTATTATAAACAGTGCTGCGATGAACATTGGGGTACACATGTCTCTTTCAATTCTGGTTTCCTCAGTGTGTATGCCCAGCAGTGGGATTGCTGGATCATAAGGCAGTTCTATTTCCAGTTTTTTAAGGAATCTCCACACTGTTCTCCATAGTGGCTGTACTAGTTTGCATTCCCACCAACAGTGTAAGAGGGTTCCCTTTTCTCCACACCCTCTCCAGCATTTATTGCTTGTAGACTTTTGGATCGCAGCCATTCTGACTGGTGTGAAATGGTACCTCATAAAGGTTTTGATTTGCATTTCTCTGATAATGAGTGATGTTGAGCATCTTTTCATGTGTTTGTTAGCCATCTGTATGTCTTTTTTGGAGAACTGTCTATTTAGTTCTTTGGCCCATTTTTTGACTGGGTCATTTATTTTTCTGGAATTGAGCTGTAGGAGTTGCTTGTATATTTTTGAGATTAGTTGTTTGTCAGTTGATTCATTTGCTATTATTTTCTCCCATTCTGAAGGCTGTCTTTTCACCTTGCTTATAGTTTCCTTTGTTGTGCAGAAGCTTTTAATTTTAATTAGGTCCCATTTGTTTATTTTTGCTTTTATTTCCAATATTCTGGGCAGTGGGTCATAGAGGATCCTGCTGTGATATATGTCGGAGAGTGTTTTGCCTATGTTCTCCTCTAGGAGTTTTATAGTTTCTGGTCTTACATTTAGACCTTTAATCCATTTTGAGTTTATTTTTGTGTATGGTGTTAGAAAGTGTTCTAGTTTCATTCTTTTACAAGTGGTCCACCAGTTTTCCCAGCACCACTTGTTAAAGAGATTGTCTTTAATCCATTGTATATTCTTGCCTCCTTTGTCAAAGATAAGGTGTCCATATGTGCATGGATTTATCTCTGGGCTTTCTATTTTGTTCCATTGATCTATATTTCTGTCTTTGTGCCAGTACCATACTGTCTTGATGACTGTGGCTTTGTAGTAGAGCCTGAAGTCAGGCAGGTTGATTCCTCCAGTTCCATTCTTCTTTCTCAAGATAGCTTTGGCTATTCGAGGTTTTTTGTATTTCCATACAAATTGTGAAATTATTTGTTCTAGCTCTGTGAAGAATACCATTGGTAGCTTGATAGGGATTGCATTGAATCTATAAATTGCTTTGGGTAATATACTCATTTTCACTATATTGATTCTTCCAATCCATGAACATGGTATATTTCTCCATCTATTAGTGTCCTCTTTGGTTTCTTTCACCAGTGTTTTATAGTTTTCTATATATAGGTCTTTAGTTTCTTTAGGTAGATATATTCCTAAGTATTTTATTCTTTCCGTTGCAATGGTGAATGGAATTGTTTCCTTAATTTCTCTTTCTGTTTTCTCATTATTAGTGTATAGGAATGCAAGGCATTTCTGTGTGTTGATTTTATATCCTGCAACTTTACTATAATCATTGATTAGTTCTAGTAATTTTCTGGTGGAGTCTTTAGGGTTTTCTATGTAGAGGATCATGTCATCTGCAAACAGGGAGAGTTTTACTTCTTCTTTTCCAACTTGGATTCCTTTTATTTCTTCTTCTGCTCTGATTGCTGTGGCCAAAACTTCCAAAACTATGTTGAATAGTAATGGTGAAAGTGGGCACCCTTGTCTTGTTCCTGACTTTAGAGGAAATGCTTTCAATTTTTCACCATTGAGGGTAATGTTTGCTGTGGGTTTGTCATATATAGCTTTTATTATGTTGAGGTATGTTCCTTCTATTTCTGCTTTCTGGAGAGTTTTTATCATAAATGGATGTTGAATTTTGTCAAAGGCTTTCTCTGCATCTATTGAGATAATCATATGGTTTTTATTTTTCAATTTGTTAATGTGGTGTATTACATTGATTGATTTGTGGATATTGAAGAATCCTTGCATCCCTGGGATAAAGCCCACTTGGTCATGGTATATGATCTTTTTAATGTGTTGTTGGATTCTGATTGCTAGAATTTTGTTAAGGATTTTTGCATATATGTTCATCAGTGATATTGGCCTGTAGTTTTCTTTTTTTTTGTGGGATCTTTGTCAGGTTTTGGTATTAGGGTGATGGTGGCCTCATAGAATGAGTTTGGAAGTTTACCTTCCTCTGCAATTTTCTGGAAGAGTTTGAGTAGGTTGGGTGTTAGCTCTTCTCTAAATTTTTGGTAGAATTCAGTTGTGAAGCCATCTGGACCTGGGCTTTTGTTTGCTGGAAGATTTTTGATTACAGTTTCAATTTCCGTGCTTGTGATGGGTCTGTTAAGGTTTTCTATTTCTTCCTGGTCGAGTTTTGGAAAGTTGTACTTTTCTAAGAATTTGTCCATTTCTTCCACGTTGTCCATTTTATTGACATATAATTGTTGATAGTAGTCTCTTATGATCCTTTGTATTTCTGTGTTGTCTGTTGTGATCTCTCCATTTTCGTTTCTAATTTTATTGATTTGATTTTTCTCCCTTTGTTTCTTGATGAGTCTGGCTAATGGTTTGTCAATTTTATTTATCCTTTCAAAGAACCAGCTTTTGGCTTTGTTGATTTTTGCTATGGTCTCTTTTGTTTCTTTTGCATTTATTTCTGCCCTAATTTTTAAGATTTCTTTCCTTCTACTAACCCTGGGGTTCTTCATTTCTTCCTTTTCTAGTTGCTTTAGGTGTAGAATTAGGTTGTTTATTTGACTTTTTTCTTGTTTCTTGAGGTATGCCTGTATTGCTATGAACTTTCCCCTTAGGACTGCTTTTACAGTGTTCCACATGTTTTGGGTTGTTGTGTTTTCATTTTCATTTGTTTCTATGCAAATTTTGATTTCTTTTTTGATTTCTTCTGTGATTTGTTGGTTATTCAGCAGCGTGTTGTTCAGCCTCCATATGTTGATCAAAAATTTAAAGTCCAAATAATCACTTTTCACTTGATAATACTGTTTCAAAATTTCTGAAAAAATTAATGGATTTTGTTACAGCCTTCTTTAAATTTTTAATAATTATTATAAATATATTAATATAATATATTATAATATAATAATAACTATTATTATAATAACAAATCTGGTATTAAAGATTATATAAGACTAATTATCGGGTTTTTCCCCTGAGAATATATTATGAAAATAAGAGAGACAAAATTAGGGAATATAAACTCATGTTTTTTATTAATAACCTCCATTGATCAAACTGTATTTGCATCTGCTATCAATAAATGTCTTTTCCTTCTGTCTTTTTCCAAGTTGAGCATTGGTAGAAAGATAACTTTTAAATAGAGACAGTTCTTATTCATGGAGAGAATGGTTTCTTTGGAAGTACAGGCAGAAATTTGGAGTCCACTTGCTAATTACCATATGCAGAAATAGGATACATAGTAATATAATCACCAGTTGTTATATGGGACTTGTGTGTGTGGGTGTGCTCACTCAATTGTGTCCGACTCTTTCCTACCCTGTGGACTGTAGCCTGCCAGGTTCCTCTGTTCATGGGATTCTTGAGTAGGTTGCCATTTTCTCCTCCAGGGGATCTTCCCGACCCAGGGATTGAACCTGAGTCTCTTGAGTCTCCTGCATTGGCAGGTGTAGTCTTTACCACTGAGGCACCTGAGAAGCCTTCTTATATGGGAACTGCTCGTGTGTATAAAAAAATTGGTACTCACATTCCATAAGAGATCAACTAAACGCACTTTAACTTGTAAAATGTATAGTTCCAAGAGGATAGGATAGTTTTGGGCTTCCCTGGTAGTTTAGCTGATAAAGAATCCGCTTCCAGGAGACCCAGGTTTGTTTCCTGGGTCGGAAGGATGCCCTGGAGGAGAGCATGGCAACCCACTCCGGTATTCTTGCCTAGAGAATCCCATGGACAGAGGAGCCTGGCAGGCTACATACAGTCCATGGGGTTGCAAAGAGTTGGACACAACTGAGCAACTAAGCACACAGCTCATTAAGATAATAGTAAGTTTTTTGAACAATGACATGATTTGATGTTCTCTCTCAATATGAGCATTTCAGTGATTCATTTTCAGTTTAAACTTATAGACATTTTTTTTCTCTACTAATTGGCTGGTCTTGAAACCACTGGTGGATGATCTGGCTTCTTTCCTGAGGGGTGTGTGTCAATAGTGGACTCTTTGTGTTTTATTTTCCTTTACTGGTGTGCTTATTTTTGCTTTTTTAATGGACATTCTGAGAATATATTTCAGGGAGACATTTTATTCATCCAAAATTCTTCAATAAATTTACAACACAATTATGTCAGTTTAGAGAAATGATTATTATGAATGACTGGAAATAATTATTTGGCATTTAAATAATTAAAGCCAATAATGTAACCTTAAGATATTTTAACCAAAGTCTAAATTTTTAAAAAACAGTCTACTTTTTAATTTACCAGATCTTCACTGAATCAGTAAATATTACATTTTCTAAAAATGACAAGTCACACAGATGCATAAAATTCAGCAAAAATAGATGAAACAAATAAGCCAAAGAAAATAAGAGTAACAGAAGAAAGTGGAGCCAGAAATTAGAGTAGTGTGTAAAAATACATGTTAGAAGTCAAGAGTACAGAAAATTCATGTTGAAGATGAGTCATAAATCTGGTGTCAACCTCCAGTCATCGTGTCTGAAAGAGAAAACAACTAGGTTCAAGAGTCATAGATCCCCTAAGATGACAATCAACTAGTTTTGTAGAAGAAGCATTGTTATCCTTGTAAAAGAGAGGAAAGATAACTTTTTTTTAAAGATTGTTTTTTTGATGTGGACCATTTGTAAAGTCTTTGTTGAATTTGTTACAACATTGCTTCTGTTTTATGTTTTGTTTTTTTGGCCTCAAAGCATGTGGGATCTTTGCTTCTCAACCAGGGATCAAACCCGCACCCCTGCACTGGAAGGCGAAGTCTTCCCCACTGGACTGCCAGGGAATTCCCAAGATAACTTTTTCTTCATTTCTTTATAGTGAGGAAAACCTCTGGCAATAATAAGTAATAACAGCCTTGAGAAGAAAACCTGAGTGGGTTTCATAAGGCAACTTTTCACATTATCTTTTAATTTAGGCTGACGGCATAAAAAAAAAATTGCAGTTTGGCACAACTGCATTTCAAGTTCACTTCTCTTTGATAGATGTTTACATACTAAGAAGAATGAAGTCATATTCCTCTTGCTTTTATCTGAGTTTTCTTCAGCCTGACCTTTTGAATGGCACGCAGTGGCAGGATTAGACTCCTTGACGGAAACCAGGTGGTGTTGCCATGGAAGCATGGAGTCTGACTGTGTGTCCTTCTTCTTATGACAGTGTCATGAACCTGGACGACCTGACCCGGCGAGGGCTGTACCTGAGTGACATCCCTCTGCACGATGCCACTCGGGACCTCGTGCTCCTGGGAGAGCAGTTCAGAGAGGAGTACAAGCTGACCCAGGAACTGGAAATCCTCACAGACAGGCTGCAGCTCACGTTACGAGCCCTGGAAGATGAAAAGAAAAAGACGGACACGTAAGAATGTAACCTGTGGTTACAGACGACAGGGCTGTCCTGCATGGTGGATTCGGCGGCTCTCGTGTGGTTAAGGCTGACAGACTGACTAGGTCCAAGCTCAGGTTACTCGCCACATGATAGGCCAGTAAATCCAGAGATGCGGTGTTGGGGCAAGGAACAGAGACTTAATTATGAAAGCCAGCAGATGGAGCAGATGGTGAACTCATGTCCCAAAGACCTGTCTTGCCTGAGTTAGAATTCAGGCTCTTTTAATTTAAAGGGGAGGGACTCAAGCCAAGCGTTTCCTGGTTCCCAGCAGCCTCCAGAGGGGGTGTGTTAATTTCTTCTTGCCTGCTGCCACTCACAGGTGGGCCTTGTCAGGACATTTCCTGTGAGCTGAATAAAGATATTTTAGCTTAATGCTTATCACCCGGGAGGCAAAGTGCCCAGAGATGGGACATTACATATAATTTAGGCTTCAAGGCAACATCGCTTCAGTGATTGAATAGTAATAGCATACAAGGGTTCTTCTCTGTACAAAGACTCCAAGTTGTGGAACCTGTCTCAGTTATGGAGTCCTAAATAAATAAACTCTTGCACGTCACTTAAATCTGTCAGGTACACAGAAAGAAATCAGTCATAATAGTAATGGGGATATGTCTTCTAATTTTACAAACCAAGCTGAAAGAATATACGACAAATCATGTCTCTGCAAATCATTAGAATAACTCAAATGCATGTTTCAAGTCTGACTGCCCGTTCATCCATTTCTTCACACTGGAGTGTGTACCGAGAATCCTCTCTGTGCCAGGGCTGCCAGGTGCTGGGGTACACTGAACAGTGAGCTTAGATTTGGCCATTATATTTTCAAAGAGTTCTTGAATGCCAAATTATTTTAGAATTTGGCAGATATGAATCTGATAGACTGTAGTGTCATCTATGATGACAGTGATTACATCTGTAATTTGACTCACGAACAAAAGTATCAAAATACAAAACTATACAAAACTATGAACGGTGCTTTAAATTTTGAAATAGTAGGCAAATGACATTGAAGATCATATTTAATTTTCAAGTAATTTATTTAAACAAATACACATTGTGCATACCACTTGGCCTTGCTTGAGGAATAGAGATATATTAGAAGTATATTAATTAAAATTAATTAAAAGCACAAAATCACTGACTTGCATAAGAGAATTTTACCCAGGGTCTTATGTGTTCGTTTTTAACATTTGTATAATAGGAAGCAATCTTACAGAATTGACCTGACCTTCCTTCCTGTAGGACTATTTCACTCTACTTGACATCATAGCATTGGTAGCAGAATCACTTCCTGTGATGTCTGATGTCTAATCAGACTTTCTTACACTGATACATGTGTTGTTGCCCATGGATGGATGCAAGGTAAACATGTCAACTGTTTGTCAACAGCATAGATGGATAAAGAATCCAGGTGAATGTCTATCTTCGTCCTTAGCCTCTTCCTTCACTTCTCCTACTCTGTATAATGAAGATGAAAATAATAGTTTATTTGAGATCACTTTACTTTCCTTGAAGCCCTAACCCCTTAGTCTTTCCAGGTATTTTTCAAATCTCCTGAAGTATACGGGATGAGGCAGGTACTCAAAATCCCTCCTACTGCTCAAGAAACAACTCAAAATTGTATATTTTAGTATGTGGAACAGCTTCCTTCATGAAAAATAATACATTGTGAGATAGAGCTTAAGAACTGAGGCTCAAAGTCATCTGGATTTATTAAGTTTGAGTTTCTCAGATCCTGCTCAGCTGTTAAATTGGAAAATCACCTAGGTTTCTCTCTTTGTTGATATTTGATTTTCAAAGTGATTTAATTATAAACGTTGACTACTAATTTTCGTTGAAATGAAGTCATGCTACTGTTCACATGTAATATTCAAAATAGCCTTAAAGCATTTTATAAAATGTTCTATGTTTGAGAGCGAAAATGAAAGACTGAAGAAATTCCACTGGAGCTAGGAAAAAAATGTGACCTCAGCTTCTTAAACCTAGCCCTGAGTGACAGCTGGCTTCGGGGAGAAATAGGCTGGGAGGTGTCGTTTGCTCCTCCAGTTGTCTAGTCCAGGAGACTCTCAGGTCTCAGCTCTCACCTCCTGTGTGCTTGCTTCTCTCCTCCCCACGCCAGTGTCGTCTTGTGCCATTGGCCTGGTCTCAGGATTGTCAATGAAAATGAGATCTTTTCTTTCCTAGACCAGTTTCTTACCTGCTTTATCAGTTTCTTCCACAGAGAAGTGAGGCAGGAAGGAAAATCTGTTTTCTTTCTTCCTCCTGTCCTTCCTTTCTTTTATTGAAGTCTAGTTGATTTACAGTGTTATGTTAGTTTCAGGTCTACAACACAGTGATTCATTTACACATGTGTATTCTTTTTCAGATTCTTCATAGATTATTAAAAAATGTTGAGTATAGTTCCCTGTGCTGTACAGTAGGTCCTTGTTGGGGAAATCTGTTTCTTTTCATGTCAGGTGACAAATGTTGAGGCAGGCAGCTTGCCCCTGAGAGGTGAATGTGTCCCTGGGAGCCCATGGTGTTGCGAGAGTCAGACACGACTTAGCGACTCCACCACCACCACCACACTGCAGAGCTAAGTGCTGGGATGACTTCTTTCATTCCATGAATATCACAGTTGGAGCGCTGAAACCCAAGGCGCACAGAACAACTTCAGCTTCCTCGTGTCTGTCCTTTGTTTTGTCTAGTTGTTTTGTTTGGTGTATTTTGATATACTTTGAATTGGTTTGGATTGGGAGATGTTTGGATTGGTTTATAACAAACCAATTATTTATATTTTCTAGCCTTGACTTATAAATGTGGCTAATGATGAGTGTGCTAGCAGAGCCTTCACTGTGCACATGGCACCGAAGTCTCTAAAATGGGCAGTAGAAGCACTAAAGCAGCTCTCAGCATCTCTCATGATGGCTCTGTCCTGATCTCAGGTTGCTGTATTCTGTGCTTCCTCCATCTGTGGCCAACGAGCTGAGGCACAAGCGTCCGGTGCCTGCGAAGAGATATGACAACGTGACTATCCTCTTCAGCGGCATTGTGGGCTTCAATGCTTTCTGCAGCAAGCACGCGTCTGGGGAAGGGGCCATGAAGATTGTCAACCTCCTCAATGACCTCTACACTAGATTTGACACTCTGACGGACTCCCGGAAAAATCCATTTGTTTATAAGGCAAGTCCACGCCCTGTCCGAAAGCAGTGGCATTCATTACTCTGAATTTTCAGACCCTGTCTTCCAATGGTGTGGCAGTCACAGTCCCTGACTGTAGCCATGCAGCCTGGGTACAGTCAGCTCTCATGCATTCATTGTTTACCATTTTCTTAAATAATTACCTCTTGTTCTAAAATAGTCTCTTTCCTGTAACTCAAATGAATGGAGCAGATGCTTCCCTAGTTAAAATATTTAGCAACTTATTTGCACTTATATGAATAAATCTGTACACGTGGTTTATCACACATAACATAAACGTAGCATTTGTTTCAGTGCCCTGCCAGAGATATTTTTACTGAAAGGTATAAATGTTTTGCACCGTAGAGAAGTCATGGAGCATAGGAGGGGTGCCAGGGACTCAGACCTGCTTTTAGATAACATCAACTGGAAATAAACAGTCATAAGGCATTTCTGCCCATGGTTTCAGTTAGAAAAAAATTATAACATTGAAAAAATGAAGTCCGTGGAATATTGCTTAGTAAAGGCAAGAATGTGAACTAAACCATCCCCAGGCATCTGGAGTCATAGCAGTGCCACAGGGACTATTTATTTTTATGGCCATTTCCTGAGGAACAATGTAACACGGTGTGAGCACATCATAAAGATAAATGGTTAATGACCTGGATGAACCACTGAACTTAGGGAAGTGGTGCTTTGGCCCATCAAACCATCACTGTTTTGAGGGGGAATAGGGTCATAAATTATTCTTCTGGGTCCTAAGGATGTCTAAGGCGAGAAACTAGGACTTACTAGAAGAAAACTAATATTGTGTTCTGTCCCTGCCTGTAATCAGACTTCAAGTGCCAGTTGTGTACATTTTAAATACTGACCAGTTTTCTTCTTGTTGGCATCGAATATATTAGAATTTTAAGAGAGTCGGGGGAGGAAAGTTGCAAGTTATTGATGGCAAATGGAAAAGCATGTTTTGTGTAAGGGTGGCACATGAATCAGTCATGCTTGTACTAACCGGTCTGCACCCTACCAGGTGGAGACTGTCGGGGACAAGTACATGACAGTGAGCGGGCTGCCGGAGCCATGCATCCACCACGCACGGTCCATCTGCCACCTGGCCTTGGATATGATGGAGATTGCTGGCCAGGTCCAAGTAGATGGTGAATCTGTTCAGGTTAGTAGGTAAAACACGTATTTTAATGGTCATAATAGGCCTTTTGTACAACTGATTTATATTCTTGACTAGCTAGTCATTCATTATGCATAAGGAATTGCATCTTGACAACAAAGATTAAATATTTTTAATGTTTTTTTAATTGAAGTATATTTTACAATGTTGTGTTAGTTTCTACTGTACAGCAATATGATTCAGTTATATACATATGTATGTGCGTTTTTTTTCACATTCTTTTCCATTATGGTTTAATTCAGGATATTGAGTAGAGTTCTCTGTGCTATACAGTAGGTCCTTGTTGTGTATCTATTTTATATATAGTGGTGTGTATCTGCTAATCCCAAACTCCTATTTTATCCCTCCTCCACCCCCTTTCCTCTTTGGTAACCACGGGTCTGTTCTCTATGTCTATGATCTGTTTCTGTTTCACGGATAAGTTCATTTGTGTCAAATTTTAGATTCCACATATAAATGGTATCATATGATATTTGTCTTTGTCTGACTTCACTTCCTATGCTTGGTCCCTCCATGTTGCTGCAAATGGCATTATTTCATTCTTCTTATGGCTGAGTAAAATTGTATTGTATACATATACTACATCTTCCCTATCCATTCATCTGTCAGTGGACACTTAAGTTGCTTCTGTGTCCTGGTTGTTGTAAACAGTGCTTCTATGAACATTGAGGTGCATGTGTATTTTTTTTTATTTTATTTTTAAACTTTACAATATTGCATTGGTTTTACCAAATATCGAAATGAATCCGCCACAGGTATACATGTGTTCCCCATCATGAACCCCCCTCCTCCCTCCCTCCCCATACCATCCCTCTGGGTCATCCCAGTGCACCAGCCCCAAGCATCCAGTATCGTGTATCGAATCTGGACTGGTGACTCGTTCCATATATGATATTATACGTATTTCAATGCCATTCTCCCAAATCATCCCACCCTCTCCCTCTCCCACAGAGTCCAAAAGACTGTTCTATACATCAGTGTCTCTTTTGCTGTCTCGTACACAGGGTTATTGTTACCATCTTTCTAAATTCCATATATATGCATTAGTATACTGTATTGGTGCTTTTCTTTCTGGCTTACTTCACTCCATATAAAAGGCTCCAGTTTCATCCACCTCATTAGAACTAATTCAAATGTATTCTTTTTAATGGCTGAGTAATACTCCATTGTGTTATATGTATTTGAATTAAAGTTTTCTTTGGATGTGTGCTCCACAGAGGGATTGCTGGATCATATGGCAGATCTATTTTTAGTTTTTTAAGGAACCTGCATACTGTTCTCCATAGGGGCTGCACCAACTTATATTCCCAGCAACAGTGTAGGAGGGTTCCATTTTCTCCACACCCTCTCCAGCATTTGTTATTTGTAGACTTTTTAATGATGGCTGTTCTGACCAGTGTGAACTGATACTTCATTGTAGTTTTGATTTGCATTTCTCTAATAATTAGTGATGTTGAACATCATTTCATGTGCCTTTTGGCATCTGTATAAACAAAGACTAATATTTTATTGAACCTATTATATTACATTCTTACATAGAAATGGGAAATCTGTCCATCTATTTGAAATTACCTTCTTTATTCCATGTGCTGAAAGTCATGAGGATGAGATTAAAACCCCCTGTCCCTTCTGGTTTATTTTTTAAAATCTCTTTCCTAAATCTAATGTAAGTGGCCAGATTCATACTTTTGAAAGCTCCAAAGAATGTTTCTCTCATGCCAGATTTTGTGAGGGTTTTTGTCTGTAATATGTTTGGAGTTCTAGAGAGTTCTTATGATTTTTATATGATGACTCTGAATTCTTTAGTCTAGCGTGACCAATAATTCCTATTATTGAATGTATTGAACCAGAGCTTTGATTCTGCAGATAACGATCGGGATCCACACAGGGGAGGTAGTGACCGGAGTCATAGGACAGAGGATGCCTCGCTACTGTCTTTTTGGAAACACTGTCAACCTCACAAGCCGAACAGAAACCACTGGAGAAAAAGGGAAAATAAATGTGTCTGAATATACATACAGGTTAGAACACATCTAGGTATCTACTGACTTGAAAAATGTCTCTTTGCAGCTGCTTTAATTCCCTGGGTGATTTTATTACCTTTTACAGTTATCAACTCTGCTTTTAGGATTACTATTATTTTTCAATTAAACAAAAACAAAACAAAAAACTGGTGTGTTGTTCTTTTTTTGGTCACACCATGGTATGTGGGATCTTAGTTCCCCAACCAGGGATCAAACCTGGGGTCCCAGCATTGGGAGTGTGGAGTCTTAACCACTGGACCACCAGGGAAGTCTTGGGATTATTTATTTTTTATTTGAGAAGATTGTGTCATTATTTCCATTTTAAATGATTCTACATACTCTTAGGGATTTCTGCTGTGGTATTTTTACTAAAGCCTTGGTACTTTTAAATAATTTACTGTGTGTCATTCCTGTCTCTCTTTATAACTTTGATGTATGTTACTTTCTCTGTGCGACCATACAGCAAGCTTCTCTGCCTGTTCCCTGTCCCCTTCTAGATGTCTCATGACACCAGAAAATTCAGACCCGCAATTCCATTTGGAGCACAGAGGCCCCGTGTCCATGAAGGGCAAAAAGGAGCCAATGCAAGTTTGGTTTCTATCCAGAAAAAATACAGGAACAGAGGTATGACTCATCAGAGTATAATTCCTTTTTTAAGACAGGGTATGAATATGGGGAGCTAAATCATAATCTCTGAAAATATGTTTCATTTGCAAAGAGTTCTTGCTTACATGAACTTGTAAGTACAGCAGCGGAAACACTGACCCATTAGTGAGCTGGTTAGAATAATGCAGCTGCTAGGGGAGACCTGATGTCTGACAGTTTTGTCCTTTAATGAAATTAAAACCAAAAGCACTGGAGAGAGAGAAGCCCTGATTTTGGTTCTTCTGCCGTAATCTGGCTGGAGCCCCACAAGTGAGTGGGCGGTGAGGGGCGTCCCTGGCCCCCTCCCCAGTGCCCTGGGTTGCCATGTGGTCACTGCCAGGGCTGAGACAACATGACCATCTTCAAGGGTGGTTTCCTAACCACGATGCTCCAGATCCTTCTAAGGCCACACCATCACCTTGTGGAATGTTTGGGGATCTTTGGACATGCTAGTCCCTGGTGGGTCTTTCCTGGAGTTCAGTTCAGTTCAGTCGCTCAGTTGTGTCCGACTCTTCACGACCCCATGAATCACAGCACACTAGGCCTCCCTGTCCATCACCAACTCCCGGAGTTTACTCAAACTCATGTCCATTGCGTCGGTGATGCCATCCAGCCATCTCATCCTCTGTCGTCCCCTTCTCCTCCTGCCCCCAATCCCTCCCAGCATCAAGGTCTTTTCCAATGTGTCAACTCCGCATTAGGTGGCCAAAGTATTGGAGTTTCAGCTTCAGCATCAGCCCTTCCAACTAACACCCAGGACTGATCTCGAGAGAAGAGTGATTTATGCATGTCTAGAATCTAAATAATTCCTCAGGGAAGCTATAGGTTCGTGCTCATGCTATGGCTATACTCCATCCAGAACCCATGTGCTGGGGGATAGCACTGGGGTTTGCTCGGGGGTCCTATGGCCCACCGTGGCTCACGACACCAAGGTCCCACCAGCCTTGCCCCTCTTTCAGTGGGCTGTGTCAGAAACAAGCCCGATGCTCTATTCCCTGTTGATGTACTGGTTCTGTAGAGGGGGAGAGACTCCTTGTATGTATTTTCCTGAATGTGCACATTCCCTAAAAATGCTTTTAGAATAGAAGTCGTAAAAGGAATGAAATGCCAAGTTGTAAAATATTTATCTTTATCTTCTTTTCACTGTTTTCACTTAAAATAATTTACTCTGGCACTAGCATGCTTCCAGATGTTCTGATAAATTAGTTTGCTTGAAGCTTTGTTCCTTTTATTTGGGTGGCTGTTTCAGCCAACCTGATGGTGGGAACGGCTTAAAAAAGTGGTAGATATGAATGCAGAGCAAATTTTATTTAAAAAAAAATATTTTGAGGAATCCTACAAGCTTTCTTATCACTGAAAACTAATCCCCTATTTACTTGACTTTTTAAAGGAAACGGAGCAGGATGAAAACTGAATCCTGGACTGTGGGGTTAAGATCGCAGGTTGAGGTCCAGTCTACCCCTAACAGATGCCATGCCCAGGACCAGTGATTCCCTCCGTCCTTTTCATGTTTCCCCAAGCCTTTCTCCTGTGTATCTCTTTCCTTATTCATTATTCAGCTTTAGCTCTGCTTTTGATTATTTTTGAGGTTTAGTATGTTATCTGAAGTTTGGCTTTGTGTGGCTGATGTGAGCTTCACATGTCTTCAGATCGACTACGCATCGCCTGGCATGGTGGTTTTCAAGTAGTGGGCACCCAATAAATATTTGGTGAATTTAATTAAATGAAACTGAACAGTATTCAGCCATGTGTATATATATATATATATATATATCATGGTTTTCCACATCTGTTCAGTGTCTCTATATGTGTATATTTTAATGACTATAACATATAAAAAGGTTTTATTGTGTTGGTGCATATCATTATAGAAATCGTTTTCTAAAGGAGTGATTTCAGAATTTTAGGGGAAAAATGCCGTTTATTTTCAGACTCCATATATCATGCTAAGAAAACAGTGTCTATTTAGAATTATGTTAATTTCCCTTCAGAAATAGAGAATATACTTCTTTGCTATTAAACTATTAGGTTATTCATTCAGATCATGTGGCGATTACAGTTCCTCTAAAATGCTGTCCTTTGCACTGTATCCTTTGCATTATAAATCTCATTAACCTCATGCAGCTGTTGGTGAAGGCAGCACTGTTTCACAATGAGCTATTGCATTAGCTTGGAGTAAACGTTAGGGGCTCTAACTACATCCAAGGATGACGCGGCAAGCACAGCTGGGGTGTTTTGGTTGGTCAGAGCCCTTCTTGGCCCTTTCTTCCCAGAAAAGAGCTCCTTTGTCTTAGCTCACAAGAACTTGATTCTATCCAGGGTGCCATCTTGAGAAAAGTTACTTTAATTTCAACATAGAGTGCATTCCTGTTGGAATCATCACCTGTTGTTCTTCATTATCTCTGATAATTTATTAATATCTATCTTTATAAAATACAGGACCACTACTTTTGTGTAAAAATGTTTGTCTTCAAATATAGCATTTCCTATCAGCACGTTGATAACCTGTATAAATGTTCCATGTTCATGTGTAAGAGAACCTGTAATAAATTATTTTTTCCACTTGTCTCTAGACGGTTTTTGATTCAATAAAAATGATGTGAATGCTCTTATTGGTCTTTTGACTAGTGCCATTTCTGGAAATATGTCTTATCATTTTGCCTCTGATAGACTTTCATTTTGAATCCCTGCTTTAATGGTAAAGCTGAGTGGCTCCTATTCCTCAGGACTATTCCTATATGATATTTTTCTTTAGGATCAACACAGTGACAGCAGCAAGACCAGCACTGGGTGGTGGGGGGAGTGGATACACAGATACATGGGGAGTGACATCAGCTCTTGAAGAGCCTCCCACATTTTGGGAGTGAAAGACATGTGTCTAAGTAACTAAACTATTTGATATTCATAGTGATTTTATTGTTCAGTAGCTCAGTCGTGTCCAACTCTTTGTGACCCCATGGACTGTGGCACACCAGGCTTCCCTGTCCTTCACCATCTTGCTCAAACTCATATCCATTGAGTCTATGATTCATATTGATAAAACGTGTTCAAGACACAGAAAGAATACTTAGAGAATGAGAACAAGGAGGGATCAGAGAGAGGAGGAGGGAACCAGCTAGATTTTGTGAAGGTTTGTCTAAAGCTGAATGAATTCATCCCTTCTCTGTGGTTTCCTTCTGTTCAGCCCTCTTGTGTACCACACACATACACACACAAAAGAACAAAATATTATGTAAAGGTAGGAGATCCTCACTTTGAATTGAGGATATATGTCTATGTTTTTTGGATGGGGAGCTTACCAGGTGGCTCAATGGTAAAGAATTCGCCTGCCAATGCAGGAGATGAAGGAGACTTGGGTTCCATCTCTGGATCAGGAAGATTCCCCTGGAGGAGGAAATGGCAACCCACTGCAGTATTCTTGCCTGGAGAATTCCATGGACAGAGGAGCCTGGTGGGTTAATGTTCATTGGGTCACAAAGAGTTGGACACGACTGAGTGACTCAGTCAGTCAGTTCAGTTGCTGAGTCATGTCCAACTCTTTGTGACGCCATGGACTAAGCGCACACAAATATATTTTGGAACCAATTCATTATTCCATTTTATTTGCATCCATGATTCACCAGATGATGTATTCTGTTTCTTTGTCACTGAAGGGTGTGACGTTGTGATTTGTAATAAAAATTCTATATGATTGGTCCTAGTCCCTATTCTCATTTCTGGCTCAGAGCTCCAAAAACCACAGGAAATTCCTAAGAGATGAAAAATGACAAAGGTGCCTATTGTTATGTTAATAAAGTGACTCTGGGACTTCAGTGGGGTGGGGGCTGAAGGTGGTTGTTGCCAGGTGAGCCAACTAGGAATTCCACCCTGATCTCTGTTTTCTGGGAGGGGAGACGGTTGTTGTCATTTAGTCGCTAAGTCTTGTCCTACTCTTTTGCAACCCCATGGACTGTAGCCTGCCACGCTCCTCTGTCCCTGTGAGGGGAGCAGTTTTGGAGTTTAAATCCTTGCTAGTTGGGCTGGTGGGCAAGGGGAATTTCTGGTGGGTGTAAAGCTCTGTGTCTTTTCCATCAGGCTGTTTCCGAATCACATCCTTTCATGATAAATCGGTCATCTAGTTAGTAAAATGGTTCCCTGAGTTTGTTTCTCTCTAGTAGAATAATCAAACCCAAATAGGGAGTGTGGGAACCTTGGCCCTATAGCCAGTTGGTTAGAATTACAGGTGACAGGGTGACTTTACCTTGATCTCTTAAGTGGGGGATGTTCTTGCAGGACTGAGCCATTAACCTGGGGAATTGGATGTGATATTGGGTCGACGGTGTCAGAACTGAGTTGAAGTGTAGGACATCCAGCTGGATTCTGAGAATTGCTCTGTGGTGTGTGAAGAAAACACACCCCACATTATAAATGGGTGCAGATTGTTGAAGGGGAAAAAGGAACCAATTCTCTGCTCACCTCTAAGATTTCCCTTTGCAACCTTGCTAATGGCTCTCAGAACCGCTAGAGGGCAGCAGAGGATGCTGTTTAGAATATAAGGGCTGGATGGGGGAGTGAGGACACAGGGTCTCTCACAGGAAGTGCTACTCGCTCACCCTCTTGGCTCTGCACTGAAGGGCACTTCCTGTGTGCAACCTCGAATTTTTCCCTCCCTCTGTCCCTTACCGACAGTCAAAAGTATATCATAAAAATAATTGTTTTTACCCCATTATGACCATTCGTGTAGCTTGAAATCTATTCACACGTATCATGGTCAGAAATTTCACCCACAATTTTTATGCTAATTCTGTAGGAAGGTGTGAAAATTTGTTAAAACAAGCAATTTGTTCTAGAAACTATAATTTTGTACAGAATCATTTTAGGTGAGCTAAGTTGCATGTAGCTCGTGTTAAAATGATTGCTTCTTGCTACTTCTACCGTATTAGAGAGATGACATATAATAGGGTAGATTTTAAAAACCAAACCAAAACAAAAATCACTGTACAGAGAGTTGAGAGCCCATATCCAGTTACGGCAAGGCTAACCCTGTGATCTTGCCACATTCTCTAACTTCTTAAATCCCTGATCTGTGAAAAGAGCTGGTCACGATGATGTCTAAAGAAGATTTTTGCTCTGAAATTCCAACATTTCTTTGGTGAAAGTTCCAGAGCAGGGATGCTATGATTTTGGCCTGACCACTGGGGAATTCTCAGAAAAACAATCCAAATTCTTAACTGAACTCCTTTTAATCGTCAAGGAACAATGAGGAGATCAACTGGGGGGCTTTAAAGCAAATTTCTAAGAAATAAACAGCTCTCTGGAAAACACCTGTTGGAGACTTGACTCCAAGCTAAAATCACAATGACTAGGTTATATTAGTGTATTTGTATTAATGCATATGTTTCTATTATAAGCTAGCCCTATAATATTTGCCTAATCAGGTTCAAATTCTTTAATAAAGAGTTGGACTTTTGATTCTTTAAATATAAGGGGAGAAAATGTACCTCTATTTCATGCAGAAATCCTTTTGAATAGAAGATAACCTCTTAAAAATTAAAGACAAGAAGTGTCAATGAGTAGTATATATAAGAGGTTTTTATTATTACCAATAATATTTACTGCCCATTTTGTACTAATTTGCAAAACATTCCCCAGTAAAAAAGAAATCCATAGTCAAAAAAGCCTTCTTCAGTGACCAATGCAAAGAAATAGAGGAAAACAATAGAATGGGAAAGATTAGAGATCTCTTCAAGAAAATTAGAGATACCAAGGGAATATTTAATGCAGAGATAAAGGACAGAAATGGTATGGACCTAACAGAAGCAGAAAATATTGAGAAGAGGTGGCAAGAATACACAGAAGAACTATACAAAAAAGATTTTAATGACCCAGATAACCACAATGGCGTGATCACTCATCTAGAGCCAGACATCCTGGAGTGTGAAGTCAAGTGGGCCTAGAAAACATCACTACAGAGAAAGCTAGTGGAGGGGATGGAATCCCAGATGAGCTAGTTAAAATCCTAAAAGATGATGCTGTTAAAATGCTGCACTCAATATGCCATGAAATTTGGAAAACTCATCAGTGGCCACAGAAATGGAAAAGGTCAGTTTTTATTCCAAACCCAAAGAAAGGAAATGCCAAAGAATGTTCAAACTACCAGATAATTCTACTCATCTCTTACACACTAGCAAGGTAATGCTCAAAATTCTCTAAGTGAGGCTTCAAAGATACATGAACCAAGAACTTCCATATTTTTCAAGCTGGATTTAGAAAAGTCAGAGTAATCAGAGATCAAATTGCCAAAATCTGTTGAGTCATAGAAAAAAACAAGAGAATTCCAGAAAAACATCTGCTTGATTGACTACTCTAAATCCTTTGACTGTGTGGATCACAACAAACCGTGGAAAATTCTGAAAGAGGTGGGAATACCAGACCACCTGACCTGCCTTCTGAGAATCTGTATGCAGGTAAAGAAGCAACAGTTAGAACTGGACATGGCACAATGGACTGGTTCCAAATTGGGAAGGGAGTATGTCAAGGTTGTATATTGTCACCTTGCTTATTTAACTTATATGCAGAGTACATCATAAGAAATGCCAGGCTGGATGTAGCACAAGCTGGAATCAAGACTGCTGGGAGAAATATCAATAACCTGAGATATGCAGATGACACCACCCTTGTGGGAGAAAGTGAAAAGGACTAAACTGCCTCGATGAAAGAGAAAGAGAAGAGTGAAAAAGCTGACTTAAAACTCATGTTCAAAGAACTAAGATCTTGGCATCAAGTCCCATCACTTTATGGCAAATGGATGGGGAAACAATGGAAACAGTGACAGACTATTTTTTTGAGCTCCAAAATCACTGCAGATGGTGACTGCAGCCATGAAATTAAAAGATGCTTGCTCCTTGGAAGAAAAGTTATAACCAACCTAGACAGCATATTAAAAAGCAGAGACATTACTTTGCCAATAAAGGTCCATCTAGTCAAAGCTATGGTTTTTCCAGTAGTCATGTATGGATGTGAGAGTTGGACTCTAAAGAAAGCTGAATGCTGAAGAATTGATGCTTTTGAACTGTGATGTTGGAGAAGACTGTTGAGAGTCCCTTGGACTGCAAGAAGATCCAAGCAGGACTGATGCTAAAGCTGAAGCTCCAGTACTTTGGCCATCTGATGCAAAGAACTGACTTATTGGAAAACACCCTGGTGCTTGGAAAGATTGAAGGCAAGAAGATAAAGGAACAACAGAGGATGAGATGGTTGGATGGCATCACCAACTTGATGGACTTGAATTTGAGCAAGCTCTGGAAGTTGTTGATGGACAGGGAAGCCTGGTGTGCTGCAGTCCATGGAGTCACAAAGAGTCAGACATGATTGATTGACTGAACTGAACTGTGTTATACAGTAGGACCTCGCTTATTCATTCTATATATAATGGCTTGCATCTGCTAACTCCAAACTCTCAATCCATCCTTCCCCCATATCCCTCCCTTTTGGCAACCATCAGTCCGTTCTCTATGTCCTTGATTTTGTTTCTGTTTCATAGATAGATTCATTTGTATCATTTTTAAGATTCCACATAAAATGAGAAAAATTAGTTTTATCTGAGAGATTTTTAGGAAAATATTTAAGCAATAAGAAATTGGACCTTTTTGTAAGTTACTAACATTTAGTAACTTAATGTTTTGGGATGATAAAGGACCTTTCATTTTCACATGATCATTCTTTTGAAATTTTTGCATAAGAAGCAATTATGAGGCACAAAGCAGCACCTATTATCTTTTGACAAATCTAAGCCTCTTTATAAAGATTGAGTTCATCACTTGGGAACCACCCACACTCCATTTCTCCTGTTCATTTGTATTCCTGTTAAAGATTGTTCTTTCCCTGACGACCTCAAACTCCCCAAAACTGCTATTTTTGCAGTGACGAGAATATTACCTGAGTATTAACTAAAAATGAATCATGCAAAAGACAGCTAATAGATGTTTTGCACACGTATGTACATGAACAGTTTTTACTTTGCTTGTGCTCAGCAAATTGTCACAGAACCATAGGGACTCTTCAGACTTTAGTGGGAGTAAATGTCTCTATCACACTGACACAAGCCCTTCTCTGGGATTTTTGTCAAAACGTTGCCCTTGGTGTATGAGTTTTTGAGGTTGAGAAACTCTTTAAATACAGCTCTTTGCATTTCCTAACATGTAAAGCCTTTTTAAAAGGAGTTCTTTTAAAAATAGTGTCAACACTATAATAAAAGTTACAAACTCATTTTTAAAATGGCATTTCTTGAAATGTTGTCCATATTATAACCACTAATTGAATTTAGAAGATAGGCACAAGCTGAGATGGGAGTGATCGTAACTCCTGCTGTCCTTGAAGCTCACAACAAAGCTTACACCACCAGGTGGCAATCGGGGCAATACTACAATCACTACAGAGCACCCTTGTCCCCAGCACTGTTTGGAACATTTTGCATGTGTTGAATCCTTGTAGCAACTCATTAAGTAAATATCCTTGTTATTGCCTCCATTTTATTTAGAAGGAAACAAGGGCACATAAAGTTTGAGTTCCTCACCTGAGGTCAGAAAATAGTGAGAGAAAAGCCAGTAATTACACACTCTAAGCAGACACAGAGCCTGAGCTTCCAACCAGTGTCCTCTGACATATTCCAGATTACAGGTGAGCAGAGAAGCCGGCAAGTGATGAGTTTTCAGAGTGTGTCTTAGAGTTAGATGATTACTGGTCAGGTAATGAAGTTCTAGTTGGACAGATGGACAAGAAGTGTGAGGTGTGACAGGTGATTTTGGCCCCAAATCTGATGATGAGCACTGCAGAACAGGATTTGGAGGCCTGTGGCACAGGCAAGGGACCAAATAGGTCTAGAGAAGGGGCACAAGGTAGCAATCACAGGATAGAATAAGAGAACCCATATGATGTGCACCAGGAGAAATGTCCTACTAGTGATGGGCCCCTTCTCTGCCTGAAAACCAGATTGCTCTGGAGCTTTCACGTTGTGAGATTGACTAGTTCCAAGAGTGAGCTGTGGTGAGCTGTGGGAGTAGAGAAATGGCATCATTAGCTTCATGCTTCATGAAGGCACCTGCTCAGAGTGCAGAGTGCAGCCTTTCAGGGACACAGAGGAAGTCCTCCAGGCGATGGGCACGTTGGACTCCTGCACCTTTCTCCATCATTAGTGTTTTCTCATTATTGGTGGGGACTGCTACTAGGGAAACTTTTTTGCTTCTCATTTCTAAAGCTTTGAACAAGGTCTCTCAAAAAATATAGAAGACATTTTCCTGGTTTCCCATACTAAAGTTAGGTCTGTATTTCTCCTGTATACAGATACAATCCATTCCCATTCTTCTACTTGTTATAATGTTGGTGACTAAAAGCAAATACCTCCATGACACTGAAATGGAAAATCTAATCAATCTCCAAATAAAAGAGGACCTGACTTCTTCAGTGTTTCTTATGATGAATTTTATTTCAGCAATAACATAAATAATGATAATATCAGGTTGTAACCCAAAGGATTGAAAAAAATCTTTCTGAATTCATGCTGATTTAAATAAACGATTGAATAAATAAATGAGGGAGAGAGGACAGCTGTTTGTTATGAAGTAATTCCAACAGAAATAATTATGAATTAAGCAGATACTTGGGGATGAAAGTGAAGAATCTGGTGAGTCTTAGTAATAGATCTAAAATGAAATCAAATTAACTAGTAGGTACCCAAAGCTAAGCTATTCCATATTTTTGGCTAGGAATTTTGCTTCACTGTAAAAGTAGTTGGAGTACATAAAAATAACTCACTGTGTTATACTCTACTTAGCATAAAAGAAATTTCATTTTTCTCAAAATATGCTCAGGGAAAATGCTATATATGTATTTATACTGTATTTCCCTTTTATTGTTATATATTGTTGTATCAAATATTACACAATGCTGTGTCTAACATACTGTATATTTGTTCGAGAGACTTCTCTAGCTTGTTGGCTAAAATTATCAGATGTTGAGTCCCTATGTTCTGTTTTCCATATTCTATATGCTTAACAGATACCCAAATTTGTCTTCTCACTAAGCCATTGTATAATAGAATTTCATATATTCTTTAACAAAATTTGAATATTGTATTGTTGTTTAGCTGCTAAGCATGTCTGATTCTTTTTGATTCCATGGACTGTAGGCTGCCAGGTTCCTCTGTCCATGGATTTCCCAGCAAGAATACAGGAGTCGGTTGCCATTTCTTTCTCCAGGGGATCTTCCTGATCTAGGGATCAAACCCAAGCCTCCTGCATCTCCTGCACTGGCAGGTGGATTCTTTACCACTTTAAAGAATTCTTACTGCTTCCACCAGGGAAGCCCCAAATATTATATACACTATTTAAATCTTTGAGAACTTTCCCTTATCTTTAAAAAATAGAGATATATCATCAATTCAATTTAACAAAATTTTAAATAAGTTTATTTCCATTTGTAGCCATTACAAACAAATAATGTCTTAGTGAGCCTCGTAACTTTTTGTGCTCATTTCTTATTATTTTCAGAGCATACAGTCAAGAAGAACAATTTCTTGATAATAAATAATGTTTTCTAATGTATTCAAAGTTACTCATCAGACAGAGAGTGCTTTCAGTCAGTCAGTTCAGTCACTCAGTTGTGTCCGACTCTTCGTGACCCCATGAATCGCAGCACACCAGGCCTCCCTGTCCATCACCAACTCCCGGAGTTCACTCAGACTCATGTCCATCGAGTCAGTGATGCCATCCAGCCATCGCATCCTCTGTCGTCCCCTTCTCCTCCTGCCCCCAATCCCTCCCTGCATCAGTCTTTTCCAATGAGTCAACTCTTCGCATGAGGTGGCCAAAGTATTGGAGTTTCAGCTTTAGCATCATTCCCTCCAAAGAAATCCCAGGGCTGATCTCCTTCAGAATGGACTGGTTGGTTCTCCTTGCAGTCCAAGGGACTCTCAAGAGTCTTCTCCAACACCACAGTTCAAAAGCATCAATTCTTCGGCGCTCAGCCTTCTTCACAGTCCAACTCTCACATCCATACATGACCACAGGAAAAACCATAGCCTTGACTAGACGGACCTTTGTTGGCAAAGTAATGTCTCTGCTTTTGAATATGCTATCTAGGTTGGTCATAACTTTCCTTCCAAGGAGTAAGCGTCTTTTAATTTCATGGCTGCAGTCACCATCTGCAGTGATTTTGGAGCCCCTAAAAATAAAGTCTGACACTGTTTCCACTGTTTCCCATCTATTTCCCATGAAGCGATGGGACTGGATGCCATGATCTTCATTTTCTGAATGTTGAGCTTTAAGCCCACTTTTTCACTCTCCTCTTTCACTTTCATCAAGAGGCTTTTTAGTTCCTCTTCACTTTCTGCCATAAGGGTGGTGTCATCTGCATATCTGAGGTTATTGATATTTCTCCCAGCAACTTTGATTCCAGCTTGTGCTTCCTCCAGCCCAGCATTTCTCATGATGTACTCTGCATATAAGTTAAATAAACAGGGTGATAATATACAGCCTTGACGTACTCCTTTTCCTATTTGGAACCAGTCTGTTGTTCCATGTCCAGTTCTAACTGTTGCTTCCTGACCTGCATACAAATTTCTCAAGAGGCAGGTCAGGTGGTCTGGTATTCCCATCTCTTTCAGAATTTTCCACAGTTTATTGTGATTAGGAGAGTGTTTATTTTCCTGTCCATGACAAAGTGCTGGACACTTTGACAAAGTGCTGTTAGTGTCTTTATGTTCATTAAATCTTATGGCCCTGAATTCTATCTCATGATTATGTAGTGTGTTTTAGTATATACATTATTTCCTGGCATTCTTATGTGTCTCTTCCTTGGGGAAGGGCATATTTGTATTCTTTGACCTGTTTATGGATAGGATGTTTGTTTTTATGGGTACTTTGGAGTACACTGTGCAACAGGGATATTAGGACTCTGTTAATTCCCACAGTACTTCCCTCTAATTTTCATTTCCTCATGTGATGTTGGTTTTGGTTCAGCATAGTATCCTGAGGTGGATTTCTCTTCTTTGTCCTCAGACATTATGACACAGCTGAACTTGTAGAGTCATAGATCTGTGTAGCAGAAGTATTTTATGTGCAGTTTTTGTCTCTGGAATGCACAGTTCACAGAGATTGCTTTCTTTCACAGTTGTCTAAATCATGCTTAGAAAACCACATATCCCCAGTGTGCATGCAACTGTGTGCCCTTTCCTTCTCTGAAAGTGAAAGTCACTCAGTCGTGTTCGACTCTCTGCAACCCCATTGAATTATCCAGGCCAGAACACTGGAGTGGGTAGCCTTTTCCTTCTCCAGGGGATCTTCCCAACCCAGGGATAGAACCTAGATCTTCCACATTGCAGGCAGATTCTTCACCAGCTGAGCTAGCAGGTAGGCCTAAGAATACTGGAGTGGGTATCCTATCCCTTCTGTAGTGGATCTTCCCAGCCCAGGAATCTGAACCGGGGTCTCCTGCATTGCAGGTGGATTCTTTGCCAGCTGAGCTACCAGGGAAACCCTTTCCTTCTCTAAATCGTATTTTAAAATGAGTGCTGTAGATATCTTTAAAAGAATCAAGCCTGAGATTAGAATTATGTGGTCCCTGTGTCATAGGGGTAGGTACCTCCTTTCCTTTCCCTTTTTACTCCCTTCTTTCTTTCTTTCTTTTCTCTTCCCTCACTCCATTCCCCCTTCCTTCTCTCTCTCTCCTTCTTCTCCCTCTCTCTCCTCCCTCCCTCTCAAACCAAGAATAATATAAAGCATTTTTCTGTAAGAAAGCTCCCTTTGGCCTCAAGAGGATAAGGGGAATAGCTCCAAGGTGATAATGACTTGCTCTTAATAGAGACAAAAACTTTGCCAGCGCTTTAGAAAGATGAATTCATTTATTCAGAATATTTGATTAGTCACTGTAGAAGTCACATTTAATTGATGGTTTACTGTGATTTGGGGCTTTCCAGGTGGCTGAGTGATAAAGAATCTGCCTGCAATGCAGGAGATGTGGGTTCGATCTCTAGGTCAGGGAGAACCCTTGGAGAAGGAAATGGCAATGCACTCCAGTATGCTTGCATGGGAAATCCCCTGGACAGAGAAGCCTGGCAGGATACAGTCCATGGGACCGCAAAAGAGTCAGACACAACTTACCAACCAAACAACAGCGAAAACAAATACTGTGGTTTGTTCAGTTCAGTTTCACTTCAGTCTCTCAGTCGTGTCTGACTCTTTGCAACCCCATGAATCGCAGCACACCAGGCCTCCCTGTCCATCACCAACTCCCGGAGTTCACTCAGACTCACGTCCATTGAGTCAGTGATGCCATCCAGCCATCTCATCCTCTGTCGTCCCCTTCTCCTCCTGCCCCCAATCCCTCCCAGCATCAGAGTCTTTTCCAATGAGTCAACTCGTCACATGAGGTGGACAAAATACTGGAGTTTCAGCTTTAGCATCATTCCTTCCAAAGAAATCCCAGGGCTGATCTCCTTCAGAATGGACTGGTTGGATCTCCTTGCAGTCCAAGGGACTCTCAAGAGTCTTCTCCAACACCACAGTTCAAAAGCATCAATTCTTCGGCGCTCAGCCTTCTTCACAGTCCAACTCTCACATCCATACATGACCACAGGAAAAACCATAGCCTTGACTAGACGGACCTTTGTTGGCAAAGTAATGTCTCTGCTTTTGAATATGCTATCTAGGTTGGTCATAACTTTCCTTCCAAGGAGGAAGCGTCTTTTAATTTCATGGCTGCAGTCACCATCTGCAGTGATTTTGGAGCCCCCCAAAATAAAGTCTGACACTGTTTCCACTGTTTCCCCATCTATTTCCCATGAAGTGATGGGACCGGATGCCATGATCTTAATTTTCTGAATGTTGAGCTTTAAGCCAACTTTTTCACTCTCCTCTTTCACTTTCATCAAGAGGCTTTTGAGTTCCTCTTCACTTTCTGCCATAAGGGTGGTGTCGTCTGCATATCTGAGGTTATTGATATTTCTCCTGGCAATTTTGATTGCAGCTTGTGCTTCTTCCAGTCCAGCGTTTCTCATGATGTACTCTGCATATAAGTTAAATAAATAGGGTGATAATATACAGCCTTGATGAACTCCTTTTCCTATTTGGAACCAGTCTGTTGTTCTATGTCCAATTCGAACTGTTGCTTCCTGACCTGCGTACAAATTTTCATGTGCTAACAAACTGTGGCACATGAAAAAAATTGAATGTCATCTGAAGCTTACATTTGAGTTATCTGAGCTACTCTACCTCTTTCTCCAGGTAATAATGCAAATGTGTAAGAACATGGAATAATGAATTTGCACAAAAGTTGGCATTGTGTGGATAATGACTCATCATATTGTAAAAACTGTTGAGCAACTTTGGCAATGCTCAATCTTCTTTTTCACTTTCTCAAAACCTCTAGCTCTGGAAAAGTTTGTGTCAATGGATTCTTTTTTCTTTTTAACTTTTATTAAAGTAGAGTTGATATACAATGTTGTGTTAGTTAGGTGTGCAACAAAGTAAATCAGTTATACACATAAATATATCCACTCTTTTAAAGATTTTTTTCCCATATAGGTCATTACAGAGTATTGAGTAGAGTTTCCTATGCTATAAGGGGACTAACGCATAATATTATTAGTTTTAAGTTGTCTAGTTTATGTATCAGTTCAGTTCAGTTCAGTTGCTCAGTTGTGTCTGACTCTTTGTGACCCCATGAACCACAGCACGCCAGGCCTCCCTGTCCATCACCAACTCCCGGAGTTCACTCAGACTCATGTCCATCGAGTCAGTGATGCCATCCAGCCATCTCATCCTCTGTCGTCCCCTTCTCCTCCTGCCCCCAATCCCTCCCTGCATCAGAGTCTTTTCCAATGAGTCAACTCTTTGCATGAGGTGGCCAAAGTAGTGGAGTTTCAGCTTTAGCATCATTCCTTCCAAAGAACACCCCGGACTGATCTCCTTTAGGATGGACTGGTTGGATCTCCTTGCAGTCCAAGGGACTCTCAAGAGTCTTCTCCAACACCACAGTTCAAAAGCATCAATTCTTTGGCACTCAGCCTTCTTCACAGTCCAACTCTCACATCCATACATGACCACAGGAAAAACCATAGCCTTGACTAGATAGACCTTTGTTGGCAAAGTAATGTCTCTGCTTTTCAATATGCTATCTAGGTTGGTCATAACTTTCCTTCCAAGGAGTAAGCATCTTTTAATTTCATGGCTGCAATCACCATCTGCAGTGATTTTGGAGCCCCCCCAAATAAAGTCTGACACTGTTTCCACTGTTTCCCCATCTATCCCATGAAGACCAGATGCCATGATCTTTGTTTTCTGAATGTTGAGCTTTAAGCCAACTTTTTTACTCTCCTCTTTCACTTTCATCAAGAGGCTTTTTAGTTCCTCTTCACTTTCTGCCATAAGGGTGGTGTCATCTGCATATCTGATGTTATTGATATTTCTCCCAGCAATCTTGATTCCAGCTTGTGCTTCTTCCAGTCCAGCGTTTCTCATGATGTATTCTGCATATACATTAAATAAGCATGGTGACAATGTACAGGCTTGACGTACTCCTTTTCCTATTTGGAACCAGTCTGTTGTTCCATGTCCAGTTCTAACTGTTGCTTCCTGACCTGCATATAGGTTTCTCAGGAGGCAGGTCAGGTGGTCTGGTATTCCCATCTCTTTCAGAATTTTCCAGAGTTTATTGTGATCCACACAGTCAAAGGCTTTGGCATAGTCAATAAAGCAGAAATAGATGTTTTTCTGGAACTCTCTTGCTAGTTTATGTATAGCAGTGTGCATATGTCAGTCCCAATCTCACAGTTTACCCCTCTCTTTTCACCTTTGGTAACCATAATTTTGCTTTCTACATCTGTGACTCTATTTCTGTTTTATGGATAAGTTCATTTGTACCATATTTTTAGATTCCATATATAAGGGATGTCATGTGATGTTTGTCTTTTTCTGTCTGACTTACTTCATTCATTACGACAATCTCTAGGTCCATCTCTAATAGGATTTGTAGATTTAAGTCCCTTTTTATATGACTTGTATTCCTGCTATTCCTCATTCTTTGTTCTGATTTTGAAAATAGACATTCCAATGAGTTCATTTTTATTCTTGCTAAGGCTCACATTATAATTTGATGATAAATACAGCATAAATGGAACTCTGAATTCTCTTGCTGCTGCTGCCTGTGTGAATTGTTACAGCAACATCAGACAGAAATTTGACAGGAGACATTCAAGGTGGAGACGTATGTTTCAGAAAATCCCAGAAATTTCACTTCTAGTATCATAACCTAGATATATGTATATGTACAAATGATCACTTTGCTGTGCAACCAAAACTAACACAACATTGTAAATCAGCTATAAAATAAAAAAAAAATTAAATTTAAAAATAACCAAAAGGGATGTACAGAGATTCATTGCAATATCTTTGCTATAGGTAAAATACTGAAGTTATGTGAACATGAGTTAGTTGGGGGAAAATAAATAAATTATGATATATTTATTGGTAATTTTGTGCAGTAAATAAACTAGATCTTCATATGTTGACATGGACACATAGTAAACGTGTAAAATAAGAAAGCAGGCTTTAGCATGATTCAATACATGTAAAACCTGAAGAGAATAAGGATAAATGTGATATTAAGCAAATTTGTTATTAGTTAAATAAAAATGGCTGTTTATCTTATTTTCATAAATTTTTCAGTTTTTTATTATATTTAATAATCACTAAAGTGTCACTTGCATATAAATTGCTTTCTATGTTAATTTCTATATATTCAATGATCTTATTTAACTACTGATTTATTATACATTAAAGTAATTTTAAAATGTGTGCTGATTACGTGTCTTACCATATTTAGACAAACAGGAATGAAGTAGAGATTGAAGAGTCTGGGAGAAGCTAAATAGAGAAGGTGTAACACTGAAGAGTGGGAAAGATTGCAGAATTCCCATGAAAAAAGAATATTGCTGTAAAAGAGGAGAGAATGAGGAGAGTTATTGAGGAACAAATCACCATGGAAACTTTATGTGACAAAGAAAGAGCTGTCCTTGATTAAAAGGACCAGAAAGAATTAAAAAAGAAATATGCTATATGCTGACTATGTAAGATGGACATCTTGCAAAGGATGATGGGAAGTTGCAAACAGTAAAACCATTTGAGGTGAGAGGAGGGGTCAGACTATGACATGTTGTCATATAGTAAATTGTTGAGAGGAGGTATGGAATTCCAGAAGAGTATTTGATTGTCTGGGTTTGGCACTAAAGGCTTCAGTTACGACAGAGACATGAGAGAAAATGAGAAAGGAGACGAAATGTCCAAGGAGAACAAACAGGATGTTGTGATTAGAGGTGGAACACACACTCAGCGGAAACTGAGCATTGTCGGAAATTCAGACACAGCAAAATCAAAACCTCCAGTCAATAAACAGTACTTAGTAACAGTTTAGTGGGCAAAGAACAGCTCGAGAACCGGGAGCTTTACAAGAAATAACCTGGAGCTTTACAAGAAATAACCTGGTTTCATTTTCACTTGTGAGATGAGCTACATTCCATTTTGCTTAAGTGGCTTTAACAGTTTTGTCTGCTCTGGGAATTCTCAAATTTGTATAGAATTTTTTTTAAGGTTTTAAAAAATGTAGATCTTTTTTTTTCCATTTTTCTTTTTTTAATTTTTTTATTATTTTATTTTATTTTTTAAGTTTACAATATTGTATTTGTTTTGCCATATATCAACATGAATCCACCACAGGTATACATGGGTTCCCCATCCTGAACCCTCATCCCTCCTCCCTCCCCCTACCATCCCTCTGGGTCATTTTCTTAAATTCTTTATTGAATTTGTTGCAATATTGCTTCTGTTTTATGTTTTAGTTTTTTGGCTGTGAGGCATGTGGGATCTTAGGTCTCTGACCAAGGAGCCAATCTGCACCCCTTCATTGGAAGATGAAGTATTAACCACTGGACCACCAGGGAAATCCCCATTTTGTATTGAATTTTAAACAGTGGTCATGCTCACAGCATTAAAGAGTCTTCATGATAGCCAGGAATTGTTACCAATGTTCCCCAGACACTCTGCTCTCAGGACATGTGCTGTCACGTAAGGCAGTGGTGGCCTCCAGTTTTGGGGCTTCTCCAGCTTTTATTCCTTGCTGATCATGGGGGTTCTCAGGGTTTGTGACCAGCTCTTAGCTCCAGGGCAGCTCAATAAACACCCCCAACAATGCAGGTGCGTGTGTTTCCCATGACCCACAGTGCTTGGCCTAATTTTCAGTTATCTTGGTATTTTGCTGGAAGTTTTAAATTTTGTTTTAGGTTCAAAGGATTCATTAACAAAAGAAACCACTCATTATATACAAATAAGTAATTTCAATATTTAATAGAGAATTACCTAACTTGTTTTCAATATACAATCATTAAAAGAAAAGAGAAACAGTAGAGGAGAATAACAGCACAAACATCACCTAATTGGGGCCAACTAACATCCAGATTTAAACAGCACTGGGACTTCCTGGCATAACAGCAATCTGGAGTCCCCACTGAGAAAAGATCCCAGGCAGTGCATCCACCTCACTGGTGGGACTTCAAAATTGCAATTTGGGGGGTTCCCACTTAGAATCCCAGGCCATAAATGGATATCATCATCAGTTTGCAAGCAAATTGCAGCTCTGATTTCACATTAATATTTTTTACAATGCTGTTTGTTTTATCTTACTTGTTGTAGGATTTTGTTAAGACCCAAGCTTGGTTGGCCAGGCCTCCTCCAGAGGCTCAAGAATTCCAAGACCCACTCCCTATCTTATCTATATTGTCATTCATCTTACTGGTAATGATTGGTGTACTCGCTATCAGGCACACAGTCAGGACAGTGTCCAGGCAGGTCAGAAACAAGGTCAAAGGCCTGCTCTGCTTTCTTGGCTCTGCAGCCTGAACAAGGCTGCTTCCATTTAATGTCCATAACACTTGGCTCTGAGCCAAGTTGACTCCCATAAATCCCTTGAATTTTCAAGGTAATTAATCCTTGAGGCTGGGGGAGAGGCCACAGAACCAATCCTTTATTCTCACTTCCATCTCCTTGCTACGCATCCCCCAGGCATTGCTTGTCATTCTTGCTATAGTAATTTCTATAATAGTCAACCCATAGAAGCAGACTAACTAAAACACTGATGACTGTCAGGACCTGCAGCTTCCAGTGAAGTGTAGCGATTCGCTTTCAAAACACGCTGATGATGACCACAGGTCTCACAATTTTTTTATATTTCTTAACCACTTGGATTATTCATTTCCTTCCTTAATCCATTATTTTTTTGGACCTTCCAATAGCTTTTATAGAGGAATTCAACTGCATATGGTTACTCTCCCAAACTTAAATTTACTTCTTTCTCTGGCCAATTAATCTCATGAGCTCTGACATTGGTGGGGAGTTTTAGGTTAATTCCTGAAAACTTACCTTTATCCTGAGATTATAGTTTACTTAAGTTTCATTTATTTTAAGGTTTACAAGTAGATCATAAATCTTTTATTATGACATATAGCTGCTGTGGAGAGCTTCAAATACACTTTATATAACACATCTCTGTTAACAGAAGGGCTTCCAGGGTGGCTTAGCAGATAAAGAATCTGCCTGCCACTTCAGGAGACTCTGGTTTGATCCCTGGGTCTGGAAGATCCCCTGAAGAAGGAAATGGAGACTCACTCCAGTATCCTTGCCAGGGAAATCCCATGGGCAGAGGAGGCTTGTCTATGGATTCCAAGTGGTGCCCACGGTGTCCAAGAGTCAGACACCACTTAGTGACTAAATTACAACTCAGTTAATATTACAATGTTATGTCTCAACTTTCCCACAAAGATCTCTTTTTATACAAAATGCACTTCCAATGAACAAAGGAGTTACTGGAAGCCAGTGGTCACTACATTTCAGGTCCATCTGGACTGGGGGATCATTCCATACCTTAATCTTTAAGAAACAGATTTTCAGTGACACAGGATTCCAGGTATCATTTTGACACACTGACATTCTGCCTTCTGACTCATTCCGTGTACTGTGGGGAAAGTTCTTTGGTAATTCAGAGTGCTCTGGCCAGAAAATTATTGTCACACTGTAGTCTGTGTATAGTCATGCTACAAATGCATCCCTCTATTCAGAGTCTCCATCATCCCTCACCACTGCACTTTGAAAAAATAATTAATACACTTTATTTTTTTGAGCAGTTTTAGGTTGACAGAAAAATTGAGTGGAAAGTAGGGAATTCCCATACACCCATTACTCCACCACCTCTGGTTTACTTTATTATTGCTGTTTTGCATTAATATGTACATATGTTACATATGATATCCCTATGTTGGTATATTATTATTAATGCACATCCATAGTTTACTTGAGAGATCACTCTTTTATTTTTTTAACATTCTGTAAAATTTGACAAATGTCTAATGTGTCCACCACTACAGTATCATGCAGAATATTTTCACTGCCCTAAAAATCTTCTGGGTGTTACTTCCTTTCCTTCCCTGAGTCCTGTAAACCACTGATTTTTCTTCTTACATTTTTGTCTTTTTCCAGAATGCCATATAGTTGGAACCATACAATATGTTGTCTTTTCAGATTTGTTTCTTTCACTTAGCAATGTGCGTTTAAGGATCTGCTATGTCTTTTTTATGGCTTGGTGGCTTATTTCTTTTTACACTGTTGCACTTTTAACACAATAGGTTTTATTGTAATCAAGACATTAATGAAAGATATAAGCCCTTTCCCAGCATGGTTGGCAAGTACAATGCTCCACTGGTTTAGAGATATGAATAGTGCATCATGTCTACACATAATCCTCTCAGGCATCCTCCAGTAATGCTAGGACCACTTGGCTCAACACACCAAGTCCTATTTCCCACGTACCTACTCTCTTAGGATGTTGAGATCAACATTATCTAAGCCAGTGGTGACACTTCTACTTGTTATATTTTATGCATGTACATGAATAGTACCCCCCAGAGGCTGTGAGTTTAAACATTCAGCTTCTATGTGCAATTATTTCTGAAGATTCTTTGGATGACTCATCGGTGACTTACGGCTGTGTAAAAGCATCTGCGTGATAAGCATGACTTGAAAAATAAAACCCGGTGATGATTTCAACCTGCTCTTCGTTCAGGCAGGTCATCAAGGAGTGCTGATGATACCTCTTCTGCTATGAACTCAAGTAGTTTTTTGGGTTAACTTTATAAATAGGCTTAAGGTCACTTTTCCATCTTAGAGGAAAAACAAATCCAGGGGTCTTTTCCGCATGGATCATGAACTACTGCTGCTCCTGAGAGAATTAAAAACATTAATTCTTTCATTCAAGCCCTCTCTCAGGGAAAGTATGACACCATCCTTCCTGATGTTATTTGTATTCACAAGCTCCTTTCCCATCTCCCCAGTCCCTCTTCCGTTGTTGACATGTCTTAACTCAGACTTGGTTTTTCAGGCAAGTAGCAGAAATCTCCTTTCTGGAATGTTCCCTTTGTCCAGTCCTAAGGAGCACCTTCCAAAGGCAAAGGCTCTGGGACCGCTGTGGCCAGGAGCAGGGGGCCAGCATTCTGGTCAGTCCTAGGTGAGCCACACAGTGTGCGTTTCTCTGTTCTCCTAGGGATATTTATACTTTCAGAGGAATTGACATTGTGGTGTCAGTTGTTTGCACAGTGATGCTCCCTTCCTTCAGGACACACGAGTGCAACCCTTGATGCGCAGTGACTAGATCCAGGAAAATAAGGAAAGTATTTTGAGATGAGAAGTCAGTGTGTGATCGTAGCATCTTCAGCCTTCATTCTCCTCCCTGAACTCTTTGGAAAGAAACCTTCTCAGAGATGCTTCTCCTCCACTGTCCCTCATAGTGTCAGCTCAGCTCTTCAAGACTCTATCACAGTCTCTGCATCTTTGAGTAAAAGTGTTTTAAGTCCAGTTTGAAGGTGGTAGGAAATATCCTAAGACCAGACAGCATTAAGCTTCTCACTGTTTTGGTGCACTGACAGCACTGATGTGTCACTTTGGTCCATGAACTGTAGTGGGTAGAATCAAACAGAAGCACAACCTGTTGCATCAAACCCTTAATGATGAGACTGGCTCCAGTCAAAGGGTAATACAGCCCACAGTAGAAATCATGCCTATTCCTGTCAGAACCACTTTGAAGCCACCAGGGTTACTGGTAAGGATTTTAACAATCTACATGCTAGTGTTTGTCCTTAAGCATCTTACCCAAAGCCTTTGAAAGCAGTTCCTTTCCTCTCAGTCTTCTGGACTATGCCTGACCACATGGGAAAGGAATACACCATCTTCCTACCTATTATTACGTAGCTGGGACATCTCTGTGCTCATTTACATTCATTTGCCAATTAACCAGCTCCAGGGCCAGAACAAGCAAGCCTCAGCCTTCACATCCCACATTCCCTCTGAGTCAGCCATGGGGTTTTCCAGGCGGGCATCTCATAAGCTGCTCTGATTCTCCTTCAGAATTCTGACAGAGATTTCCAAAATCACCTTCCTCATTGAAAGAAATTCCTAATCGTCCAATTATTGTGGGCCCATTTGACTGGCCACACATATCTATAAATATCCAAGTATTGTTCTGGAGTGGGAATCCCGAGGGTCAGGCTCCCCAATGAGCCTTCTGTTTTCCCAGTGTGTGGACTCACTTTTACCTTCTGCAACCAAAGTGTCACCCTCTAAGTCTGAAGGGAGGCTGGTTTCCAAACGGACTTTCAGTTAAGAATTTTCCATCAGTACCTCAGGCGGCTGCTTTGAGATAGCAGAGAGGGGATTGTAACGTTTAGGGCATAGAGCAATAGGAGCTGGCCATTGAGGAGATTTTGTTTACTGGCTTTATTTTTTACTTTTAATATTTACTTGTTGAGTTTCAGAATATTAAGTTCTGTGCATCGTTTTTATACACCATGTTCATTTTTTAATTTTCATTTTTAAATTAATTTTTGTTGGCGAATAGTTGATTTATAATGTTGTGCTAGTTTCTACTGCACAGCAAAGTGAATCAGCTATACATATACATATACCTCCTCTTTTTTGGATTTCCTTCCCATTTAGGTCATGACAGAGCACTGAGAACAGTTCCCGGAAATTAGTTTTATACACAGTATCAGTAGTGTGTATATGTCAGTCCCAATCTCCCAATTCATCCCATTCTATCCCCTTACCCGTCTTGGTGTCCATATGTTTGTTCTCTATGACTGTGTCTCTATTTCTGTTTTGCAAATAACATCATCTATACCATTTTTACATTTCATATATGTGCAATAATTGTTTTTCTCTTTACGACTTATCTAACTCTGTATAACAGTCATATATATATCCATTCACGTCTCTACAAATAGCACAATTTTGTTCTCTTTACGGTTGAGTACTATTCCATTGTATATATGTAGCTTCTTTATCCACTCCTCTGTTGATGGACCGTTAAGTTGCTTCCATGTCCTGGCTATTGTAAATGGTGCTGCAGTGAACATTGGGGTGCATGTATCTGAATTGTGGTTTTCTCTGTGTATATGCCCAGGAATGGGATTGCTAAATCATATGCAATGTGTATGCTGGGTTCTATTTTTAGTTTTTTAAGGAACCTCCATACTGGCTTTAAATGCACAGCTACAAACTGGTTTTGGATACAATGTTCTTCTTCCCTTCCCTCCATGTGCTCCAGAGTCGCCATCAAATGGGCTCCCTGGGTACCATTTCCATTGCATGAGTGACTCTGCTGAGTTGCTCTGTCTTTATTGGAAAGTCCTTCTGATATTGCAGTTATGAGGGGACTTAGATGTCTCAGTGGCAGGATATATCTTCAATAAAACCTGGTAATACATCAACAATTGACTCCTGAAAGAATTCTAAGTAGTTGCTGCATCTGGTGACTGACAATCCTAAATTTTCAGTATTTTATGCTGAGATTTGATATTAAATTTCTACCAAAGACTCTAATCTGCATATATCCATTTTCTGATACTTCCAAAAAGATTCTTGCTTTAATTAAAGTTACAGTAGTCACTGTGGATGGAAATCGGGCAATTCTAGAGGTTCTCAAATAAAAATGGAGCAAAAGGTGAAACTGACTTATTTAAGTGATAAGCCTCTAGTGGCAAAGCCCTCTATCTTATGTGATAAATGTATCATTAGAGGGCTTTTTCTTTCTTGCTCCCCAACCCACAATTTCTTGTTTACCCTAATGCCTTCCACTGCAGCAGCACTGTATCCTCCAAACTGTCCTTTCAGCTTTAGGATATTGCCTTCTGCAGCTTCAGCTTTCTTTATGGCTTCATCCCTTCTTAAGAGGAGGTTTGTATTAGGGACTCAAACCTTTATCCACATCCACCATCACTCTCTTCAGTGTTGTATCACTTGAGGGTGACCCATTACTGGCTGTCATGTCACAAATATGGGTTTGCTTGTTTCCACAATATTTAAAATGCTTCAGAAGGACTAGTCCTTTTTTTTTTTTTTTTTTTTTGGGCAAGGGGTAGAGTTGCAATTTTGACTTTCAAAGCAAAATATCTCTATGTGGCTACCTTCATCAATCCCCAAAGAAGTAACACTCATAAATGAATACTCATCTCAAGGACTCTTCTCCATTTCATTTTCTTCTTCATTCCATTGCATTTACTCTCTGACTATTTGCCCTTGATTATTTAAGCAAAGAAATGAAGAAAACAGATTCCCAGATGGGTGATGGTACCTTTCAGCCACATGGTCCAACTCTCATCTGCCCTATAACCATGTGCTGTTTATTTATTTATTTTTGAAAATTTTAATTTAGTTAGTTACTTTTGGCTGTGCTGGATCTTCGCTGCTGCTCAGGCTTTTCTCTAGTTGTGGCAAACAGGGGTTACTCTCTAGTTGCATTGGGCAGGCTTCTCATTGCGGTAGCTTCTTTTGCTGCAGAGTATGGGCTCTAGGGTGTGCGGGCTTTAGTAGTCGTGGTTCTAGGACTCAGTAGTTGCAACTCCCGGGCTCTGGAGCACAGGCTCAATTGTTGTGGTGCACCAGCTTAGTTGCTACACAGTATGTGGGAATTTCCTGGACCAGGGATCAAACCCTGTGGCAGGTAGATTCTTTACCACTGGACCTCCAGGGATGCCCCCCAACCCCTGACACATGCTATTTAGATGGTGCATTTAATAACAGAGTCACAAAGAGAAGAGTAGACTAACTGCCTTAGGGATGATGACAGAACAGCAAATCTTGAATTTCCTCCCGAAATTAAAGAAGTATACATAGATATTAGAGATAAACACTGTGTTCTCCCAATATACTACAAATTTACTTTCAAACAGATTTATTTTAAGTATCCACCTGTACAGGAAATAGACATAGATACTGTCCAGAAGTCAGTTGTATAATAGGACTTTCCAGACAAAAGAAAAGAAATCATGTTGACCTTTCCCCAAAATAAAATCTCTCAGAAATTTTATAAAGCACAAATTACATGCACTGTTTCCTGAATAAAGAAGTATCTTGTCTCCTCAAATATAGAGTATCTACCATGTCTAACTTATGTAGTTAATCATAGAGTGTCTTTTCTATTGCACAAGCTTTCAATCATTAAGAAGTATTTTTGAAATGCCTACTATATAATCTCTACTGTTCTGGGTGCTGGGGATTAATCAATTAATTCCATGGTGGAAAAAAACCCAAGACAGTGCCTGTTTCTTTTTTTAATATATAAATCAATATGTATGTGTAATTAAAGACACAGACAGAGATGAAGTATGTATAAAAAGATATCTCCAGGACTATAACATAAAGTTACAAAGCAGTGAATAAGCCATGAGTAAATCTGAAGGTATCATGAAGAGAAGAACAAATGCTTTTGTCCTAAGTGGACATCAGCATACCTCGATGCTGTCTTTATTCCCCAGGTGATTCTGAGGTGCAGGAGCTCCCTGGGCCATTTCAGGGATCTTCAACAAGAACAAAATGCATATCCAGTAGAAATTGGTGAATATATACTCAATAATTTCTATAATTGTAATCACACTGGCCCCACAAAATAGGCCCAGCTGACCACCAACATCTGCTGTAATAAAACCAATAAAGAAAGTGAATAAATCATGCTTATTCCATAAAAAGCAAACTAAACTTTACTAGATTTTAAATTATTTGAAGCTAAAAAGTTAATAATAGCTGATATATGAATATGAGCTAATGGTATTAAGTTTAGCATAAATAATGCAGTAGCAATAAATAATACCTTAGAGTAACATTCACATAATTGTCTCAAAAAAGGGAGCAAAAGAAAACATAAATTCTATTTCCAAAAATACAACTCAAGGACTTTGGAGGGTATTAAATCTCAGCAAATTCATAAAACATCCTAGACAATCACACATTCATTTCTAAGTGGAGAACAGAATGGAGAACAGAAATTGGACACCAGGACAGCCTTACTTGTTAATGATACTTTCCAGAAACAGATTTCCAAGTAGTTTATTACCTCAAGTGTCCAAACAATTTCTTTGTAAGCATTCGCCGTATTTCATTGAACTAAGATGTATGAACACAATACTGCCTTCTTTTTAACAAGTTTTTCAGCATCTATAAGTCTTTATTGTTTGTGCTTTTTTTTGGTGGTAAAATGTATATAGTATAGAATTAGCCGTGTTAGTCAGTTTTAAATGTACAATTAAATGTACAATTAAAATGTACAAATTAAAAAAAAAGTTAAATGGAATAGCAAGTTATAACTTTGGTTAAAGAAAAAAAAATAAATGTACAATTCTGTGGCATTAAGTATGTTTCCACTGTCATAGAATCATCACCAGCCTCTGTCTCCAGAACTTTCTCATCTTTCCCAGCAGAAACTCTGTCCTCATTAAATACTGACTCTTCACTGCCCCCTTCCCCAGTCCCTTGCACTCACCACCCTATTTTTTGTCTCTGTGAATCTGACTCCTCAAGCACTGCCTTTGTAAATAGATTACATTACTAATCTTTTCCTCCTTGCCCTGAGCCATTCTTAGGACAATGTTATTTTTGTAAGGCCTGGTGATGGATTGAGTATGAAAGTGAAAGTTGCTCAGTCCTATCCGACTCTATGTGACCCCATAGACTATACAGTCGATGGAATTCTCCAGGCCAGAATACTGAGTAGATAGCCATTTACTTCTCCAGGGGATCTTCCCAACACAGGAATCAAACCCAGGTCTCCCACATTGTAGGTGGATTCTTTACCAGCTGAGCTACCAGGGAAGCCCATCCAAGAACATTGAGGATTCTGCATTGTGTTGAGGAGATTGGCTCAGCCACCAGGGTTTGACCATGGTCACTTAGCCTGACTCTGATTCCTGTTCTGTCTGTTCCACAACCTCCTCTGAGAGACAGTGAGATCTGGAATTCAGCGGTTAAGTTTGCCAAGGATGGAATGATGGAGGAATATGAACAGGTGGTGGTTGTACCTTAAATGCAGATTTTACTTTTTCGGGTTCTTTGCAGCCCAGTCTGGGTGGAATTTGTTGCAGAGGTCAGTGACGCTGACATGGGGTTAGATACATCTGAGTGAAGGAAGATGCCGAGTGACCATGAGACCACGTGCTGTGCACTGTACTGTGCCCAGTCATGGCTAATTCTTTGCGACCCCATGGACTGTAGCCCGCCAGGTTCCTCTGTTGTGCACAGAGTTTTTCAGGCAAGAATATTGGAATGGGTTGCCATTTCCTTCTCCAGGGGATCTTTCGAACCCAGGGATGGAACTCATGTCTCTTGAGTCTCCTACATTGGCAGGCGATTCTTTACCACTGCACCACCTGGGAAGTCCATGAGCCCTGCCTTATTTGTGAGCACCCCGCTGCATTTGCTGGAGACATGTCCAGGGACTGGAAAGGTGTCAGATTTACATGACAAGTGAATGACAAGCACCATGGATTATTTTTCTCCATTGATAAGCTAAACCTTAAATATGAAAGGAAAATAAACTAATAGAAATCTTTTTAAAAATTGAGGAACAGACATTTCTACAAAGAAGACATGCAGATGGCTAACAAACATGAGAAGATGCTCAACATCACTCATTATCAGAGAAATACAAATCAAAACCACAATGAGGTACCATCTCATGCTGGTCAGAATGGCTGCCATCAAAAAGTCTACAAACAATAAATGCTGGAGAGGGTGTGGAGAAAAGGGAACCCTCTTACCCTGTTGGTGGGAATGCAAACTAGTACAGCCACTATGGAGAACAGTGTGGAGATTCCTTAAAAAACTGGAAATAGAACTGCCATATGATGCAGCAACCCCATTACTGGGCACACACACCAAGGAAACCAGAATTGAAAGAGACACGTGTACCCCAGTGTTCATTGCAGCACTGTTTACAATAGCTAGGACATGGAAGCAACCTAGATGTCCATCTCACACACACACACACACACACACACACACACACACACACACACAGAAGTCGCTCAGTTGTGTCCGACTCTTTGCGACCCCATGGATTGTAGCCCACCAGGCTCCTCGATCCATGGGATTTTCCAGGCATGAATACTGGAGTGGGTTGCTGTTTCCTTCTCCAGATGTCCATCAGCAGATGGATGGATAAGAAAGCTGTGGTGCATATACACAATGGAATATTACTCAGTTATTAAAAAGAATGCATTTGAGTCAGTTCTAATAAGGTAGATGAAACTGGAGCTGATTATACAGAGTGAAGTCAGTCAGAAAGGAAAACACCAATACAGTATATTAACACATATATATGGAATTTAGAAAGATGGCGACGACGACCCTATATGCAAGACAACAAAAGAGGTACAGATATAAAGAACAGACTTTTGGACTCTGTGGGAGAAGGTGAGGGTGGGATGATTTGAGAGAATAGCACTGAAGCATGCATATTACCATATGTGAAACAGATGACCAGTGCAAGTTCGATGCATGAAATAGGGCACTCAAAGCCGGTGCACTGGGACAACCCAGAGGGATGGGATGGGGAGGGAAGGGGGTTGGGGGTTCAGGATGGGGCGACACATGCACACCCATGGCTGATTCAGGTCAATGTGTGTCAAAAACCACCACAAAATTTAAAGTAATTAGCCTTCAATTAAAATAGATATATTTTAAAAAATGAGGAACAGCTAGATAATACTTACCAAGTAACTCAGAGACACTCACTGCTTTTTGCTGCTGGGTTATCTTATAGTTTAAGTCACTATAGTTTATTTCAATATTTACAAGATTCTCCCTGGGGATAAAACAGAGTTAATTGAGCTCAAGATTGTCAGCCAGATTTTTTTTTCAGCTTTTGAATTACTTCCTCTTTTTTTGGTTACTCATATAAACATTGCCCACACTCAAACATGTGCAATATAATTAAATTTATCTATCTTTGATATTTGCCAACTTTCAATCATATGAAAAGAAATCTATGGTTTCTTCTGATATTTTTGACTCTGTCATTTTGACCATGTACTTGAGGTAGGTGGGCAAGCATATTTTACCAAACAGTTAGGTATCTTATTTTGTACCTTTAAAATATTTAGTCCTGAGGGGGAGGAGCTAAGATGGCGGAGGAGTAGGACGGGGAGAACACTTTCTCCCCCACAAATTCATCAAAAGAACATTTAAACGCCGAGTAAATTCCACAAAACAACTTCTGAGAGCCGGCAGAGGACATCAGGCACCCAGAAAAGCAACCCAAGTCTTCGAAAGGAGGTAGGAAAAAATATAAAAGACAAAAAAAGGGACAAAAGAGGGAGGGACAGAGTTCCATCCTGGGAAGGGAGTCTTAAAAAGAGAGAAGTTTCCAAACACCAGGAAACCTTCTCACTGCCGAATCTGTGCCGAGCCTTGGAAGCACAGAGGGCAACATTACAGGGAGGAAAAATAAATAATTAAAACCCGCACATTGCGAGCCCTACGGTAACTCCCCCAGCGGAGAAGCAGCACAGACGCCTGCATCTGCCATTAGCAAGCGGGGGCTGGGCAGGCAGGCACGGCGCGGGCTGCATCGCAAGAATCTGGCCTGAATACCCGGAGCGCTATCTGAGTGAAATAATTTGGGCTAGCAAACCAGACTGTGGGATATCTACCACGCGAAAAGCCAGCCCTAACCTATGACACTGCCAGGCCTGCGCACAGAACAAAGGACTGAACAGAGATAGCCGGCGGCAGACCATCCCCCTCCGGTGATAGGCAGCCAGAGCCAGAAGGGGACAATTGCAGCCCCAGAGAGACATTATCTATAAAACTGTAAGCAGGCTTCTTTGCTAACTAAAACTTCTTGGGGGTCTGGACGGTCAACATCTGCCTGAGAAGGTGTGCCGGTGCACAACTAGATAACCGAGAGGAGGGGAGGCGATAAGTCGCAGCAATCGCGTGCGCAAAACATCTCATCACCTGAGCTGCTCGGATCTGGGAAGGGCACAAAACGCAGGCCCAACTGAGAGTCTGCGCCTCTGGGGACTACCCGAATGCCTGAACCTGAGCGGCTTGGACCTGGGAAGTACAGGCAGCCCAGGGCTGGCCGCGGATGGTTCCCGGTGGAGCAACCTAGAGCCTGAGCAGCGTGGGCAGAGAGGCCACATGCGCGGTGAAGCGGGGGCAGACCCAGTGTGGCTGAGGCACTCTGAGCACACGACAGTGTTATTTGTTTGCAGCATCCCTCCCTACCTCCCCTCAGCGTGACTGAACAAGTGAGCCTAAAAAAAAAAAAAAGTGTCCTCCACCGTCCCCTTTGTGTCAGGGCGGAAACCAGACACTGAAGAGACCAGCAAACAGAAGAAACTATAACAGAGGGAACCGCCTTGGAAGCTACAGGCAATATATTAAAACGCTGTGGTTACTACTATCTACATAGGAAGGGGCCTATAGATCTTGAGAAATATAAGTCGGACCAAGGAATTAGCCAAAAATGAACTGAACCCACAATACTCACAACAAAACCGGAGAAAGTCCTAGATATATTTTTACTATTTGTACGATCATTCTTTCTTTCTTTTTTTTTTTTAATTAAAAAAAATTTTAAGTCCTCTATTATTTCTTTAATTTCCACTTTTATAACTGATTACTTTGCAAAAAAAAGAGAAGACCCTATTTTTTTTAAAGCAAACTTCATATATATTTTTTTATATAATTTTTTTGACCTGTTTTTTCCCTTCTTTTCTTTAACATTGTATTTTTGAAATTCCAAACTCTACTCTAGATTTTTAATTTTAGCTTTTTAGTATTTGTTATCAATTTTGTACCTATAGTTTTTTTTTATATATAATTTCTGTGACCCTTTTTTCTTTTTTCTTTTTCTTTTTCTCTGTTTCTTTCTCTTCTTCTTTTAAATAACATTGTATATCTGAAATCCCAAACTCTACTCTAGATTTTTAATTTATGCTTTTTGGTATTTGTTATCAATTTTGTACCTGTATTTTTTTTTATAATTTATGCAACTTTGTTTGTTCTTGTTTGGTTTTTTTTCTCTCTCTCTCTCTCTTTCTTTTTCTTCTTCTTTTTTTAACATTGTATTTTTTAAATTCCAAACTCTACTCTAGATTTTTAACTTTTGCTTTTTGGTATTAGTTATCAATTTTGTACCTATATTTTCTTTATAACTTTCGCGACCTTGTTTGTTTTTGTTTGTTCGTTTTTTTCTCGCTTTCTTTTCCTTCTTCTTTTCTTTAACATCGTATTTTTGAAATTCCAAACTCTACTCTAGATTTTTAATTTTTGCTTTTATGTATTTGTTACCAATTTTGTACCTTTAAGAACTCAATCTTCAGTACCCATTTTTCACTAGGAAGTGAGATTACTGGCTTAACTGCTTTCTCTCCCTTTGGACTCTCCTTTTTCTCCACCAGGTCGCCTGTGTCTCCTCCCTAACCCCTCTCTACTCTACCCAACTCTGTGAATTTCTGTGTGTTCCAGACGGTGGAGAACACTTAGGGAACTGATTACTGGCTGGATCTGTCTCCCTCCTTTTCATTCCCCCCATTTATCCTCCTGGCCACCTCTGCCACCTTCCTCCTTCTTCTCTTCTCTGTATAACTCTGTGAACAACTCTGAGTGGTCCAGTTGTGGAGTGCACATAAGGAAGAGATTACTGAATAGCCCACTCTCTCCTCTATTGATTCCACCTCATCTCATTCGGGTCACCTCTTACTCCCTCCTCACTCTTCTCTTCTCCATATAACACTGTAAACCTCTCTGGGTGAAACAAGTTTCAGGGCAAGACATGCCAAGCAAATTCTCCAGCAGCAAGGAACACAGCCCTGAGCTCCAAGATACAGGCAGCCCAAAGTCACCCCAAAACCATAGACATCCCATAACTCATTACTGGACATTTCATTGCACTCCAGAGAGAAGAAATACAGCTCCACTCACCAGAACACCGACACAAGCTTCCCTAACCAAGAAACCTTGACAAGCCACCTGTACAAACCCACACAGAGCGAGGAAACGCCACAATAAAGAGAACTCCACAAACTGCCAGAATACAGAAAGGACACCCCAAACTCAGCAATTTAAACAAGATGAAGAGACAGAGGAATACCCAGCAGATAAAGGAACAGGATAAATGCCCACCAAACCAAACAAAAGAGGAAGAGATAGGGAATCTACCTGATAAAGAATTCCGAATAATGATAGTGAAATTGATCCAAAATCTTGAAATCAAAATGGAATCACAGATAAATAGCTTGGAGACAAAGATTGAGAAGATGCAAGAAAGGCTTAACAAGGACCTAGAAGAAATAAAAGAGAGTCAGTATAAAATGAACAATGCAATAAATGAAATTAAAAACACTCTGGCGGCAACAAATAGTAGAATAACAGAGGCAGAAGATAGGATTAGTGAATTAGAAGATAGAATGGTAGAAATAAATGAATCAGAGAGGATAAAAGAAAAACGAATTAAAAGAAATGAGGACAATCTCAGAGACCTCCAGGACAATATTAAATGCTACAACATTCGAATCATAGGAGTCCCAGAAGAAGAAGACAAAAAGAAAGACCATGAGAAAATACTTGAGGAGATAATAGTTGAAAACTTCCCTAAAATGGGGAAGGAAATAATCACCCAAGTCCAAGAAACCCAGAGAGTTCCAAACAGGATAAACCCAAGGCGAAGCACCCCAAGACACATATTAATCAAATTAACAAAGATCAAACACAAAGAACAAATATTAAAAGCAGCAAGGGAAAAACAACAAATAGCACACAAGGGAATTCCCATAAGGATAACAGCTGATCTTTCAATAGAAACTCTTCAAGCCAGGAGGGAATGGCAAGACATACTTAAAATGATGAAAGAAAATAACCTACAGCTCATATTATTGTACCCAGCAAGGATCTCATTCAAATATGAAGGAGAAATCAAAAGCTTCTCAGACAAGAAAAAGCTTAGAGAATTCAGCACCACCAAACCAGCTCTCCAACAAATACTAAAGGATATTCTCTAGACAGGAAACACAAAAACGGTGTATAAATTCGAACCCAAAACAATAAAGTAAATGGCAATGGGATCATACTTATCAGTAATTACCTTAAACGTAAATGGGTTGAATGCCCCAACCAAAAGACAAAGACTGGCTGAATGGATACAAAAATAAGACCCCTACATGTGTTGTCTACAAGAGACCCACCTCAAAACAGGGGACACATACAGACTGAAAGTGAAGGGCTGTAAAAAGATTTTCCATGCAAATAGGGACCAAAAGAAAGCAGGAGTAGCAATACTTATATCAGATAAAATAGACTTTAAAACAAAGGCTGTGAAAAGAGACAAAGATGGTCACTACATAATGATCAAAGGATCAATCCAAGAAGAAAATATAACAATTATAAATATATATGCACCCAACACGGGAGTGCCGCAATATGTAAGAAAAATGCTAACAAGTGTGAAAGGAGAAATTAACAATAACACAATAATAGTGGGAGACTTTAATACCCCACTCACACCTATGGATAGATCAACTAAACAGAAAATTAATAAGGAAACACAAACGTTAAACGATACAATAGACCAGTTATACCTAATTGATATCTATAGGACATTTCATCCCAAAACAATGAATTTCACCTTTTTCTCAAGCGCACATGGAACCTTCTCCAGGATAGATCACATCCTGGGCCATAAATCTAGCCTTGGTAAATTCAAAAACATAGAAATCATTCCAAGCATCTTTTCTGACCACAATGCAGTAAGATTAGATCTCAATTACAGGAGAAAAACTATTAAAAATTCCAACATATGGAGGCTAAACAACATGCTGCTGAATAACCAACAAATCACAGAAGAAATCAAAAAAAATCAAAATTTGCATAGAAACAAATGAAAATGAACACACAACAACTCAAAACCTGTGGGACACTATGAAAGCAGTCCTAAGGGGAAAGTTCATAGCAATACAGGCATACCTCAAGAAACAAGAAAAAAGCCAAATAAATAACCTAACCCTACACCTAAAGCAACTAGAAAAGGAAGAATTGAAGAACCCCAGGGTTAGTAGAAGGAAAGAAATCTTAAAAATTAGAGCAGAAATAAATGCAAAAGAAACAAAAGAGACCATAGCAAAAATCAACAAAGCCAAAAGCTGGTTCTTTGAAAGGATAAATAAAATTGACAAACCATTAGCCAGACTCATCAAGAAACAAAGGGAGAAAAATCAAATCAATAAAATTAGAAATGAAAATGGAGAGATCACAACAGACAACACAGAAATACAAAGGATCATAAGAGACTACTATCAACAATTATATGCCAATAAAATGGACAACGTGGAAGAAATGGACAAATTCTTAGAAAAGTACAACTTTCCAAAACTCGACCAGGAAGAAATAGAAAATCTTAACAGACCCATGACAGCACGGAAATTGAAACTGTAATCAAAAATCTTCCAGCAAACAAAAGCCCAGGTCCAGACGGCTTCACAGCTGAATTCTACCAAAAATTTAGAGAAGAGCTAACACCTATCCTGCTCAAACTCTTCCAGAAAATTGCAGAGGAAGGTAAACTTCCAAACTCATTCTATGAGGCCACCATCACCCTAATACCAAAACCTGACAAAGATCCCACAAAAAAAGAAAACTACAGGCCAATATCACTGATGAACATAGATGCAAAAATCCTTAACAAAATTCTAGCAATCAGAATCCAACAACACATTAAAAAGATCATACACCATGACCAAGTGGGCTTTATCCCAGGGATGCAGGGATTCTTCAATATCCACAAATCAATCAATGTTATACACCACATTAACAAATTGAAAAATAAAAACCATATGATTATGTCAATTGATGCAGAGAAAGCCTTTGACAAAATTCAACATCCATTTATGATAAGAACTCTCCATAAAGCAGAAATAGAAGGAACATACCTCAACATAATAAAAGCTATATATGACAAACCCACAGCGAACATTACCCTCAATGGTGAAAAATTGAAAGCATTTCCTCTAAAGTCAGGAACAAGACAAGGGTGCCCACTTTCACCATTACTATTCAACATAGTTTTGGAAGTTTTGGCCACAGCAATCAGAGCAGAAAAAGAAATAAAAGGAATCCAAATTGGAAAAGAGGAAGTAAAACTCACTATTTGCAGATGACATGATCCTCTACATAGAAAACCCTAAAGACTCCACCAGAAAGTTACTAGAACTAATCAATGATTATAGTAAAGTTGCAGGATATAAAATCAACACACAGAAACCCCTTGCATTCCTATACACTAATAATGAGAAAACAGAAAGAGAAATTAAGGAAACAATTCCATTCACCATTGCAACGGAAAGAATAAAATACTTAGGAATATATCTACCTAAAGAAACTAAAGACCTATATATAGAAAACTATAAAACACTGGTGAAAGAAATCAAAGAGGACACTAATAGATGGAGAAATATATCATGTTCATGGATTGAAAGAATCAATATAGTGAAAATGAGTATACTACCCAAAGCAATTTATAGATTCAATGCAATCCCTATCAAGCTACCAACGGTATTCTTCACAGAGCTAGAACAAATAATTTCACAATTTGTATGGAAATACAAAAAACCTCGAATAGCCAAAGCGATCTTGAGAAAGAAGAATGGAACTGGAGGAATCAACCTACCTGACTTCAGGCTCTATTACAAAGCCACAGTTATCAAGACAGTATGGTACTGGCACGAAGACAGAAATATTGATCAATGGAACAAAATAGAAAGCCCAGAGATAAATCCATGCACATATGGACACCTTATCTTTGACAAAGGAGGCAAGAATATACAATGGATTAAAGACAATCTCTTTAACAAGTGGTGCCGGGAAAACTGGTGGACCACTTGTAAAAGAATGAAACTAGAGCACTTTCTAACACCATACACAAAAATAAACTCAAAATGGATTAAAGATCTCAACGTAAGACCAGAAACTATAAAACTCCTAGAGGAGAACATAGGCAAAACACTCTCCGACATACATCACAGCAGGATCCTCTATGACCCACCTCCCAGAATATTGGAAATAAAAGCAAAAATAAACAAATGGGACCTAATTAAACTTAAAAGCTTCTGCACAACAAAGGAAACTATTAGCAAGGTGAAAAGGCAGCCTTCAGAATGGGAGAAAATAATAGCAAATGAAGCAATGGACAAACAACTCATCTCAAAAATATACAAGCAACTCCTACAGCTCAACTCCAGAAAAATAAATGACCCAATCAAAAAATGGGCCAAAGAACTAAATAGACACTTCTCCAAAGAAGACATACAGATGGCTAACAAACACATGAAAAGATGCTCAATATCACTCATTATCAGAGAAATGCAAATCAAAACCACTATGAGGTACCATTTCATGCCAGTCAGAATGGCTGCGATCCATAAGTCTACAAGCAATAAATGCTGGAGAGGGTGTGGAGAAAAGGGAACTCTCTTACACTGTTGGTGGGAATGCAAACTAGTACAGCCACTATGGAGAACAGTGTGGAGATTCCTTAAAAAACTGGAATAGAACTTTCTTATGATCCAGCAATCCCACTGCTGGGCATACACACTGAGGAAACCTGAAGGGAAAGAGACACGTGTACCCCAATGTTCATCGCAGCACTGTTTATAATGGCCAGGACATGGAAGCAACCTAGATGTCCATCAGCAGATGAATGGATAAGACAGCTGTGGTACATATACATAATGGAGTATTACTCAGCCATTAAAAAGAATACATTTGAATCAGTTCTAATGAGATGGATGAAACTGGAACCTATTATACAGAGTGAAGTAAGCCAGAAAGAAAAACACCAATACAGTATAGTAACGCATATATATGGAATTTAGAAAGACGGTAACAATAACCCTGTACGAGACAGCAAAAGAGACACTGATGTGTAAATCAGTCTTATGGACTCTGTGGGAGAGGGAGAGGGTGGGGAGATTTGGGAGAATGATGTTGAAACACGTATAATATCATGTATGAAACGAGTCGCCAGTCCGGGTTCAATGCACGATACTGGATGCTTGGGGCTGGTGCACTGGGACTACCCAGAGGGAGGGTATGGGGAGGGAGGAGGGAGGAGGGTTCAGGATGGGTAACACAGGTATACCTGTGGCGGATTCATTTCGATATTTGGCAAAACTAATACAATATTGTAAAGTTTAAAAATAAAATAAAATAAAAATATTTAGTCCTAAGTTATGTTGCCCTGTTTACAGCATCAAACCTTACTTCTATCACCACTCACATCCACAGCTGGGTGTTGTTTTTGCTTTGGCTCTGTCTCTTCATTATTTCTGGAGTTATTTCTCCACTGATCTCCAGTAGCATATTGGGCACCTACCAACCTGGGGAGTTCATCTTTCAGTGTCCCATCTCTTTGCCTTTTCATACTGTTCATGGGGTTCTCAAGGCAAGAATACTGAAGTGGTTTGCCATTCCCTTCACCAGTGGACCACATTCGAAATCAGATTGAATGTTTTCTTTGCACCCAAAGATGGAGAAGCTCTATATAGTCAGTGAAAACAAGACTGGGAGCTGACTGTGGCTCAGATCATGAACTCCTTGTTGCCAAATTCAGACTTGCCAAATTGAAGAAAGTAGGGAAAACCACTAGACCATTCAGGTATGACCTATATCATATCCCTTATGATTATACAGTGGAAGTGAGAAATGGATTTAAGGGACTAGATCTGATAGAGTGCCTGATGATCTATGGACGGAGTTTCGTGACATTGTACAGGAGACAGAGATCAAGACCATCCCAAAGAAAAAGAAATGCAAAGAAGCAAAATGGCTGTCTGAGGAGGCCTTACAAATAACTGTGAAAAGAAGAAAAGCGAAAAGTTAGGAGAAAAGGAAAGATATTCCCATTTGAATGCAGAGTTCCAAAGAATAGCAAGGAGAGATAAGAAAGCCTTCCTCAGTGATCAATGCAAAGAAATAGAGGAAAACAATAGAATGGGAAAGACTAGAGATCCCCTTGAGAAAATTAGAGATACCAAGGGACCATTTCATGCAAAGGTGGGCTCAATAAAGGACAGAAATGGTATGGACTTAACAGAAGCAAAAGATATTACGAAGAGGTGGCAAGAATACACAGAAGAACTGTACAAAAATATATTCATGACCCAGTTAATCATGATGGTGTCATCACTCACCTAGAGCCAGACATCCTGGAATGTGAAGTCAAGTGGGCCTTAGGAAACATCACTATGAAAAAAGCTAGTGGAGGTGATGGAATGCCAGTTGAGCTATTTCAAATCCTGAAAGATGATGCTGTGAAAGTGTTGCACTCAATATGCCAGCAAATTTGGAAAACTCGGCAGTGGCCACAGGACTGGAAAAGGTCAGTTTTCATTCCAATCCCAAAGAAAGGCAATGCCAAAGAATGCTCAAACTACTGCACAATTGCATTCGTCTCACACACTAGTAAAGTAATGCTCAAAATTCTCCAAGTCAGGCTTCAGCAATACGTGAACCATGAACTTTCAGATGTACAAGCTGGTTTTAGAAAAGGCAGAGGAACCAGAGATCACATTGCCAACATGCGCTGGATCATGGAAAAAGCAAGAGTTCCAGAAAAACCTCTATTTCTGCTTTATTGTCTATGCCAAAGCCTCTGACTGTGTGGATCACAATCAACTGTGGAAAATTCTGAAAGAGATGGGAATACCAGACCACCTGACCTGCCTCTTGATAAATCTGAATGCAGGTCAGGAAGCAACTGGACATGGAACAACAGACTGTTTCCGAATAGGAAAAGGAGTACATCAAGGCTGTATATTGTCACCGTGCTTATTTAACTTATATGCAGAGTACATCATGAGAAATGCTGGGCTGGACGAAGCACAAGCTGGAATCAAGATTGGAGTTGCCGGGAGAAATATCAATAACCTCAGATATGTAGATGACACCACCCTTATGGCAGAAAGTGAAGAAGAACTAAAGAGCCTCTTGATGAAAGTGAAAGAGGAGAGTGGAAAAGTTGGAGTAAAGATCAACATTCAGAAAACTAGTATCATGGCATCTGGTCCTATCATTTCATGGCAAATAGACGGGAAGCAGTGGAAACAGTGGCTTTATTTTGGGGGGGCTCCAAAATCACTGCAGCTGGTGACCACAGCCAGGAAATTAAAAGACACTAACTCCTTGGAAGGAAAGTTATGACCAACCTAGATAGCATATTAAAAACAGAGATATTACTTTGCCAGGAAAGGTCCATCTCATCAAGACTATGGCTTTTCCAGTAATCTTGTATGGATGTGAGAGTTGGACTATAAAGAAAGCTGAGCACTGAAGAACTGATGCTTTTGAACTGTGGTATTGGAGAAGACTCTTGAGAGTCCCTAGGACTGCAAGGAGTCCAACCAGTCCATCCTAAAGGAGATCAGTCCTGAGTGTTCATTAGAAGGACTGATGCTGGAGCTCAAACTCCAATACTTTGGCCAGTTAATGCGAAGAGTTAAAAAGACCCTGATGCTGGGAAAGATTGAAGGCAGGAGGAGAAGGGGATGACAGAGGATGAGATGGTTGGATGGCATCACCAACTCAATGGACATGAGTTTGGGTAAACTCTGGGAGCTGGTGAACTCAGGGTAAACTTAGGGACAAGGAGGCCTGGTGTGCTGCAGTTCATGGGGTCGCAAATTGTCGGACACGACTGAGCGACTGAACTGAACTGAACTACGTTGCCCTCTGTTGCCCTGGGCTACCCCCACATTAGGAGAGGTTCTGACCACCTTTTGTGACAGTCTTAGCTGACTTATTCTATTCTCAGCCTTTATTCTAACACGGTAGCCCTCACAGGCACAGACAGAAGGTTTGGCAAATGGTCATTTAATTCCCATTTGACAAAGGTAGTATTTATTTTTGTCTCAGAGGTTGTTTAGTATTGAATTAGACATGACATTGTGTTCAGTACTAATCACTATAGCTACATTTTGAATACATTCATGTCATGTTGGTATTTAGGGAAAATAATTTTTCTCCTGACCTAATAACTTTTCTGTGCTTCATTCCTAAGAAACTGGAAAAGACATTAAAAGTAAATATCTACTGAGTATATGATTTACAAATGCTTGAGTGTGTGTCTAACTTTAATTCAAATCTGGGTCCTGTTCTTTGTGACTTATGTGGTCCTGGAGAAACCACCTTCTTTTCCCGAGTCTTGGTTGCTTCTTCTGTAGTCAGGATTTCAGTTCTGTGGCAAGAAGCAATTAAATAATATATGCAAAGAACTGACGCAGAACCTGCATATATTGTGCTTTTAATAAGTGGTAGTCATTTACCTCGGAGAAGGCAATGGCACCCCACTCCAGTACTCTTGCCTGGAGAATCCTATGGATGGAGGAGCCTGGAAGGCTGCGGTCCATGGGGTCGCTGAGGGTTGGACACGAATGAGCGACTTCACTTTCACTTTTCACTTTCATGCATTGGAGAAGGAAATGGCAACCCACTCCAGTATTCTTGCCTGGAGAATCCCAGGGACGGGGGAGCCTGGTAGGCTGCCGTCTATGGGGTCGCACAGAATCGGACACGACTGAAGTGACTTAGCCTAGCCTTAGCCTAGTCATTTACCTTACATGATTAGTATTTTGGGCAGAGACTTTTCTCAGTGTTTGCTGGAAATCTTTATATGAAGCCAGAGTGGCTAAATAACTATTTTGAAATAACTCTTATGTACACTTACCATCTTCAGCCCAGACACCACCTTGAAATTCATTAACACATCAAATTGCCTCTTGGTATTCTACTTGATGGTCAACAGATATTTCAAATATTCCAAGTCAAACTTTATATATTTCTTCATTTTTAATGCAATAACACTTCACAGCTAATCCATCAGTAAATATTTGCTTTACTTTCAAATATACCCAGAATCCAACCTCTCACCCATCCACTGAGACCACCTTTGCCTAAACCTCCATCATCTCTCACCTGGATTTTTCCAATCGCTTTCTGATTTCTCCTTCTGCTTCTGACCTTAGTGTACTCCATCTCAACAGATACTCACCCTCCACTCTTCACACAAGAACAAAGGCAATACTTTTGCAACTTGTAAATCATATCACTTTCCTGCTGAGAGCTCACCAGAGACTCACCCTCTATGTTGTTATGAGATTTCTGTCTACCACTGACCTGTTCATGGTGACTGATGTTTGCCCATCCTTGGCTATCATCTGCTCTGCTTCCTGCCACACCAATTTCCAGGCTATTCTGCCCATATACAAGATGCGCTGTCAGTCTAGGACTTTTCTTGGCATGTGGTTTTCCTTCCTGGGGAAGGAAAGTTTTGCCTTTTCCCCATTACTATTGAGACCAGCTCTTATATCACCTTCAGTTCAGTTCAGTTCAGTTGCTCAGTCATGTCCGGCTCTTTGCGACCCCATGAATCACAGCACGCCAGGCCTCCCTGTCCATCATCATCTCCCGGAGTTCACTCAAACTCATGTTCATCGGGTTGGTGATGACATCCAGCCATCTCATCCTCTGTCGTCGCCTTTTCCTCCTGCCCCCAATCCCTCCCAGCATCAGAGTCTTCTCCAATGGGTCAATTCTTCACATGAGGTGGCCAAAGTACTGGAGTTTCAGCTTTAGCATCATTCCTTCCAAAGAACACCCAGGGCTGATCTCCTTTAGAATGGACTGGTTGGGTCTCCTTGCAGTCCAAGGGACTCTCAAGAATCTTCTCCAACACCACAGTTCAAAAGCATCAATTCTTTGGCGCTCAGCTTTCTTCACAGTCCAACTCTGGCATGTGGTCTCGCATGACCCCTGGAAAAACCATAGCCTTGACTAGATGGAGCTTTGTTGGCAAAGTAATGTCTCTGCTTTTCAATATGCTATCTAGGTTGTTCATAACTTTTCTTCCAAGGAGTAAGCGTCTTTTAATTTCATGGCTGCAGTCACCATCTGCAGTGATTTTGGAGCCCCCCAAAATAAAGTCTGACACTGTTTCCACTGTTTCCCCATCTATTTGCCATGAAGTGATGGGACCAGATGCCATGATCTTAGTTTTCTGAATGTTGAGCTTTATGCCAACTTTTTCAGTCTCCTCTTTCACTTTCAACAAGAGGCTTTTTAGTTCCTCTTCACTCTGCCATAAGGGTGGTGTCATCTGCATATCTGAGGTTAATGATATTTCCCCAGCAATCTTGATTCCAGCTTGTGCTTCTTCCAGCCCAGCATTTCTCACGATGTACTCTGCATATAAGTTAAATAAGCAGGGTGACAATACACAACCTTGATGTACTCCTTTTCCTATTTGGAACCAGTCTGTTGTTCCATGTCCAGTTCTAACTGTTGCTTCCTGACCTGCATACAGGTTTCTCAAGAGGCAGGTCAGGTGGTCTGGTATTTCCATCTCTTTCAGAATTTTCCACAGTTGATTGTGATCCACACAGTCAAAGGCTTTGGCATAGTCAATAAAGCAGAAGTAGATGTTTTTCTGGAATTCTTTTGCTTTCTCCATGATCCAACAGATGTTGGCAATTTGATCTCTGGTTCCTCTGCCTTTTCTAAAACCAGCTTGAACATCTGGAATTTCATGGTTCACGCATTGCTGAAGAATGACTTGGAGAATTTTGAGCATTACTTTACTTGCGTGTGAGATGAGTGCAATTGTGCAGTAGTTTGAGCATTCTTTGGCATTGCCTTTCTTTGGGATTAGAGTGAAAATTGACCTTTTCCAGTCCTGTGGCCACTGCCGAGTTTTCCAAATTTGCTGGCATATTGAGTGTAGCACTTTCACAGCATCATCTTTCAGGATTTGAAATAGCTCAACTGGAATTCCATCACCTCCACCAGCTTTGCTCATAGTGATGCTTTCTAAGGCCCACTTGACTTCACATTCCAGGATGTCTGGCTCTAGGTGAGTGATCATATCATTGTGATTATCTTGGTTGTGTTCTTTTTTGTACAGTTCTTCTGTGTATTCTTGCCACCTCTTCTTAATATCTTCTGCTTCTGTCAGGTCCATAACATTTCTGTCTTTTATCAAGCCCATCTTTGCATGAAATGTTCCCTTGGTGTCTCTAATTTTCTTGAAGAGATCTCTAGTCTTTCCCATTCTATTGTTTTCCTCTATTTCTTTGCATTGATCGCTGAGGAAGGCTTTCTTATCTCTCCTTGCTATTCTTTGGAACTCTGCATTCAGATGCTTATATCTTTCCTTTTCTCCTTTGTTTTTTGCTTCTCTTCTTTTCACAGCTATTTGTAAGGCCTCCCCAGACAGCCATTTTGCTTTTTTGCATTTTTTCCCCATGGGAATGGTCTTGATCCCTGTCTCCTGTACAATGTCACGAACCTCAGTCCATAGTTCATCAGGCACTCTATCTATCAGATCTAGTACCTTAAATCTGTCTCTCACTTCCACTGTATAATCATAAGGGATTTGATTATCACCTTAAAGCCTAACAATTTTCAAAGTGTGGTTATAGACCCCTACTGTGCATGCCTGCTTAGTCACTCGGTATCACACTCTTTGCAACCTCATAAACTGTAGCCTGCCAGGCTCCTCTGTCCATGGGAGTCTCCAGGCCAGAATACTGGAGTAGGTTGCCATGCCATCCTCCAGGGGGTCTTCCTCACCCAGGGATGGAACTCACACCTCATGGATTGCAGGTGGATTCTTTACCACTTGAGCCATCAGGGAAGCCCACACAGACCCCTAGGGGTCCTTGTTATCTCTTTTGGAAGTTCACAAAGTCAAAATTATTTTCATAAAATACTGACATGTTATCTAACATTTCCACTATGATTATTATTTAAAGAAAGCTGCAGTAGCCACTTTTGATATGAAACATCATTTTCACTTGAAGGAATGGCTGACAAACTATAGTTCTTAAGAATGTGAAATTTGGCAGAGATTTTCACAATAATAAACAAAATGAACTTGTTGCATCAAGGAGAATAACTGATAAGACTTGAGGTCAATAATAAATTTTAAGCTTTTAACTTTTAGGGTAAAGTTAAAATTTTGGAAAATTTATGTCTGCTATGATGAGCTTGATAACTCAATTTTTAAAGACTTTTATGATAGGAAACAGAGAAGGCAATGGCAATCCACTCCAGTACTCTTGCCTGGAAAATCTCATATATGGAGGAGCCTGGTAAGCTGCAGTCCACGGGGTCATTGAGTTGGACACGACTGAGCGACTTCCCTTTCACTTTTCTCTTTCATGCATTGGAGAAGGAAATGGCAACCCCCTCCTGGGTTGCCAGAGCCTGGTGGGCTGCCATCTCTGGGATTGCACAGAGTCGGACATGACTGAAGCGACTTAACAGCAGCAGCAGCATGATAGGAAAAGTAATGTTATTACATTCCAATGTGTATTATATAATAAAGTAGATCGATATTTGGAAAATGTGCATAGCTAAAAGAATTTTTCTAACACCCAATAAATGATATTCCAAACCATGCACAAATAAAAGACCCATTCAAAGTGCAAGTTCAGTGAATATAAATAGAATTGAATATGAAAAATTCACTGATATGTCTTGACATTTCATAGATGACAGCTTTCAAATGCCACCCTGCCCCTTTCTTGTCCTCAAAGAGTTAAACTGATGAGAAAGCCATGGTTTTCCCCCTTTGGCATCTGGGAAAGTTCAACCACACAGACCCTGGCCATCATCTTGGATTATTTGTCCAAGTCCTTCCTCAAAACCATAAGGCCAGGCAGAGCCAGCTGCCCTTTCTTGTTCTGTCACAAACCAGGAAAAATTCTGCCTGGAAGCCTGCCCTTCTGTTCACAGAAAGTGTCATTATGTGAACAATATGTACATTTTTCATACCCTCCTGATGCTTGTATGGCAGCATGAATCTCAACAGTTCCATCAAATATTGAGTCAAGAGTTGACCGCAGTCCCTCTGGGCAAATTACAAAACACATACTGCTGTTAACATGTAACAAGCTAGTCTTGTTGATTTTTGATGTATCATCAAAGAAAAATATCACAATTATCTATTACGGCTATTAAAATAGGCCTCCCTTTTTGAACTATACATGTGCTTCATACAAGCTTTCCTTCATGTTCTCCAACCAAACAACATAACCCGACAGATTAAATGCAAAAATGAGAATCCAGCTGTCTTCTCTTGTCAGACACTGAAGAAACCTACCACATCCTAAAACAATACCACTCCTCTTCCTAAACATTTTTGAAAATAGTTAATCTTTATAAAAACTTTTACTTATGTCACTGTATAGCACATTCACTATTGTTGTTTTAAGTGAATCAATAAATTTAAGAAGTCACACCTTACTTTCCTAATATGGCAAATATTGATACTCAAATCTCACATGAAGGAGAACTCACTGGACTCCTCAGTGGTTCTGAAGACTGTAAAGGGACCTTGACACTGACAAGTTTGAGAAGCACCGGGTCTTTGCTCAGCTGTCACCCTGCCAGGACAGTCTTATTGATCTCAGTCCTTCATGCTGAGACCAGCCCTCCCCAACTCTGACTCCTTCTTTTCTGTCCCTTCCCCTCCCAGGCACTCAGCACCATGGCTGGTTGCCCCATATATTTATTGTCCATCTTCACTCCACAGGGCACGCATGCAGCATGGCAGGGGTTTATCTTTTATGCACAGAAGTATCTCTAGTTTCTAGAGCACTCTGGAACACTGACACACAAAAGGCATTCATTTCCAATTTGTGAAATGGACAAATAAGGGAACAAATCAAAGAAGAAAACAATGAATGAATAAATTTATAAATATTTAACCTCTCTGTCTTTTAAACTGGGGTAAAAATCAACTACCTGATGGTTTTCATATGCAACAATAGTTTCATTAAAAAAGATCCTATTATGTAATACAATATGTAAATGGGAAAAGATTTTGGAAAAGAAGAGATATATGTATATGTGTAACTGGAACAGCTGTACATCTGAAACTAACACAACATTATTAATCAGCTATAATTCAGTATAAAATAAAAAGTAAAAAAGAATAGATTTTATTAGCAATGATTCCTGGAATTATGTGGTATCTTTAATATCTGAGAGGCATGGTTGTAAATCACTCACTTTATTGTTTACCATTTAGAAATCAATATTCCCAAATAGAATTAATTCAAAATATATCATTAATATGTTTACTTAATTTCTATTGGTTTAACCCTGGGTAACAGGGGAATGTACTGTGTTTAAGTAGCTAAGCAAGGGGTATCATAATATTTGCAAATAATAAAACAGCAGCCAAAGTGAAGGAAATAATAAAGTTGTTTTGGAAGTTGAGAAATTTTAGCAATATTGCAATCTTTTTGTGATCCAAATTTGCATGTAAACTGATAATACTGTTTAATTTCCCAAGCACAAAACTTAGAGCCATTTTCCAGAATTATCTATTTGTGTTTTGGGGAGAAGATAAATTCAACCCCTATAAAAATATCACAAGGTTTACTCAGCTCCTCCAAAGTGAGTGACTTGCTGGTAATTTGGGTCTTGTAGAATCTACATTTCATGGTGATAGGAAAAATTTTCAGAATTTAGATCCAAGAATATTTATGTCAAGAGGTACAATTATAAAATAAAATCTGGATTTTAATGAGGGTAAGAAGATCAAAGAAAAAATAGAGTGTTTATTGCATTTATAAAACACTAAAAAATGCTTCCACATGCTTAAGTTTTAGTGCTGGATTAATTAAGGGGAATACTTTTTTTTATAAACCAAATCATTTTATACAAATTTCACTTGAAAATTCGTTCAATTAAACACACAAAAAATTACTTTGCTAATGAAATTGGCCTAAATTCAGCCGCAATTCACTTCCGTAGGGCCTGCTTCAATCAGGCTAATCTTCTAACCTCCTTCTTGATGGGACCCAGCAACTGCCACTTGGGGCTTCAGACTGGTCATAGTCTGGGGCTGGTTTGTGCCACTGCCATCACACTTCATGATTAAATTAAGAGTGCTTTAAGTCCTACTGATGCTAAGCTTTTATATCTGCTTTCCTAATGAACTGTATGGTCTTTCCTGGTGGCTCAGTGGTAAAGAATCCACCTGCCAATTCAGGAGATGCAGGTTCGATCCCTGGGTCGGGAAGATCCCCTGGAGAAGGAAATGGCAACTCACTCCAGTTTTCTTGCCTGGAAAATCCCATAAACAAAGGAGGCTGGTGGGCTACAGTTCATGGGGTGGCGAAAGAATGAGACACCACTTAGCAACTAAACAACAAACTCTTCATGTTTTCTGATTAACCACTCTTCGATTTTTGATCTCTGTGCACAAAGCAAATTTTTAATTATATGTGTGATTTCTAACCCCTGGCTCTGTCTAGGATTTGGACAGACCTGAGTCCAGCTGTGTTTGTTTAGCCACTCACCTTAGCCCTCCCGGCACTGGCCTCTGCTAGTCACAAGCCTGCAAGGTCCCCATGTGTCAGTTATAGGATGAGGTTAATGGGTAGCTACTTACAATAATATAAATTTTAGGAGAAAAAACAACAATGTTCTCTAGAGTCATTTTGTATAACAATGAGTTTCTTTTCTGACTTCACCAATATGTCTCTAAAATAAAGTCTATATCCTCTGCATGATAAACAGTGAGCCCAGGAGATTTTTTTCTAGCCAAAAAATCACATGAACTGCTCTTCTCAGGCACAGCTAAGTATAATAGGGATAATATTATAAATACACCAGTTTTCCATATTAAAATGAAATAGAGGCATCTATACTAGAGACAGAAGTGCTAACAAAGATATAGCTGCAAATTTTCTAGCTTTCTATCTTTTTATCCAAGTTTTTAAAGTGCTACCCTATCAACCCCGTCTTAAGGAAAAGACTTTTTCTTCCTGATTTGAAAGATAATTTTATTGTCTAGGAATTTATACTGGGAGAATGCTTTTTTGTTTGTTTCATTAAAATACATACCAGCTTAAAACCTGAAATATGCTTTCAAAGTCAGATACTTGGCTGTGCAAAAGTAAATCCATTTTTAATTAGTTAATATATTTTATTATAAGAGACTTAAGTACAAACACCAAATGTACTATATTGCTATTTTAGGTCCTCAGCTTAAAAATATGAATAAAATACAAAGATAAATGTTATGATGCTGCCTGATTTTTAAAATATTTTTTAGGAAGTTTGATTTGTTATTTCTGATAGGAGAGTGATATAGCAGGAGATCTAATATAATCTGTAGTTCATCAAAATTGTAGTGATGTATCTATGTGGAAAATATACAGAGACCAGAGTTATAGGTTTGGGGCATAAATTCCCTGTGTGCCACTAAGGACCTTCACAGGACAGTTCACTTGAAATGCAGTAACTTCATTCCTCTCCTCTGTAAAATGAGAATAGTTTGTATTCCCTTTAATTAATACAGTTATTAGTATACCCAAACTTTATAATATGTGGTTGTACTTAGCTGCTCAGTCGTATCTGACTCTTTATGACCCCATGGACTGTAGCCCGCCAGGCTCCTCTGTCCATGGGTATTCTCCAAGCAAGAATACTGGAGTGAGTAGCTGTTCCCTTCTCCAGGGAATCTTCCCAGCCCAGGAATCGAACCCAGGTCTCCTGCATTGCATGTGGATTCTTTACCATCTGAGCTACCAGGGAAGCCCAAGAATACTGGACTGGGTAGCCTATCGCTTCTCCAGGGGAACTTCCCGACCTAGGAATTGAATTGGGGTCTCCTGCATTGCAGGTGGATTCTTTACCAGCTGAGCTCCCAGGGAAGCCCTTATAATGTACAGGTAAGGGATTTTCATGTTTTTAGTCATGTTAGCATTATTTCCCAGTTGGGCCAAAAATGTAAGATTATAAGCAAATTACTCAGTCCTTATTTCACTTTTCACTCAATTAAGTTAAAAGATGGAAAGACAAGCTCTTTTCTACCTTTAAAATTCTAGGCTTTCATTGATGATTCACTGCTGTCAGCCCTTGCTTTCTGTGATTGATCAGAATTTTATTCCTGGAGTCTTTGAAAGTAAAGAAAATATGTATGTTAATTAGAAATAATGTACAAAGCTGAAACAAATACCTGATATATTGCTGGCTTTGATTCAACTTCTTGGAAAGATATTTCAAAGCTTTTTGGCTTGGAAAAGTAGAATAAGAAATGAATGCAGGGTATTCTGTTTCTTCACAAGGTACAGGGCAGCTGGAATTGTGTGTTCCCACTGTACACAATCCCTTAATTTCAATGTGGTCTGAAATGAAAATTAGGATAGGATATTTGGAGAAAAAGATTATTTCACAGTGGGGAGGACAGAGCTTTTAAAAATTTTATCATTTCACTTTCGCTGTGCAAGAATACTGGGGTGGATTGCCATTTCCTTCTGAAGGGGATATTTCTGACCCAGGGAATGAATCCACATCTCCTGCTTGAAGGTGGATTCTATACAGTCAGAGCCTTTAGGGAAACTCCTATGTTTAAAACAGTGGTTAACAAGCTCAATCACTGCTTCTTTAAGAAGTGGTATTTATATTCTGTTTACAGTTTAGTATAAATACAGCAAAGAAGACAATCATAGGGTTTAACCTTGGATTCATGGTGTCACTGGATTCATATCTTTGTTAGAAGTAAGAATTTCTTACCAGAAAGTCTCAGGGCTTGTTTTCACAAGAAATTAGACATTTGGATAAAAGATGGAAAGTTTTTGTGACCTTACGTCACCTTGAGAGGAACTTAGAAACATCATCTTGAAAGTGAGTGACACGGGTTTAAACGAAATGTACTCTTGGGCTTGTCTCAATAAAGATGGTGTGCATCGTGCTGTGGGCTGCTGAGGTCCTCGGGTCTGGGGATGCCGTGACTTTCTCACTCAGTTCCCTGTCCTCTGGCTTCTCCTCAGCAACCACACCACCCATGTGAGTGTGTCGGGAAGGGAGTGGTGTTTGCCCACAGGCACTTTTGGACCAGTGCCGGGGCCCATCTCACTGTTCTTTGCTTTCAGCAAATGTTCCAGTTCTTGTTTTCCTTGTGGTTTTGTTAGTGAAACTCTTTCCTGTGAATCCTTTGTTCACCAAGACCTTGAATAAGGACCAACTTTGGGCTTGTTTTCTGGATTCTCCTATTGACACTCCTCTGAGCATGACTTTTGTAGGCATCCCCTGGTTCTGAAAGATGACTGGCAATAACCTCCATGTTTTCCCTACACACACACACACGCACACACATATACATGCACAGACACATACATGCACACACACACACACACACACACACACATGCACTCCTCTGATCCCATTTTCCCATAAAACTCCCCCAAGAAGTAACTACATGCATAATGTTTCCCCAAACTTTACATTCATCCTTTTTCAGGGATAGGAAATGACAAGAAATTTGACAATGTAACTTTAACTCCTCACTTAGTAATGTGACTTCTGCATATTCAGCTTGTAAAGCTGTTTAAAAATATCAGATCATTTGTACCCATGCCCATTCCATGAAATATTTTACAGCCATTAAAAGGAGTCTCTGAAATCTTGTCCTGCTGTCCTGGAGATATTTCTGCAACAGGTTAGATAAGCAAGTTTCATAGAAGGGTATATAGTATGATTCCATTTTAATAAAATAACCAATGACTTAAAATCATAAATAGAAAACTATATTTGTGGAGAAAATTATGGTAGAATGTGCTGGAGTGTTAACATTGGTTGAGAGTTAAGGTGAGAGATACATAAGTGAAAAATGCTGTTTAAGAGGAAGCTGTCCCCAGTATGTGTGCCATGTACGTTGTGATTCCATTTATGTAAAAACTATCCATACACACTTCTGTATAAGTTACATATAGTGAAATGAATGAGGAAAAGAATGGTCACCTAAATTGTGACAGTAATTTTCAAAGTGATGTTACTGCTATTGATTTTCAAGTGATTCTTTCCTATTCTGTAATGTTTGAACTAATCACAACAAGCGTGATTTATGTATGTAAGAAGAAAACCCAACAAAGCTACTTTCATTATAAAAATGTTTACAGTTGAAAAAAATTAGAAGTAAAAACCACAGCTCTCTTACTGTCACTTTGATAGTGCGTATCTTTGATTCAGATGTATTTTGAAATAAGAAAGGCTTTTCATTGTGTTTTACTGTGTAAGCTATTGTTATTAAATTTAAGAACATTGAAAACCTACCTCTTATAGTCTCTTTTTTTCATTTCTGAACTATCTATAGTATGATTTAAAGTCTTGTATGATTCTGAGCAACTTTCATATAAATCTTGAAAATAAAGAAATAAATTAAGCCACTTACCAAGTACAGGAGACACACAGTTGTAAAACTTTTGTAGGTCACACTCTATCCCATTACCTTAAAAATAAAAAGGGTAAATATAGAGACTTTACATTTTGTGAAATGAGTGAAATAATGACAAAAACACTATCATTTTGCAAAAGCTAGGATGAAAATACAATACCCAATGAAAATGCACTCTGGGAGGAAGAAAATAATGTTTTTGTTTCCTCCATGTTTCTTTCCATTTGTCCATGTCACTTAAAATCTTAAGACCCTGATGCTAGAAAAGATTGAAGGCAGGAGGAGAAGGGGATGACAGAGAATGAGATGGTTGGATGGCATCACTGACTTTATGGACATGAGTTTGAGCAAGTTCCAGGAGTTGGTGAAGGGCAGGGAAGCCTGGTGTGCTGCAGTCCATGGGGTTACAAAGAGCTGGACGTGACTGAGAGACTGAACTGAACTGAAAGTAGGAATAATAATTTTCAACAGTTCATATCTTTGGAATTTAAACTTGCTTTTACATTTATCATCTCATTTTTTTTCTACAGTAATTGTAAGATGTGCAAACCACTGTTTTACAAATGAAGAAACCAAGTTTCAGAAAGTGGCTTGGCTAAGCAGTTAGGGGGCTTAGACTTATCTCTTCACCTTCTGTCCAGCTCCCTGTATCCATTGTTTTAAATATACATAAACCCACGCACCTGGTGGGGCTGCCTGTCTAGTGGTAGGATGGGGCAGGGAAGTAGCACTCTGTGGAGCACCTGCTGTGAACCTTGGGAAAGAATCAATCTCAATCAGAACTGGGTTTCATCCCAGGCTGATTCTAAAACTTCAGTCTTTTCACTTTAATGCAGCACTTGTCTCTTGCTATAACCCATGCATCTCTGGGGTAAGCTCAATGTTTATTCAATGGTCCTGAAAACAAACAACAGAGAGCATCACTTACAGTCTGTGGAGAAGTTCAGCTGACAAGGGGGAAGTGTGCTTTGTGAAGAAGTGAAAATAAAAAAGAAAAGTCTACCTTGAACACTGAGTCTATAAGAAGTCTCTCTTACCACACTGTGGCTTACTTCTTGAATGATATTTCTCTCATTACCAAAGTGGCTTAGGCAAGCCACTTTCTGAAACTTGGTTTCTTCATTTGTAAAATGGTGATTTGCACATCTTACAATCACCGTAGAAAAAAATGAGATGATAAATGTAAAAGTGAGTTTAAACTCTCAGGTGGCTCAGTGGTAAAGAGTCTGCCTGCAATGCAGGAGATGCAGGTTCAATCCCTGGATGGGGAAGATCCCCTGGAGGAAGGCACAGCAACCCACTCCAGTATTCTTGCCTGGAGAATCTCATGGACAGAGGACCCTGGCAGGCTACAGTCCACAGGCTTGCAAAGAGTCAGACACGACTGAAGCGACGGGACATATACACATCAAGAACGATGAAATTTTGGAAATGACCCACATCTGAAAGGCTGATTTTTAGAACTGCCTCTACAATTTGCTAGTGGGAGTTCTTCAGCTAGTTCATTTAATGTGTATAAATCTCATTGCTCATCTGTAAGCAGACTTAGAGGGATAACTAAGGATCAAATCGAATAAGCTATGTTTCTGCAAGCACCCCAAAGTTTGTGCACATGTCATGCTTTGTGTTTTATGTTTCATTTTGCCTAGTGTCTGATTCTTATTAGTTATTTCATCTTTGTTTTGTTTTGTCAGAAATGATACATTTTAAAACTGTAACATTATTTTTCATATATCAATTTAGACCCTTTCCTATAACTTTGGAATTTCCTGTAATTAGGAATGAGAATTAGAGCCCAGAATTAGCAGTTTTATAGAATGCCAGTTTTGGAGGAGCCACAAGACCAAAAATTAAAATTCTGGAAAGAAGGAAGTGATGATTCTCAAAATTTCTGAGAAGCCGTTTGCCGAGTTGCAACCCCTGTTATAGGGGCAGTATTAGCATGTTCCTGTGTGAGTGTGTGTGTGGTGTGTGTGAGTGTTTGTGTGTGTGTGTGTGTGTGTGTGTGTGTGTGGTGTGTGATGGGCCATCTCATGGGGAACTGGTAAACTTGTAGGACTAGACTGGTTCACCGCTTAAATCACTCTACACTTCTTCATAAATACACTGGAGAATAGGGTGAAGGAAATTTGAATAGAAATATCTGGCTGTTACATGGAGTGAGTTCTGTGTCAAGCAGTTTTGAGACCACCTGCATCCTCACTTCCCCTGTTATAACTTGTCAGGCCATGCAGGTTGGATACATCCTGCTGCTCCTTACTTTCCAGGAGCTGCAGAACTGAAGTGCGAGGCCAGCTCCATCCACCCTGCTCCAATGCCCTGTCCAGGGCTCGGCTCCGACATCCGTGGCTCTGAAAGCATTCAGACTGGGTGCAAAGGGAGACTACAGAGTCTTTCTAACAACAACAAAAAGGTCTCAACAAGGAAATATTCAGCATTGGTAAGAAGATCTACTGTTTCTTTCAAACGGAGAAAAATCTTGATGAGCAGCTTAAGAGCACCCAATTGAAAATGTTGAAATCAGATTTGGGGACCGGCTCAGACAACACAAGGCTCTTTTCTTTTCCAGATATCCCTGCTAGGAGGTTTATTTGTCAGGTGGATGGTTTTCCAGCATAGTATTACTTAAGAATGTGAAACAGCTTTCTGATACATTTATTTCCATGTTTCAGATTAAGTAAAGAGTTACAGAACAGGACACAGCCTTTATTTACCAGGAAGAAGGAAAGGCAGACATCCGCACTGCTTCTTGATGTGCCAAGCTTTGCATTCCTGCAAGCAGCCCGAGGTGCTATAGGTCCTGAAGTTCTGCAGTTTCATGTGGGGATTGCATTCTCCCCAAGGGTATTCCTGATGGACTGTCTTAAGACAAAATAAACACCCGGGTCAGGAGATCTGTCTGACTCAATATATCCCTTTCCTTTTCTCTCAAGCCTTTGATATTCTTTAGTTGACTACATTTGTCCACTATGCCTACTCTATTAACCTGAAAACCCCTGAAGTTAAGTCTACTGTTTGCCCTTTAGTATCCACCCTAAATGCTCTGTGTTGTTCAGTTGTTCAGTCGGGTCTGACTCTTTGTGACCCCATGAAGTGCAGCATGACAAGCTTCCCTGTCCTTCACCATCTCCTGGAGTCTGCTCAAACTCATGTCAGTTGAGTCAGTGATGCCTGTACCTGTAGTGATTCAATAAAATCAAAGTGCTCTAAAACTGAACTCCTACAAGGAAAAAAAAATTTATTGATATATTTTAGCATATTCATCAACCCACTCACAAAATGGCAACCAAAATTATACACACAAAAAGATCCTTTAAAACAGAATCAAAACATGAGACTAGACTTATGGTTGCCAAGGTTGGGAGAAAATGGGCTGAGAGTTTGGGATTAGCAGATGCAAACTAGTATATATATAGAATGGATACACAACAAGGTCCCACTGTATAACACAGAACTATATTCAATATCCCATGGTATATCATAATGGAAAAGAATGTAAAAATAATGTATATATATATAGATAGATAGATATGTATAACTGAATCACTTTACTGTACAGAAGAAATTAGCACAACATTGTAAATCAAATAAACTTCAATTAAGAAAAGATCCTTTGGTGGTGGTTTAGCCCCACCAAAGATCCTTTCAGATCAGATCAGATCAGTCGCTCAGTCCTGTCCGACTCTTTGCGACCCCATGAATCGTAGCAGGCCAGGCCTCCCTGTCCATCACCAACTCCCTGAGTTCACTCAGACTCACGTCCATCAAGTCAGTGATGCCATCCAGCCATCTCATCCTCTGTCGTCCCCTTCTCCTCTTGCCCCCAATCCCTCCCAGCATCAGAGTCTTTTCCAATGAGTCAACTCTTCGCATGAGGTGGCCAAAGGACTGGAGTTTCAGCTTTAGCATCATTCCTTCCCAAGAAATCCCAGGGCTGATCTCCTTCAGAATGGACTGGTTGGATCTCCTTGCAGTCCAAGGGACTCTCAAGAGTCTTCTCCAACACCACAGTTCAAAAGCATCAATTCTTCGGCACTCAGCCTTCTTCACAGTCCAACTCTCACATCCATACATGACCACAGGAAAAACCATAGCCTTGACTAGACGAAACTTTGTTGGCAAAGTAATGTTTCTGCTTTTGAATATGCTATCTAGGTTGGTCATAACTTTCCTTCCAAGGAGCAACTGTCTTTTAATTTCATGGCTGCAGTCACCATCTGCAGTGATTTTGGAGCCCAGAAAAATAAAGTCTGACACTGTTTCCACTATTTCCCCATTTATTTCCCATGAAGTGATGGGACCAGATGCCATGATCTTCGTTTTCTGAATGTTGAGCTTTAAGCCCACTTTTTCACTCTCCTCTTTCACTTTCATCAAGAGGCTTTTGAGTTCCTTTTCACTTTCTGCCATAAGGGTGGTGTCATCTGCATATCTGAGGTTATTGATACTTCTCCTGGCAATCTTGATTCCAGCTTGTGTTTCTTCCAGTCCAGCGTTTCTCGTGATATACTCTGCATATAAGTTAAACAAACAGGGTGACAATATACAGCCTTGACAAACTCCTTTTCCTATTTGGAACCAGTGTGTTGTTCCATGTCCAGTTCTAACTGTTGCTTCCTGACCTGCATACAAATTTCTCAAGAGGCATGTCAGGTGGTCTGGTATTCCCATATCTTTCAGAATTTTCCACAGTTGATTGTGACCCACAGAGTCAAAGGCTTTGGCATAGTCAATAAAGCAGAAATAGATGCTTTTCTGGAACTCTCTTGCTTTTTCCATGATCCAGCAGATGTTGGCAATTTGATCTCTGGTTCCTCTGCCTTTTCTAAAACCAGCTTGAACATCAGGAAGTTCATGGTTCACATATTGCTGAAGCCTGGCCAGGCAATATGGTAATGTTTTCTTTATATTATTTCACTTAAACCTCAAAGTAACTGTGATTTGGCCACCTGATGCGAAGAGCCGACTCATTGGAAAAGACCCTGCTGCTGGAAAAGATTGAGGGCAGAAGAAGATGGTTGGATGGTGTTAGAGGCTGAGATGGTTTGATGGCATCACCAACTCAATGGACATGAGTTTGAGCAAACTCTGGGAGACGGTGAAGGACAGCCTGGAATGCTGCAGTCTGTGGGGTCACAAAGAGTCAGACACAGCTGAGTGACTGAACAACAACAGAGTAACTGTGAAAGGAAACACTAGCCCTTGGCCCTCAGTGTGCAGAGAGGAGATGGAAATTCAGGAAGTTAACCCAGAAAATTACAGAGCAAGGGGCTGGAAAGTGGAAACCTGTTAGACACTGGGATTCTAAGACCTGCTCTGCCCATTGACTTTTTCCTTCCTAGAAAGTCCTGTTGAGAAAAAGTACAGTTCAGCCACATGGGCTTCCTTTTTAATGTCCATTTTCAACCCAAATAAAATTCAAAGTTGACTTGGGTTTGCTGGGCTTCCCAGCCCTCACTTAAACTGTATCTGTGAATTTGCTGTTTTTGAGGCTCCCAGTAATGGAAAAGTATCTGAACTGAAACTGTTGAATTTCTGGCGATGTTTGAAATGCAGGAGAGAAAAGAGTTTCTAATGAAATGTGTTGTTACGTATTTATGGGATCATTACCCCACTGAGGGACACAGCCTCTATTTATCAGGAAGAAGGAAAGGCAGACACCGGCACTGCTTCTTGATGTGCCAAGCTTTGCATTCCTCTGATTAGCTGGGGGTCAGAGATCCCTCAGACTCTGAATTTTGTGATTATATGTATGTCTTTATTTGATATTTACCTTCACCTGGCGGATGGTCACCCGTGTATGCATTCCCACTGGTGAGGACAAGCCCAAACCATCAAACTGCGGCACCTTCATGGGTGAATGGATAACAAAGGTGATCCCAGCGTCAACAAAGCCAAGGGTTGGGTCATCAGTAAATTCCTCCTGAAACAAACAAGTATTTCTTCCCAGATTACAAATTGATGTCAATTATGCACAAGATGAGTTCGTGCAGAATTTTGTGCAGAGTTCAAGACTGATTTTTATCATCTCATGATAGCATTTGAATAACTTAAAAATCAAATACTTCATGTCAATATGAGAGCTCCTTTTATATAAAAACTGTGAAAATTAAACACCTAAAGACCTACTTTTCACGGTTAAACTGCACATCAAGGCCTTGGCCGTTTTCTCCAGGCCACCTCTTGCCTGAGGCAATTTGAATAGAATATATGGAACGTATGGTATCCTGACTGTCAGCCACCTGGTTCCCCTGGCCCTCTCCTCACCTGCCTCTTTAGTTTCTTTCTTTTTGGCTGTTCTCTTTACTTATTTGTCTCAGAAAATCCTTTGGCCCTCTGCTTCTCTTTGTAATTAAAATATTCGGCCTGACTTAAAATTCGTTTATTTTCTCCTAAAAGTGAAGACTTATACTACTTCTTTAGCACTAGTGCTTTTCTCCTGTAAATCTTATGTTGGATAAAGAATTTTTTACAAGAAAACAAATATATATATATATATATATATATATATATATATGTAATTGCTCATTACATAAAAGCATACATTTCAGGAACTCAAGCTTTGCTTTATTGGTTAGGTTTCTTGGTTGGTTTTCATATATCATCATAAAACCAAATTTCTGATTTATTGTTTCTCTTTTTTTTCCTAAGAAGCCAGTAGTTCTTCATGATCAGGATCAGAAAGGGCTTTTGGAGGCATGCTGTTAAAAGATGCTTACTCCTTGGAAGGAAAGTTATGACCAACCTAGACAGCACATTCAAAAGCAGAGACATTACTTTGCCAACAAAGGTTCGTCTAGTCAAGGCTATGGTTTTTCCTGTGGTCATGTATGGATGTGAGAGTTGGACTGTGAAGAAAGCTGAGCACCGAAGAATTGATGCTTTTGAACTGTGGTGTTGGAGAAGACTCTTGAGAGTCCCTTGGACTGCAAGGAGATCCAACCAGTCCATTCTGAAGGAGATCAGCCCTGGATTTCTTGGGAAGGAATGATGCTAAAGCTGAAACTCCAGTCCTTTGGCCACCTCATGCGAAGAGTTGACTCATTGGAAAAGACTCTGATGCTGGGAGGGATTGGGGACAAGAGGAGAAGGGGACGACAGAGGATGAGATGGCTGGATGGCATCACTGACTTGATGGACATGAGTCTGAGTGAACTCAGGGAGTTGGTGATGGACAGGGAGGCCTGGTGTGCTGTGATTCATGGGGTTGCAGAGAGTCGGACACGACTGAGCGACTGAACTGTGTTTATTCCTGTAACTCTGAGGCAGGAAGAGCACACTCCCAAGGAGGCATCACAGTGAGCCTGTTTCACCAACCCACAGCAGCGAGCACAGCTGAAAGGAACCCCACCAGTGCAGACATGAGCACCAGATGCAGTTCGACTTCCAAAAGGCAGGACCCAAAGCAGCCGGTTTGTCACAGGGGCAAAAGAAATTTAAGATCAAACTTCTGGTGACTTTATTAGTTATAATTTCAAGCTATAAGGAGAAGGGGTGGCCTTGATGAGGGACTAGGATGATTTTTCTTGTGAACAGGTTAACTGCACATATAACTGCACATATAACAACAATAAACTTGTGTTTGATACTCAGGACCCTGTTTCTCCTAGCCCCACTGTAACTCTCTAAGGAACACTTAACTGCTAGTCTGGAGAAATATCTCAGCTCTATTTACTTATTGAACTTTGCACTGAATTTGCAGATTTTAATTGCACCCTAAAAACACTGGGGGAAATTCTAGCTTGTAGAAGTTATTATATAATATTTGAAGTGAACATATGGCTTATATTTAAATAACTTGAAAATCAATGAACTAGATATACAATCCTGGCTGTGTGTATCGCAATGTGCAGTGTTGTGGACTCTTGAATGGAATACAGGGGAAACTATGAAGTGTGGCTTAGCAGAAATTCCTGGAAAGTAATCAATTGCCTTGTTCATTTGGATTGTGGAGTAGTGTGGTGAAATTCAGGCATGCTACTTTTATTTCTCATCTCTACCATTAATTGTGTGATTCTGAATACTTCATTCAATAGCATTTCAAATCTTGACTTACCAAATCATAACAATGGAATACTTCTAAGTGTGTAACACTACAAATGCTTGTGCAAGATAGAGGGTGAGGATCAGCCTTGGGTGAGAGTTACACCAGGTAGTCTTGAAGGAACACCTCTGAATTTCTAAGGAGCCTGGACAGCTGCCACCTAGGTCTAAACACTTAGAATCTACTTACACCAATTACAGATTTAAAAAACTGGCTTAGGCAAAGCCCACTGATACAATATTTTTGCAAAGCAATATTTTTCATCACTTTATCAGACTATAGATTTCTATGGTTTGTCAAATATCTCTGTATGGCTTCTTTCTAAAACATATTGCCTATTTTCATGAAAATCTAAACATCATCTGAACATTAAAAATACATAGGTCTTCTTAAATTACTATACACATTGAGATTTAGAAATCTTTAGTTTCCTTGTTTTGTGACATGAACATTTCCAGCGTCATAAAAATGACAGTAAGTAATACAGCTAAAAAAGTCCAGGTTATTCCTCTAAACTGTACCTTTTCAATCTCCAAGTCTGTATTTTCATCATGGGAGTCTTGACTAAATTAATTAAACAAACAAACAAACAAAAAAGACATGTGGGAACGATTTAACAGGGCACAGCGTCCTGAAACTCCTGTGCATTCTTCTTTACCTTAAACCTTGGTGAAGTTTAAAGAAATTCAATACCTGATTGACATTGAAGAGCAAGTGTAAGCCTCTTCCAGAAACACTCACTTTTTCCTTCGCTTGGATATTTTCACCATGATTAAAGGTAAAACAGTTTCCATATTCAGTGAAGACATGTGCAAAATCCTCCAATATGAAAATAAACCAAAGAAAACACAATCAGGTGAGTATTTTGGTCCTTTCAAGGTTTAAATGCCTATAACTTTCTTTTCTTAATCATACTGCTGAGTGAGAAGGCAAAAACAGCAGGAAGAATAGAAATCTGGTGATTTTAGTCTGTATTCCAAAAACAGTTTTCATTTTTTTGTAAAATGCACCTGTCAATTTGTATCTGATTATCTAGTTGAGACATTTTCATATACAGTTGACCCTTGAAAAACAGGGATTTGAACTTCATAGACACATTGTTTTAAAATAAATACCCACCACAGTACAGCTCAACCTATGGTTGGTAGAATCCTCAGCTGGGACTTGGACCCACAGATAGGGGTTTCCCTTTAAGGACAATCCTGCAAGAAATATCACCAAATATTTCTGTCCTCTATCTTTCCCTATATAACTGTATGAAAAAGGAGGCATGTCCCATGTGTATTCACACCTCCTGATTCCATAAGGCTGAGCTAAGGACATGTGATCTTGGAGCAAATTTAAACTGATTCCGCATGGGAGTAAACTTTACCTCAATGCAAAATAATACGAAGAAGTAGCTTGTTATATTGATGAAATTTGAAGAAATATTGCAACATTACCTCTGGGCCACATGGCTTTCCAAAAAATTCACATTCTAACAATGTGCTGCTGTTGAGATAAAAACCATTTTCCTTGACAAATTCTGTAATGCTGAAGTTTCGCTCACTTGCGAGGAAATCAATAGCCTCTTTAGAGCCAGTAGAATTGGTACTGATTTCCTGAAGATGAAGGACTTTGGATACAATATTCCATAAGAAAAAAATTATGCCAAATGTGGCTGCAGCTCCTGCTTGGAACCTATTTGTGGGAATAAAGGCACTATTTAGAATAATAAACACTTGTTGTTATCTCAAAGATGGTATCTGAACTCTATCATCTTCTCCTCCTATCTCCTATATTTTCCCTTATTTGTAATACATTCAAGCAAAATTGGATTACTAAGAGGTCTTTGTCACCTGCTGCAATCTACCTTGAATTTCTACATATAGTTTCATTTACCTAGAATACCTTCCAGACCTTGCTCTGGATACATCCAAATGGATCTTCACCCAACACAGAGAGGTATTAGGAATTGTTAACACTATAGGAATCAGATTTCCAGGGTTCACATCCAAGCCCTGCTGTGCTCTATGCTGAATCTGTGTGGCTGCCTCAACTGCATTGCTAAACCTCTCCCTCTTGTCTGCATCTGGTTACAACCTGCAGTTCATTGCAGAGTGGAGTTGTGGTTGTTCTGTACATTGTGTATGTGGATCTGCAACCCCAGCTTGTCTGCACTGGGCAGATCCCCCAGCCCTGTCCAGTCTCCTCAGACAGCTTCTGCTCCTGGGTCAAGCACGGGTGCAATCTGAAAAAGATGCCAACTCCTCCTGCAGGTCACCGGCACCACCAGGATCAGAGATGAAACACGCATTCCCTGCTCATGTTTCTTTCCTTCATTTCAAATTTATCTCCCTTTCTAGTCACGGATCCTGTTGACTTTAGATCCAACACCAGAAACAGAGGCAACAGACCTGCAAAGACTGCTTACCCAGCCCCTATGTTTCAGTGGGCTGAATCCCTATAGTAAACCCCTGGTTTTCTGCCATTCACAGTGGTTCTGCTTCTTGGATGGAGCCCTGATTGTCACAGCCATCTAAGGCTATGATAGTGCACTTTTTCATCTCACTGTCGCACAGCTTCCTCACTTATGAAACTGGTATTTGTTAATACAACAATGATGAAGGTTAATATATTGATATATTTTAATAACACGTCAAACAATCATTTAGATGATTGAACTACTTTTCCTAACATATTTAGAAGAGTGTAAGGTAAATATTTATTAAATAAATGCCTCATTATTGGCAAAGCAACTTGCTGGCAATCAAAGCAGAAGTAATGTGTTTGCCCTAATAAGTGCCTTGTAATTCTTTTATTTTGCTGGACAATTTCTGCTTTGCATTCTGTATGGTTCTTTATTTTCATACCTTAACTTCTTTCAAAATGTGATTTTCATATTTTGGATATTATATTATATTATTACACAATCTGAAATGGAACAAACTTTCTTTCCTCAAATCGGATGCCAAACAGCATGGAATAAAATACATAGCCAGTTGGTAAAGAATCTGCCTGCAATGTGGGAGACCTGGGTTTGATCCCTTGGTTGGGAAGATCCCCTGGAGAAGGGAACTACTCCCCACTCCAGTATTCTGGCCTGGAGAATTCCATGAACTGTATAATCCATGGGGTCACAAAGAGTGACTTTCATGTCATTCTTGGTGAGCATACAGGACCACGCGATGCATGGTTTGTGTGTGACTTTGCTTCTATGTCACAAAATCTATATTTTATTTTCACTTTCCTTTTGTATTATCTGTACTGTAATTTTTCATTCTCAGGGCAGTCACATTAAACCCTTTCTCAATCAAGGTGGGATATACACAAAACCAAAAATGGGAAAAAAAAAAAAAGACAACCAAACCAACAGCATATCCTTTTAGAGATGCAAAACAGCTTTTTTGGACCAGTTTTTAATAGAATACCTTATGTAACTAGCTCTAAGCCTTGCAAGACCTAGGTCCCAGAACCCTATAAATATTCTCTTTGACCTCCTTTTTCTTCAGAGACACTATTAAGCCTCCAGCCTTGTGGTATTTTATCTAACTAGAATATATTTAACAACCTTGATTTTCTTGGGCAAAAGTGTTTTTAGTGATCTTTTGAGGAGTTAAAAACCTACACTAGTAACAGATTTTGTGAAGAAGAAGTGTTTGCTTTAAATGGAGGGATGAACCTTTGGCTGGCTTCAGGTTTCTAACTCTGACTGACAGGGGACCAAGGGTCTGCTCCAAAGCCCTGCGACCTTGGAATCCTACACCACTTCATACAATGTTCACTGCATTCTTTTCATGATGATTATGCAGAGAAATGAAGAAATTATTACAGGTGTAGGAGGTCTGAGCACAATATATTAAAAGGTTAAAGAGGAGAGCATTTTAGAACATTATTTTAGAACTATTTTTTATACTATTAATAGTTAGATCATAGAGTAATTTAGGTGGATGAATTAAACTTAGTGAATAAAGTCCAACATTATTTGGAACAAAGGAAGTGATAAATCTTGTGAGACATTTTTGTTTAGCATAAAATCTAAGTGTTTTGCTCCAAGTTTATTTTCAACTTTAATTCAAGCTCCAAAACTCTTCCAAATATAATTTGTCAGAAACCTTGTTTAGTGATAGCTTGTCTTACTCTTTCATTTCCTATACTGATAAGTCTAGTAAAACAAAACAATAAAAATACATCAATATGTTTAAACAGTTTAATAACTGATAACCAATTACTAAACCCGTCTTTCTTAGGTGTGTTAATACCTCTAAGTACATTTCCCCAAATTATATGACCCAAATGAGTAAGCTTCATTTCAAGTCCACATTGATGCCTCACTCAGTCCTTTGTTGAGCTCCATCAAAATAGATCCAAGTGTATGTGTGTTAGAATCAGTTTCCAGATCCTCTGCTCTAACTCAGCATTTAAAAAGAAACACCCACAAGGATTCTTCTCCAATTTATGAAAGAGTTCTTACCTGTCAATCATTACAAATCTTAGCATATAATGCACCTGGTGTATAGCAATCTCAAGGCCCGTAACAAAGGCAAACACTGGTGGAAGACTCCTCTAAGAATTAATCAAAGCTCCTTAAACTTTGTCTTGTCCTGTTATGCACATATTTCTGGCTAGGGTGAAGCTTGGCATTAAACATAGGATATTTTAGCCCCTACTGGATCCTCTGAATTGAGAAAAGTTGAAGTAATATGATAAAATTTGTCATTTCATTTTTATTTTGTGAGTTATTAAAAAATAGGGTTTTAAAATTTTTATTGGAGTATAGTTGCTTTATAACATTTTGTTAATTTCTACTGTACACAAAAGCAAATTACCTGTATGTATATATATACTCCTTCTTTTTTGGATTTCCTGCACATTATTTTAAATGAAACTGGGTTGTTGTGTGCAAAGTCCAGATTATTGCAATATTAGAAAATGTGAAGTGTAGTGAAGTGAAGACGGTCAGTCATGTCTGACTCTTTGCGATCCCATGGACTGTAGCCTACCAGGCTCCTCCATCCATAGGATTTTCCAGGCAAGAGTACTGGAGTGGGGTGCCATTTCCTTCTCCAATTAAAAAATGTACACAGGTTAAAATTTACATGATTTTTATCAATGAAGTAATTAAATATTTATAAAATCATATTTATTCTTAATAGTCAATCCTTACCATATTTTATCTCATAATATTTATTTTTGATCTCCTAAAACTAAGACATTATGTTATTTAAAGCTATGGTTAAAATTTTAGCTGCCAATTTAAAATTTGCAACTGAAATACATAGTTTTTCAAACTTCCTTTATATGGAACATGAGGGAAAATGTTTGAAGACCACTGGCTGTGAGAACAGGGGAGTTCGCAACCTAAGTTCTTTTCCTGATCCATCAGTCATTTGCTAAAGAGTGTTGGTGAGATACTGGTGAACTGACATTCAAAGTATCTATTTGTAAAATCAGACTTTGAGAGTTGAAAATGTCTCTAACCACGACAGTATTGATGATGTATTACTTGCTACCTAAGAAAGAGTAATTTTCTTATAATTCATAATTTTCCTCTTCTACAATTTTAGTTTCTACACTATTGAATCTCATTTTTCATCTGGATATTAACTATATCTAACTGCAGGGTACACTATCAGTTTTTTCTTAATGCCACCATCCAACACCAGAGTTTAAATCATTGACCTGAGATTTGGATTATGCAAAATAAACTTTTTGTTTAGTATTTTATTTTATTTTTTAATTTAAATTTATTTATTTTAATTACTTTACAATATTGTATTGGTTTTGCCATACATCAACATGAATCGGCCACGGGTGTACACGTGTTCCCCATCCTGAACCCCCCTCCCACCTCCCTCCCTGTACTAAAAACATGAAAGTACTTAAATTATAGGGTATTAAATATTTTCCTTGAGATCATTCTTTTTTTAATCCATGCATTTCCCGATCAGCACTGCTTGAGTTGCAAATGTAAGTTTAGGTACGCTGTGTGTTTTTCCATTCATACCAGAGTGTTGTCTAACACCATGTGACTTTTTTCTTTCATGGTTATTTCGTGTGTGCTGTGTAATATCTATATATTAGTTAATATGCCAAATTTCTTCCTATTATTGACTACTTATTTCACTCTGTTGTAGTTGATAAACATACTCTGAATGATTGCAAATCTTCTAAATGTATTGAAGCTTGTTTTATGGTCTTGCTACAACTTGCCCTAGAAAGTGTTGCATGCACACATGAGAAGAGTGTGTAATCTGCTGTTATATAGAGTGATCTATAGGTATTATGGGCCTAAGTATTACACATTTGCATTTTATTTTATTTATTTATTTATTTTTTTTTTCTACAAACTCCATAAGACTATTCTATACGTCAGTGTCTCTTTTGCTGTCTCGCACACAGGGTTATCGTCACCATCCCTCTAAATTCCATATATATGCGTTAGTATACTGTATTGGTGTTTTTCCTTCTGGCTTACTTCACTCTGTATAATAGGCTCCAGTTTCATCCACCTCATTAGAACTGATTCAAATGTATTCTTTTTAATGGCTGAGTAATACTCCATTGTATATATGTACCACAGCTTTCCTATCCATTCATCTGCTGATGGACATCTAGGTTGCTTCCATGTCCTGGCTATTATAAACAGTGCTGCGATGAACATTGGGGTACACGTGTCTCTTTCCCTTCTGGTTTCCTCAGTGTGTATGCCCAGCAGTGGGATTGCTGGGTCATAAGGCAGTTCTATTTCCAGTTTTTTAAGGAATCTCCACACTGTTCTCCATAGTGGCTGTACTAGTTTGCATTCCCACCAACAGTGTAAGAGGGTTCCCTTTTCTCCACACGCTCTCCAGCATTTATTATTTGTAGACATTTGGATTGCAGCCATTCTGACTGGTGTGAAATGGTACCTCATAGTGGTTTTGATTTGCATTTCTCTGATACTGAGTGATGTTGAGCATCTTTTCATGTGTTTGTTAGCCATCTGTATGTCTTCTTTGGAGAAATGTCTATTTAGATCTTTGGCCCATTTTTTGATTGGGTCATTTATTTTTCTGGAGTTGAGCTATAGGAGTTGCTTGTATATTTTTGAAATTAGTTGTTTGTCGGGTGCTTCATTTGCTATTATTTTCTCCCATTCTGAAGGCTGTCTTTTCACCTTGCTAATAGTTTCCTTTGATGTGCAGAAGCTTTTAAGTTTAATTAGGTCCCATTTGTTTATTTTTGCTTTTATTTCCAATATTCTGGGAGGTGGGTCATAGAGGATCCTGCTGTGATGTATGTCGGAGAGTGTTTTGCCTATGTTCTCCTCTAGGAGTTTTATAGTTTCTGGTCTTACGTTGAGATCTTTAATCCATTTTGAGTTTATTTTTGTATATGGTGTTAGAAAGTGTTCTAGTTTCATTCTTTTACAAGTGGTTGACCAGATTTCCCAGCACCACTTGTTAAAGAGATTGTCTTTCCTCCATTGTATATTCTTGCCTCCTTTGTCAAAGATAAGGTGTCCGTATGTGCGTGGATTTATCTCTGGGCTTTCTATTTTGTTCCATTGATCTATATTTCTGTCTTTGTGCCAGTAGCATACTGTCTTGATGACTATGGCTTTTCAGTAGAGCCTGAAGTCAGGTAGGTTGATTCCTCCAGTTCCATTCTTCTTTCTCAAGATCGCTTTGGCTATTCGAGGTTTTTTGTATTTCCATACAAATTGTGAAATTATTTGTTCTAGCTCTGTGAAGAATACCGTTGGTAGCTTGATAGGGATTGCATTGAATCTATAAATTACTTTGGGTAGTATACTCATTTTCACTATATTGATTCTTCCAATCCATGAACATGGTATATTTCTCCATCTATTAGTGTCCTCTTTGGTTTCTTTCACCAGTGTTTTATAGTTTTCTATATATAGGTCTTTGGTTTCTTTAGGTAGATATATTCCTAAGTATTTTATTCTTTCCGTTGCAATGGTGAATGGAATTGTTTCCTTAATTTCTCTTTCTGTTTTCTCATTATTAGTGTATAGGAATGCAAGGGATTTCTGTGTGTTGATTTTATATTCTGCAACTTTACTATAGTCATTGAGTAGTTCTAGTAATTTTCTAGTGGAGTCTTTAGGGTTTTCTATGTAGAGGATCATGTCATCTGCAAATAGTGAGAGTTTCACTTCTTCTTTTCCAGTTTGGATTCCTTTTATTTCTTTTTCTGCTCTGATTGCTGTGGCCCAAACTTCCAAACTATGTTGAATAGTAATGGTGAAAGTGGGCACCCTTGTCTTGTTCCTGACTTTAGAGGAAATGCTTTCAATTTTTCACCATTGAGGATAATGTTTGCTGTGGGTTTGTCATATATAGCTTTTATTATGTCAAGGTATGTTCCTTCTATTCCTGCTTTCTGGAGAGTTTTTATCATAAATGGGTGCTGAATTTTGTCAAAGACTTTCTCTGCATCTATTGAGATAATCATATGGTTTTTATTTTTCAATTTGTTAATGTGGTGTATAACATTGATTGATTTACGGATATTGAAGAATCCTTGCATCCCTGGGATAAAGCCCACTTGGTCATGGTGTATGATCTTTTTAATGTGTTGTTGGATTCTGATTGCTAGAATTTTGTTTAGGATTTTTGCATCTATGTTCATCAGTGATATTGGCCTGTAGTTTTCTTTTTTTGTGGGATCTTTGTCAGGTTTTGGTATTAGGGTGATGGTGGCCTCATAGAATGAGTTTGGAAGTTTACCTTCCTCTGCAATTTTCTGGAAGAGTTTGAGCAGGATAGGTGTTAGCTCTTCTCTAAATTTTTGGTAGAATTCAGCTGTGAAGCCGTCTGGACCTGGGCTTTTGTTTGCTGGAAGATTTTTGATTACAGTTTCAATTTCCGTGCTTGTCATGGATCTGTTAAGGTTTTCTATTTCTTCCTGGTCGAGTTTTGGAAAGTTGTACTTTTCTAAGAATTTGTCCATTTCTTCCTCCTTGTCCATTTTATTGGCATATAATTGTTGATAATAGTCTCTTATGATCCTTTGTATTTCTGTGTTGTCTGTTGTGATCTCTCCATTTTCGTTTCTAATTTTATTGATTTGATTTTTCTCCCTTTGTTTCTTGATGAGTCTGGCTAATGGTTTGTCAATTTTATTTATCCTTTCAAACAACCAGCTTTTGGCTTTGTTGATTTTGCTATGGTCTCTTTTGTTTCTTTTGCATTTATTTCTGCCCTAATTTTTAAGATTTCTTTCCTTCTACTAACCCTGGGGTTCTTCATTTCTTCCTTTTCTAGTTGCTTCAGGTGTAGAGTTAGGTTATTTATTTGACTTTTTTCTTGTTTCTTGAGGTATGCCTGTATTGCTATGAACTTTCCCCTTAGGACTGCTTTTACTGTGTCCCACAGGTTTTGGGTTGTTGTGTTTTCATTTTCATTCGTTTCTATGCAAATTTTGATTTCTTTTTTGATTTCTTCTGTGATTTGTTGGTTATTCAGCAGCGTGTTGTTCAGCCTCCATATGTTGGAATTTTTAATAGTTTTTCTCCTGTAATTGAGATCTAATCTGACTGCATTATGGTCAGAAAAGATGCTTGGAATGATTTCTATGTTTTTGAATTTACCAAGGCTAGCTTTATGGCCCAGGATGTGATCTATCCTGGAGAAGGTTCCATGTGCACTTGAGAAAAAGGTGAAATTCATTGTTTTGGGATGAAATGTCCTATAGATATCAATTAGGTATAACTGGTCTATTGTATCGTTTAAAGTTTGTGTTTCCTTGTTAATTTTCTGTTTAGTTGATCTATCCATAGGTGTGAGTGGGGTATTAAAGTCTCCCACTATTATTGTGTTATTGTTAATTTCTCCTTTCATACTTGTTAGCATTTGTCTTACATACTGCGGTGCTCCTGTGTTGGGTGCATATACATTTATAACTGTTATATCTTCTTCTTGGATTGATCCTTTGATCATTATGTAGTGACCTTCTTTGTCTCTTTTCACAGCCTTTGTTTTAAAGTCTATTTTATCTGATATGAGTATTGCTACTCCTGCTTTCTTTTGGTCCCTATTTGCATGGAAAATCTTTTTACAGCCCTTCACTTTCAGTCTGTATGTGTCCCCTGTTTTGAGGTGGGTCTCTTGTAGACAACATATGTAGGGGTCTTGTTTTTGTATCCATTCAGCCAGTCTTTGTCTTTTGGTTGGGGCATTCAACCCATTTATGTTTAAGGTAATTACTGATAAGTATGATCCCATTGCCATTTAGTTTATTGTTTTGGGTTCGAATTTATACACGATTTTTGTGTTTCCTGTCTAGAGAATATCCTTTAGTATTTGTTGGAGAGCTGGTTTGGTGGTGCAGAATTCTCTCAGCTTTTGCTTGTCTGAGAAGCTTTTGATTTCTCCTTCATACTTGAATGAAATCCTTGCTGGGTACAATAATCTGGGCTGTAGGTTATTTTCTTTCATCATTTTAAGTATGTCTTGCCATTCCCTCCTGGCTTGAAGAGTTTCTATTGAAAGATCAGCTGTTATCCTTATGGGAATTCCCTTGTGTGTTATTTGTTGTTTTTCCCTTGCTGCTTTTAATATTTGTTCTTTGTGTTTGATCTTTGTTAATTTGATTAATATGTGTCTTGGGGTGTTTCGCCTTGGGTTTATCCTGTTTGGGATTCTCTGGGTTTCTTGGACTTGGGTGATTATTTCCTTCCCCAGTTTAGGGAAGTTTTCAACTATTATCTCCTCAAGTATTTTCTCATGGTCTTTCTTTTTGTCTTCTTCTTCTGGAACCCCTATGATTCGAATGTTGTAGCGTTTAATACTGTCCTGGAGGTCTCTGAGATTGTCCTCATTTCTTTTAATTCGTTTTTCTTTTATCCTCTCTGATTCATTTATTTCTACCATTCTATCTTCTAATTCACTAATCCTATCTTCTGCCTCTGTTATTCTACTATTTGTTGCCTCCAGAGTGTTTTTAATTTCATTTATTGCATTATTCATTATATATTGACTCTTTTTTATTTCTTCTAGGTCCTTGTTAAAACTTCCTTGCATCTTCTCAATCCTTGTCTCCACGCTATTTATCTGTGATTCCATTTTAATTTCAAGATTTTGGATCAATTTCACTATCATTATTCGGAATTCTTTATCAGGTAGATTCCCTATCTCTTCCTCTTTTGTTTGGTTTGGTGGGCATTTATCCTGTTCCTTTATCTGCTGGGTATTCCTCTGTCTCTTCATCTTGTTTAAATTGCTGAGTTTGGGGTGTCCTTTCTGTATTCTGGCAGTTTGTGGAATTCTCTTTATTGTGGCTTTTCCTCACTGTGTGTGGGTTTGTACAGGTGGCTTGTCAAGGTTTCCTGGTTAGGGAAGCTTGTGTTGGTGTTCTGATGGGTGGAGCTGTATTTCTTCTCTTTGTTCAGTCGCGCTCCTTCGGAAGAGTTGGATTGCTTTTCTGGGTGCCTGATGTCCTCTGCCGGCATTCAGAAGTTGTTTTGTGGAATTTACTCGACGTTTAAATGCTCTTTTGATGAATTTGTGGGGGAGAAAGTGTTCTCCCCATCCTACTCCTCCGCCATCTTGGCTCCTCCCCACAGTGAAATTGTTTAACCAAATTTCACTCTGCCAGAGTCCATCCCCAACCAGGGTCCTTCCTTCAGCACAGTGTTGTGTGGGTCCATAGATTGAGTTTTTGGTTGAGAAACAAAGAAAAGCTTTGATCAGAGAATGGAGAGGCCGCAGCTGCAGCTCTAGTGTCCAAGCTCTCGCGCACAAAACGCAATCAGGGCTGCCTTATAGGGATCTGGTGGGAGCACAATCAGGGCTGCCTTATAGGGATCTCCACATTTGCATTTTAAAACAAGCAAGAGAAGAAATAAGAATAAACACACATTTATAATGTCTTTTAAAATTGCAAAAGTATATTTACACGTGCTTTTAGTTTTTCATATGGATTTGAAAACTCTCTGAGTTCACTTGCTTTAAGTCTGAACAACTTTTTAGTATTTCTTGTATGATGGGTCTGCTAGAATGAATTCTCTCTGAATGTTTTTATTTTATCTTCATTTTAAAGATACATTTTTGTGCAAACTTGGGGAGTTTTGACACATTATATTAAAAAGAAATTTTTCCACTGTATTTTCTCTCCTCTTCTGCTACTCTCATTTTACATATATTTTTATGCTTTTTAGTATCCCCCATTTCTCTGAGGCCCTTTTAATTTTCCTTCATTTAGTTTTTCTCTCTGTTTCTCAGCTCACATACTTTGTTAATTTATCTTCCAGTTCACTGATTCTTTCTTCAGCCACCTCAAACCTATTGCTCAGTCCCTTAATGGATGTAGTGAATTTTTTACTTCAGTAATACACTTTTCAAAACCAAGAATGTCCTTTTGGTTCTTTGTATAATTTCTGTCCTTACTGATATTGTTTGCTTAATGAGACATTATATCTTCCTTTATGTCTTCAATCACAGTTTATTCAATTATTTGTATTTATAATAGCTGATTTGATGTCTGCTAAGTCTGATACCCCATGTCCAAGGTAAGAGAAACCCAGGTAAGATGATAGGTGTTGCGAGAGGGCATCAGAGGGCTGACACGTGGAAACCATAACCACAGAAAACTAGCCAATCTGATCAACAGACCACAGCCTTGTCTACTCAGTGAAACTAAGCCATGCTGTGTGGGGCCACCCAAGATGCACGGGTCATGGTGGAGAGGTCTGACAGAAAGTGGTCCACTGGAGAAGGGAATGGCAAACCACTTCAGTATTCTTGCCTTGGAAACCCCATGAACAGTATGAAAAGGCAAAATGTTAGGATACTGAAAGGGGAACTCCCAGGGTCAGTAGGTGCCCAATATGCTACTGGAGATCAGTGGAGAAATAACTCCAGAATGAATGAAGGGATGGAGCCAAAGCAAAAACAATACCCAGTTGTGGATGCGACTGGTGATAGAAGCAAGGTCCAATGCTGTAAAGAGCAATATTGCATAGGAGTCTGGAATGTCAGGTCCATGAATCAAGCTAAATTGGAAGTGGTCAAACAGGAGATGGCAAGAGTGAATATCGACATTCTAGGAATCAGCGAACTAAAATGGACCGGAATGGGTGAATTAAATCAGATCTACTACTGTGGGCAGGAATCCTTTGGAAGAAATGGAGTAGCCATCATGGTCAACAAGAGTCCGAAATGCAGTACTTGGATGCAATCTCAAAAACAACAGAATGATCTCTGTTCATTTCCAAGGCAAACCATTCAATATCACAGTAATCCAAGTCTATGCCCCAACCAGTAACGCTGAAGAAGCTGAACGGTTTTATGAAGATCTACAAGACCTTTTAGAACTAACACCCAGAAAAGATGTCCTTTTCATTATAGGGGACTGGAATGCAAAAGTAGGAAGTCAAGAAACACCTGTGGTAACAGGCAAATTTGGCCTTGGAATGTGGAATGAAGCAGGGAAAAGGCTAATAGAGTTTTACCAAGAGAATGCACTGGTCATAACAAACACTCTCTTCCAACAACACAAGAGAAGACTCTAAACAAGGACATCACCAGATGGTCAACACCGAAATCAGGTTGATTATATTCTTTGCAGCCAAAGATGGAGAAGCTTTAGACAGTCAGCAAAAACAAGACCGGGAGCTGACTGTGGCTCAGATCATGAATTCCTTATTGCCAAATTCAGACTTAAATTGAAGAAAGTGGGGAAAACCACTAGACCATTCAGGTATGACCTAAATCAAATCCCTTATGATTATACAGTGGAAGTGAGAAATAGATATAAGGGACTAGATCTGATAGACAGAGTGTCTGATGAACTATGGATGGAGGTTTGTGACATTGTACAGGAGACAGGGATTGAGACCATCCCCATGGAAAAGAAATGCAAAAAAGCAAACGGCTGTCTGAGGAGGACTTACAAATAGCTGTGAAAAGAAGAGAAGCGAAAAGCAAAGGAGAAAAGGAAAGATATAAACATCTGAATGCAGAGTTCCAAAGAATAGCAAGGAGAGATAAGAAAGCCTTCCTCAGTGATCAATGCAAAGAAATAGAGGAAAACAACAGAATGGGAAAGACTAGAGATCGCTTCAAGAATATTAGAGATACCAAGGGAACATTTCATGCAAGATGGGCTCGAAAAAGGACAGAAATGATATGGACCTAACAGAAGCAGGAGATATTAGAAGAGGTGGCAAGAATACACAGAAGAACTGTACAAAAAAGATATTCACGACCAAGATAATCACAATGGTGTGATCACTCACCTAGAGCCAGACATCCTGGAATGTGAAGAGAAGTGGGCCTTATAAAGCATCACTACGAACAAAGCTAGTGGAGGTGACGGAATTCCAGTTGAGCTCTTTCAAATCCTGAAAGATGATGCTGTGAAAGTGCTGCACTCAATATGCCAGTAAATTTGGAAAACTCAGCAGTGGCCACAGGACTGGAAAAGGTCAGTTTTCATTCCAATCCCAAAGAAAGGCAATGCCAAAGAATGCTTAAACTACCACACAATTGCACCCATCTCACACTCTAGTAAATTAATGCTCAAAATTCTCCAAAGCAGGCTTCAGCAGTAGGTGAACCATGAACTTCCAGATGTTCAAGTTAGTTTTAGAAAAGGCAGAGGAACCACAGATCAAGTTGCCAACATCTGCTGGATCATGGAAAAAGCAAGAGAGTTCCAGAAAAACATCTATTTCTGCTTTATTGACTATGCCAAAGCCTTTGACTGTGTGGATCACAATAAACTGTGGAAAATTCTGAAAGAGATGGGAATACCAGACCATCTGACCTGCCTCCTGAGAAACCTATATGCAGGTCAGGAAGCAACAGATAGAACTGGACATGGAACAACAGACTGGTTCCAAATAAGAAAAGGAGTACATCAAGCCTGTATATTGTCACCATGCTTATTTAACTTCTATGCAGAGTACATCATGAAAAACGCTTGGCTGGAAGAAGCACAAGCTGGAATTAAGATTGTCGGGAGAAATATCAATAACCTCAGATATGCAGATGACGCCACCCTTATGGCAGAAAGTGAAGAGAAACTAAAAAGCCTCTTGATGAAAGTGAAAGAGGAGAGTGAAAAAGTTGGCTTAAAGCTCAACATTCAGAAAACGAAGATCATGGCATCTGGTCTTCTTGGGAAATAGATGGGGAAACAGTGGAAACAGTGTCAGACTATTTTTTTGAACTCCAAAATCACTGCAGATGGTGATTGCAGCCATGAAATTAAAAGACGCTTACTCCTTGGAAGGAAAGTTATGACCAACCTAGATAGCATATTGAAAAGCAGAGATATTACTTTGCCAAGAAAAGTCCACCTAGTCAAGGCTATGGTTTTTCCAGTAGTCATGTATGGATGTGAGAGTTGGACTGTGAAGAAGGCTGAGTGCCGAAGAATTGATGCTTTTGAGCTGTGGTGTTGGAGAAAACTCTTGAGAGTCCCTTGGACTGCAAGGAGATCCAACCAGTCCATCCTAAAGGAGATCAGTCCTGGGTGTTCATTGGAAGAACTGATGCTAAAGCTGAAACTCCAATACTTTGGCCACCTCATGCGAAGAGTTAACGCATTGGAAAAGACTCTGATGCTGGGAGGGATTGGGGGCAGGCGGAGAAGGGGACGACAGGGGATGAGATGGCTGGATGGCATCACTGACTCGATGGACATAAGTTAGAGTGAACTCCGGGAGTTGGTGATGGACAAGGAGGCCTGGTGTGCTGCAGTTCATGGGGTCGCAAAGAGTCAGACACAACTGAGCGAGTGAACTGAACTGAATTGATGTCTGATATCTAAGTTGGGCAATTTATGTTGACTGTTATTTAAGATTCCTCCATCTATTTGTGGCTTGATAACTTATTTTTTTTTACCACTAATAATATTTCACTGAGTTGTAGGAGTTGCTTCTGTATTTTGGTGATTAGCTTCTAAATGGTTGTTTTTTTGAGTAAATTGTACCAGTTATGGTTGTTTCTCTCAGGAAAATTTCTGTTAAGGTCCTCACACTGGCATACTCAAAATGATATGTGCAATTTCTTTTTAATAATGGCTATCTTCAACCAGCCTTGCTTTTGTTAGACCATATACCATTTGGACATCCCTCGTGGTCCAATGGTTAAAAAACTGCCTGCCAATGCAGAAGACGTGAATTCAATTCTTGCTCTGGGATCCCATGTGTGGCGGGACAACTAAGCCCATGCATCACAACTACTGAGCTCACGCTCCAGAACCCAGAAGATGCAACTACTGAGCACATCCGCCCTAGAGCCTGTGCTTTACAACAAGAGAAGCCACAACACTGAGAAGTCTGTGCACCGCAACTAGAGAGCCGCCTCCCACCGGCTGCAACTAGCGAAAACCCGCACACGGCAGTGAAGACCTGGTGCCACCAAAAAGAAGTAGAGAAATTAAAAAGTTTTTAAATAAATAAAATTTTAAAAAAGAACACATGCCATTTAAAATACAGTATGGTGCAACCGTATTGAATATCTTTGTGGGGCCTTTGGTTTTGTTTTACTCTTTGGCACCTTGACACATATCTTGAAATAAATCTAACTATTACCCATGCTGTAATATCAACTATATATTGAACCCTGGTGCTTCCCTTGTGGCTCAGATGGTAAAGAATCTGCCTGCAATGTGGGAGACCCAGGTTCGATCCCTGGGTTGGGAAGATCCCTGGAGAAGGCAATGGCAACCTGCTCTAGTATTTGTGCCTGGAGAATTTCATGGACAGAGGAGTCTGGCAGGCTACAGTCCATGGAGTCGCAAAGAGTCAGACGAAACTGAGTGACTAACACACACACATTGAACACCTGTCCAAAGAACCACCCCAGGGATGAGACAAAATGGTGTATATACCACCTGAACTAATGTAACAGAAAATGCATGAAGTAGATATTACATCATTTTGTACACACAGAAGTTGAAACTTTAAAAGGTGAAGTGATTTGTCCATGGCCAAATAGCTGATTAGTGGTGAATCTGAAGGAAACTACCTCCCCCACCTGCTAGGTGAAAATCCCATGTACAGAATTTCAGGCTTGACCACAGGCAGTAACAAGGGTTTTCATGAATGGCCTCATGGGGAAATTCCCTCCCTACTCCCCACAGGAGACCTGGTACGCAATCAGGGACTTGCAGATCTCTGGAGGGAGTTGTGGTCAAGGGTGCAATAGCAACAGAGTGCTGAACCAAGTGTGTGCACAGGTCACATGCCCATGGAGCTGGGCATGTTCCTATCACAATAAACATCTCACCCTGAACACATGGGAACTTTTCACATCTCCAACTTTAGCACAGTGCTTTCCTGTATCTTCAAGTTATTCCTCATCTCCCCCTACAAACTGCCTGGCCACCTTTTGACACTCACACTCCGTGACACCTAGACAGGGACGTCACCTGTCTGTCCTCTGTGCTCGCAGAGTCCTTGCACATACCTTTCATGTAATCTACAGTCACCATATATATTGCATTGTGATTGCTGATGTTTCTCAGTTTTTGGCTAATTGAAATAAACTTTTTAAATGCAAGGATAAAGACTTGTACATCTATTTAACCACAGGGTTTGGTGCTTAGCCTAGCATATAATTGTGGAGGGAAAAAAGGAAGAAAAAAAGGAAAATAGAGAAGAAATCAATAAGCTTCTTAGCACCCAACATTTCTGTTTTTAAGACAATTTAAGACCACGAGTGGTTTTGTGTATATTAAATAGCACACAATAAACTATTTCAGTCATCCAAGGAAGATTATATCTAGTAAAGTTACAGAGACTTATTAAAAGTGTAGTTTTTACCTGTTTAAATTGCAGAAGGTCACAGCTGGGAACTCTATCTTCTCCACATACTGTACCTCCATAGATGTCGTGGTGGGCCACCTGAAGTAATTGACGAGACGGCTGTATACCTGCCAGACGAGGAGACTGATGGAGCCCAGGACCACCAGCAACCAGATCACCTTGCGAATCCTACTCGGATTCCTGACAATGTTGTGGACTCCATGGAAGGAAGTGGAGATGGCAAAGTCATGGTCAAACTTCCTACGGTCAGTGTGAGGTGGCAAAGTTTTCTTTGAAAGGTAGAGCTTGATCTTTTCCAAGAGTCCTTAAATTCAACCAAAGACAAAATCAGCAATAAGTTAGGAAAACCTAACACTGTATGTGAAAAACACAACTCACATGACTTTAAACATGCTCCCTTTTATGTGTACACATAAGGACTCAAAATTCATCTTGAGTTGCACAGATTCTTCAGGAGTCAAGAAGTGTCTACTATAGAGATCTAATAAGTAGGTGAGGCCTCTCATGAGAGAATGCCTCTAGTTAATGCAAACTTACTTTAGCCCATTTCTTATTCTAATAGTGTATTTCTCTTTAGTCAAATAGGAAAAATATTCTCTGCCTCATGAGTTGGTTGTATTAAATAAAAAACACCTGGGGATAGCTTGGCACCTCACCCAGACCATGATAAGTACTCAATTCATATTAGCAGCTTGTGTTTTTCTATTAATTTGGTAGTGATGTGGTAGATGGAAAAGTTTCATGTCTAAAATTCTCATTTAAGAAATGAGTTCTTGGGTCTTCCTTGGTGGCTCAGTGGTAAAGAATCTCCTGTCAATGCAGGACACATGGGCACAGTCCCTGATCTGGGAAGAGGCTACATGCCGTGGAGCAACTGAGCTCTCGTGTCACAACTACTGAGCCTGTGCTCTGGAGTCCAGGAGATGTGACTGCTGAACTCAACATGCTGCTGAAGCTCGTGCACACTAGAGCCCACGCTCCACAACAAGAGAAGCTGCTGCAATGAGAAGCCCACATACCGCAACTAGAGAAAAGCCCAGACAGCAACAAAGACCCAGGGACAGCCAAAAATAAATAAATAAATAAAGAGAGATGAGTTCTAAGTCTCGCAAATGCTCATGATTAGCTGAATTAACTTATATCCTTTGTTTCAGTTCAGGAAGTATTCTTTCTGTCAACTAATCAACATTAATTTATTGTGTTTATTGGAAATTTTTGGAAATTAATTAATTTATAGGAAATTAATTAATTTCCAAAAGGTTTCATTAAATCATTAGTTAACATTCCCCAGGTCTCTAATCAATTAACTAAGTTTAAGTTATGGGATATACAATGATGCATAAAGACACCTATGAACATTTTCTAAGGGACTCTATCTCATCTGCAAAGCATTAGGGCACAATTACAAATTGTTTTATGATTGTTTTACACAGATTGTACACTGAGCAGGAAATTACGTATTAGTCTGATTAGCTTGACTTTGTACTAAGATCTTATAATATCTCCACGAATGGTTTTTTTAAATTTTTTGAATTTTAAACAGGTTATATATAATATATATATTATATATATATCCTGTCATGTGGTTATATATTAATACATACTTATTATATATATATGGGGGTTCCCAGGTGGCTCAGTGGGTAAAGAACCTGCCTGCAGTGCAGGAGGCGCTGGAGATATGGGTTTAATTCTTGGCTCGGGAAGATATCCTGGAAGAGGGCACAGCAACACTCCAGTATTCTTGCCCGGAGAATCCCATGGACAGAGGAACCTGGCAGGCTACAGTCCACAGGTCGCAAAGAGTTGGACATGACTGAAGCTACTGAGCATAGCACATTTTCTTTATATACATATATTCCTGCACGCGGAATCTCAGCTTCCTGACAAGGGATCAAACTCATGCCACCTGCGGTGGAACAGCAGAATTTTAACTTACTGGACTGCCAGGGAAGTCCCTAAATATGTGTATTTATAGTAACTGCACAGCTCCAGAGCAAAATCAGAAATGTATGAAAAGCTTTTGTTATTATTACTGATGAGCAAAATAAACTTAATAATGCTTGTTTACATACTATTTATCCATTAGCTACAATACATGTGCGGAATTGACTCTGACAGAAGGACAATTCAGTCTCAAGGAACCTGATGCCCTTCCTTCCACAAGGGAAGAGTGATCTAGAAATCAGTAATTGGTCAACTGCAGTGTTTCTGGTTGTAAACATTACTCTGAAAAATGTAAGTTTTAAGTAGCTCTGTCAAAACTCAGCTCATTTATTATAAATCTACTTCTTGACAACTGCTCTGACTTTCCTGGGGTGTTCTCCATCATTTGCTAGGGCATTAAAAGAATTCTTAAAAATATTTTTGGATGGATAGTGAAGTAACAAGGTCATGTATTACTGTCAGGAAGATTAGAATTTGTTTAATAAGGAGTCTACCAGTCTACAAAGCAAGAAACTTCTTACTTTACCACTGAAATGGATACTTTGTAATTATTGCAAGTGGCCCTTGCATTGAATATTGATCTTTACAGAAGCATTCTAAAGAACATCAAACAAGATTTGCTGTATTTTAATATAAAAATTGTAGGCACATGATAAATAGAAACCAAATAAATAAAACTACAAAAACTGATTCTGGTATACAAGGATATTTTAAAACTGCATATATTTGACTCCTGCATACAAAATAACACTTTTCCTAGGTAACAGAAACTGTATTACTTATAGTATATCCAAGTAATATTGGAAATCAAATTTCCCCAATGAAAATCTAACCTCCTTTTCCTTTGTTAATTTCTGGCTTTTACAGATAAAAATTCTACCTGTTCTGAGGATTTTACTCCTTACCCACCTTTCTTAGCCTGGGTGTTTGATTTCTCAAACTGCTCCATCTCCAATTTCAATAAGCAGGAGTCCTTGAGGTCTAACCAATTTCCATCAATAACCATACTCATTTTGTGGCCTTTATATAAAATACAGCAGTTGAGGCTATAAAACGTGGGCGCAATTTAAATGTTTGTGTTGCTATGCTTTGCTTCATAAAGTGCATAACCTGCAAGCTGAACACACTGGCAGAACCAGCTATGGGCCTCCGTGGACTCATGAGAAGCTGGCAGAGTGAAACCAAAAAGTATAATTAAGGAAACCATTTTCTCAGAACTAAAGGGACAATCCCTACAGATATTTGTGGTTTTAGAATCCCCCTGAACAGGCCACGTGACTCTGAAGACTCACCCGGGAGAAAGTCTTCTTGTTCTTTATTTCCACCTCTCTTTACATCACTTTGAATCAAAATGCAGTTGGAGTGAAATTTGTGGGGATAAAGATGCCTTTTCCTTGTTGAATTTTCTTTCTAAATAGCGGATGAAGGTTTTGAACAGAAATAATAATCAAATGAAAATGACAAAATAAAACCCCAGAAAAATATCTCCTTGAGAGGAAATGGTTGTTGAAAGCATTCAAACTCAATCGAGCACAAAGGCTGGTTATTTGTTCATAGGAACAATTCTGAGAAATTATAAGCATTTATTATATTAAATAATAAACTGGAGACTATGCATTGTTGTGTTTAAAGGGCACCATCTCTTGACAGAACTGAGGAACTGTCTGTATCACTACTTAAAGCCTTTTAGAGTTGCCATGGTAGCATTTCATATGATCACTAACCTTTAACATATGTGTTACATGTATTTTCTTGGAAACTCAGGACTCTAAGTTGAAACTATTCTTATATGGAAGCAAACTAAGAAATTTCAAGAGATGTAAATGAAACTCCTGGGACTTCCATAACCATGAAATTAAAAATTACAGGAAGAGGGTCAATCTTAACGTATGAATTTCTCCCTTAGAGGGCTCTCCTTTGGGGTTAATGACAGCTTCAGTTACAGTCTGTTAAAATCCAGGTGCTCCTCACTTACCTGATCACTTTTCCTTCCCCTGCATGTCCTCCTCCTTTTCTTCTTCTGAACATCTTTCTGCAGCATTCCTGGAGGTTACCTGTTCATGTCCTGTCACTCACTGTCTGAACTTTTAGGGGCAGACTCACGGGGTGATTTCAGTTTGGGAACAGACTGGTAGGTGATGGTGCCAACATGGAAAGGGCAGGCCAGGTGGGGGGCAATAATAAAACTGGGAGTGGGTACCCTGGGGGGAAAATGCTGGAAGGGAAATCAAGAGAGAGAAAGATAGCCTCCAAAGCCACATTTTATCTGCATGACAATTTAATGAAGGCTCAGGCATAACCAGGGCTTCCCTGGTGGCTCAGCAGTAAAGAATCTGCCTGCCAGTGCAGGAGGCACAGGGGCTGTGCGTTCAACCCCTGCGTCAGGAAGATCCCCTGAAGGAGGGCATGGCAACCCACTCCAGTGTTCTTGTCTGGAGAATCCTATAGACCAAGAAGCCTGAGGGGCTACAGTCCATGCAGCAGCAAAGAGTCAGACAGAACTGAAGTGACTGAGCATGCAAGCAGGCAGGCATAACTAGAAATATTTCTTTTTTTGATTTTTAAAATTTTTTGATGTGGAACATTTTTTTCAAGTCTTTATTGAATTTTTTTATAATATTGCTTCTGTTTTGTTTTGTTTTTTTTTTTTTTTAATCCCAAGGCATGTGAGACCTTACCTCCCTGATCAGGGATCAAACCTTTACCTCCTCCATTGGAAGGCACAGTCTTAACCACTGGACCACCAGGGAAATCCCCACTAGAACATTCCTAAAGTCCCTTTCATGTATTCCCTCCCTCTCCCTCTTGCTCACAACTTCTGGTTACTTCCACATAAGACCTCAGGGCAAAGAGGAAAGAAGAGTGAAACAGACAGGAAGCAAAGAAGGTTGCCAAGACTTCTCTTGTTTTGCCTACCCTTTACTTAATAGAGAATAGCATTTTAAAAGCCTCTTATTTTTGTGTGTATTCCTTACATGTGACACAATTGAAGACTGTGGTTGCTCTGGCCTGCTTGCTCTGACACCTCCTCCTCTCTCTTCTACTTTAGGATGGCCTTTCCAACATTGCTTCCTTTTCTCCTTCTCTGCTCAGTTTTAAAAATATTTTACTGTCACTTTCCTCTATCAGCAGCTGGTAGTAAATTTGAACTCAATCTTTGTCCAGTTGAGGAAATGCCCCCGTTTGCTTCATCACGTCCTTGTGCGAAATCTAAGCCACCATGCATCTCGGAAGTGCCTCTGGTTTCTTCTTTGTTAATTAATGTACCTCTTTAAGTAGCTCAGTGAAAACACAGAACCTCCCACTCCCTTCCTTCTGCTTGCCCTGCCCACTGCCCTTGATTTGTATAGCAAGGGCCTTTGGCAAAAGATCCTATCTCCAGATTTCTCCCATCACCACCCCTTAACATGCTCATGAACAGACAAAATCAAATCCAGAGGAAGTCCAGAGATTTCTAAATTATTATTATCTCCCACCCTTACACCAATAGTAGCAGCAGCAGAAAACCACTCATTACTACTGATAAAAACAAAAGGTGAAATAGAGTGGATGGTGGGGGAGAGCATTTTCTCTGCCCTTGCATTTGAATTCAGAGCATAAGCAACATTAAGAATTTTGTGCAGTGTCTAGACAAGTATATTCTGGTACCACATTCGTTATACAGACACATTTTTATTCTACTTTTCAAAAAAATCTTATGTGTTTTTGTTGTTGTTGTTGTTGTTGTTGCTTGTTTTTTTGCCACACAGCAGGTGGGGTCTTAGTTTCCTGGCCAGGGATTGAACCTGCACCCCCTGCATAGGAAGTGTGGAGTCTTAACCGGTGCACCACCAGAGAAGCCCCAAATCTTATGTGTTTTTAATAAAATTTTTGATCCCATTGAATCGACCTACATCTAAAGGTATCAAAAAGATCATCTTTAGCTACTTTTAAATTTACCTTTGAATTAAAACTTTTACTTTCTCTTTAGGGAAATGCATAACTATTAATAGTAATGCACAACTTTTTTAGATTTAGACAGATCTGATAATGACTATACGTTCTGCAAAGGAAGACAATGTAAAAAATACCTTTTCTTGTATTATTTTAAGACACTGTTCTTAATAATCTTGGAAAGGAAAAAATAAAGCAAACTCACAGCTTAGCATATCTTAACAAATACTTTCTCTCATTATATCTATTATTGTGGGTAAGAATCCCTTAGAAGAAATGGAATAGCCCCCATAGTAAAAAAAAAAGAGTCCAAAATGCAGTACTTGGATGTAGTCTCAAAAAAGACAGAATTATCTTGGTTCGTTTTCAAGGCAAACCATTCAGCATCACAGTAAGTCTATGCCCAAATCTATGCCCCAACCACTAATGCCAAAGAAGCTGAAGTTGAATGGTTCTATGAAGACCTAACAGACCTTCTAAAATTAAGACCAAATAAAGATGTCCTTTTCATCATAGGGAATTAGAATGCGAAAGTAAGAATTCAAGAGATAGCTGGAGTAAAAGGCAAATATGGCCTTGGAGTACAAAATGAAGCAGGGCGAATGCTAACAGAGTTTTGCCAAGAGAACACACTGGTCATAGCAGACACCTTCTTTCAACAACACAAGAGATGACTCTACATATTGACATCACCAAATGGTTGTTACCAAAATCAGATTGATTATATTCTTTGCAGCTGAAGATGAAGAAGCTCTATACAGCCAGCAAAAATAAGACCTGGAGCTGACTGTGGCTCAGATCATCAGCTCCTTATTGCAAAATTCGGGCTTAAATTGAAGAAAGTAGGGAAAACGTCATTCAGGTATGACTTAAATAAAATCCTGTATGATTATACAGTGGAGGTGAGAATAGATTCAAGAGATTAGATCTGGTAGACAGACAGAAGAACTATGGACAGAGTTTTGAAACATTGCACAGTAGGTGGTGACCAAAACCTCAAAGAAAAAGAAATGCAAGAAAGCAAAGTGGTTGTCTGAAGAGTCCTTACAAACAGCTGAGCAAAGAAGAGAAGTGAAAGGCAAAGGACAAAGGAAAAGATATACTCACCTGAATGTGGAGGTCCAGAGAATAGCAAGGAGAGATAAGAAAGCTTTCTTAAGTGAACACTGCAAATAAATAGAGGCAAACAATAGAATGGGAAAGACTAAAGATCTCTTTAAGAAAACTGGAGATAACAAGTGAACATTTCACGCAAAAATGGGCACAATAAAGAACAGAAATGCAAGGACCTAACAGAAGCAGAAGAGATTAAGAAGAGGTGGCAAGAATACACAGAAGAACTATACAAGAAAGTCTTAATGACCCAGACAACCATGATGATATAGTCATTCACCTAGAGTCAGTCAACTTGGAGTGTGAAGTCAAGTGGGCCTTAGGAAGCATTACTATAAACCAAGTTAGTGGAACAGATGGAATTCCAGCTGAGCTATTTTAAATCCTAAAAGTTGATGCTGTTAAAATGCTGCATTCAATATGACAGCAAATTTGGAAAGCTCAGCAGTGGCCACAGGACTAGAAAATGTCAGTTTTCATTCCAATCCTAAAGAAAGGCAATGCCAAAGAATGTTCAAACTACCACATAACTGTACTCATTTCACATGCTAGCAAGGTAATGCTCAAAATCCTTCAAAGAAGGCTTTAGCAGTATGTAAAGAGAGAACTTCCAGATGTACAAGCTAGATTTACAAAAGGCAGAGGAACCAGAGATGGAATTGCCAACATTCTTTAGGTCACAGAAAAAGCAAAGGAATTCCAGAAAAATTTCTGTTCCACTGACTACACTAAAGACTTTGACTGTGTGGATCACAACAAACTGTAGAAAATTCTTCAAGAGATGGGAGTACCAGACCAGTTTACTTGCCTCCTGACAATCTTGTATTAGGTCAAGAAGCAACATTTCGAACCAGACATGGAACAACTGGCTGGTTCCAAATTGGGAAAGGAGTATGTCAAGGCTGTATATTATCACCCTGCTTATTTAACTTAAATGCAGAGTACATTATGCAGAATGACAGGCTGGAATCAAGATTGCTGGAAGAAGTATCAACAACCTCAGATATGCAGATGATACCACTCTAATGGCAGAAAGTGCAGAGTAAGTAAAGAGCCTCTTGATAAGGGTGAAAGAGGAGAGTGAAAAAGCTGGCTTAAAACTCAACGTTCAAAAAACTAAAATTATGACATACGATCCCATCACTTAATGGCAAATACATGGGGAAAAAGTGGAAACAGGTTTCATTTTCTTTGGCTCCCAAAATCACTGCAGATGGTTAATGCAGCCATGACATTAAGATGCTTGCTCCTTGGAAGAAAAGCTATGAGAATCCTAGTAGCATATTACAAAGCAGAGACATCACTTTGCCAAGAAAGTTTCATCTAATCAAAGCTATGATTTTTCCAGTAGTCATGTACAGATGTGAGAGCTGGACCATAAAGAAGGCTGAACAATAAAGAACGGATGCTTTCAAACTGTGGTGTTTGAAGACTCTTGAGAGTCCCTTGGACTGCAAGGAGATCATACCAGTCAATCCTAAAGAAAATGAACCCTGTATATTAATTGGAAGGACTGATGCTGAAGCTGAAGCTCCAGTACTTTGGTCAACTGATGCAAAGAACTGACTTATTGGAAAAGACCCTCGTGCTGGCAAAGATTGAGGGCAGGAGGAGAAGGAGGCCACAGAGGATGAGATGGTTGGATGACATCACTGACTCAATGGATGTAAGTTTGAGCAAACCCAGGGAAATGCTGAAGTACAGGGAAACCTGGTGTGTAGCAGTCCATGGGGTCACAGAGAATCAGACTCGACTGACTGGACAACAACAATAAATAATTCTATTTTGCTTTGGGTTTGTATTAACACAAAAACAGAGCTGCTATTTTCTTTTGTGCTCTGTGTGTAAGCATTGTGGGTTAGTGTTTTTGTATTTGTTACAGTATATATATATTTTTTATAAAACACTAAATGAAAGAAACTAGCTACTATATCATACCTATTAAAAGCAAATAAATTCACATATTTAAAATGATAGCATTTGTCACAGAAAGGAAACTTATGTTACCACCAAGTCCAAGCCTCATCGCTACCTCCACCCTCACCCAGACAAGAGGAGAAGGAAAGTAAATTCCATAATAGCAGGGTTCTTTGTTTTTTTTTTTTTTTTTGCTGTTGTTGTTTACCCAACTGGGTAGAAAAATAACTGGTAAGTAAGAGATAGTCAACAAATATGTTGAATGAATACAAAGTCTGTCCTAGCCTTGTATTTTTTTCATTATGCACATGCTATCATGATACAAGAAAATTATTGTCATTAATTTTGTACTTTTATTTTGAAAAGTACAAACTTAAAATTGCATAAATTGTGCAATGAGTACCTATATACTCTACCATAATCTATTCATTTTTAACATTTTCTCACATTTGCTTTATCTTCCTTGTTAAATAAAGGAATAAAATCCATCCTCTTATTGCTTAAGAAAAAGACACCCTCCTGTGTAAATATGCTGTAAAAATCACACTCAGGAAACTTAATTTTGATGCAGCAGTATATTTTAATACTCATTCTATACTGAATATTTCCAAATTTTTCCCCAGTTGAATTTTATAATATTTTATTTCCTAATCCAAAATCCCTTCAAGGATCATGGGTTTTATTTCCTTATCATTTTTATTCATTAACTTTTAATCCAGAACAGTTCCCTAGCCATTAGTTTATTTTTTTTGTCTTCTCATCATATTACTGTTTTGAGGAATTCATTCCAGATGTTTTGCAGAATGTCTCTCAAGTCAGGGCTGTACAGTTTCTTCTTCATAATTAGGCTCAGGTCAGGTACTTAAGGTCCCTGGAGAACCACTGGGGGATTGGTGTTCCTCACAAAGCATCAGATCAAGGAGCATGTGACTTCAGTCTCTTGTATCATTGACGGCAGGAAGCTTGATCGCCTGGTTAAGGGAGGCCAGTCATATTCCTTCTTTGTAAATGCACCTTTTCCCTTTGTAATTAATAAGTAACCAGAAGGAAGTTAGACTCTTGTTCCCAACTGTTCGCCCACTGATTTTAGCACAAATCAATGAGTCTCATCTGAATTATTATAGCTATGGTGTTTATAGAATGATATTCTCTTTCTTTATTCTTGCTATATTTTTTGTCACTATTCTTCTTTAAAGAAGAGCTTTATCTTCTGATTTCCCTTATTTTTTTAAAATTAGTTTTGAATTGTTGTATACATTAAAACTTATTTCTGTGGTTACTACTTTTTAAAAAAATTATTTAAATTGAAAATTTTTCTGGAAGGACTAATTGAAATATGTTTCCTGTGTTTACTCCTCTCTTATCTTCCATAAGTATCTATTAAAATTAGAAATTAAAAATGCACTTTAGACAAAAAAGTGTTAATCTGAGAATAAAAACTTGGGATGTTTTCTACTCAGATCAATTAATTTAAAGCACCAAAATACTTAGCTTTAGGAAAGAGATAGGGTTCATAATTATTTTAGCACTCAGTTGTTTGAGTGGCTGTCAAAAGAGTGGTAAGGTGACATGTAGATACGCTAACTTTTGGGTGTTCCTTTTAAATAACTCAATTTCCTTTTCTGTCTTTATTTTACATCAAATAAAGATAAATGCATTTATTTATCTTTGTTTCTAGATATACTAGAAACAAAGCCTCTTGGCTCAACACAAAATTTAATCACAGACTCTGTTTCTTTATCTCTTGACCCATAATAAGAAGTTGACCTTGTTATCCAAACAATTCTGAATTTCATTTTCGTGCTCTGATTCAATAAAATGCCCATCCTTTAATTTTTAAATATAGGAAGCTACTGTTTCCTACACATAGCAGTAAGATAGACAAGAAAACGTCACGTATCTGTAATACCATCATTAATAAACATGTATTAAATGTACCTCAATGATATCCTAATTATTTGTATGTTGAAAAGGGCCACCCCCAGCTGGTATGTTCAATTTTCTAAAAATGGAAGGCTTTGGGGACTCCAGCTCTGCCACAGCCTGCCATTGGTCCAGTCTGTGGGAGGTTTGTTTGTCACTCAGCGCCTGCCACCCCGCAAGGGAAATGGTCTCTGTTTAAACACCGCTGGGTTTTCCTCACAGCATTGAACATGTTCCTGTCACTGGCCAAAGTAGGGGAAGGACTCTACTAATGCTTAACCTGCAGGCCCAGGAGGTTGTGAAACTATGTGTCCATATAGTTCATGATGCTGGGGTCAAGGTTACTTGGATAGGGTCAACTTATCCAAACATTCTACTGGAGATTTTATGTTTCTGTTCGTTTTCTCAACTCTGATCTCTTATTTCTTTGTGCAACGACATATTTGGGAAAAATTTACCTGCCTTACAACTACTTAGAGGAAAAATAGTGATTCCTCACAATTTTCATACATTTGGAAACTATTCTAAAGAAGGCTATAAGTTGTGTGCTTAGAGTATCTTCAAGAAAGAAGGCAAAACAAACTCAAAGATGGTGAATTTTTAAAATTGAACATTCAACAGACATAGATCGTTGGGAGTAATAGGAATGATCTAATTTTAATTTTTCTCATGTGAATTTCACACACTAGAGGGGGGTAAATTAAAAAAAATTCATGTCCACTGGAAATTTCAATATGACCTTATTTAGAAATAGTCTTCGCAGATGTGATCCATTAAGGATCTCAAGATGAAATCATCAGGATTTTGGACACAGAGAGGAAGCCATGGAAGATGGAGGCAGTGATTGGAGGGACACTGTGCCTCAGGTGAGAATCTTTGGGAGCCCCCAGCAGCTAGAGGAGGCAGGCATCATATTTGTGGTAAATTATTTTAGCAGTCCTAAAAAACTCATGGGCTTCCCTGGTAGCTCAGTGGTAAAGATCTGCCTGCCTATGGAAGAGATGTAGGGTATCCCTGGGTCAGGAAGATCCCCTGGAGAAAGAGATGGCAACCCACTCCAGTATTCTTGCCTGGAAAATCCTATGGACAGAGGAGCCTGGCAGGCTACAGTCCATGGAATCACAAGAGTTAGATACGACTTAGCCACTAAAAAGCAACAACAACAAACTCGTGCATACAATGAAGAGATATCTGGTGGATTTTTAACTGGATTTGTAAAAAAGTTGTGAGATTCCTTGGCAACTAAGCCTCATGATAAAGCCTGGTTTTCAGAAGTGAATAGTAAGTTTGTATGTGAGATGAAACTCTTTGCAACTCTATAGCAAACAAATGTTACAATCCAGATGAATGTCAGGAAAGATATTGAAGATATCAAGAAATGCTTCATGAAAACTATGTCACAGCAAAAGCCCAAAATTTCTGTAAGGCTTTCAATAAGTCAAGAACAATGAGAAATACTTTTATACCATACTTGGGTTTAGCATTAAATCTGTGGAGATAGTTGTCTTCATTCAACAAAGTCTGGACACCCTGTTGTGGTTCAAATGCTGCTCCCAGTTCTGTAAGAGGCATCTGTGGGCAAAACAGAGATGCCTGATTTTGTGGAGGTGCTAGTTTAGCAGGAGATGACAGTAAACCTAATCAGTAAGTAAATTATATAATGAGTTAGAGAAGGAACTGTGCTTGAGAAGAAAAAGGTAAAACATGCAGGAGAGATCAAGGGTCCTCAGTTGGAGGAGATGGTGTAGATGATGCTGGGGCAGTCAGTGTGTAACAGGAAAGAATAAACTTGACTCCATATTGAATCTGTTCCTTCTATGTTAACTCTGTGTTCTAGGGCTGGGGAAGAGAGAAGATGAAAATCATGTGAAGAACCCAGCTGAGGTTCATGGTGATGAGTTTAAAGTGAATTCAGTAGAACGACACAAGAAAAAAACACATGTATAGCTTTTAAAATTTTCTTATAGACTTTAAAAAAGGAGAAACAGGTGAAATTGGTTTTAATCATATATCTCATGCAACAGAATAACTAATATATTATTTGGACTTGTTATCAACATGATTATTAAAGAGACATTTTCCCACTCTTTTTTTAGTGCTCAACCTTCAAAATCTGGTGTATATTTTACACTCACATCTCTGTTTGGACCAAGACACTTCAAGTGGTCAATAGCCACATGTATCTGATGGCTACTGTGTGGGTGGTGCAAGAGCAGGTGGTGGCTCCGGGGGTGACTGGCTGAGAGAAAAGGAAGTTCAAGATTCTTAGAGGAGACAGAAGACCAGAGGACAGATTGGACAGGCTGTGCATAGGGCAGTTTACATGCACTGAAAGTTTCAAGAATAAATAAATGACAACCTCTGAAAGGAAAGCCAACCTGCAGGTAGGCACAATCCCTGGGAAACATGAAAGGACTGTGCAGGACTCTGTCCTTCATATCAACAGTGAGGGGTAATGTAGTTTTCAGAAAGAAACAAAGAATAGTCTGAAAACAAGAGTAAGAAGTGAACAGACAGCTGTAAAAAAAGAATTGAAATAATACCATTTGCAGGAACATGGATGGACCTACTGAGTGAAGTAAGTCAGAAAGAGAAAAAACAATATGATTTCACTTATATATGGAATCTAAAAAGATGATACAAATGAACATATTTACAAAACAGAAATAGACACACAGAAAACAAACATATGATTAACAAAGGGGAAAGGTGTGTGTGTGGGGTAATTTAGGAGATTGGGATTAACATGTACACACTTTGTTGTTGTTGCTGTTCAGTCACTGAGTCATTTCCAACTCTTTGAGACCCCATGGACTGCAGCACATCAGGCTCCTCTGTCCTCCATCATCTCCTGGAATTTGCTCAAATTTCATTGAATTGGTGATGTTATCTAGCTAGCTCATCCTCTGCTGCCCCTGTCTCCTTTTGCCTTCAATCTTTTCCAGCATCACGGTCTTTTCCAATGAGTCCGCTCTTCTCATCAGGTGGTCAAAGTATTGGAGCTTTAGCTTCAGTATTAGTCATTCCAATGAATATTCAGGGTTGGTTTTCCTTAGGATTGACTGGCTTGATCTCCTTGCAGTCCAAGGGACTCTAGGGAGTCTTGTCCAGCACCACAGTTTGAATGCATCAGTTCTTCAGTGCTCAGCCTTATTTGTGGTCCAACTCTCTCAACCGTACATGACTACTGGAAAACCATAGTTTCAACTACATGGACATTAATATATATAAGAAATAGATAAAGAACAAGGACCTACTCATAGAACAGGGAACTCTACTCAGCATTCTGTAATAACCTATATTACAGGTTATAGGCTGTAAAAGACTCTGAAAAAGAATATGTATGTGTGTGTGTGTGTGTGTGTGTGTGTGTGTGTGTGTATCCTTTCAAGGAGGTGCCCTTGGAAACTCCCTCCTTTCTGGCTTTGCCCTTTCCCTTCTTTCATAAGATTCCATTCTCCTTGAGTCCTTGACTTTTTATAAAGAGTGACCTGGAAGACCTCAAAGAAGATGGCAGAATAGAAGGACATGTGCTCATCTTCTCCTGTGAGAATTCCAAAATTGCAACTAACCACTGAAAAACCATCAAGAGGAGAAAGTTGGATTCTACCAAAAAAAGAGACCCCATGTGCAAAGGCAAAGGAGAAGCCCCAGCAAGATGGTAGGAGGGGCGAAATCACATTTAGAATCAAACCCCATACCTGCCAGAGACGTTAGGAGGGATGAAACAAACCTTGTGCTTACCAAGCCCCAGTTAAATAAGCAGGGTGAAAATATGTAGCCTTGACGTACTTCTTTTCCTATTTGGAACCAGTCAGTTGTTCCATGTCCAGTTCTAACTGTTGCTTCCTGACCCGCATATAGGTTTCTCAAGAGGCAGGTCAGGTGGTCTGGTATTCCCATCTCTTTCAGAATTTTCCACAGTTTAGTGTGATCCACACAGTCAAAGGCTTTGGCATAGTCAATAAAGCAGAAATAGATGTTTTTCTGGAACTCTCTTGCTTTTTCCATGATCCAGCGGATGTTGGCAATTTGATCTCTGATTCCTCTGCCTTTTCTAAAACCAGCTTGAACATCTGGAAGTTCATGGTTCATGTATTGCTAAAGCCTGGCTTGGAGAATTTTGAGCATTACTTTACTAGCGTTGAGATGAGTGCAATTGTGTGGTAGTTTGAGCACTTTTTGGCATTGCCTTTCTTTGGGATTGGAATGAAAACTGACCTTTTCCAGTCCTGTGGCCACTGCTGAGTTTTCCAAATTTGCTGGCATATTGAGTGCAGCACTTTCACAGCATTATCTTTCAGGATTTGAAATAGCTCAACTGGAATTCCATCACCTCCACTAGCTTTGTTCATAGTGATGCTTTCTAAGGCCCACTTGACTTCACCGTCCAGGATGTCTGGCTCTAGGTGAGTGATCATACCATCGTGATTATCTGGGTCGTGAATATCTTTTTTGTACAGTTCTTCTGTGTATTCTTGCCACCTCTTCTTGATATCTTCTGCTTCTGTTAGGTCCATACCATTTCTGTCCTTTATCGAGCTCATCTTTGCATGAAATGTTTCCTTGGTATCTCTAATTTTCTTGAAGACATCTCTAGTCTTTCCCATTCTGTTGTTTTCCTCTATTTCTTTGCATTGATCGCTGAGGAAGGCTTTCTTATCTCTCCTTGCTATTCTTTGGAACTCTGCATTCAGATGCTTATATCTTTCCTTTTCTCCTTTGCTTTTCTCTTCTCTTCTTTTCACAGCTATTTGTAAGGCCTCCTCAGACAGCCATTTTGCTTTTTTGCATTTCTTTTCCATGGGGATGGTCTTGATCCCTGTCTCCTGTACAATGTCACGAACCTCATTCCATAGTTCATCAGGCACTCTGTCTATCAGATCTAGTCCTTTAAATCTATTTCTCACTTCCACTGTATAATCATAAGGGATTTGATTTAGGTCATACCTGAATGGTCTAGTGGTTTTCCCTACTTTCTTCAATTTAAGTCTGAATTTGGCAATACAGAGTTCATGATCTGAGCCACAGTCAGCTCTCGGTCTTGTTTTTGCTGACTGTATAGGGCTTCTACATCTTTGGCTGCAAAGAATATATATATAAAACTAACTCAGTTTGCTACACACCTGAAACTAACAGAACATTGTAACTCAACTATACCACAATATAAGATAAACATTAATTTTAAAAAGTGAGTAGTATTTCTATCCCTGGCCATGGTGAAAGAGATGCAGAGAGAAGAAGCAGGCATATTGGAGAGGGCTTCTTTGGGGATAAGTAACTTTGGGGAGATTTTCAGGACAGTGAAATGAACCACTTAATCAAGAGACACTGGTTTGCTTACACCTCTTAAGAGATGAGCTTGTTTTTGCTGGGGTTGAAAAATTTCGTAATAAAACTAGTCAAATACACACATATTTGCATTTTTCAACATAGGTAAATAGATTTGACTAAATTTAGAATATTAAAAATAATTATTTTTCTAGATATGGGAATATTTGGCTCAAGTGAAAGATTGATTCTTTCTGGGAAGTGGAGCCCTGGTAACTTTCATTTTTGAGTTGCTGCTGTTTTGTATTGATATTGTTTCACAATGTGTACATTTTTGTAGGAATAAAGAAAAATTCAAAGGCCTGTTTTTTCCTGGAGTTCTTTTAATTTTATATAATGTCTCTCCTGAAGAAAACATGGGATTTAAAAAAAAATTGAATAACATTGTTCTGTGTGTGTTTGCGTGTGTGTATAATACCATGCTAGATAATACATACAAAGGAGAGCCACAGTTACCAAGTATTTAATAAAGAAGGAAACCCCAGGCTGTGTCACGCTTCTTTGACATAAAAATTATGTCGAGTTGAAGGCAATTAAGAAGCAGTAAATGCAGGAAAAGCTCCCCACTTTCTGCCTAAAGCAGGAATTTTCCCTTTTTGCTGGAGTCAGACTCTTATCAGCCCAGAAAAAGTCAGCTGAGGACTCTGCAAACAAGCCTTTTCCCCTTAGCCCTTATATCCTGAGTTACTTCTTCACTCTTTACTATACCAGACCCCTTTTTCTTGTTAATTCTTCACAGATTTATTGTTTCTTGGTCCAAGAAATATAAATGATTCCTTCCAGGTCTTTACTCCCTTATGAAGGCTCCTGTGTACATGTATAAATTCTGTAACATTTGTATAATTTTCTTCTATTAATCTGTCTTTGTCAGTTTGATTTTCAGAAACAGCCAGGTACCCTCAGAGTGTCAAGGAACATGCTTTTCTAGCCTTCTGCAACAATCCGGAGCATTCTTTGTACACCAGCTAAATCAGACTTCACCAGGACAGACAAAACACCAAAGTAGGTGGCTAACCACAGCTGTACTCTGTTGGTATCAGTGTTTTCTCAGGACTGCTGAAGAATCTCTATCCATGTGCTAAATTAATCTCAGAATTGAGGAGACAGCCATGGTTCTTTTCCTTCTGTGACATGAGATCTACGCTTGGCTGGGGGCAGCAGTCATGGTTTCAGGGCCCATGGCTTTTTACAATAGCCTTTTAAGCTTGAGGTGACTGAAAGCTTTAAAATGAACCACTACACACTCAAGTCTGCATGATAATTTGAATTTAGCAAAAAGTTTAAAGCTGTCATTATTTTTTCAACATTAACAATGTAGTTTTTCTTTTTCATTATGGTTCATCACAGGATACTGAACATAGTTCCCTGTGCTATAGAGTAACATCTTGTTGTTTAGGCCTCCTATATATAATATATATAATAGCTTACATCCACTAATCCCACTTCCAATTCATCCCCCTCCAACCCTCCTCACCATTGCAACCACACATGTGTGTGTGTGAATCTACTTCTGTTTCGTAGATAAGTTCATTTGTGTCATATTTTAGGTTCCACATATGAGATATCATGTTATATTTGTCTTTCTCTATATGACTTACTTCACTTAGTATACTCTCTAGATGTTGCTGCATATGACATTATTTCATCCCTTCTTATCGCTAAGTAATGTTCCACTGTACATATATTTATACCACATCTTCTTTATCCATTCATCTGTTGATGGACATTTAAGTTGTTTCCATATTTTGGCTATTGTGAATAGTGCTGCTATGAACATAAGGGTACATGTATCTTTTTAAAAAACTAATTAATTTATTTATTTTAAAATGTAACAAAGATGAATATTTTTAATGATGAACAGTACAATTAACAAAGAATATAGACCTCATAAACCACTAGACATCTAACAGAAAAGAAACAAAGGTACATAAAGCAAAAATCAGAAGAAATATAAGGAAAAAAATATAATCATAGTAAGACATATTAACATTTCTCTGAGAATATTTTATCAAGTGCAGAAAAAATAAGAATAGAATATCTTGAAGGATATTATTAATAATTTAAATATAATAGTTTACATTTCTATTAATCTTATATCTTACATAAATATATTTAAAATTTTATATCTCATAGGTTACTAGATTTCCATAGGACATTTACAAAAACCGTAAAGAGATAAACATTACTAAATTTCAAAAAGTAAAATTCTTTCTTGTGTGATCCAGTTATACATATACACATATATCATTTTTGAAATTATTTTCCATTATAGTTATTACAAGGTATTACTATAATTCAATAGTCAATCACAAGATACTGACTATAGTTCCCTGTGCTGTACAGTACAGCTTTGTTGCTTGTTGCATATCAATTATTTTAAATTAGAACACTAGCATTCTACTCATACTAACTCAAAATGGAATCAAAATGTCATAAATTTTTTAGTTAGCTGAAAATTCACATTTTCTAAAAAACACATATTATACATATTATTTATATATATATGTATGCAAAAACCTTTCTACTATGCTTGATAGAGGCTTGAGAAAGAATGCAAAAAAAAAAAAAGAGATGGAGAAATTGGAAAAAATAAACTAAATGAAATAGAAGCACTGAATATGAAATAGAAAAAGTGAAAAAAACTAGATAAAAGTAAAATATTTTAAAATATTTCAGTTGTTTTTAATCATGGCTGCTCATTAGAAAAATATCTGGAGCTCTGGAGGAAAAAAAGCAATACCTGAGCATATATATTTTTCAAAAAATTTTAAGATAATTCTGATATGCATCTGGATTTTAAAAGTGATTGCAGGTGTTTCTGTTAAATGGTAGTTTTGATGATATAGAATTCTATTCTTTTTCTGTTGACCAATCATGATACAATGGTATTAAGTGAGTAATAGTTATATAATCACAATAGTAAAAGATGTTTATCAGTTTTCACAGTCAATAGCAAGTGAAGTGGCTCAGTCATGTCTGACTCTTTGCGACCCCATGGACTGTAGCCTGCCAGGCTCTTCCATCCATGGGATTTTCCAGGCAAGAACACTCGAGTGAGTTGCCATTTCCTTCTCCAGGGTATCTTCCTGACCCAGGGATTGTTTCTGGGTCTCCCACATTGCAGGCAGAGTCTTTATCTTCTGAGCCACCAGGGAATCCTCACAGTCAATAGCCAGACAAAAAATAAAAGATAATTACAATTGCAAGCCATACTGGAAGTGTGATTACTCTAACAATGTAAAACAATTACATTGTTTTTTGGGGTTCAAGCAGAGTGGTGTGGTAAGTGCAAGTGCATACATGCACATGTTTGCATCTGCTCAGCCAATCTATTTCTTTTGGTTGGTGCATTAATCCATTTATATGTAAGGTAACTACTGACATGTATTATCCTCTTGCTGCTGCTGCTAAGTCACTTTAGTCGTGTCCGACTCTGTGCGACCACATAGACGCAGCCCATCAGGCTCCCCCGTCCCTGGGATTCTCCAGGCAAGAACACTGGAGTGGGTTGCCATTTGCTTCTCCAATGCATGAAAGTGAAAAGTGAAAGTGAAGTCGCTCAGTCGTGTCCGACTCTTAGTGACCCCATGGACTGAAGCCCACCAGCCTCCTCTGTCCATGGGATTTTCCAGGCAAGAGTACTGGAGTGGGGTGCCATTGCTTTGGGTTTATTTTCTATAGGTAGGTCTTTTCCTTCTATTGTTTCCTGCCTAGAGAATTTCCTTTACCATTTCTTGTAAAGCTGCTTTGGTGATGCTGACTTCTCTTAACTTCTGCTTGTTTGGAAAGCTTTTGATTTCTCCATCAAATCTGAATGAGAGTCTTGCTGGGTAGGGTATTGTTGGTTGCATGGTCTTTCCTTTCATCACTTTAAATATGTCATGCTATTCCCTTCTGGCTTGTAGAGTTTCTGATGAGAAATTGGCTGATAGCCTGATGGGAGTTCCCTTGTATGTTATTTATCTTTTTTCCCTCGTTGCTTTTAATATTTTGTCTCTGTCTTTAATTTTAGTCAGTTTGATTACTATGTGTCTCAGTGTGCCTCTTTGGGTTTATCCTGCCTGGGACTCTCTGTGCTTCCTGGACTTTGTTGACTATTTCTTTTCCCATGTTAAGGAAGTTTTCAGGTATTATCTCTTCAAATATATTCTCAGGTCCTTTCTCACTCTCTTTTTCTTCTGGGACCCCTATAATGTGAATATCAGTGCATTTATTATTGTCCCAGAAGTTTCATAGGCTGTCTTTATTTCTTTTCATTCTTTTCTCTATATTCTGTTTTGTGGCAGTGATTGCCACCATTCTGTCCTCTGTATCATTTATCCATTATTCTGCGTCAGTTATTCTACTATCAATTCCTTCTATTTATCTCTTTGTTTGTTCTTTAGTTCTTGTAGTTCTTTGGTAAACATTTCTTGTATCTTCTCAGTCTTTGCCTTCATTCTTTTTCTGAGATCCTGAATCATCTTCACTATCATTATTCTAAATTATTTTCTGGAAGACTGCGTATCTCTACTTCATTTAGCTGTATTTCTTGGGTTTTATCTTGTCCCTTCATTTGGGATGTAACTTTCTGCTTTTTCCTGATGATTCAGATCAGATCAGTTGCTCAGTCGTGTCTGACTCTTTGCGACCCCATGAATCGCAGCACACCAGGCCTCCTTGTCCATCACAAACTCCCGGAGTTCACCCAGACTCACGTCCATCGAGTCAGTGATGCCATCCAGCCATCTCATCCTCTGTCATCCCCTTCTCCTCTTGCCCTCAACCCCTGCCAGCATCAGAGTCTTTTCCAATGAGTCAACTCTTCGCATGAGGTGGCCAAAGGACTGGAGTTTCAGCTTTAGCATCATTCCTTCCGAAGAAATCCCAGGGCTGATCTCCTTCAGAATGGACTGGTTGGATCTCCTTGCAGTCCAAAGGACTCTCAAGAGTCTTCTCCAACACCACAGTTCAAAAGCATCAATTCTTCAGCGCTCAGCCTTCTTCACAGTCCAACTCTCACATCCATACATGACCACAGGAAAAACCATAGCCTTGACTAGATGAACCTTTGTTGGCAAAGTAATGTCTGTGCTTTTCAATATGCTATCTAGGTTGGTCATAAGTTTCCTTCAAAGGAGTAAGCGTCTTTTAATTTCATGGCTGCGGTCACCATCCGCAGTGATTTGGGAGCCCAGAAAAATAAAGTCTGACACTGTTTCCACTGTTTCCCATCTATTTCCCATGAAGTGATGGGACTGGATCTTCATTTTCTGAATGTTGAGCTTTAAGCCAACTTTTTCACTCTCCACTTTCACTTACATCAAGAGGCTTTTGAGTTCCTCTTCACTTTCTGCCATAAGGCTGGTGTCATCTGCATATCTGAGGTTATTGATATTTCTCCCGGCAATCTTAATTCCAGCTTGTGTTTCGTCCAGTCCAGCGTTTCTCATGATGTACTCTGCATAGAAGTTAAATAAGCAGGGTGACAATATACAGCCTTGCTGTAGTCTTTTTCCTATTTGGAACCAGTCTGTTGTTCCATATCCAGTTCTAACTGTTGCTTCCTGACCTGCATACAAATTTCTCAAGAGGCAGATCAGGTGGTCTGGTATTCCCATCTCTTTCAGAATTTTCCACAGTTTATTGTGATCCACAGAGTCAAAGGCTTTGGCATAGTCAATAAAGCAGAAATAGATGTTTTTCTGGAACTCTCTTGCTTTTTCCATGATCCAGCAGATGTTGGCAATGTGATCTCTGGTTCTTTGGCATTTTCTAAAACCAGCTTGAACATCTGGAAGTTCACGGTTCACATATTGCTAAAGCCTGGCTTGGAGAATCTTGAGCATTACTTTACTAGCATGTGAGATGAGTGCAATTGTGCGGTAGTTTGAGCATTCTTTGGCATTGCCTTTCTTTGGGAATGGAACGAAAACTGACCTCTTCCTGCAGATTAACTTTCTGTAATGTGGTTTTTGTTTTAGTTGTTGTAGGACTGTGGTTCTTGCTTCTTCTGTCTGCCATCTGATGAAGGAGGCTAAGAAGCTTGTGTAAAGTTCCTAATGGAGGGCCTGGTGGTGGGAAAAACTGGGTCTTGCTCTGGTGAAGGGCCTTTCTTAGTAAGGCTTTAATTCATTTATCTGCCGACAGGTTTGTTGCACTCCCTCCCTGGTACATTTTTGGCCTGAGGTGACCCAGACCTTGAGTCTATGGGCTCTATGATCAGGTTAATGGTGACCTCCAAGAGGGTTTATGCCAAGGGGACCTTCCCACACTGCTGCTGCCAATGTCCCCATTCCTGTGGTGAGCCTCTGCTGACCCACACCTCCACAGGAGACTCCCCAACATTAGCAGGTAATTTTGGTTCAGTCTCCTGTTGGGTAACTGCTCCTTTCTTCTGAGTCTTGGTATGCAAGGTTTTACTTGTGATCTCCAAGACTGGAGTCTCTGTTTTTCCCAGTCCTGTGGAAGTCTTTTAATCAAATCCTGCTGGCCTTCAAGGTCAGATTCCCTTGGGATTCGCAGTCCCTTTGTCAGATCCCCAGGCTGGGAGGCCTGACATGGGGTTCAGAACCTTCACAACAGTGGGAGAACTTCTTTGGTATTATTTTTCTACAGTTTGTGTGTCACCTACCTGGTGGGAATGGGGTTTGATTTTATCATGATTGTGCCCATCCCTTCTTCTTTGTCTCTGGACATGGTGCATCTTTTCCCACTAGCTGCTGCTGCTGCTAAGTCGCCTCAGTTGTGTCCGACTCTGTGGGACCCCATAGACAGCAGCCCACAAGGCTCCCCTGTCCCTGGGATTCTCCAGACAAGAATACTGGAGTTGGTTGCGATTTCCTTCTTCAATGCATGAAAGTGAAGTCGCTCAGTCGAGTTCGACTCTTAGTGACCCCATGGACTGCAGCCTACCAGGCTCCTCCATCCATGGGATTTTCTAGGCAAAAGTACTGGAGTGGGGTGCCATTGCCTTCTCCTTCCCACTAACTATACATTAAATATTTTACACATGGTAGTGCAGTTATGTCAAACATAATCTCCCAGTTCATCCCATGTTTCCCTTCACACCGTGTGTCCAGATGGAAAAAAAAAAAAAAGAAGCCTTGCAGAATCTAAGCCTGTGTGCATACAGCCATCATTTGATGACCGAAACCTTTATTTTGATGACTCTCATGAAATCAATGAGAGCAATTCTGTCTCAGGCTCCCACTAAAGTGATGGGTTGAAATTGCAAGGTATTAATACAGCTTCGTATGCTGTTCAGGGACTCATAACCCTCAATGAAACATCTCCTAATGGAGATGAGTCCTGGCTTAGCCCCTCCCCCAGCAGCATCCTACCTACACCAGGGAACCTCTGTTTACTAGAACAAAGGGCGTTTCTCTGTTTCATTACCAGGACTGTTTGTGGATTTCCCAAATAACTGACTTATCTTTATTTTAACAAAACTGAGACTTGTATACTTACCTAATTTCCTTCTTTGCATTGGCTACTAGAAAACTTAGAAGCAAATTTTGGCTCCCTCTCTAAAAAACTGTCTAGATTCTTACAGCTTGCCTTATGATAATATCACTTCTGGCTTAATCTTATTTTCCTACATTCATTCTCTTTTTGCCCTGTTCTCTGTTTAATTTTAGCTATTTTTTTTCATGCTCACTGAATATATATTACAAATTGCCTGATTTTTTTTTTCTTTTGGAATAGGAGAGGTGTAAACACATAATTGGAGAAGGCAATGGCAACCCACCCCAGTACTCTTGCCTGGAAAATCCCATGGATGGAGGAGCCTGGTAGGCTGCAGTCCATGGGGTCGCTAAAAGTTGGACACGACTGAGTGACTTCACTTTCACTTTTCACTTTCATGCATTGGACAAGGAAATGGCAACCCACTCCAGTATTCTTGCCTGGAGAATCCCAGGGACAGAGGAGCCTAGTGGGCTGCCGTCTATGGGGTCGCACAGAGTCGGACATGACTGAAGTGACTTAGCAGCAGCAATCACATAATAAATAACTATATTTTTATCCCACTTCCTGCATGTATTTTGTTTAGTTAACCCAGTCTCCTTTTAGAGAAGCAGTGTAACACAGGAGAATGATTATTCCCTTCTTGGAGGCAGAAGATTTTTAAATGGTTTTACTCCAATCCTATCTCTAAGTAGATATTGCATTTAAGCCATATTTTGAAATTCTCTGAGCCTTCATTTTCCTACCTGTGAAGTGAGACTGTTAGAAATAAATGGCCTAGGTTAAGAATTTCAAGTCAAGGAGTTTGGCTGAGAGGGAAAATGCAACTTTCATGGCCCTCTGGAGAAGGGAGAGAATGAAGGGGCACCGGCTCTTGTCTGGTGTTGTGTAGAAACAGTGCTGGTCTAGGACTGGAGTTATCTCACAGTGTGGTGGCCATTTAAACAAATATCTCTTACAGAGCTGTTAAGAAGAAATTTTCATTTAATCAGAATTATTGTTTCTAAACACAGACTTACTGATGATTCAGTTCCAACATCTGAAGTGGAATGAGTAGTTTGAAATAGATTTTTAAATTCTTTCAAAAAAGTTTTCTTTTTAAAATGGCATCTTCATTATACTTCTATATCTTAAATTCCTCAGAAAATAGCATGCCAAAGGATTGAGAATCTGTTTGTGAAAGGTTATTTATTCCCATTAAACAGCAATAGTTTTGCATTCTTTATGTTCAGAATTCCAGCTAACTGTCCTGCACCTGCTCATGGAGAGAACATTCAATTGTGATAGGTCAGACTCGTGAGGAATCTTCTTACCCCTCCATCCTAGCCTTGAAGATGCTTCCTATGCAAACAGAGGAAGGCTCTGGTCACGTCTCCCCCATGATACAGGGAGCTGTGCATTCGTGTTTATATTCACGTTATCACCCATAACCCTACATATGTCCTGGGCAAATGAGACAAGAATGCAGGTGAACTGAATGGGTATCTACTTGCTCACACCAGGCACATAGGGAGTGTCTCAGCCTCCTTAGTTGGTGACCAGGGCACTGTTGAGGTGCTCGCTACAACACCATCTGTAGCTGCAGAGGGCTGTGATGGAATAAGAGACAGCACTTCTGGACACTGTGGACATCTAGTCACCTGGAACTCTACCCCGTTGGTGTGAAAAAGCCAATGGACACAGTTATGTATGAATTGTGACTCCAATAAAAGAGTAACAGCTTAAAAAAATGCCATCCCTGTGCTCTGCTGAAACAGATCTTTCCCAATTGTGTGAACAGACAGAAGTGCGGGCAGGATGGCGGCATTACACAGCCCCATCCTGTTGACAAGCAACACTCAGGAAGACCTGCCTTGAAACAAGTGTAGGCAGTCACCCTGGAGCCAAGCGCACGCTATCAACAGATATTAAATCACCTGTGTGAATTTAACTTTTTTGGATATCAACAGTCTTATGTGAAAGTTTTTTATAGATTTGCTCTGGAGTTAAAATATACAAGAGTCAAGCATCCTTACATGTATTTTGTCCACCCAAATCTGGGCCTGGCTTGGTACCATTTGGACTCATGGATGACACCTCTCGGATGACCTTGCCTTATCAATCAAGTGTCCCAAGACCTGTCTCATAATCCTGTTTTATTTTATCCATTGTGATCTAAAATTTTCATCTTTCTTAATTTGTCTTAAATTTTGTTGTCATTTTTTCTTACTAAGGGTATTAACATTAGCACACAGATATTTTCTGTTCTGCTCATCACTTTAACCCTTGAGCTTAGAACACTGTTTATAATATAGTCACCAAGTTCACTATTCTGATTGAATGAATTTTTAGTATAATTTTAAATAAACTTATAATAAATAGTTTAAGTTAACACTTAAGATTATTTCTATTTTGGTATTTAAAAGGATTTTCCACTGTTGGACAGATGATAAACTAAGTGATTTTAACTTCTGAAACCCAGGCTGTATTTTAAATACCTAGGATTTTATGAGGTAAAAATTCTGTGTAGAAAATACTACACATGAGTTTTTACACCAGAGCTATAAATCTTTGGGTGTCCTAACGATGTTTTATCTGAATGTTTGGATGTATTACTTTAAATTTGGCTGTTTAAACAGACTCAAGCCTTGAAGCAAATTTGGAACTAGTGAAAGAAAACAGCATGGCTTCCTTCCTGGAGAAACTAATAAACTTGCCTTACAGGTCAGACTCTGGATACTGCAATTTTATCATGTAATATTAATATAATCAAGGTTAATATCATGTAATATTAATATAATCAAGGTTAAAGTCAAAGTCAAATCAGCAAATCATTATCATGAAAACTGATTTCTTTATAGTATAAGATAACTCAAGATATTCCTAGATTTACAGAAATGAGAAACGTGGGACCTGATCCTTGATAAAGTGGAGAATCAGTAAAGGTATGTAAAAAGAAAACCCTCAGTGCCTCACCTGTTGTGTGTCCTTTACTTTTCACAGAGCAGTTTACTTCCTGTCACCAGCTGTGTACAGGTTTTTCCCCCACACCAAGAGTTCTTTTTTCCCTCTGGAATTATTGATAACTGGTGTTACACCAATGTAGACTTAAAACCCCACCTTGGATGTGGGGCCAGGGCAGAAAGAGGGTGGGCAGCAAATTAACCTGAAGACCAAGCAGAAGAGAGGCGGCCAGCCAGGGGCTGGGCTGTTTCCCCAGACGGGGCTGCTGCGGAGGGTGGTCCTCACAGGCAGAGTCTCTGCCCCAGAGCAACAGGTGCAAAGACCACCAAGAGCTCCCCACAAAAATCACGAGAGGGTCAAGGACAGAAAGCATCCAAAAGGAAGGAAAAGGAAAGCTGGACACCAACAGGTGTCTGTCCTACGACTTAAGTGGATTCTAACTCTGTCTACCTGGAGATCACATAAGATTCCCCAGGTTGAGACTCAGCCCCACAGGTTTGCTCCCCACCCCTCAGACACCAATTGCAATCATAGTTCCTCTGGTCACCCACAACTTCTGTCTGATTTGGCTACAAATTGGAGACTCCTATGACCCCCTCCTCAGGTTCAATTACTTGCTATAGCAGTTCACAGAACTCAGAGATACACTTACTTATATTTACCAGTTTGTTTAAAAACACAGATGAACAGACAGATGAAGAGGTGTGTCGGGCATGGTGTGTGGGGAGGGGTGCAGAGCCCTTGTGCCCTCTGAGTGTCCCCCATTTTGTAGCACCTCGCCACACCTCCCCTCAGTCACCCACCTGAAACCCCTCTGGATGCCATACTATGCGGTGTGTGTGGAGGCTCCATCACACCGGCAAGATCTGTTTTTAAGCCCATTCTCAGCCATGCTCCCTTCACAAGAGAATTGTGGGGGTGGGGCTGAAAACCCCAAGCATCTGATTATGGCTTGTTCTTTCCAGTGACCGTTCCTCAGCCAGGACCCACCCAGAGTTGCCTTATTAGAGCAAAAGACACTCCTGTCATCCAGCAAATGAAAGGGCTTTCAGGAGCTGTTTCAGGGCTGGGGTCAAAGACCAAATATTAGAACAAAAGATGTTCCCAGCAGCCTTTGACATGGACCATTTTTAAAGTCTTTACTGAATTCATTACAATATTGCTTCTGTTTTACATTTTGTTTTGTTTTGTTTTTGGCTTCAAGGCATGCAGGATCTTAGCTCCCTGACCTGGGATCGAACCTCTGTCCCCTGTACTAGAAGGTGAAGTGTTAACCACTGGACCACCAGGGAAGTCCTGTCCCAACACTCTAATCACTTAAGAAATTACAAGGGTTTAAAGAGCTCTGTGCCAGGACCTGTTATCTCCTAGGATGTTACTGAAATCTACCAGCTGGGAAACACAAGGCAGGCTATGTAGGAGAGAGAGCAAGGACTTAGAGTGAGAGTCTGGGTTATACTTTGGCTCTGTCAACCACCAGCATGTGCAGCGTCAGTTCTTAGAAGACCAAAAACGTATGAACCTTTGTACAGCCCTAGCATAGTGTTTGGCGCGTAGTGGACATTACAAAAACTACACAATTATTTTCTCTTTCTCTTTACTGAATTTTCTCTCCATTCCTGGAAATCATTTCACACATATTGGCCAATTATTTGGGAGTGACTGATTTAAACTTTGAACTCAGAAAAATTAAAAACACACAGAAGATGGTTAACTGCACCGGAACAACTTTTACTGAACAGGTGCTTTAGCAAGTTGTTGACGCACTTACCTGCCTATGTGTAAATATTTGCTCTAAATATACAAGTCATGATATCTGAGATTCTTAATTTGAAAACAAAGTTCATTGACTTTCTTCTAAGGTTAACCATGTTTAGCCTCTCCTTTGTAAATACTATCAATAGGCTCCTTCTCTGCTAAATAGCTAAGTTTTTAAATTGGTTTTTGACTCTCTTGAACAAAGGGTGATGGAAAGGGAAGGTAGAAACATTAATTGCATCCTTTTTTAAAAATATTACCAACTTAATTTTATATTTTCCTTACATCATAAACCACTTCTTCTTGTACAAATAATTGGGTTGAACATACATATATCATGGACAGTTAGACATTGAGAATCCCTTATGTCCATCTGGTGATTATTGTAGGACAACTGAGGTTGACTGATTTTTATGAGGCCTGGAACTATATTTTTTATGATATCATATATATATGTATATGTATATGGGATAGGGCTTCCCTGATGACTCAGACTGTAAAGAATCTGCCTGTGGGGCAGGAGACCCAGGTTTGATCCCTGGGTTGGGAAGATCCCCTGGAGGAGGAAATGGCAACTCACTCCAGTATTCTTGGCTGGAGAATTCCAAGGACAGAGGAGCCTGGTGAGTTATAGTCCATGGGATTGCAAAGAGTCAGACACAACAGAGTGATTAACATGTTCATGTATGGGATTATAAAAAATATAAATATATATTTTAATTGACATATAGTTGATTTACAGTCGTGCCAATCTCTGCTGTACAGCAAAGTGACTCAGTTACACACACACACACACACATATATATATACATTATTTTTAAATATTCTTTTCCTATATGATTTATCAAAAGATACTGAATACGATTCCCTGTGCTATACATTAAGACCTTGTCTGTCCATTCTAAATGTAATGGTTTGCATCTACCAACCCCAAACTCCCAGTCCGTCCTTCCCCCTCTTGCTTCTCTTGGTAACCACAAGTCTGATCCCCATGACTGCGAGTCTGTTTCTGTTTTGTAGACAGGTTCATTTGTGCCATCTGTTAGATTACACACATGTGAAATTATATGGTATTTGTCTTTCTCTGTCTGACTTGGTTCACTTAGTATGATAACCTCTAGTTGAATTCATGTTGCTGCAATATTTTCAGCATTTCATTATTTTTTGTGGCTGAGTAGTATCCATATATATTTATATATGTGTATATACATCTTCTTTATCCATTCCTCTGTTGATGGACATGTATGTTGTTTCCATGTTTTGGCTGCTGTGAGCAGTGCTGCTATGAATGCAAGGGTGCATGCATTTTTTTGAATTATAATTTTGTCTGGGTAAATTCCAAGAAGTCAGTTTGCTGGATCATATGGAAATTCTCTTTTTAGTTTTCTAAGGAATCTCCCTACTGGTTTTTATGGTGGTTGTACCAATTTGCAATCCCACCAATAGTGCAGGAGTGTTCCCCTCTCTCTACACCCTCTCCAACATCCGCTATTTGCAGAGTTTATAATGACGCCGTTCTGACTGGTGTGAGGTGGTACCTCACTGTAGTTGCAATTTGTATTTCTCTAAAAGTTCGTGGTGTTGAGCATCTTTTTCTGTGCCTACTGGCCATCTGTATGTCTTCTTTGGAGAAATGTCTATCAAGGTCTTTTTGATTGAATTTTTAGTTTTTTGTTGTTGGGTTATATGAGCTATTTGTATATTTTGGAGATTAAACCCAAATATTTTCTCTCATTCCATAGGTTGTCTTTTCATTTTTTAATCATTTTCCTTGCTGCACAACAGCTCGTAAGTTTGATTAGGTCCTATTTGTTTATTTTCATTTTTATTTCTATTGCCTTGGGAGACCAATCCAAGAAAACATTGCTACGATTTATGTCAGAGGATGTGTTGCCTATGCTCTCTTCTAGGCAGTCATAGTTACTGTAAATCCACACAGAGGGAAGAAATAGTTCCTTCTTTGATCCATGATTAGCAACATGAGAACCCCTTCTCTTTAAATTGGTGTTCTAATAGTGTCTTTTCTGATTTTTCTTGGGTCTGTCATAATAATTACAACTGAGCAATATTTACTTATTGATAGCTTTTCCAAGTTTTATCAAACAGACTTTGCATAGTTCCTACTTGTATGACTAAATTTAAATATCAGCTAAAATGCATCTTAATTCTCTTGAGACTCCCATCTATGGGACTAAAGCAAAACATCAACAATAACAATACAAGAACAACCAATGAAAGACTACTTCATATAACAAGTGGCAATTTGTCACACAAAATAAATCAATGAAAATGGATTGTGGAATGGCTGCTATGTTTATAGAACTTTCTTCGCTTGGAAAGGAAAATGATTTTGACAACTACTCAGTTCCTAAGTGTTCTGCATCTCATGATGAATAAGAGTTCTCCATATTGCTTTGGTTTTCTCCAAAGCAGAGCCTGAGGCAAGGGCTTGAGCAAGGGGAGCTTATATAGAAACTGGTCCCAGGAGGAGGTAGTGAGGAGTTGCGGGGAGGAGGGTGGGTGAGACAGGCAGGGAAGGAGGAAAAGCCAAAACCAAAATTCCTTATGGAGGTAGATAAGTTGAGGTTCCCTTGCGGATGTTTTGAAGTGGGTGCAGGATACCTTTCAGAATTATCTTCTGAAAAATAGAATGCTTAGTCATTTATCCATGACAACTTCCATTCTTGACTCCTGATTTCCTTGTCTGCCACCATCTTTAACTGCTGAGCAAGAAAAATGGGAACAGGTGGTTTGTGGAGTAGGGTTGCGGGTGTTGTCCCAGTTCTAAGTGAAAGAAGGAAATGGGACATTCCACAGCAGATTACAGATGGTCTTTCAAAACCAATACTGCGATGGCTGAAGGAATAAAGCAAATTCCCTTCACTTTCTAAATTGAGCCCAGCACCAGTTCTTGCCAATTCTTTTTGCTCCATCTCATAGGCTCCCTTTCTTCACCTAATCTTAGACCAAAGGAAGAACCAAAAACATTGGTTTTAATAGTTCATTTTTTATATACTTTTAATATTTTTAGGACACGTGCTGTGCTGTGTTGTGCTTAGATCCTCAGTTGTGTCTCTTTGAGACCCTGTGGACTGCAGTCCGCCAGGCTCCTCCATCAATGGGGATTCTCCAGGCAAGAATACTCGAGTGGGTTGCCATGCCCTTCTCCGGGGGATCTTTCAAACTGAAGGATCAAAACTAGGTCTCCCACATTATAGGTGCATTCTTTACCAGCTGAGCTACCAGGAGAATCCTTTTAGGACATACCTGGGGACAAGGTTACTTTGCTTCCCAGGTTTTCAATATTTTTACCTATAAACAGATGGGTGATTTGTAGGGATTCCCTTGGGTCAAAAATTGGGCATGATTCTTGTCTTCTAAGCATGGTCATCAGCCAGCTTTGTGTCCAGTGTTTCCCTTCTGAAATTCATGTGTGCAGACAGTTACATGTGTGAGAACACATGATGAGTTTGGAAGAGTACCACAAAACGTTGTCTGTTCCCATAAGTCTGTCTTCCCTTTTCACCTTCTTTGATGTCTGAGGTTCTCACCATGAGATTTCTTGGAGTTAAAATTATCTTTCTACAAGGTCTGTATAAACTATCCAGTACATAAAATATATTTGGAGCAATAAGTACTGTATTGATTATAGAAGTTTTAAATCCCATCATGAAGAAAAAATTTTCACTATGAGGTAAGCATCAGACTAACAGATTGATTTCCAAGAGGCAACATGTAAGTATTAACAAGACTCTGGCCAGAATACAACCAGTCCTAAAATTGCATTATACTTTCTATTGCAAAAATAAATAGGAATATTTCTGTATGAGGGATCGTTATTGTAGTTACTGTCCTTAGGTTAACTTATGTATTCTCTGATGCACTGAATTCACATCTTTGAATAATCAGTTCTAATGTTGCATGACAAGTAACTGAATTGACCCTACTTAGAAGATCTGAGAGCTTCCCTGGTGGCTCAGATGGTAAAGAATCTGCCTGCAATGCAGGAAACCCAGGTTTGATCCCTGGCTTGGGAAGATCCCTTGGAGAAAAAAAAATGGCTATCCACTCCAGTATTCTTGCCTAGAGAATCTTATGGACAGAGGAATCTGGTGGGCTACAGTCCATGGGGTCACAATGAGTTGGGCGTGACTGAGTGACTCACACACACACACACAAGATCCAAGTGGAATCTTATTTTAAAAAAGAAGAAAACTTTTTGCTTCTAAAATATCTAATTTTTCTAATTCATAGTGAAAGAAGTTTCCTTATTTCTTTCACTAGTATAGGAACCAGTATGTGGAGAACACTTCTCAACCTTAAAGAGAATAGAATAAATTATTTAGCTGTATTCTTTGTAAACTCATAGCTAGTTAAACAATCACATGGAGAAAGAGGAGCTATTAAATATTCTCTGCTTCCAAACACTCCAGACCAGGATACCAGGACCTGTTTCTGTCTCTCCTGCTGACAAACCCCTGTCCTGGGAATAAGCAATTGCCAAGATGTATCTGTAAAAAGGGCTTCCCAGGTGGCACAATGGGCTTCCCTTGTGGCTCCGCTGGTAAAGAGTCTGCCTGCAATGCAGGAGACCTGGGTTCAATCCATTGGTTGGGAAGATCCCCTGGAGAAGGAAAAGGCTACCCACTCCAGTATTCTGGCCAGAAGAAGTCCATGGACTGTGTAGTCCATGGGGTCACAAAGAGTCAGATACAACTAAGTGACTTTCACTCACAGGTGGCTCTGAGGATAAAGAATCTGCCGGCAGTGAAGGAGACACAGGTGAGGTGGGTTAGATACATGGGTCAGGAAGATCCCCTGGAGAGGGGAATAGCAACCCATTCCAGTATTCTTTCTTGGGAAATCTCATGGACAGAGGAGGCTGGCAGGCTCAGACCATGAGGTTGCAAAGAGACAGACACAACTGAGATGACTGAGCACATACACACACCTGTATATATCTGTAAAAACCCCAAGGGAATACAGGGGTCAAGGATGTGGCTTACATGATTTTCAAGTTCTTTATAACATTTTCCTGCTGTTTATCCTTCTGTAAAACTGCATTAATGTTAAAATTTATTATAGTCATAAAATCAGAATTTTGCTTCCCTGGTAGCTCAGCTGGTAAAGAATCCACCTGCAATGAAGGAGACCCCAGTTGGATCCCTGGGCTGGGAAGATCCCCTGGAGAAGGGAACGACTACCCACTCCAGTATTCTGGCCTGGAGAATTCCATGCAGTCACAAAGAGTTGGACATGACTAAGTGACTTTCACTTTCAAGATCTTTGAAACTACAGTCAATTTTAAACATCTTCATTTCTTTTGATGAAGTTGATACATACACATGTTAATTTTCCCATTTCACAAATTAGTCAGTTGTAGAATTATGGACAGAGGTTCGTGACATTGTACAGGAGACAGGGATCAAGACCATCCCCATGGAAAAGAAATGCAAAAAAGCAAAATGGTTCTCTGGGGAGGACTTACAAATAGCTGTGAAAAGAAGAGAAGCGAAAAGCAAAGGAGAAAAGGAAAGATATAAGCATCTGAATGCAGAGTTCCAAAGAATAGCAAGAAGAGATAAGAAAGCCTTCCTCAGCGATCAATGCAAAGAAATAGAGGAAGACAACAGAATGGGAAAGCCTAGAGATCTCTTCAAGAAAATTAGAGATACCAAGGAAACATTTCATGCAAACATGGGCTCGATAAAGGACAGAAATGGTATGGACCTAACAGAAGCAGACAATATTAAGAAGAGGTGGCAAAAATACACAGAAGAACTGTACAAAAAAGATCTTCACGACCCAGATAATCACGACGGTGTGATCACTCACCTAGAGCCAGACACCCTGGAATGTGAAGTCAAGTGGGCCTTAGGAAGCATCACTACAAACAAAGCTAGTGGAGGTGATGGAATTCCAGTTGAGCTATTTCAAATCCTGAAAAATGATGCTGTGAAAGTGCTGCACTCAATATGCCAGCAAATTTGGAAAACTCAGCAGTGGCCACAGGACTGGAAAAGGTCCGTTTTCATTCCAATCCCAAAGAAAGGCAATGCCAAAGAATGCTCAAACTACAGCACAATTGCACTCATCTCACATGCTAGTAAAGTAATGCTCAAAATTCTCCAAGCCAGGCTTTAGCAATATGTGAACTGTGAACTTCCAGATGTTCAAGTTGGTTTTAGAAAAGGCAGAGGAACCAGAGATCACATTGCCAACATCCGCTGGATCATGGAAAAAGCAAGAGTTCCAGAAAAACCTCTATTTCTGCTTTATTGACTATGCCAAAGCCTTTGACTGTGTGGATCACAATAAACTGTGGAAAATTCTGAAAGAGATGGGAATACCAGACCACCTGACCTGCCTCCTGAGAAACCTACATGCAGGTCAGGAAGCAACAGTTAGAACTGGACATGAAACAACAGACTGGTTCCAAATAGGAAAAGGAGTATGTCAAGGCTGTATGTTGTCACTCTGCTTATTTAACTTATATGCAGAGTACATCATGAGAAATGCTGGGCTGGAAGAAGAACAAGCTGGAATCAAGATTGCTGGGACAAATATCAAAAACCTCAGATATTCAGATGACACCAGCCTTATGGCAGAAAGTGAAGAGGAACTAAAGAGCCTCTTGATGAAAGTGAAAGAGGAGAGTGAAAAAGTTGGCTTAAAGCTCAACATTCAGAAAACTAAGATCATGGCATCTGGTCCCATCATGGCAAATAGATGGGGGAACAGGGGAAACAGTGGAAACAGTGTCAGACTTTATTTTGGGGGGCTCCAAAATCACTGCAGATGGTGATTGCAGCCATGAAATTAAAAGACGCTTCCTCCTTGGAAGGAAAGTTATGACCAACCTACATAGCGTATTCCAAAGTAGAGACATTACTTTGTCAACAAAGGTCCATCTAGTCAAGGCTATAGTTTTTCCAGTGGTCATGTATGGATGTGAAAGTTGGACTGTGAAGAAAACTGAGTGCTGAAGAATTGATGATTTTGAACTGTGGTGTTGGAGAAGATTCTTGAGAGTCCCTTGGACTGCAAGGAGATCCAGCCAGTACATCTTAAAGGAGATCAGTCCTGGGTGTTCTTAGGAAGGAATGATGCTAAAGCTGAAACTCCAGTCCTTTGGCCACCTCATGCGAGGAGTTGACTCATTGGAAAAGACTCTGATGTTGGGAGGGATTGGGGGCAGGAGGAGAAGGGGATGACAGAGGATGAGATGGCTGGATGGCATCACTGACTCCATGGATGTGAGTCTGAGTGAACTCCAGGAGTTGGTTATGGACAGGGAGGCCTTGTGTGCTGCAGTTCATGGGGTCACAAAGAGTTGGACTGAACTGAGTGACTGAGCGACTGGACTGAACTGAAATGAGGGCCAAGACTGGAAATGAGGCTTTTGACCTCTAATGACTCTGGGGAATTAGACATAAGCTGACCATTGAGATAAATAGGAAAAGCCATCTCTGTGTGGTTCTTTGTGCACTGCAGTGGTGGATAGGGAGGATGGAGTCTCTGCTCTGGCTCCATGGACCTCAAAGCAACAGTTAGAACTTAGGCCAATCAGTAATATTTTCTAGAAAGAATACTTTCTCATGGACATGCTTTGGAACTCAAGTTATGTTATTACTGTTTTAAAATTATCTGCAGACATAGTGGGTTGACTCCCAGTGCCCTGTAGTCAGTATGCCCAAGTGTCAGTAAATTAATAATATGCATTTAAGTTCTAATACAGTAAGCAGCATGACTGCTGCTAATTATTAAATGAGATTTAGACCAGGAAAACTTTGAAGAGGGGCTGAAATTGGGGTTTAAGTGTGAATCCTGCCTCTGTTGAATAATGAGTTTCTCCAGAGACACTCAAGGTCCGTCTTTGGCTTTGGAGTTGTAAAAATATCCAAATCTAAGACCAAGAGAATAAATACTTGTTTTTTAACAAGCTCATTCTCTTATACATTCTAACACTATGCAAATGTGTTCTTGGAATAGAATAGTTAAATCTTCGGGTTTTTAAACTTTGCCTCTCATCGATTTATTTACTGCTTGTTATTTTGGATATGAAAGCAGAACTTAGCAAGTCAAATACTGTTGGCAGAATACTCAGGTCTATAGCAAACAAACTGCCCCAAACATAAATCCACGCTACAGTCTGCCAAAGTTCAGCTTCTGTACCAACTGAAACAGAAGTCCCACTAGGAGATGCAAAGGGGCTGATTGGCTGGGGCAGGGTGGGCAGGGTACATAAAAGGCAGCTGTGGACATCTGGGGAGGTCAGCCTCATCATCCAGCTACAGTTAGAGCTCTGGGCTGCCCTGACAGTGTATCTTCATCATGAGTGGGTGCCCCTTTTTAGGAAAGAGCTTTGGGTGAGTATTTACCTCTATCCTGAGTATGGTTAAGCTCTTAGGAAGGTCAGATAGGAAAAGTAATTTCAGAATTTCAAGAGCAAAGGTGAAAACTGTCAGCCTTCTTCCACTGTTTAATCATCTACTTTGAAAAGTTAGGAATAAGAGAATTCTCGTCGCTCCTGTTATTCGGTACTGTGCTTTCTCAAGCTCTATTTTTTCCCCTTTTACTTCTTTCACCTGAAGATATGCTTTTAAACCACTCTCTGCACAAGGCAGTGAAGAAGACAAATCACAGGCCGGTGTGAACAGAGCCAGTAAAGGAGGACTTATCTATGGGAACTACCTGCAAGTAAGTGGCAGGGTCCTTACAAGAATTATCTTTCATTTTTGGGCCTTAAACTCAGTTACATGACATTTTCATGTTTGGGGATTGTTTTGTGTTTGTTTTTGCAGTTGGGCTTCCCTGGTAGCTCAGCTGGTAAAGAATCTGCCTGCAATGCAGTAGACCCTGGTTGGTAGCTCAGCTGGTAAAGAATCTGCCTGCAATGCAGTAGACCCTGGTTCGATTCCTGAGTCAGGCAGATCCCCTAGAGAAGGGATAGGCTCCCCACTCCAGTATTCTTGGGCTTCCCTGGTGGCTCAGCTGGTTAAGAATCTGCCTGCAATGTGGGAGACCTGGGTTTGATCCCTCTGTTGGGAAGAGCCCCTGGAGAAGGGAACGACTACCCACTCCAGTATTCTTGCTTGGAGAATTTCATGGACCGTATAGTCCATGGGGTCGTAAAGATTCTCAGTCACCCAATAGTTTTATGGATCTAAAGATATCTCTTTTTATACAAATGTATGCTTTTTTGAGCATATATTTTTATTAGAAAATTCTAAGACTTGTATGTAAAGATTCACCTGCCCAACAAACGTACAATAATGGCAGAGAAAGCATAGATAACTGGCTGGCATTGCACGACCTGTTCACGTGAGACCTGATTACTAGATCCCAGCCTAGAATTGCAAATGTAGCCAGACAATTTCTCTTTTAAATTCTTTATTGTAAAGTGGAAATGTTGAAGGCATATGTTTAGATGAAAGAAGGGTGTTAAAAAGAGGTATTTGAACATTATTTTATCTTTTTTTTTTTGCCACTTGGCATGTGGGAACTTAGTTCCCTGACCAGGGGTTGAACCCTCACCTCTTGCAGGGGAAGCATGGAGTCCCAACCCTGGACCACTAGGGAAATTGCTGGAGATTATTTTTAAGATGTGAAATGATTAGAATCCTTGATGACTTTGTTGATGGGTTTCTAAGGATGAGCTGATAGGCAATGTTAAGACCTTCTTAGAACTGACTCTTTAGGAGAATAAAAGAACAGCAGACACATAGTAGGCTAAGCAAGTTATAGAGCTTTTATGGCACTGGCTTCAAGAGATGGAAGGGATGTGATTTCTCAGTGAGGGTAATAGTATGTATTAGTAAAAATTCCTGGGCTTCCCCAGTGGCACAGTGATAAAGAATCCACCTGCCAATGCAGGAGACTCTAGAGACTCAGGTTCGAACCCTGGGTTGGAAAGATCCTTTGGAGGAGGGCATGGGAAACCACTCCAGTATTCTTGCCTGGAGAATCCCACGGACAGAGGAGCCTGGTGGGCTACAGTCCATTTGGTGGCAAAGAGTCAGACATGACAGCACACACACATACACAGATATAATTTCTTCTGAAAAGAATAAAACTCATAAATTCAACTCACTCCTTGTGAAGAGACATTAATTGTTTAAAAGAAAGTAGATTGGTTCCTGAGTATTTGGGAGTATTCCTGAGTATTTTTTTTTTTATAGTATCATATTCTATTTATTAAAGTTGGTAAAAATCAAGTTTTGCAATTTCAATATCAGTCTTTTTGTAATCTTTTTTTCCAGTTTTACTGAGATATAATTGACATATAACTTCACATAAGTTTAAGGTGCCCACATGTTGATTTGATTACACTTACATATGGCATAGTGATTACTAACAGAGCATTAACTAATGCCTGCATCATGTCACATAATCACCTTTCTTGTTTGTTTGTTTTTTTTTTTTTGTGGTAAGAACACTTAAGATCTAGTATATGGTGCATTGTCATTAACTACAATCACTATGGTGTACATTAGATCCTAACTGTAACTTATTCATCATGTAAATAGAAGTTTCTACAAAATCAGTTTTTCTATTTTTTTTGTTTGAAGTTGGAAAAAGTTTTGAATGCACAGGAGCTTCAAAGTGAAATGAAAGGAAATAAAATCCACGATGAACATCTTTTTATCATAACTCATCAAGGTAAGTCACACACAGGGTTGAACAGTAACTATTCATAGTAGTTTCCCATTAGTAATGGGGAGAGTTACAATGCTTTTAACTGTAGAATGGTGAAAGAGTAAAGGATCACATTTGCTAGGGTGCTTGCAAAGACTTTGCTATCAGATAAATTATCATAGGTCCTCCTTCTGGGATTTACTACAGTCTTCTTTCTGTTACCTCACTACTTATCAGGTAGGACTTTGTCCTTAATCCAAAGAGACTTTTTATCTCTTGGAATTCACAAAGAATCTGAAAGTTAAGATGTCACTACTTGTCAACTCAGAGCTATTTTCAAGAAATAGATCACTCACATTTACTGTAACTGTACATGTCCTACAGAAATTTGGTACTAAACAGGAATATAAATTTTATCTAAAATGTGTATTCATTCTCTCCAGACTTCTAACTTCTGGGTAGTGGTTTTTTAACGTAGGAGTCCATGACTTTGGAAGTTGAGGAAGTCTCAGAACTCTTTGACTTGTGTGAAAGATTTCACAAATATGTGTCTTACAGAAGTCTGTTACCCCAAAACATTCAGATTTACTCTAAATCCTTTGTATCTAATACTGTCCTCTGGTTGATCATGGCTCCATCTCTCATGCTGATCAGCGCTGCATTTCTAGATGTTTCTTTGTCTTATCCATTCTTTCTGTCTTTCAAATGATTGTTTTCTTCACTGACTGGCTAATATAACCAACTCCTTTGAGGAAAAAAAAAAAAAGGAAAATAATTGGCTTAATGTGTTACTTCTTCTGTTTTTTATGGTGACATTCTGTTGGTGGCTTATACCAAGACAAAATCAATGAGGGCAGAATGACAGCAGGTGAGCATACATCTAGAATCAGAAATCTATTTCGAATCCCATCTCTACCATTAAAGATGATGCAACCTCAGTCTGGTTTCTGGACTAGTAATTCTCTTCATTTCCCCATCTGTACAATGGGAAGAATGATTACATCTTCTCATTCACAGAGCTCCTGTGAGGATGACATGAGATAAGGTGTGTTACACATTTAGTTCAAGGTACAGCATGCAGTGAGCTCATAGTAAATGGTAGCTTGCATCATTTGATGGAGAAACTTTCCTTCCATTAGAACACAAGGTAAGCAGGTCATGGGACCTGCTACCCAGAGTTAAACTTGAAAAATTGATAAATAAACTGATCAAAAAATATTTGATTTGCTCTTTTTGTCTAAAGATGGAAATTAGATTTCTAAAGTCTCCTTAGCTCTAATTTAAAGGTATAATTTTATTCCTTTCATTAGTACAGAAGCACAGCCTTTGTCCAAACAGAATGCATGAGCAATCATTAAAATGATTCATTTCCATGTTCCCCTAATGACTACATTTGCTATTTAATTTATCTATTTATAAAATAATCACCCAGTGTTTATCTTATCTCAAACATTATGCCAGGAGCTGAGGGAAACTGATGAATATGACAGAGTTTCAGCCTGTTCATAACTTGTCCTCCCTGTAAAGTCTGCGGCTAAGTCGTTTCAGTCGTGTCTGACTCTGTGCGACCCCATAGACGGCAGCCCACCAGGCTCCCCCATCCCTGGGATTCTCCAGGCAAGAACACTGGAGTGGGTTGCCATTTCTTTCTCCAAAGCATGAAAGTGAAAAGTGAAAGGGAAGTCGCTCAGTCGTATCTGACTCTTAGTGACCCCATGGACGGCGGCCTACCAGGCTCCCCCGTCCATGGGATTTTTCAAGCAAGAGTACTGGAGTGGGGTGCCATTGCCTTCTCCACTGTAAAGTCTAAATCTCTAGAAACAAACATGTCATCATACTCATTAGGTTGCGCGCATGATGCTTAGTCGCTCAGTGGCGTCCAACTTTTGCAACCTTATGGACTGTAGCCCACCAGGCTCCTCTGTCCATGAGATTATCCAGGCAAGAATACTGGAATGGGTAGCCAGTTCCTTCTCCACAGAAACTTCCCGACCCAGGGATCGAACCCTTATTGCAGGGATCAAACTTCTGTATTGTAGGCAGATTCTTTTCTGTCTGAGCCACCAGGGAAGCCCATTCATTACGTTAATGAATTATTAATATCTCACTTTATAGATATTCAGTATTACTTCTGCTTCTCCACACACCTCCAGCTTCCACATGGGAAGATAAGATTATTTGCTGTATCCCAAAAAGACATTTACAGTATTTAGTTGAAAGAAATCAGTTCAAAAATAACATAAAGCATATAGATAACATACCTGACATATTAAAACATTCATTAAAAGGAGGCTATTTTAACTTGATCACTAATACTTGTTTGTTAGCATAGCATAGGGCTATGTTGGCATTTATAGACTTTTAAGTTACATTTTTATTTCTCTTTCAATGTGTTAGCCTTGTCTTTCATATAATTATGGTCAAAAGGCTCCCGACTGATGATGATCTTCTCCTTGCAGCTTATGAACTCTGGTTTAAGCAGATCCTGTGGGAATTAGATTCTGTTCGTGAGATCTTTCAGAATGGCCATGTGAGTTGCTATGTCACAGTATTCCTTTCATACTTTTCTTTGAGAGTGTAGAAAATATTATTAATGGGAAAAGTTTAACACCAAATGGTGGAATTAGTATTTAAGGGGGAAAAAAGTTTCTAGTGTAGAGAGTTTGGTCATGTTCTTCCAGCGTAATTATCACCATGCCCTTGCTTTAAGATGCCTTTCAAATTTTATTTTCAAGTCCTTTGTTTAGAAATCAATTTTTTCCCCTGCAAAAAGTTGTTACAAATGACAGTGGATTGCCAGGACAGCTAATGTAGATTCTTTAATCAATAGCTACCAGAATTGTATTTCTAATGAATGTTTGCTATGAGAAGATAGGAGCAATGATGAAGGAGGTGACACAGGAGGAGAGGTGGAGATGGGGAAAGAGAATAGACAAGACGAAGAGGATGAGCCAGAAGAGGATGAGGAGGAACAGAGTGGGAGGAGGAAGAGTCAGAATCCTGGTGATGTTCCCTCAGTCTCCCTCCCAGCCCACTTCTTGCACACATACCTTCCTTCATCCTTGGAGGACACAGGACACAGCCTTGTGTTCTCCAGCTCAGAGCCCGTGTGCCAAGGGGGCTGGGAAGGAGAGAACATCCATTCTCTGTGAACATCATCCCCATCCATTTCCATGGCAACTCCTGCCCTTGAGACAGAACAGAGGAACCCAAGTGTCTGCTTAATTCTTACCCACAAGTTTCCACGTTCTCCTAAACTTTATTCCTCAGAGCAAAACTAAGAGAGACATTTGCTTTGAAATCAGTGGGAGTTGTGTTCCAGAATTTACTTAAATTGTCCTTCCATAGAATTTTTCTAGTTTTAAAGAAAAAAAAAAAAAAGATTTGAATGTTGCAGACACTTCTTGCAAACAATTCAGAGTTGCCATTAGTTTAGAATCTACCTAAGGCACATTTTAATGCAAATGTTCCTCTTTAAAGTAGAGATAACATCCACAGGAGTGCATTGTTTAGTGTCTCCCAGAATTGAGGATTGATTACTCAGTGTCTTGTCTCCTAACACCCAGGTGAGGGATGAGAGGAACATGCTGAAGGTGATCACCCGAATGCACCGAGTGGTGGTGATCCTCAAACTCTTGGTCCAGCAGTTTTCCGTCCTGGAGACCATGACAGCCTTGGACTTCAATGACTTCAGGTGCGCGCGCGGCTTTGCCAGCATACAGGGGTTACCCTTCCCTTCTGATGGGCTGGAGAGAACGTGCCTGCTGTTTTGCGTGGCGTTAAGGAGTCAGTCTTGCTGACAGTCTGTCACTGTGAGCACTTGGGAGCCGTCATCCCGAAGCATTTGAGTAGCTATTGAAAATATTTCATCTCTTCCTTTCACATATGAACATAACAGGATCCATTAAATTCAATTCATCATGTGTACCCTAGTTTTATCCCAAAAGGATTTTAGACAGCTTAGCAAAATGGCTTAAAAGGCTGATATAATACACATTCTAAATTTAAATGATTAAAAACCAAAAATACAAGAGAAATAGGAATGATATGTAAAGAAGCATGTAACCAAAACTGACAGTATAAATTATGGATTGAACTATAAATTTTATTTTTTATGTGTTTTAAATTTTTATTTTATATTAGACTACAGTTAATTAACAATGTTGTGTTAGTTTCAGGTGTTCAGCAAAGTGATTCAGTTATACATGTACATGTATCTATTCTTTTTCAGATTCTTTTCCCACTTAGGTTATTATGGAATGTTTAGCAGTCAAACTATAAATTTTATAAGAAAACCTTTTCATAACTAAGATTTGAGAAGAAATTTTAAGAGCATGGGGTGCAGAAGCAGTATCCTCTACATGGTTGGTAATCAAATGAAAAGAAGTAGAATTCCTTTTTAGTATATACTTAACAAATTGAAGTCTTAGTACCAGTTATAGGGAGAACATTTATAGGGATGTGAGGGTTGTGCCTGGTGGGAGTAATCACATTTTGTGATGCCCTCTTTTGTGCTAGGCAACATTCCATTCATTTCACTTGTGGAGTCTCACAGTGCTGAACTTTGAGAATTGAACTTTAAGGAGAAACTGAAGAAAATTTACAAAGGAACTTTTAGCACTATTGAATAAGAAGTATTGCTCAATGTTCATCTGTCTTTACCTTAGGAAAAAACTTAGTATACACACATGCATGTACATCTATGCATGTGTATATATAAGCACACATGTGAACGCACATACACAGATATAAACACACATTGGTACACTATGACCCTTCACAAACTATACAAACATCGGCCTGCAGAGACGATGATGGCTAGGAGCTCGTTGTCCTGATTGGATCAAGTCCAAGTCATGGGTTCAGCCCTGGGCTGTTGTGTGTCTGTGCCTGGTGACACCTGCAGAGTCACATGACCACCGCCTCCCCCCTCCCCAAGAAGGCAGTGTTACAGTGATTTACAATGTGCACCTTCCCCTGCTCTTCTCTCCCGGGACCTGTTCTCAAAGAGAGTACTTATCCCCGGCGTCCGGCTTCCAGAGTCTGCAGTTCCGCCTGTTAGAAAACAAGATAGGGGTTCTGCAGAGCTTGAGGGTCCCTTACAACAGAAGACACTACCGCGACAACTTCAGAGGGAAAGACAACGAGCTTCTGCTGAAGTCCGAGCAAGAAAGGACGCTTCTGCAGCTGGTTGAGGTGCGTGCGCAGACGTAACGTTTCGCTCAGCACGTGTAGTTCACTGAGCTTCTGCGAGATCCGGACTTCAAAACTCCTGTCGAAATTGGGTTGCATTTGTTGTAAATAAGAGAAGAATGAACTTATAAAAATACTTCAACTGGTAAATTCCACTAATTAAAATATTAAGAACTCTCTTGAGAACTTCAGAGATATTTCTATAGTCAATGATATGTTAACATTTAATAACCTCTATATCTTATTAAAACAACCCTTTTAAACATTGCTGCTAAGCAACTAGCATTGGGTTAGCTGATTTTTAAACTGGGTATGGTTATTTATTTAATGAGCTTTACTTTAAAATATTCCATAATTGAAAAGTTCCACAAGTTGAGTATGTTTCTTAATTAAACTACATCACTAAGGTTCATCACTAAAGTTCTGTCCTTCAGGATTTCCCCCAGTCATATCTAGTTCTCTGTGGGTCTGTACATGGTCCTGAGGAATTATTAGTTTCTGCGCAAGAAAATTATTAAATAGGATTGTACAGTCTTGACTTCTTGGACAAAGGCTTTTACTTTGCAAATTAAACTTTTATTTTAGCAAATTATGCTCTGCTCACTAATCCCCTGGGCATTATAAATACAGATTTAGGTTAATAAATATTAATGCCACTTAATGGCTATAGAAAAAGAATCACAAAGTTAAATTCAAAACCAAGAATAAGCTATATGAGAGCTCATAGAGATGCATGGACTCGTTTTTATTTCTAGATTAAAAATCCTGTGGAATCTGGAAATAATTGAGTAGCTAGCTGATTTCAATGTTGCTAAGTACACAGTGTTCTTGCATTTAGATCAAATCAAATTATATATGATATGATTCCTTCAGCTCCTAAGACATAAACTATTTTGAGAATAAACCAGTATACCTCATTAAAACAACATATACATATGTTCATAGATCTATAGAACAAAACTGGAATATCTGTAATAATTTAATAGAAAGTAAATTTTTAATATGATTGCCTTCTAGATTAGGAGAAAAAAACACTGCTGTTTTATAAATGAAGAAATTGAAGGGGAGAGGGGATATAGCTCAGTGGTAGAGCATTTGACTGCAGATATTGAAAGGAAAGAGAAACGTTTACATACAAAAAGATTAATGATATACTGACATTTTCCTCAAAACCAGGAAAATTTTATATTTCAAGTTCACAAATGTTTGTTACAAAACATTTGACATATTTTAAATTTTACAATGTATTCACTTGAAAAATATTTACTTCAGGCATGGCTGGAAAGAACCCCAGGTTTAGAGCCGCATGGATTTAACTTCTGGGGAAAGCTTGAAAAGAACATTGTCAAAGGTTTGGAAGAAGAATTCACAAAGATTCAGGTATTTGTGAAACCATAAGTAAACATAAGTTTACTATAGGAGAAGTTTTGGGAATTTTATTTTAATTTTATTTTCTCTTAGTCTTTCATTTTCCTTATATTCTTTTTCTTTTACACGTGCATCTGCTTGGAATATATTACACAAGTGATTTAATTTTATTGATGCATAATAAAAAATAAGTGAAGGAGTTTATTGTAGGCAAGATTTTGAGGAGATGAGACTAATAGAGATTTTTCATTTTTATTGAAAGTTTCATGTTATGATTGCTTCTAGACAGAAGTGGGCTCACAAAGGACCAGTCAACCAATACATTAAGTCACGTAACTTCCCCTTCACTCATGTATGCTGAGTTCCTCCTATTGGCTGAGTTCTTCCTCAGACCATGGCAAACTTCCCTCAGTTAAAACAATACTGTTGATTCCTCAGTTTCTCTCATGTTATGGGCCTTCATCCTTTCTTCATGACCAAATTTTTGGAAGAGTTGTTTCAATTCTACATCTTGAGAGGCTATGTGCACCGTGCAGTGTTGTCACAGTCACGGGTCAAATTCCCCTTCCCTTCTTGGTGACCCTGTAACATACCCTTCTGCTACCTGGTTCATTTGCTTCCCTCCCTTCATGGGCAAAATGTAAAATATGAGTATTTACCTCATAGAGATATTGTGAACGTTACATTGGATTCATATTTGCAGGGTATTTAGAACAGCAGTGAGTGTAATTATTTCTTTTTCTCCATCTAATTCTCACCGTGGTTCAGTCTGCCTTCCTGTTGTTCACAAGTGACCCCCGTATGTAAATCCAATGGCCGTTTTATCTTCATTTTATTTCATTTCCTACTGGCTTTAATACTAATCACTACCTACACTTTCTTGAACATTCTCCCCACCCAACCCCGCTCCGCCATGGTTTTGGTATCAACATTTTGTTCTCACCTAGCTTTCTGACCCTTACTTCTCCAGCTCTTTCATGGGTTCATGTTTCTTTCTGAAACCAGTAACTGATGGAGATTCACAATGCATGGGCTCAGGTCCCTTGTATCCTCTTTTTCCTCTTCCACCAGGTGAACTCATTTATACCTGCTGCTGCAGCATCTGCTTAGACACCAGTAATTCTCAACTGTTTATCTCTAGCTTATTTGGCTCTTTGAATTTCATAATCCATTCTCCTTTCCCAGATAACTCTTTCCCAGTCTTCAGGTCTTGTTTCAAGGAAAACTTCAGCAGGAGGGTCTTTATTGAACTCTCTGCTACTATAAGTTGTGATGGTATGACATTGCTCCTTTATTTCACTGCCCGTGGTTGCAATTATTTAAAATTCTTTTTCAAAAAATTGAGGTATAGTTGTCTTACAATGTTGTATTAGTTTCTGCTATAAAACAAAGTGAATCAGCCATATGTATACATACATGCCCTCTGTCTTGAGACTCCAACCTCTCCATCCCAACCCTCTAAGTCATCACAGAGCACCAATCTGAGCTCCCTGTGCTATACAGCAGCTGCCCACTAGCTATCTATTTTATAGTAGTATATATATAGGGCTTCCCAGGTGACACAGTGGTGAAGAATCCACCTGCCACTGCAGGAGATGCAAGAGCAGTGGGTTTGATCCCTGGGTCAGGAAGATTCCCTGGAGGAGAAAATGGCAACCCACTCCAGTATTCTTGCCTGGAAAATCCCATGGACAGAGGCTACAGTCCATGGGGTCACAAAAGAGTCAGACATGACTGAGTGACTGAACACAAACATGCATAGTGTATATATAATCCCAATCTCCCAATTTATCTCACTCTTTTGCCCTCTGTTTCCAACCCTCCATGTCCACACATTTGTTCTCTACATATTCATCTCTATTCCTGCCCTGCACTGTTTATAACAGCAAAGATCTGGCAACAACCTAAATGTCTATCAACAGAAGAATGGATGAAGATGCGGTACATTTATAAAATAGAGTATTACTCAGCCATAAAAAATGAACGCAATTAGGTCATTTGTAGAGAAGTGGATGCACCTAGAGCCTGTCATACAGAGTGAAGTAAGTCAGAAAGAGGAAAAATAAAGTATGTTGATGCATATATGTGGAGAAATGGTTCAGATGAACCTAGTTGTATGGTTGTAATTTAACAAGTTTTCAGTGTTTTAGTCCCACCAGATAGAGATCAGGGGACTCGGTTTTTGCTCACAATTTTTTCTCTATCACTAGCCTGACATTTACTGAATAAATGAATAGTCCATTGGCCATAGAAGGCACACACATTCTGACCACATGATATGCTTGATCTGGTAAATGGAAGTCAGCTGGAGTAACTGATTTTTGCTCCAAGTAATTGAATTCTAAGTAGAGCATGTGTTGAAGGCAGGAAAATGCAAATTTCCTTAAACAAATCAATAAATATCAAGTGAATAAAAATATAACAGTGAAAAATATCTAAGGAATTGTATTTATAGAATATTGCTCTGAAGATAGAATTTCAGTAGAATTAGTAGTTTCTCTGACTAGGAATTCTTAACTTTTCCTAACTGGAATTAATTTACTCCCTGTATTAAATAATTGTCTAAAATTAGACATTATTGACCCCTCATAGTCACTCCAGTTTTGCCCGAATTCATTTATCATGACATTTATGAAAAGAGTATTTGAGTTTAACAAATCATTTAAACTTAAACAAAAGGGTAGAACCAGTGGGCATGAGGCTTCCCTAATTTTCCAAGCTTATAGTCTTAGATGATACACTGCATATCCTGGGGGACACCTTTTCTGCACCTGGGCTAGTCTATTTCTCACAAGCAGTATTTTCTAAAATAAGAATTTATTTTCTTTTGGGAATATTAATGCAGCTTTTCTCCCAAAGGCTAAGGAAGAGTCAGAGGAAAAGGAGGAACAAATGGCTGAATTTCAGAAGCAGAAAGAGGTATTACTGTCCTTATTTGATGAGAAACGTCATGAGCATCTCCTTAGTAAAGGTAGGCATTTCTATTCAGAGGATCCTTTCCCTGGAACATAAGACTGTGAGCTCAAAATACCAAACCCTACTTCGGGGGGATAAAATGGACATTGATATTTCCATTCATAGAAGTAAGGAATTTTAAAATTTATCTTGCAAGTTATCTTTATCAATTTTTTCTTTTTTTGAAAGTGAAAAATATATTTAACTAACTTTATAATTCTATAATTTAGTTGCATTATTTTCAAAGAGATATTCATAAATGATACAGGAACTAAATATTTAGAGGGGAAAAGCTCACGTCCTTTTGTCTGTGGCTGTTTATTGCATGATTTCTGTCTATTTAAAAGTTTTGAGAATTTAAAGTGTGTGTGTATATACATGTATGTATTATTTTGTTTTTTAAAATCTAATACTAAAATAATGTTTTAAATGATAGTTTTCCAAATTCAAGTTAAGGGATTAAATATTTAACTAACATTCACATTATTTTCTAAAAACATGAACAATTACTTAAGGTGATGATGCCAAATTAACATGAGTGCCTTAAATTACCTATTAAATTAAAACTTGTTCCATGTCTTGCAGGAGAAAGACGGCTATCGTACAAAGCACTTCAGGGGGCCTTGATGATATATTTTTACAGGTAAAAACAAATCAAAAGAAGAGAATTTGAAGCAAAAAATTGAGGAGTAGATATAGATAATGTATCAAGTATAAAGCTTATACATTGCTTTAAAAACTAATTAGTTTAAAAACTAATCATAGTTTTTAAAAAGTCATTTAGATTTGGGGGAAAGCTTAGAAAATAATTGTGAAGTTTCATGAGGTTTTTCTTTATTTTAAATAGTAAGAGTCCAATGTTATCCCTGTCACGGGTTAAACACAGACACACACACGCACACACACACGCACACACACACGCACACACGCACACACGCACACACACACACACAAATTAATCAAATATCCTTTTCATTAAATTCTGTGACATTGTGTCCTAAGGACCCGAAGTTGAATCTGTCTCAGAATCTTAGCCATGAAATAGGTTCTGTCATTTAACGACATTGTTATTCCTGTTTTATAAAATGAAAAACAATGAAGTAGAAGCACCATATAAATTGCTGTGCTCTTTGCTCTGCAATTTCAAGTCTAATTGTTGTCACCGCCCACCATGTCTGAGGCCCATCTGTGTTTCATAAATTGAATGTGTCAGAGCAAAAGATGCCCCGCTGGTATAAAGCAAAAAAAAAAAAAATCTATGTTTACTGCGTGTCTTACTTGAATTCATTTAGTTTTTTAATCCTCTTTCACCTATTTTTCAGAATAGCAGCAGCATAAAAAACAGTTTTGACTGTTTTCCTCAATTCTTAGTGAATATATGCCATTCAAGCTTATGTATCCTCTGCAGAAAATACACCGAGTTGACGAAAACTGAAAAATATATATATAAGTAAAATTACATAGATATAAATTAAAAAATATATAAATATACATATATAATTTTATTTTGTGTATATATTTATTTAATATATATTTATTATGTATATATGTATTAGAGGAAACTTTAACAGGCAGTCTTTGTTTTCACAGTTTAATATCCTTGCCTGGAAGAAGTAGCTGGCTATTATTGGCTAGAAAACCTTAGATGTTGTCTGTGTCTGACTTTTATGAGAATGGGGGTGAGGTGTGACTCTGGTTATTTTATGTACTTCAAGAAATGTTCTAGAATCTTTAAACACACACTGAAAGATGAATTGTGTTATCCCCTAAGCCTGGGAGAGTTATCTAAGCTGTCACAGCTCCCCAGAGGCAAAGGGGATGTTGGTTTGGGGCCCAAGAGATTGTAGAGTATGTGTTCTTTCTGACACACTGGACTTGGCTGGACATGTTTATGGTCCAGATGATGATGGTGGTTTTGTTCCCTAGGGAAGAGCCCAGATTCCAGGTCCCTTTCCAGCTGCTGACTTTCCTCATGGATGTGGACTCACTCATGACCAAGTGGAGATGTAAGCCCTTCCCCCCAACCTGACCCACAACCCTGCTCCCCTTCAAGCCCCCAATACCCCTCTGCCCTCCATTTGTGTGTGTGTGTGTGCTGGGGGGGATGGGCTAGTTTGTGAAAAAACAGCTCAGAAATTTCTCTGAGGGCCACCCACCCAGTGCACATGGCAGGCAGTTTTCAGGGCTCATATGTCCTCTGGGGGCCCAGGAAAATGTTGTGTTTGATCAGCAGGAAGAAAAGTGGTCACTCAGTCGTGTCTGACTCTTTGCGATCCCATGGACTATAGTCTACCAGGTTCCTCAGTCCATGGAATTTTCAAGAGGACTGGAGTGGGTTGCCATTCCTTCTCCAGGGGATCTTCCCAACCCAGGGATCGAACCCGGGTCTCCTGCATTGCAGGCAGACGCTTTACCGTCTGAGCCACCAGGAATCATCAGAAGGAAAAAGTAAACTTTAGGTCAAAGAAAATGTTTTAATTTATAATAGTAATGTATTCATCTTTGTGTCAATACAACTTGAAAATATAACGTCAGTAGTTTTGTTTTAATGGAGGAAGGGCCCCACGAAGGCGGTAGGAACAAGGGCTCATAAAAGTCACAGTGTGCCCACACCCCCCGCCCTGGCATCCAAGAGCTAATCCTAGGGAAGAATGGATGCACCGCGCAGCCTGGACCAGGCGGAGCACCAGGCAACCTCCCCTTGTGCCGCATAGGCTCACAGGCGAACCTCGCATATGGAATGATAAAGGGGAGCCTTTTTTCAGAGGCAATAATCGTTCCGACCCCTCTGCCTCAGCGCCCTGGAGCTAATGTGTGTGTTCACCTAGATAACCACGTGTGCCTGGTGCACAGGATGCTCGGCAGCAAGGCGGGCACTGGCGGGTCCTCTGGGTACCAGTACCTGCGCTCCACCGTGAGGTAAGCCGGCGTCACCTTCACCTCCGCGGGGCCACCAGCACCTGTTTGTCCACGGAGATGTGCTTTATCTAGGCAAGTCACTTACACTTGCTCCTGTCTGAACTGCTGGCAACACATTTATCCTTAAATTAAGGAATTCCTACAGGAGCTTTTGGAGATCATTGCAAACATCCTTATTTCTGGAAGGTCATCAGTTGGATCCTGGGATGAGATTGGACGCGGTACCAATATTTGCATCACCTGTGAGGGAGGGAACCAAGTTAACCCAAGGAGAAGTGTTTTCAACTCAGGGTACAGCAAAGTGACCCAGAAATTCTCTGTAATTCACCTATTTTCATCCCTAATCTTACCACCTGATTGACTAAATTATAAAATGCACAGTTTCAGTTTTCATTATTTTTATACATCTTCATTTTCCCAAGAATAAAAGTTAGATTGAATGATTCTAAAAATTTATTAGTTTGAATTTTTATAATCATTACACACTTTCTCCTTTCCTGGAAATAAATTCTGTGAGCATGAAACCATAAATGATCACAGAAAATGAGCACACCCATCAGTGGCGATGGGAATAGTGAACGCAAACCACCTTCCTAGTGTGTCACTTTCTCATTAAATCATCACAAAAGCCTGGTGAGAGGAAGGGATTGTGGTTTTTATTTGATGAAGTTGGAAACCAAAACACTAAGCTTTGGACAGCTTGACCAAGGTCACATGAGTTGCAAATGACAGCAAAATATGAACCCAAATTTGATTTTAAAGACAAATGTTCTTCTGCAGGTGAAATGCAAGTGAAAATAGTTGGCTAACAAACACAAAAGCAATTTTAAAGTGAAAACCACTCTTATAGACATTTATTATATAATCTAAGATGGTGTTTCAATATATCAATACACTCATGTCTGTTACTTGGCAGCTACTTTACAGGTGGGAAATATTTTCCAATGAACAACTGGGAATTTTATTTGCTTTCAATTCATTATTTTGCATCCCACCCTTTAAAAATCAGAAATAGGAACACATCTTTATCTTCATGAAAGTAGCATGACAGTAATAACTCTAGGTTTTGTTCTGGCCCAGTCTGGTCTGGATCGCTGAAACATGTAATATTGTTTTATGGACATAAATTTTGGATATGGAATAAAAATGAAGCAATCTTAATACTAACACTACTTGATATATACAACACGTAACATATATAATATGATAGAATATAGAAATTTATTTATGGCAAAATATCATTATTTGAAACTTTAAAAAATCTTTTGTATCAATAATTCTAAAACATCTGTATATATGTGTTTTTCCAGTGACAGGTACAAAGTATTTGTAGATTTATTTAATCTCTCAACATATCTGGTTCCCCGACACTGGATTCCGAAGATGAACCCAGTCATTCATAAGTTCCTTTACACGGCTGAATACTGTGACAGCTCTTACTTCAGCAGTGATGAATCAGATTAAAATCATCTGCAAAAATCTATGAATTTGCTTTCTCAGTCTGCATTTAAAATTTTTTCTATGAATTTTCATGACTATACAGAGTCCTAATGTAATATATGTACTTACATATATATACATATATAGCATATATTAAACATATAGTACTGTAGCACTGATTCAAACCTAGAAATAATTTTATCACCTCATGTTTGTGATAACAGACTAAACATTAAGATAAGAAATTCAGTTAAATTATAACATTGTACATAGTGTATTTTCCTGTTAAAAACAATGTCCTAGTACTTATCTTAATGTAGCCATGTAATGCAATGGTTATCTCATTTCAAACATTGTAAGCTTGTAAACTTCAGCTGTTTCAAATATTTTATGGAATAAAATGTGTCATTCTGTACAAAGAGGTGTTCAGTCAAACATTTTGCAAGTATTAAGATTGTTTGTTGACATATATTGTTTTGGAAACATTGATTGCATCTGTTAGGACTCTTGGTGACCAAGGACAGAAATCTATCTGAAACTTAACGGGGTTCACTGGGCAGTTACTCCAGGAGATCCTGTATGTGACAAAAGCTTGGGAAGCTTGGAGCCCCCAGGGATGGATGTGGGCCCTGGAGACCTCAGTTCTTGGCACCTGGGGGAACCCTGTCTCATCTCTCTTTCTCAGTAGGGGTTGGCCTTGCTCTTCCCTGTTGTGGACCAGTTCTGTCCTCAGGCTGCATCCATGCTTCAGCACCTCTAGACTCTCAGAGGGAAAAGTGCTCTTCCCAGCCCCAAGGCTCATGGTCTGGGAGGCAGAGCACACCCTAAGGCATGGCAGAATTGAGGTGACCATAGGTATTCTTTCCAGAAGACAGGAGACACATAAACTAAGAAATGACCAAGTTCATTTGTCATGAAAAGTGTGAGACCCAGAGTTTAGATCAGACAGGAGTTCCTTTCTTCTCTTTCTAGCATGGCCTGGCAATACTTAGTGGAATGTCTATTATGAAAATATTATAAAAAATTTTGGGATGTAGAATAACCTTGACCTCGGGTGATCGTCTCTGTAAGAAGCAGGTTCTTGGTGGAACTGAACTATTCTTTGGTCTCAATTGCAACTTTTTCTTATAAGAATCATACTGCCTAGTTTATCTCTAAATTACATATAATTGCTTTTGCCTATATGTGTGTGTGTATACATATGTAGTACCTGATGGTGGTTAAGCTGAAAAATCCAAAGACAAATAGCATGGTGGCCGGTGGTAGTCCCTTAAGTTTGACAGTAAATGCATCTATTAATTACCTATTTTGATATAACAAGGTTAATCCCTAGTTTCCTATCTGTTTAATGGGGATAAAGTTTACAATTTTTGCTTTTTCTCATGAAGTAATGAAGAAATATGTTAGTGGATGTTCTGTCACCAAGATGCCTTGGAAGTTTGAAATAAATGTTATTTGTCAAGACTTATTCTTTTAATAAGTAATCTTATTTAATTATTTTTATCTTGTTTCTTGGTGTGCTAGGTTATACAGCTGTAAGGGTTTTTTTCAAATGATGTATCACTAATTCTTATGTAAATGTCAAAACCACTTATGTACCATGTGTGTGTACTCAGTCGTGTCCGACTCTGTGCGACACCACAGACTGAACCCCGCCAGCCTCCTCTGTTCACGGAATTTTCCAGGCAAGGACACTGGAGTAGGTTGCCATTTCCTACTCCAAAACCACTTATAATGCCCCATTTAAACTTGCTTCTAGTGTCTACAATGCACTTTTAATAATTCTTAAATAAATCATGAAATCAAGGCTGCCCAATTTAGTATTCACTCTGAGATCCCAGTGAAATCACATCCAGGAACATCTTGATGTTTTTCATTATGACTTCTACTAAATACATGACGATTTCATTGCTCTGCTCTTGGCCTCACTGGGTGAATGCCCAGCAGCTTGTCAGAGCTGGACCACAGCATACACCCACGTGGAATAGCAACTGGTGAGGCTGAGAAGCCAGTGAAAGAGTTAAAGCTTAGGCAGGCAGTCCAAGACCCTTTAAGGAGGAGGTGAACAGTCTTGCTCATGTTGTCCTTAAGCCTTGTGCAACAATGTATCTTGCCTGAGCTACATGTTTAGGTCTGGAACTAAGATCACACAGCACAGTGTCTTACTCATGGAAATGCTTTTCTTAGGCTCTATGTTAATGATTATAATTGTAACAGATCTTGCCTGGGAACCTGTTTCTCAAGACTTGTACCCCTGGTTGCACAGCAACAGTGTATCTTGCCTGGAGGCACTGCAGGGAACCCTTCTCCCTGGCTAATCTTGTGCCTAAATTATCTCAGGATGTATGCCTTGGCAAAGGGTCTGGTGAACTCTTGCAACCTTGAGGTATTCTTTTTATGTATTCTCAGCAACCCACTCCAGTGTTCTTGCCTGGAGAATCCCAGGGACGGGGGAGCCTTGGTGGCTACTGTCTAGGGGATCACACAGAGTCCGACACGACTGAAGTGACTTAGCAGCAGCAGCAGCAGGTAGTTGAAAAGTATATAAGGTCCCGCTTAAACCAGTGAGGCAGGTACTCTCCTGCCCCCTTCCATTGCCTCTTGCTGGAAGCTTGCTTTATCCCAGTTCAGTTCAGTCACTCAGTTGTGTCCGACTCTTGGCGACCCCATGAATCGCAGCATGCCAGGCCTCCCTGTCCACCACCAACTCCCGGAGTTCACTCAGACTCACAAAATCTACACAAAGCTCTGAGTGACTGAGACTGTCTTTGGTTCCAGAGTTAAATCTTCTCCATCGTAGACCACGAATCCAGCAGCACCATTTACTGTGAGCTATCAACAGGAAGTGGCTTCTTTGGGAAATCTCTTTTAAAAGAGTTGATGTGTGATCTTTAGGCATGAAGAGACCCTTAAAAGGCTAAAATGGGGGCAGGTGGGGGATAGTGGTGGTGGTGAAATAACATGATTGTGGTGTCTTTTAGAACTGTCAACCCAGGAACACAGAGTAGATGGATTAGCATCCCGTCCACCACAAACAACTGGGGGACTGATGAAACAGTTTCCCATCCTCAGGTGATTCCTGGTCTGGGGACCACACGTGAGAAGCCTTGGATTAAAGGACACGGACTTAGTGGGTCAACTCCTGGGCAGTGGGGGTGAGAGATGCTGAAGAATATGCACTGAGGGAAGGATGGAGAGAGGAGATGGAGAAGTGGCAGGTGATCAGGTGATGGATCAGGTACAGCCGAACTGGTAGAACACTCAAGATTTCCCTCAATTTCATTGATTCGGTCAATATATAATGCTCATGATGTTACCAAAAACAGAGACTCTAAGAGGTGTGGGGAGTTTTTTTGTGTGTGTGTGTGTTTTTTTTTTTCTCGAAGGAGGGACAGGAGATGGTTTGCAGACATTGCAGTTAAGGTGTCTATGTGCATGCATGCTAAATCACTCCAGTCATGGCTGACTCTTTGCAACCCCATGGAGTATAGCCCACCAGGCTCCTCTGTACATGGGATTCTCCAGGCAAGAATAGTGGAGTGGGTTGCCATGGCCTCCTCCAGGGGATCTTCCTGACCTAGGGATTGAACCCATGTCTTTATGTCTCCTCCATTGACAGGAGGGTTCTTTACCACTAGCACCATCTGGGAAGCCCAACATGTCTATAGAGAAAATTAAAAAATCAATATATGGATTCAGAGCTGAGGAAAGTCCTGTGTGAATATAAAACACATTAACACTGTGTTCACAAAATCTAAGTCATACACAAGGACAGAGTCTTCTTAACTCAGAGTCAAATATAGGTTGTTTCATTATTAATTTTATAAAAATCCACAAGAGCTGAAAAGAATGCATCATTCAGTAATTAAAACTATCATTTGTAAAAGAGTATCAGAAAATCATTTACATTTTACAAGAATTAGTACATCATCACAAACTAGGACAATCAAGACATATTCCTTTCTGGTACATTACAATATTAATCAAATAAAATATCAATTTTCATTCTGAAGCATTTCTAAACCTGAGTCAACACATATTCATTTGAAATTGCTTCTGGCTGGTGTAAGGAAAAGAAATAGTGTCCTGTTGTGGATTTTCTTTTTCTAATAAGGAGACTGATAAAGGCCAACCATGAGAGAAAAAAAGAGGATGTCTCAATTGTTTTCAGTGGTTGTTGCTACCTTTACAATTTGCTTCTATTGAGCTTGGAAAGTGACCGTGAATCTTAGAGAGGAAATGCTTAAATATGTAGTATTTGATGCAGCTGTATTAACTCCTATGATACGATTGTACTTATATTCAGTCAGAAGAGCAGCTTCATGCTCTGAGGTTCTCATACAGCCACACTGACTTAGCAAGAGAGGAGATGACCTCAAGAACCAGGGACGAGCTGAAAGCCCAAAGGATGCACAGAGAAGTGGCTAGGATGGGAGTCTGCGAAAAACAAGCAGAAAACTGGAAAAACACGGGCTGGGGAAGTCACATTTTGGCTAATACAGTCTCAAATTACTGAGACTGAATTTTGAAAGGAGTGGTGCCTCCACACGACAAAGGAGCAGACAGGTGAGGTACTGACATGGACAAAGCCTTAGAGACAACTGGAGTCAAATGAATGGTTATAAAATAGAAATAGAAGGTAAAAAATGGGACTTCTTTAGCCAGGGAAGCCAGACCATGAGGAAGATTTAAAGTTTCACAGTTGAGAGTAAGAGAAAATGTGAGAAAATATAGGCAGGCCCACTGCTCCTCAATCCAGGGAGAACCAAGGAGGAAATCAAATGTGCTGGAGGGACGTCCCTGGTGGTCCTGTGGTTGAGACTTGGTGTTCCCAAAGCAGGGGCTTCAGGTTTGACCCCTGGTGCCAGAGCTACGGTTCTGCATGCCATGAGGCCAAAAAACCAAAACATAAAACAGAAATAATATTGTAACAAACTCAATGAAGACTTTAAAAATGGTCCACATTAAAAAAAAAATGCACTGAAATCCTACTGATAGTGAAAATTCACAAATAACAATTTGTCTCTCATGCAAGGTTACTTGAGGTTTTCCCATTACATGGTTGCCATATGGGTTACTTAGTTTCAATCAATTGTTTGTCTTAAAAAGTGATTGTCTTTTCAGTTCTTTCTACATGACCTCTGCACAGGTCAAGGGGTGAGCACCATTTTGGGGGGTAAAGCAACTGGCATTTCACAACTCTTATGAAATTCCCTCTGGGAGGCTGGGAACACCCATGTGACAGGCACACGCAGTTCTAGTTGGGCTGTTCTTGTGTGTAGGGGCAGCTGAGGCCGGTGACTGTATCCCAGAAAGGAAAAGGACTGTTTATCCTCTCTTTAATCCTGTTTGAAATATGTCATTAAAAATAAACAAACAACAAATAGAAACAACAATCAAACAAAACCAGATAATAGCTGCTTCAGAATGAAGAGACCTAAAACACTTCCTAATCTGACCTTCCTCCCAGGAGGAAACTGTTCCCAGTCTGCCTCCCAGGCCTTCGTGCTGGTCTTCTTCCTTCTGGCGTGGGCACTTCACCTCTCTCTAAGAGAATTTTCATAGCTTAGTTTCAACATGACCAGGTCCTAGAACCTGTCTTTGTGGGAAGTTGCAAAAGCATAATGATGAAACGCCAAGAATGAAGTGTCAGATCTCATTATGAACCTTCAGTTTCGTATTCGACTCTCAATCTGGCAAACATGTTACACGAATACAGCCGAAACAGAATCTGCAATACCTAAGAAAAAAAGGAAATCATTGGTACTACTCTATTTTTTCTTTACATGTTGTTTTTTTAACTAACATGAATGAGTTTATTATGCACCACTATGATTTAACCCTTCATCACTAATTTTTTAAATTTATTTTTAATTGAAGGATAATTGCTATACAATATTGTGCTGGTTTCTTCCACACATCAACATGAATCAGTATAGGTCTACATATGTCGCTTCCCTCTTGACCATTCCTCCCACCTCCCACTGCTCTGGGTTTTTACAGAGTCCCGGTTTGAGTTCCCTGATGATACAGCAAATTCCCATTGACTATCTATTTTACATATGGTAGTGTATATCTTTCCATGCCACTCTCTCCATTTAAAAAATATGCAACGCTCCACTAATTCGCATGTCATCCTTGCACAGGGGCCATGCTAGTTTTCTCTGTATCGTTCCAATTTTAGTAAATGTGCTGCTCACACTACATGTCTTTTAAATATTAAAACAGTTTTGATTTGGGTTCAGAAAGTTAATATCTACCAAGAAAACAGCTTACTGGTTCTAGTTATCTGTCCATATAAACATGGCAACCTCAAAAGTAGATATCAGCAGAGATTCTTAATGTTTTTATTTCAAGAAACTATTACAAAAACTCAAAACAACTTATTAACTGAACAGATGAATGTATCTGAAATATGGAATGCACTCTATATACTTTAGAGGCAATACAATAATTTATAGGATTATTTTAAATATAACTTAAAACCTTTAAATTCTAAGACTTGAACTTTAACAAAATTTCAATCACTCACAAGTGTGCTATGCTTCCTTAGTATGAAAGAGCACAGATCACAATGCCATGGTGGAAGCGATGAAACATCCTATTTAAAGACTGGATTTGTCTGTGATTAGCTGTGTCTCTAAATTTCTTGGGGCCACAGAATTGCTACCTGCCTTCGTGGTTGTTCATGAGAGTAATGTGATCATATCAGGGATTTAACTTTCAGGAAATACTTTCGGAAAGGATATAATGACTAACCAGGCAGGGTGTGCAGACTTAATTGGGGAACAGAAAGAAATGATTCCAACCACCCTTTGTAGCTGGGGGCTGGGAGAAGTGGGGGCAGGGAACAGAGTCGTGATTGAGGTGAAGATGAACCAGTGTTTGAATCATGTTCCTGCAACTCTCCTTCTAGAACTTTAACAGCAGCCACCCCTCAGCCCTGATGCAGGCACGGCACTCCACAGTCAGAGATAAACTGGAGGTGGCAAGGGTTCAGGAACCACATCAGCCTTCTACCTGCAAAGCCCCTCAGGGATGCTGAAAGGAGAGGCGTGGGCTGGGGTCTGGTGCTCGGGCTGCAACACTCCAGTTACCAGTTAGTGGAACAATGGAGATGTTGTGACTAGGTTGAATCAACATATAAGCTCTCAGGGACTTCCCTGGTGGTCCAGTGGTTAAGAATATGCCCTTGCAATGCAGAGGGTTTTGGTTCAATCCCTGGTTGGGGAGCCAAGATCCCATAGGCTGTGGAGCAACTGAGCATGCATGTCTCAACTACTGAGCCAGTCTGCTCTGGAGCCCGTGCTCTGCAAGTGGAGAAGCCACCCCGTGCTACAGCAAGACAAAGCCCGCAGGCTGAATAGAAGACCCAGCACAGCCAAAGTAACATACATATATATATATATCTACACATATATATATAAAAGAAGAAGCAAAAAATATATATGCTCTCAAAATTTTCCATAACTCTCTCTCTTTTTTTTTAAACTCAGAATTTATTGTAAGAACTTCAGTAAACTGTTCCTCAGCTAAAAACTCTATTTGGTCCTATTCAAGAGGATTGGCTTAAATTAGCATATTTGTTTCATTGCTCTAATTTCTTTGTGGAAATACTGCATTTTGAACTAGAGAACTGTGCTCCAGCTACGGGCAATAGACCACTGTTTCATATTTGAACCACTTCAGTAGCAATGCCAAATCAATTATAAAAACATCTAAAAATGACTCATCATTTTATCATAAATACCACAGCCTGGGGCATACCACAACTTTTAAAAAGTTGTATATTTGTTAGAACTAATGAGAAATTAAATAACTGCTCTCATACATAATATAGTTTGGATCAACTCAATTCAGAAAACTTGCTGATTTTCCAGATCAAAAGTTTTAGAATAGGGTTTGAATATAGATTTTTAGAATACATTTAAAATACTTAAATAGCTACTTTAATTTGTTGTTCTTTAACAAAAATGTTATTATTCAACAAAAGAGTGTGTCTGGTATTTTCTTAAGCCTCTCAATTCCAGGGAACAGAATTTTTTGCTAGAATTTTATAGGTGGCAAGAGGTATATTAAATCTGAAACAACACTAATGCTCAGATTTTCACTCAGTTTGATACAAAGAAAAAGTGATTCTTGATGATCCTAAGGTAGGCATTATAATACATTAAATAATGGACAGTCATATAGTTATAAAAGGCGAATTTGGAAATTTTTGGAGAAGTTCAGCTTCTTAAGTGGGTTTTTGGAAGTAGTTAACTTTGGTAAATTATTGCTATATCTTATAATGTTCTGCTCATTACATTGGTTTTTACTACAGTCCCTCTTAAAAATGAATATGTGCAGTAGTGTCTTGTTTAAAAAAATACTATTTTATTTTTATCAATTAGTTGAAGGATGACCATTATTACTTTAACAGTGGTTTGAAAACCCTGGATGCACACATTATAATTTTAATCTATTCAGTCTCTTTCTTGACATTGAGCCAGGAATTTTCAATATCAGTTCAAGACTCACCACAAACATTTCCTCCCATTTTCACACGGACATAGCCATCGATGCCCCATGAAGTTCCCCAGGAGTTCCGTACAATCCAGTATGGGATACTTCCTACAAAATATAAATCAGACCCTGGAGAACATAGCTGTGGTGAAAGAATGTTCATTTAAAGCTCAGGTGGCACAGTAGTAAAGAAGCTGCTTGCCAATGCAGGAAATGTAGGAGAAGTGGGTTCGATCCCTGAATAAGGAAGATCCCCTGGAGAAGGAAATGGCAACCCACTCCAGTATTCTTGCCTGGGAAATCTCATGCACAGAGGAGCCTGGTGGGCTATAGTCCATGGGGTCTCAAAGAGTCAGACATGACTGAACACTTCCTGAAAAGTAGAGTGGTTTTAAGAAAACAAATAAACAAACAAAAACTAACCAAATGCTAACAAACTAGCCAAGTAAACTGGGCTGTACGAGTGTCACACTGCAATCAATGGAAAAGGGGTTTGAATTCATTTTGCTTGTTACATTTACTGCATAAAATGAAAACACACATATATACACATTTCCAAGCAATTTGAAAAAAGGAAAGGAAAAGAACTGTTAGATTAGTATGATGAAGTAATAAGTACTTCTCTTTTCCTAGGAATTATCCTAAACACTGCAGATGGAGAATGTCCAATATTTAGATCAAGAATTTAGTGTCAGTTTAACATGGCATCTACCAAAAATTGACCAGGGGATCTGCAGGGCATGTATACCTGGAAGTTTAGGGCAAAGTTGTAAAGCTCATGAGAACTTAGATGTAAGAGGACCAAGGTTCAGCATTTTAAAGGATGGAATCACGTGTCAAGCTGGAGTTGAAGCTGCAGAGCAATCAGTCACGTCTCACCAGCACTCACCCGTTTTATCAAAGCCCGTTACAAGGACGGCGTGATTTGCTTCTCCACTGGAGCAGTGGTGCTGTATAATGCCTCCCAGGTAGTCTTGCCAGCTCATGGCATCTACCACCACTATCAGAGGTCCCAAGGCCAAAAGTGCTTCTGCCATTTTGTCTTCTTGGCCACTATCAAAAGAAAAAAACAATTTGGTTAAGAAGTTTAGTTTCCCAGGTAAAAATATTTTACAAAAGTGATGTATTTCATCTGTATATGGCAAGGAGTAGGTTTGGTGGCAATTATCAAGTTCTAAACAATGGAGGCTGTAAGAAGCCTGGAAGACTGGCAGTCCAGGAGCGCTATGTGCTCCAGGATACCAGGATCTGGGTTCTTCTTATATGAGGCTTCCGTTCCCAAGATCACTTCCCGATCCAAGAAGGCTGCTAGAGTGCCAGCCATTTCACTCATATTTCAGACAGTAAGAAGTAGAAAGGGGAGGTGCGACGTCCCTGTCGAGATCCCAGAAGTGATCACACATTCTGCACACATCTGCATGGGTCTCATTGGCTAGATGTCAGTCCTACAGCCAAGGTTAGTTTTAAGGAAGATGGGAAATTAAATTTTATAGCTGGTTGACAAAGTACCACGCTAAAATATATGGATTCTCTTAATAAGGAGAGTGGAAAGCCTGGATGTGGTGATATCTCATCACCTCTGCCACACCAAGTAAAAATCAAGAGGACAGACAGCCTAGGTTAGTAAATATCAAATAAAGAAAACTACAGAAAAGAGTTACCCAAAAATGTTGGGGGGCGGGGAGTGTAGTTATAGGGCAGGAGGGATGTTAAGATGCCAGGAGAACTAGGGCCAAACTGGGAAGACAGCAGGGCACGCAGTTCTGCTTTCCCACCTGGACCCGAATTGATAAAGTCTGATGTTATATAACATGCAGCCTTCATCAATCTTAAAAGTACATAATTAAACCATTAATTGTATTTTTAAAGGTCAGCTTTGTGGGTGCAGGACACTGAAACCAAGTTACTGCTATTTCGGCCCATTAAGATAGCGTTTGATAGTTTATTGCTGTAGCAAAGCATGGTGGATTAGTGGCTAGAAAGAGTAGATAAGCCCTCATCCTGCCAGCTGGAGACCAGTTTCTATCAAGGGGATATTGTGTCCAAAGATGAGGGAAAAATATGAGTGCCTACCAATGGGATTTGCTGAAATAGAAACCACAAATTCATTCTAAACAATCACTCACATTATCTGTTAAGGAGACAATGTTTTTGGAGATTTACAAGCAGGCATTTCTAATTTTTGCTGCTGTAAAAATAATTGGTTTTCATTAGAGTCAAAATTATAAAATTCTGGAGGAGAACATGATAGGGTATGGGCTTTGAGGTTCCACAGAGTTGGTTCAAATTCCAGTTTCATGCCACAGCCACCGCACCCACCTTCAGAATCAACATAAAGATACAATTATAGGCATAGATTTCATAGCCTGCCTAACCCACAAATTATACCCCAGGTTTATAATCAGCATTGTGTCCTTCCCTTGTTTCTAAGTTATCTAATAAACTAGTTTTCTTCAGCACAGGTTTTAGTGTATAATGTCTATTTTATTTAAATTTGCGGAATGTTTTCTAATGCAACTGTGACAAACACAATAATCTCCATATTAACCAGAAGACAACTGCCTCCACCTTTTAGAGATAACAAAAGCTATCCAGTAAATTATTCCAGTAAAATCAAAGATCATTTTACAGAGATGGTGTGAGGGAAGGAGAAGGATGAAAGAGAGAAGTTTGAGGGAATTGCAGAAGGTGGTGAACACTATGGGGTCATGCAAACAGTTTAGTTATGATGTCTGCTTGAGGGAGGACCAGAAAAAAGATTTCATAGTTGCTGGAAAACAGGAAATAGGAGGGCATCTGTGGTCTAGACCAGCAGGGAAAGGCTCCAGGGAAAGGCTCCATTTAGCCCCAGAACTGTTGTCCTTCATTTTTCAGAAAGGTGTGGGCCAGAAACAAGTTACAATATATTCCAAAAAATATCTTTATTTCCATTTTAGCCCAATATGGAACTACTATCATATTATCAAACCTTATTCCATGAGCTTACGATTACTTTCATAGATCAGTAAGAGACAAATCCTGCAGTCTTTAAGAATTCTCCTAAATGTTACTGTCATAAAGATTTGCTGATTAGGGTGAGTCTTACCTGTTACAGACCCTTGATGAGCACATGGATTTACACTTCATCTTCCCTATGGCATCCTAGTTTTTCTGTCCATGGTTATACGTGATAGGTTCTTTCCCTTTTTATTTATTTAGTCATGTTAATATTCTAGTTTGGCTTCTGAAATGTTTTTCCTGAGGTCTGATGAGCAAAAATGCAGGATGCAGCCTGTGTGTGAATGATCATTCTGCTTTAAGGCTAGATTATGCTTTTTGGATTCAGAAGGATTTATATGTAAGTATGTATTTTCCGAGTTAGCAGACAATTTTGTGAACTTTTTGGCTGATAGCTATGATCTGGGCTCGTGTTGTCTGGGCATACTAAAAAACTAAGAGAGCATGATGATAAAAATAGAAGTCAGGGGAAACTCCTGGGAGATGATGTACACCAACACGGGGCGGGGGGCATCATTTTTGACATGCATATTCTGCCCATCTGTGGAGGTCCCGGTAGGACTGAGGGCCAGGTGACCCCAGGACTAACTTGTTTCCTGAGGATACTCGGCTCTCCAGTTCTGCTTCACACCCTAGTCCTCCCAGCTTCCTGGGATTACTTTCTGTGCATCTGTCTTACGTGGACCTGCTGTTCTCTGCTTCTGTCTCAGACTTTCCAACTTCCTGCCTAGCAATGCCATTCTTTCAGTCTTTCAGGGTAAAAATCCTAGAGTCCTCCCTGACATTCTCCTCTCTCACCCTCACAAATATCCCTCAATATGCCCTATGCGGCTTTATTCTCCATCCCATCTAAGATGTCTAAGATCATTCTTCCAACACCGCCCCAAGATCATCCCCTGATGACCTCTGTCACCTCACCCCCTACAGTCTAGTGTGTCTCTCCACGACATGACACAACACGACAGGACAGGACAGTCACAGTGGCTTCCTCACTGCTCTTCAGCTATGCCAGACCTGGGTCTGCCACAGGGCCTTTGCACATACGATCCCTTCTGCCAGGAGCTGTGTTTCCCCAGGTACCTGCAGGGTTAAGTCTTCACTAAATGTTACATCCTCCAGGAACTCCTTCCTGAGACTGCAACCCCCTGCCCCTGTTGTTTTCTCTTCACCTCATGGCTGTTTAGTTCTCTTTAAAGCTATTTCATCTAGCAGACCATTCATATTTTTATTTCTTTGGTTTACTGCTTGTCTCTATCACTAAAATATAGTTCAGAGGGCAGAGCTTTCGTCCACTGTGTTCACTGCCAAATCCCCAGAACCCGAAACAGGGTTCAGTAAATATCTGAATGAATGAATAAATCAAAGGAAGGTATTCTTGCAGAGAGAGTCTAATGTGGTTAGCTTGGTGCCCTGTTCTTAGAGTTTAATATTCTGTGCGATGGGGGCTGGGTTTTCACAGCAGCCTCTGCCTTCTGATCCAAGGACAGATGAATCTTGCAGTCACCTTCGCTTTGTCTCTCTCTCTAAAGTAGACTGATGCCCATTATTCTTTTATTTCTTCCTAACTTTCTTAATCTGCTCCTTGTGACAAGGGAGGCCTTGAGTTCTCTCTGATCACACTGTGAACCTCAGGAGGTTCCTGTGCACACGCTCACCTTAGACTCTCCAGGAGCTGGCAACATAGGGGCTCACTTGCTCATTTAGAAAGTATGTGGTCTTCACCCTCAAGGGAGGTGGGGACCACTGTGCTCAGGGGCCCTGCCCGTTTATCACGATTCTGTGCATCCTGCCCTTGGGGACTGAGCTGTCAGGTGACAGCTGCTCTGGCAGCCAGGAACTGAGGGGACGGTCAGCTCGTCCTCAGACACATGGCTGCTGGTGTGGGTTCCACTTTGTTCAAGGATCCAGAGTCACTCCTGATTTCTTTCCGATTCCATGGGGACATGCCATCTAGACCCAGAGATGCTTTTATATTCAGTAAGTAGTAGACCAGTCTGTTACCTTAGCCAAATTTAATTTTTTTTTTTTTTTGCTTTCTCTGTTTCAAAACCCTGTGGAAAGCTTCCTTTATACTTCTAAAAAATAAGCAAGGAGTTGGATGGCTCTGTTTCTCATCCCTGAGCACCTCTTTTGCACTAAATGAAATGGTCATAATAGTTCTTTAGCTGGCTTTGAGTGCCATGTGTTTTTAAAGCATTTTTAAATGATTGCTTCCCCTGAACCCACCCCAAGTCATCACGCCCTTCCCATTCCCACACAAGTCCCTTCCTCACCCACCCCCGCATCCCATCACGCCTGCAGGATGAGCTTGTCATCTGCCTCGTTATATACTCTGTCCACTTGCCTCTAATAGGAAAACTTCATTTTATATTTTTCTTACAGTCGATGACTTGAACAATGTAGGGAAGAGAGAGGGGGTTCAAAAAAACTTCTTGGTAAGTAAGACTGCTTGACATTAGCTTCAGACTCTACAGAAAGCAAGTTTTTATTATTATTATTAATTCAAGAGTAAGACTGAAATGTGCTAAGGGTAATTGTGACACTGAAACTTGGTAGGAGGTGCTAAGTATCAATTATACCTTAAAATGAATTTAAATGTGTTGATTTAATTGCATTATTTCTGTTGGTAGAGACATGGAAAAAAAGTGGATAATATTTAACAAACAACATCCATAGACCTCCATGGTGACTGCCAATGCATCTTTCTAATAAAAGTGTTAGTCGTTCAGTTGTGTCTGACTCTGTGTGACCCTATGGACTGCAGCCCACCAAACTCCTCTGTCCATGGAATTCTCTAGGCAAGAATACTGGAGTGGGTGGCCATTCCCTTTTCCAGGGCATCTTCCCGACCCAGAGGTGGAACCCTGGTCTCCTGTTTTGCATGCAGATTCTTTATCTGAGCCACCAGGAAATCAAGTGTATTTTAAAACAATTAAAACTATGCAGTAAAGCTGCCAAGCAACTTATTAATTCCAAGTAGTCAATAGATAATAACTTAAGAAACATAGAGAAAACCACAAGAGAAGGAGACATTTACCTGAAGTCATACGCAGAATAACCTTTGATTGAAGATCCAGAATGTGAGTCGGAAAAGTAACGGCAGAGGCCATTCTGGGCTTGAAATGGGTATTCCGAATCTCTCACCAGCTTGACTTGCAGCTGAAAGAAAATAATCATCCAACGTAATCTATGTCACATGATTGTGTCAAAGATCAAACAGAACTTACTACAAAGAGTCTAAGATTCCACTTGGTCACAGGTCATTATTGGGTATTCTTTGAGTTATGAAAATCTGAGTTTAAAACTTTAAGTGTTTTTTATTGACAGCCTAGGTAATTAAATTCTGTTTGTCTTTGTCTTTTGCTCCTGTTTTCTCTATATCTCCTGTTCCTGGAACTTCCACTGATTTGATAATAAAGTCTGGTCATCTTTCTCCTGAAGGTTCAAGAGCATAAACATCTTCCTTCTGCAGCTCTGGCTCCGGGTTATCAAGCCTTTGAGGTCACGCATTATGCTCACAAGCATCCTTCCATCCACTCTCTGTGCCATTCATCTGGCAGTGACTCCACACACAGCAAACAAAGAAGAGAGGGATGCTCAACTTTGGGAACTCTGTTTGACAGCTTTTCACAGTACACAGCAGCACCTTCATCGCTGGCTTCACACCACTGATGCTGGACCAGGACAGTGTCAGAGGGTGTGTGCTGGGGGAGGTGGGAGGTGGGGAGAGAACCAGGGTGCTGCCCATCTCAGCTACTGACTTGCAACAGGGTCTCACCTCCCAGGGCTCAGTTCTGCATCTACACAGAGGCCCCCAACCAGCTGACCTCTAATTCCCATTTAACCTGGGCATTCAGATCAGATCAGATCAGATCAGTCACTCAGTCATGTCCGACTCTTTGTGATCCCATGAATCGCAGCATGCCAGGCCTCCCTGTCCATCACCAACTCCCGGAGTTCACTCAGACTCATGTCCATTGAGTCAGTGATGCCATCCAGCCATCTCGTCCTCTGTCGTCCCCTTCTCCTCCTGCCCCCAATCCCTCCCAGCATCAGAGGCTTTTCCAATGAGTCAACTCTTTGCATGAGGTGGCCAAAGTACTGGAGTTTCAGCTTTAGCATCATTCCTTCCAAAGAAATCTCAGGGCTGATCTCCTTCAGAATGGACTGGTTGGATCTCCTTGCAGTCCAAGGGACTTTCAAGAGTCTTCTCCAACACCACAGTTCAAAAGCATCAATTCTTCGGCGCACAGCCTTCTTCACAGTCCAACTCTCACATCCATAAATGACCACAGGAAAAACCATAGCCTTGACTAGACGAACCTTTGTTGGTAAAGTAATGTCTCTGCTTTTCAATATGCTATCTAGGTTGGTCATAACTTTCCTTCCAAGGAGGAAGCATCTTTTAATTTCATGGCTGCAGTCATCATCTGTAGTGATTTTGGAGCCCAGAAAAATAAAGTCTGACACTGTTTCTACTGTTTCCCCATCTATTTCCCATGAAGTGATGGGACCGGATGCCATGATCTTTGTTTTCTGAATGTTGAGCTTTACACCAACTTTTTCACTCTCCACTTTCACTTTCATCAAGAGGCTTTTTAGTTCCTCTTCACTTTCTGCCATAAGGGTGGTGTCATCTGCATATCTGAGGTGACTGATATTTGTCCCCGCAATCTTGATTCCAGCTTGTGTTTCTTCCAGTCCAGCGTTTCTCATGATGTACTCTGCATATAAGTTAAATAAGCAGGGTGACAGTATACAGCCTTGAAGAACTCCTTTTCCTATTTGGAACCAGTCTGTTGTTCCATGTCCAGTTCTAACTGTTGCTTCCTGACCTGTATACAGGTTTCTCAAGAGGCAGATCAGGTGGTCTGGTATTCCCATCTCTTTCAGAATTTTCCACAGTTTATTGTGATCCACACAGTCAAAGGCTTTGGCATAGTCAATAAAGCAGAAATAGATGTTTTTCTGGAACTCTCTTGCTTTTTCTATGATCCAGCGGATGTTGACAATTTGATCTCTGGTTCCTCTGCCTTTTCTAAAACCAGTTTGAACATCAGGAAGCTCATGGCTCATGTATTGCTGGAGCCTGGCTTGGAGAATTTTAAGCATTACTTTACTAGCGTGTGAGATGAGTGCAATTGTGCGGTAGTTTGAGCATTCTTTGGCATTGCGTTTCTTTGGGATTGGAATGAAAACTGACCTTTTCCAGTCCTGTGGCCACTGCTGAGTTTTCCAAATTTGCTGGCATATTGAGTGCAACACTTTCACAGCATCATCTTTCAGGATGTGAAAGAGTTCAACTGGAATTTCATCACCTCCACTAGCTTTGTTCATAGTGATGCTTTCTAAGGCCCACTTGACTTCACATTCCAGGATGTCTGGCTCTAGGTCAGTGATCACACCATCGTGATTATCTGGGTCGTGAAGATCTTTTTTGTACAGTTCTTCTGTGTATGCTTGCCATCTCTTCTTAATATCTTCTGCTTCTATTAGGTCCATACCATTTCTGTCCTTTATCGAGCTCATCTTTGCATGAAATATTCCTTTGGTATCTCTGATTTTCTTGAAGAGATCCCTAGTCTTTCCCATTCAGAAGTTCTATGGAAATGAATAATCATACGCTGTCATCTTTAAAAAAAGATGGGTCATCTGCAAAAAAAGCAATTACCAAGTAATATTAGGGAATAAACATAAATATTTTTCTGAATACAGATGGCAGGTAAGATTTTTCACACTTTGGTTTCTGCTGCTGCTGCTGCTGCTAAGTTGCTTTAGTCGTGTCGGACTCTGTGCAACCCCATCGACGGAAGCCCACCAGGCTCCTGTGTCCCTGGGATTCTCCAGGCAAGAACACTGGAGTGGGTTGCCATTTCCTTCTCCAATGCATGAAAGTGAAAAGTGAAAGTGAAGTTGCTCAGTCGTGTCCAACTCTTAGCGACCTCAGGGACTGCAGCACCAGGCTCCTCCATCCATGGGATTTTCCAGGCAAGAGTACTGGAGTGGGGTGCCACTGCCTTCTGCGATGGCTGACCTACACAGAAGCAATTCTTATTTTTTGGGGTGGAGGGCTTAAATAACTGACATTTATTTTCACACAGTTGTGGACACTGGAAGTTCAAGGTCAAGGGGCCAGCAGGGTCAGTGTCTGGTGAGAACTTTCTCTTTGAGGTGCAGATGGCCACCTTCTCAACGTGTCCTCACACGGGAGACAGAGACCTTGCCCTCTTCATTCTCTTCTTCTGTCACAGTCCTATCAAATTAGGGCCCCAGGCTGATGATCTCGTGTGTGCATGCTCAGCTGTTTCAGTCGTGTCCAACTCTGCGATGCTATGGACCATGGCCTGCCAGGTTCCTCTCTCTATGGGATTCTCCAGGCAAGAATACTGGAGTAGGTTGTTATTTCCTCCTCCAGCGGATTTTCCCAACCTATGTATTGAACCCACATCTGTGTCTCCTGAATTGCAGGAGGATTCTTTACTGCTAAGCCATCAAGGAAGCCCCTTATGACCTCATTTAACCTCAATAACCTCCTAAAGACCCCTTTTCTAGATATACATAGTCAGATATATGGGAAATCTTTGGATTAATTCAAGCTCTGGTTAGCTACATTTTCAAACTTGAAAATATTATTTAGTAAATGACAGACTGAACGCACAGTAAACAAGCAGCTTAAAAGACTGCAGAGCCACTCACCTTATTGAGCCAGTACAAAGCGCTGAGCGGGGATCCTCCGTTGCAGCCGTAGTTGCTATAAGAACAGTCTATCACCTGCTGAACACTCAGCACCTCCAAGGGCTGCCCTTTTATCGCACACACAGACTCCACTGCACCCACCACGCTGAAAGCCCAGCATCCACCACACTGAGATAGAATGATGATAGAAACAGAGATAGAATGATATTTGTTATCTAACAATGTGCAAATCACGTCCATTGACATCTCTGACAACACAAATGATGAAATCATGTGAGCAGAATCTGGAGGCCTACAGAATGTAAATGTCAATCCTGCTGATTTTCAATTAAATTCTCTTAGAAGCATCAAAATATACTATTTATTAAAGGTAAATTGGTAGTATCACTATTGCAAGTTAGACATTGCAAAATAAAAGTGAACTTTAGAGATTAGGAAAACACTTGGACTGACGTTCTTTTTAAAAAAACAAGTCAGCACAAACATAGGTAACTGACTTGTAGTTGCCAAGGGGGGAGGGGCTGGGGGAGGGGTGGACAGGGAACTTGGGATTAACAGATGCAAACTATTACTTATAGGATGGATAAACAACAAGTTCCTCCTGTACAGTACATGGAGCTATATTCAATATCCTGTGATTAAACCATCATGGAAAAAATATGAAAAAGTGTGTGTGTGCTTCTCCCCTGACACTCTGCTCTGCCCTCCAACACCTCCCCTCCAAGGGCAGAAGGCAGGGAAAAGGTGAGCAGAGCAGGGGTGCATGGTACATATTTGTTCTCATTAACAGATAAGCACAGGACCTGGATGAATGACTTGTTAGCCCATCAGGATTATGAACGCACAGGTAATGTCCTAATTATAGGAACCCACAGTAATCGTTCCTCATTGAAATACTCGCTAACAATCTTTCTGACTCTGGGTCTCTTAACTTGCTTTTATTGGCTAAACTAAATGGCAACCCACTCCAGTGTTCTTGCCTGGAGAATCCCAGGGATGGGGAGCCTTGTGGGCTGCCGTCTATGGGGTTGCACAGAGTCGGACACGACTGATGCGACTTAGCAGCAGTAGCAGCAGAACAAAGGAATGAAAGGAATGGAATCAAGAATTTCACATAAGAAAGAAGAATCGCAGGAAAGGTAGAGATGAGAGTGGGACTTGAAACTGGGTGGAACCATCTTAATCCTGGGACCAGGTGCTGCGGGCGGAGAAGGCAATGGCAACCCACTCCAGTACTCTTGCCTGGAAAATTCCATGGATGGAGGAGCCTGGTGGGCTGCAGTCCGTGGGGTCTCGAAGAGTCAGACACGACTGAGTGACTTCACTTTCGCTTTTCACTTTCATGCATTGGAGAAGGAAATGGCAACCTACTCCAGTGTTCTTGCCTGGAGAATCCCAGGGACGGGGGAGCCTGGTGGGCTGCCGTCTATGGGGTCACACAGAGTCGGACATGACTGAAGTAACTTAGCAGCAGCAGCAGCAGCAGCAGGTGCTGAAGGAAAGAGAGGAAGGGCAGCTGGTGGTCCTTGTGGAGTGAAGTTCTGAGGGATCTCATGTGGCCTACATCTCTAGCTCCAGGGCATGTGGAGAGTACAGCATTCACTAAGGGATGCTACTGCAGGCTCTGCACTCCTTGAGAAAGGTAAATGCAGGTTGCTTCAGGTCACCCACCTACTGCTGCTCCAAGAGGGTGGTGGCTGCTCCAAAACATCTTTCCTTTAGTACAAAGATTCCTAAATGAAAGTTCTACTTTAAGACACCGTAAGCGCTTCCTGGATAGATTGGGTTTCAGACTGCATCACTCTTCATTAAAACCCAGTAATAAAGCACATGATATGGTGGTAATTTCTATCCACAACCACAAATACAGAATCTGAGAAACAAAAAGGATCTCATCTTAATGCGATGGTCACTGGGGAACTGTTGGATCCAAAATGCTGGTCTTACAAGAGGACACTGAATGACCTGTTGAGGTTCCCACTGCAGACACACTGAGACCACATCCCTGTAGGGATCAACTTTTCCTGGTGAGCTGCCATCCCTGTGCCTGGCAGGGGTGCAGGGCACACGCACCTGTTCTCGAATGTGTGCCGGCAAGATGGCTCACTGTGGGCCATGAGCACCCCACCAACATCTGGGGTTCTGCTTTCCCTCTGATTCCAGATATCTTCACAGGCACACTCAGGACTTCTGCAAGGTAAATGGCTGCATTTTTTAAATTTATCTTTTCATTGAGTATAGTTGATTTACATATAGTATTAATTTCTGCTGTATAGCAAAGTGAGTCAGTTATACATAAACACACACATTCTTTTTTCATATTCTTTTCCATTCTGGTTTATCACAGGATATTGAACATAGTTTCCTGTGTTGTACAGTAGGACTTAGTTGTTTATCCATTTTATATGCAGTAGTTTGCATGTGCTAATGCCAAACTCTCACTACATCCGCTTATACCCCTCCTCCCTGGCAAGAGGAAGTCTGTTCTGTGTGTTTTGAGTCTGTTTCTGTTTTGTAGATAAGTTCGTGTCATATCTTAGATTCCACATATAAGTGATATCACATGGTGGTTAATGGTTGCATTTACTTCAGGACTTACACATTTCTTTACCATTTAACACCGGTAAAACTGTGCTGTTACTTTTACTACTTTCTTGTTCTTTTTCTTTTTTTTTAATGTGTCATGAATTTTTTAGTGCGAAGTCTTAACCTCATTTCTCCTACAATCCCTTTAATTTCCATTTTATGATTTTGCACAGTTGGTAATTTCCAGGAATGTCTATGTCATATCAAAGCAGATCTGACAGCTTTTTTAAGGACCACAGATAAAACGTGTGTGATTGTGCAGGGGAGAGCTGGGGGCAGGGCTGGGGGCAGGGTCTCTGAGGGAGCTCAAGGGATAGACCCAAGGGTTCAGGGAGGGACCAGGCACCTGATTTCAAGTTGTTTCCCTTCGGAGCTACTTAACTTGGTCAAGTTCACCTTCTTGAGCCTTCCACCCTCTGTTCTGCAGAGTCCTGGGAACTGTGACACTGGGCAGCAGCCCCAAGTCTGTGTGCTGAGTGGGGGCCAGGCAGGCAGGGAGGGACACCCGCAGAGCTCAGCCCCCGAGTGAAGCTGGGCCTAACAGCGCCTCCCTCTCCAGGGTTGGGGGTGGTCTCCTGTTCTCATCATTTTGTGATGATTGAGGTGTGAATTTACCTACTGAAAGGATGGTTCCATCACAAGTTTGATTGAACTTGATCCCAAAAGTGACTCCCATCCTAAAGTGATTAAAGAGAAAAAAGAAAAAACAAAAAACCTAAGACATACCGTCTTCTGGTTTCTCACTTGGGTGACGACGTGCTTATCCCTCCAGTCAAATCTTAACGGCAAAGACAGGTTGGAGATGGATGTGTACTCTTCTGCCGGAAATCGGGGAAACCTGGAAGGGCTGCTTCTTAAATAAATAGCTGAGAACACATACAAGATGAAAGGACAACCAACATTATATTACAGGGATTCCTTTCAGAGGGATGTTTCAACAGAAACAGTGGAGCTTCTGATAAAGTCTGCCTTTTATTATTTCCCATAATTGGAATGGAGTAGACAAAAGCTATAAAAGATGAGAATTCTTCCAATAGGGCTGGGTTGTCACATGAAATGGTTTGACAGAAGCAGGCCAATAAAAAATGAGTATAATTGACATCATCTGTTTTATCATAACCAGGGGGGTCTTGAACAGAAATAGCATATAAAACTGGAAGAGGGATGAGTTGCTATTCCTCAGAGCCACAGGAAAATGCCTGAATTGGTAGTATTTAGTTCTTAAGTGATTATTAGAAGAAAGTGGCCATGAACTTATTTCTCCAACTGTCAGCACCAGGTACTTGCTTGACACTTTTAAGCATTTAATTACTGTTAACTATTACTCAGTTTACTAACTTCACAACTGAAGATTCTCAAAAATTAAGGAAAAAAATTAAAATCAGGAAACTAATCAGCTAATAACCCCAGAGCCCATACCTTTAAACTCTTCAGGAAACAAATATGAAAACTGGTTTATTCCATAGACGGCAGTGGAGTTTTCATAAGGAAATAAAGAATTCAAGTATCGCTGTCTATTAAGACTTTCCTAGAAGAAGAAGAAAAAAAAAAAACATACTAATTTCTATCACCTATGTTAACTTTCTGGAGCAATGTGCATATAACTGACTTAGAAATAGTTTTCAGATGCAAAAGTAAAAGCTTTATTTATTTCCTGTGGATCGCAATGAAAGGTTATCTAAGATAATAGATTAGATTTATAAATGTTTTGCATTAAAAGTACTATCTGACTTCAGGAATAATTTCTGAGGCTGGGAAAGGAATGTCTTATCCATTTATAATTCCTCTTTACCAAGCATTTTGAAAGCACTAAATATGCTTATTTAACATAGTGGAAAAAAGAAAATAAATTGCAAATAAATACCAGACACTAGTAGGAATTGTAACCAGTAAGTACTTATGTGATCTTTATCTTTGTCTTAGCACAATGAATGAAGCATGAAAAAAGGAATAAATAACTAATGGATAAATCAGTGTAGTTCTATCTGGGCTTTACAGAGATCTCTATTTCATTTGGGTAAAAGGCTTTGGGAAAGAGATTCAATCCTGGAAATGTCCCAAGAAGATGGCTTGGTTTGTCTGTCTGAAGAGAAAATTAGATCCTTGTTTACAGATTCCTCCACTTTGAATTTTTTGATAAGTATGTTAGGCTCATATTTTACACAAACAAGCTTCAATTTGCTAGTACTAACCAACTCTGAAAAGCAGAGACATTACTTTGCCAACAAAGGTCCGTCTAGTCAAGGCTATGGTTTTTCCTGTGGTCATGTATGGATGTGAGAGTTGGACTGTGAAGAAAGCTGAGTGCTGAAGAACTGATGCTTTTGAACTGTGGTGTTGGAGAAGACTTGAGAGTCCCTTGTACTGCAAGGAGATCCAACCAGTCCATTCTAAAGGAGATCAGCCCTGGGTGTTCATTGGAAGGAATGATGCTAAAGCTGAAACTCAAGTACTTTGGGCACCTCATGCGAAGAGTTGACTCACTGGAAAAGACTCTGATGCTGGGAGGGATTGGGGGCAGGAGGAAGAGGGGATGACAGAGGATGAGATGGCTGGATGGCATCACCTGACTCAGTGGACGTGAGTTTGAGTGAACTCTTAGAGATGGTGATGGACAGGGAGGCCTGGCGTGCTGTGATTCATGGGGTCACAAAGAGTCGGACACGACTGAGCGACTGAACCGAACTTAACTGAACCAACCCTGTGGAGTAAATACAACTTCAGGAGACCACCATTCATTAAGTCTCTATCTTCAGCTACTCTAAACTTGCTTGTTCACTTATATGCTTATTGTGTGTCTGTCTCATAAACCTATAAGCAAAATGAGGGCCAGGCTGGTCTTATTTATCACTGTTTTCGCCTCACTGAGCACATGCCTGGCACACAACAGATGCTTAATTAGCACTTTTTGTTGAATAATGCATAATTATATTTTATATACATCATGCCCTTGATAGCTCTAAGCTATGTTTTTTACATATGTATATATAATTATTTTTCAGACTGTTTTCCATTATGGGTTATTACAAGATAATGGATATAGTTCCCTGTGCTATACAAACTTTTTGGTTATCAATTTTATATAGTGTATATCATTAATTCAAAATTCCTAATTTATACCTCCCCCAACCCCATTCCCTTTGGAAACCATAAATTTGGTTCCTATGTCCGTGAGTCTATTTCTGGCTTATATATAAGTTCATTTGTACCATTTTTTAGGTTTCACAAATAAGTGATATGGGTATTTGTCTTTCAATGTCCAACTTTCTTCACTTAGTATGATAATCTCTAGGGTCATTCTTGTTGCTACAAATGGCATAAGCTGTTTATTTTTAAGCAAATTATTCCTGGGATTTATCATGATTGTATTTTCCTTACTGAGCATACGTGGAAAGATTGCTAATCTATGAAATTATCAACAGTTATCGAGTTTCAGGCATTCAAAAGATAATCTTGATGAAGCAAGGCTTTGAATTTAATTTGGGAAGAAGATGTATACATCTAAAAATAGAACTGAACTACAAAGTGAGTGTGTGACAAATATAAGCCAGTGACTGTAAACTGCTGAGCATTTCAGAGGGTTCCTTGGTCCTAAAGGCATCTCCTGGACTTCACTGTGAGTTGGAGGGATGATGGAGGTCCTGAGGGTGTAGGGCCTTTATGGATGCACAGGAAAGTGCATGGCAGCCACAAGGGTGGGCCTCACAAACAGACTGCAGCGAGGAGGCCCAGGTTCCCACAACCTGGCCCACGACCAAGCACTCAGGTGTCCTACTAGGGGAAGGGGGTCCCCTGAAGGTTGGTTTGTGATTAATGCATCCCCACGGCTTCCTGACTCTGCCCTGGCCTGCAAGGTGTCCAGGGCACATCCCCCAGGCCCTTTTCCCCCCTTCTCTCAGCTTAGAGCTTTGCTCTAGTCAGATGCTCTCCCTGAGCCCCTCCCTGCACTTTCTCAGTCCTGACTCCTGTGATAAAGAAAAAAGAAAAAAGAGAAGACACATAAAGTCGCCACTATTGAGAATGAAAGAAGGGCCACAAAGATGCTTCAGGCACTAGAAGAATCATATTTTGAGCACTTGAGGCCAACAAGTTTGATAACCTATGCAAAATGGACAACTCCCAAGAAAGACGTATATCACCAAATCTGGATACAACAAAAATAGAGAATTTGAACAACTTTTTATCAACTAAAGTCATTAAATTCCTAACTGAAAATCATCCCACAAAGAAAACCCCAGGCCCGGATGGCTTCACTGGTGAATTCCATATAACTAAAAAAGAAATGCCAATACCAACTGTACACACACATTCATGAGAACCCCTTGCAACTGGTTATATAAGGCCTGATTCCAAAACCAGACAAGAAACACCTCATGGCAAGAGAAGTATACACCAATAGCCCTCATGACTGTAGATGTAAAATCCTTAAAAAAAAAAAAAATCAGCAAATCAAATTCAAAAATTTATAAGACAATAGATCATGACCAAGTGAGGTTCATTAAAAGAGACTACATTGGTTTAGTATCTGAATATCAATCAACATAATACACCCTACTCATGGAATAAAAATAGGAAAACCATATGATATTTTCAATAGATGTGGAAAAAGCACTTGGCATAATTCATAGTCCTTTCATAAGGACTCTCAGCAGTGAATGAAAGGAAACTTGATCAACCTGACGGGAGGAATTGATGAAATGCCTACTTTGACCAGAGGCCAACTTCTAACAGAATCCATTTGGGTCTTATTCCCCACTGAATCAATCAGAAAACCTAGACCATTTCATTATCAAGTACAAATTGGCACCTGCCACAGGTGCTTGCCATCTCCCTCTACAAGGATTAAATCATGTGCCTTTGCAGCTGCTGACCTTCAATACCCGCTGAAATAAGTTGTGTGTGAAGATCAGAAATGATATGCCCTGTTCTCAAGGAAAAGTTGGCAGGACAGTTCTTCGACAGGTATCTTCAGGAGCCGATTTTATGAGCCCAATTCTTGCATCTCCTACATGATGACATCTGCTCCTCATGATTAGCAGAAACCTTCTGCAAAAAAAATATGTGCTTGATTGCATGTACTCCCTTTTCACTAAAATTACATACATACTGAACTCCCCTGCTACCTCTTTGGAGCAGTTTCTCAGAGCTATCTAAGATGCAGTCTCCTATACTATAGTTCTCATTTTGCCCCAAACAAAACTTAACTTGCGACTCTTATATTGTTTTTTTTGTTTTTTGTTTTTTTTAAGTCAGCACATTATATATGTGTCAGTCGTGTCTGACTCTTTGCGACCCCATGGACTGTAGCCTACCAGGGTCCTCTGTCCATGGGATTCTCCAGGCAAGAATACTGGAGTGGGTTGCCATTTCCTTCTCCAGGGGATCTTCCCAACCCAGGGATCAAACCCAGGTCTCCCGCATTGTGGGCAGACACTTTACCATCTGAGCCACCAGGGAAGCCCACATTATATATAGTAAATATTAAAGTACTAGATAAATAGATGGACAGATGAACAAATGAATGAATAAATTTTGAGCCAAGATTTCAAGTTTCTGGTATATTTTAATTTTGGCAGTATATGCATTAAGCTAGAACCATTAGAAATTACCACCTGAACAAGAGTCTCTTACATCAATTTCACCCTCTTAATGTTTCAGTTAGATGAAAATTGTGGTTTAAAGAGTTCTGGATAAAGTTTATTTGGAGGAAATAATCCAGATCTTCAGGGGCTGTTAATAGCAAAAGTCTGTGGCTCATTCTTTAGGATCATTCATCGTAAAATGATCTATTTAAAGAAACATGCCTCCAAGTATGCATAATTTAATTTTTTTTAAAACTGGCACATGTATCATTAACATAAGCATTTTAAACGTGAAGCTTCTGAAATTGTAGGCAAAATCACATGTCCACTGGCATATAAACATTATTCTGAAGTGAGTACATACAACTATCATTGGTTCCTTTAATGGGTTTGTAGCCCCAAAGTGGTCAGGAGACCAGCTGCTCTTGGTCAAATAGGGAGCATGAGTAAAGGTCAGTGCACAGCTGGGTTCCAGCCTGAGGAACAGGCCAAAACAAGAGCAGGGGCTTCCTGAGCACCAGAAACTTCTAAGGAGTGAAAAGGTGGGGGCTGGGTGCTGTTTCCCCCTTTCCCGGTCAGTTATCCTGAGAGGCATCCCATAATCATCCTAGGAGGGGCCTGGTCTTCACCCAACAGTGACTGAATGACAGTTTGTGAGCAAGGATCACAGATGCCACCTAACTTCTACTCATGGAATATTCGAATTTAGGAAAACAGGTAAGGCAGGGATGACAAAATCTTTCACCATGAACCTAAGATTGTGAAAAAATTATCAATCAATTAGACCCTTTCTCCAACTGTGTTAACAGTTGCAGTTCCCTGAATATCTTTCCATGCTATGCTTCAGGAGCCACTGTTCATCAATGCATTTGTAGACATGAGACCTCTTTGGTCTCCCTAAATAAGATATAAAGAGCCCAAAACTACAGCTCCTGGCCCTCCATATTTGTTTACTTTTCACCCTAAAACCTATTGGTTCTCCCCAGCACAACACAGAGAATACTTTATAACTCTATTTTAATTTTTAAACCTTTTTTAAAAATTTAACTTGATTATGGAGCCAGGGAATTTTCTAGAATCTGTAATTTACCCCAGATAGGTTAGCAGAGAATTTCAACTTAACCAACTCCTAATCTGACATAATTTTAAGGAGTAAAGTTTTCCAGAGTTATACTGAGCATCAGTCACAACACACGTTAGTCTCTCTTGTCGGGGCAGAGGGAGGCTTCCTAATGCTCAAGCAAGGCCCCTTCTACCTGCTCATGTCGTCTGCCCCATGTTCAAACAGCCATTGAGGTTCAAACACAGTTTCCACCAAGTGTGGAAAGGAGTCACCAACATCTCATGAAGTTAAGTCCCACGAGGGGCAATTGCTTTGGAAATTTTTCAGGCTCTCTCCACTCAAGATTTTTAAAATGTGCTGAGAATCTTTATCACTCTGCCCTCCTCCACCTAAAACAGAAATTCTATCTTCCAACAAGCACTCTTGTACTTCTGACACGAGCTAGCTGTATTTCCTAGCTGCCATTGTCTGGGTAGGGCCTCTAGTATGAGTAACTATATAATATGAACAAATGCACATTTATTTATAAATTATACAAATAACACATATTTAGGATATATTCATTACTCTGGCCTCCTTGTGATTCCAATCCCCAAATATATTTTTGAGGAAGATGGCAGTGCTTTTATTTCTTCAGTCAATGAACACATCACCAGGATAGGTAGGACTGATTATTTTCTCCCAAAGAGATTTACTTCACCATCACACGTCACTAAGCTCAGGGCAGGAAGAGAATACAGCACAAAACCTTTGTTCTCAAGCGATTATACCAGTGCTTCTGGTTTTGAAAGCTAGAGCAGTAAGTAGGAGATAAAAAATATCTATCCTGGTTTGGGCAAAAATACAAATAAGACTCAGGTGAGGTTGGCACTTCCCACCCACTGCAGCCCCAGGGGACCAGCAGAAGGGGTAGAAGGGAACACAGCCTCAGAATCCCTGGCAAACCTCAAGAAAATACCAGGAAAAAGAATAAATACACCTCCAATAAGCAGCAGGATTACTGACTTCATACTTCCTGATTAGGAATGAATGAACTTTGACAGCAAAATTAAACCATGATAATGACCTCTCACAATTTAAAACTATTAGGTAGTATCGGATATTATTAATAGAACACACTGAGGTCCACTCTAAATCATTCTCTCTTGCATCTTCCTTGGTTTCAGGAAAAACCTTATTGATACTCAGCTAACTGGTGTGCTCCTGAGTTTTAACGCTGGGGTGCCATCTGAGATTATGAAGCCTTTTCAAAATAATCTGAAAAGGAAATTAAACACTACACCCTTCTCCAAATCAGTCTCCACCAAGTTAGGTGAACTTGTAGGGTGTGCGCTAGTTCAAGGAGCCCGGGTTCAGGAAAATCATAAATGGGCAGGATTCCCTGAGCTCTGGATAAAATTCTTATTTGAGGAGGAGGTGATCAGTGTCCCCCTCCGGAAAACGGCCAGGCTTCTTCCAACTACTTCTGGTTCCAGTCCCTGAAATGCACAGAATGGGGAGGCTGAGAGAACGCCCGGGGGCTGTGCCTTTCAATTAGGACCACCTTAGACATAATCAGCGGGCAACCTGGGACGTATCATATAAACCTTCAGGCACGCATCCTTCCTGGAGGACCCATCTGTGGGTCAGCTTGTCCTGGGAAACCCTGGGACGAGTCCGGGTCTGGAACCCAGGCGCGTCACCGGACTGAGTTTAGGCGACCCCCTGGGGATGGCGCTCGAGTGCCACCCCCCTCGCCCCCACCCCTGGAAAGGACGGCGCAGGTATTCTCTGGGGGTGCTCGCGTGGCCCCTCCAGCCCGCGGACAGGGGGGCGTGCTCGCGGTGGAGCTCAGGGGCCCCCTCGCCCAGCCCGGGAACCAGACAGGGTAAGCGACCCCCGCGGGTGGCACTCGCGTGGCCCCTCAGCCCCAGGACAGGACGGGACTTGAGATTCTCCAACCCCCCACCCCGCTCTAGTGTGGCGCTCAGGTGCCCCAGCCCCACTTCTCGCCCCGGGAAAGGTCGTTTCAGGTAACCGCCGGGATTGGCCAGTGTGGAACCTCGGACCAGCCCAGCCTAGCCCCGGGCTGGAAAATACTGGAGACTCCAGGGTGTGGAGCTCAAGTGCTCCGCCCTCCGCCCCGGGACCGGAAGGGGCCAGCGACCCCGGGGGTGGGAGTGGGTGGGGCTCGCGCGGCCCCTGCGCCCCGCCCAGCCCGGGACTGGAAGCGCGGGAAGGGATCCGCCGGCGTGCGCGGTACCCGGAAGGCGGCGGCGGGGTGGCGGCCGAACGGCGGGGTCAGCGCGGCGCAGGAGCCCCAGCAGTAGAAGCAGCAGCAGCAGCAGAGCAGCCAGAGGCGCCGCAGCTCCATCCCGCGCTTCCTCTTCGGTTTCGAGCTCCTCCCTGCAGGCGGGTCCGGGGCGGGGCGCGGGGCTGAGACGGCGACGCCCCCTCGGTCCTGGCGGCTCTGAGCCCGGATGTCGGGTAGGCTGCAAACTGTAGGGTTCACGCTATTTTCAGTACGAGCACCTGCCCAGGACCGCGTGCCCTGGGGTAGTTTCACTTCTGCTAGAGAAGAGCCTCTTCACACGGAAGTGTGACAGTGCAGACAGCTGTGTGACCTGCACTTGCTGCGTCAAGTGGAAGTTTTATCTTTTTTCTTTTCCGTCTCAGATGGAAGCATGCAGGCGACAGTGGAATCCAAAGGACCTTAATTCTGTTTCTCTTTGTGATGGGCCCTGACTTTAGGAACCCAATTCCAAAATGCTTGTGAATTTACACAGACATTCTTCCAGCAGGTGTTTATAATTGCGTATCAGAACACACAGATGTGAAAATAATACACCACGTTTTGATGATTTAGCCAGTTCAAACTTTGGAAATCAGTTTCTGAAGGTAGCACTTCTTACATTTGGGTTGAAATTTAAATAAAGTATTTCAAACGCTTTGTAAGATGCCCAGCGCGTTTTAAGCGCTTGGTTTATCAGTTATTTTGTTTTTAAGGTAGCTTTCCCCCTCTTATTATCATTACACTGCTTTCCCCCTGTTCAGCTTAGTTCATAGTAACCCATCCTTCATGTTTTCTTCTCTCTTTTATTTATCTCTTCAAGTCATTTCACTTCATATCAACTTAATCCTAGAGAATGGACCATAGACGCAACAGAAGTAATGTTCAAATCAGTTAACATCCCAATCTGGCAGCATTTCAGGTTAAGGATTTTCTGGTGAAGGTGGAAGGTCCCCTTTAAGGATGAAGGTGGCTCTTTTGCTCTTTTTTTTTTTTTTGCCCATTTCTATGCCTTCAAACCTTAAAAACCTAATTGTAGGAATGAGATCCCTAGGCATCGAAACTAACTCCTGACTTATGCTCTCCTGAATGTACACCATGCCTAGCCTGACCTGTTGATTCTTCTAGATAAAAAGAGGTAAGAATGAAGAATTCATCAGCTAAAGAGTGGCTCCGTTTCTACCCAGAACAGCCCCCTTGGCTGGTGGATCACACAGGCAAGATAACATCTGAAGAGTCAGCCAGCCTGCAGCTATGGAGGACCACGTAGAACCCACCCTCCTGCTTCCCTGACTCACTGAGACTCTGCTCCTATTCCGTTTTTCCCTTGAAAATGTACCATCACTGCTCAAAATCTTTGGAGTTCGTCTCAAGACATGAATCTACCTTCTCCCCAAATTGCCGGCTTTTCTGATTAAAGCACCTTTCCTTTCTGTTCACACTTGCCTCTTGGCTTTTAAGCCGCGAGCAGCTGCGACCTGAGTTCAGTAGTAACAAGAAGACCAGGCCACTTGTAACATGCATTGTCATCGGTGTCCTGATGGCTTTTGGAAGGGCACAGATTTGTTTCTCAAAGTGCACATTGAATGCAAATTGTAATGCAGGAGTTCGGGAGTGGGTCCCGATTCTGCTTTTCTAACCATTTCCTGGGCCTGCTGCTGGTGGCATCAGGGTTCACGTTTGGAACAGCAAGCAGTGTACCAAACTTGCTGCTGTTTCTCTGCTCCCCTAACTCAGGAGGGACATGGGGAGAAGGCTGGGGTATCTTCCCCAGGGAAAATTCATACTTTCCTGGTCATTCTATCTCTGTTCATTTCCTTGCGCAGTGAATAGAACTAAAACAGAGCAGGGCACTTTGGTTCTTGTTCCTCATGACCTCTGTCTGCCTTTGTCTGTGAAGAAACTTTAGCCAAAGAAGAAGTTTAATCAGAGAAGTGGGAAAATGCAGACCCAAAGGAAAACAGCCTGACAGGACAAAGCAATAATAATTCAGTCAGTAAGCAAAGTCAAGGACGTTTTGTTCCTTCTCAAGGGCTTTAGATAATATTCTAAGCCATGGCCTGTGAGCTGCTTATAGATATTGAAACCCCCACCAGGTGAGAGAAGTTAACTGCGTGATGACCAGACTGTAGCCATGACAGTAGCTGCCACAGTTCTGAGAACTGGCCTGAAGAAATGGAAACAAACTGACCCTGAACCTAAAGATTAACTGTACCTAAAACAAACAAGATGACACTGGTCAGACCTCCAATGACCAACTTCAAGGTGATGGGTCAGAGCTAACTGTGCTGTTTCTGCATTTACCCCCCTCCCTCCATCTATAAAATTTCTTGCCCCCTGACTGTCAGTATATATGTGTGGGGGGGCAGGGTGGGGGGTGGGGTGGCCTTTGGACAGGCATGTGCCCTCCCCAAAGGTTGCCAGAATCCAAAAGCAAAGTTTCCTTTTCACCAACCTAGCCTCCTTAATCAGAGAAGGCAATGGCACCCCACTCCAGTACTCTTGCCTGGAAAATCCCATGGACAGAGGAACCTGGAGGGCTGCAGTCCATGGGGTCGCTGAGGTTCAGACACAACTGAGCAACTTCACTTTCACTTTGCATTTTCATACATTGGAGAAGGAAATGGCAACCCACTCCACTGTTCTTGCCTGGACAATCCCAGGGACAGTGGAGCCTGGTGCTCTGCCGTCTATGGGGTCGCACAGAGTTGGACATGACTGAAGTGACTTAGCAGCTTAGCAGCAGTAGCAGCCTCCTTAATGGCTTTTGAACAGTGAGCAGCTGGACCACTTTTGGTTACAGTAGTGAGTAATATTGTCTTCTCTGGCTTAAGGCCAGCTACGTGATTTGCAGGGTCCCGTGTAAACAGAATGTTAGTAAGGACTTTAGGATGGCAACAGTAGAACATTAAAACAAGGATGAATCTCTCTCATACAGGGTCCTATGTGGCTACCCACGCCACACAGGCAGCTTACTGGGTCTTTCTGCTATAATCTTTTCTAAACGACTTTTAGGAGTCTTCTGAATTGATGTCATGGTCAGCCCTCCTAGACTTTTTAGACTCACTCTCTGATTTACATCTTTAGTTTTTACCTAGTATAGTGAGTCATGCTATTCTCTGATGGAAAATTGTTAATAAAGATAATGTATATACACAATGGAGTATTACTCAGCCATTAAAAAGAATACATTTGAATCAGTTCTAATGAGGTGGGTGAAACTGGAGCCTATTATACAGAGTGAAGTAAGCCAGAAAGAAAAACATTAATACAGTATGCTAATGCATATATATGGAATTTAGAAAGATGGTAACAATAACCCTGTGTACGAGACAGCAAAAGAGAAACTGATGTATAGAACAGTCTTATGGACTCTGGGAAAGGGAAAGGGTGGAAAGATTTGGGAGAATGGCATTGAAACATGTATAATATCATGTATGAAATGAGTCACCAGTCCAGGTTTGATGCATGATACTGGATGCTTGGGGCTGGTGCACTGGGACGACCCAGAGGGATGGTGTGGGGAGGGAGGAGGGAGGAGAGTTCAGGATGGGGAACACATGTATACCTGTGGCGGATTCATTTTGATATTTGGCAAAACTAATACAATATTGTAAAGTTTAAAAATAAAATTAAAAAGAAAAAAAAGATAATGTATATTAATAAAGATAATGTATTAAAAGTAAAGACATGAAAAATTTTTTCTATTCATATATGACGAGATGATTGCTCTCTGAATGTAGGTGGTTAAGATTTAATTTAAACGGTGAATTTACAGGTCAGTGTTCATATCATCCCTGGCAGTTCTGCATCTAGACCTTCCTTGTAAGACACTCAACCTAATATATATACAGCGAGTCCCCTATATAGGAACCTTCAAGTGGCAAACTTTCAAAGACATGAACATAGGTTCACATGTTCAATCACAGAGACTAGTTCGCATGTCTAGTGTACATTATTGCCTTCATGCGTTGTGCTTTTGTGTCCCTCACTACAGTACTGTATAGAGTACAGTAGGACTGTATCTTTATTTAAAGTTCAGGATGTCCAGAAGCAAGTGTGAAAGCAATGGTGACGTAGCTGGCACCGCTAAGAATAGATCCAGGACACAGGAAATGGCAGGGGAATCTTCTTTATCTGAGGAGGCACTGTTAGCTTTTTAGGACCTGAATGTAGAATGGTGCACAAAGGTTGCAGCAGCCATTCAGAATTCAGTCCAGTGCTACTGTGTCATCTATGACGAGAAAAGAAGAGCTACTACCCAGACATTACTGGGTCATTTTTTTCAAGAGGGTGAGAGAGTCAGTTCCTAGGCAGGTTGATAAGAAGTCCGGGGTTCCGGAGGGGGATGGGGAGGAGAAGAAAGGGGTCTGGGGCTCTCAAGGAGGAGATAGGGTCTGGAATTCTCAAGGAGGAAAGGGCAAACATTTTTTCCCCTATATTCCTTAATAAGGATAATAAAACAATAATGTATCCTGCTTGAGGGCATGTTTCTCCTTCCTGAAAACCTGACTAACCCTGTTATCTTAAAATGTATATTGTGGGAGTGCGTCTAGTAAAATCTTTACAAACTTGAGACATTCTTTTGATTTATTGTGATCAATTAAAAAAGTGTATAACTCTCTTGCTAGCACTAGCAAGGGGGGGCACTCTCCATCTCTCTTCTGATGTCTGTGTCAGAAGCTTTCTCTGTTCCTTTTTGTACTTTAATAAAACTGCTACACAGAAGCTCTTGAGTGATCAAGGCTGGTCCCTGGTCCTGAAGCTAAATCTTCTTCTTGGGAGGTCAAGAATCTGACACTGTTGACTGTAAGCTATCAAGGGTAGATAGAATTGAATCCATCAAGGAACCAGACCTGTGGCATCAACATCAGGAGTGAGTGACTTTGCAGCTTGCCCTCTGTTGCTGATGACTCTTCATCTTTATGATTTCCCACCTCCTCTCCCTCCTCTGGTCAGTAACTCTTCTTGCCTGTTCACTCAGTGCCAGCCCCTGTATGCCAGCTGTTGTACTGTGTGTGTGTGTGTGTGTGTGTGTGTGTGTGTTACTCCCTCAGTCATGTCCGACTCTTTGCGACCCATGGACCCACCAGGCTCCTTTGTCCATGGAACTCTCCAGGCGAGAATACTGGAGTGGTTTGCCATTCCCTTCTCCAGGGGATCTTCCCAACCCAGGGATTGAATCCAGGTCTCCTGCATTGCAGGCAGATTTCTTACCATCCGAGCTACCTGGGAAGCTCTGTTGTAGTGTACTACTGTACTTTTCAAGATACTGTAATGTAGGGATTAAAAATGTTTTCTTTATTTTTTGTGTCTTTTTAATGTATTATTTGTGTGAAAAGTTTTATAAACCTTGTTTACAGTAAAGCACTATATAGCCAATTGTATTAGCAGTGGCCACAGGACTGGAAAAGGTCAGTTTTCATTCCAATCCCAAAGAAAGGCAATGCCAAAGAATGCTCAAACTACCACACAATTGCACTCATCTCACATGCTAGTAAAGTAATGCTCAAAATTCTCCAAACCAGGCTTCAGCAATATGTGAACTGTGAACTTCCTGATGTTCAAGCTGGCTTTAGAAAAGGCAGAGGAACCAGAGATCAAATTGCCAACATCCACTGGATCATGGAAAAAACAGGAGAATTCCAGAAAAACATCTATTTCTGCTTTAATGACTATGCCAAAGCCTTTCACTGTGTGGATCACAATAAACTGTGGAAAATTCTGAAAGAGATGGGAATACCAGACCACCTGATCTGCCTCTTGAGAAATTTGTATGCAGGTCAGGAAGCAACAGTTAGAACAGGACATGGAACAACAGACTGGTTCCAAATAGGAAAAGGAGTTTGTCAAGGCTGTATATTGTCACCCTGTTTATTTAACTTATAAGAGTACATCATGAGAAACGCTGGGCTGGAAGAAGCACAAGCTGGAATCAAGATTGCGGGGACAAATATCAGGCACCTCAGATATGCAGATGACACCAGCCTTATGGCAGAAAGTGAAGAGGAACTAAAAAGCCTCTTGATGAAGGTGAAAGTGGAGAGTGAAAAAGTTGTCTGAAAGCTCAACATTCAGAAAATGAAGATCATGGCATCTGGTCCCATCACTTCATGGGAAATAGATGGGGAAACAGTGGAAACAGTGTCAGACTTTATTTTTCTGGGCTCCAAAATCACTACAGATGGTGACTGCAGCCATGAAATTAAAAGACGCTTCCTTCTTGGAAGGAAAGTTATGACCAACCTAGATAGCATATTGAAAAGCACAGACATTACTTTACCAACAAAGGTTCGTCTAGTCAAGGCTATGGTTTTTCCTGTGGTCATGTACAGACGTGAGAGTTGGACTGTGAAGAAGGCTGAGCGCCAAAGAATTGATGCTTTTGAACTGTGGTGTTGGAGAAGACTCTTGAGAGTCCCTTGGACTGCAAGGAGATCCAACCAGTCCATTCTAAAGGAGATCAGCCCTGGGATTTCTTTGGAATGAATGATGCTAAAGCTGAAACTCCAGTACTTTGGCCACCTCATGGGAAGAGTTGACTCATTGGAAAAGACTCTGATGCTGGGAGGGATTGGGAGCAGGAGGAGAAGGGGACGACAGAGGATGAGATGGCTGGATGGCATCACTGACTCAATGGACATGAGTCTCAGTGAACTCCAGGAGTTGGTGATGGACAGGGAGGCCTGGCGTGCTGCGATTCATGGGGTCGCAAAGAGTTGGACATGACTGAGTGACTGATATGATCTGATCTGATTAGTTGGGTACCTAGGCTAACTTTGTTGGACTTATGAACAAATTGAACAAACATGTTCTTGGAAGGGAACTTGTTCATATCTAGGGGAGTTACTGTGTGTGTGTATGTGTACATATCTGCAACATCTTGCCAAAAAAAAAAAAAAACAACAAACCCTCAAACGAACTTTTGGTCAATCTAATATAAACAGAAGTTTGCATTCAGATCATAGCTACTGTTTATTGACAACCTACTGAGTCAGAACATTTAAATAAAATAGCCACCTTACCCCAGGAATATTGGTATTGGGGGGGAGGGGAACATTTAAACTAAATCTACTTCCTAAGCTCACATCAACAAATACATGTTGAGCACCTGTTAAGTACCAGACATGGTTCTGGTTGATGAGGATCTGTTAGTAAATAAATGATGAAAGTGATAAAATTCCCTGCCCTCATGGAGTTGGTGTCAAGTTAGGAAAGATACACATGAAAACCAGTAAAATGTGTTACAAGGCAATGAAATGGGATACAGAGAGTCAGAAGTGTGAGCAGGTGGGGCTGCAATTTTCAGTAAGATGTTTGGGATGAACCTCCCTGAGGAAAAGACTAAGGAGTGACAGTGAGATGCTCTTGATTCTGGGGAAAGAGAAGCAGATGGAAGGAATGGTCAGTGCCCATCCTTGAGGTGGGACTGTGACTGCACTTTCCCAAAACATCAAAGACAGCATAAGAGGAGAGGAAAGAAAGTGGGAGAGAGTAGAGGATGAGGGGGGCAAGAAACTCTCAGACTGTATGTCTCTGAAGGTTAAAGGGGAATCAGTTATTTATCAAATGGTTTTTGGGAAAGTGATTGAAAAAGCTTTTATCTTGAAAATGGAAGTTTGCATGTTCAGTTCAGTTCAGATGCTCAGTTGTGTCCAACTCTTTGTGACCCCATGGACTGTGTGTGCCAGGCTTCCCTGTTCATCACCAACTCCCAAGCTTGCTCAGACTCATGTCCATTGAGTCAGTGATGCCACCCAACTATCTTATCCTCTGTTGTCCCCTTCTCTTCCTGCGTTCAATCTTTCCCAGCATCAGGGTCTTTTCCAGTGAGTCAGTTTTTTGTATCAGGTGGCCAAAGTATTGGAGTTTCAGCTTTAGCATCAGTCCTCCCAATGAATATTTAGGACTGATTTCCTTTAGAAATGACTTCTTGGATCTCCTTGCAGTCCAAGGGACTCTCAAGAGTGTTCTCCAACACTACAGTTCAAAAGCATCAATTCTTCAGCCCTCAGCTTTCTTTATAGTCCAACTCTCACATCCATACCTGACTGCTGGAAAAACCGTAGCTTTGACTAGACGGACCTTAGTTGGTAAAGTAATGTCTCTGCTTTTTAATATGCTATCTAGGTTTGCCATAGCTTTGCTTCCAAGGAGCAAGTGTCTTTTAGTTTCACAGCTGAGTTCACCATCTGCAGTAATTTTGGAGCCCAAGAAAATAAAGTCTCCCACTGTTTTCACTGTTTACACAAGTATTTGCCATGAAATGATGGGAGTGGATGCCATGATCTTAGTTTTTTGAATGTTGAATTTTAAGCCAAATTTTCACTCTCCTCTTTCACTTTCATCAAGAGCCTCTTTAGTTCTTCTTTGTTTTCTACCATAAGGGTGGTGTTATCTGCATATCTGAAGTTATTCATATTTATCCCAGCAATCTTGATTCCAACTTGTGCTTCATTCAACCCAGCATCTCGCATGATATACTCTGCATATAAGTTAAGCAGGGTGACAGTATACAGCCTTGACGTACTCCTTTCCCAATTTGGAATCAGTCTGTCGCTCCATGTCTGGTTCTAACTGTTGCTTCTTGATCTGCATGCAGATTTCTCACAGGGCAGGTAAGGGGGTCTGGTATTCCCATCTCTTTAAGAATTTTCCACAGTTTGTTGTGATCCACACAGGCAAAGGCTTGCTAGTTTTTAGAATCAGTTCAGTTCAGTCGCTCAGTCATGTCTGACTCTTTGTGACCCCATGAATTGCAGCACTCCAGGCCTCCCTGTCCATCACTAACTCCCGGAGTTTACTCAAACTCATGTCCATCGAGTCAGTCATGCCATCCAGCCAACTCATCCTCTGTCGTCCCCTTCTCCTCCTGCCCCCAATCCCTCCAAGCATCAGAGTCTTTTCCAATGAGAACTCTTCACATGAGGTGGCCAAAGTATTGGAATTTCAGCTTCAGCATCAGTCCTTCCAATGAAAACCCAGGACTGATCTCCTTTAGAATGGACTGGTTGGATCTCCTTGCAGTCCAAGGGACTCTCAAGAGTCTTCTCCAACACCACAGTTCAAAAGCATCAGGCGCTCAGCCTTCTTCACAGTCCAACTCTCACATCCATACTTCATCTATGTGGGAGGTAATTTTTCTCATTAACTTTGCATAATACCAAATGGCACTTCCTTCACTTCTGTGTTAGTTGTTGCTACACAACAGTGACCCCAAACTTAGTAGCTGAAAGTGCTAACCTTTATGATCTCATACAGTCTCTGTGGAGCAAGCAGCTAAGCGGGACCTAGCTGGGTGGTTTGGGCTCAGGCTCTCTCATGCGGTTGCAGATGTCAATGAGGAAGCCTGCCATATGACTAAGCAAAGGATGTTGTCACCTTCAAGCCTTCACATTACAGCCACCCTGACAGTGAGCCCTAAGGAAACACAGGATGGACAGAGATTGCCTACCATCCAGCAGTTAGTCCTGCAGCCAACCTACATTGAAGCACCCCAGGGTGACTCAGGCTGAGAAAACACAGGACACTGGCCCCAGACTACTGAGGTATACATCAGAGGAAAGATTCAGTGAGCCCAGACTCTTGCATCCTCCCAAACATAGAAAAGCTCTGAATTCCTTAACTTGACATATCTGGTTTTCTCTGATAACAGTAATCTTTTGAAGTTCCTACTACCTGGTGTTTGTTGTGAAAGCTCCTATATACCCTGGCTTCTCCCTTGCCTCTTTGAAGAGGTCCCTCAGAGTGATCTGAGAGGGCTGTCCCAGGCTGACATCATCAGGATGTCTGCCAAATAAAACATAATTCTCAACTTTTTGGTTGTGCCTTTTTTCCCCAGTGGACACAGACAAGCTGTTGAGAGCAGTTGAGGTTGTCTGAAAGCTTCACAGGGCTGGGGTTGAGATTTCAAGCTCACATCACTGTTGGTAGGAGTTCTCAGGCTTTTGGACAAAAGCCTCAGGTCTCCACCACCTGGGCTCTTCCCAGGGCTCCATGGGACCTGCAAGCTGTTTTCCTCCAGAGTGAGGATTGGAGGTGTGGGGAGAACAGGCAAGGGAGTGACTGAGATGAGGCAGCAATGTCTCCTGGGACTTGACCTTGAAGTTGCACAGCGTGCTGCTGCCCAGGGTTACATAGACCAAGCCTGGTCTGGGGCGGGGGGTGGGGAGGGAGAGGATACAGGCTGTAAACACCAGGAGCTGGGCCCACTGGTGTGTCTGGGAAACCAACTGCCAAGGCCTCATCTGGATACAAGTGGTCCTACAGCCCACGTGGTCATCTGTGTGTGTATGACAATAATCCAGTTCTTTGCTTCACAAATGCTTCTCAAGTTCTGTGATAGTCAAATCATTATTTATTATTTCTACTATCTTGTCATAAACCTTCTGGGATTTCTTTCTTTAGCTTATAATCATTTTACTTTATTTTAAAATGATTTTTCTATGCAGCACAATTTACAATAGCTGAGACATCGAGGAAACCAAATATCCATTGACAGAGGAATGGATAAAGAAGCTGTGGTAACACAAATACAATGGAATATTACTCAGCCATAACAAAGAAGGAAATAACACCATTTGGAACAACATGGATGGGCCTGGAGATTACTTAGCTAAGTGAAGTAAGCTATGCTATGCTACGTCACTTCAGTCGTCTCCAACTCTGTGCAACCCCATAGACGGCAGCCCACCAGGCTCCCCCGTCCCTGGGATTCTCCAGGCAAGAATACTGGAGTAGGCTGCCATTTCCTTCTCCAATGCATGAAAGTGAAAAGTGAAAGTGAAGTCACTCAGTCATGTCCAACTCTTCGAGACCCCATGGACTGCAGCCTATCAGGCTCCTCCGTCCATGGGATTTTCCAAGCAAGAGTACTGGAGTGGGGTGCCATTAAATATCATAGGATATCACTTATATGTGGAATCTAAAATATAACACAGATGAACGTATCCACGAAAGAGAAGCAGGTTCATAGACACAGAGAACAGGCTTGTGGTTGCCAAGGGGGAGGAGTGTTGGGGGGGGAGATGGATTGAGAGATTGGCATTAGCATATGCAAGCTATTATGTATAGGATGGACAAACAACAAGGTCCTCTGTGTAGCACAGGGAACTATAGAAGGAAAAATATGGAAAAAAAATCCATAACTGAATCTAAATCAGCTAAATTTCAATTAAAAATAAAAATAAATAAAATGACTTTCCTATGGAGTTGTTTCATTTGCTTTTATTTTTTCTTAATAAACACCCATGTTTTTGATTTTCTAAGCATTGTTCTAGTACTTTACAAGTATTACCTTTATTGAATCCTCATGCAAACCCTTGTAGGAGATGGTATTATCCTTATTTCTGCTGTGTACGTGGGAAACAGACACAGAAAAGTTGAGGTACTTGCTCGAGGTTGTGCATCTGAAAACTGGTCCATGTGAATCAGCGGAGTCTGGCTCTCATCTCTGCTATGCAGCCTTTCCAATCCTTTATCCTCATTTTTGAATGCTTTATTAAATTCTGAACATTCTTAAGAGATGCATTACAGTACTCATTGAATGAGTACTGTGATGTGTGAGATTTTGTAAACTTTAATCAGCTAAAGTTTGTCAAGCATAAACTGAGGGAGCTCCTAGTTTTAAACGGGGAAATGTTTCAATGGATATTAATTTTATAAGAGATTAGTACTTTAGTGATGTTTTTCATCATATGGGGAATTGTGTAACATCTAACCTCATGATTTCAGGATTTCAGATAATGAATATACTGATGAAAAGGATGCTTACCCCCTACCTCTGATCCTTACAACATCTCTGCAAGGTAGGAATTCCCATCCTCCCTCCACAGATGAAAAAACTGACTTGCATAGTGAGAAAAAAATTATTTAAGATCCTAGGTAGTCAGTAGTTGTTATGAGGTGTAAACTAAGCTCTTACTTCAGAGCCCATATTGCCCTCAGTTATTTCAAGGAACATTTGTGGTTGTTTCTTCTCCTTAGTTTTATTTTGTGTTGACTTTTCTTTATTATTAATATTTTTGTAGTCTACTACAAGTTTTCTATGTTTTGATATGATTACAGGACAATATGACACACGATAGTGTATTCGAGTCCTTGTATCACCCCTGGGTTGAAGAGCTGCTTTTCTCCTATTTAACTTTTCTCTTCCCAGTTAAGGAGGGGATTCTATTCCTCCAGGCAATTAATTAGCTAATGTCTGGATTGAAATATTTTATTTTCTTCGGTCTTGAATTTTGCACTGAAAGATTTATTAATGCCACAAAATCCTCCCCCACCATGCATCCCCTAATGTTGTTGTTGCTAACTGGGTTCATACAGTCATCAAAGTTGTATTGACGTCCTGCATTAGCTACATTTCATAGAAGTGAAGTCGCTCAGTTGTGTCTGACTCTTTGCGACCCCATGGCCTGTAGCCCACTAGGCTCCTCCATCCATGGAATTTTCTAGGCAAGAGTAGTGGGTTGCCATTTCCTTCTCCAGGGTATCTTCCCAACCCAGGGATTGAATCCCGGTCTCCCGCACTGCAAGCAGATGCTTTACTATCTGAGCCACCAGGGAATCGGAGCTACATAAATCCTGAATGAGAAAAGACATTACGAAAATCTCTAGGTACCAGACTTTCAAATTTCCTTTCAGGCCAGAGAAGAGAGATGCTCTCTGAACAGTTACTGCTGATGGGTAGGATCTGTAGGCTTTAGAAGTAGTTCATTCCATTTTCTCATCCACAGGGAAACTGCAACGGGGGGCTGCCAAAAATGTGGTAAAACAAAGGACAAGGTGGTAACTCCACCCACCAGCTTATAACCAGGAGGGAAAATGTCATTAGTGAGAAGCCCTAGTGTATATCTCCTTTCTCCAAACAATTAACGAAATAAAATATCCTTAGAAACAACTGAAACCACAAATGGTTTCCATAGAAACTTCAATCCATTTCTGTGTGGCTGACATTTGAGTGAATGTGAGCAGAGAAAAGCTTTAGCTTTGCTGCACTGCATGTGCTATGGTGACAGCTAATGGGTTTATCTTAAAACCATTATTAACTGCTCATAGCAAAATAGTACCAGTTCTCTTCTCACAGACTTAAGGTGATTCCGTGTGTGCTGTGCTGTGCTGAGTCAATTCAGTCAGGTCCGACTCTCTGCAACCCTATGGACTGTAGCCTGCCAGGCTCCTCTGTCCATGGGATTCTCCAGGCAAGAGTACCAGAGTGGGTTGCCATGCCTTCCTCCAGGGGATCTTCCCGACCCAGGGATCAAACCCGCATCTCTTAAATCTTCTGCATTGCAGGCAGGTTCTTTACCACTACTGCCACCTAGGAAGCTCTGGATGATTCCATAGTCTTAAGAATTTTAGAAAAACCTAGGACTTATAGGTATCAACAATACATTTCACATGACAGAAGTACTTTGCAAGAGCCTAAAACTCCCTTTCTCTTTCATGTAACCATTTTAAATATCAGAAATGTGTCCTTTTCATAATCTAAGAAAAGTAATTCTAGTATCCTTTATTCTCCGCATGTCATTAGTACTAATGTACTTTATGTTTTAATACTTCTCCATTCCCTGGAGTTAGATGGAGCCTGAAACAATTACATACCTTTTGACTTTTATTGCCTGTGCAAAAATTACAGTGCTGCAAAGATAAGATGTGAGAAAAAAGGAAGACTTACAGGGAGGGACAAACATTAAAAAAATAAAAAATACTGTCCTCAGGTGGAATTTGCATAAATGAGGGTGGCTCTTACTGACCATAAATCTAGCCTTACACTCAACAATCACAGAAAAATCTATAGTCCAGGAAGTATACGAAAAAGAGAACTACTCCCAGCCGAACTACCGAAGCAGTTAACTGCAGAATGACACAGTTTCATGGCTTTGAATGATTCAGTTCAGTTCAGTCACTCAGTCGTGTGTGACTCTTTGCGACTCCATGAATCGCAGCATGCCAGGCCTCCCTGTCCATGACCAACTCCCGGAGTTCACTGAGACTCATGTCCATCGAGTCAGTGATGCCATCCAGCCATCTCATCCTCTGTCATCCCCTTCTCCTCCTGCCCCCACTCCCTCCTAGCATCAGAGTCTTTTCCAATGAATCAACTCTTCGCATGAAGTGGCCAAAATATTGGAGTTTCAGCTTCAACATCAGTCTTTCCAATGAACACCCAGGACTGATTTCCTTTGGAATGGACTGGTTGGATCTCCTTGCAGTCCAAGAGACTCTCAAGAGTCTTCTCCAACACCACAGTTCAAAAGCATCAATTCTTCAGCACTCAGCTTTCTTCACAGTCCAACTCTCACATCCATACATGACCACTGGAAAAACTAAGCCTTGACTAGATGGAACTTTGTTGGCAAAGTAATGTCTCTGCTTTTCAATATGCCATCTAGGTTGGTCATAACTTTCCTTTCAAGGAGAAAGTGTCTTTTAATTTCATGGCTGCAGTCACCATCTGCAGTGATTTTGGAGCCCCCCCAAATAAAGTCTGACACTGTTTCCACTGTTTCCCCATCTATTTCCCATGAAGTGATGGCACCGGATGCCATGATCTTAGTTTTCTGAATGTTGAGCTTTCAGCCAACTTTTTCACTCTCCTCTTTCACTTTCATCAAGAGGCTTTTTAGTTCCTCTTCACTTTCTGCCATAAGGGTGGTGTCATCTGCATATCTGAGGTGATTGATATTTGTCCTGGCAATCTTGATTCCAGCTTGTGCTCCTTCCAGCCCAGCATTTTTCATGATGTACTCTTCATAGAAGTTAAATAAGCAGGGTGACAATATACAACCTTGCCGTACTCCTTTTCCTATTTGGAACGAGTCTGTTGTTCCATGTCCAGTTCTAACTGTTGCTTCCTGACCTGCATATAGGTTTCTCAAGAGGCAGGTCAGGTGGTCTGATATTCCCATCTCTTTCAGAATTTTCCACAGTTTATTGTGATCCACACAGCCAAAGGCTTTGGCATAGTCAAGAAAGCAGAAATACATGTTTTTCTGAAACTTTCTTGCTTTTTCCATGATTCAGCAGATGTTGGCAATTTGATCTCTGGTTCCTCTGCCTTTTCTAAAACCAACTTGAACATCTGGAAGTTCACGGTTCACGTATTGGTGCAACCTGGCTTGCAGAATTTTGAGCATTACTTTACTAGCGTGTGAGATGAGTGCAATTGTGCGGTAGTTTGAGCATTCTTTGAAATTGCCTTTCTTTGGGATTGGAATGAAAACTGACCTTTTCCAGTCCTGTGGCCACTGCTGAATTTTCCAAGTTTCTTGGCATATTGAGTGCAGCACTTTCACAGCATCATCTTTCAGGATTTGAAATAGCTCAACTGGAATTCCATCACCTCCACTAGCTTTGTTCGTAGTGATGCTTTTTAAGGCCCGCGTGACTTCACATTCCAGGATGTCTGGCTCTAGGTGAGTGATCACACCATTGTGATTATCTGGGTCATGAAGATCTTTTTTGTACAGTTCTTTTGTGTATTCTTGCCACCTCTCCTTATTATCGTCTGTTTCTGTTAGGTCCATACCGTTTTTGTCCTTTTTCGAGCCCATCTTTGCATGAAATGTTCCCTTGGTATCTCTAATTTTCTTGAAGACGTCTCTAGGCTTTCCCATTCTGTTGTTTTCCTCTATTTCTTTGCATTGATTGCTGAGGAAGGCTTTCTTATCTCTCCTTGCTATTCTTTGGAACTCTGCATTCAGATGTTTATATCTTTCCTTTTCTCCTTTGCTTTTCGCTTCTCTTCTTTTCACAGCTATTTGTAAGGCCTCCCCAGACAGCCATTTTGCTTTTTTACATTTCTTTTCCATGGGGATGGTCTTGATCCCTGTCTCCTGTACAATATCACGAACCTCCGTCCATAGTTCATCAGACACTCAATCAGATCTAGTCCCTTAAATCTATTTCTCACTTCCACTGTATAATCATAAGGGATTTGATTTAGGTCATACCTGAATGGTCTAATGGTTTTCCCTACTTTCTTCAATTTAAGTCTGACTTTGGCCATAAGTTCATGATCTGAGCCACAGTCAGCTCCCAGTCTTTTTTTGCTGTCTAGAGCTTCTCCATTTTTTGCTGCAAAGAATACAATCAATCTGATTTATAATCAATCTGATTATAATCAATTGATTATAATCAGTATAATCAGTCTGGTGATGTCCATGTATAGAGTCTTCTCTTGTGTTGGAAGAGGGTGTTTGCTATGACCAGTGCATTTTCTTGGCAAAACTCTATTAACCTTTGCCCTGCCTCATTCCGTATTCCAAGGCCAAATTTGCCAGTTACCCCAGGTGTTTCTTGAGTTCCTACTTTTGCATTCCAGTCCCTTATATTGAAAAGGCCATCTTTTTGGGTGTTAGTTCTAAAAGGTCTTGTAGGTCTTCATAGAACCATTCAACTTCATCTTCTTCAGCGTTACTGGTTGGGGCATAGGCTTGGATTACTGTGATATTGAATGGTTTGCCTTGGAAATGAACAGAGATCATACTCAGCTTAAATGACTTTTTAATTGATCACTGTCTTTTTCAAATTAATAAATTGTATTTTTAGAGTTGTTTTAGGTTTGGAGCAAAATGAACGAAAAGGACAATGAATTTCCATATTTTTCTTGTCCCTCACCCCACACATATGATCTCCCCCACCGTCAACATCCCCACTGGATAGTATGTTTGTTATAATCAATGATCTATATTAGCTCATCACTCTTCTCCATTGGTGCTCACTCTTGATATTGGATAGTCTATGGGCTTTGATGAATGTGTAATGACTTTATCCACCATTATAGAATCATACAGAATTGTTTTACTGCCCTAAACATCCTCTGTGCTCCTATTCATCTTTCCCAACCCCTGACCCTTGGCTACTGTCAATCATTTTATATTCTCCATAATTTTGCCTTTTCCAGCATGTCATATAGTTGGCATCATAACATAATTCAGCCTTTTCAAATGAACTTAACTTTCTCTTAGTAATATGTATTTGTTTCCTCCAGGTTTTTCAAGGCTTAATAACTCATTTCTTTATAGTGCTAAATAATATTATTTAGTTTGGATAAATCACAGCTTATTTATCCAGTCACCTAGGATATCATGGTTGCTTCCAAGTTTTGGCAATTATGACTAAGGCTTTTACAATATAAACATCCACGTGCAAGGTTTTTTTTTTTTGTGAATAGAAGTTTTCAATTTCATTTGAATACTACAAAAGGCCATCGCTGTATTGTATGGTAAGAGTATATTTACTTCTGTAAGTAACGGTCAAGCTATCTTTCAAAGTGTCTGTACCATTTTGCAATACTACCATTAGCATACATGAGTTCTTGTTGCTCCACAGCCTTGACAGCATTTGGTGATGTCAGTGTTTTGGATTTCACTCATTCTAATAGGTGTGTAGTGGTATCTCCCTGATGTTTTCATTTGTACTTTGTTAATAACTTATGATATTGAATACTTTTATGTGTTACTTGCCATCTATGTATCTTTTTTGGTGAGGTGTCTGTTAAGATCTTTGGCCCGTTTTCTGTATGGGTAGTTTATATATATATAATATATATATATTCTTATTGTTGAGTTTTAAGAGTTCTTTGTATATTTTGAATAGCAATTCTTTATCAGCTGTGTTTTTTTCAACTATTTTCTTCCAGTTTGTGTCTTATCTTCTCACTCACTTGACATGGTCTTTCATAGACAAAACTTTCACATTTTAATGAAGTCTAGCTCATGATTTATTTCTTTCATAGGTTGTGAATTTGGTATTGTGCTTTGAAAGTCATCACCATACCCAAGGTAGTCTAGGTTTTCTCCTATGTTATCTTTTAGGATTTTTATAGTTTGCTTTTTGTATTCAGGTCTCTATCTACTTTGTGAAAGGTGTAAGTCTGTGACTAGGTTTGTATTTTATATGTGGAAGTATAGCTGTTCCAGAACCATTAGTTGTTGAGATAGTCCATGTGTTGCCTTCACTTATTTGTCAGAGACCAGTTGATTATAATTAATGTGTCAGAGACCAGTTGGTTATAATATATTTATATGGATCTACTTCTGAGGTTTCTATTTTGTTCCTTTAAGCTATCTGTCTGTTCTTTCACTGGTACCATGATGTCTTGATTACTGTAACTTCATACAAAGTCTTAAAGTCAGTTAGTGTCTGTTCTCTCATTTAGCTGTTCTGTATCCTTTGCCTCTTTGTATACACTTTACAATCAGTTTGTCAATATCTACAAAATAACTTGCTGGGACTTTGGGATTCTGTTGAATTCACAGATTAAACCCGGAAGAACTGACATCTTGACAATATTGAGTCTTTCTATCCATGAACATGAGATATTTTCCCATTTATTTAGTTCTTCTTTGGAATCTTTCATCAGACTTTTGTGGTTTTTCTCATACAGATCTTGTAATATTTTTGAATTTTTTTAAGTATTTAATTTCATGGGTCCTAATATAAATGATATGTTTTTAATTTCATGTCCCACTTGCTCATTGCTGTTATCATAAAAGAGATTGACTTAACCATATTAACATTACATCTTTCAATATTGCTGTGATCACTTACTAGTCCCAGGAGTTTTTTAGTTATTTTTTTTCAGATTTTCTACATTGATTAATCTGTCATCTGTGAACAAAGACAGTTTATGTCTTCCCTCTCAGTCTGCATAGCCTTAATTTTCTTGTCTTATTGCATTAGATAGGACTTCAAGTATGATGTTGAAAAGCACTGCTGAGAAAGAGTATCCTTACCTTGTTCCTGATGATTACCATTTTTAATACTACATTTGTTAATTATGGTCTTTAACATAATTCTTGAGCTGAGACCCTAGGTAATACCAGAGTGCATGTGACAAAAAGTGGATAAAACACAGCCTTGTGTGTGTGTTATGTCATGTCTGATTTTTTGCGACACCATGGACTATAGCCTGCCAGGCTCCTTTGACCATGGAATTCTCCAGGCAAGAATACTGGAGTGGGGTGCCATTTCCTTCTCCAGGGGATCTTCCCAACCCAGGGATAGAACCCTGGTCTCCTGCATAGCAGGCAGATTCTTTACTATCTTAGCTACCAGGGAAGCCCAAAACACAACCTTGGATTTGGGTAAACATGAACCCTTCTACTTGTTTGCTTATTGTCTGTGTGACCTTAGGGAATTACTTATCTTTCTTGGGCCTCGATTACATTCTATATAAGTTAGATATAATTCCTAGTTCTGGTGTTGCTATGAGGATTAGAGATAATGGATCAAGAGTTCTTAAGCCATAGCTGTTGATTCATAGTAGTAGCTATGGTTATTGGCTATAAAATTTCGCTTTGGGATAAGAAGCAGAACCAACATCTGTAGACTTTACTCTCTTTATTGTTAAATCCTTATGCAAAAATCATTCCATAGATGGTATCTTTTCTGCATCTTAGTAACCTTTTCTGATCTCAACAGTGGACTAGTAGTCATACATAATAAAAGCTAGCTATTATTATTATCAGGGGTGTATGGTAACTTCCTAATGACTAACTTGTTTAGGTTTTATAAATACCATAATAATTCCTTCTTAGATAGTCTCACTGACCCAAGAAGTTTGGACATTTCTTGTTTAAGCTATTATTTCTTCCTTTAGAGATGTTTAAGGAAATGGGGTTCTTGGAGTTTGAAACAAAACAGAGGAAACATGAATAGCAGAGCCAGCAGCACTATTTTTGCATGGAATTTGGGGAGAGAGATTGGCATGTGAAATTCAGTCACTGGCTTTCTCTGTCCATATGACACTTTAAAAAGATCTGATAGCACATGCTCTATCATTGACTTATTATGGGCAAAGGTAAGACTGTTAACCTCACATCTCAGGTGGATGGTTGAGAAATAACTGAAAAAGTTAAATAAAGCCTAAGCAAACACAAATCCTCCTGCCACATGACTATAGAATTATGAAACAAAGTAGACCAAAGATGAAGATGATCTGAACTCAAGACTTTTTAGAGTCACTGGGATCAAACCCTAGAATCTAATCTCTTTAATTTGCAGATGAGAAATTTTCTAATGAGATGAAACACTCCTAAATTTCACATGGTCAGCCCCCGGAGAGCCAGAGATTAACACGGTATTTTGGCTGCTACTGCTTCTCTGAGTAGAAACATCCTCTCATTTTTAAACTAAAAATAGCTCTTTTTTTTTGCAACTTGAAATGCAGTCACTGCTGATCTGCCTTGTGCAGTCAACCAACAAAAATATAAACCTGAAATAAATCCTCTTTCATTCCTAAGCTCTTAACAGATCTTTTTTTAACTTATCAGGGATAGAGTTTGAACTGTTTAGAAGATCAATACTCACTGGTTGATTTAAGATAATTTATTTTTTTGATTCACATCCCAATAGGTTGGTAGTGAATATTAGTTATTAAATAAAGTAGTATTATTCTGTTAGCAATAAGATACTTAATTCAGAAAGAAGTTAAATTTTTTTGAGCTCCTATTTTCATACTGCTGCTGCTGCTAAGTCACTTCAGTCGTGTCCAACTCTCTGCGACCCCATAGACGGCAGCCCACCAGGCTCCCCCGTCCCTGGGATTCTCCAGGCAAGAACACTGGAGTGGGTTGCCATTTCCTTCTCCAATGCAGGGAAGTGAAAAGTGAAAGTGAAGTCGCTCAGTCGTGTCTGACCCTCAGCGATCCCATGGACTGCAGCCTTCCAGCCTCCTCCATCCATGGGATTTTCCAGGCAAGAGTACTGGAGTGAGGTGCCATTGTGCATTTGTATAGTTTTCATATATATATGAACTATATATATATATATATATATATATATATATAAACTATATATATAGTTTTCTTTTTTTTTAATTTTATTTTTAAACTTTACATAATTGTATTAGTTTTGCCAAATATCAAAATGAATCCATCACAGGTATACATGTGCTTCCCATCCTGAACCCTCCTCTCTCCTCCCTCCCCATACCATCCCTCTAGGTCGTCCCAGTGCACTAGCCCCAAGCATCCAGCATCGTGCATTGAACCTGGACTGGCATCTCGTTTCATACATGATATTTTACATGTTTCAATGCCATTCTCCCAAATCTTCCCACCCTCTCCCTCTCCCACAGAGTCCATAAGACTGTTCCATACATCAGTGTTTCTTTTGCTGTCTCGTACACAGGGTTATTGTTATCATCTTTCTAAATTCCATATATATGCGTTAGTATACTGTATTGGTGTTTTTCCTTCTGGCTTACTTCACTCTGTATAATAGGCTCCAATTTCATCCACCTCATTAGAACTGATTCAAATGAATTCTTTTTAATGGCTGAGTAATACTCCATTGTATATATGTACCACAGCTTTCTTATCCATTCATCTGCTGATGGACATCTAGGTTGCTTCCATGTCCTGGCTATTATAAACAGTGCTGCGATGAACATTGGGGTACACGTGTCTCTTTCCCTTCTGGTTTCCTCAGTGTGTATGCCCAGCAGTGGGATTGCTGGATCATAAGGCAGTTCTATTTCCAGTTTTTTAAGGAATCTCCACACTGTTCTCCATAGTGGCTGTACTAGTTTGCATTCCCACCAACAGTGTAAGAGGGTTCCCTTTTCTCCACACCCTCTCCAACATTTATTATTTGTAGACTTTTGGATCGCAGCCATTCTGACTGGTGTGAAATGGTACCTCATAGTGGTCTTGATTTGCATTTCTCTGATAATGAGTGATGTTGAGCATCTTTTCATGTGTTTGTTAGCCATCTGTATGTCTTCTTTGGAGAAATGTCTATTTAGTTCTTTGGCCCATTTTTTGATTGGGTCATTTATTTTTCTGGAGTTGAGCTGTAGGAGTTGCTTGTATATTTTTGAGATGAGTTGTCTGTCAGTTGCTCCATTTGCTATTATTTTCTCCCATTCTGAAGGCTGCCTTTTCACCTTGCTGATAGTTTCCTTTGATGTGCAGAAGCTTTTAAGTTTAATTAGGTCCCATTTGTTTATTTTTGCTTTTATTTCCGATATTCTGGGAGGTGGGTCATAGAGGATCCTGCTGTGATGTATGTCAGAGAGTGTTTTGCCTATGTTCTCCTCTAGGAGTTTTATAGTTTCTGGTCTTATGTTTAGATCTTTAATCCATTTTGAGTATTATATATAAAATATAATATATATTATGTTATCTCACCTCATTTTCAAGAATTCTTTGTCCCTTTCCTTATTCGTGTCTCCTGATAATGGAATATTAGAAAATGCACCCCTTTTGCTAATATAAAAGAATTGAACAAGGTAAGAATATGATCCCTAAAGAGTTTGGGCTCTGAGTCAGAAAAATCAGCTTATAGTGGCCTTTACATTTATTTATTGACATCTTGGCACTTTCCCCATATGTGTTTTAGTGTCCACACATGAAAAATAATATAGCAAAACAGCCTATGCTTGAAAAATTAAGTGAGATGAGGTATGTAGAATTTTACCTTGCCTAGCTCTTAGCTTATGCTCATTCATGTTAACTCATGTTAGAATATGTATTATTATTACTACAGGAAAATTTTGCATCCGTGAGTGGGTAAAACCTTGACACTTTTAGTAGACAGATGATCCAAATTGATTTTGTTATTATTTATGAACTTTAATTTTAAAGTATAGGATTTCACTTGACATTAATTAAAACAAAAATTGTACTTACTAGTTTCCTTAAATGTGTGTCATTTCAAGTCTGACCACATGAGGGCAGCATGGTACTTTTAAAAACAGAGACGTGCCTGGCTGGAGTTGGGGGGGAAATATCTAGTATTAAATCTATAGAAATCATAGGTACAAAATTAAAACGGGAAGACTCCGCAATGACTCTCTAATCCAAACTTTCTTTTTAAAAAGAAGGAGTTGCGGTCCAAAGAGGCCAATTAGCAAGTCCCCTGTCACATAGCTGGCATCTACGGCTGCGAAGCAGAGAACCAGCCCGCAGCGCTAAGGAAGCAATAGTAATTGCGTTATTGGAGCATGTAAGTACTAAGGACGTTTTATTATGCACTGATATTGTGTGCGGCGGTATTGTAGAGGGAATTGAGTGTTTCTGATAACGAATTGGCCTCCAGAATCTTCCTTTCTGAAGAAATAGAAACATAGAAAGATAGAGTCTCATTTTCTCAAGATGTAAGTGCGTCCTTCAAGGCAGAAGACTGAACTGGGCGACTTCTCAAGGTTGTCATTAATATTTTGCTCACAGCCCTATGCTTGTGTGCGACCTTTAAACTGAAATACTGACTCCAGGATCCAGTGGCCAGCAAAGGAGTGCACACCTACCTGGGATATCTAGTATGTATCTGGTATACCTAGTGTATCTGCCGCCTTTCTTTAACCCAGTTTTCTCCACACACCACTTCCCAGCCACATACAAACACATACACATACACATCCAGGAACATGCAGAAACACACACCCCAGTGGCATTGCCACAGCCTGGGGACTTGTTGGGGAGAGTTACTTTAACTTTGCACCCATGGTCTTCATCACACACACCCCTTTCCCAAACTCCACCAATAAGCATCAGGTGATCTGGTTCAGGAGGATATGCTTGTCATGAACCCTGCTGTCCCCACTTCCCTTACCTCCTTCATGTCTTTTAAATTTTTGCAGTTCTTCCCTGCTCTACTGCCATGGTCATCACTCATTTGTGTTAGTCAGCCTTGAAAAGTGGACATCATGATGTTTAATTTTATGTGTCACCCTGACTGGGTCACAGGGATCCAAGACATTGGGTGAGACATAATCTGGGTGTTTCCATGAGGGTGTTTTTGGGTGAGATTAACATTTAAGTCACTAGCCTGTGTAAAGAAGGTTACCCTCCTGGATGTGGGTGGGCTGTGGGCAAGCAGGTGAAAGCTGAATAAAAAGATGAGAACAAAATGGCTAATCTGGAGAATCAATCCTGATTGACTCGTTTCAAACCGGGACATTGGCAGTCTTCCGCTTCAGACTCAAACTGAAACCCTGGCTCTCCCTGGACCTGAAGGCAACTGACCTTCAGACCAGAACATTACCATCAGCTTTCCTGGTTTGCAGGTCTTCAGACTCCATCCTGTAGAAGATGCTGGGTCTCCAGTTGACTCACCCTGCAGGTCTTGACATTTGCTTGCCTCCATAATCATGTGATAATCATCCTCCATAATTCCTTGTAATAAATCAATCAAGGAATCAATAAGTTCTTATATTCTTTTTTTTTTTTCTGGAGAATCCTGACTGCTGCAGATAATCTGGTTCTCTTCCATCTGTTTTCAACGGAAACCAGAGTATCATTTGTACAATTTACTACTTATAACTATCCATTAACTTGACAAATTACCAATTAAATGTGAAATCCCAACCTTATGCTAGCACTAACCTTGACTCCTTAGTGATCATCATAGTTTTTGACACTTAGTGGGTATTTAACAAGTATGTGTTGACTCAATGAATATGTAAATTCTATTAGTTATCTTTTGAAAGAATTTTTGTTTCTATCAGAGCTCTAGCATTTTTCCTTCCATCTATAAGTGAGCATATTGCAGTTATTAACTTCGTATAAAGGAAGCACTTATTTCTCTATTGCTAGGATACTACTTTGTCCAGCCACAAAGCTATACATATTATAGTTTTAGGCTGAAGGATGAAACTGATGCCAAGTATGATTAACATAAAGAAGCTTAATATAACAGTGTTAGTTGTCAGTCAATGTTAGATCATTAGATTTTTAATTTAGTTTATTAAAGCCTATGATAGCACCTTGACAGTATAGATACCTACATTTTATAGGTAAGAGAAATGAGGGCCTTAAAAGCGGTTCATTTGGCCAAGTCTATATAGTTAGAAATGAGAGAGTAGAAACAAGGTCCCCAAATACCCAGTCTTTGCCATCTCATCATTGGCAAATTTCTTCTCTGTTGACCTGTACCCAGAAACTCCTGAAATCCACCCCCTGGAAACCACCGTCATCTATGTTAAATTTCTTTGATGACCTGCCCACCATGATGATCTCACCAGGTATTATGCTTCTCCTTGCTCCCTGGACATCAGCATGCTGTCTTCCTCACTGTGTCTCTTGGTCATTGCAGGTATATTCACACATGAGGGTCTTGCCTATCTTCCTCTGAGCCTGGAGCTCTCTCCTCCCCTCCTCCTCCTCCCCAGGAACGTGGGTTCCCATGTTGCTGGGAACCCACACCACTCAGCCCTTTATTCCTTTAGATTCAGCTCAGATGTCTCCCCCAACCACCATAATTCAAGCAGCACACATTCTGGGAGTCATTTCCTGCCCCATTTCTCTGCTTATTTTCTTCATAAAAGTTAAAATGTCAAAAATACATTTCATTTTTAATTTGTTTGATCTTATCTGTACCCCAGGCAGATAATTTCTGCAAACTACAGACAAATCTCTATCATGCTAGAAGCCTACAAAATAATCTTAGTTTTGTAGAGCATACATTTCAGATAATCCTTGTGTGATCTCTGAAATGACTGGCCTTGAGTCCATGAAACAATCTGCAGTTCATGACGAGAAGACTTCTATATCAGATACTTATTTGAAAATAGGGTTCAAGACTAAATAATAAAGTTTTCCGGCAATGCAGGAGACCCTGGTTCAATCCCCGGATCAGGAAGATCCCCTGGAGAAGGGAATGGCAACCCACTCCAGTTTTGTTGCCTGGAGAATCCCATGGACAGGGGACCCTGGTGGGCTATAGTCCATTGGGTCGCAAAGAGTCAGACATAACTAACACTTTCTCACTCTCTCTTTCAAATGTAAAATGCTGTCTATGTCAGGAATTGCATTATTTAAATGCATTTGTAAAATCTGGATGGAATTTCTAAGCTTTGAAATTGGAAGGGCTACATGTATGTGATACTGGTGTTTGTTTTGAATAAAAGATATATGTGTCTTTAATTATCAAAGATAATGTTATAACTTACTTAGTATCATCAAAGATAATGTCTCACTTAGTATCATCTGAGTAGGATTATCTGAAGCCTTCATATGAATGGGGTTACCAAAAATCAAATACAGGAATAGATGTCGTGTAGAAAGTGACTGAAAGTCTTAATGACAGAGGCAGGGATAAAAGCAGAAACTGTTCTATTCTACCATAGTTCATGATTTCTCTGATATCTAGGAAGCCCAACAGCTTACATTTAGCCTTTACTTTGAATGAAATATATAAAATTGAACTGCAATGTTGTTATTAATAATCTAAATTCATAGTATATTTTGATTGATTTGTAACTTTCAATGGTTTTGAGAATAAACATTCTCAACAATACATTGAATGGGGACTTCCTTGATGGTCTAGTGTTAAGAATCTGCTTTGCAGTGTGGGGGACGTGGGTTCCATCCCTGGTGGGAATCCCTCATGCCTCGGGGCACCTAAGCCGGCTCAACAATAGAAGTCTGCAAGCTGAAACAAAGACCCAGCATAGTAAAAATAACAATAAGTAATAAAATTTAAAGAAATAAAAGACAAGATTACTTAAAAAGTAAGACATTGGATGATTCCTGGGTGGAATACCCAGAGTCAGGAGTCAAGGTTGTTAGGTTCTAAGTGCCAAATGCTGATGGGGAGAGGTTGGCAGTGGGAAAACAAGACCCAGTTTGAGTGAAAGTGAAGGATTTGATGAGTGAATATCCTAGGCAGAGACTGGAGCTAAACCCAGAAGAAATGCCATTTGGGAAATGGCTGCCGAAACTCTAACCCACATGCAGGGGAACAGGGTGTGCTGTGTCCCTGAGTCAGGAGGGCGTCAGTGTCAGGGACTGGCGGTGATGACCATGCAGGTGTGACCTTGAGATGTCCTTTTCAAGCAGCTGCCTCACTCTATCCTGACTTCTTCCCCACTGTGGTGTTTGCAAGTTATCCCAGACAGTGAGCATTAATTATTATCCATCTTTTTACTTCTGAGGTAGATTATATCATGCCTCCTTAGTCCTTCATTTCTCCCTTGCTGTGCTATCACTCTCCTGGGCATGGAATATACTTTCTCAACCACTGACTTCGGGCTTGGCCACGTGACAACTACTTTGGCACAAATGAAATATGGGGCAGAGATTACTGTAGATTTCCAAACTGGTGCCTTCCTGGCAAGTTTCAGTGGATACTTTAGGAACACCAACCTTTGCCTCAAGAGGAGTGTATCTTAAGGAGCTATTCCTTCTCTCTTTCTTTCACTCTGAAGAGAAGACCTAGGCCAATCTGAAGCTTATGATCCTGTCTAGCTCAGAAGGTGAGACAAGCCCAGTTGAGATCAACCAAATAGCAATCACCCACCAACATGTGACTGTGGAAAAAATGATTGTTTTCATAAGCTACAGAAATTTGGGTGCAGTTTGCCATGCAGCATGGTTACAGCAGAAACCTAATTCACCCATTCATAAAATATGCATGGTGTGTGAGTGCATGGTAAGTCACTTCAGTCACTTCTGACTCTTTGTGACACTATGGACCATAGCCCGCCAGGCTCCTTTGTCCATGGGATTCTCCAAGCAAGAATACTGGAGCAGGTTGCCATGCTCTCCTCCAGGGGATCTTCTCAACCCAGGGATCTAACCCACATCTTTTATGTCTCCTGCATTGGCAGGTGGGTTCTTTACCACTAATTCCCCCTGGGAAGCCCTAGTAAATTGTAGTTAGAAAAATAATGAATTTACTGTAGAAAAGATAAAATGATTAATTGAAACATGTTTATAGAAATTGAAAAATTGTATCCAATGTAATTGAGAAAAATGATCTCATCACTGTTTATTTATTTTTAAAATAGCCAGCTAGATCTCTTTAGAATGATGTTAGTAATTTATTTACAACAATGTCTCAAAACAGTGCAGATTGTCTGGACTTCGACCTGCAGCATCTCTATCTTGAAGGAAGAAAGCAATCCCAGGGCAAGATTACATTTTAGGAAGGACAAACTCTATCTGTACATTGTAATTTTCCAAAGTGCATTTTCTGGGTGTGCATTTCCAAGGAACGCCATGTTACCAGCCTACTTGGACCATGTGGAAAGTAATGTATGGAACTGGGGAGACCTCTAGAGGGGAAAATTAATAGTGATTCCTCTGTAATATGATAGATGGCCCTGTATTACTGGGGACTCTAGTCTTCTCAAACTGTGTCTGGGGCAAAAAAGGAAAGAATTATAGCGATATTCTCATCTCTAAAGGCTTGTGTGCTCCAAACAAAAGCTATGTCTGATGCATTTGTTTAGATTTTTAACTTACTAGCATATTTATTCATCTGTAAGGATGCTCCTTTTTAGATTTTCTATTTAATTTTAAACACTGTAAAGGTAGACATGGTTGCTTTCTTTGACCAGAAACTATAAAACTCCTAGAGGAGAACATAGGCAAAACACTCTCCGACATACATCACAGCAGGATCCTCTATGACCCACCTCCCAGAATATTGGAAATAAAAGCAAAAATAAACAAATGGGACCTAATTAACCTTAAAAGCTTCTGCACATCAAAGGAAACTATTAGCAAGGTGAAAAGACAGCCTTCAGAATGGGAGAAAATAATAGCAAATGAAGCAACCGACAAACAACTAATCTCAAAAATATACAAGCAACTCCTACAGCTCAACTCCAGAAAAATAAACGACCCAATCAAAAAACGGGCCAAAGAACTAAATAGACATTTCTCCAAAAAAGACATACAGATGGCTAACAAACACATGAAAAGATGCTCAACATCACTCATTATCAGAGAAATGCAAATCAAAACCACTATGAGGTACCATTTCACACCAGTCAGAATGGCTGCGATCCAAAAGTCTACAAATAATAAATGCTGGAGAGGGTGTGGAGAAAAGGGAACCCTCTTACACTGTTGGTGGGAATGCAAACTAGTACAGCCACTATGGAGAACAGTGTGGAGATTCCTTAAAAAACTGGAAATAGAACTGCCTTATGATCCAGCAACCCCACTGCTGGGCATACACACTGAGGAAACCAGAAGGGAAAGAGACACGTGTACCCCAATGTTCATCGCAGCACTGTTTATAATAGCCAAGACATGGAAGCAACCTAGATGTCCATCAGCAGATGAATGGATAAGAAAGCTGTGGTACATATACACAATGGAGTATTACTCAGCCATTAAAAAGAATACATTTGAATCAGTTCTAATGAGGTGGATGAAACTGGAGCCTATTATACAGAGTGAAGTAAGCCAGAAGGAAAAACATAAATACAGTATTCTAACGCATATATATGGAATTTAGAAAGATGGTAACAATAACCCTGTATACGAGACAGCAAAAGAGACACTGATGTATAGAACAGTCTTATGGACTCTGTGGGAGAGGGAGAGGGTGGGAAGATTTGGGAGAATGACATTGTAACATATAAAATATCATGTAAGAAACGAGTTGCCAGTCCAGGTTCGATCCACGATACTGGATGCTTGGGGCTAGTGCACTGGGACGATCCAGAGGGATGGTATGGGGAGGGAGGAGGGAGGAGGGTTCAGGATGGGGAACACATGTATACCTGTGGTGGATTCATTTTGATATTTGTCAAAACTAATACAATTATGTAAAGTTTAAAAATAAAATAAAATTTAAAAAAAAAAAAAAAAAAAATAAAGTTATTCACAGGGCATTCTAGAAAAATTTTGTGAAAAGTGAATATTCAGTGGTTGCTGCTAATTGCCTGTGTTCTCCACTTTGCTACTGCAGATGTGGCCAAAGACTGTCTGAATGAATCCCACCTTTGTTCCAGTTAATAATCCTGCTTTTGGGAGAAGTGAAGCCTGCTATTTAAAACAAGTAATAAATATGTGTCACGCACTGAGGGAATGCTCTCGTTACTCCATGAATAAAAAGCTGTGATCCAAATGAAAGGCTAGGTTATTTTATTGTTTTGAAAGGTCAGAAAATTCAGAGTTTTGGAGACATTTTGGCTTCACATCTTATTCACACCATCTGTAACTGATAATCATACTTTTTAAAAGTAGAGAAACTGACCAAACCTAGAAAAAACTTTGTTGTTGTTCAGTCACTAAGTTGTATCTGACTCTTTGTGACCCCATGGACTGCAGCATGTCAGGCTCCTCTGTCCTCCACTATCTCCCAGACTGCTCAAATTCCTGTCCATTGAATTGGTGATGCTCTCTAACCACTTCATCCTGTGCCTTCTCCATCCCCTTTTGCTTTCAATCTTTAAATTTTAGTAGCATTAAAAATAAACCATTTAAATCAACATAGGTACATTTTCAAAGATGGCTGGGAACACAAATGCTTTAAAAATTCACTCTAATGTCAACTTTGAAATATTGGTTCTGAGGTTTTGCAAAGTTATGACCTGGAGGGTTTACAGGGTCATATCAATTAAAGAGCCTGGGAGGCAACTCTAGTTTCATTTTTTTTCAAAATAATTTTTATGATATGTAATAGAATTTCTTGTAAGGAAAGAATGACCTTCAGCTCAAGGGTGTCATTTCTTAGATGCTCAGTATGACTATAGTTTTTCAACTACCAAATTGATTTTCTAACAATCAAATTGAACTAGCAAATGGACCATGCATTTGAAAAATCTAAATGGTATTAATATATCATTTCAAAGAAGGACCAAACTTCTGTAAATTATGAAAAGATGTTTATTTTCTGTGATAACTGGGATTACTTTTAAACACCACTTTTATTTTCTGTATCATAAATTCTATAACATTAATATGTACCTATGCTGAGGTCTTTCCAAGTCTGTGGTAACACAATTACCAGATCTACTGTTCATTATATCTTTATCTTTAATGAGGGCAATACAATCTCATTAAAACATTGCAGTAAGATTTTGTAAATACTAAATTGAAGCAAAAATAATGTAACAAAAATGCCTACCAGAAATCACCTTTCTTCTGTCAACTACATTGGAGGTGATGACGATTGTGAGTAATCTCAGTGAACTAAATATTTGGCAGTTCAGTCTCTTTTCATCGATGATTAGAACTTTCCAAGGGAAACTTAACAGTTACAGAAAATGGACAGGAAAAGCACACAGAGCTTTAATATCATCCCACAGAGGACAAAAGAGCCAGGATCCTTGTTCAGAGGATGAGGGGGATGGTCAGACACAAGGGTGCTCATTGGTACCTCTAATGCAGTTTGGCTCCCGTAAGTGATGGATGCTGAGCAGAAGACCTGTGGGTGGCATGGCAGCTACCAAGGTCATAGGAAGGGGAACGTGTCTCAGGGGCTGTCAGGACCAGGGGCTCTGGGAGTGAATGAGGTCTAGCTCTGCATAAGGCTGATCCTGTAGTCAGTTATTGCTTCACCTACAGGTGGTCGTTAGATCACCCAGGGATGGACCCAGGCTATGTGCACCCAAGAAGCATCAAGGAGTCCATGGAAGAGCCAAGGTGGCATGGACGCTGGGGAGGCTGCACAGACCTGAGAATCCATTCATCATGCTTCCTCAAGGGCCTGAGTGTCCCTGCGCTCAGAGAAACACTGCTTCAGGGGGAACCTGAAGGAGAGCTGAGGAGCTGAGCTAACAGGCTGAATTCCATCCCCACTCCCTTTCCAATCCCACATCTTGTGTGGAAGCTTGTGAGGAAGGCAAGAAAAGCTATGCAGTTGTAGTTGGAGTAACTTTGTGACATTACAGGGGGGAAAGCAAGCTGTGGCTGGGCCAAACGTGTGTGTTTCCTGCCATTTATTCCATGCCACTATTTCTCAGACTTTTCTTTGACATTTTTATATATTTGTGGTGATACTATCATCCAACATTGACCCACATCTTCAGTTCAGTTCAGTTCAGTTGCTCAGTCGTGTCCGACTCTGCGACCCCATGAACTGCAGCACGCCAGGCCTCCCTGTCCATCATCGACTCCTGGAGTCCACCCAAACTCATGTCCATTGAGTCAGTGATGCCATCTCACCATCTCATCCTCTGCCGTCCCTTCTCCTCCTGCCTTTAATCTTTCCCAACATTAGGGTCTTTTCAAATGAGTCAGCTCTTCGCATCAGGTGGCCAAAATACTGGAGTTTCAGCTTCAACATCAGTCCTTCCAATGAACACCCAGGACTGATTTCCTTTAGGATGGCACATCTTCACTTCGCCCTAAAAGTGGTGGCCTGGATCCATAGTGGAGACTGACAGACCCAACCCCCCCACCACCCAACAGTTTGGAGAGAGCAACCAGCAGTTTCAGATGGACACACCTGCAGAATCAGCCCCATGAATGTGAGAAGCACAGTCCCTTCAAGATTGAGAGGCGAAGCCTGAGGAGGGAAGGAAAAGCCATCAGCCTCCTGGGAAGTATAGTGTTGGTGACGGTCCTGAGCCCCCCCAGCCCAGCCCCAGCCCCCGGCCTCAGTGACCACGGTGGGGCTAGTGGGGGGTGTGTGGGATAAAGGCTGGTTTGTGGAAATGGACATCAAAGGCAGCCTGGAGTCTGCTGTGCAGGTGGATGCTCCTTTGGGCATCTCACCTGCTACTCAGCCAGAGGCCCATGTGGGTAGGGGCAAAGGTGATCTGGGGGAGAAGAGGCTTCCCTGCCATGTCATCAGGGCAAGAACTTATGTTTTCATGGGTCAGATGGAGGTCTCCTGGGGCTGAGCTGCACTCTCTTTCTTTTATTATTATTATTTTTACTTTACAATATTTATTGGTTTTGCCATACATCAACATGCATCTGCCACGGGTGTACACGTGTTCCCCATCCTGAACCTCCCTCCCACCTCCCTCCCCATACCATCCCTCTGGGTCATCCCAGTGCACCCAAGCTTCCTGTATCCTGCATCGAACCTGGACTGGCGATTCATTTCTTGTATATTATACATGTTTTAATGCCATTCTCCCAAATCATCCCCCCATCCCTCTGCCACAGAGTCCAAAAGACTGTTCTATACATCTGTGTCTCTTTTGCTGTCACGCATATATATGGAATTTAGAAAGATGGTAACGACAACCCTGTATGCACTCTCTTTCTTTTGTAATTTAATTTTTATTTTATAGTGGAGTAGAGTTGGTTTATTCTGTTGTGTTAGTTTCAGGTGTACAGCAAAGTGAATCAGTTATAAATAAATACGTATCAGGCCATATTAAAGGGAGGGAGCACAGCCCCACCCATCAACAGATAATTAAAAATGTATTGAGCCTGGCTCTGCCCACCAGAGTAAAACTCACTTTTCCCCACAGCCAGTCCCTTTAATCAGGAACCTTGCACAAGCCTCTGAAGGCAGACAGAATGGAAACCACAATCACAGAAAACTAACCAAAATGATCGCATGGATCACAGCCTTGTCTAACTCAATGAAACTATGAGCCATGCTGTGTAGGGCTACCCAATACAGATGGGTCATGGTGGAGAGTTCTGACAAAATATGGTCCACTGTAAAAGGGAATGGCAAACCACTTCAGCATTCTTGCCTTGAGAACCCCATGAACAGTATGAAAAGGCAAAAAGATATGACAATGAAAGATACCCCCCCCCCAGGTCTGTACGTGTCCAATATGTTCCTAGAGAAGAGCAGAGAAATAGCTCCAGAAAGGAGAAAAGGAACAATATACCCATGTGAACGCAGAGTTCCAAAAATAGCAAGGAGAGATAAGAAAGCTTTCCTCAGTGATCAGTCCAAAGAAATAGAGGAAAACAGTAGAATAGGAAAGACTAGAAATCCCTTCAAGAAAATTAGAGATACCAAGGGAAAATTTTTTTCAAAGATGGGCACAATAAAGGACAGAAATGGTATGGACTTAGCAGAAGCAGAAGATATTAAGAAGAGGTGGCAAGAATACACAGAACTTACAAAATAGGTCTTAATGACCTGGATAACCACAATGATGTGATCACTCACCTAGAGCCAGATAGCCTGGAGTGTGAAGTCAAGTGGCTTTAGGAAGTATTACTAAGAACAAAGTTAGTGGAGGTGATGGAATTTCATCTGAGCTATTTCAAATCCTAAAAGATGATGGTATTAAAGTGCTGCATTCAATATGCCAGCAAATTTGGAAAACCCAGCAGTCATCACAGGACTTGAAAAGGTCAGTTTTCATTCAATTAAAAGGCAATGCCAAAGAATATTCAAAGTACTGCTCAATTGTGCTCTTCTTGCATGCTAGCAAGGTAATGCTCAAAATCCTTTAAGCTAGGCTTCAGTAATACATGAACCAAGAACTTCAAGATGTAAAAGCTGGATTTAAAGAAGGCAGAGATCAAATTGCCAACATTCGTTCGATCATAGAAAAAGCAAGGGAATTCCAGAAAAATCTCTACTTCTGCTTCATTGACTACTCTAAAGCCTTTGACTGTGTGGATTACAACAAACTGGAAAATTCTCAAAGAAATGGGAAAATCAGACCACATTATCTGCTTCCTGAGAAACCTGGAAGGTCAAGGAAACCTATGCAGGTCAAGAAACAACAGTTAGAACTGGACATGGGACAACAGACTGGTTCAAAATTGTGAAAGAAGTATGTCAAGGCTGTATATTGTCACCCTACTTGTTTAACTTATATGCAGAGTACATCATGAGAAGTACCAGGATGGATGAATCACAAGCTGGAATCAAGACTGCCGGGAGAAGTATCACCACCTCATATATGCAGATGATAGCACTCTAATGGCATAAAGTGAAGAGGAACTAAAGAGCCTCTTGAAAGAGGAAGGTGAAAACGCTGGTTTAAAACTCAACATTCAAAAAACTAAGATCATGGCATCTGGTCCCATCACATCATGGCAAATAGATGGGGGAAAAAAATGGAAACTGTGACAGACTATTTTTTTGTGGTCCAAAATCACTGTGGATAGTGACCACAACCATGAAATTAAAAGACACTTGCTCCTTGGAAGAAAAGCTGTGACAATCCTAGACAGTGTATTAAAAAGCAGAGACATCACTTTGTGGACAAAGGTCTATGGTTCCCAGTAGTCATTTATGGATGTGAGAGTTGCACCATGAAGAAAGCTGAGTGCCAAAGAATTGATGCTTTTGAACCATGGTGTTGGACAAGACTCTTGAGAATCCCTTGAACAGTAAGGAGATCCAATCAGTCAATCCCAAAGGAAATCAACCCTGAATATGCATTGGAAAGATTGATGCTGAAGTTGAAACTCCAGTACTTTGGCCACCTGATGCAAAGAGCCAACTCATTGGAAAATATCCTTATGCTGGGAAAGATTGAGGGTAGGAGGAGAAGGGGGCAACAGAGGATAAAATAGTTGGATGGCATTACTGACTCGATGGACATGAGTTTGAGAAAACTCTGGGAGATAGTGAAGGACAGGAAAGCCTGGCATGCTGTAGTCCATGGGGTCGCAAAGAGTTGGACATGACTGAACAACTGAACTGAACTGATGCTCTTCTTCAGATCCTTTTCCCATTTAGGTTATTACAGAGTATTGAATAGAATTCCCTGTAGTATACAGTGGGTCCTTGTTTATTTATTTATTATATAATACTGTGTATGTGTTAATCCCAAACTCCTAATTTATTGTCCCCTTTCCCCGCCTTGGTTATCTTAAGTTTGTTTTCTGAGTCTGTGAGTCTGTCTGTTTTGTAGATAAGTTCATTTGTGTCATATTTTAGCTCCCATCTATAAATTGTATGTGATATGTCTTTATCTGACTTATTTTACTTGTGAAAGTAAGTACTTTATGTACTTTTTAAAAAATTTTTATTTTATTTTTTAACTTTACAATATTGTATTGGTTTTGCCATATATCAAAATGAATCTGCCACAGGTATACATGTGTTCCCCATCCTGAACCCTACATTACTTACTATGATGATCTCTAGGTCCATCCATTTTGCTACAAATGGCATTATTTTATTCTCTTATTGACCGAGTAGTATTCCATTGCATATATGTCCCACACCTTCTTTATCCATTCATCTGTCAATGGATATTTAGGTTGCTTCCATGACTTGGGTGTTATAAATAGTGTTGCAATGAGCATTGGGTGTGTGTGTGTGTGTATCTTTGTGAATTATGATTTTTCTCTGAATATATGCCCAGCAGTAGGATTGCTGGTCACATAGTAGCTCTGTCTTTCTGGAAAGCTCACTCTGTAGGGGATCCAAGTAGTAGTGGGCTTGTTGGATCATTAGGGGCTGGAGTTGGCTTGTCCTGGACACTGAACCAGAGCCAAGTTTATCATTTCAGGAGTTGTGCACTAGGGGGGCTCAAAGGACTTGATAGGTGTGTTCAAGGAGGGGCTGGCCCTGGGGTGTCCCCCTGAGAGAGGGCAATGCTGGCCAGGCATCAACGGCTAAAGGAGCAATGATGACCCTCCAGGGGGTCCTGGTTCAGCAAATTAACCTCTGCCCTGTCACTCCCTACCCCCCATCATTCGGTCAGGACGATCCAGGGCTTCAGGCTGACAAGGGCATCAGAGATGGGGGAGCTGACCATGTCTCTTTCCTTGGACAACTTCACAGCAGTAGAAGGGGAAGTGTTGAATTAGATCTGAGACTGGAATTTTAACTTGGACTGGACCACATTCTAATAAGGAAAAATATTCAGAAAGGTGTGAAGTCGGCTGTGATGACATTCAGGGACAGGAAAGGGCATTCACATGAGGACGGTTGAGAGGAGTGACTGGAAAAATACAGCCATTTCATGTTCATAGCCCCAGTGATCTGCTTTTCAATAAATGAGCAGTTATGAATTCAGATAACAGAAATGGAGACTATTTTATAAGGAAAGCAGGGAGAGTAACTTTTACTAAGCACTTCTTAACAGTCAGGTGGTTTGCTGATATCTCTTATCTTATTTATTCTTGCAGTGAGTTGCCCGCAATTCTCGCCCTTTAACCAGTGAAACTGAAACTGAGAGACATTAAATAACTTACCCAAGGGCACAGCTAATTAATGATGGACCTAGGGTTAAATTTAGGAAAATATGAGGCTAAAACCAGCTGTCCACAGCCACCAATTGAGATGGACAGTTAAACATGCTACATAATAACACTTCCTTCTTGTCTGCTTTCCTTTTCATGTTTTATCCAGAATGAAAATCCTTCTTCGAGGGACAGTTGATGCTAATTGGATTTGTCAAATGTATGTGTCAGTTCGAATATGAATTCCTGATGGTAAGTGTAGCATCTTGCCTTAGTTGTGAATTTCCTGTTTGGGTGGTGTGGTTGATGCTGGGTCAATTCTTAGGCAGGTTGATAAGAAGTCTGGGGTCCCCCAGGAGGAGAAAGGGGTCTGGGGCTCTCAAGGAGGAGAAAGGGGTCTGGAATTCTCAAGGAGGAGGAAAGGACAAATATCTTTTTTTCCCCTCTACATTCCTTAGTCTTAGTCACATAAAACGTTTTTTCTGTCTGAAACCTTTTAAGTTACAAATGGTTGTCCAGGCTCCTATGAGTGTCACAGCCTTCTCCAACTATTACTTGGGGCCCCTGGATCAGAGATCCTCAATATCAGGGTTAGGAGAATATGTTGCCTCAACAATTTGGGGATGACACCCCTCAACAGCAGGAAGTAGTTATGGAACAAAAACAACGCCCCTTTCCCCTGGCAACATAATTCTCCTAAAAGAAAATGGAGGAATGCGAGAGTCAATTCCTAGGCAGGTTGATAAGCCCAGGGTCCCCAGGAGGAGAAAGGGGTCTGACCCTCTCAAGGAGGAGGAAAGGACAAGCATCTTTTTTTTTTTTTTCTACATTCCTTAGTCTTAGTTACATAAAATGTTTTTTCTTTAAGCCTGGAATTGATGATTACACAACAAATAACTCAGTTTAAAGTCGGTACTAAGGATTATATAACAAGAATGTATCCTGCTTGAGGACAGTTTCTCCTACTTGAAAACCTTCTGACTAATCCTGTTATCTTAGGATGTATATTATGGGAATGGGTCAGGTAAGATCTTTCTATTGTTTGTTCTAATCCTGTCATCTTAAATTATAAATTGTGGGAGTGGGTCTAGTAAGATCTTTACAACCTTGAGACATTCTTTTGATATATTATTAATAATCAACTAAAAAAGTATATAACTCCCTTGCTAACACTAGCAAAGGGGGCACTCTCTGTCCCCCTTCTGATGTCTATATCAGAAGCTTTCTCTGTCCCTTTTTGTACTTTAATAAAACTCTGCTACACAAAAACTCTTGAGTGATCAAGCCTGGTCCCTGGTCTCGAAGCTAAATCTTCTTCTTTGGAGATCATGAATTGGACACCGTTCAACATAAGCTATCAATGCCATGGAGGTAAGGTTCACAGACAGATGTTAATGCAACACTACAAACATGCCCATCCTCACCATCTTCTGGAAGTGATGGGTCTGTCAGCATTTCATAGCACGTTCCCCCTGGGACTGGGGGCAAACCTTGCTTCTGGACATGTGTTCACTGGGAATGACTAGCTTCTTTTCTGTTCGTGTCTGATTTAGATTCCTAAATTCAAGTTTCAATTTCCATTTTGAAGAGTGGACAGTGGGGAAAGAAGATGCAGGATGAGGGACTGGGTGAGAAAATGGTTCTCTTAAAATGTCTGATGCTGAAGATGTTGGAAGAACAACTCTGGAGCTAAGAGTGACTGAATGATTGACTCAGATATTCCCGACTAAGGATGCCAAGATCCCAACATCACAGATTAATTTTTCTGATGCTCCTCTCTTCCCGTCAGTTCAGTTCAGTTCAGTTGCTCAGTCGTGTCCGACATCCCATGTAATTGCAACACACCAGGCTTCCCTGTCCATCACCAGCTCCCAGACTTTACCTAAACTCATGGGCATCGAGTCAGTGATGCCATCCAGCCATCTCATCCTTTGTCGTCCCCTTCTCCTCCTGACCCCAATCCCTCCCAGCATCAGGGTCTTTTCCAATGAGTCAACTCTTTGCATGAGGTGGCCAAAGTTTTGGAGTTTCAGCCTCAGCATCAGTCCTTCCAATGAACACCAAGGACTTGTCTCCTTTAGGATGGACAGGTTGGATCTCCTTGCAGTCCAAGGGACTATCAAAAGTCTTCTCCAACACCACAGTTCAATAGCATCAATTCTTCGGCGTTCAGCTTTCTTCACAGTCCAACTCTCATACACATACATGACCACTGGAAAAACCATAGCCTTGACTAGATGGACCTTTGTTGCCGAAGTAATATCTCTGCTTTTGAATATGCTATCTAGGTTGGTCATAACTTTCCTTCCAAGGAGGAAGTGTCTTTTAATTTCATGGCTGCAATCACCATCTGCAGTGATTTTGGAGCCTCCCAAAATAAAGTCTGACACTGTTTCCACTGTTTCCCCATCTATTTCCCATGAAGTGATGGGACTGGATGCCATGATCTTCATTTTCTGAATGTTGAGCTTTAAGCCAACTTTTTCATTCTCCTCTTTCACTTTCATCAAGAGGCTCTTTAGTTCCTCTTCACTTTCTGTCATAAGGGTGGTGTCATCTGCATATCTGAGGTGATTGATATTTCTCCTGGCAATCTTGATTCCAGCTTGTGCTTCTTTCAGCCCAGCATTTCTCATGATGTACTCTGCATAGAAGTTAAATAAGCAGGGTGACAGTATACAACATTGATGTACTCTTTTTCCTATTTGGAACCAGTCTATTCCATGTCCAGTTCTAACTATTGCTTTCTGACCTGCATACAGTTTTCTCAAGAGGCAGGTCAGGTGGTCTGGTATTCCCATCTCTTGATGAATTTTCCACAGTTTATTGTGATACACATAGTCAAAGGCTTTGGCATAGTCAATAAAGCAGAAGTAGATGTTTTTCTGGAACTCTCTTGCCTTTTCCATGATCCAGCAGATGTTGGCAATTTGATCTCTGGTTCCTCTGCCTTTTCTAAAACCAGCTTGAACATCAGGAAGTTCACGGTTCACATATTGCTGAAGCCTGGCTTGGAGAATTTTGAGCATTACTTTACTAGCATGTGAGATGAGTGCAATTGTGCGGTAGTTTGAGCATTCTTTGGCATTGCCTTTCTTTGGGATTGGAATGAAAACTGACTTTTTCCAGTCCTGTGGCCACTGCTGGGTTTTCCAAGTTTGCTGGCATATTAAGTGCAGCACTTTCACAGCATCATCTTTCAGGATTTGAAATAGCTCAACTGGAATTCCATCACCTCCACTAGCTTTGTTTATAGTGATGCTTCCTAAGGCCCACTTGACTTCACATTCCAGGATGTCTGGCTCTAGGTGAGTGACCACAACATTGTGATTATCTTGGTCGTGAAGATCTTTTATGTACAGTTCTTCTGTGTATTCTTGTCACCTTTTCTTAATATCTTCTGCTTCTGTTAGGTCCATACCATTTCTGTCCTTTATCGAGCCCATCTTTGCATGAAATGTTCCCTTGGTATGTCTAATTTTCTTGAAGAGATCTCTAGTCTTTCCCATTCTGTTGTTTTCCTCTATTTCTTTGCATTGATCACTGAGGAAGGCTTTCTTATCTCTTCTTGCTATTCTTTAGAACTCTGCATTCAGATGCTTATATCTTTCCTTTTCTTCCTTGCTTTTTGCTTCTCTTCTTTTCACAGCCATTTGTAAGGCCTCCCCAGACAGCCATTTTGCTTTTTTGCATTTCTTTTCCATGGGGATGGTCTTGATCCCTGTCTCCTGTACAATGTCACGAACATCATTCCATAGTTCATCAGGCTCTCTATCTATCAGATCTAGTCCGTTAAATCTATTTCTCACTTCCACTGTATAATCATAAGGGGTTTGATTTAGGTTGTACCTGAATGGTCTAGTGGTTTACCCTACTTTCTTCAATTTCACTCTGAATTTGGCAATAAGGAGTTCATGATCCTGAGCCACAGTCAACTCCTGGTCTTGTTTTTGCTGACTGTATAGAGCTTCTCCATCCTTGGCTGCAAAGAATATAATCAATCTGATTTCGGTTTTGACCATCTGGTGATGTCCATGTGTAGAGTCTTCTCTTGTGTTGTTGGAAGAGGGTGTTTGCTATGACCAGAGCATTCTCTTGGCAAAACTCTATTAGCCTTTGCTCTTCTTCATTCCGTATTCCAAAATTTGCCTGTTACTCCAGGTGTTTCTTGACTTCCTACTTTTGCATTCCAGTCCCCTATAATGAAAAGGACATCTTTTTTGGGTGTTAGTTCTAAAAGGTCTTATAGGTTTTCATAGAACCATTCAACTTCAGCTTCTTCAGCGTTACTGGTTGGGGCATAAGTTTGAATCACAGTGATATTGAATGGTTTGCCTTGGAAATGAACAGAGATCATTCTGTCATTTTTGAGGCTGCATCCAAGTACTGCATTTCAGATTCTTTTGTTGACCATGATGGCTACTCCATTTCTTCTAAGGGATTCTTGTCCATAGTAGTAGATATAATGGTCATCTGAGTTAATTTCACCCATTCCAGTCCATTTTAGTTTGCTGATTCCTAGAATGTCGACATTCACTCTTGCCATCTCCTGTTTGACCACTTCCAATTTGCCTTGATTCATGGGCCTAACATTCCAGGTTCCTATGCAGTATTGCTCTTTACAGCATTGGACCTTGCTTCTATCACCAGTCACATCCACAACTGGATATTGTTTTTGCTTTGGCTCCATCCCTTCATTCTTTCTGGAGTTATTTGTCTACTGGTCTCCTGTAGCATATTGGGCACCTACCGTCCTGGGGAGTTCCTCTTTCAGTATCCTATTATTTTGCCTTTTTATACTGTTCATGGGGTTCTCAAGGCAAGAATACTGAAGTGGTTTGCCATTCCCTTCTCCAGTGGACCACAATCTGTCAGACCTCTCCACCATGACCCGTGCATCTTGGGTGGCCCCACATGGCATGGCTTAGTTTCATTGAATTAGACAACGCTGTGGTCTGTGTGATCAGATTGGCTAGTAAGAGAAACCAATTGAGATGGTAGGTGTTGTGAGAGGGTATCAGAGGGCAGACACACTGAAACCATAATCGCAGAAAACTAGCCAATCTGATTACATCACCACAGCCTTGTCTAACTCTCTTCCCTTAGCTTCCATGAATTACTCAAAATTATTCCAATTTTGAGTTTTCATACTTGACTCTGTGCTCAGTATTTGATTGACTCTTATGTTCATGTTTCCTAGTTTATTTAAAATTGTTAGTTTAATCATTAGAGATAGGACTGAATTACACCAAATGCTTCCTTTTATCCTGTATATTAATATCTTAAACAGGGACATTTCCTTTTAACATCTGCAGATATACAGTAGTTTCAGACCTTAAGACCTCATGTGCATTTAATCTTGACATTAGATCCATTTGGAGGTTATATTTTTCAGTTGCATATCTGTATAAATTTAAATAACCTGGAATCCATTCCACCCATCAATAGCTAGTCTCATAGCAGTAGGCAAAGCTTTAGTCTCCCATGAACACACAGTTACTCTAAATTGAAGAGGAAAAATAATTCATAAATAAAGATCTATGCAAACTTAACTAATAATTTAAAAGATAAATTTCAGGTTACAATTAGGAATACTTCTAACATTGCATGTCTTATGTTTTGATCTCTAACTTCATAACTGTGCTCATGGCTGACTAACTTCAGACCAACTTCAGATTAACTTCAGGCCAACTGAGTAGTTTATTGGGGCAGGTGACCAATTTAATCTTATCCATCCTTGTTAAGTTTTTGAGACTTGTTAGAACAAGTATCAACACTTTAATTTTTGTTTCCCACTCTATTTTTACAAAACATAACAGCAGATACTTTATAAAATCCAATGAACACCACCAACAAAAACAAAGTCAAAGAACTGCACAAACCCTGCTTTACTGACAAAAGTGGTGATGTTCTGAAATTAAATTGCTGGTCAGAGGACCATCCAGCATGAGACAGCTCCAAATATTTAACTGTCAGGTGCTGTACAAATGTTTGAGTTTAGAAAACAGAAGGAGACTTAAGGTTCCCAGTGAATGATATATACAGGTATAATTTGTGTAAAATTTGAATTTTAGGAAATTTCAGTCTAAGTTTTTTACATTTGCATTTACCAAAGTCCAAGTTTTGCTGTATGTCAAGGAAAGAAAAAAAAAAAAAAAATAGAAAAGAAAAAAAAAAAACAAAAACCCATATAGATTATCTTGAATGCCCCTGCTATCAACTTTAAAGGCTGCTGTGTTACCATTCCTGACCTAATGTCTGTAGAAGGCGAGGTTCAGAAGGTCATGGGCCGTGGCCAACATTGGCGAGGATGAACTAAGAGGGAATGAAAGGTATCAGTTGGTTGATGCAGGCAGTTGGTTTGATGGAAGCTGTTTAAGAGTATCTATTCCCGATTTACCTAACCAACTGAGTGACCACGTGAATCCAGTGATTATTATCTTTAGTAGTAGTAGTGTTAGTTACTCAGTCGTGTCCGACTCTTTGCGACCCCATGGACTGTGGCCCACCAGGCTCCTCTGTCCATGGGATTCTCCAGGCAAGAATACTGGAGTGGATTGCCATTCCCTTCTCCAGAGGATCTTTTTGACCCAAGGATCGAACCCCAGTCTTCTTCATTGCAGGCAGATTCTTTACTGCCTGAGCTACAGGGAAGATCACTTTATCTTTAGTACCTGTTTACTCTTTTGAGTTGAAAGCATAGAAGTGATGGCCTGGATTCACTGTAAAAAATGATGAATGATGCCAAGTTCTTTTAGTATTCCCATGAGCCCTCTCTTCTAAAGCACCGTTTCCATCCCACTGAGTGGGTGTTTGGAAAGCTACCTTAGTAAAAACTCTGAACTGTAATTTTCTTTTTAGCTGAATGAGAACATCTGAAAGTCCATCTCCCATTTTCTTTCATTGACATTAACTCAGTTTGACAGTCTGCACCCAAGAGAACTATACATCACAACATGAACGAGAGTTAGCCAGACGTTTAAATGCTTTTCCAGCCCTGAACTCACAAGGCCATTTTTAACAGTTATTTTGTTTGTAGACTGCTGTTCAAGGTAAGTTCCCAAGTAAAGTTACTGCCATTGTTCCACATGGAGTTCACCGCTATTTGACAACCTATTTTTTTCTTATTTATTTTATTGTAAAACACTTGAGAAGCCCCAGAAGCTAAGTTCTCTTTCTTTCCCATTCAATATTCATCCACTTGTGAACTTATGACAAACTGGTGGCCAATCACAGTCATGAAAAACAGATGATACATGACAAATCAATATAAATTGTGCACATAAAGCTGAGCACATTTATATCTAGGAAGTAGAACACACACTTAAGCCTTCAAACAATTTTGTCTTAAATCAGTCTAAATTGAGGGATCCCATTTTCCCATGATTTTTTCTGGTTCTTTTGAAATTGCCCCTAAATTGAATCTATCATTTTTGTGTACCATAATGAAGACCTAGAACTGAGCATGCTCAGTTGCTCAGTCATGTCCAATTCTGTGACCCCATGAACTGTAGCCCACCAGGTTCCTCTGTCCATGATATTTTCCAGGAAAGAATACTGGGGTGAGGTGCCATTTCCTATTCCAACTTTGTGTTTTATGTTACTTTAATTTGTTGGAGCAAATGAAACTTAGAACCCACATTTTACATTCTTATTTTGTCTTTCTTTCCTTCTTGCATCATGACATTCTATGTGGTTCCAATTTCAGCAATTATCTCTAACATGATGAAAATATCTTTGGTCTCTTCATTTTTCAGTGCTTGACATTTTGATGTATGTTGAGCTGGCTGATTTCCCAAGGCAATGGGGACTTTGGCATAACATTAGCTTTACTTTTATATCTTTTTTTTTTTTTAATATTTATTTGGCTGTGCCATCTCTTAGTTGCAACACTAGGGATCTTTGATATTCCTTGTGACATGTGGGATCTTTTAGTATTCTTGCCTGGAAAATTCCATGGACAGAGGAAGTTGTGGTGGGCTACAGTCCATGGGGTTGCAAAGAGTCAGACACGACTGAGTGATTGAGCACATGCACAGAGTCTAGTTGTCTAGTTGCATCATAGTTCCCCATCCAAGGATTGAATCCAGGTCCCCTGCATTGGGAACATGGAATTTTAGCCACTGGACCACCAGGGAAGTCCTTAAATAACATTAGTTTTTATTCTTAGTCATTGTTTCTAAGAAAGGCCCCTAAATTCATTCTTTAAAAATACCTCTTTGTATCTTAATGTGCAAGACACTGGTTCCTACAGTGGAAGAATTTACCTACTGGTGTGGAAGGAAAGGCATGGACACAACACAACACAGTCTATGAGGTTCTGGGTCATCCAGAGGTAAAGGAAAAGCACTGGTGGTCCGGAGGAAGGAACAGTTGTCACAGGAACCTTCTAACCTCAGAGAATGTGACATCCTTGAACGATAGTCAAGAACTCGATGTGCAGAAATAAGGTTGAAGGCAGAAGAGGGCAGGACATGATGGATATTTCAATGGCTTGGTGTTTCTCTTAAAAAGTTAAGCTCCTTTCTTTAGCAGGCAAAATGGACATCAGTGATTTTCCTCTTTGGCTGAGCTTCAGAATCTAACCCTGAGCTTCACTTAGAGATTCAGATTAACTCATCTGAAGGTCACCTGATGAAGAGCCAGAGTTGGGACTTACTAAGGAGAGTACTGAGGCCCCTGCCTCCATCTCAGATCGCATCCCCCACCACATTCTTCCCTGTTCACTCAGCCTCCACTCCGCGGGCTCCCACCTTGCCTTTTGTTTCCCAGGAGCATCTTTCCTATTAGGATAACCTGCTCTCACCTCTACCCAGGCTACTATTTCAGAGATGACACAAGCTCATGTTTACCAAGCACTCATGCAGTCCCAGGTGCCCTATAGTACAAGGATCATGAAAGGTACTCATTCATTTAATCCTCCTTGTGGTCATATGAGACGTCCTCTTTATGTAGTTGAGGGACCAGGCACAGGCGGTGATGTTTGTACAAGTGTGCAGCTTCCCTGGCATTCAGTGTCCTTGAACCTCAGAGTCCTGATGCTAAACTCCATCAAGCCACCTCCTTTTTCCTTCATGTTGTTGAAGCCTTTTTCTTAGTTTGGACCCTGGCTAGGAAGACAGGAATATTCATGCATACTGAACCTTTTCTCAGAAGCTTTGTTAGACTACCCTTTCTAAAATATCCCCCACCTCATCCCACCACTCTGAGGGCTGGCCCTTCCCTTGCTATTATAATATTCATTTACATTTTCTCAGCCAAGTCTTTCCTCCACTCTCATGTAAATTCCACAAATCTGACTGCTTCCTCACCTCTGTACCTCTAACTCCAGAAAAATGACACACAGGTTTTCAACACATATGTTGTCAGAGCAAAGACTGGATTTCTGGTTTAAGGTGGATCCAAATGGGGATAGATTTGTTCCAGGCATGGTCTTCTCTGATGTGTGTCTGGCACAATGATGTCATGATTTGAAATTCCAAAGGGAAGACTGAGGCTAAGGACTTTTCGACTTCAGGTGCTTGGTGCCTGCTTGAACATGCTGGGAACGTGGCTTCTATGGTGGATACCTACAGCAGACACCCTGCTGTGGGCACCGTACCATCCTTTCCAAGTCCCTGTGGGCAGAGTTGTCCTGCAATTCCTTCTCCAGGAGACTTGGGTGAGCCCAGCTCCGCATCCCTGCAGGATGAATCCTGAGGGCTGGAGCCCATCACAGTGCTGCTGGTCCACTTGCCAATGACCACCTGATGGGGCAGGTGGGACAGTTCTGGCAAGTGAGACCTCAGCAAAGGTCTGCAGGGGCTCTTGGCAAAGGGCTTCTGGCTCTTAAATGAACACAAGGGAGTGGGCACCTCATCTACCCTTTGACACTGTCCCATGTGGAAGGAATTCCTGAAGACCCCTGTCCGACTTGCAAGCATAAGATTAGATAGCCTGACAGCGAAGAAGATAGTCTTCTGAATGGGATGCTGGCGTCTATCCCCAGCTTGGTCACGTGCTGGCGACCTGGTCTTGTGCAAGGCGCCCAGTCTCCCATGACTCCTTCCCCTTCTCCGTGAAGTGGAAAACATTGGATATTCTGAGAATAATTGAGTCAATATGTACTTCAAGTCCCCTCATGTGAAAATAAGAATAATAAGAGGTCTACCGGGCAGGACTGCTATGAGGATGACATGAATTGAAACACGTGTAAGGCACTGATGCTGAGGCCGGTGTACAGACGGTGTTCATGAGTGTAGTGTGAAACAAAAGAGCAGATGGCAGAGTCAGGCAGCCCCAGAGGCAGTGCAATTGAAGCCCCGATTGCACTGAATTTGGAGCTGCCTTAGCTTCAAAGTGCTTTTATATAGGATTTTTAAAAGTAATGTCATAACCTGAGCCTTTAGAATCAGGGTTTTCTGTATCATCCAGTGAAAACCATCTTAATTGATAGGTATCACCCGTAAGTGTACAAATAGTGGAGCTGATGGCCAGTCACACCTGAGATAGTGAATCATAAGCTTCTTTTTCTTAGTTTGGACCCTGGCCAGGAAGACAGGAATATTCATGCATACTGAACAATCTGCTTTCACAAGGGTAAGAATCAACGTTTTAATTCAATCTTCAACATTTAAATTTAAATGCTCTCTACCTCAAGGACCAATGGAGCTGATAGCAACTATAGGGCCCAGTTCTGAATGCAGATACTGTGAAGCATCCTAGCATCATGCAGAGTTTTAAAAATCTTCTTCTCAGGCTAAAATGACAAGAAAAGCTTGACATTTTGCTTTCTTCTCTATCTAGCTCCCATGGCTAAAATTCTCAAGTCCAGAACATGCACTGTTCAATTATCTGACAACTCTTGAATCTCACTGGAGGAAAAAGAGTTTGATTGATGGGTCCAGCTGTGACCATTGTGTAGCATGAATTTTCTGATGGTTTTAAAATGTTGGCTCTGCAGCTGTCATCTGGAACTTGAGAATGCACTAGCATTAAAACGCCAAGCAGAGAAGTGGCATTCTTCAGGGCAACATCAATATACAATTTGTTACATATTCTAGTGATGCTGTCACCAGTGTGAATGTTTTTGTTTTTCTTAAATTCTTGTATTAGTGTAATTGAGCAGTTCTGAAGGGAGTTATCTCAGGCCACTTATTTTCCCAGTAAAGGACTGTTTGCTGAAGTTTTATTTTCTTCCTGCCTATACAATGATGCTGATGATGGCTGAGATGGTGGAAAGTGATTGCTGGTTCCTGCATTTCCACAATTTGTACAGTTTATTAGGGAAACCACTGAAGGAAGGGTTAGTCTGTGTCTTCTCACCAAGACTGCCACAGGGGGATCAGGAGAGTTGAAGGAAGGACCAGAGCAGGAAAACTTCTCTAAGTCAGAGAAGCATGGAGACAATGAAGCAGCAGACTCCGGGCTTGTCTCCAAGCCATCTCTGATTGTTTAGGGCACTCAGGTGGAGTTATTCCCATCTTCCATCGAAACCACCTACCTGGTCCCTCTAGAAGTAGGGGAGAAGATGAAATTTCTACAGAAACTTTAATAAAATGAAAGACCTGGGGTTTTCAAATGGCCAAATAAAGAATGACAAGTTTTTATATAGCATCATTTAAAATGATGCTTACTTATATGCTTTCTTTGTTGTGCTCCAATGACCTGCATCTTCCCTACGTCTGTAGGAGTAAAAGCAATCTAAATGTAACTGGGGTATTTTGATGTCCGATTTTGATAGATCATTTATGTGCTTTCAATGTCACCTTTTCCATCAACAAACAAAAATAAAGCAAAAATTATTATTTAGTTGGAAATATCTGCTATGATATTATAGAAAGGTGAACAAATTTCTTTCAACCTACTTCTCTCTGAAATTTATAAACATTAACAACATGAGCCGTTACATAGAAGCCTATCTTTCTCTTCCTTTTTCTTTGAGTATTTCTGCTCTAAACCCACTCAGGTGTGCTTAGCATAGGAACAATTTGTGACCTTTGTCACCATCAGTTCCCAGCAGATGCTTGCTGCTGTTTTGGGTAATATCAAGAAAAAGAAGAATTAGCTGTAGATATGTGGAAAGCTTGGTAACATTATAGTGAGCATTTAGACATTTTTGTTTGGAAATATTCCACATAAAGCAGAAACTCCTGTATAATTTTCAGAGTTACTTACTCACATGAGGTATATTGACCTTTGTTTTTCTTTGGCTGAACAAAATTTCCCAAGAGTGGCTTCCTTCTGTTCAACCCATCACTTCCCCACAACAATAATCAATAATGATTTAAATTCTTTTGGTTCAGGGACAATTTTTTTTTTTTGTTGTTGTTGTTATTTTTCATGTCTGAAAGTCAAAGATTTAATTAAATATATTCATATTCTTTACTGTCTAGTAGGAAAGCTATTAATATCTTACTGCAGTGTAGCTGGGACTGGTCCTATGAGAAATCTTGGTCAAAGGGAAGGTGGAATGAAATGGCACAGCTGTGAAGATTCAAGGGGACATGAGGTTACATTTGGCTGATTGCTCTGAGCTTGGAATCATAGTGATGACTGTAAGAATTATTAGAAGGAGGAATGAAATAGATTTTCCTATTGTTTCCTCTTTATTTCAGAGTGTATAATGAGAGGATAATAAAAATTTACAGACCTAGGTACAAAGTGACAGAGTTCAGCAATATTGTTAGATAATTTCTGTTTTTTATAAACCTTCTTGCTATTCTTCACCATTATAGTGTTAAGAACTTTTGGTAACAAACTAAGAAAAAAGACATTATATATGAGCATGAGTCTACTTCACTCAGATAATGATTTGCATTTAATGTATGAGAATGCTTATTTTTACATTTTTGCCTAAAATACTGATTTTTTTTGTTGCTTGCCATTGAATAAATTTTTCATTATTTATATGATACAGAAAACTCTTCCTACTTTTTATGCATTTAAGTGGCCAGTTTGTTCTGCATTTATTTGTACCTGTTTATAGCATCTTTTAAAATGTCCTATGCCTTGTATAAAAAACTATCTTCTCTTCCAGTTGATTAAACACAGAAAAAAGCAAAAACAAAAAACAGATTGAAAGCATTAAAACATTGAGATATCAAAGGTAGGCTAAGATAGAGGCAACATTTATCTAATAGGGTTTCAAAAGAAAAAACAAATAAAAGTAGAGAAGAAGCAAAATTAGTATAAGTAATAGATTATATCTTGGACTGATAAAAAATAATTCCTCAGATTATAGAAGGTAGTTAAGTCCTGATATTTAATTAGGTGCTGAGATTTATTATAGAAAAACTGCAGAACAACAAAGATGAGGGTAAATAAAGTGAGCAGTGATAAATCATACATTATAAACAATTGCAGGAATTATAATTTGACTGTAAATTTCATATTAGTGAAGATCGAGGAATAAAAAAATATGACCTTGAATATACTGAGAGAACATAACTATCAACCTAAATTTTCCTTCAATAGTGAGGGTAAAATGAAGATATTTAAAATAAGGGTTAATTTTTGTCAGTCTTAAAATTTTGCTGAAATGAAAGGATGAAGTTTTTAGAAAAGAAGAAAGCTATAGTAAAAAATTAAAATGATGCTGGTAAATGCATACTTTACATATATGGGAAATATAAAAACAATTTAATGATGATAAATTAAAAAATTGAGATTTTAAATACACAGAGGGACTACTATGCCAGACAAATTTTATAATGTAAGATGGATCAAAGCTCTCTGATAGTAGTAATACAGAAATATTAATGTACATCTTTATTAAGTCAAATGTACACATAAAAACTTAAGAGTAATCAATAGAAGAATAGGTTCTTAAATATAGCTAGAGAGAAGATGAGTAGACTGAAAAGTATCAAAGTGAAGTTGCTCAGTTGTGTCCGACTCTTTGCAACCCCATGCACTGTATAGCCTACCCGGCTCCTCTGTCCATGGGATTCTCCAGGCAAGAGTACTGGAGTGGGTTGCCATTTCCTTCTCCAGGGGGATCTTCCCGACCCAGGGATCGAACCCTGGTCTCCCGCATTCCAGGCAGATGCTTTAACCTCTGAGCCACCAGGGAAGCCTAGACTGAAAGATGTATTTAAAGATATTATTTAGAATGAAGTACAAAGATTAAGCATATGTAAAAATGAGAGTGTAAGAGAAGAAGAGTGTTCAGAAAGTTGAATACACCACTGATCGAAATTCTGAAAGAGAAGAACAATGAAGAGAGAAAACTTTGGAAGTTATACTGAGAGTATATTGTTGTTGTTGTTTAGTCACTCAGTCGTGTCCGGCTGTTTCTGATCCCTTAGTCAGCAGCACACCAGACTTCCCTGTCCTTCACCATCTCCCGGAGCTTGCTCAAACTCATATCCATTGAGTCAGTAATGCCATCCAACCATCTCGTCCTCTGTCATCCCCTTCTTCTCCTGCCTTCAATCTTTCCCAGCATCTGGGTCTTTTCTAACGAGTCAGTTCTTGCATCAGGTGGTCAAATATTGGAGCTTCAGCTTCAGCATCAGTCCTTCCAGTGAATATTCAGGATTGATTTCCTTTAGAGGTGACAAAAGATTGCCATCAGCAGATTCAAGAGGTCAAATAAATGAAAGCGTATTCATCTTCTGTGAGACTGTATTATTACTCTCAAACATTTCCTGATCCTTCCTATGGAGGAAAATGCTTTTCACCCAATTAATATTGAGCTTGGCAGTGCAACTTGCTTTAGTTAATGAAGTGGAAGTATCAGTGTTTAAGGATCTCATCTAAGCTGAAGTGTTGAGAGTTAGTGTGTGTTTTGTCCAGCTGTTCTTCCCTTTCATTCTTTTCCTGCCGTGATTCCAGGAAATGCCCTGCTACTGCTGCTGCTGCTAAGTCGCTTCAGTCGTGTCTGACTCTGTGCAACCCCATAGATGGCAGCCTGCCAGGCTCCGCCATCCCTGGGATTCTCCAGGCAAGAACACCGGAGTGGGTTGCCATTTCCTTCTCCAATGCATGAAAGTGAATGGTGAAAGTGAAGTTGCTCAGTTGTGTCCAACTCTTAGCGACCCCGTGGACTGCAGCCTACCAGGCTCCTCCGTCCATGGGATTTTCCAAGCAAGAGTACTGGAGTGGGGTGCCGTTGCCTTCTCCAAGGAAATGCCCTAAATAAAGGCTTATCTACCAGTCTAGATCCCAGACAAATGAAGACATGGAGCAAAGCCATGGTCAACCCCCAGTGGGCATGTAGCATAGATGAGACATAAATGTTTGTTGTTATAATCTATTGATACATTTTGAAGGTGTTTTTGTGATTGCTGTTTAAACTAACTGGGCAGCTCTCAATGTGAAATGACTCTGCTCCCTGGGGATATTTGCAGTTTCTGGGGGCACTTTTGGTGGACACAGCTGGGGAGGGGGCTGTGGTCTAGCAGGTGGCACTGACTGAGTAAAGCCCAGGTATCTGCTAATCCTCCTACAAGATACGGAACAGCCTCCACCATAGAGAGCTATCCAGCCTCCAGTGTGACTGGTGCCAGGGTGAGGCCCCCTGACCCCGTCTCCCCTCCTGGTTATAGGCACCCAAACACAGTGCAGCTAATAGCAGATCACTACAGACACATGGATCTTACAAGGAACCACAGACAACTGGCTGATTACAATCCAAGAACTAACAGTTGGATGGTCAGCTGATTGTTCCATAGAAACCAGAGGACAATGGCTACTGCTTCAAAATTCTGAAAGAGATAACCATAGACATAGAAGTGTATAATCTACAAAACTGTATCTTAGACATGACAGCAAACTAATGGCATTTTCATGTAAACGAAAACTAGGACATTTACCACAAGTAAACCTTAAGTAAAGAGTATATTCCAGCCTCTCCTGACTAAAAGCAACTGTAGTTGAGAGGTCTGAGAGGGAAAAAGCAATAATGAGCAAGCAAAAGGGTAATCTGAGGGCATATTTCAGTAAACATGGAGTATACAACATAATACCTCACAGAGTCAAAGAAAAATGAAGATAAAAGCTAAAATCCATGATAGCCATAATGTACAAATTAGACATTGTTTTCAAACTTCTTCTATCATTTGAAGTTGAGTATGGTTCAGTATAGACATATAAACTGCTAAGGTTTCTGAAACCTTAATACAAAACCAAAATTGGCAGTATTGACAGGGGAAAAAAAAATTGCACAGTGTGAGAGTTGTGAGTTAAATTTTATTTGGGAAAATGAGGACTGCAGTCCAGGAGACTGCTTCTAAGACGGCTCTGAGAAACTGCTCCAAAGAGGCAGGGTGGAGGTGGGGAGGAAGGTCAGTATATGTGTGGTTTTGGAGAATGGGTACATGTAGTTAAGCACATATTTTGGTGGATGCTTGTTGCTAGTCACAAGGAGCAGATATCTCTGTTAATTATTTTAGTGCTTTTCTAGATAGGAGAGGAGAAGGAAATGGCAACTCACTTCAGTATTCTTGCCTGGAGAATCTCAGGGACAAGGGAGCCTGGTGGGGTGCCATCCAAGGGGTTGCACAGAGTTGGACATGACTGAAGCGACTTAGCATGCATGCATGCTAGATAGGAGATACAAGAGTTGGGCTCATGAAGTCTTTTCTCCTGAAAATATCTGTCTGAAGATCTGTTCTGCCAGTTTTCCCCAGAGCACAGAGCACCTCGTTTCTGATCTCTGCCCTGAACTCCTTTCAGGGGGTGTTGAATATTAGCAGCTACAGTGGCTACTAACCTAATCCTTGTGAAGGCAGATGGCCAGTGACAAATTTTGGTTGCCAGCAGATATAAGGAAACCGACAAATTTACAGTTATTTGGGGTTTTCCCCATCATGTGTGAGTTCATTCCATGCCCACACCCAAAGTACTTGCTAAATGAGTCTGTAAAGCAGGTCTTGGAGATACTAAAATGCAGGTTTGGCTTTTTTTTTTTTTCCAGTTTGATAGTATAAGTTTTTTCAATCCATGAGCAATATTTGACTAATACCTAGATGGAAAACTGTCAGTTAAATGAACATACATATATGAAACCCCTTCAAGGATCACAGCCTTGTCTTGGTGAAAAGGCTTCTGAAACTCAATGAAGCCATGAACCATGCCAAGCAGGGCCACCCAAGATGGATAGGTCATAGTGGAGAGTTCTGACAAAACATGATCCACTGGAGAAGGAAATGGCAAACCACTCCAGTATTCTCGCCATGAGAACTCAATGGGAAGTATGAAAAGGCAAAAAGATATGATACTGGAAGATGAGTTCACTGGGTCAAAATGCGTCCAATATACTACTGGGCAAGAGCAGAGGGCAATTACTAATAACTCCAGAAAGAATGAAGAGGCCGGGTCAAAGCAGAAATGATGCTCAGTTGTGGTGGCGCTAGGGGTAAAGAACCTGCCTGCCAATGCAGGAGACATAAGAGACACGGGTTTGATCCCTGTGTCTGGAAGATCCCCTGGAGGAGGGCTTGGTTACCCACTCCAGTATACTTGTCTGGAGAATCCTAAGGACAGAGGAGCCTGGTGAGCTACAGTCCATAGGGTCACAAAGAGTTGGACACAACTGAAGTGACTTAGCATGCATGCGCAGGTGGTGAAAGTAAAGTCTGATGTTGTAAAAAAAAAAATATTGCCTAGGAACCTCGAATGTTTTAAAAAGGAAAAGGAACCAGAGATCAAATTGCCAGCATTCACTGGATCATAGAGAAAGCAAGGGAACTCCAAAACCACTTTACTGTCTTCTGAGAAACCTTCATGCAGGTCAAAAAGCAATAGTTAGAACTGGGCATGGAACAACTGACTGATTCCAAATTGGGAAAGGAGTACATCAAGGCTATATATTGTCACCTTGCTTATTTAACTTCTATGCAGGGTACATCATGAAAAATTCTGGGCTGGATGAATCACAAGTTGGAATCAGGATTGTCGGGAGAAATATCACCACCTCAGATATGCAGATGATACCACTCTAATGGCAGAAACTGAAGAGGAACTAAAGAGTCTCTTCATGAAGGTGAAAGAGGAGAGTGAAAAAGCTGGCTTAACACTCAAGAAACTAAGATATGGCATCTGGTCCCAATACTTCTTGGCAAATAGAAGGGGAAAACATGGAAACAGTGACAGATTTTATTTTCTTGGGCTCCAAAACCACTGCAGATGGTGACTGCAGCCATGAAGGTAAAGATGCTTGCTCCTTGGAAGGAAAGCTATGACAAACCTAGACAGCACGTTGAAAAGTAGAGACATTACTTTGCCAACAAAGGTCCGCCTAGTCAAAGCTGTTGTTTTTCTAATAATCATGTAAGGACATGAGAGCTGGACCATAAAGAAAGCTGAGCACCAACGAATTTTGATACTTTCGAATTGTGATCCTGGAGAAGATTCTAAAGAGTCCCTTAGATTTCAAAGAGATCCAACTAGTCAATCCTAAAGGAAATCAATCCTGAATATTCATTGGAAGGACTGATGCTTAAGCTGAAGCTCCAGTTCTTTGGCCACTTGATGTGAAGAGCTGACTCATTGGAAAAGATCCTGATGATGGGAAAGATTGAAGGCAAAAGGAGAAGGGAATGGCAGAGGATGAGATGGTTAGATAGCATCACTGACTCAATGGACATGAATTTAAGCAATCTCTGGGAGTTAGTGAAGGACAAGGAAGCCTGCAGTCCATGGGGTCGCAAGGAGTCGGATAGGATTTAGTGACTGAACAACAACATACATGAAAATGTAACAAACAGAATTTCATGTTTGCATATTATTTCTGAGTCAGACTCTGACTACCATGTGGACCAATATTGCCAGGATTGCATCTAAGATTCATAGCTTTATTGTATTCATTGATAATGTGAATCATAAAATAAAGATAACATTTTATTTCTATGACCCAAATAATTCTATGACCCAAATATTTATATGATGCAAATAATGTAACATTAATTATTTAAAATCACTGGGAGCATTATCAGATATGCCAATTACATGTGAAACAAATGGAAATTTAAAAAATACTTTTTTTCATTCATTCACTATACACCACCATATATTACTCTACACTTTAGCCAGAGATGAGCAACAGGCAGATAGAGTTAAAGATTAACCTTATAATTGTGATGCATAGTTTCTAATTTTAATACTGAGGCCTTTGGGAAAAAGATAAAGAAAACATTAAAATTATAAAGATACTATTAAATATGCAGTTCTGGCAGGACACAAATTGGTCTCACAGAACATTTTAGTACAGGGATTAATGAGAATTTGTTGGATTGGTTTCATCTGTGAAATTAATAGCCTCCATATATTTCTTTTACTCATTTATTTTCCTTTTGCAGAGGTATTGCATGTTATTGAGTTGGCACATTAGATAAGTAGATATTTTTCTCAGACACATAGCCTAACTGGATGGACATACTGACCATTATTTTCATGTTTTACTGCAATGTGAGAAAATAAACAAATTAAAAAAATGTATTTTTCTTCCATAAATTGAAAAAAATTAAAGTATAAAAAATTTCATTTAATCAATTTTGAGCCCACTAATCACTTTCTGTAATATTCCCCACATTTTTCTGAGTTTCATTTTGAATGGTGATCTGCATGTAACAGCTCACTCAGTATCATAAATTACTATTTCATACTTAATTTTCATGCTTACTTTGGGAAAATCAGCTAGAGCTTTTAATTTCTCCAAGTCCTCAAGGTGACTCCTAGATTGCTTCTACAGCTCCATTTGCAAATATATGAACTTTCTTCTGAGAATTGAACTATGAAGACTTTCATTATACAGTTGTCAAGGGAGTAAATGAATTAGGACTAGCAGAAAAAGAAAATATAATCATAATAACAACTAAAATTTTTTTCGGGAGTTTTCCATGAGCTATACAAGTAATTTACATGTCAAATTCATCTAATTCTTAAAAAATCCAATATATAAGATTGCTATTAAACTCATTTTATAAACTGGGAAACACATAATAAAAATTTTTGCCTCAGTCCATAGAGATCTGGCCTTTGTCCCCAGTTACCAGGAAGTATCCTCTAGACTCTTGGAGTTACCTGGGGGATGAGGTATCCTAGTTATTCATGGTGGATCTTCAGGCCCGCACTGCATGGTTTGTGCTAATGAGATGATTCTGTTTGTTAGTCACTCAGTCTCCCCATGGACTGCAGCCCATCAGGCTCCTCGGTCCATGGGATTTTCCAGGCAAGGATACTGGAGTGGTTTGCCATTGATTGCATTATGCTAATGAGGAAGACTTACCATTTGATTAGAGGATTAGGTCTTTTGGCCAGGTGACCATCAGTTCAGCCTCCAGGAAGCGGGAAGCTGGAGATTGAGTTCAGCTACATGGCAATGACTCAATCGCCCAAGCTTACATAAAGAAACACAGGTATAAACTCTGAATATTGAGGTCTGCTGAGCCCCCGGGGTTGGCGACAGTCTGGGTTGGTGACAATCTGTACACACTCCTGAGAACCAGGAAGCCTCACATTTGGAACACCCTTGCACCCCTCCCCCCATTCTACTCTGCACCTCTTGCCTTGGCTGATTCTCATTTGTATCCTTTGGCTATAATTAAACAGTAATAGTAATTGCATCACCCACTCAATGGAAATAGTTTGAGTAAACTCTGGGAGATAGTGCAGGACAGGGAATCCTGGTGTGTTGCAGTCCCTGGGACCGCAAAGTGTCAAACATGACTTAGGGACTGAACAACAGCAACAGCAATTGTATACAAAGGAAATATAGACATACTGCTGCTGCTGCTGCTGCTGCTGCTGCTAAGTCGCTTCAGTCGTGTCTGACTCTGTGCGACCCCATAGACAGAAGCCCACCAGGCTCCCCTGTCCCTGGGATTCTCCAGGCAAGAACACTGGAGTGGGTTGCCATTTCCTTCTCCAATGTGTGAAAGTGAAAAGTGAAAGTGAAGTTGCTCAGTCTTGTCTGACTCTTAGAGATCCCATGGACTGCAGCCCACCAGGCTCCTCCATCCATGGGATTTTCCAGGCAAGAGCGCTGGAGTGGGGTGCCATTGCCTTCTCCAATAGACATACTAAGTATATCTAATTTTTATGAGTGCTGTGAGTTGTTGTAGGAAATTCTTCATCTTGAAGGAAGTTGTGAGCACCCTTAGGTTTAGTCAGCTGGTCCGAAGTGAGAGGGGTCCTGCAGACCCCCAACCTACCAGCTGGAGTATGAATCAAGGGGAGTTTTGTGAGGATTGTTCCTTTAGGCTTCTCAGTTTGGCAATCTTATTGCAGAACCCAGGTGGACTTTGTGGTCTGGAACCTCTGTCTGTATCCTTGAGTCTGGCTGACTGTGGATAGAAAAAAAAGGTTTATGTATTTTAGCTCATTTGCTCAAAACTCTGGAGTAAATGTTTGTGCATTTGGTACCTAGATCTAGCAGTGTAGTCTGATCCCATTCAGTTCGCCTTAATCCGCTTCATAAAACTATTGAGTGAGAAGATATAGCAAGTTACCTACATATGAATGATTTCCTTTCCAAGAGTGTGTTGTAAGTCCAATTTGTTGTAAGTCCAACAAAGTTAGCTTAGGTACCCAACTGGCATAATCAGCTATTATAGAATTGTACTGTAATATGTTTATAATGCTTTTCACACAAATAATAAATAACAACAAATACAAAGAATAAAGAAAACATTTTTGAATCTTTCAGTACAGTGCCTTGAAAAGTACAACAGCTGGCATACAGGGCTCGCATGGAGTGAACAGGCAAGAACAGTTGCTGACTGGAAGAAGGAGAGGAGGTGGGAGATGGTAGAGCTGAAGGATGGTCAGCAACAGGAGATGGGAACAATTTCACTGCATGCCTGATGTTGTAATAAAATCAATGTAATAAATGATGTTAATGAGATTGAGAAAAACCACATGATTGTCTCAACTGATACAAAAAGGGCATTTGACAAAATTCATGATAAAAACACTCAACAAACTAGGTACAGAAGGAAGCTATCTCAACATAATTAAGTTCACATATGAAAAACCCAAACCCAACATTATATTCAGTGGTGAAAGATGGAAAGCTTTTAAGATCAGGAACAAGATAATGTCTACTCAACATGGTACCTGAAGTCCTACCTACAGTGATTAAAATGGTAAAGGAAGAAAGGCATCCATATTGGGAGGGAAGAAAACAGTCTCTGTTCACAGGGGACAGTTCCAAAGCTACTGCTCTGGTCCAGGTGAGGGAGGAGAGTGGCTTGGATACTTTGAAAGTTGTGTCAGAGAAAGACTCTCTTTTGGATTGACTTTTGAGCTGAAACCAGAAGGATGAGGACAGATACATGAACAGCCAAGAATAGAGCTTTCCAGATACTTTTGCTCCAGATGGGAGTGCTGAGCCATGCAGAGAGGAGGTATGAGCCAGATCATTTCTTTCTGTTTTTTGTTTTTAAACATGCTTTCTTTTTCTTCCTTTTTTTGGCTGCACTGCACGGGGTGTGGGATCTTAGTTTCTCTACCAGGGATCCAATCTCAGTCTCTGCATTGGAGCAGGCAGTCTTAACCACGACCACCAGGGAAGCCCCAGACCACGTCTGTCCTTGCAGCCCTCTGGGGATTCGAAATGAACTCAGAAGATATTTCAGATCATGGCCTTGTGGTATACACAGCAAGACATTTGTAGAATAACAGGAACAGAATAGAGGATGGCCAAACAGAGGTACAAGAATCTTACTGCTGCATCAGAGGGAAAGAATAATCTAATTCAATTTGTCTATTGACATATATCTATTTGAAAAAAAAATAGTATTCATGCCTTGAAGGATGAGTATACTTTCAGTAAACAGGGACAGAGGGGAGCACAGACCAGACTTTGAGACTGACAGAAATAAGTTACAATGGAGAGTGTCCTAGTTTATTAAATTATATCCAATAAATATCCTCTTACCTTAAATAAGAGGATAAGGAAATGGAGAAGGAAATGGCAACCCACTTCAGTATTCTTGCCTGGAGGATCCCATGGACGGAGGAGCCTGGTGGGTTACAGTCCACGGGGTTGCAAAGAGTCAGACATGACTGAGCGACTTCACTTTCACCTTAAATAAATACTCCCCCCTCAAGGTGAAGTTAAGATGTCTTAACTTTAGCCCTCAGTGCTATACTTGTGGGTGGTACAGGGTCACCTTAGGAAACTCTGGTGACAACAGCCATGTGCGTGCATGCATGTTCAGTCGCTCAATTGTGTCTGACTCTTTGTGACCCCATGGACTGTAGCCCACTAGGCTCCTCTGTCCACGGGATTTTAGACAAAAATATTGGAGTGGGTTGCCATGCTTCCTCCAGGGGATTTTTCTGACCCTGGGATAGAACCCATGTCTCCTGTGGCTCCTGCATTGACAGGTGGATTCTTTACCACTGAACCACCTGGAAAGCACACAGCTATACTTTTCTTCTATTTTGAGAACTTGTTTGTACAAACAGCGTAGGGGAAACTGATTCAAGTTTCCAAACAAGCAGATGTACCATCTCTGCTTTGTGGACCCTGTTAAATAGTGATAAGCACAACTGACTGGTGAAGATATTAACCATGTTTTATCAGCAGATATATAGCAATAATTATGGTTACTAAAACAGGATCTTGGAGAAGGCAATGGCACCCCACTCCAGTACTCTTGCCTGGAAAATCCCATGGACGGAGGAGCCTGGTAGGCTGCAGTCCATGGAGTCTCAAAGAGTCGGACATGGCTGAGTGACTTCACTTTCACTTTTTACTTTCATGCATTGGAGAAGGAAATGGCAACCCACTCCAGTGTTCTTGCCTGGAGAATCCCAGGGACAGGGGAGCCTGGTGGGCTGCCATCTACGGGGTCGCACAGAGTCGGACATGACTGAAGTGACTTAGCAGCAGCAGCAAAACAGGATCTCCAGCTAATACATGTGAATAATGCATCACCTCACACTTCACAATTACACTTTGAAATAGGTAATATTATTATGTCAATTTGTAGATGAGTCCACTGAGGCCCAGTGAGGTCTAAGCTATAGTCAAAAGACATTCACCTGTGAAATCCTAAGCTAGAGTCAGACAAAGTCCAGCTGACCCTTGAGGCCAAGTCTCTAGTTATTATAGCCTACTGGCAATTCCGTGTTACTACTGACTTTTAAAGAATCTTGGCTTGGAATGCTGTGTAATGTCAATATTTTTAACCAGATATTTAGAGATCTAGTTGACCTCTTTTTTGGGGGTACATTTTATTTTCTGGACATTTCAAGTAGGATTGAAGTTGCTTCCAAATAAATACAGCATAAACACAACCAGAATTGTGTTTTCAAGGGCTAAGTTATTCTTTTGGTAAGTGCTTTTTATTTCAGTTCAGATGATTCTGTTAAGCAAATAAGATTAAGCTCTGTTGTATAGTTGTTTCAAAGCAAGTTTCACACCAACTTAAGAGAAGCCTTTGTAGAATGTTTGTTCCATTACTTTTGATTAGCTGATCAACAACATTCAATTTTGTTCTCTGTGAAAATGTGCAGCTTAATAGGTTTCATATGTTGTTGTTCAATTTATCTGCCTATTAGGAGAAGTCATTAAGTGGAAGAAACCAGCTTTTGGAAATAATGAGTTTTTCATTTACTGGTACAGGCATTTACTTTAAAAAGGCATCATTAATCACGTAGTTAAACCACTAATTAAAATGTTTTACTTAAATTTGCTTTATTTTCCTGAACAACATGAAACACCAATTTATCATGTGGATGGCATGCAAAAATCAAAGACCTCTGTGGTCCCAGTTGTCATTAAAAGTTAATAATAGCTCAGCTTTGCCTTTCTTTTGTCACGTGCCCTTGTGCGTGTGCACATAGCTTTGGTCACTCAATCCTGTCCGACTCTTGGCGATCCCATGGACTGTAGCCTGCCAGTCTCCTCTGTCCATGGAATTCTCCAGGCAAGAATACTGAAGTGGGTTGCCATTCCCTTCTCCAGGGGATCTTCCCAGGCCCAGACCCAGGCCTGATCCCTGGGTCTCCCACATTGCGGGCAGATTCTTTACCATCTGAGCCTCCAGGGAAGCATGTATGTATATATGTGTGTGAGAAATATTCTACTCAATCACATGTGTGAGATAGTTTCTATTAACAAAGAAATCACCTTTCAAAATATATGTCAACTTTAAAGCAAATCATCTGAATATACACAATGTATCAAAAGTAAACATTTGCCTTATAATTGCTGGAATTTTTGTTTTTATTTCTATTGGTGTCTTTTTGTTGGTTTAAATGAAAATAATTGATTTATAAACTCTCCATTAGATAAGGATCATGTTTTTAAGGAAACTAATGTGTTCTAGCTCTTCTTTTTAAATAAGATTTTGGAACATCACTAGAAGATAAGAAGCAGGATATTTGGGTGGAAAAACAATAGAATGGGAAACAAAGAGATTATTGTTTTGTTTATAACCTGCCTCCAACTTGCTATGCAGTGCAGATCACTACAGCTTCTGGGGCCTGAACTTTCCAAAACTTGCAAAATGACAAAGTTAAAGCTCATGGTTTTATTTTTGCTTCTAGATGTAATGTACCATGATGTTACACTATCATTTCATTTTTAGGTAAAGAAACACATTTTCTAAGAACATCAGTTCAGTTCAGTCACTCAGTCCTGTCCGGCTCTTTGCGACCCAATGAATTGCAGCATTCCAGGCCTTCCTGTCCATCACCATCTCCTGGAGTTCACTCAAACTCACATCCATCGAGTCGGTGATGTCATCCAGCCATCTCATTCTCTGTCATCCCCTTTTCCTCCTGCCCCCAATCCCTCCCAGCATCAGAGTCTTTTCCAATGAGTCAACTCTTCGCATGAGGTGGCCACAGTACTGGAGTTTCAGCTTTAGCATCACTCCTTCCAAGAACATAGATACACAAAATATTTCTTTTCCTCACATCCTTTGCCATTTTACAATGTTTTATATTATGTTACTTGATTTGAAGGTTCTAAACCACTGGATAAAGGTCTGATCTCAAATGAAGAAAATAAGAAAAATGATAAATGCTGGGATATCACCTGTTTTTCTTTTTCCCAAAAGATAAAAGGGAATTGTGCTGTGTTACTGTTTCGCATCATCTAAAGACAAAGACATTCCTGTCTCCGCAGTGTGGCACTGTGTGCTGAGGTTAATGAAACCTGGAAGCTTACTCGTACGGATGCACACTACAAAGCTTCCCAGGTGGCTCAGATCGTAAATAACCCGCCTGCCAATGCAGTTGATCCCCGGGTTGGGAAGATCCCCTGGAGAAGAGAATGGCTACCCACTCCACTATTCTTGCTTGGAGAATTCCACAGATAGAAGAGCCTAGCAGGCTACAGTCTATAGGGTCGCAAAGAGTCAGATACGCCTGAGCAATTTTCAAACACACTTTTCACACACGTGCCCTTCAGAGAAGAATCTTGTTTTGTTCTTTTTTTTTCTTTTTGGCATGTCAGAATTGAGAGCAATAGAGAAATATAACTGAAGGTGTAAAGAGATCATCCACATTGCTCTAATTTACTTGAAAATGTTAGCTATTTTTGGTTTAGGAGGTTGATAGCTTAACTATAATTGGTGTGAGTGCTGATAAAAGAAACCATGGCAACAAGTGACCTTGGGAAGTGGGAGGACCATTCTGCACAGCAAACCACCAGAATTATTTACTTACTGCTTTTCCTGTGCCTTTTTTCCTTCCTGAAAATATTAAATGTAGTGTAACAGCATGAGTTTTAGAGTCAGGGTTGGCTCTAGTTGCACACCTTGGGCAGCCTAATAAATCTTAGTGGATCTAATTGTCATCTGTTGTGAAATGGGGGTCAGTAGAGTCTACTTCACGGATGTGTTTCACAGTTGAGGGAAATGACATCATCCATTTGACAGCATCTATGGGGTTCCTGCTGTTTCCCACGCATGGAAGGAAAATGAAGAGTCAGAATGGAAGGGCTCCTATCCTAATGGATCTTATATTCCACACAAGTTATGAATAAATGTATATATGGTTCCTTGAAGTGATAATTAGCAGACATGCACAAGGATCTAATAGATCCTTGCTGCTGTTAAGTTGCTTTAGTCGTGTCCAACTCTGTGCGACCCCATAGATGGCAGCCCACCAGGCTCCCCCGTCCCCGGGATTCTCCAGGCAAGAGCACTGGAGTGGGTTGCCATTTCCTTCTCCAATGCATGAAAGTGAAAAGTCAAAGTGAAGTCACTCAGTTGTTTACGACTCTTACCGACCCCATGGACTGCAGCCTACCAGGCTCCTCCGTCCATGGGATTTTCCAGGCAAGAGTACTGGAGTGGGGTGCCATGGCCTTCTCCATTAGATCCTTACTCTCATGTAAATACAGCTGTTCATCTAAAGCTTGACTACATTGTACAGCACATTCACTAAATGATTGTTTAGAGTCCTCTCGAATATACAGAACTTACCTCCCAAGGAAACCCACTAACTTGGGGGGAAAGCACTAATATATAGATGGTACGAACCAAAGTCATCACCATCCCCCAGTCCTCACTGAATGATACAGTCAGATGTTGGAGACCTGAAACCTTCCCCCAATGTCATCTGTTTTCTAGACAAGCACCTTTGACCATGACCCGTGAGCAAGTTCTGGAGCCTTTCAATTTTCTTTCACTGCTTGAGTTTTCCTATTTTCTTTTTAATATCAAAACGCCATATGGCTTATGGCCATTGAAGAATAAAATACACTCATGAATCTGAAGCTAATGTTATCTTTGTTCTGGACATTTCCCTGTCTGTATACTTTAGCTTAAGATCACATTAACTCTTTTGTCAGTCAGATAACACAGTTGTTATTATTCAGATTACTATCAGAACTTGTTAGACGTTTTACATTTTCACTTCAACTTTTAGCCTGTCCTTCCTTCCTTCCCTCCTTTCTTTCATTTCTTTGTTTCTTTCTTACTTCCTCCCTTTCTTTATTTCTTTTCTAGCTCTGTTCCCACTCCTTTTCTGGGACTGCGTATTTGATGTTCTGAAACCCAGTGCAGGAACAATATTTCTTTTCATGAGACTGATTTGGGAATTATGGAGATAATCATTTCATTGTCTCTGGCTTATGTTGTGTTGATACTTGGGTGTAATTTAGCATCCTTGGGTGTGGTTGTTTAAGCAGTTGCATGTTCCCTTATGTTTGAGATGGAAATGGGGACCCACTCCAGTATACTTGCCTGGAGAATCCCCATGGACAGAGGAGCCTGGAGGGTTACAGTCTATGGGGTTGCAAAGAGTCAGACACAACTGAGCACTTACACACATACATTCCTTTATCACAACTTATATCAGTCTGGTTTAACACAAAAATCATAAAATCCATGCTCCCATCTTATCTGAGTGTGGATAGCTTGTGCATCTTAGACCAAAGCCCTTCACGTTCAGCCTCGGCTGGTGCCTCTGCCCGGTGACCTGGCCTGGAGGGCTGCTTCTGTGATCTTCTCTGGACTGGCCACCCCTCACCTCAGAATTCTTCTTTCGCTTCCCATTTGCGAGGACCTGAGACTTGTAGTTTTGGGAGTCTAGGATTTCACGTCTCCATCTCCATTTCACTTCATTTCCTTCTTCACTGCTGACTTACATTGTGTCTTGTTGTGTTTTCTAAGTTACAGCAGAAAAAGAGGAAGCTTTGTGCGCTTTATTTTTTGAAAATATAAATTTATTTATTTTAATTGGAGGTTAGTTACTTTACAATATTGTATTGGTTTTGCCATACATCAACATAAATCTGCCTTTTGTTTATGAAAGAGACTTTTGGCTTGAGTTTCAAGCTTGCAGCGTCACCCATTGGACAGTTATTGGTAAATCGACTCATCCAGTGTAGCAGCGTTAAACTTGACAACAATTTTAGTGAAGTTTTCATGCATTAGAGAGACATTTAGAAAATCATTGTTTGCCCTGACTTTGCTTCCACTGAGAGAATATACAATCATACTTACTAATTAGAACAACTCTTTCTTTATTCTGGACAAAGAGACACGGATCAGAAGCTCAACCAGCAGCAACACTCAGTGGGAGGCGTCATAATTCTATGTGCTTATTCATCTGAAAGTTGAGTGAACATGATTTAATGATGACACCTCCAAGCTCTTGATTTAAAATTATATACAATGTACATCTAATTCCTTGGAAATTCTTTTAAGAGAGTATTTTCTTTGATTTTTTAGTTTTTTTTCTCAATACCTGTTAAAGCTAGTTTTTAATTTCAAGATAATTGTAGTGATTGCATGCTCAGTTGTGTCTCTTAGTGAACCCAGGGCTGTAGCCCACCAGACTCCTCTGTCCGTGGAATTCTCCAGACAAGAATACTGGAGCAGGTTGCCATTTAATTCTCCAAGGAATCTTTCCGATCCAGGGATCAAACTCGAGTCTCCTGCATCTTCTGCATTGGCAGGTGGATTCTTTACCACTGAATCACCTGGGAAGCCTGAGATAATTGTAGACTCACATGAAGTTATAGGGCTTCCCAGTGTCTCTGATGGTAAAGAATCTGCCTGCAATGCAGGAGACCTAGGTTTGATCCCTAGGTTGGGAAAATTTCCTGGAGTAGGGGATGACAACCGACTCCAGTATTCTTGCCTGGAAAATTCCATAGGCAGAGGATCCTTGTGGGCTACAGTCCATGGGGTTGCAAAGAGTCAGAGATGATTGATCGACTAACTTTCATGTGGTTATAAGAAGTAACAGAGAGAGATCCCAGGCACCTTTATTGATCTCCTTCAATGGTAGTATTTTGTAAAGCAATCGCATTACATGTACATTAACACAACCAGGAAATTGGAATTGGTGCAGTGAAAATGCTGATCATTACCATCAGCACAGGGGTTCCTTCAGTGGCCCTTCTACATCACATCCACTTGCTGCCTGCTCACCTCACCTTTATTCTTAACCCCTGGAAACCACCAACTTGCTCTCCAGTTCTGCAATTTTGTCACTTCTGGAATATTACATGAATATAATCATACAATATGTAAACTTTCAAGATTGGATTTGATCATTCAGTTTATTTCTCTGAAGATTCATTGAGGTTGATGTGCATATCAATAGATGCTTTTCTTTCATACTGCTAGGTAATATTCCATGATATTTATATATCAGTTTTTTATATCTGTTCCATTATTTTTTATTATCTGTTCTCTCACTGAAGATGGTAATTTCCAACATGGGATTATTGAATCAAGATACTATGAACATTTGTGTACATGTTTTTGTACATAAAATGTAAGTCTTCATTTCTTTGGGATAAAAAACCACAATTGGAATTGCTAGGTTGCATAGTGGCTGCATGTAAAAATTATTTCCATTTTTATAACTATAATTCTCAAGTAACACCTCAATGATAGAAATTACATAAGAAAGGCTTTTTGAAGTTGAATGTTCATAAATTAAATCACATTTTTAATATAATACCATGACTGTATGTTTTGAAAAATGGAGCATTAAGAAAAATGTCTACATTAGTAATAATTATTCCCTATTTAGCAGCTTTATTCCATAGCTCCATAAATGCTAGCTTCATTATGTATATTGGATTTTTAATGGACAACCTCCAGTGAATTTCTATAGTGCTTGCTTATTTCACAAGGGTAGTAGTGGAGCTGCTCTTATGTGCTGCTCTGTCACTCCATAGCCATTCTGAGCACTGGTTATTATTCTGTCCCCAGGCATTATATTTTCATAATCCAGAACTGAAAATAGGTTTAGGTATTTAAGTTTTGATTAAAATGAACTTTGTCTTTCTTTTCCTCTGCATTGTTCATCATCAAAGGGTAGCAGCCTAATTCAACTAATGCATTTGGGATACAACAAAGACAAAACTCATCAGGGTCTTGGGTGGTTAAATTGTTTGAACATTATGACTTCTTTTTAAACTTTTTTCTTTTATTGAAGTATAGTTTAATACTATACAATGATTGATTTACAATGTTGCATTAGTTTCATTATGATTTCTTGATGAAGCATTTTTCTCCCTGAGGTCACAGGCATGATGTCATTCTTTACATTAAAACAAAACAAAACAAAACAAACAAAAAAAACACTTGACTTAGAGAAACTTGTTCTCCCTAAAGTTATCTATTACTTAGATATATGTTTGAAGAAAGTCTTCATTGTTCTGGTTTATTTAACTAAAGGGTTTATGTGTTTTTTAAACTTTAGTTTAAAGTAGACTTTTCAGTGTGTTTTGCTCAGTTTTTTCTTAAATAAACAGAAATACATTCATAGATTGTGCAAATTTATTCCAATTATGTAGTCTGGTTAAAACATAATTTAAAATGTAATACATTTTAGTGCTTTAACACATATTTGATTTATTTACTATTTACCTTATATATTTTTGGAAAGGACATGTTAGTTCCTCTATTGAAAGTTTATTATTATTTTTTATTTTTATTTTATTCTTTTAATATAAATTTATTTATTTTATTATAACCTATGAAATCACTGTAATTATTAACATTTCTAAAGAAAATTATATGGAATTAGCACCTGAATGAGAGAGACTTCCATCATCCAAGATGCTCACAGCATGTCATTTGTGAGGTTTACATCTGACTTTCGTGTGAGGTGGCTTCCTTCTCTTATGTGCATAATTGGAGCAAACATTTTCTAATCTATGAAAATATCTTTCTAATGTAATAGTTATCTTCTGTCTCAAGTTGTTTGATCCAAGGGGAATTATATGTACAGTAGAAACAAAATAATCATTTGCAAGATAATCTAAAGAGAATATTTATGTTATTTTGTTGAGAGTGAGTTTAACTTAGTAACTGTTAATCATTAGTGAGGTGAGAAATGATCACTGTACCTTGATCAGTCAAATAGATTTCCCTTCTGATTGGGTTTCTAAGAGTCTGTGTATGGGGAAATCTCAAGGAAAAAAATGCATTTAAATCACCAGTTAAGGGCCTTTCCCCCAAATCCTCATCTGGTTCTCATATTGTGGGCTAGTGACTTGAACCATGTGTAAACATCAAGAGTGTTTCAACTTCAGACCAGGTGCAAAGCTGTCTGGAGCTTTGTCCCTTTCCCCCAGATCCATCCCAAGGAACCACCTTAATGAGAGGACATCTGGATGCTGGCTACCAAACCAGCTGCACCAAAGTGAAGGAGAAAGTGAGGAAAATACATGAGAAAAGAAAGAAACTGACCTCAAGCAGTTCTACTTATCATTTTCTTCCCTCACCTGTAAACTCTGGTCCCCTGGATGGTCTGTGTGCAGGTCCCTGTGGACTCCACATCTTCCGTGACAACTGAGCATGTCTTCCTGTGTGTGCTCTGGGGTGGATGGGAGAGACTGAGGCACTGAACTTCCAGAGATGACAAGCCTGGAACCAGGGATATCAGAGATCACCTCACCTAACCTCCTGATGTTGTAAATGAGGATTAGGGTTTGCAGAGCTGTACCTACTTTTCCAGGTCCACAATGCTGTCTTAATTCTAATTCACCATGCTGCTCAATTCAGACACTGTTTTTCCAAATTGTCTTACTTATTCCCTAACTGAGGCTCAGTTCTTTCAGGCAGTTTCAATGTCATAGTATCAAGTTCATTAAAGCTGTATTTTAAGTTTGTGAGAGAAGCTGTGGGGTTCCACCCTCCCAAAAGAAAGAAGGAAATAAGATGAATGGCAAAGTCCTGTTCCATTAAAATCGTCCATAACAGCAGATGGCTGAGTTTTCACCTGCTGGTTTTGTTCCCTCAACAGGCCTCCATGGAGGCCATGAACATCCTCTCTCAATATTGCTAGAAGGACTGTTGACATCTGAACTGTTCCTTTATCAAAACATTCATCCTCTGCTGTTGTATGAGGTTCTTCTCTATCAAGTGTAGTGGTAAATACACTTGGTAAAATAGAAAACAGTCCCTACAAACAAAAACATAATCTATGTTACTGGTAACCATTATGAGATAAACCCCTTCATGGATCACTGCCTTGTTGTGAAGGGGCTTCTGTAACTCAGTGAAGCTATGAACTCAATGAACTCTATGACACATAGAAGAGGAAAAGGTAGAAGTAGTGACAGATTTCCTCTTCTTGGGCTCCAAAATCACTGTAGATGATGACTGCAACCATGAAATCAGAAGATGATTGCTTCTTGGCAGGAAAGCCATGAGAAACTTATACAGTGTGTTGAAAAGCAGGGTCATTACTCTGCTGACAAAGTCCCTATAGTCAAGGCTATGGTCTTCCCAATGGTCACATACGATTGTGTGACCTGTACCATAAAGAAGGCAGAGTGCCAAAGAATTCACATCTTCAAACTGTAGTGCTGGAGAAGACTCCTGAGAGTCTTGGACAGAGAGGAGACCAAACCAGTCAATCTTAAGGGAAATCAACCCTGATTACTCACTGGAAGGACTGATGCTGAAGCTGAAGCTCCAGTAATTTGGTCACCTGATGTGAACAGCCGACTCATAGGAAAAGTCCCTGATGCTGGGAAAGATTGAGAGGAAGAGGAGAAGAGGGCGTCAGAGGAAGATATGGCTGGATGGACTCACTGATACAATGGACATGAACTTGGGAAAACTTCAGCAGATGGTGAGGGATAGAGAAGCCTGGCGTACTGTAGTCCACGTGCTCTTTGCTGGAGTCGCAAAGAGTCAGACACAGCTGGGCAACTGAACAACATTATGGATAAAACTTGGGGACGAAAGAAAACAAAATCATTGTTCGGAATAAGTTGCTCAGTTTATAAATTCAGCAGAATCACAATCCAGTACTCCTTAATACCTAATGTGCCTGGGAATTCCCTGGAGTTCTTGTTAAAGTCTAGCTCTTAACCATTTTTTCAGGGTCTGAGACCCGGAAACTTGCATTTTAGATAAGAACTCTCCCACTCCCCTCACTCTCTCCAGCTGGTTCTTTTCTGACAAATCCTGAGGAGCATGGTCTTTGCTGACTGTGGAAGACCCCCTCCAAATGGGGGGAATTCTGGAAGTCATGTGCTATGGCTCCTACCTCAGCCTCCAGGATGGTCACAACTGGAAAGGCTGATGGAATTCCTGGTCCCTTCCAGATCCTCCTCCTAATGACTCCTGTGGTCATTGTAATCTGTTATTATCGTCAAACCTCATTTTCTTCCATGAAGATTATTTTCCATTTTATTTGCCTCACCTACTGTTTCAATTTGTTTATGAAGAACTTCAAATAGGTGATCTTAAAATACCCCTTTGCCCCTACAGAGCTATAATTCCCAGGTTCTGTCTAGTCAATTTAGTAACGAATGACTCATAGTTGACAGTGATGAAACAGGTTTGACTTCAGTATCATATCAGAAATGTCCAGCCCCGGGAAGAGAGTAAGAAGCACACATAAATAAGGGTATTGCTTCAGAAGCAGAGAAATCCTTATTTCCCTCTATCTCTAGGCCACTGTAATTGCTAGGTCATTGGTTACTCATATCAGAATTTTATTTTCATGATGAGATAAAGAGTTTATACATAGAATTCTATCTATTAAAGTATTTTATATGATTTATTTTTAAAATGGCAAATCTTTGTGAATAAGATAGAAGATTGACTAGACAATACAGATTTGTAAATAGGGAGAAAAGGCATAGAAGGCAAAATTTATTTTTCAAAATGTATTAGCATAATTTGGGCTTCCTAGTACAAAGAACCTGCTTGCCAACGCAGGAGATGTAAAGAGACGTGGGTTGGAGTTGGACCCCTGGATTGCGAAGATCGCCTGGGGGAGGGAATGGCTATCCACTCCAGTATTCTTGCCTGGAGAATCCCTTGAACAGAGGAGCCTAGCAGACTACAGTCTGCAGGGTCGCAAAGAGTTGGACACAACTGAAGAGACTTAGCACATGTGAACCCATTAGCATAATTTAAACTGGAACTTGAACTATGAGTGTGTGTCATTTGGAAGGACATTTTTAAGTGCCCTGATGGGATCCTGGGTAAGGTTACCATGGTTCCCTGGGGATGTGGAATATTCACGGATAAAGTGAGAGACGATTGTCCTGCAATAGTGCCTGTTTGCACATAGTGTGAGGGAAGTTCAGGCAGATTTCCCACAGCATTTATTTAAAATCTCTCACATATCTAGGGATTTCATCCCTCCCGGTTCTAGTCAGGACCCCACTGGAAAGCAATGCAAACGTTTCCATTCACAGGTGAACTTCCTAGCTTTGATTTCTTTGGGAAAAAGTAGCTGACTTTTGTCTTTCAAAGTTTTTTTTTTTCCTACTGTGAAAATGTTCTGTATTGTATTTTTGTTAGATTAATCTTGTATGCTCTGTGCCACTTAATCATGGCAACTGGAAAACAAAAACATTCTATTAAATCTACATGACAAAATCTTGTTAGTCTTTCAAAAGTATGAAAAGAGCTGATTCATTTTCACCTTTTGAGTAGTTATTGCAATACATTTTTCTGAATAGTGAATTTTCAAGGGAAAGTTATGTTACCCTGGCAGGGCTGACATGACAATTTAAAAAGCTGTGGACAATATCTCACTCACAATATAGCATCATACCTATTAGGTTAGCTGTGAATTGCGAATGGGGGAAAAAAAAAAAAAAAACCCAAAATAGGACAACCACTGATGATCATGACCAAATAAGTGGCCAATGTTATGAAAATTTAGTGAAAATTTATATATTTAATGAAAGAAATGCTGGGTTCTCAATCATGGTAATATAATGAACTGATTGTGTGATAACTTTTGTAATATATTTATTGGTAATATCTAAGAGGTAATTTATAATATTCATTCTAGATATTCTATAAACTCTTAATATTAGCACGCATAGAATCATAACTGAATACACAGTTTTTTTATGGTATAAAAGAGCTGAATAAACATACAAAAAAAATACTAACATATCCCATAGCAATGTAATCCTGCTCAAGATGTTAAACAGAGAATAAAACTGATTATTTCCAGTTTCAAATGATGTTTTTCTTGAAGAAAGAGATGTGTAGAACCTTTTCCAATTTTCCATAAATGAAAAGATATGGACTAGGAAAAGAGCATTTGTAAAAGTTATTCAAAACTGGTGCAAAAACCTAATTATTATCAGAATTTTGAGGTTTACATTCATTTTAAAAGTCAAAAGTAATAAGATTATATATAAAAATTATCTTTTTCTACTACTGATTTCATGTTCAGGACACACAATCACTTTACCTGTGTATTTAGTGACAGTAATCACTAAGGTAGTATTGGCAATCAGCAGAAATCTTCCCCCAAATGCATAAAAAGCATAATTGCTATGCATGCAAACTTGTCTTATGGGCACAAGAGCCTTTCTGTTCTTATTCAGAGATGTTGTAATTATGAAAATGAGCTGAGGACACATAAAATTTAGTGATTTAACCCCCATGAACTGGGCTGCCACTAAGAATGGGTCCCCAGGGAACTGTCAGCTCATTAACAAGTGGGAATCACTTTTATGAACAAGAGATTATTCCTTTAGATTCTCAGCGTAGAGAATGTTTCCTTTTTTCCTTTGCAGCTGGTTGCCATTAATATTTCTTAAAATGAACAACACTCTGCTTTTCAAGCCCCTTCCTCTATTGTACATTAAGAAGATAAAGATGATTAAAAGACCAGGATGGAAGGACTCCGGCTAAATATACTTTCCTACCCTTCTTCTCTCATTCAATAAAACAACTGTGGAGGAGCAGTCTGGCCTGAATCACTGTGGTTGGGTTGAGACATATCTCCATTTTGTTCTTGCATTTTAAACATGAAATCCTGAACAGAAGGAACATCCAGTCTGAGATGTGAAGAATTGGCATACAGTGTCAGTATCACTGATCAGTATTGAATCGGCCACTCACCTGTTTGTAGACTCTGCTTTCTATTCTTGCAGGACTATTGGAAAAGAGGGGTGATTTTCTGTCGTCTGTGTTTACTTGAGCGTGGATATATGGAAAAAATAGGTTTTGAGCAGCTTCAGTTTTAAGCCTGATTTTGACACTTTGTGTGTGTGTGTGTGTGTGAGAACATCTGTTATGTTTCAGCTGGAGTTTGGTAGAGAATGAAAAGGCTGTATATTTCAGACTGCTTCATATACATCATTTTATGACCATTTACACTTATTAGTTTAGGAATTATCTGCCTTTAACAGACAATGGAATTGAACCTCAGAGATATAGTGTTCAAGGTCATTGAGCAGGTACATAGTGAAGAGGGTATTAAATCCAGAGGGTGACTGGAGTCCATTGTAAAGCAGCAACTGGGTCCCCTGCTTTTACCATTTGAAGCTGATATGGACATACTCTGAGAAAGAGACTAATGGCCTCATTTGCATAGGATCAGGGAGATTCCCAGGATGCAGTGCTCTTGGTGCTGAGATTGGTATAGTCCAGGGAAAAGCATCACCATCTAGGCCATATCCCTAGACTTAGAATTTGAAATCAAAGTATTCCCTTGGCTTTGAGAAACACACAGAAAATTATTCACCCAGTTAAAAAAATCTTAATATTTCACCTGGCTTCTCTGATGGCACCTTGACTACTATCTGCCAACCAAATCTACTTCTAAGCTTTTTCCTCTTTCTAAAGAAAGCCATTAATATGAGTATTTCTTCTCCATCTCTCTCACCTGTTTCCTTTCTTTATATCTGTGGAAACTTTCAATCTTTCTTGTCTCTGTCTGCCAGGATAAATGGATATATGTAATATTAATACTTAAATATAAATGAATTCCTTTATATACTGATGATAATTCTGGTTCACTACCATTAATTATGAATTTATTTTGATCTGCTGTAATGATAACTTTTTATAATATTATATCATCTAAAATATCTAAGACAAAAAACATTTTTTAGTACTTTATATCTTTGATTTAGTCATAGTATGTGGTCTTCAAACAGTGATTGTAACTGGCATTTACAGAAAATGAAAAAAAAAGACACAACCAAAATACTATTTCAGATAGCTAAGACCTTCCCTCTTGTTTGGAATGTGAACTAGAATCTTCCCAAAGTTCTGCTTGAGTTCCTTCCCCATCTCATTCAAAGGTAATGGAATATTTATGGACATAAAACTATTCTTTATGTTGCCCAGAATCTTAGAAACCTCAGTGTGAACCTACAGCTCCACAATGGCCATTTTCTAAAATTGCTTCATTAACCTCAGAATCCCTAGATGACATTTAAGAGAATTTTATATATCAGAAGTAATAAAGACTTTTGCCTTGGTGAAATTAGTCTTTTTGTAACAGGAATGGTCTGTAGGAAAGCTCACTGTGTGAAAAGTTTTCTGATGTTCCTGCTACTGTTTATTATGATGAGCTTTTGATTTAATTTTCAGTCGCACAGTGCAAGTATCTGGGACATGCTTGCATTCATTTGGCCAGCACTAAATCAATATTTGCTACATCCAATCTATCAGGTTGTCATTTACATTCAACAATAACAAGAGAACAATATGTTTTTTTAACAACATGAAAGCAATGCTTTTTACTCCAGGTGTTTGTGGAGCCAATAAAAGTGTAAATACTCAGGCTATAAAACAAAATGCCATCAAATCATTCTTCATTACAGACCACTCTAATTAGTGATTAAAAGAGTTTCCTCTCCTCCAAAACGTGTCATAGTTTTCCCCCAAACATTTACTTATGTAACTCATAATGTTGAATAAAAACGTGTCTGATGTTTTTCTGACCAGAGTGGGTGATTTAAGGTCCACGCAAGGAAGCAAGCTGGGGGCTGGCACTCGGGCAGAGAAAGAAGTCTGTGTCCTCCTCTGAGTCCGCCTCTTCCCTGAGACCGAATGGCCTCAGAGACACAGCCTGTGGGTCCCTGTCAGCACCTCAATATTGAGAGGAGCAACCGGGATGTCCTCCAAGATCCCCTCCTGGGAAAACCCAACCCTCTCCATGGAGAACTCTTGTTAAGAGAAAAGCACAGTTAGAGAAATGGATTGTTCAAGGAAAGTTTTTATTGAGGTATAGTTCATTTTCAATGTTGTGTTAGTTTCTGGCATACAGCAAATTATTCAGTTATATGTATATATATATTCTTTTATATATTCATTGTCATATTCTTTTCCATATAGGTTATTACAGGGTACCGAATATAGTTCCCTGTGCTATACAATAAGACCTTGTGTTTATCTAAAAAAATGAACCTGTCTTTGTCCACATGATGTAATGAAGCACAAGTAATGGTAAATCTGAGTGAACTGTCTTTATATGTATAAGATAAAGTATATATTAAATAAATATTTATAATTACATAAATATAAAATAGATATATACATATATTTAATTAAAATATTAACTACATATACTATATTACATATACCTATATTTTAATTAATTCCTAAGAGCAATATGGCCTTGTTTAATGCAGCTGGACTTCTGAGCAATTTCAAGGTTGACTTGAATAGAAAATGCAACCAAAGGTGCTGTAGAGATCCAGACTGTAGCTTCTCTGACCCACATCCCTGGGGCACTCAGGGTCATGACTTATATTCTCTGTGGTAAAGGTTATACTGAGACAGGAGATAGATGGGCTCCAGGTTAGACATTTACAACCTGTTTGCACTTCTTGAGGCATGAAGAAGTGGGCTTCAGACTGGATACTTAAACTGTTAGTATTTTCCGATTTAAGAGATAGGTGGACTCCAGTTAAGGTATTTACAATCAGCCTTCTGTTTGCCCTCTAAAATGGAATTCACAACAGAAACATGGTAAATAGCCAGTGTTTGTCTCTTGTAAACACCTTAAGGTAATATCATGGCAATGGTCAAGGTAATAGGCATGGCAAGGACAAAGAGGCAAAACCCTGTTTGAGTAAAGGATTAACGGATCTCTCTCTCCCTTCTTCTGGGAACAAGGGAGACACTAAACATGCACAAAAAGGCTCCTTGCGGGTCAAAAGTCAAGGGATAATTCCAGGCCATAATGAGTCTTGTTCCTCCCAGAAGCCTTCACTTCAAGATCCATCTTTGCTGAAGGGTGTGTGTGTACCCAGGGGAGAGTCCTAGGTTAGGTCAGGTGTGGGAAAAAAACCTCAGATAATTAGCATGAAGGAAGACAAAGACCAGGAAGAACTGACCTATAAAATGACTTAACCACCTCTTCTTTACAACACTCCTACACTCAATACGCTTGCACCCTTTCTCTCTGGGTGTGCATCTCTGCCTTGTTTTTGTCTTAACTAAATAAACTGTTTCTCTGTGTGCTCTCCCACTTGTTTTATACTATGTCTCTAATAATATACTTTATGCTTGCCTTTATAGCTTCTGCCTCCATGATAAATGAATTTTTCACTACAGCAGTCAATTCTAAAGGAAATCAACCCTGAGCATTCATTGGAAGGACTGGTGTTGAAGCTTCAATACTTTGGCCACTAGATGCGAAGAGCTGACTCACTGGAAAAGACCCTGAGCTGGGGAAGATTGAAAGCAGGAGGAGAAGGGGACAGCAGAGGATGAGATGGTTGGATGACATCATTGATTCAATGGACATGAGTTTGAGCAAACTCCGGGAGATGGTGAAGGACAGGGAAGCCTGGCATGCTGCAGTTTATGGGGTCTCAGGGTTGGAAACGACTTAGTGGCTGAACAACAATAAAAATCCAAGGAAAAATAGCTTCTAGCCTCTAACTCTTGCTGGTCTGGTGGCTAGGATTCCTGGTTTTCATCCAGTCTACCCAGGTTCGATTTCTGGGCAGAAATTAAGATCTCACTTCATGCCACCACTCACTGCTGTCTCACTGAGATCAGTACCACTGAACTTTCCAAAGGACACTGAGGAGTGACTAGTCATTCAGCAGCAGGGGTGATGGGCAGAATCTTTCCTTCCTTCTTGGCCTGGAAGGATGCATTGCCATCTCTCGGCTCAGACTGAAGGAAGGGATACCCATGGCTACCATTGTATCATTTCAGTTCTTTTATTACAAATATGCCTAAAACCACTTTGTCACTGAGTTTCTGCCTTGTGGGGACACCATGTTGTCTTGCTACTTCTCTGCACTTTTTGACAGTGTGGGTCTTGATCAGTAGCATTATCTGACCCATCACAGTTTTGTGCTGTGTGGTACCCAGCCTGTGTCACCGATGGGGAATCTCCTGCTCCTGGTGATCCAAATGCGGGGTCTTGATCTCCAGCCCCACAGTCCCCGGCAGCTTCAGGGCCTCCTGTGTCCTCCATGGCTCTTGTCCTCTTGTTTTCCCTTTGTCTTCACTTGTGAGACACTGTGGATCTGACATTACAGTGAGATGTTAGAGCTGACTTTCCATTTTCTCCCAAACACCAGATCACACAAACGTTCTCAAGGTTCAAGGTGGCCAAGAGGGGTCATCACACACTGTGGAAGGAAGTTATAGCCTTCCACAGTTTTGATAATTCCATTTGTTCATGTCCCAGCACTTTCCCTGGTTGTTGATAGGAGACCCTTCTAAGATCCTTTGAGAAATGTGGACCACTCCTTATCACTGAACTGGAAGCCCTGGGATTTTGGTGGGTAAAATTTTCTCCATTGTGAGTTAACTGCTCTTTTTTGTAAGACTGAACTTTGACATGTTGTGCTGTGCTTAGTCGCTCAGTCATGTCTGACTCTCTGTGACCCCCATGGACTGTAGGCCGTCAGACTCCTCTGTCCATGGAGATTCTCCAGGCAAGAATACTGGAGTGGGTTTCCATGCCCTCCTCCAGGGGATATTCCCTACCCAGGGATCGAACCCAGGTCTCCTGAATTGCAGGTGGATTCTTTACCATCTGAGCCACCAGGGAAGCCTGAACTTTGACATATGACATGCCAAAGTAGTGCCATTATACAGTAATGCTGCTGGTCTTGGTGGACCCAGGGAGTGTCAACTTAAAAAAATGGTCAAAACCTAAAATTGAGAGTTATGTTTTATTTGAAAGGAATTTTAGGACTTTAAGCCTGGTGGACAGCTTCTCAAGTAACCCTGAGAGAACTGTTCCAGGAGGCAGGGGAAGGAGTAGGTTACTTAGAAGTTTTCCAACAAGGGATAGGTAGACTGAACATCAAAAGATTATTGTTAATTAAGGAAAACCAGATATTTGAAGTTAAGGAGTTTAGTGCTTTTCTTTGTATGGGAAGATGCAAGAGTCCGGGCTTACTGAAATCATTCCTTTTTTTTTTTTTTTCTTTTTTTAATTTTATTTTTATTTATTTAATTTTTAAAATTTCAATTTATTTATTTTAATTGGAAGCTAATTACTTTTCAGTATTGTAGTGGTTTTTGCCATACATTGACATGAATCAGCCATGGGCTTACATGTGTTCCCCATCCTGAACCCCCCTCCCACCTCCTTCCCCATCCCATCCCTCTGAAATCATTCCTTTTATATGCATAAAATGAAATAAAGTCATAGGATCAACAGAGGAAGAGAATTTAGAGAACAAGGGTGATTTGATGATTCCATACCTTTTTGAGGAGAAGAGTGATGACGGATGAATGGATGAGGAAGTGGTAGCCATGGAGACAAGTTGCTGGTCCCAACTCCACTTCACACCCTCCAGCGGGGAAAGTCTTCCCCAACAGCTAGCAAACACCTTGCAGAGGTTTTTGCTTAAAAAACTAAATGATTAATTAGGCAACAACAAACCCTTGTTAGGCAAGACACCAGAACAATAGAGACAAATGTGGGCTTTTGATGGAACACTTTTCCAGACTAGCCCACCCCCTGCTTATCCCAGAGTTGAGGCTGCTCCCAGAAGCATGGGGTTCCTAGAGATCTGCGGTCTGGGGGGCTCTGGACAAGGACATTCACAGAGATCCCAGGTATGGCAACCCAGAAGGCTATCCTGAAATGTGAGCTGAAAGCCAATGTGAGGCAAACAAAGAAGAAACTAGTCATGTGGAAGAGAAGAAATAGGTTAAAATAAATGATTGCACAATTTATTGTGGGGCAGGGAGGAAAGCACCGGATAGATTTAAGAACAGAAAGGAATGAATCAAATTCATTCAAAAGAATGAGAAAACAAAGAAAGAATGAAAATAACAAAGAGCTCTTAGATTAAAAATTATAGATAATTTTTAGGTTAAAAATTATAGATAACAAAAATTGGTTTTACTATTTGAATACCAACCTAGAGTATCAGTCACAAAGACATTTAAGTAAGTTGTTTTCTGCATCTTTTGGTTTGTTTTCTTTTTGCAAATAAGACCAAAAATTTATTGTAAATATTGTCCCTATTTCCTGAATTCACATTTCTAAATAATCTACTATTTAAAATAATCTCTGCCCTGGGCTACTCACTTGGCTTTATTGAGAAATGGTGCTTTGTAGACAATATTTTTATCTGGAAAATCTATTCAATGACATTAGTTATTCAGTTCAGTTCAGTTCAGTTCAGTTGCTCAGTCGTGTCCAACTCTTTGCGACCCCATGAATAGCAGCACGCCAGGCCTCCCTGTCCATCACCAACTCCCAGAGTTCACCCAGACTCACGTCCATCAAGTCAGTGATGCCATCCAGCCATCTCATCTTTTGTCGTCCCCTTCTCCTCCTGCCCCCAATCCCTCCCAGCATCAGTCTTTTCCAGTGAGTCAACCCTTCGCATGAGGTGGCCAAAGTACTGCAGTTTCAGCTTTAGCATCATTCCTTCCAAAGAAATCCCAGGGCTGATCTCCTTCAGAATGGACAGGTTGGATCTCCTTGCAGTCCAAGGGACTCTCAAGAGTCTTCTCCAATGCCACAGTTCAAAAGCATCAATTCTTCGGCGTTCAGTCCTTCTTCACAGTCCAACTCTCACATCCATACATGACCACAGGAAAAACCATAGCCTTGACTGGACGAACCTTTGTTGGCAAAGTAATGTCTCTGCTTTTGAATATGCTATCTAGGTTGGTCATAACTTTCCTTCCAAGGAGTAAGCGTCTTAATTTCATGGCTGCAGTCACCATCTGCAGTGATTTTGGAGCCCCCCAAAATGAAGTCTGACACTGTTTCCACCCTTTCCCCGTCTATTTACCATGAAGTGATAGGACCAGATGCCATGATCTTCGTTTTCTGAATGTTGAGCTTTAAGCCAATTTTTTCACTCTCCACTTTCACTTTCATCAAGAGGCTTTTTAGTTCCTCTTCACTTTCTGCCATAAGGGTGGTGTCATCTGCATATCTGGGATTATTGATATTTCTCCTGGCAATCTTGATTCCAGCTTGTGCTGGAATCCAGCGTTTCTCATGATGTACTCTTCATATAAGTTCAATAAGCAGGGTGACAATATACAGCCCTGACGCACTCCTTTTCCTATTTGGAACCAGTCTGTTGTTCCATGTCCTGTTCTAACTGTTGCTTCCTGACCTGCATACAAATTTCTCAAGAGGCAGGTTAGGTGGTCTGGTATTCCCATCTCTTTCAGAATTTTCCACAGTTTATTGTGATCCACACAGTCAAAGGCTTTGGCATAGTCAATAAAGCAGAAATAGACATTTTTCTGGAACTCTCTTGCTTTTTCTGTGATCCAGCAGATGTTGGCAATTTGATCTCTGGTTCCTCTGCCTTTTCTAAAACCAGCTTGAACATCAGGAAGTTCACGGTTCACATATTGCTAAAGCCTGGCTTGGAGAATTTTGAGCATTACTTTACTAGCGTGTGAGATGAGTGCAATTGTGTGGTAGTTTGAACATTATTGGCATTGTCTTTCTTTGGGATTGGAATGAAAACTGACCTTTTCCAGTCCTGTGGCCACTGCTGAGTTTTCCAAATTTGCTGGCATATTGAGTGCAGCACTTTCACAGCATCATTTTCAGGATTTGAAAGAGCTCAACTGGAATTCCATCACCTCCACTAGCTTTGTTCCTAGTGATGCTTTCTAAGGCCCACTTGACCTCACATTCCAGGATGTCTGGCTCTAGGTCAGTGATCACACCATCGTGATTATCTGGGTTGTGGAGATCTTTTTTGTACAGTTCTTCTGTGTATTCTTGCTATCTCTTCTTAATATCTTCTGCTTCTGTTAGGTCCATACCATTTCTGTCGTTTATTGAGCCCATCTTTGCATGATATGTTCCCTTGTTATCTCTAATTTTCTTGAAGAGACCCTTAGTCCTTCCCATTCTGTTGTTTTCCTCTATTTCTTTGCATTGATCACTGAGGAAGGCTTTCTTATCTCTCCTTGCTATTCTTTGGAACTCTGCATTCAGATGCTTATATCTTTCCTTTTCTCCTTTGCTTTTCGCTTCTCTTTTTTTCACAGCTATTTGTAAGGCCTCCCCAGACAGCCATTTTGCTTTTTTGCATTTCTTTTCCATGGGGATGGTCTTGATCCCTGTCTCCTGTACAATGTCACGAACCTCATTCCATAGTTCATCCGGCACTCTATCAGATCTAGGCCCTTAAACCTATTTCTCACTTCCACTGTATAATCATAAGGGATTTGATTTAGGTCATACCTGAATGGTCTAGTGGTTTTCCCTACTTTCTTCAATTTCAGTCTGAATTTGGCAATAAGAAATTCATGATCTGAGCCACAGTCAGCTCCTGGTCTTGTTTTTGCTGACTGTCTAGAGTTTCTCCATGTTTGGCTGCAAAGAATATAATCAATCTGATTTCGGTGTTGACCATCTGGTGATGTCCATGTATAGAGTCTTCTCTTGTGTTGTTGGAAGAGGGTGTTTGTTATGACCAGTGCATTTTCTTGGCAAAACTCTATTAGTCTTTGCCCTGCTTCATTCTGTATTCCAAGGCCAAATTTGCCTGTTACTCCAGGTGTTTCTTGACTTCCTACTTTTGCATTCCAGTCCCCTATAATGAAAAGGACATCTTTTTTTGGTGTTAGTTCTAGACGGTCTTTTTTTTTTCTTTCATTTTTTTCAGTCGATTGCTGGCTTTCGGTTTCAAGTCACCTGTACTCCCACTGCCCTGCTGCCCCTGCTCAGACCACAGCGCTCGCCCGGCTCAAGGTGACTGACTCACGTCCTGCCTTTAGCTCTAGAACTCGGCACACTCTCTAGACGGTCTTGTAGGTCTTCATAGAACCGGTCAACTTCAGCTTCTTCAGCGTTACTGGTTGGGGCATAGACTCGGATTACTGTGATATTGAATGGTTTGCCTTGGAAACGAACAGAGATCATTGTGTTGTTTTTTAGATTGCATCCAAGTAGTGCATTTCGGACTCTTTTGTTGACCATGATGGCTACTCCATTTCTTCTGAGGGATTCCTGCCCGCAGTAGTGGATATAATGGTCATCTTAGTTAAATTCACCCATTCCAGTCCATTTGAGTTCGCTGATTCCTAAAATGCCAACATTCACTCTTGCCATCTCTTGTTTGACTACCATTATTCTAATATTTAAAAATACTTTAAATGCAACTACCTATTCAAAGTCTGCATAAACCTAGAGAGAATAAAAGAAAACTCTGACAGTATCTTGGAACCTACTTAAAAACTCTGCAATAGCTTTTTTCTTTGTGCCTCATAGTACCCCTGTGACCTGGTACAGATTTGTTACAATGAGTATTGTTTTACTTTTGGAATGAAAATAGATTATTTAGAAAATTGTTCATTTCCATTCCTGAGGACTCCTCAGGTGATAGTTCAGCACCATCCTCCCCCTCCCTTTTCAGCATCTCTAACGAATTGATGCCTACACTTGTCCATCCAGTAAAGTAAGGGACTGAAGGGATCGTGCACATGACATCTTTAATAACTGACTCTACCTTACTCAGTCTGACTTTTCAGGGACCCCGTGTTCTAGTTACAGTGCAAAGTAAACAGGAGATGTGAAGCACTGGAAGCTTCATTATTGATGCTTTGAAATGGCACCAAGTGAGGGGAGGGAATCCTGGAGACAGGATATGCATGTTGTGAGTGAAGGAGAGAGAAAATGAAGCTATAACCTTGTAGCTTCATGATACTGCTCAGATAAAACCTTTCTTCTAACATTTAAAATAATCTTTTATAGCAACTCTGTGCTCACAGTATGCAGATTGGAGGCCCACTGTGTACAATAAGGAGGTACTCTAGTTTTTTTAAACAGCAGGACAATATAGTAAAGTAATGTTACTAGAAGTTATTTTTCTGTGTGTCAATTAGGTGGGGATGAGAAGATGGTGAGATAATAATCAGGATAATTAGGGCTTGGATAAGAATGATGTTTTGGGGAAATAATATACTAAAGTTATCATTCAGCTTTAACTTCACCAAGTGACTAGAATTAGGATAATATTTTCTTTATCACTCTTCTGGGTCTAAAGTTATACTTGCAAATGAAATAACAGTATTTACATTTTGCTTTACTAAACTTGGCCTAGAAATATTATTCAAGTTTACATAAAGAGATTATTGCTTTTTGTCAAAATTCTGTAGATTAGGCTAAAATTTGTGGTTTCTTTATTTTTTGGAGTTTTTGAATCTCTTGATTTTCAATTAAGAAAATAAAAATGAGATCATCTTGAATTTGTGATAAAAATTGTATCCTGTAATTTTATTTAACATGAATAATATTTACTTTTAAACTTGACTTTAATGCTTTACAATATATTGTTTTCTCCTAGTAGACTTCTTTTCCTGCAGCTTTTCACTAGTGACTTCATAAAATTTCAGAATAAAAGAAATATACTGAAGCTGACACTCAGTTGACTCAGTTTTACTTAACAGCCCCTACCCCCTGTGGTGTGACAGACAAGGTTTAGAAATAGGGCTTTATAGTGAACCTTCTGACAGAGCGCTAACTGGAAAGCATGTGTGGTGAGTTAACTGGTATAGGCTTTCTTATAGGGATAAATGAGTTTAAAGTGCATCCAGAACTTCAAGCCTACCATGTGCAAGAATACATTCTAATCCCCTGTGATGTTACATTCTTGAAAGTGATTATCATGATGTCAGACACAGAGTACATATTCTTTCTTTTGCTGTTCTCACATGGTGTGTTCCTAAAACAATCTACCTTCCTATAAGTAAATTCAGTAAAGAAACATCTTGTCTAATTACTAAACATTCATTGCTAAAAAATTCTCCTTTTTATGAAGGCAAAATTTGACTTTCATTTCCAACAACTGATTATAGTTTCTTTTATGTTGAGAGTGGAGAAGGAAATGTCAACTCACTCTGGTATTCTTGCCTGGAAAATCCCACAGATGGAGGAGCCTGGCAGGCTAAAGTCCATGGGGTGGTGAAGAGTTGGAGACCACTGAGCAACTTCTATCTTTATATTGAGAAACTGAAGTCAAATATTTGAAATAATATATTCCCTGATATTTTCTCTTTTTCTAAGCCAAACCATACTAGTTCCTTTTGAATGATCCTCATAACAATTCAGATATCATGCCATTCTTTAAGTTGTAGACATAAGTGTTGAGCTAGTTGTGGGTGACATGTATAGGCTGCGTTTGCTGACACTTTCTTATTTTACAGCATGTGTGTTCACTGTGGCAGATATGAAGGTGGCATCTCTTTCCATACAGAATTCAAAGTATTGCAATGATTCATCATTTTGACAGTTAAAAAAATTTCATCTTTAAATTAGCATAAAATTCAAAGAGTATTAGTAAATAACCTAAACTCAAGAAGCTAGTTATGACAGACTGGCTTCTCCTTCCATACCTGTCTTATTGTCTACTTCTTTTCTGATTACTCTACAGTACTTGCTGCTGCTAAGTCGCTTCAGTCGTGTCCCACTCTGTGTGACCCCCTTAGCCTGCAGCCCACCAGGCTCCCCCGTCCCTGGGATTCTCCAGGCAAGAACATTGGAGTGGGTTGCCATTTCCTTCTACAGTACTTGGCCACCATCAAATATCAGTGCTCTATTTGGTGATATAAGTTTTGTGGCACTCTTTGTAATATATAAAAATCTAGGGTAAATGATTTAAATTCATTCAAAAGAAAAAAAACTATGCTTATTCATATACATACTGGTATTTATAGTTTTGCTTGTGTTTGCATATTTACTGGTAATATAGGGTATATGTATATATGCATGTATATATATGACTAATGATTAACACACTCACACATGCACACGCACATATATATATCGTGGTTGAGTGACTATGAAATAATAATTCTTAGCATGACTGATTTTGTTTTAAAACAAAAAAATCAAAATAGAGAGAAATTTAAGAAAAAGAAGGGACTGAATTGCTTAGTGAAACTAACTAGCCACCTGCAGTGCTCAGTTTAGGCACGAGGGATTGAATGTCATCATCTGGTCTTTGTTTTCCAGTTTCCCAGCTTTGCTTCTCCATGATGTTACCCTTGTCTTCAGCTTCTGTAAGAAGCTTCTCGGTTGACAAGAAAACAATGCCATAAGCGACTACAGTTATGATCCATGGTCTCAGTGGAAGTGAGGGCAGTTTATTGCTGCTCATAGAAATATCTTGAGGATGATTGTTCCTAGAGATACTCAGATTACCTTGCAAACTTAAAGGTTTCTAGATATTTTCTCATGTTTACAAACTGTTCTTGATCTGAAAGAGATGGAATTTGATTGCTCTGATGCATGGTCCTTGAAGGTTCTGGCCACTCCCTTCAAAGAGACAATTTCTACATATTTAATAAAGGGAAGGAAGTTGGTCTCTCTCTCTCTCCAGTCACATACACATAAATTATGTCTGCTTAATCATTTTCTAGTGTTTCCCTAGAGAAAAGAAAAAAAAAATAAGTTGGCTTTCAGTGACTTGAATCATAAAAGAATGCCAATTGTCTGATTAATACAAGAAATGTCTCTCTTGGAGTTGTTTATCAGAGCTTGGCCAGGTTATAATCTGTTCTTTTGTCTTCCTCTTCTAAAATGGTAGATTTCTTCACTGCTCAAATACTAGAAACAAAAGAGAGAAAAAAAAGCTCAATAGCAGAGGATAGAGAAAACTCTATAGATAATATTTACTGTATATAATATTGTATATTAGAGAATAAAAGAATCCATATGAAAACTCTTGATATTTTTTATCTCATAATAATCTGAAATCCTTAAGGAGTGCTTCAGAACAAAATTACAGATTGATCCCCCTTTCTAGCATTATGACAAGCTAGATGTACTTTAGACTTTAAAATCCTGGGCTTCAATGGTGGCTCAGCTGGTAAAGAATCCACCTGCAATGTGGGAGACCTGGGTTCAATCCCTGGGTTGGAAAAAATCCCCTGGAGAAGGGAATGGCTACCCCCTCTGTTGTTCTGGCCTGCAGAATTCCATGGACTGTATAGTCCATGAGGTCACAAAGAGTTAGACACAACTGAGTGACTTTCACTTTCAAAATTCTGAATAAGATATACAAACTATTTAAACATAGTTAGTTGTGCTTGAAATTTAGAAAACTAAGAGTCCAGAAAGGATGGGTAGAAAAAAGTGTAGAGAAGTGATAAGCTGAAGCTTGTGTTTGCTTGACGAAATATGCTTTATATTCTTGCATGAAGAACTTACTTTTAAATTAGCCTCAAAATTCCCATACAGAATATCTAAGGAGCATTTGTTCACATTCAGGAATCACAAGCATATGACAATAAAAGCCTTGAAGTGAGAGTCAGATAAAAAAAAAAAATCATAGAACCAGAACTGATCTGAGTCTGTATCTTGTTTGAACTGATTTGGACTTTTCTAAGCTTAAATATGCATAACAATGTCTAGTAACATATATAAGTGTGCGTGAGTATGTGTGTGGGGTGTGGAAAGAAAGACTAGAAATGAAAAATATAATTTCCAAGCAATAAAAGAAAAAGTGAAACGAACAAAATGAGTCAATTCAACTGAAAGTAAGAAAACAGAAATGAAAGAGAAAAAAGACAAATAGTACAAAATAAAGTGAAAGTGAAAGTCACTCAGTCATGTCTGATTCTTTGCTACCCAGGGACTATACAGTCCATGGATTTCTCCAGGCTAGAATACTGGAGTGGGTAGCCTTTCCCTTCTCCAGGGGATCTTTCCAATCCAGGGATTAAATCCAGGTCTCCCTCACTGAAGGCAGATTCTTTACCAGCTGAGCCACCAGGGAAGCCCAAGGTGATGTGAAAGTTGGACAGAAGAAGTGAGTCCTGAGTGCTGAAGAATCGATACTTTTTGAACTGTGGTGGTGGATAAGACTCTTGAGAGTCTCTTGGACATCAAGGAAATGAAACCAATCAATCCTAAAGGAAATCAATCCTAAATATTCATTGGAAGGACTAATGCTGAAGCTGAAGCTCCAATACTTTGGCTACCTGATGTTAAGAGCCAACTCATTAGAAAAGACCCTGATGCTTGGAAAGATTGAAGGCAAGAGAAGAAGGGGGCAACAGAGGATAAGATGGTTGGAAGGCAGCATGGACTCCTTGGACATGAGTTTGAGCAAGCTCTTGGGAGATAGTGAATGACAGGCATGCCTGATGTGCTGCAGTCCATGGAGTCACAAAGAGTCAGACATGACTTAGTGACTGAACAACAACAACAATGATGATGGAAACAGATCTGAATGAATTAGTAATGACAAAAACCATAAGTGGAGATCTTAAAATGCTAAACTGTATGCATCTCTGAATAATAACATAGCTTCAAAATCTGCAGATAAAAAAATTGACATAAGTAGAAGGTGAAATAGATGAATCCACTAAAATGTGGGGTTTAATACAACTTTTTCCAAAATAGATCTATTAATCAGATTTCACTGTTCTTATAGTGACATGCATTGTCTACATGTTTATATCACTATTATGAAATGTTGAAAGCCAATATGATGATCCACAGATGTGAGTTTTTATACTGTTGTAGCTACTGATAGCTGACAAGTGTTAGGTTATAGGTATTAAAAAGGCTTTTCCTTCTAACCTTGCTACCAGGTAATTTTTGTAGTAGAAAGTACCAGATAATACCATAACACCAACTAATGCTATACAATCAAAGCAATAAGGCACAGAGACAGGCACTATGAGAGATGGGATGCCAAAGTTAAGGATCCTGCAGAAACAAGACAGAATCCCAAACAAACCAAGCCCCTCATCCAAAAAGATCAGCCTTAAAGACATTGCAGTGCCTTAAACTGATAGAGGGTATGTACTTTTAAAGCAGGAAAGTCATCAATTGCTCAAAGTTCTTCCACTGTCCAGAAGCTCAGGAGGAAAGACAGAAGAAAGAGGGAAAGAAAGAAGGAAGGAGGAAAGGAAAGGATGATGAAAAAAAGAAAGGAAGAGAGAAAGGAAGAAAGAAAGACAAGCCACCTATATCTATACAAAGTTGCTGAAAGAAGAAAACAGAAAATAAGAATCATACACTTATAGCCATTGACATCTCTATTGTGCAATTGGCTGAACAAACATTGAGATTATGAAGTAAATGTAGCAGTGAAAAGAATGAGATCAATTTACAAACTCGAGTGATTTCCAGGATATTTTGTTAATAAGTAAAGTGCATAGAGTATTCACACTATTATTCTACTTTTGTGGAAGAAACAAGGGCTATAAGAACATAAACATGTGCCTGCTTTTTTGTCTTAAGAAACATAAAAGGACAACTTCTATAACTTGTGTAACTTTGAATTCTAGAAACATGTTACTGTTTGATACTTCCAACAAATACAACGAGATTAATAACAGGGGAAATACCCAAATCTGAATATTAACAGAATTAGACACTGGAAGTGTGTTAACAATACAAAAATATACCTGAAAAATAACAATGCATTTTGAGCACAGTGCTTTGATACTGGAAGCTCAGTTAAAAACAAAAATAACTGCAATGAAATATCAGATTTCTTATAATAACTATGTTTTTGGTAATGGTACATACAGATGTAATAACTTGAAACTATTTTGTGTCTGTCAAACTGACAACATTACTGCATATATTGTTATTTTAGGCCACCATGGTTCTTACGGTAAAGAAAGAATACAAAATGGGAAAGGTAGGAAATAACACTATGATATTCGGTTATAGTTAGAAGTGTCATTATGAAATAATAATAATTAAAAAACCCTCAGTTTCCTAATTCTGACTTCTAAAAGGGCCTTGAAATAAGGACAACCCAATGACTATGAGAGCATGATCCTTTGCCTGGAGAATTCCATGGACAGAGGAGTCTTGTGGGCTACAGTTCAAGGGATCACAGAGTTGAACACCACTGAGCAACTAACACTTTCTCTTTTTCACTAATGACTGTGAGCACAACTAATGGTCATGCCCCCTTCCTTTTTTTCTTTCCCTAAATGACATTCCACACTAAGAATTATCAGAATTCTCTGGGAAAATATCTGATTCCGGAGCTGTCACAGGGAAGGTACAAAATGAGCTTGCAACATTTTGTGTCAGAAAATAGATGAGAATTAAATGAAGGGGGGAACCTCAAAGGACATAGGAACCAGTTTCACAGGTTTCCACAGGCCACATTATATGCAGAGTGCATCATGCAAAATGCCTGGTTGGATGAAGCACAAGCTGGAAAGACTGCCAGGAGAAATATAAAATAACCTCAGATATGCAGATAACACCACCCTTATGGCAGAAAGTGAAGAAGAACTAAACAGCCTCTTGATGAGGGTGAAATGTTGGGATCCTTTAATGAACCGGGACCTGGTGGTCTGGAGGCAACGATAAGAAAGTGAAAGAGAGAAAGAGGCTGATACTCCCTGGTTTACGCAGAAAACCAATAAAGTCCTTGACGTAGGATTTGCGTCTCTCACGAAGGCACCAGGCGCCCTCTTGAGAGTGGGTGAAGGCACAGGGTGCCTTCTTGAGAGAGTCTTAGGAGCTTGGGCAGGAGAGTGAGCAAGACGGGTCTCTGCGCTCCAAGGAATCAGCCAAAGAGAGAGAGAGAGAAAGAAAGAAAGACACGGGGACCAAAGCTCTGATGGAGCAAAGGTGCTTTAATGATTTTTCTGTGAGTATATATAGGCTGTAGTACAAGAAGTTTCTTTCATCAATGATAAAGATCAGAAAACCAAACGTACAGTAACCGTTACCAAGGGAACAAGGGCTGATGACGATCACAAGGTCAGGAGACAATCCATATCTCAAGAAAGGGGATCAAGACTAAGCAGTTTTGTCATAAAGAGAATATTTACTAAAGGAGATTCAAGCCTGTCTCACACAATGACCCCAGTTCCTGGGAGCAGCGTGCTGTTCTGCTTTAAAAGAAACAAAGGACTTGTGAGAAACAGCACGTAGGAATCCTCCTGTTAAACATTCCCTGACAGTGAAAGAGGAGAGTGAACAAGCTGACTTAAAACTCAACATTCAAAAAACTAAATTGTGGCATCTGGTTTCATCACTTCAATGCAAATAGATGGGGAAACAATGGAAACAGTGACAGACTTTATTTTCTTGGGCTCCAAAATCAATGAGCAGTGACTACAGCCATGATGGATGGTATGGGGAGGGAGTGGGGAGGGGGATTCAGGATGGGGAACACATGTACACCCATGGCAGATTCATGTTGATGTATGGCAAAACCAATACAATATTGTAATTAGCCTCCAATTAAAACAAATAAATTTATATTTTAAAAAATTTAAAAAGCTAAAAAGAAAAAGATGCTTGCTCCTTGGAAGAAAAGCTATGACCAACCTAGACAGCCTATTAAAAAGCAGAGACATTACTTTGCCAACAAACGTCTGTCTAGTCAAAGCTATGGTTTTTCCAGTAGTCATGTATGGATATGAAAGCTGTACCATAAAGAAGGCTGAGCCCTGAAGAATTGATGCTTTTGAACTGTGGTTTTGGAGAAGATTCTTGAGAATCCCTTGGACTGCAAGGAGATCCTACCAGTCCATCCTAAAGGAAATCAGTCCTGAATGTTCATTTGAGAGACTGATGCTGAAGCTGAAGCTCCAATTCTTTGGCCATCTGATGTGAAGAGCCAACTCATTGGAAGAGACCCTGATTCTGGGAAAGATAGAAGGCAGGAGGAGAAGGGGACAACAGAGGATGAGATGGTTGGATGGCATCACCGACTCAATGGACATGAGACTGAGCAAGCTCTAGGAGATGGTGAAGGACAGGGAGGCCTGATGTGGTTCAGTCCATGGGGTTGCAAAGAGTTGGACACAACTGAGCGACTGACCAGCAACAGCTTTAGCCAAACCTGGGAAAATCTGATAAATGAGTGACAGTAACAGATCATAGAGCCTTTAAATATTCAGAAGTCTATAATAGTACTTTTGTGATATTCTGATTTATAATAAGAAATATATATTTGGTCTGTGTACCCCTTTCTGGCACAGGCCTTCTATATTCCTAGGAATTGCCTAGGGAGATCAAGCTGCCTTTTGTCATGTTAATGAGGTGAGTTTTAGAAAATCTGGAGTCACCTAAGGGTAGGGGCTGGTTGCCAGAGGAAACAACACATGACTGGAGGAGTCCCACCCCTGACACCAGGGAGGAGGAGGGCTAGAGATTGAATCATTATGCATGGTCAATGATTTAATCAATCATGATTGTGTAATTAAGTCTTTCTGAAATCCCAAAAGGATGGGGTTCAGAGGGCTTCAGAGTTGGTGAACATGTGGAGATTTAGGGAGAGAGGTGAGCTCAGAGTGGGGAAGCTCCACACCCCTCCCATACCCTGCCCTATGTACTGCTTCCTTCTGACTATTTCTGAGTTGTGTGTGCACTTATTCACTCAGTTGTGTCTGACTCTTTGCAGCCCCATGAACTGTAGCCTGTCAGGCTCCTCTGTGGAATTCTCCAGGCAAGAATACTGGAGTGGGTAGCCATTCCCTTCTCCAGGGGATTTTCCCAACCCAGGGATCAAACCTGGGTTTCCTGCATTGCAGGCGGATTCTTTCCAATCAGGGAAGCCTGTTCCTGTGTTACACCCTTTTATAATAAACTGATCATCTCAATCATAAAATGTTTCTCTGAGTTGTGTGAGCTGCTCTAGCAAATTAAACCTGACGAGGGGGTTGCAGCAACCTCTGATCTACAGTCCATTAGTCAGAAGTGCAGGTGACAACATGGGCTTGTGATTCACACTTGAAGTGGTGGGGGACTGTCTTGTGGGGGAAACCCTTAGCCTGTGAGGGGATGGAGTCAGGATTGAACTGAGTTATAGGACACCCAGCTGGGATCAGGGAATCACGTGCTGGTGTGGAAACCCCTCCTTCCAATGAACTGTAACTGGGATCTGGGTCTTTTATTGTAAGAACACTAAGTAATAAAAGTAGAAGAAACAATGAAGTCAGAAAGTCATTTGTAACCATCATGTCAGCAAAGCTACATGATTTTGGAAGTTCTAGGAGAAATCTGTTCCCTCACTGGTTTCAGTTCCTAGAGACCACCTACACCCTTGGCTGGGGGTCCCTTCTTCCACCTTCTGAGAATTCATATGAGGACATCTGAGGGGATTACTCTGCTTATCCTAAAAGTCAGTTTGGAAACTCATTATCATACGTGTACATTTCCTTCAAAATAAAAATTTTATTTAAAAAGTTTACACTTTAGAGAAATTGATAATGATTTAGATCTAAAATTCTAGATTATAGTGATGACTGCCTTAGAACACAGGGACAAAGTAAAAATGGACTAGAGAAAAGCTTTCATCAGGAAATCATAAACTTAATTTATAAGGTTAAAAAATTATGTGTATGTGTAATATGCATGGTTATTGTTTCATATATATAAAATTTATGTATATATATGCATATATTTCTGGGGAGGCAGAGTTCTCATGACCTTATTGCCCCAAATATAACGTGCACACAAGCTGTGTGTTCACTTTCTCTGCTTCACAGGCTGGCGTTGGGATCCATCTCTCTGACGGCCATCAGGTATCTTTGAAAGGCCTTTCACAACCCAGAGCTCCAGCATCATCTACATAAGTAGATTTTTTTCTAGTGCTTAAAGATTTTTTATGTAGGATCATTATGATTCTAACTTTTCCCTCCTCTAAATGATTAACTGCTGTCCTAACATGATTTTGCAAGTGATCTGTATTTTCTCATGAACAGTAAATGCTGCTTTTGTTAAATTTTAAATAACTCAACTGTACCTTAAAATAGTAGTAAGGTTCAATGCACGATACTGGATGCTTGGGGCTGGTGCACTGGGACGACCTGGAGGGATGGTATGGGGAGGGAGGAGGGAGGAGGGTTCAGGAGGGGGAGCACATGTATACCTGTGATGGATTCATTTTGATGTTTGGCAAAACTAATACAATTATGTAAAGTTAAAAAAAAAAAAATAGTAGTCTCTTACCTGATTCTTTCAGATGCTGCTTTGTTGTGGTCAGTGTTTGGTTTTTCTTAGATGACTATGTTTTTGGGATGACTGTATGCTTAATGAAATCATAATGTGCTTGTTAAATATGATGAATTATGTCTGTGTCAGACTCTGATATTTAGTAGTAGGATTGAAAGATGCTGTTCCCCACCCCACCCCCCCCCCCGCTTTGGTAGACTTAAAGGACAATTTAAAAATTCATGTGGTGTACTGCAGAGAGACATAAAACTGACATTTCAAATTCATTGTACAGAGTCTCCGAGTCACATTTAAAACCTGAGCTGTAATTTGACAGGAGAAAGTTTCATCAAGAGTTGGAGCCCCACAGAGTGTGACCAGCATCTCAAGCAAGTGTTCTGAAGACCGCCTCTGACACTGAGAGCATGACTATTTCACAGAAAGATGTGTTTATGTACTGACATTCTGGGGTAATTATTTTTATTGAAAAAGAAAAATAAGGAGGGAAAGAAGGAGAGAAGCAAGGAAAATAAGGAAAGAAGAAAGGAAGGAAAGAAAAAAGGAAGAAAGGGAGGAAGGGAGAAAAAAGAAAATGAAGTGGAAAATAATTCACCAAATTCTCTCTATGGCTATCATAGCACATTGAGGGCCAGATTCAGTGGGCTCTGGGACCATATAACTTAATGTAAGTCATTACTTAGTAACTTTTTTGCAAATTATGTTATAATAAGAAACATCAAACTTCTGTTTAATGGTTTTCATCTCCAGAGAACAGGGGCATTGAAGTGTATTGACAAAAGTTATTATTTTACTGGATTCAATCAATTCGAAGTCTATGAATGTTTTCGTCCTTGACACAATGTTCTTTAAATAATGTTTTCAAAAATGAAATAACATAAAACATCAAAGCACAAGCTTTGATGTCAAACCTGTCTTTCGTCTTCTTTTCTTCTCATGCTTTCTTACACATGTCCTGGATGAGACAGTGGGTCCATCAATACCTTTTATTATTATAGCATTTCATGTAACATCATAGAAAATAACCTATTTCTAGGTTATTTTTTATAAACATGTTAAATATGCTAATGTAAAATTTTGAAGGTCATCAATTTTTGAAAATGAAATGAAGCTTGCTTTTTTTCTAAATTTATGAAACAAATTATGGGCTAGCCATCCTAATACAGATAAGTAAAATAATTTCAAAAAGATTTTTTCTTGTGTTTCATTTTTTAACACTGTAAGAGTCATCATAAACTTTGTTTTACACACTGTTAAAAACTTTATTAATAAACTCATTTTTTTTTGTTTTTTTTTTTACCAAATCCAATGACATGGAAAAATATACTGTCATTTATTATCTGAAATGTGGATTTTAGTTTGAAAATGTTACTGAGGTGAAGGTCAGTTCCTGGTGTTTTGGACCATCTTGGTTTGGCCCTGTTGTCCTGGTATAATTATTAATAGTGTCTCTTTTATTCTTAAAGTGCCCTTGTTTGTCACCCTAATCATGGTCAATTGTTTTGATTTTTTAAAGATAAGAATTTTCCAAAGTGACATCTAGAAAGATTGCAAAATAATTTCTTTCCTGGACATTTATAAATATATTTTGTTGGTGGTTGTACAAAATACAAGAAGAGTAATTGACTGCCGGGGTCCAGCCCTGGTGGATCCAGGGAATTCGAAGGGGGGACGTCTTCGGTGATCAGGATATGATAGAATTAAATATATAAAGAGTGGTTACATAAGGATAGCTCAGTGAGAAAATTCAGTGGAAAAAAGAGGCTGAATAACTTGGTTTACGTGGAAAGCCAATAAAATTTCAAGACAAGAAATTTGCATCACCTACATAGGCTGCAGGTGTCCTTCCGTTCTCCCGAAGGAGAGGAGACACTAAGGCCTCCCTGATCCAATCTTAAAAGCCCAGGCATAATTAGTAGTCTTGACGAGCCTCCATACTCCAGATGGGAATTCAGCCAGAAAGTGAGAGAAAGAATGACATGGGGAGACCAGTCTTTCCAGGAACTGATTCCATTCTTTATTTTCCAGGGTCCACTTTTATACACAGAGATGTAATACAAAAGTCACGTGGAGTCAGCAGTCCTGACTTTTATCAAAATCAGGTGCTTCATACAAATGTATACAAAGGTTTTAGGGGTGTTACATCATCTTCTGGCCAGGGGGCCTGCTAACAATTTATGACCCTCTCCTTGTGACAGCGGTCAGTCAACCAGAACACTTATTTACTCCAGGGGTGATTATTCTTAAAACAGACACCACCTTCCGAAGGCACCAGATAAAGTTACATTCGTATAGGGTGAGGGTGTAGTGGGTTTTAATTAAGAAAAGAATTTACTTAGCCTAAGGTCCAACGAGATTAATATCAAGGTTAATACTTACTTCTCTTATATGTTCAGATCAGATCAGATCAGTCACTCAGTTGTGTCTGACTCTCTGCGACCCCATGAATCGCAGCACGCCAGGCCTCCCTGTCCATCACCAACTCCAGGAGTTCAGTCAGACTCACGTCCATCGAGTCAGTGATGCCATCCAGCCATCTCATCCTCTGTCGTCCCCTTCTCCTCCTGCCCCCAACCCCTCCCAGCATCAGAGTCTTTTCCAATGAGTCAACTCTTCACATGAGGTGGCCAAAGTCCTGGAGTTTCAGCTTTAGCATCATTCCTTCCAAAGAAATCCCAGGGCTGATCTCCTTCAGAATGGACTGGTTGGATCTCCTTGCAGTCCAAGGGACTCTCAAGAGTCTTCTCCAACACCACAGTTCAAAAGCATCAATTCTTCGGCATTCAGCCTTCTTCACAGTCCAACTCTCACATCCATACATAACCACAGGAAAAACCATAGCCTTGACTAAACAGACCTTTGTTGGCAAAGTAATATCTCTGCTTTTGAATATGCTATCTAGGTTGGTCATAACTTTCCTTTCAAGGAGTAAGCGTCTTTTAATTTCATGGCTGCAGTCACCATCTGCAGTGATTTTGGAGCCCAGAAAAATAAAGTCTGACGCTGTTTCCACTGTTTCCCCATCTATTTCCCATGAAGTGATGGGACCGGATGCCATGATCTCAGTTTTCTGAATGTTGAGCTGTAAGCCAACTTCTTCACTCCCCATTTCACTTTCATCAAGAGGCTTTTTAGTTCCTCTTCACTTTCTGCCATAAGGGTGGTGTCATCTGCATATCTGAGGTGACTGATATTTCTCCCGGCAATCTTGATTCCAGCTTGTGTGTCTTCCAGTCCAGCGTTTCTCATGATGTACTCTGCATAGAAGTTAAATAAGCGGGGTGACAATATACAGCCTTGACGTACTCCTTTTCCTATTTGGAACCAGTCTGTTGTTCCATGTCCAGTTCTAACTGTTGCTTCCTGACCTGCATACAGATTTCTCAAGAGGCAGATCAAGTAGGTGGTCTGGTATGCCCATCTCTTGAAGAATTTTCCACAGTTTATTGTGATCCACACAGTCAAAGGCTTTGGCATAGTCAATAAAGCAGAAATACATGTTTTTCTTGAACTCTCTTGCTTTTTCTGTGATCCAGCAGATGTTGGCAATTTGATCTCTGGTTCCTCTGCCTTTTCTAAAACCAGCTTGAACATCAGGAAGTTCACGGTTCACATATTGCTGAAGCCTGGCTTGGAGAATTTTGTGCATTACTTTAGTAGCATGTGAGATGAGTGCAATTGTGTGGTAGTTTGAGCATTCTTTGGCATTGCCTTTCTTTGGGATTGGAATGAAAATTGACTTTTTCCAGTCTTGTGGCCACTGCTGAGTTTTCCAAATTTGCTGGCATATTGAGTGCAGCACTTTCACAGCATCATCTTTCAGGATTTGAAAGAGCTCAACTGGAATTCCATCACCTCCACTAGCTTTGTTCCTAGTGATGCTTTCTAAGGCCCACTTGACTTCACAATCTAGGATGTCTGGCTCTAGGTCAGTAATCACACCATCGTGATTATCTGGGTTGTGAAGATCTTTTTTGTACAGTTCTTCTGTGTATTCTTGCCATCTCTTCTTAATATCTTCTGCTTCTGTTAGGTCCATACCATTTCTGTCCTTTATCCAGCCCATCTTTGCATGAAATGTTACTTTGGTATCTCTGATTTTCTTGAAGAGATCTCTAGTCTTTCCCATTTTGTTGTTTTCCTCTATTTCTTTGCATTGATCGCTGTGGAAGGCTTTCTTATCTCTTCTTGCTATTCTTTGGAACTCTGAATTCAGATGCTTATATCTTTCCTTTTCTCCTTTGCTTTTCGCTTCTCTTCTTTTCACAGCTATTTGTAAGGCCTCCCAAGACAGCCATTTTGCTTTTTTGCATTTCTTTTCCATGGGGATGGTCTTGATCCTTGTCTCCTGTACAATGTCACGAACCTCCATCCATAGTTCATCAGGCACTCTATCTATCAGATCTAGGCCCTTAAATCTATTTCTCACTTCCAGTGTATAATTGTAAGGGGTTTGATTTAGGTCATACCTGAATGGTCTAGTGGTTTTCCCTACTTTCTTCAATTTAAGTCTGAATTTGGCAATAAGGAGTTCATGGTCTGAGCCACAGTCAGCTCCCGGTCTTGTTTTTGCTGACTGTCTAGAGTTTCTCCATGTTTGGCTGCAAAGAATATAATCAATCTGATTTCGGTGTTGACCATCTGGTGATGTCCATGTGTAGAGTCTTCTCTTGTGTTGTTGGAAGAGAGTGTTTGTTATGACCAGTGCATTTTCTTGGCAAAACTCTATTAGTCTTTGCCCTGCTTCATTCTGTATTCCAAGGCCAAATTTGCCTGTTACTCCAGGTGTTTCTTGACTTCCTACTTTTGCATTCCAGTCCCCTATAATGAAAAGGACATCTTTTTGGGGTGTTAGTTCTAGACTGTCTTGTAGGTCTTCATAGAACCATTCAACTTCAGCTTCTTCAGCGTTACTGGTTGGGGCATAGACTTGGATTACTGTGATATTGAATGGTTTGCCTTGGAAACGAACAGAGATCATTCTGTCGTTTTTGAGATTGCATCTAAGTACTGCATTTCACACTCTTTTGTTGACCATGATGGCTACTCCATTTCCTCTAAGGGATTCCTGCCTGCAGTAGTAGACAATGTTTATCTGAGTTAAATTCACCCATTCCAGTCCATTTTAGTTCACTGATTCCTAGAATGTCGACATTCACTCTTGCCATCTCTTGTTTGACCACTTCCAATTTGCCTTGATTCATGGACCTGACATTCCAGGTTCCTATGCACTATTGTTCTTTACAGCATCGGACCTTGCTTCTATCACCAGTCACATCCACAGCTGGGTATTCTTTTTGCTTTGGCTCCATCCCTTCATTCTTTCTGGAGTTATTTCTCCACTGATCTCCAGTAGCATATTGGGCTCCTACTGACTTGGGGAGTTTCTCTTTCAGTATCCTATCATTTTGCCTTTTCATACTGTTCATGGGGTTCTCAAGGCAAGAATACTGAAGTGGTTTGCCATTCCCTTCTCCAGTGGACCACATTCTGTCAGATCTCTCCACCACGACCCGCCCATCTTGGGTTGCCCCATGGGCATGGCTTAGTTTCATTGAGTTAGACAAGGCTGTGGTCCTAGTGTGATTAGATTGACTAGTTTTCTGTGAGTATGGTTTCAGTATGTTTGCCCTCTGATGCCCTCTTGCAACACCTACCATCTTACTTGGGTTTCTCTTACTTTGGGCGTGGGGTATCTCTTCACGGCTGCTCCAGCAAAGCGCAGCCATTGCCCCTTACCTTGGACAAGGGGAATCTCGTCACCACCGCCCTTCCTGACCTTCAATGTGGGATAGCTCCTCTAGGCCCTCCTGCGCCCGTGCCGCCACGGCTCCTTGCACGTGGAGTTGGTCCTCCCAGCCACTGCCCCTGGCCTCGGGTGTGGGGGCATGGGGTAGCTCCTCTGGGCCACTGCCCCTGACCTTGGACGTGGGGTAACTCCTCTTCTTGCTGCCCCTGACCTCCGACACTGGGTATCTCCTTTTGGCCACCCCCCTGACCTTGGACGTGGGACAACTCATCTTGGCCGCCTCCCTTCGGGCATGGGGTCCTCCCAGCTTCTGCCCCTGACCTCGGACGTGGGGTGGCTCCTCTTGGCCGTGCTTAGTGCACCGGTCGCAGCCGCCTGTGCTTAGTTATATTCATTAATGTGTATAAGGGGCAAGGGATATGGAGATGTAGCAAATATTGGCTCAACAAATGAAAAACCCTTCACCAATACAATTTCTAATCAGCCCACTATACTACACTAATAATTTCCTAACTTCTCAAAAGAATCTGTTTTTAGAAGGTTTAAAGCACCTTGTGCCTCTCACAGTTGGGAGGCTATGAACAATCACATGTGGCCCGGACAAACCTGTCAGGCAGGCTAGAGAAACTTCAGAGGAGTTTGTAGGTTGAAACACTCCTGTCATGCCCAGGAGTTATTATTAACTGGAGCTCTAAGTTAACTTCTTCTCCGAGAGAGGTGGTGGGGGACAGCCCCCTGTAAAGTCAGAGGTGTAGGTGAGAGCACAAAGCAGCAAAGTAGGCAGACACTGGTTTTGGGGGTAGATGCTCGAGAATTTCCAGGGGGACTCCTGAGGCTTGATCTTGCCTTTGCGTATGCCGATCCTCCTTCCTCATGACCTTTGCCAAGGGTGGATTTCCTCACGCTGGCTCCCAGCAATTGACCTTGGTTATTCCCCAAACCAACAGGATTGTTATTGCCAGCAAAGCAAAAATCTTTAGATGAAATACTATCCTCAATCACAGGTCTTTTTCTGGAAATTCATTTAACCATCAAAATCATTTAACCATAGAAAGGGTACTTTTGTAAATGAAGGAGATGAACTGAATCTCACCAATGAAGGCTTTCCTGGTGGCTCAGACAGTAAAGAATCTGCCTGCAATATGAGAGACCTGGGTTCGATCTCTGGGTTGGGAAGATCCCCTGGAGAAGGGCATGGCAGCCCATTTCAGTATTCTTGCCTGGAGAATCCTCATGCATCAGCTGAGAGAGACTGAAGGCAAGAGAACAGGATGAAAGAGGATCAGATGGTTGGGTGGCATCACCAATTCAATGAACATGAGTTTGAACAGGCTTTGGGAGATGGATAAGGACAGGGAAGCCTGGCGTGCTGCAGTTCAACAATTCCCATTGATTCTAATTATGTTGGATGGAAGCAATGTACAAGAAAAATATAAGAACCTTATGCATTAGGATTTGTGAAAATTCAGTGACTCATAATGGTGACAGAAATGAATTGAAAGTGAAAGTCACTCAACTGTGTCCTACTCTTTGCAACCTCATGGACTATACAGTCCATGGAATTCTCTAGGCTAGAATACTCCACTATTCTAGCCTTTCTCTTCTCTAGGGGATCTTCCCAACCCAGGGATCAAATCCTGGTCTCCCACATTGCAGGCGGATTCTTTACCAGCTGAGCCACAAGGGAAGCCATGAATTGCTATTGCTCAAATTCTACCTGACATTAGAGTCAAAGCCTTAGAAAGAAGATAAGAAGTTTGCTTTTCCACTGGGAAGGACGTTTCTCATTGTGAGCACCCAGGTGCCCTCTTTAAACTCAGGGCAAAATTTCATATGATATGCTTTCTTTTATCCTGTTGATTGTTCTTGTGTGACTGTTGGAATAAATGGGGCTGTTTCACTGTATTTAAGAAAAAAGATGAGAGGGTTAGAAAAAAGGAGGAAAGCTTTTTTAGCACTAGAGGAAGTGACTTCAATACTCAGGCTGGCAGAAGAGCCTTTGAAAACATGAAAAAACATACTGTGAGTTCTATTCATAGTAAATTTAATGTGTAAAGATGGAGGGAAAAAATGAAACAAATAAAAAACCAATCAAAAAAAACCAAAAAAGAAGTAAAAAGATGGGGAAAATGCCCAGGAGGAAGAAGAATTTGTATATTATGAAGGTTGTCATTAAATCTACTTAAATTCTTAATGAATAGTTTAGCATTTGTTTTGAAAAGAGAAATAATGTGAAAGTATGAATGATCCTTCTTTTGTTTGTGAATAAATGCTGTCAAACAAAGCAAATCTTGAAAATACAAACATACTTAGGGGCTCAGCAATTTACTTACTAAACTATGAATTCATGAGCATTCCCTGAACAGCTGCTCTCTACACAGGATGTGGGAAGAAGTCCTTGATCCTAGCATCCTCCTGGGAAAGCTACTGTCCAGGGACAACCTAGGAGCTGGCTGAGCAACATAGGATCCTGTTATTAGGATGAGATTCATGCTGTGTATGGGTCCTGAGTGTGGTGGATGTGTAGATTAAGCAGCTCATGAAGAAGAGTTACAGAAACAGGGTCAATAGCCAGTCTTTGTCTCTTGTAAACATCTCAAGAAAATAATCATGGCAAGGACAAAGAGAGGTAAAACCCTGTCTGAGTAAAGGATTAAGGGATCTCCACTTTCTCCTTTTTCAGGGTAAGGGAGATACTATATGTGTGCAGAAAGGCTCTTTGGAGTCAAAAGTCAGAGGATAATTTCAGGCTTTAGTGAGTCTTGATCCTCCCAGAAGCCTTCACATCAAGATCCATCTTCGCTAAGGTGTGTGTGCACACCCCAGGGGAGAGTCCTGAGACAAATTAACTAGGGGTGGGAGGCAGAGCAAGATGATTGGCCTGAGGGAAGACAAAGACCTAGAAAACCGCTTTCATTTAAAGCATTTAAACTTCACAAAGGCATGATTCTCTCTCTGAGTTTGCCCATGTACCTTTTCACACATATTTTTCTTTTCAGTAAACTTTTTACTCTATTCTTTACCTTCTGCCTCCTCACCTGAATTCATTCTTGACTAGGCAGGCAGGACTAGGGACTCTAGCCTTAACTGCTGGCTCCTGTGGTCCAGTAATTAGGACTCCCAGTCTGGGAAATTAAGACCTTGCTTCCATCTACCTCTTGCTGTTGCTTACTGAAAGCTGCCCTTTACTGCTGTGTGTGTCTGAAATCAGATTCATGAAACTGGCGTGAGAACTGACCATAGGAGATTGTCAGTACAGTGAAGCCAAATGCACTCTCTGTACCAATTAAGTCTTGGAGACAAGAGTTTAAGGGAAAGTAGAAAAAGACTGCTTTATTGCTTTGGCAGGCAAAGGGGGCCACAGTGGCCTAATGCCCTCAAAACTATGAGTCTCACCCTGGAGCGGGTAGTGAGGAGTTATATAGGAATGGTCCAAAGAGGGCGTGATTATATTGTGGACATTCTTCTGATTGGCTGGTGGTGAGGTAATCGGGAAGCAGCATCATCAACCTTCTGGTTCCAACTGGTCTGGGGTCTACGTGCTTGTGGGCAGCAGACAGTTAACTTCTCCTACCTACTGGGGGTTTCAGCCTCTTCAAAACAGCTCAAAAATACTGTTATGTATGTCCCTTAAGGGGGATCCAGGACCTTGCCTTAAGGCTGCATCATTGCTTCTTGATGGCTCTTCCCTTGTTTCTGCATCTCCTCTTTTCCCTGATTCAATTCAGTCAGTTCAGTCACTCAGTCATGTCCAACTCTCTGCGACCCCATGAATCGCAGCATGCCAGGCCTCCCTGTCCATCACCAACTCCTGGAGTTCACCCAAACTCATGTACATCGAGTCGGTGATGCCATCCAGCCATCTCATCCTCTGTCATCCCCTTCTCCTCCTGCCCCCAATCCCTCCCAGCATCAGAGTCTTTTCCAATGAGTCAACTCTTCGCATGAGGTGGCCAAAGTACTGGAGTTTCAGCTTTAGCATCAGTCCTTCCAGTGAACACCTCGGACTGATGTCCTTTAGGATGGACTGGTTGGACCTCCTTGCAGTCCAAGGGAGTCTCAAGAGTCTTCTCCAACACCACAGTTCAAAAGCATCAATTCTTCAGTGCTCAGCTTTCTTCACAGTCCAACTCTCACATCCATACATGACCACTGGAAAAAGGCTATGGTTTTTCCCTGATTAGCAACTGCTTAAACCTGCTTGTTGAAACTCAGGGAAAGTCATGAAGACTGAATGAAGCATATTTCCTGTAATCATGAAATGGGGGACACAGAAAGGCTTTTGTGTCCAGGAGCCCCATAAGGTCCTGCTCAGTACTGAAAGTAGCCCACTTTGAATGACTAATGCTAAACTCTGGATATTCTTTCTTTGTTTGGCAAGTTTAGAAATTTCAAAAAATAGTCTAGAAAAATAGAATTGTATAAAATTAAGAGGAAATGTCCCCAAACTTTCCCGTCCACAACTTATTGCCAATTTGTGGCCAGTTTTGTCTTTGAGATGTTTTCAAAATCTTTATATTTCCCATATCTCATATATTTATATACGTATCATTGTATTATTTTCTATTTTTTAACTCTCCTAAGAATGCATAACATTTAGTAGTTATATTTTCCCATCTTTTACCTTGTACCTTTTGTTGTTGTTGCTTAGTCACCAATATCATGTCTGACTCTTTGCAACCCTATGGACTGTAGCCCACCAGGCTTCTGTGTCCATGGAATTCTTCAGACAAGAATACTGGAGTGAGTTGCCATTTCCTTCTCCAGGGAATCTTCCCGACTCAGAGATCGAACCTGTGTCTCCAGCTTGGCAGGCAGATTCTTTACCACTCAGCCACACAGGAAACCCTTGTATCTTTTAACAGCTGATTTTTGTGAGATATATCCTCATAAGACAGCCTTGTCCCATTGAAAAACACTCAGGTTGTTACTGAGATTTTGCCAGTAAAAATTTAGGATGAATTTAAAAAATGCAGCATGTGTGTATATGCAGCCAAGTCTGAGTATGTTTAGACATAGAAGTGATAAATCAGGGAAAGCTCCTTTTAAAGACGTTATAGGTATTGCCAGTTGTCTCTTATATTGTTCCAATTTTTAACTCCATCAACAGTGTTGGAGAGAAAGGTAGCAAAAAGTTTCAGACAAGACAAGGAGGCTGGAAAACTGACAGGAAAACTTTTGAAGTTCTTTTAATTGTTTCAGACCCATGGGATCTCAGAGCAGCCTTGGGACTCAAGTCTGTCAAAAGCAACAACCTATAATAGCCATGGTGCCATCTCTGGAAATATTTTTCTACTAGTTGGTAAGTTATCTTTGGCATTAGAAGTAATTCTTAACCTCAGTTGGGCAGAGAGTGGGTCCTTGGATCAGGAATGGCATCTATATCAGTGAACTGAGTCTCAGATGAAGTTTTCCTAGGTGACCAGGAGCAAGAAGGGCTGTTTCTAAAGAAGTGGTCCAGTCTCATCACAGAGACAGAGCTGAGCCAAGGTAAGTTTTGGTCCATTTTTCATATTGTTCTGGTACCAACCTCTGACTTTTCAATTTATTCAGTTTGTAACAGTCCCTTATGTTTGCATTCATAATCAAGTTCTCTAAAATTGACTAAGTGGAAAAGAAGAGCATCTGAGAAAATCCCCTCATCAAAACTCTAAGGAAATTTAGGTTGGGATAATTGGAAGCTAAATAAAGCAACTGAATGGAATAACAGAAGGCTCCCAGTATAATGGAAGGAGGAATGGAAAAGAGTATGTTAGGTAGGATCTGCTCTTTTGCTTTGATGAACTTCAAAGAAATATGGTTTCTATGAGTGAAATAAAAAATCAATATAAGACAGTTGGTATAAGAGAAAAGGTCAGAACTATAAAAACTTTATAACTGTGATACTGTAAAAATAAAATCAGCAATACGAAGGACAAAAATGATAAAGTCTCTCAGAATTCAGAAGCAGAAACAAAGGGTTGAAAACAACCAGGAATCTATTTTACAACAAGATAATGCAGATGCTAAATACCAACTTACCTAATTGGTTAATCGGTTCTCTATAAGAAAAAGTGAAAACTTTGGAAGAAGACAAATATTCAGAGACATAAGTAAGGCAGATGGAGGGGAGGAAAAATTCTGTGTGTAGACCTCTGTTTACAGAGCTAAACAGTTAAGAGATATCAGGCAAAATGACTGGGGTGAGAAACCTGTGTTCAAGGAAAAAAAGCCTGATGTATCTTTACTAGAGTTTTTAGTGGAAAGATAATATATTTTATATAATTCTTGGTAGACACAGAAGTTAAAGAGAAAAAAAAAACATTGTTGCAAATGAATAAAATTATAGTATCATCAGACATCATCCTGAATGTCAGAATAAACACTGAAAGCATGAACTGGCAAGTCAAAAAAAAAAAAAAAGACTAATAACACAAAATCACACCTAACAACAGTTGTGTAAAGGACAGAACTTGTCTTTGTCTGACTTGTTTCAGTTAGCACGCTGCCTGCAAAGTCCATACTGCCCACAAAGCATCTGTTGCTGCAGATGGCAGGAATTATGGAATATAAAAATAAAAATTACCAATCTTCCAGAAAAAAGAGATCAGATTTATGGTTGCCAGAGGTGCAGATTGGATGAAGGCAATCAAAAGGCACAGACTTCCAGTTACAAGATAAAAAGTATTGGCCATGGCATGTACAGCATGATGACTATAACTAGTATATTTCAAAGTTGCTAAGGGAGTAAATCCTAAGAATTCTTAGCACAAAAAGACATTTTAAACTCTTTTTTGGGGGTGAACTATATGCAGTGGTGAAGTGGTGGGTTTTTACTGTGTTAAGCAATAAATCAAGTCATCGTGTGTATACCTTACACTTATCTGATGCTGTATGTCAATGACAATTCAATAAAACTGAAAGAAAAAAAAAAGGACAGGAACAGATAATTCATGAAAAAATACATGACAGAAACAAATTCAAACCTCTCCAATATGGACAATACTTCAAATACAGTGCTGACTAAAATTAGAAGTTCCTATTTTCATTACCCTCTTGACAATAATGAAGTCTATGGGTGTCCAGTGTTTTAAAACAGTCACACACACATCATTCAGTGGACAGTTAGTGTTACAGATTTATTTACTCCTGTGACTTATCCCGATGCTCCTTAGGGGCAGCTCCCTTCACTTCCACTCATCCTGTAAATTCAGAGGAACTGACCACACCCACAGGACAGGGCTTGGTGCAGAGGTGGGCACAGCCTACGTCAGGCTAGGTGAGACTTGATGCCAGCATTTCTGTTCACTGTCCTGAGGAGACTGACCCCTCTGCTGGGTTCAGTGTTGCAATGGTGTGAATCTGAAGTCACTGGGGGTGGTCAGAGGGCAGTCACCACAAGGAGACAAGAAGACATCACAAGATGGAGCAAACACCTTGGGACTGGCAAAGCTAATTGGGGGTTTCCAGTGAAAGATGATGCTGTGAAAGTGCTGCACTCAATATGCCAGCAAATTTGGAAAACACCGCAGTGGCCACAGGACTGGAAAAGGTCCGTTTTCATTCCAATCCCAAAGAAAGGCAATGCCAAAGAATGCTCAAACTACTGCACAATTGCACTCATCTCACATGCTAGTAAAGTAATGCTCAAAATTCTCCAAGCCAGGCTTCAGCAATATGTGAACTGTGAACTCTCTGATGTTCAAGCTGGTTTTAGAAAAGGCAGAGGAACCAGAGATCAAATTGCCAACATCCGCTGGATCATGGAAAAAGCAAGAGAGTTCCAGAAAAACATCTACTTCTGCTTTATTGACTATGCCAAAGCCTTTGACTGTGTGGATCACAATAAACTGTGGAAAATTCTGAAAGAGATGGAAATACCAGACCACCTGACCTGCCTCTTGAGAAATCTGTATGCAGGTCAGGAAGTAACAGTTAGAACTGGACATGGAACAACAGACTGGTTCCAAATAGGAAAAGGAGTACGTCAAGGCTGTATATTGTCACCCTGCTTATTTAACTTCTATGCAGAGTACATCATGAGAAACTCTGGGCTGGAATAAACACAAACTGGAATCAAGATTGCCGGGAGAAATATCAATCACCTAAGATATGCAGATGACACCACCCTTATGGCAGAAAGTAAAGAGGAACTAAAAAGCCTCTTGATGAAAGTGAAAGTGGAGAGTGAAGAAGCTGGCTTAAAGCTCAACATTCAGAAAACGAAGATCATGGCATCTGGTCCCATCACTTCATGGGAAATAGATGGGGAAACAGTGGAAACAGTGTCAGACTTTATTTTTCTGGGCTCCAAAATCACTGCAGATGGTGATTGCCGCCTTGAAATTAAAAGACGCTTCCTCCTTGGACGGAAAGTTATGACCAACCTAGATAGCATATTCAAAAGCAGAGATATTACTTTGCCAACAAAGGTCCGTCTAGTCAAGGCTATGGTTTTCCTGTGGCCATGTATGGATGTGAGAGTTGGACTGTGAAGAAGGCTGAGTGCCAAAGAATTGATGCTTTTGAACTGTGGTGCTGGAGAAGATTCTTGAGAGTCCCTTGGACTGCAAGGAGATCCAACCAGTCCATTCTGAAGGAGATCAGCCCTGGGATTTCTTTGGAAGGAATGATGCTAAAGCTGAAACTCCAGTACTTTGGCCACCTTATGTGAAGAGTTGACTCATTGGAAAAGACTGTGATGCTGGGAGGGATTGGGAGCAGGAGGAGAAGGAGACGACAGAGGATGAGCTGGCTGGATGGCATCACTGACTCGATGGACATGAGTCTGAGTGAACTCTGGGAGTTGGTGATGGACAGGGAGGCCTGGCGTGCTGCGATTCATGGGGTCGCAAAGAGTCGGACACGACTGAGAGACTGAACTGAACTGAACTGACTGTGTGGCATAATTTTAGCCCAGAATGAAGACACAACTCAAGTCACTTAATAGTAAGAAAGGAAAAAAAGGAAGAAAGTGAAGTTGCTCAGTGTGTCCAACTCTTTGAGACCCCATGGACTGTAGCCTAACAGGCTCCTCTGTCCTTGGGATTTTCCAGGCAAAAACACTGGAGTGGGTTGCCATTTTCTTCTCTATACCTCTAAAACTCTTGAATTATGCAAGCCAGTAAATTCTCACATGAATTATTTCTCACAACAGAAAGGATCTTAGCCAATGCATGAATACCCATAACCCACCAAGAATCTTAGGAATGTATACGGAGTCTAAGACTAAGAGGTGTGCATGTGTGTGTTGTTTATGACACAGATAGTTTTACTAAATTTAAATTGTAATTACTAAAAGGCAGCATAACCAGTGGGTGGATAAACTTTGGTATGTTAAAGTGACACTGTAAAGGATATAGGACTAATGATATAATTGCAAAGGCAGCCTTTTAATTTTTTTTATTTTTAATTAAATAATTTTAAAATTTGAAGTATAGTTGATTTACAGTGTTGTGTTAGTTTCTTGTGTACAGAACAATAATTCAGTTATACATACAAATACATATTTTTTTTCATATTATTTTCCACTATGTTTTATTACAAGATATTGAATATAGTTTCCTCTGCAAAACAATAGGACTGTATTGTTGATCCATTCTATATGTAATAATTTGCATCTGCTAATCCCAACCTCCCATTCCTTCCCTTCTCCACAACCTTCCCCCTTGGCAACCATCAGTCTGTTCTCTATGTTTGTGAGTCTGTTTCTGTTTTGTAGATACATTCAATTGTGTCACATTTTAGATTTCACATATAAGCGGTATCATATGATATTTGTCTCACTGTCTGACTTACTTCACTTAGTATGATAATCTTTAGTCCTGTCCATGTTGTTGCAAATGTCATTATTTCATTCTTTTTAATGGTTGAGTAATATTGCATTGCATGTATGTACCACATCTTCTTTACCCATTCCTCTGTTGATGGACACTGAGGTTGCTTCCATGCCTTGGCTACTGTAAATAGTGCTACTGTAAATAGAACTTAGGGATACAGGAAAGGCAGCCTTTTTAGATGTTGTTAACTAGATCATCTGCCTTGTTCTGTTCAAACTGTACCTGGAGTCTGGCTGGTTTCAAGGTCAACTGCAGATTTTTTTCCCCCTTTCCTTTGTTCCCAATGGAAATCTTGTCATCAGAGGCCTCTTTGTCTGGAACGCAACTGAGATCAGGATTTGGGGCTTGGATGAACATGCTGGTCCTGTTTCACATTTTCTATTCTCAACAGTGATCTCTAACTAATGGGACTATGGGAGTTTTAATATCTTTTATTCTCTCAAGTTTTCTACTTTTTCCAAATTTTATTAAATGAGGACCAGTCTGAGAGGCAGGATGAGAGAGGCCCAAGATGATGTCTCTGTATGGAGGGTCCCAAAGGTGAAGACTTTCAGAGTTTCTGGGGCAAGTCTGAGGGGTGGGAATCAGAGGCGATGTTACCAAGGAATGGGGGTTACAGCATCACAGATCTTCCTGCTGAGTGTGTGTTTAGAGTGGTAACCATAAATGAGAGGCCAGAATGCTGCAGAGGGAAACAGAGGGGGAGGTTTGGAGGTCTGAGGAAAAGATTTGCTGCGGTTGATATTTTAAACGCAATGTTTGTGTATGCTCAGTTGTGTCTGACTCTTTGAGACCCAATGGACTGTAGCCAGTCAGCCTTCTCTGTCTGTGGAATTTTCCAGGCAAGAATACTGGAGTGAGCTGCTATTTCCTCCTCCAGGGGATCTTCCCAACCCAGGATTGAACCCATGTCTCCTGTGTTTCCCACATTGGCAGATGGATTCTTAACCACTGCACCACCTTTAAACTCGATAGTGGAACATTAATAAATGGGAAAAATAATGGTTCTTAGGAAGGCCCAGAAGCACTTGGACAGAAAGCAGCTTTAGGAAATCTAGTTCTGGGGAGTCCTCATCCTAGTCTGCCCCAAACTGGCCCCTTAAAAGGATAGGTGAACCCATTTGCAGGGCAAGAGTAGAGATGTAGATGTGGAGAACAGATTTGTGGACATGGCGAGGAGGAGGGTGTGGGGGATGTGGTGAATTGGGAGATTAGGATTAACACATATACACCACCATGACAGACAGCTAGTGGGAACCTGCTGTATAGCACAGGGAGCTCAACTCAGTGATCTGTGATGACCTATATGGGTGGGATGGGGGTGGAGTGGGAGGGAGGCTCAAGTGGAAGGGGATACATGTATACATATGGCTGATTCACAGTGATGTACAGCAGAAACTAGCACAACGTGTAAAGCAATTATATTCTAATATAAATAAATAAATAAAATATAAAACTAAAAAAACAAAGGAAAGAACCTCTGAGCTAAACCAAAGTCCACTTTACAATTAAACAGGAAGAATGTTCATGAATGTGTCAAGAATTCCTCCCCTGATGAGAAAAACGTTCTCCTTGACAGAACATCAAAATTGGTTTCATGGAGTTGAATTAATGCAGGTCAAGTGCTTTTGAGATCCCTCAGTGGAAAGAATAATAAAACCGCCAAGCGCAAACTATTCTTTATCCTTCATCTTTGAGAGATTCCTGGATCTGTCACAAAAATAAAAAGAATTTCAACTTTTGAATAGCAAGTTTAAAGTCGATTATTCTTGATGGTTATCAGGATTTGTCTATAACAAAACAAAAAGCTACAGCTTAGTGTGTGTTTTTATGCATTCTTACTTTACCAAATTGGAAAGGAAGCAAGTCATTTATTGTTTTTGTCATTTAAAAATTATTACTAAAAGATGTTTCATTGAAGGTTTTTGAATAAGGCAATGATTTTTATGGGGCTTCCTGCTTTCAGTGATGTGAACCAGGGCCTTATTATATAGTTTCATGAGAAATACCGCCAGTGACCATAGCTTCGCTAATAATTTGTTTGCATTCTTATAATTTCTTTTTCTTTTTCATCTAATTCATTATTATCTAATGAAAGAATGGGGCGAAATAAGTATTCCTTAAGGCTCAAACATGTGAAGTGCTTTTCATTTGTTTTGTTAAGGTTATTGTTAGTCTCAGACCAAGAGATTAAGACCTTAAAAATGATATTGTATTAAAATTCTGGAAATGTAGAGGAATAGATTTTATAAGGAAAATAGCATTTTTTAGGGTCAGTTTAGATAAAAAGAATGTTTTCACTTACTGTAATTATAAGATGAAACTTTGAGCATGAGTCTTTGAGCAAGAGTCTACAATGTTGAGGAATAGATCTTAAAAGGAAAATTGGTTTTTTAGATTCAGTTTAGGCAAAAAAAAAATATTTTTATTTAGTGTAATTATAGCATGAATTTTTCAGTATGAATCATAAAGCTCAAGGATCCCCTGAAAAGTCTCTCTCTAGCCTGTTAGTCTAATACAGTTTTTTTTTGTCGTTCCTATGACTTTTAAAAAAACTTTTTTCCCAAGGGTTTTTATTTTGTATTGGAGTATAGTCAGAACTCCAGTACTCTTGCCTGGAAACTCCCATGGACAGAGGAGCCTGGTAGGCTGCAGTCCATGGGGTCGCGAAGAGTTGGACAGGGACACCACTGAGTGACTTCACTTTCACTTTTCACTTTCATGCATTGGAGAAGGAAATGGCAACCCACTCCAGCGTTCTTGCCTGGAGAATCCCAGGGATGGGGGAGCCTGATGGGCTGCCGTCTCTGGGGTCGCACAGAGTCGGACACAACTGAAGCGACTTAGCATAGTCAGTTAACAATGTTGTGATCGTTTCAAGTGAACAGTGAAGAGACTCAGCTATACATATACATTTATCCATTCTCCCCAAACTCCCCTCCCAGGCTGCCACATAACACTGAGCAGATTTCCCTGTGCTATACGGTACCTCCTTGTTGGTTATCCATTTTAAGTAAAGCAATGTGTACCTGCCATACCAAACTTTTAACTAAGGTGAAATTTATATAATATAGTTAGTATTTTAAAGTAAACAAATTTGTGGCATTGAGAACACTCTTAGTGTTATGCAATGAGCAACCCCATATAGTTCCAAAAAAGTCTTTTCTCTCCAAAGTGATTCCATATCTATTAAATTACTGTCCATTCTCTGCTAACCACCACTCTTCAATCTGTTTCTGTGATTTTAGCTGTTATGAATGTGTCATGTAAATGGAATCATACAGTGTTGATATTTCGTTCCTGGCTTTTTTTTCACTTAACATCATGTTTCCAAGGTTTGGTCAGGTAGTATACATTACTACTTCATTCACTTTTGTGAATGAATAATATTCTGCTGCTTGTATATCCTAAAATTTGTTTATCCACTAACCCATTAATTTGAGTTGCTTGCATCTTTAAGCTATTGTGAATAGTGTCACAGTGAAGATGTGTGTCCTTTTATCTGGTTGAAGACCTATTTTAATTTTTGTCTTGCACACCTAGGCTTGGAATTGCTGGGTCCCTTGGTAATTTTATGTTTAACCATTTGAGGAATTTCCAACTCTCTTCTGCAGCTTTTAAACCTTATCACCAGCAAGGTACAAGGTTTACAATTCATCTACAACCTTGACAAGATGCTATTTTTCATTTATTGGATTTCAGATATCCTAGTGTATGTGAGTGGTGCTTCATTGAGGTTTTAGTTTGCATTTTCATAATCACTAATGTATGGATGTGAGAGTTGGACTGTGAAGAAAGCTGAGCACTGAAGAATTGATGCTTTTGAACTGTGGTGTTGGAGAAGACTCTTGAGAGTCCCTTGGACTGAAAGGAGATCCAACCAGTCCATTCTGAAGGAGATCAGCCCTGGGATTTATTTGGAAGGAATGATGCTAAGGCTGAAACTCCAGTACTTTGGCCACCTCATGTGAAGAGTTGACTCATTGGAAAAGACCCTGATGCTGGGAGGGATTGGGGGCAGGAGGAGAAGGGGACGACAGAGGATGAGATGGCTGGATGGCATCACCGACTTGATGGACGTGAGTTTGAGTGAACTCTGGGGCTGATGGACAGGGAGGCCTGGCGTGCTGCAATTCATGGGGTTGCAAAGAGTTGGACACGACTGAGTGACTGAACTGAACTGAACTGAATGATGTTGAACACCTTCTCATATACTTGTTGGTCATTTGTATATTTTATTTGAATAAATGTCTATTTAAGTTCTTCTTGATCATTCTATTGCTTATTTTGACCATTTAAAAAACCAGGTTGTCATTTTCTTATTGAATTACATGAGTTATTTTTTGTTCTGATTATCAGACAGACCCTTAGTAGATCGTGACTTGTAAATATTTTTTCCTTTCTATGGGTTTACTTTTTCACCTTATCAATAACATCCTCTGATATACTGAAGATTTTAATATTAATGAAATCCAGTTCACCCACTTTTTCTTTTGACTCTAATGCTTTTGTTGATGTAACTAAAAAAACTATTGCCAAGTCCAACTCAGAAATATTTACTGTTGTATTTTCTCTATGAGATTTATGATTTCTGCTCTTGTATAGGTCATTGATATATTTAGAGTTGATTTTTGTATATTGTGTGTGGTAGGGGGTCACCTTAGGCTATCGTTTCACCAATATCACTTTTTAAATAATCAGTGTTCTTTCCCCATTTATTGATTATAACATTTTGCTCAGAATCAATTGGCTACAGATGAATGGCTTCATTTTTGGGCTCTCAGTTCTATTCCATTGTGCTTGTGCTTATACTACATTGTTTATTATTGTAGCTTTGTCATGAGTTTTGAAAAGGACATATGTGAGGTCTTCAGGTTTGTTCTTCTACTTTTATATTGTTTTGGCTCTTGAAGTTTCTTTCCAAATTCTATAGGAACTGGGTTCTCGTTCTGTTAAAAAGACTTTGGGAATTTTGATAGGGCTTGTTGAATATGTGGATTACTTTGGGAGTATTGCCATTTAAAAATTGTTAAGTGTTCATTACACAAACACTGCATATCTTTCCATTTATTTAGACCTTATTTAATTTCTTTAAAAATGTTTTAATTTTGAGCATATAAATCTTACAATTCATTGATTAAGCTTATTGTTAGGCATTTTATTCTTTTGAATACTATTATAAAAATGGACTCAAGTTATTAATTTCCCTTTGAATAGTTCATTACTGACATGTAGAAGCATAACATTTCTGTGAGACAATCTTATATCCTGCAAAGTGTTCTGAATTTGTTTATTAACTCTAGTGCTTTTGATTGGGTTCTTCTTTTCTATGTGTAGAGTTGTGTCATTAAAGATTATGAAGATAAAGATTTTTATTCTTTCTGATGTGGATGCCTTTAATTCTTTTTCTTGACTAACTTCTCTGGCTAGAACTTTCAGACAATGTTGAATAGCACTGATGTAGGTGAGCATTTTTGCTTTTTCTGTGTCAATTGAAATCAGTATGTGGATTTTTTTTTAATTGAAATCAATATGTTCCTTTATTTTATTCATGGATTACACTGATTGGTATTCTTCTAAAAAATATTTATTTATTTAGCTTCACTGAATCTTAGTTGTGGGATGTGGGATCTTTCATTGCAGTATGTGGCTTCTCTAGTTTTGGTGCACAGACTTGTTGCCCCATCATATGTGGGAACTTAGTTTCCCAACCAGGGATCAAACTCATGTCCCATGCATTGGAAGGTCGATTCTTACCCCTTGGATCACCAGAGATGTCCCCTGACTGGTATCTTAACAAGCTTTACCTACTGATAAAAACCCCAATAGTTCATAGTGTATAATCCCTTTAATATGCTATTGAATTAGTTTTCCTAGTATTTTCACGAGGAATTTTGGATCTATATTCATAAGAGATATGGTTTTTCCAGTAGTCATGTGTGGATGTGAAAGTTGGGCCATAAAGAAGGCTGAGTGCTGAATAATTGATGCTTTTGAATTGTGGTATTGGAAAAGATGCTTGAGAGTCCCTTGGACTGCAAGGATATCAAACCAGTCAATCTTAAAGGAAATCAACTCTGAATATTTATTGGATGGACTGATGCTGAAGCTCCAATATTTTGGCCCCCTGATGCAAAGAGCTGACTTATTGGAAAAGACCCTGATGCTGAAGAATGTGCAAACTACCATACAATTGTGCTCATTTCATATTCTAGCAAGGTAATGTTCAAAATTCTTCAAGCTAGGCTTCAGTATGTGAACTGAGAACTTCCAGATATACAAGTTGCATTTAGAAGAGGCAGAGGAACCAGAGGAGGAACCAGAGGATGCCAACATCCTTTGCATCATAGATAAAGAAAGAAAGTTCCAGAAAAACATCTATTTCTACTTCATTGACTATGCTAAAGCCTTTGACTGTGTGGATCACAACAAACTGTGGAAAATTCTGAAAGACATGGGAGTAGCAGACTACCTTACCTGTCCCCTGAGAAACCTGTATCCAGATCAAGAAGCATATTAGAACAGAACATGGAACAACGAACTGGTTCAAAATTGGGAAAGGACTACATCAAGACTGTATATTGCCACTCTGCTTGTTTAACTTCTATGCAGAGTATGTTATGCAAAATGCTGGGCTGGATGAATCACAAGCTGGTACCAAGATTGTGGGGAGAAATATCAATAACCTCAGATATGCAGATGATACCACCCTAACTGCAGAAAGTGAAGAGGAACTAAAGAGCCTTTTGATGAATGTGAAAGTGAAAGAGCTGGCTTAAAACTCAATATTTATAAAACTAAGATCATGGGATCTGGTCACATCACTTCATGGGAAATAGAAGGGGAAAAAATGAAAAGAATGACAGATTTTATTTTCTTAAGCTTCAAAATCACTGGGCGCAGTGATGGCAGCCATGAAGTTAAAAGACACTTGCTCTTTGGAAGAAAAGCTATGACAAACCTGACAGCATATTAAAAAGCAGAGACATCATTTTGCAGACGAAGGTCTGTATTGTCAAAGCTATGCGTTTTCCAGAAGTTATGTACAGATGTGAGATTTGGGCCATAAAGAAAGCTGAGAGCTGAAGAATTTGATGCTTTCAAACTGTGGTGCTAGAGAAGACTCTTGAGAGTCTATTGGGCTGGTTACACTTTTCACAGACAAATGATGTTAATTATTTTTGGTGTATAATTCAGAAAATTTATGTACAAAACACTAATGCTATTGGATCTTGTTTTAAGCAAGTGATATAATATTGTTTATACTAACACATCTTGCTTTGTCACTCAATATTTGGGGAATCCTTTTCTAGCAGTATACTTAAATCTAGTTCATTTAATGATTGCATCTGAAATTTTTAATATATGCATTGTAAATTATTAATTTTCCTTTAGTTTTTATTTGAAATTATTTCTTAAAATTAAGCTGAATCCTAATTTTACAGCAAAAATGATCATAGAAATAAAGAGAAAATATATTTTTAATGATCCAGGATTAGTGTACTGATCAAATCCAGGAAAGAATAATACATTTTTATTTTGAAGCTGTAGATCACTCAGAAAGAAAAGACTTGACAGATTAAAATTTTATATAATTCAGTATTTTACAAAAATTTAAAATTGTGCTTAAAAAATCCACAGTATTTTCAAGAATAATTTTTGAATGCATCAAAAAGAATAATAGCATTTGGGAAATGTTATATCAATTTTTTAAAGTAAATGAATTAGTCCTAGTTTGTTTAAGTTACTCAAAGACATTCATAAGAAATCCAAGTTCTCCAGAGACAAGTGGATGAAGTGCATTTCCCAAAAGAGGAAATATTTATGGTAAGCACACATTAACTTCAGTAGCAATGAAAAATACAAATTAAATCACACAGACCAATATCAAGAAACAATATGAAGTTGACAAATGTGATGAATGTAATACTCAGAAACAATGAAAACCTTAATTCTATAATATGTAGAAACTGAATACAAATTAGCAATCATTCAATGATAACAAATAATTAAATACATATTCTTACAGGATCTGAGAGACAAAGTAAAAAAAATAAAAATGGTTTTATGATATGTTTATGTGTAATAATTTTAAATATTGAATTTGTGTGTTATTCTTAATTTTAAAAAATAATAGGAAAAATATTTAGGTGTGAAGTTCCTAGGTCTGTCATTTACTTTTAAAGCAACAGCATTCTGTGATAGCTAATTCTCTGTTCTATCTCTATGTTGTGAGATTTGCCATTAGGTACTATTCTATTTGATGTCAGGAAGCATTTCTAATTCATCTCAGTGGTTTCCATACACAGGTGCTAACCAAAAAAACTATCAATTTAAAACAATGAATCTGTCCACCTTTTGGTCCCTAAGTGCCATAGGGAATACTTAAGGCCAGTTAATTAAATGTAGAGCTTTTCAGAAGCTGAGTGATTTCCACTTCTGAAATGTCCTTGAATATTAATAGAAAGGTGAGAAAAATCAAAACAGAAGATAATACGTGTTATACAGCATACTGGTTTACTAGGGCTGAGAAGCAAAATACCATGGGCTGTTTAATCTGAAATGATTAAAACTGCTCAATTGTAGTAAACAATACATGCCTATTTTCCTACAGTGATAGGAGCTAGAAGTCCGAGATCAAGGTGAGGCAGATTTGATTTTGCCAGAGTTGTCTCTCCTTGGCTTGCAGACAATCACCTTCTCACCTTGTCCATCCTTGGGGGCTCTTCCCCTTCCTATAAGGACACCAGCTGTACTGGACTAGGGTTCCATCCTCATGACCTCTTTGAACCTTTAGATGCCCTACGGTCGTAATGGGGTTTAGGCCTTCAGTGTATTCTTTTTGAATGGTATACAGTTCAGACCATTACATGCAACATATTTAAATAATTCATTGAATAAGTTATCATTTTCAATAGCACATTTCATAAAAATGTAGCAAACATTTATCTATTATAACTTTGAAGGTAATATCGCATGGTAACATCTCAGAATCTTTGTGACTAGAGGTCCTAGGTCAAATGACCACACTGCTTTCTCTCTCTCTCCAGAGGCCAGATGATGCACACAGGATATGTAGAGTTCACATCTTTGGATGAAACTTAGACAGTGGGAGGGTGTTGAGAAGATAAATATGGTCTCTTTTCTCTTTGGAGAATTGCACTTAGTAGGAGAAGGCAATGGCAACTCACTCCAGCACTTTTGCCTGGAAAATCCCATGGATGGAGGAGCCTGGTGGGCTGCAATCCATGCGGTCGTGGAGAGTCGGACACGACTGAGCGACTTCACTTTCACTTTTCACTTTCATGCATTGGAGAAGGCAACCCACTCCAGTGTTCTTGCCTGGAGAATCCCAGGGACGGGGCAGCCTGGTGGGCTGCCATCTATGGGGTCGCACAGAGTCGGATACGACTGAAACGACTTAGCAGCAGCAGCAGCAGCACCCTTGGATCCTCCTGAAAATCCTTCCAGAGAGGTTTCAGGTGGCGTGAAGTTGAGTGAACTCATTTTTATACTCCAGCATCAGACAGTACACTGATGCATTTTATTGCTTTGCTTCACTCTTGTTCGTGTTCACTTTGTTTCATCTTGTGTTTCCTGCTCAGACTTGCACCCTCCCAAATAAAGTGTCAGCATTTTAATCTCTCCCTCAAGCTCTGTTTCTAACTTAGAAAACACAAGTTAATACAAACAGTGTGTGAAATGATTCTGGAAAACAAATCCTCAGGATGAGATCTAGGAGTTGGATTGCTCATCCATCTGAAATCATCCCTTATGGGTGCTAAGAAGGGTGGCAGTGTACAAGCGCCTGTGTCCTTATCTTTTGAAGTAAAACGTTGACTCAGGAGTTAATGATGGGGAAATATGAAGATGTAGAAACAAAGAATAGCTGTTGGGCTAAGGAACTGGTACCAATTTAAACTGTAATTTTGCCACATAGCAGAATCAGAATCACTGAACTCCCAGTTCCCTGAAAGATATAGACACACATTCCTAAGCTGTTTTTACAGGGAGATGAAAACTGCTGACCACAATAGCATAGACACTAGACTGGTTGAAACAAGAAGGTTGAAGATGCTTGGAACTTCACATTGATGCCACCAATCCAAGAACTGTCCCCATGCTGATCATGCCCTGCTCCTTGAACACTATAAAACTCCTCACCACCCCTTCCATGGCGGGTCATGCAGTATTTGGGGTATTAGCCCACTGTAGCCCCCTTTGCCTGGCAAAGCAATTAAAACTACTCTTTTCTATTTCACCCAAAACTCTGTCTCCATGTTTCTATTTTGCATTGGTGAACACAGGCCAAGTCTCGACAACTATAGCTCTTGGAATGCAGTTGCACCAAAATGACTTAAACTTTTAACTGGTTGAATTGAAAGAAGGTGCAAGGAGAGGGCAGAGATGTAACTTGATGCTTTCATCTCTACCCGCCTACCCTCCATCTTCACTGTGCTGCTAAAAGATGCCTCAGTCTGCCCATGCCCACGCCAAGACTTTCTGCCTCTCTCTGTTCCTCTGAGAGCCTCTCCCACATGGTTGTTGCCTCTGTCTGGTTCTCAGGATAAAACCACAGTGTCATTCTTGACTCCTGCCTTTTCCACAAGAAATTCTTGCCCGGAGAGAAATTCCAACAGCAGGTGTAGGTGCCACATCCTCTTCCTTGGCAGGCGGCCACTGGCCAGTCCTGGGGAAGGTCCAGCAGACCCCCATTTGGACCGAGCAGCCCACCCTACCATGGCCCCTCACTCCCTCCCACCAGCCCACCCCACAGTCACTGACCTGTCGGGGAGTTTGACCTGAGAGACACCTGTAGGTGCTCTTGCTGCCCAGAGCAGGTGTTTATAGACCTCAACTCAGACTCAACTGGGAAGGGCTGGCCAGCAGGGTCAGGCTGTCCAGATCAGCCAATCCTCGCCCACCAGGGGTTCATAGCTGCTGAAAATGGGCTTTGTTGATCTGTCCAAGGCCAAGGAACAAGTGTTGGATCCTGAGGGTGGGGTTGTATGTGGGGCTGCATAGGATGTTTTATTATGTATGTTTTCTTTAGCTATTATAATTCCTACCAAGAAACACACTTGTTAGGAAGAACCAGACTTGGAATGAAATAATCAGTACTACTAAATTTTCAATGCCTCCCATCTCCATTTTGATATTATTTTGTAAAATGTTACAGAGACTGCAGGAGTAAATGCTTTATTTCTGTTACTTATCCAATGTCCCTACTGAATTCAGAAATATTCAGTGTTGGAGAAGGACCATCCCGAAATTACGTGATACAGTTTGTAGTTTCAAGAAATGCCATGGTCTGGGTAAGGATTTGCCTAATGACATAAAGAATTTCAGGTCTGGATTCTGAGCCTTTGATATTTAGAAGCTATTTTACCTCAATGATTAAAAAATATATGTAGTATAAATCCTGAATATTGTTTCTACAGAACTAAAAGCCATTGATGCCAAAGAAGATATGCATTTAAAAATTAACCTTTATGACTTTTAGAATAATAATTTTCTTGTAATTGAATTATACTTCCTCAATCCGCTGAGTTGAATTTATTTGGATTCTTCTGAAGCATTATTTTTATAACACATTTCATAATTTTTTACTGCCTTTCCTGGAAGTATTATAGCAACAGGATGGGACTGACTTTCCTATAAAAGGCTAAATTTGTGTAATGTGTTTTTGCAATATATTTTATTTTTTATTAAATATCCATAAGCGTTCCAGTATATGAAAATTCATAACTTCAAATCAAATAAATTAGAGTCAACTAAATTCAGTCACTTAAGTATTTTTTAAAAACATTGTATGTCTTTAAGATATCTGCTAATGTGGGAAAAATGATGAAAAATACATGGTATTTGCCTTAAATTTGTTCATATAATGTGGACAAAGAGATGAAACTTAGTAAAACATGTGATTCAATAAGATAATGTTAAGGTCCATGCCAGAGATAAAGATAAATTGTTATGAGAGTTCAAAAAAAGAAACATTTTATTTAGTTGAAATGGATCAGGAAGCTTATTGATCTTGAATGGTTTTATTTAATTATGTGTCCATACATTTTGAGTGAATTTATAAATGAGTGTCTTAAAAAAGAAGTTGCTTTCCTCTAAGTATTATAAGTAATTTGTTTACTGATTTATTATAATTATTAATTTAATTATTGGTAGCATTGATTGTTATGTCTAATAAATAGAAGCTCAAAAGACAAAATGATAGGAAGCAGATAATTATCTCTGACATATTAGTAAAAGTCCATAGGGCAATTTGATTTCCAATACATTTTTTAACTACTCATACATTTCTTGCTTACATTCCCAAGCATTATTTCTAATAATTTCTAAGACCAATAGTGATCAGACATTAGTCATTCCTGTGTGTTTATGTAGATACTTTAATGGCAGTTTGTCTCTGCTTGTCATAATCCTTTGAGTATATTTGGTCTTGACCTTTACAAATAAACCCATTAGATGTTATCTCCTTTTGTCATTTTCCCATGAAAAAATCAGGGCTTTTCCTGACTAGAATAGTCTCCAGCTCAGATCTATAAGACGTGGTAACCTATCTTTCTTTCTTCTCCTTAAACTTTTGAGCTATGACTACCAACTGTTACACTCTTTATGCTATTTTGGTCTTGTGGTGCAGATTTTAAACTCTTTTTTAAAAACTCTCAAAATCTTAAGCCTTGATTTTTTGATAGAATTTAAAGCTCTTACTATTTCTCTTGGGAGTTTCCTACCAGTTTTTATTTTGCTATTTTTCACTGAGGCAGTTTTTCTTACTCTGTATCCAAGCTTCATACACATTACACAAATGGTTCTGTAGCAGCAGGAACTCTGCAAGAACATTTAAAAAAATCCTCTTTTCTTTTCTGCTTTTACTTTCATTTTTCTTTGTGAAATTCCAAAGAACAGTTTGTGTGTTCCAGTGCAGAAGAGTCTTATGGTAAAGTGACAGGTTGCACCAGTATTTATTTTGCCTGGAGAAAAATGTGAACAAATAAACCCAAAGGGTCTCTTTTCCTTGGAGAAGATATGATAACTTATCTTTTGGATCCAATTTAGTCACAGATCTGAAAGCAGAATCCAAAACCCTACGGTTTATCAGTCTGACTTGTTTAATGAGTATTTGGAGCCAATTGTTGATTGCTAAAATACAAACTTTAAATCTTAGAATGTGACATTGTATTGAAAGAAAATTGTCAAAATATAATCTCAATTTTATAATTTCATAATCAATGTATTGATATGCAAGTATACAGAGAGAAATTGGACCAATGTTTTAAAAGACTGTGAATTAGAACTTGCTTTAATTTTATTATGGAATGGTCATTTCCATCAACTAGAGACAAAGTAACAGTTATTATTCATGTAAATACTTTAAAAAATTGTTCAAGTCTCTTTGGGAACAGCATAGATTTTAAAAAGGCATTACTTTTTACCATAATGATTGCAGGCATGAAATTAAAAGATGCTTACTCCTTGGAAGGAAAGTTATGACGAACCTAGATAGCATATTCAAAAGCAGAGACATTACTTTGCCAACAAAGGTCCATCTAGTCAAGGCTATGGTTTTTCCAGTAGTCATGTATGGATGTGAGAGTTGGACTGTGAAGAAAGCTGAGCGCTGAAGAATTGATGCTTTTGAACTGTGGTGTTGGAGAAGACTCTTGAGAGTCCCTTGGACTGCAAGGAGATCCAACCAGTCCATTCTAAAGGAGATCAGTCCTGGGTGTTCTTTGGAAGGAATGATGCTAAAACTGAAACTCCAGCACTTTGGCCATCTCATGTGAAGAGTTGACTCATTGGAAAAGACCCTGATGCTGGGAGGGATTGGGGGCAGGAGGAGAAGGGGACGAAAGAGGATGAGATGGCTGGATGGCATCACTGACTCGATGGAGGTGAGTCTGAGTGAACTCTGGGAGTTGGTGATGGACAGGGAGGCCTGGCTTGCTGCGATTCATGGGGTCGCAAAGAGTCGGACATGACTGAGCGACTGAACTGAACTGAAACCAGTTCTTCCTGACAAGAATAAATTTTTTCCTACAAAGTGGCCTTAAAATAGTTTATTTTATTTGCATGTACTTTTAAAAATTTAAGCATCATTGATTTATAATATTGTGTTAATTTCAGGTGTGCAGCAAAATGATTCAGTGATATATATATATATATCCCAAAGTAAGGCAATACCAAAGAATGTTCAAACTACCACACAATGCACTCATCTCACATGCTAGCAAAGTAGTGCTCAATATTCTTCAAGTGAGCCTTCAACAGTATGTGAATCCAGAAATTCCAGATGTTCAAGCTGGATTTAGAAAAGGCAGAGGAATCAGAGATCAAATTGCCAACATCCATTGGATCATAGAAAAAGCAAGAGAGTTCCAGAAAAATATCTACTTCTGCTTTATTGACTACGCCAAAGCCTTTGACTGTGTAGATCACAATAAACTGTGGAAAATTCTTAAGGAGATGGGAATACCAGACCACTTTACCTGAATGCTGAGAAATCTGCATACAGGTCAAGAAAGTGAAAGTGAAAGTCACTCAGTCATGTCCGATTCTTTGCGACCACATGGACTATACGGCCATGGAATTCTCCAGGCCAGAATACTGGAGTGGGTAGTCTTTCCCTTCTCTAGGGAATCTTCCCAACCCAAGGATCGAACCCAGGCCTCCCACATTGAAGGCAGATTCATTATCCACTGAGCCACAAGGGAAGCCCGTATAGATCAAGAAGCAACAGTTAGAATAGGACATGGAACAATGGACTGGTTTGAAATTGGAAAAGGAGTAGGTCAAGGCTGTATATTGTCACCCTGCTTATTTAACTTAATGCAGAGTACATCATGTGAAATGCCAGGCTGGATGAAGCACAAGCTGGAATCAAGATTGCTGGGAGAAATGCCAATAACCTCAGATACACAGATGACACCCCCCTATGGCAGAAAGTGAAGACAAAATGAAAAGCCTCTTGATGAAAGTGAAAGAGGAGAGTGAAAAAGATGGCTTAAACTTAACATTAAAAAAACTAAGATCATGGCATCTGGTCCCATCACTTCATGGCAAATAGGTGGGCAAATAGGTGGGAAAACAATGGCAACAGTGTCAGATTTAATTTTCTTGGGCTCCTAATTCACTGCAGTTGGTGACTGCAGCCATGAAATTAAAAGACACTTGCTACTTGGAAGAAAATATATGACAAACCTAGACAGCATATTAAAAAGCAGAGACTTTACTTTGCCAACAAATTTCCTTCTAATTAAAGCTATGGTTTTCCCAGTAGTTATGTGTAGATGTGAATGTTGGACAATAAAGAAAGCTGAATGCTGAAGAATTGATGTTTTTGAATTGTGGTATTGGAGAAGACTCTTGAGAGTCCCTTGGACTGCAGGGAGATCAAATCAGTCAATCCTAAAGGAAATCAGTCATGAATATTCATTGGAAGGACTGATGCTGAAGCTCCAATACTTTGGCCACCTGATACAAGAACTGACTCACTTGAAAAGACCCTGATGCTGGGGAAAATTGAAGGCAGGAGAAGGGGATGACAAAAGATGAGATGGTCAAATGGCATCACTGACTGGATGGATATGAATTTGAGCAAGCTCTGGGAGTAGGTATGGACAGGGAAGCCTGGCTTGCTGCAGTCCATGGGGTCGCAGCAAGTCAGACATGACTGATCGACTGAACTGGCATATTATGCATATATAGGTACATAATATATGCTGCTGCTGCTAAGTTGCTTCAGTTGTGTCCTACTCCTAGTGACCCCATGGACTGCAGCCTACCAGGCTCCTCTGTCCATGGGATTTGCCAGTCAAGAGTACTGGAGTGGGTTGCCATTGCCTTCTCCAAAGGAGAGTTGAGGTGCTTCCAAAAAAAACTTTGGTAGAGAAAATAGGAACGCTAAATCCCAGGAAGCCTGTAACAATCTACAATTGGGCCAAGTTAAAGACAAAACTGTCCGAACAATTTTGAAGTCTAAAGGAAGTTGAAAACTAGTTTGTGAATTTTTGCTCTTGTAAAAAGTTACAAAAGGTGGGTTTGGTCTCCTTTGCAATGTTCATATTATATTCATTTTTAATATGAAGAAATAGTTGGGTTTTTCTCTCCTACCATGTTCTTCTAGCACAACTGGTCAGCAATTTTCAATTTCAGCTATTTTTATAAGTACCTGTTAATCAGCACAGTAAACTCAGGGCTGAACCATATACACACATCTCATAAATGGAACATTTTAGGATGTGTGTTGGAGAAGGCAATGGCACCCTACTCCAGTACTCTTGCCTGGAAAATCCCATGGACGGAGGACCCTGGTGGGCCGCAGTCCATGGGGTCGCTAAGAGTCGGACATGACTGAGCGACTTCACTTTCACTTTTCACTTTTATGCATTGGAGAAGGAAATGGCAACCCACTCCAGTGTTTTTGCCTGGAGAATCCCAAGGACAGGGGAGCCTGGTGGGCTGCCGTCTATGGGGTTGCACAGAGTCGGACACGACTGAAGCGACTTAGCAGAAGCAGGATGTGTGTATACAAGACAATATGTAAGCAACTGTCACTCTACTTGAAAACTTGTTTCCATATAAAAATTTTAAAAACATCCCTTTCAGTGTGTGTGTGTGTATATATATATATATGTATATATATATAGTGGAATATTACTTATCCATAAAAAAGAATGAAATAATGCCATTTATGCAACATGGATGGACCTAAAGATTATCATACTAAGTGGAGTAAGTTAGAGAAAGACAAATACTATATAATATCACTTATAAATGGAATCTAAAAAATAATACAAATGAATATATTTACAAAACAGGAGCAAACTCATAGATATAGAGAACAAACTTATAGTTACCAAAAGGGAGAAGGGATGCAGGAGATAAATTAGGAGATTAGGATTAGAAGATACATGTATGTGTGTATATATATATATATATATATATATATTTGCCAGTATAGATTATTGCAAAATATTGAATATATTTCCTCATGCAATAGGTCTTTGTTGTTTATCTTATTTTGTATATATTAATGTGTATCTTCTAATCCTAATATACACCACATATTTTTTATCCATTCATCTGTTGGTGAATATTTAGGTTATTTCCTTTGTTTTGGCTATTGTAAATAGTACTGCTATGAACATTGGAGTGCATGTATCTTTTCAAATTAAATGAGTTTTCACCTTTTCCAGATATACACTCTGGAGCGGGATTGTTAGGTCCCACTATCCCAATATGGTAGCTCTATTTTTAGTTTTTAAAGGAGCCTCCATAATGTTCTCCATAATAGGTGCACCAATTCACATTCCCATAAGCAATGGGAAAGTTCCCTTTTCTCCACATCCTTTCCAAAATTTATTATTTGTATACTTTTTGATGTTGGACATTCTGACCAGTGTAAAGTGGTGTGATTTGTATTATATTTCTTTAATAATTAGTGATGTTGAGCATCTTTTCATGTGCTTACTGGTTATCTGTATATCTTTTTTTGGAGAAATGTCTATTTAGGTTTGTTCCCCATTTTTTAAACTGGGTTTTTTTTTTTTATATTGAACTGTATGAGCTATTTAAATATTTTGGAAATTAATCCCTCATCGTTCACATAACTTACAAATATTTTCTCCCATTCCATAAGTTGTCTTTTAGTTTTGTTGATGGTTTTCTTTGCTGTACAAAAGGTTTTAAGTTTCATTAGGTCCCATTTATTTTTTCTTTTATTTCTATCACCTTGGGAGACTTATCTAAGGAAATATTGCTATGATTTATGTCAGAGAAATCTTTGCCTATGTTCTCTTCTAGGAGGTTTATGGTGTCTTGTCATATTTAGTCTTTAAACCATTTTGAGTTTATTTTTATACATATTGTGAAGGAGTTTTCTACTTTATTGATTTATGTAAGACTGTCTAGCTTTCTCAACAACACTTGCTGAAGAGACTGTCTTTTTTTCATTAAATATTCTTGCTTCTTTGTAGAAGTTTAATTGACCATAGGTGCATGGATTTTTCCTTGGTCTCTCTATCTGTTCCCTTGATCTATGTGGATGTTTTTGTACCGGTACCATCCTGTGTTGATTACTGTAGCTTTATAATATTGTCTGAGGTGTAGGAGGGTGATACCTCCAGCTTTTTCTTTTTCTGAGGATTGCTTTGGAAGTCCTGGGTCTTTTATAGTTCTGTATACCTTTTGAGATTATTCTTGTTCTGGAAAAATGTCATGGGTAATTTGATAGGGATTGCTAAATCTGTAGCTTGTTTTTGGTAGTATGGCCATTTAAACAATATTAATTCTTCAATCCAAGAGCATGGGATATCATTCCATTTCTTTGAATCATCTTCAGTTTACTTTAATAATGTTTTATAGTTCCACATATAAGTCTTTCACCTCCTTGGTTAGGTTTATTCCTAGGTATTTTATTAATTTTGATACAGTTTTAAGCAAGATGATTTCTTACTTTCTCTTTCTGATATTTCATTGTTAGTGTAAAGATATGTAACATATTTCTGTATATTAATCTTTTATCCTGCTACCTTCCTGAATTCATTTATCAGTTCTAGTAGTTTTTGTGTGGAGTCTTTAGGATTTTATACATACAGTATCATGTTATTTGCACATAATGACAATTTTACTTCTTCCCTTCCAATTTGGGTATCTTTTATTTCTTTTTCTATCTAATTGCTCTGGCTAGAAGTTTCAATGTCAAGTTAAAGAGAAGTGATGAGAGTGGACATTCTTGGCCTTGTGCCAGAATTTGGCAGGAAGGCTTTCAGATTTGAGTATTGTATTGGTTGTGGGTTTGTTGTGAGTGGCTTTTATTATGTTGAGATATGTTCTCTCTTTACCCCTTTTGGCAAGATTTTTGTCATGAATGGGTGTTGAATCTTATCAAATGCTTTTTCTGCATCTATGGAGATAGTCCTATGGCTTTTGTCTTTCCTTTTGCTGATGTGGTGTATCACACTGATTGATTTACATATGTTAAAAAATCTTGGTGATCCTGGAATGAATCCAACTTGATCATGGTGTATGATCTTTTTTATGTATGTTGGATTTGGTTTGCTAAAATTTTGTTAAGGGTTTTTGTGTTTATATTAATCAAAGTTATTAGCCCTTAATCTTTTTTGTTGTGTGTGTGTTTTTTTTTTTTCCTTCTGGTTTTGGTATCAGGGTTACAGTGGCCTCATAGAATGAATTTGGAAGTCTCCACTCTTCTTTGATCTTTTGCCAGTTTGAGAAGAATCTGTATACGATCTCCTTTGTATGTTTGGTGAACAATAAAGTGAAAGTGAAAGCCTCTCGGTCATGTCCGAACTCTTTGTGACCCCATGAACTCCTTGTAGCCTGCCTGGCTTCTCTGTCCATGTAATTTTAAAGGCAAGAATACTGGAGTGTGAAAGAAATCAAAGAGGACACTAATAGATGGAGAAATATACCATGTTCATGGATTGGAAGAATCAATATAGTGAAAATGAGTATACTACCCAAAGCAATTTATAGATTCAATGCAATCCCTATCAAGCTACCAATGGTATTCTTCACAGAGCTACAACAAATAATTTCACAATTTGTATGGAAATACAAAAAACCTCGAATAGCCAAAGCTATCTTGAGAAAGAAGAATGGAACTGGAGGAATCAACCTACCTGACTTCAGGCTCTACTACAAAGCCACAGTTATCAAGACAGTATGGTACTGGCACAAAGACAGAAATATAGATCAATGGAACAAAATAGAAAGCCCAGAGATAAATCCACGCACATACAGACACCTTATCTTTGACAAAGGGGGCAAGAATATACAATGGATTAAAGACAATCTCTTTAACAAGTGGTGCTGGGAAATCTGGTCAACCACTTGTAAAAGAATAAAACTAGAACACTTTCTAACACCATACACAAAAATAAACTCAAAATGGATTAAAGATCTAAACATAAGACCAGAAACTATAAAACTCCTAGAGGAGAACATAGGCAAAACACTCTCTGACATACATCACAGCAGGATCCTCTATGACCCACCTCCCAGAATATTGGAAATAAAAGCAAAAATAAACAAATGGGACCTAATTAAACTTAAAAGCTTCTGCACATCAAAGGAAACTATTAGCAAGGTGAAAAGGCAGCCTTCAGAATGGGAGAAAGTAATAGCAAATGAAGCAACTGACAGACAACTAATATCAAAAATATACAAGCAACTCCTACAGCTCAACTCCAGAAAAATAAATGACCCAATCAAAAAATGGGCCAAAGAACTAAATAGACAGTTCTCCAAAGAAGACATACAGATGGCTAACAAACACATGAAAGGATGCTCAACATCACTCATTATCAGAGAAATGCAAGTCAAAACCACTATGAGGGTACCATTTCATGCCAGTCAGAATGGCTGTGATCCAAAAGTCTACAAGCAATAAATGCTGGAGAGGGTGTGGAGAAAAGGGAACCCTCTTGCACTGTTGGTGGGAATGCAACCTAGTACAGCCACTATGGAGAACAGTGTGGAGATTCCTTAAAAAACTGGAAATAGAACTGCCTTATGATCCAGCAATCCCACTGCTGGGCATACACCCTGAGGAAACCAGAAGGGAAAGAGACACGTGTACCCCAATGTTCATCGCAGCACTCTTTATAATAGCCAGGACATGGAAGCAACCTAGATGCCCATCAGCAGATGAATGGATAAGAAAGCGGTGGTACATATACACAATGGAGTATTACTCAGCCATTAAAAAGAATACATTTGAATCAGTTCTAATGAGGTGGATGAAACTGGAACCTATTATACAGAGTGAAGTAAGCCAGAAAGAAAAGCACCAATACAGTATACTAATACATATATATGGAATTTAGAAAGATGGTAATAATAACCCTGTGTACGAGACAGCAAAAGAGACACTGATGTATAGAACAGTCTTATGGACTCTGTTGGAGAGGGAGACGGTGGGAAGCTTTGGGAGAATGGCATTGAAACATGTATAATATCATGTATGAAACAAGTTGCCAGTCCAGGTTCGATGCACGATACTGGATGCTTGGGGCTGGTGCACTGGGACAACCCAGAGGGATGGTAGAGGGGAGGGAGGAGGGTTCAGGATGGGGAGCACATGTATACCTGTGGTGGATTCATTTCGATGTTTGGCAAAACTAATACAATATTGTAAAGTTTAAAAATAAAATAAAATTAAACTAGAAAAAAAAAAAAAGAATACTGGAGTGAGTAGCTGTTCCTTTTTCCAGGGGATCTTCCCAATCTAAGGATCGAACCCAGGTTTCTTGCATTGCAGGTAGATTCTTTACCATCTCAGCCACCAAGGAAGCCCACAATAAATGATAACTATTTAGAATGTATTTTAAATAAAGATGTAAAGGGTGAATACAGCTTCTAAATCCATATTTTTCAACAAGCTTTGTAGGATCCAGCCAGAATGTTGAATGCCTGAGGCAAAGTGTGATCTCACTTGCATACACACACAACTTCTTTGCCTATCTTTTACTTCATTGTAATCACTTTGGGGTTAAATTCAACTCTCATGTAGCCTGTACTTCCATCTACACAAGTGACCACAGTTGGAAGAAAACAGGCATCCATGCCAACTGCCCTCAATTTAAATTTATGATCACTAATCTTCTGTGAACCCGTGTTCAACTGCCATGCTATATTTCTGTATATTCACTCTTCAACTCTCCTAATCAGCTCTTTTATAGTCTCTCTTCTGAAATCTTCAATGCCTCTTTCATCATCCTTACTCTCAGCTGATGAGCTTAATTTTATTTTCACTGAGAAACAGGATGCAATCACAGACCATACACAAGCTCATTCTGTTGCATCTTCTCATTTAGTGCATCTGGGCATCTTTGCTCTTCCCTCTTTTGAAGCAAAATGTACTATCTGCATTTCTGACTTAAGACAACACCTTCATCTGTGAGTCAAACCCCATCCATCTGCTATAAAGGGCATGATAGCAGTCACTGTTCCTTTACTCAGATGCATCATCATTTTTCTTTCAATACTTTGTCTTTCTCATCATATACATATGCTACTTTTCTCCCTTATTAAATCAAAGCAAAACAATGAAAAGCAGAAGTGTTCGTTTATTATCTGTTCTGACTACCTCTCTGTATTCCATTCACAGCAAACCCTTTCCAGAGTAATGTCTACCTTCTGGCTCCAATCTCTCTCCTCCTGTTTTCTTTGGATTTTCATTTACCTCTATTTCTTATTCTTGCTCTTCTATGATAACTACTCTTGTCTAGATCTTCAATTACTGTTCAATGCTAACACAAATCTTGTCATACTTGATCAGCGTCTTTGGACATAGTGGACGCCCTATCTTTCTGTTCAGGCCACGTTGGCTGCTCATCTACCATTTCTACCAGTGTTGGTCACAGGATTGAAAGTGAAAGTTGCTTAGTCATGTGCAACTCTTTGTAACTCCATCACCTAAACAGTCCACGGAATTTTCTAGGCCAGAATACTGGAGTGGGTAGACTTTCCCTTCTCCAGGGAGTTGAACCCAGGTCTCCCACATTGCAGGTGAATTCTTTACCAGCTGAGCCACAAGGAAAGCCCAAGAGTACTGGAGTGGGTATCCTATCCCTTCTACAGTGGATCTTCCCAACCTAGGAATCAAACCAGGGTCTCCTGCATTGCAGATGGATTATTTACCAACTGAGCTATCAGGGAAGGTTGAGTCTTTGGATTTCTCATTCTATTCAAACTCATCCCCTAAATGTTGGTCCCATGTTTGTGAGTAATGTTTGTATGCCAATGACCCCCCAAATATATCCTGCCAGTCAAGAGTGCTGATTATTTATTAGGCATCCAGTCTCAACACATCCCACACTGATCTTCCCTTAAAACTGCTTGCTACTATGCCTTTCCAACTTAATAAATGTCAACACCATTTTTAGAGTTGCTCAGTACAAAACTAAATTCATCTTTCTTTCACTCCCCATATCCAGTCCAGAAGTAAATAAAATGCATCCAGAATCTGGTTATACCTTAATCATTTCCCCCTCAGTCATCATCTTCTTTTTCTCGGATATATAATAGTTTTTCTTGCCTGCTCTGCTCCATGGCATTTTTCTTGTTGATCTTTCCTCAGTGTAAAAGACAGAATGGTAAAAAGTCAGCTCACTTTATTCTTCTGCTCAAAACTCTTTCAGAGCTTTTCATCTCAGTCAGAATAAAACTTAAAGGCTCACAAATTTCTACACACTAGCCCTGAGGTCATTTTCTGTATCATTCTTTCATGTTCACTCTGTTTCAGGTCACCAGCTTCCTTGCTGACCATCAATATAACTAGTGTCACTCTTGAGTTGGGTCTTTGTACTTGCTGTTTCAAATGCCTAAAACTTTTTATCTAGATATTCTTTTTGACTATTTCTTACACTTTCTGCTCAAGTATAATTATTTTGTTGAGGCATATCTGATCACTTTATCATTAAGCTTCCCATCCCTCTTCCTTGCTTTATTTCCCCATGGCACTAATTCCCATATAAGATATCACAGTGGACCTTTGAGCAACGCATGCTAGAACTATGTGGGTCTACTTACACATGGATTATTTTTCAATAAATACATAGTGTTACAGTACCACATGATACATGGTTGGTTGAATCCACAGATACATGAGCTGCAAATATGAAGGGGCAACAGGAGGATTTTCCACCACACTGGGGTGGGTTTAAGGTCAGTTGTACATATTTCACTTCTTGATTTGTTTATTGTTTGTCTCTTTCCACTGAAAAGTGGATTACAGGAAACTAGGTTTATTATTAGTATTAGACCAGCACAATGGTTAGAATATAGAATATCTGGCATACAATGTTGCTTAGTAAATATTAATATGTGTATAGTGTATGAACCTGCCTGCAATGTGGGAGACCCAGGTTCAATTTCTGGGAAGAGATCCCTTCTCTCATGGGCAGATCCCCTGGAGAAGAGCATGGCAAGCCCCTCCAGTATTCTTGCCTGAAGAACTCTATGGACAAAGGAGCCTGGTGGGCTACAGTGCATGGGGTCACAAAGAGTTGGACATGACTGAGTGACTAACACTTTCACTTTCATTTTTATAGTGGATGAAACAGATGGATGGATGGATAGATAGAGGATACACTGTAATGTTTAAATAGCATCACTGTTTCCTACCAGCTCATTCATTTAATAAGTACTGATCATATACTAAGCTAAATTTTGGGGGTAAAAAACATTAACACTACATAGTCCCTGCCTTTGAGAAACCCTCAAGTTAACTAGTGAGGTATATTAATAAAAGGATGGTCATTATGATAGAATGTGGAGGATTTTGTTAAACAGGCAAACATTTGATGAAATCAATCAGGATGAGTCTTGAAAAATAAGTAAAAGATAAACAAGAACACGGCAATATGGGAGAGATGGCTGAGATAGTGAAAGCAGTGTGAACAGGATCCTTAGGTGAGAAAAGGCATGTGATGCTCAGAGTGGGCTGCTGAGTCCCTCAGGGAGAAAGAAGTAAAGGGTGACAAGACCCTGTCAAAGACGGCAGTGCTGTTCTGTGATTTTAAATAAAAAATATATAAGTCATCTCATCTGGGGAATATGAGTGCCCTTAATCATTCAAAGCTATGATTTTTCCAGTAGGCATGCACAGATGTGAGAGTTGGGCCATAAAGAAGGCTGAAGTGAAGTGGAGAAGTTAAGTTGCTCAGTCGTGTCCAACTCTTTGCGACCCCATGGACTGTAGCCTACCAGGTTCCTCAGTCCATGGAATTTTCCAGGCAAGAGTACTCGAGTGGGTTGCCATTTCCTTCTCCGGGGGATCTTCCCAAACTAGGGATCGAACCCGGGTCTCCCGCACTGCAGGCAGATGCTTTACCATCTGAGCCACCAAATGGCTGAGCACCAAATAATTGATGCTTTTGAATTGTGATGCTGGAAAAGACTCTTGAGAGTCCCTTGGACAGCAAGGAGACCAAACCAGTCAATCCAGAAGAAAATCAATGCAGAATATTCATTGGAATGACTGATGCTAAAGCTGAGGCTCCAATACCTTGGCCACCAACTCATTGGAAAAGACCTTGATGGTGGGAAAGATTGAAGGCAAAAGAAGGTGGCAGCAGAGGATCAGATGGTTTAGATAGTATCTCCAAATCAATGGACATGAATTTGGGCAAACTCCAAGAGATGGTGGTGAAGGACAGGGAAGCCTGGCATGAAGGACATGGGGTTGCGAGAGTCAGATACGACTTAGTGTCTGAACAACAACATCAAAAATCATTCAATATTAAGCATATAAGCACTTCAAATTGTTTAAAATTCAAGCCCAGAATATCCCAATTTCTTTCCAGTAAGAAAAAAATTTATTTTGATGCTAAAAATCATTAGAAAACAATTCTCCAAAGTACTCTTTTCCAAATCCCTAGAACTGTTTGAGAAAGGAAGTTAACTGCATACACACACACACACACACACACACACACACACACACACACATATGGGCTTCTCTGGTGGCTCATATGGTAATCTGCCTGCAGTGCTGAAGACCTGGGTTTGATCCCTGGGTTGGGAAAGAGCTGCTGGAGGTAGGCATGGTAACCCACTCCAAATATTCTTGCCTAGAGAATTCCCATGGAGAGAGGAGCCTGGCAGGCTACAGTTCATGGGGTCTCAAAGAGTCGGACGTGACTGAGTGACAAAGCACACACACACACACACACACACACACACACACACACACACACATATGGGCTTCTCTGGTGGCTCATATGGTAATCTGCCTGCAGTGCTGAAGACCTGGGTTTGATCCCTGGGTTGGGAAAGAGCTGCTGGAGGTAGGCATGGTAACCCACTCCAAATATTCTTGCCTAGAGAATTCCCATGGAGAGAGGAGCCTGGCAGGCTACAGTTCATGGGGTCTCAAAGAGTCGGACGTGACTGAGTGACAAAGCACACACACACACACACACATATATATATATATATGCCATATTTTTCATATCAAATTCAAAATGCTTGTGCAAAAGTAGATAGAATAATAAGCAGGTGGATCCTTAATAAACACTCATAGATAGTGATCTTATGACACAGATGCTAAAGAATTATTTCTAGTGTCTGAGCTAGGATTTGGTAATTCCTTGTTGTTTACCATTCATTCTTCAACGCCACTGCCAAATCCAAGTTTGAATCAAAATCTCTGAGGGTGGGGCTAAAAGATCTGCATTTTAAGCAACTTTCCTATTGATTCCAATACAAATAAGGTTTTAGAGCCTTGGCTTTCAAGTTGTAGGTTATGTGTATGTGAGAGAGAAAAAGCAAGTATGCTAGAATTCAGAGATATTTGCTGTTCTTCATTTACCTTCTCACGTAATGCAGGATTTTCTGTTATGAGGCCATAAGCAGACAAGCAATAAGGCCTTATTGAGGCATATTTTAGCTCATGGACTATGCCTCCTATTTCTATTTGTGTTTAAGATCTGCTTCAGTAGGCTCTGAGATAAAAGGTGTTCAATGAATAATAATGATGATATAATAATTGCTTCTAATTTTAATCATTCTTGCTTTAATTTGAATTAATGTTCTCTATTTTGGTTATTTGTAAGTTTAGAGGAATCTGATCCACCATTTCATTACCAGAATTGATGTAACTTGACAATTACTGTTGTTTGACACTGATTTTTTCACTTTTCTCTCTGAAGAAGTCCGTATTTCTCTATTTTTTTAAAAAATACTTTTCACTATTTTACTCTATTCATCTATATCCCCTTCAACTTTATCACATCTCTTTCAATGTGCATTAAGTGGCTTTCTTGAATCTAGACTTGTATGTGACAAAGATCAGATTACATCTCTCAGAAGGCGCAGCCACATTGCCCAACCAGTGTGTCAGTACTCTACTAGAAAGTGGAACTGTGACTTTTGGTCACATTTTCTTGGTGAGAACTTAGTTATATGGTTACCACTAACTTTGAGGATGGTTAAGAAGTATCACCAGGGATATTTCTGGGAAACATACCCGGGAATAATATTACAGGGAAACTATTGTGATCAGCTTTAATTTTGCTTCTATGGAGGAAAGAAAAAAACATACATTTGGGTACACAAACAACACAACTCTAATACTCTTTATTGGGTTAAGGGAAAACCATTTATCCAAATTGGCTAAGATTACACTTTTATGATGATAAAATTTTGTTGCATGCTTTTTTTTTTTTGCTCGCATGAAAATGATCATATGATATTTCTTCCGTAGTCAATAAGAGTTCAATTTGACTCTCTAATATTAGACTTCTTGAATTCCAAGAATTACTTAAAACTTGTAAATTTTCTATTAAATCCGTCACTGGATTTAATCTACTAAAACGTTTTTAGGATTTTTGCACATATGTTTATCAATAAGACTGAATTTAATTTCCTTTTTAAATATAGTATTGATCCAGTCTCAATACAAATAAAATAATATGGGGTCATCAATTAGGTGATCTGAAGATCTTGCCAGAGGTTTTTCTGTTTTATTAGTGTTTTCAAAAGTCCTTTTTGGCTTGTTGAATTTCTCTTTGTTATCTATGCCCTTTTGTTCTTGCCTTAGTTAGTATCTTTAGCCTTATAACTTACCTTTTAACAAATTATTGGTGATTTTCTAAGTTCTTTTCTTAACTTTGTGATTGTGTGCTCAAATCAATATTCAGGCCAAATTTTCAAAAATAAGTGTTTAATACTTTGCTCTTAGTACTTTAAAAACATGCTTTATTGTTCTTTTCAATTTTAAGTATTTACCAATTGACATATTATTTTTTCTAGTTCATCTAGAAATTTGTTTCATAAAGTTTTAAACACATTAAATTTAAATTTATCTTTTTTATATTGATTTCCGATAGATTTGCATTGTAATAAGGAAATATAGCCTGTATGATCTTCACTGTTTGTAACTTATTAGATTCACTCTAACTCTAAATATTTATAGAATAATATTTGCATGGTTAATGTTCATAAATTTTTATGGTTACTTGAAAATAATATTTTCTTGAAACAATAGAAATATTGAGTCTCAGTGTTTTAATTTGTGTTCAGTTTTTTAACTATCAAAATTGTCTTTTCAAATTCCAGTGTGAATTTTTAAGAAAAATTTTCCATCTTTTCTTTTTGACTGAAAACAATTTATTAACATTTTTGAATGATAATTGAAGTTGGTGTAAAACCATAGAGTATCATTTGTTTTCAGCACTTCAAAGATGTAGCACTCTTCTGGATTCTGTTTTGTTGAGTTGTCCTCTATCACAGAAATCACTATTACTTTATAGATAATCTCTCTTTTTCTCTATGATTGCTTTTAGGGGGCACTCCATAGTTTGATGGGTTGTGCCCATTTATTACAGGCTGAGTAGTGAAAAGTGATTACTATTTATGGCATATATATTAAATTCTAAAAAAATGTGACTAACATCATGTCAGTCAAAAACTCAAAATAATTATTCAACTGAACACAATTACTTATTATATTCATAAAAGGTAAAAAACTTTTTAGAACTCCCATGTACTTGCCTTTTGAGATGACTAGTTTTCTACTGGTTGTTTATTCTGTTGTAAAAGCTGGGTAGGAAAGGAAAAAAGGATTGTAGTATTCTTAAATCTGTGCCATGTTAAAATTAACCGTGGGTAATAAAAAGCAAGCCCTAACTTGTGGACTGTATTTGCAAATATTTCTCAGTCTATAGGCCCCAAGCTCCCAATTCCTATATTAGTTAATTTCTATTATTAACTATTCTACTTTTCTATAATGTCCTCTTTATTTAAAATAATTGGCTAAAATATTACGATCTATAATTTTTCATCAAGTAATAAAAGAAAAACACTGTTGTCGCACTTCAAGTGGTATTTAGTGATGGAATTATAGTAATCTCCAGCTTAGAAAATCACTAGGTTTTCTCAGCCAGTTTTCCCTAGTTTCTTATTTATAATAGCATGGTATAAGAATAGATTTTCTTTTAGATATTAAAATAGAGAAAGGCAGTTAAGAAGCATTATGAAGATTGAAAGAAGTCTCTAGGAAAGCATAATTCCTTATTCCTGGGGTTTCTTCATTATCTGTAGCTTGGTTTTAAAAATGCTTGAACATATATTTTAGCAAAATCAGTACATTTAAGCTATAATTTAACATTTTGGTTTTTCAGAAATAGCTTAGCTGTACTAATTCCTATTTACTTTCCTCATAGCATTTTAGAAAATTTTTGTTAACAGTAAATGTCATGAACATGGGTGAAAATTCTGAATCTCAGTCTTCAGGCTGACATTGGCCATACTTGTGCATCCAGTGTCCATCCCAGAGAACAGTTCAATCAGTCTCTGAAAAATTTATCACACATAATGTTTTCCCTTGACAGCTTTCCTTTCTAAACAACTCTCTCAAGCTCTACTGCCCCGTGGGGTAGGGCCTAACCACATGTTCTTAAATTTAAAATAAAAGTAAAGTAAGCTTAAAAATGCAGTTCCTCTCTCCCATTAGCTGCATTTTAAGGCTCTCGATGGCCACCCACGGACAGTACAGTGAGGAGCATCACCATCGTCAGTGGAGGTTCTGTTGGACATGCTTCTGTAGCAGTGACATGCTTTCATGAGAGATTCATCCACATGTTTTTCTATTAGAAATAGTAATTGTAATGGTTACAGAAACTATCCACTATATTCACTAATGATGGAGATAAATGATTTTATTAGAAGCATATTTTAGTAAGACTCTTTATCAGGAAAGTGACAGATAAAATAGAAAGTCTGGGTTTTTTCCCAATATTTGATTAATTTCATGTGTACAGCAAGGTGATTCAGTTATATATATATATATATCAGTCAGTTCAGTTCAAGTTCAGTCACTCAGTCGTGGAATTAAATGATGTGAGGCAATCATTAAGGAAACTAAAAAGTAAGGCTTGTAAAGCCTAATTTTGTTTCCTGATAAAGCCTGGTAAAACATTGCTCTTTCAAATCCAGATAATTTACTATATTTTTCTTTATTTTTGTATTACTCCAAAGTTTATTACTTTTGAGACATTGACTAACTAGTGTATATTTTCGAGGAAGAAATAGGTTCTTCTATGCTATGGTCTATGGCAATAGTCATACCTCTTTGAAGAAAAAAGAAACATTTTCAAGATTATTTTGCATATAGTAGGGAAGAGCTTAGAAATAGACTAGTATTTCATGGTTTTATAAGGTTTCCTCTTAGCTAAATGTGAACAAGGATCCTTTTGTTGTTCTGCTGCTTATATATCTCTCCATTTATTTGCTATTTCTCTATTCAAGAAAGATTTCTTTCTTATAATTTTCCCCATATCTTCGATGAAAAGATACATAGTTTTTCTTTTTTCCCATTGTAATAGCCATTTGGCAAAAAAAAAAAAAAAAAAAGTGAAGCCTAAGCTATCCATTGAACAGGGCAAACCTATGTTTCTGTGTGAAGTTTATTTCTTTGGTTACCGGGAAACCCTCTGTGAGCCATTAAGTAGAAGCAGTTAACTTCTAGAGCCACACATAAACTATAAACCTACATGAACTTTGGTTGTTCTCATGTCACACAGACAGGATTAGACACTGCATTGTAGACAGCTGAACACCATGAAATACTGTACCCTGCCTCTCAGAAGGAAACATGACAAAAATAAGTAAATATGAAAATAAATAGACTGTTGAATTTTTTTATTACTTAGTACTACTAATTCTGTACAATTCAGACATTAATATAATATGGATCATTATATATTACTCAAAAATCATTCATACTTCCATGTATGTTAAATAATTTTATTAGAAACTAAAAGATTGTTAAATGTACTCTCCTTAGACCCGACAATTGTGTTCTACTCTTAGGAAATATTAAGCCTCTATACAGAAGTTTAAAAACAAGTATATCTAACTATAGATAGAGACAGATATTGATAGATATATGTATTATTATTTTAGCTTCCTTATAAGCTAAGTTCTACACAATAATTATTCCCTTTGATGAAAAAGAGAGAGCAAGAAAAAGAAATAAATAATTTCATGATTATTTTGTATGAAGTAGGGAAGAGCTAGATAGCATATTCAAAAGCAGAGACATTACTTTGCCAACAAAGGTCGAACTAGTCAAGGCTATGTTTTTTTCCGTGGTCATGTATGGATGTGAGAGTTGGACTGTGAAGAAGGCTGAGTGCCGAAGAATTGAAGCTTTTGAACTGTGGTGTTGGAGAAGACTCTTGAGAGTCCCTTGGGCTGCAAGGAGGTCCAACCAGTCCATTCTGAAGGAGATCAGCCCTGGGATTTCTTTGGAAGGAATGATGCTAAAGCTGAAACTCCAGGACTTTGGCCACCTCATGTGAAGAGTTGACTCATTGAAAAAGACTCTGATGCTGGGAGGGGTTGGAGGCAGGAGGAGAAGGGGACGACAGAGGATGAGATGGCTGGATGGCATCACTGACTCAATGGACGTGAGTCTGACTGAACTCCTGGAGTTGGTGATGGACAGGGAGGCCTGGCATGCTGCGATTCATGGGGTCGCAAAGAGTCGGACACGACTGAGCGACTGAACTGAACTGAGGGAAGAGCTTAGTAGGAAGCATCAGGAATCTGTCTTCCACACTAGGCCACAATTTCCCTGGAAGCAACAATTGCACTCTCTGATGTAAATATTTGGAACTATGGAGTCCATTGAATGCTTGAAACCTCCAGAGAAAGGCTTGCATTGTTAACTGCAGTTCAGTTCAGTTCAGTCGCTCAGTTGTGTCCGACTCTTTTCGACCCCATGAATCGAAGCACGCCAGGCCTCCCTGTCCATCACCAACTCCTGGAATTCAGTCAGACTCATGTCCATCGAGTCAGTGATGCCATCCAGCCACCTTATCGTCTGGCGTCCCCTTCTCCTCCTGCCTCCAATCCCTCCCAGCATCAGAGTCTTTTCCAATGAGTCAACTCCTCACATGAGGTGGCCAAAGTCCTGGAGTTTCAGCTTTAGCATCATTCCTTCCAAAGGAATCCCAGGGCTGATCTCCTTTAGAATGGACTGGTTGGATCTCCTTGCAGTCCAAGGGACTCTCAAGAGTCTTCTCCAACACCACAGTTCAAAAGCATCAATTCTTCGGCACTCAGCCTTCTTCACAGTCCAACTCTCACATGCATACATGACCACAGGAAAAACCATAGCCTTGACTAGACGGACCTTTGTTGGCAAAGTAGTGTCTCTGCTTTTCAATATGCTATCTAGGTTGGACATAACTTTTCTTCCAAAGAGTAAGCGTTTTTTAATTTCATGGCTGCAGTCACCATCTGTAGTGATTTTGGAGCCCAGAAAAATAAAGTCTGACACTGTTTCCACTGTTTCCCCATTTATTTCCCATGAAGTGGTGGGACCGTATGCCATGATTTTAGTTTTCTGAATGTTGAGCTTTAAGCCAACTTTTTCACTCTCCACTTTCACTTTCATCATGAGGCTTTTGAGTTCCTCTTCACTTTCTGCCATAAGGGTGGTGTCATCGGCAAATATGAGGTTGTTGATATTTGTCCAGGCAATCTTGATTCCAGCTTGTGTTTCTTCCAGTCCAGCGTTTCTCATGATGTACTCTGCATAGAAGTTAAATAAACAGGGTGACAATATACAGCCTTGATGAACTCCTTTTCCTATTTGGAACCAGTCTGTTGTTCCATGTCCAGTTCTAACTGTTCCTTCCTGACCTGCATACAAATTTCTCAAGAGGCAGATCAGGTGGTCTGGTATTCCCATCTCTTGAAGAATTTTCCACAATTTATTGTGATCCACACAGTCAAAGGCTTTGGCATAGTCAATAAAGCAGAACTAGATGTTTTTCTGGAACTCTCTTGCTTTTTCCATGATCCAGCAGATGTTGGCAATTTGATCTCTGGTTCCTCTGCCTTTTCTAAAACCAGCTTGAATATCAGGAAGTTCACGGTTCACATATTGCTGAAGCCTGGCTTGGAGAATTTGGAGCATTACTTTAGTAGCGTGTGAGATGAGTGCAATTGTGCGGTAGTTTGAGCATTCTTTGGCATTGCCTTTCTTTGGGATTGGAATGAAAACGGACCTTTTCCAGTCCTGTGGCCACTGCTGAGTTATCCAAATTTGCCTGCATATTGAGTGCAGCACTTTCACAGCATCATCTTTCAGGATTTGGAATAGCTCAACTGGAATTCCCTCACCTCCACTAGCTTTGTTCGTAGTGATGCTTTCTAAGGCCCACTTGACTTCACATTCCAGGATGTCTGACTCTAGGTCAGTGATCACACCATTGTGATTATCTGGGTCGTGAAGATCTTTTTTGTACAGTTCTTCTGTGTATTCTTGCCACCTCTTCTTAATATCTTCTGCTTCTGTTAGGTCCATATCATTTCTGTCCTTTATCGAGCTCATCTTTGCATGAAATATTCCTTTGGTATCTCTGATTTTCTTGAAGAGATTCCTAGTCTTTCCCATTCTGTTGTTTTCCTCTATTTCTTTGCATTGATCGCTAAAGAAGGCTTTCTTATCTCTTCTTGCTACTGATATATATATATATACACACACACACACTGTATTATATATAAAATATACTCTCATATATGTGTGTATCTGCATATCTATATATCTGTATATGTAATGCTCAAAATTCTCCAAACCAGACTTCAAAAGTATGTGAACTGTGAACTTCCAGATGTTCATGCTGTATTTAGAAAAGGTAGAGGAACCAGAGGTCAAATTGCTGACAGCTGCTGGATCATAGAAAAAGCAAGAGAATTCCAGAGAAACATCTGTTTCTGCTTTATTGATTATGCCAAATCTTTAATTGTGCAGATCACTACAAACTGTGGAAAATTCTTCAAGAGATGGGACTACCAGACCACCTTACCTGCCTCCTGAGAAACCTGTGTGCAGGTCAAGAAAACAGTTAGAACCAAACATGGAACAATAGACTGGTTCAAAATTGGGAAAGGAGTACACCAAGGATGTATATTGTCACCCTGCTTTTTCACCTTATATGCAGAGCACATCATGTGAAATGCCAGGTTGGATGAAGCACAAGCTGGAATCAAGATTGCCAGGAGAAATATCAATAAGTTCAGATATGCAGATGACACCACCCTTATGACTGAGAGTGAAAAGGAACTTTATGAAAGTGAAAGAGGAGAGTGAAAAAGTTGGCTTAAAACTCAACATTCAAAAAATGAAGCTCATGGCATCTGGTCCCATCATTTCATGGCAAGTGGATGAGGAAACAATGGCAACAGTGACAGACTTAATTTTCTTGGGCTCCCAAATCACTGCAGATGGTGACTGCAGCCATGAAATTAAAGGATGCTTGCTCCCTGGAAGAAAAGCCATGACCAACAAAGACAACATATTGAAAAGCAGAGGCATTACTTTGCTAACAAAAGTCTGTCTAGTCAAAGCTATGGTTTTTTCAGTAGTCATGTATGGATGTGAGAGTTGGACTATAAAGAAAACTGAGTGCCGAAGAATTGATGCTTTTGAACTGTGGTGCTGGAGAAGACTGTTGAGAGTCCCTTGGACTGCAAGGAGATCCAACCAGTCAATTGTAACAGAAATAAGTCCTGAATTATTCATTAGAAGGACTGATGCTGAAGCTGAAACTCCAATATTTTTGGCCACCTGATATGAAGAACTGACTCATTGGAAATGACTCTGATGCTGGGAAAGATTGAAGGCAGGAGGAGAAGGGGACAACAGAGGATGAGATGGTTGGATGGCATCACTGACTCGATGGACATAAGTTTGAGCAAGCTCTGAGAGTTCGTGATGGACAGGGAAACCTGGCATGCTGCAGTCCATGGGGTTGCAAAGAATCAGACGCAACTGAGGGATTGAACTGAACTGATACATCTGTATGCTTCTCAGACAATTGCAACCTCCCTCAAGGCAGAAACTGCTATTACCCACATTTTCCAGTTAAGGAATTTGATGCCAAGAAGGTGAGATTAGAACCCACTCTTGTTCTAGAGTCTAGAACACCTAACCACCATATTCTACTGCTTCTCAAAGAGGGAACCTTCTGACTGTAATGAAATTGTTTAAATTACCATATTCCACAAGGAATCACACACATCCATGATCATCGCTATGAAGCCATAGGGCTGCTTGGAAATATTGCACCTTTTCTTCAATAGAAGCCTTGCACTCACTTTTAAATAATTCAGTAACTATTTCTGAATGTCAATCATATGTAATATTCTATTCACTATGGCTTCTTTTAAAGAAAATGAAGTCGCTGATCATTGCCATGAATATTGAATAAAGTAATTGCTAAAGCATTTTCTTCAGGAATGTTTGGGCCATGGCAACTTTGGAATGATTGATTTAAGAAATCCTGATTTTAAAAAAAGGGAAAAATGGGTACTGATATGTGAATTCAGTTCAGGATTTAAACAACCTTGAGTATAAAAGACAAAAATAATGTTTTCCTGGTTTTAAATAAATATATTAGTGTGTGTAGCATTTATTTACAACAGGAAATCTAGCATTACATACTCATAAATAATGCAAATTTGAATGTAATGCTGATCCCCTGTGTTCTCAAATGTCAAAAGGCTAAAGTTCTTGTCTTCTGGAGGATGGACAGTTGTCTGAAGGAGAGATTTAGAGTCAGCGGCAAGGCCTGGGCAAGAAAGAGCAGAGAATCCCTGTTTCAAAGCAGGAGACAGTCAGAACATGAGCCCCAGGCTTTCCCATTTAGCTGATATTCAAGTTCACGGCTGTGATTCCATTAGTCTCATGCTAACACAGTCTTGCCTTCTGCTTTATTTCTGAGCCATATTTATTGTGTTTTGGAGAAGACACATTGTGAAAAGGTAAGCCATTTTATTTCAGGTTGCTCTAAAGTATAATATAAACACATATGCAGATAATAAAATGTGAACATATATACAGCCTGGCCTTATTTCCAAGTTGAATTCAGTTTTGTGTTGTTTATGACTTCTTTTGATTTTCTTTATTTCTATTCTTATACCATATGAATGACACTGAGCACCACACATCTGGCTTTTGGTAATCTTTAATAGGATTCTATTTCACTCACCCTTCATCTTTTTGCTCTAGCAAAAGGACACTTTAAGGACAAAGAATTAAGCTTCCCCTTCCCCAGCACTGATTCCTGGCACCCACGTCTCAGGCTGGCAGGACTCACTATTTCCTATCATCTTCCTTGTTTCTAGAACACACTGTGTGCTAACTGTCCCTTTAAAGAGCCTGCACATTTAACATGCTTGGTCTGTGATGGTCAGTTTTGTGTCAATTAGTCTGGGCCACAGGGTTCCCAGATACCTGGTGGACAATATTTTGGGTGTTTCTCTGATGGTGTCTTGATGAGATCCACATGCTGAGTAAAGTAGGTTATCTGCCCAGTATGGATAGTTAGCATTCTAGTTTTTTGAAGGTTTTTATAGACTGCAAGGTTGACCTTCTGTGAGGAAGGCGGGCTCCTCATCCTGTCTGTTGTAGCTGGGAAAATGACCTCTTGGCTTTGCTTGGCTCTTGAGCCTGCGGCCTTTAGACCTGAACTGTGTCAGCACCCTTGTCTCAGGCCTTGGGACCCAGCCTCCCAGGGCTCCACGTGCCAAAGACATCCTTGGAACTTCTCTGCCTCCAAGTCATGTGAGACAATTTCTTATAATAAATTTTATAGTAAATAAGTATACAGCAGTCCTTTGGAGAATCTTAACTAATACATGATCTTATTCCACTTGTCCCTGTTATGTTATCTTAATTGTCAAAATGCCAGTCTTTTAAGGTCTTGATTAGTAAGAGATTGACCATAAAGATGCCCCCTGCACAATTCATAGAACAGCTTTTCACAATGGACACTGTGGCAGTCATGGGCCCTCAGGTACATTACGAAGAGGGGTGATTATAAAGGTTTTATGGGAAAGTTGGGCTTTACCAGACAGGCTTTGGTTTGAGGGACTGAGGAAGATAATATTTATTGATAGGCTATAGGTACTGATCTCTGCAGTCATGATTCTTTTTGCAAACAGCAAAAACCGATTGTGAATTACTTGGGCAGAAAAATAATTATCATGAAGACTCAAAAATAAGCAAGAGGCAAGGTCACTGATTTGGGCAAAACATCTCCAAGGTCACCCTATGCTGGCTTTGGCATTGACATGGCTTCTGATCAGTGGACACACCTGTGATGGCTGCCAGCCCCATGACTGCATGCCAGGCACCATCCTGGAAAAGCAGATCTAAACCTTTCCTGGATTTTTTTTTCCAGGTGGGGTCACCCACCTAAGAAAGTACCATCTGATTGGTTAGGATTATGATTATTGTATATTCCTTATTCCAATTACTCAGGAAAAGCAAGTATCTAGGGTTTTTATGGAAGGCAAGGAAGGGGTCTGTCTTTCCCCAAATCTCAGTCTTCAAAAGCAGAAGAAGGAGTTTAGATTCTTAGGAGAAAAAGTATCACCAAATCCAAGAAAAAAAATAATCATAGTAGCTTTAAAGATAGTTTAAGAATTAATTCTCAAGAAAATATAAAGAGTACTTATTATTAAGGGCTTTTTGCTATTTGTGGGCTTCCCTGGTGGCTCAGCTGGTAAAGAATCTACCTAAAATGTGGGAGACTTGGGTTCGATCCCTGGATTGGGAAGATCCCTTGGAGAAGGAAACGGCTACACACTCGAGTATTCTGGCCTTGAGAATTCCATGGACTGTATAGTCCATGGGGTTGCAAAGAGTTGGACACGACTGAGCGACTTTCACTTCACTTCACTTGTACTGTTTGTGCTCAATTCATGGGCGTGGCTGGGAGGTGGGGGTGGTGTGATGATGCTCTAGGGAGGCCAGGGTCTCTGTGCTGATACCTGTCACTTAACCAGTGGGGTGACTGTGATCCCAGAATCAGTAATAAAAGTCTGGAAATACTCCAAATGAATGAAGATGGCAGGGAGCTTAGTTGGAAAAGGCACATACATCAGAGTCACTCCTGTCCTACCTGGATTGTGATACAGATTCTACTGATTAACTTGACAAGGTTATTTTATTTTTTTAAAAAACCGTCTGAGCTTGTTTTCCTAGTTGTAGAAATGGGAACAATGGCAACTTCTTTGGGTTTTGGTAACCATTAAATGAGGTTATCCTTTTTAATGGCTGAGTAATACTCCATTGTGTATATGTACCACAGCTTTCTTATCCATTCATCTGCTGAATCAGTTCTAATGAGATGGATGAAACTGGAGCCTATTATACAGAGTGAAGTAAGCCAGAAGGAAAAACACCAATACAGTATACTAACGCATATATATGGAATTTAGAAAGATGATAACAATAACCCTGTGTACGAGACAGCAAAAGAGACACTGATGAATGGAACAGTCTTATGGACTCTGTGGGAGAGGGAGAGGGTGGGAAGCTTTGGGAGAATGGCATTGAAACATGTAAAATATCATGTATGAAACGAGATGCCAGTCCAGGTTCAATGCACGATACTGGATGCTTGGGGCTAGTGCACTGGGACGACCCAGAGGGATGGTATGGGGAGGGAAGAGGGAGGAGGGTTCAGGATGGGGAGCACATGTATACCTGTGATGGATTCATTTTGATATTTGGCAAAACTAATACAATTATGTAAAGTTTAAAAATAAAAAAAATAAAAAAAAAAGAATCTACCTGCCAAAAAAAAAAAAATGAGGTTATCCAAGTTAAAAGATGTATATATTATTTTATACAATTTACATATGATAGTCTGAGAATCTAATAAATTGCTTTCTAAAATTCACATAGAAATAAATGAATTGAGTATTTGTATGACAGCTGTGCTATAAATTGTGGTAACTCAAGACATCATGGATTCAGAAAAATTTCTTTAGAACTGTGAGTATAATCCACACATTTTTATGAGCTCTATAGTCAATTAATTTGAATTACCATTACAGATTATGAAGCATGAAAATATTCATTCTTAAGAGAAGTTTAGGCAATCATTTGACCAAGGCCCAAGGTGGTAATTCTTATTACAGATTTCAGGCCATGAATAATATATCTTCCATCCCTTGAACAAACTTACCTCTGCACAGGGTTGAAGTTTAAGGTCACGGTGCTAATTTGGGCAGACATACTTTGAAATGTTACTATTCAGGGTTATAGCTGATATCATTTGGAAACCCTACATTTAAAAATGGATTAAAGAAGGGAGTCTTTTGGTGGGAAGCAAAGTTAAAAAGAAAATTTCTAAATCTTCATTTACATGCTGAAATAGGGGAAGATAATTCTCATTACTTATGTTACAATTATATGTTCTTAATTTGGCATAAAGCAAAATATAGAACTTCATTTTCTTTTGATCAGCAATTGGATGGAGATCGTGCAAATGCAATTAACCAGCAAATAGCAAACTCCATTTTTCTATTTTATTAAAGGTCAAAAGTTATCTAACACTCTTTCTTCTATTGAAAGGGAATTAAATAAAAGTTTGACCCTTAGTGAGTCAAAGTTTGGATGAAAGACACAAAATATAAGTTGAATCTGCTGAACGACCTTGGTGAGAAGCAGGCTGGAAACAGGAAGTAGGTGTCCCCACTACTGGTAAGCGGAAGAGGAAATGAGGCAGACAGGTGATGCAGCATCTGTGCTGCTTATTTTCATAGAATCGACCCCACATGAAAGGGACTGTTATTCTGTCTTTTGGGGAGGGTCAGGGGATTTTGTTTCCTCCAGGTCCCTTGTTAAAGGTGGGGGGAGGGCTATCCGCCATTATAGAATGATAGATGATAAGCTTTTCTTGTTTACAGTCGAACAATGTGATGAAAACAATCCAAACATTCTCCACGGGATGGGTGAGTAAACAAAATGTGGTAAACACATACAGTGGAATAATAGTCTTAATGAGAAATGAAATTCTTCCACAGGTTAAAATGTGGATGAACCTTAGAAATATTATGCTAAGTGAGACAAAACACACATAACTATGGTTACCAGGAGGTAGGTAGGGGAGGGACAAATTGGGAGGTTGGATCTACAGGTACACACTGCTATGTGTAAAATGGATAACAAATGAGAACTTACTGTGTAGCTCAGGGAACTCTACTTGATACTCTGTCATGACCTATATGGGAAAAGAATCTAAAAAGAGTGGGTGAAAGTATAACTGAGTTACTTTGCTGTACACCTGAAACTAACATAACATTGTAAACCTATTATACTTCAATAAAAATAGACAGTTCTCCCCATGGGAAAAGAAAACTGGTTTCTTTGTGGGGAAAAAAATCCCAATAAATCAAAAAGGACAAATATTGTATCATTCCACTTATATAAGGTATCTAGAAAAAGCAAATTAATAGAGACAAAAATTATACAAATGGTTCATAGGGACTCAAGGGAGGAGACAATTAGGACTTATTGTTTAAAGGGTACAGAGCTTCTGTTCATGATGAAAAAAGTTTTTGAAATGGGTAGCAGTGATGGTTGGGCAATATTGTGAATATACTTAGTGCCACTGGATGGTAGACTTAAAAATGGTGCATTTTATGTTATGCAGATTTTATCACAAAGAAAAAGTTCTAGGGGGAGGAAATATGGAATAGTTGTAGGAGATTCTTATTATTTTTTATCTGAAATAAGGACAGTTTAGAATTTTACTCAATCATTTGCCATGGATCAAACATTGAACTTGCTTCCTTTTCAATGCCAAAACTGAGTGCAAATGTCATGATAGTTAGTTGCTAATATTTTATCAGTACATACAAAGGCCTCAAATGTAACTAATTTCCTCATGAAAGATAGATGCCAAAGAGCCTTCCCTTAGTATCTGCAGGCTTGACCACATGACCCATTGGAAATTTATTTGCAAGCCTTTCCCACCTTTGTGTGTGACCTTCTGCTACAGTTTCAGGATTGAGGGTGGAGGTTGCTTATTCTAGAGACAGAAGCATTATTGATTTCTGGTTATTAGGGCAATTGCACTGACAAGGCAGCAGCATTCTATGAATTAGTTGGGAGCCAGTGAGTCAGAAGCCAGGTAGGATGTATATATAGAGAGAGACAAAGTGCATGAGACTCCATGAAACACCATACAGACTCTCTTGTGCCTTGGATCTAAGGAAGTCTTGTTTCAAAAGAACAGTTTCTGTGAATGAATTCGTGGAGATGGGTTAGAAATGAACAGGTTATCAATATCTGGTTCCTTGGCTATATCCCAAGGCTATATACTTATACTTACCTGGATTTCAATTTTGCTTTTAGTTCTTAATTTGGAATGTGGCTGTCCTCATGTACTACAGTTACTTTTTAAATTATTCTAAAGCTTTGAAAAGAACTCTTAGATTTTGTTTTGATCAAAGAACATTAGTTTTTGTGGATTGATAAATTAACATAGTTCATCAATTTGAAAGATTTTAATGAAAATTCATTGTACCCTGGAAAATTCTATAAAAATTAATATTTAATCATGGAGAAGTCTTATACTGAAAACAGTTCCCTAAGGCATGTACTAATCTCCAGTTAAGGGCTGGTGAATCATGTCCTTTGTACACCATTTTATTTTGCTTTGTTTCTTTCTATTGTATTTCTCTTACTGAGTTCTTTAATTTTGCAACATATGGAGAGGGCGAGGGTGGGATGATTTGGGAGAATGGCATTGAAACATGTATATTATCATATGTGAAATGAATCACCAGTCCAGGTTTGATGCATGAGACAGGGTGCTTGGGGCTGGTGCACTGGGATGACCCAGAGGGATGGGATGGGGAGGGAGGTGGGAGGGGGGTTCAGGATGGGGAGCACATGTACACCCATGGTGGATTCATGTCAACGTATGGCAAAACCACTACAATATTGTAAAGTAGTTAACCTCCAATTAAAATAAATAAATTTATATTTTAAAAAGCAACATATTATTAAAAAAAGTCTATCATCTCTCTTTCATGGAACTGCATAATAGCTAATATTATCACCAAAAAGTAGTGAAATTTAAAAATAGCAAACTCATTTGAGGATAGCTGACAGCTTAACTTAAGAAATCATAGTAAACCATAGGTTTTTTTTTTTTTTTTTAAGATTGGAAAAACTGTAAAACTTTGTTCTCTGAAATTAAGTAACCTAAAATAATCTTCAAATCACTTTGAAGAATCCAGTAGATTTTATTGAAGGGTTTCTTTAGTAATATTCATATTTACAACTACCTTTGCTTCTGATTTTGTATTTTATCCAAAGAGAGAGAAAAAAGTCTTTCTTTTGGAAAACTTATTGCAATAGAAGATGAGGGTAGTCATAAAATGTGGATGCTAGCAGTCAGGTCAAATCATTTCTAACTTCCCTAGAGTTCTCAGGGAGGTTTTGTTGCTTATGTTTTGTGGTTGTTCTTTATTTGCTTGTTTTTACATTAATACTTTCAGATTTCCTTCTGGAGCAAGTTCCTTTGGTCTATAAGTTCTGAATCAGCATGTTATGTGTGATACTATTTCCTTATCAACTCTGTTTGGTTGTTGTTGCTGCTGCTACTGCTAAGTCACTTCAGTTGTGTTCAACTCTGTGTGACCCCATAGACGCCAGCCCACCAGGCTCCCCCGTCCCTGGGATTCTCCGGGCAAGAACACTGAGTGAGTTGCCATTTCCTTCTCCAATGCATGAAAGTGAAAAGTGAACTACCCACTGATTCTGGGGGAGGCCTTTTATTAGCTACAGCAAAGAGATTTTAACTCTTCTAGTGAGATATATGAACTCAGTCATGTTCTTAAAATCATATTTTCAGTTTTCTTTTTCTTTAAATTTAAGAAAATAATTTTGCTAAATATAAAAAGGCAGGCAGCTTGATACCAAACAGAAACAGTGGTCTCCAAAATCCTGCGGTAGGTATCTGGTCACAGAATTTATATGTGACTATGAAGAATTACACAAATGTGGTCTGTATTTCATAATTGTATTGTTCAGCCTAAAATCAGTCAGCTCTGTACTATTAGTCTTAGTAATTGTCATAAAGAGGTTGTAATAAGGCATGTTTAGTTTTTTAAAGACAAGGACAACATTTATGAGTGTCTTTAACTTCTGCCATTTCTGCTACTCCCAGCCTAGCTCAGGCGTCACACTAAACAGGTGGTTAGTTACCCATTGGAGTATAGATGAGAGTGAATGGGTTTATCAGGCCACAAAGAGCAGTGGGTGCCTGTCTCATTGGAGGCTGAATAGCCTGGAGTACATGCATGTATCAGAGTTGGAAGACACAATGCCATTCCCTTTATCCAGCACAAAACTGTTTCTTTTGACCAGCATAGTTATTGTTATGCATTTATATTGAATTTGAATACTTTAGGTAGGGTATAGGCTCTGAACTTGAAGTTTTCAGAGTGATCGTTAGTCCCTGTTTTGTAAGAGGAAACAAAGACTTCGTGGGGTCTTGAAAGCATGATCTTCACTTTTAAATTAGCTTTAGAAGAAGGCTACCACTCCGGTGGCAACCCACTCCAGTAATCTTGCTGGAGAATTCCATGGATAGAGAAACCTGGCAGGCTATATTCCATGGGGTTGCAAAGAGTCAGGCATGACTAAACAACTGTCACTAGAAGAAGCACTATCTCCAGATACAGTGCAAACTACACTGAAATATTCCTTAGTCTGCTTACCCTTCCTTTCTGCTGCATAATTCTTCATCCCTCTCACTATGCCCCTCCCCACCCTATCCCACCACTTAGGGAACTAGGGCCCTTCCCTCATTGCTGACAGATAATATATATGAGAATTCAAGATCTTATTAAAATGTGTTTAATGCTCTTTGCTTTCCAGAATACTCATATTTTAAAGAGGGCAAAGGAAATAAGAACAGAGGAAAAGAATGTGCCCTTGATGAGACCTCAAAATGTATGTAACACAAAGAAAAAATACTTTATAAACATTTTATCAAAATCTTGCATCAATTCTATAAGGAAATGGATTCTTTGAAATGTTAAGCCCAAAGTCACATAGCTGCTAAATTAGATCTGGAATTGGAAGTAAACTTATCCCAGGGGTAACGTGAGGTGTGGTTCCCAGGGCTTGTGTTGGAAACTCCTTTATCCTCAGCCACAACGACTTAACCCTTTGATGTTCCAGTTTAGAGAATCAGGCTTATCTGCAGATTTTCTTTGACATGAGGATTACCATCTAAGCTATGCACTCTACTTTTAAACTTGTCCTTGGCACAATAGTAAGGATGCATTTTTTTTCCCTTGCTGTCATATTTCACCTAAAGAAAAGCAGGATTGTGTAGTAGAAAAGAGTATCAGTTTTGCAAATGAGACAAATAATTTTTTCTGTCATTGAGAAAACTTATGGCATATGAATTGTGTCTTAATAATGTTTTTATAAAATTATTAGGTTAAAAAGGGAACATAAAACTTCTTATTCTGCTACGAAGTAGCCATGTGTCATTATGTGCCTATGAGTTTCATTTATAGAATTAGAAACTGATGTCTACATGTGGCCTTAGAAAGTTGAATGGCATGACTTGCAGGCCTAGTGAGCAAAAATCATTTCCTTTACTCTGCGTCTAGACTATTTCTAATAAGTATGATTCCAGGAAATATCATGTATGTCACAAAGACATATGGACAAATACAATCTCTAGGCAATGTCATATTTAGACATAATGTCTAAATAGACACAAATGTCTAATTATCTGTATCTTCTAAGAAAGAAATGACAAATAGTTGAACAAAATTACATCGATATATGAGAGTCATGCACAATAGATTTTCAGTCATTTATTCCAAGATTTGTTTCTACATGTGTAACATATTTTGACTCTTTTTGGGCAGATGCACTGTCTCTGAAATATTACATTGATCACTCAGGTTGAATATCTCCCCCATCTTTGAGCACTCTTATTATTTAGCTCTCTTATCTGTAGCAGCTGCTGAATTAAAGAAGGAAAAGAGAAAACAGGATTACAAGAGAGATGGGCCAAAAAAGACATGTTAAGGAAGCTCCAAGAAAATTAGAGATACCAAGGGAACATTTCATGCAAAGATGGGCTCAATAAAGGACAGAAATGGCAGAATAGGTGGCATGAATACACAAGAGAACTGTACAAAAAAGAGCTTCACGACCCAGATAATCATGATGATGTGATCACTCACCTAGAGCCAGACATCCTGGAATGTGAAGTCAAGTGGGCCTTAGAAAGCATCACTATGAGCAAAGCTAGTGGAGGTGATGGAATTCCAGTTGAGCTATTTCAAATCCTGAAAGATGATGTTGGGAAAGTGCTGCACTCAATATGCCAGCAAATTTTGAAAACTCAGCAGTGGCCACAGGACTGCAAAAGGTCAGTTTTCATTCCAATCCCAAAGAAAGGCAATGCCAAAGAATGCTCAAATGACCGCACAGTTGCACTCATCTCACATGCTAGTAAAGTAATGCTCAAAATTCTCCAAGACAGGCATCAGCAATACATGAACGGTGAACTTCCTGATGTTCAAGCTGGTTTTAGAAAAGACAGAGGAACCAGAGATCAAATTGCCAACATCTGCTGGATCATCGAAAAAGTAAGAGAGTTCCAGAAAAACATCTATTTCTGATTTATTGATTATGTCAAAACCTTTGTTGTGTGGATCACAATAAACTGTGGGAAATTCTTCAAGAGATGGGAATACCAGACCACCTGACTTGCCTCTTGAGAAACCTATATGCAGGTCAGGAAGCAACAGTTAGAACTGGGCATGGAACAACAGACTGGTTCCAAATAGGAAAAGGAGTACATCAAGGCTGTATATTGTCACCCTGCTTATTTAGCTTCTATGCAGAGTACATCATGAGAAACGCTGGACTGGAAGAAGCACAAGCTGGAAACAAGATTTCCGGGAGAGATATAAATAACCTCAGATATGCAGATGGCACCACCCGTATGGCAGAAAGTGAAGAGGAACTCAAAAGCCTGTTGATGAAAGTGAAAGAGGAGAGTGAAAATGTTGGCTTAAAGCTCAACATTCAGAAAATGAAGATCATGGCATCTGGTCCCATCACTTCATGGGAAATAGATGGGGAAACAGTGGAAACAGTGTCAGACTATTTTTCTGGGCTCCAAAATCACTGCAGATGGTGACTGCAGCCATGAAATCAAAAGTCGCTTACTCCTTGGAAGAAAAGTTATCACCAACCTAGATAGCATATTGAAAAGCAGAGACATTACTTTGCCAACAAAGGTCCGTCTAGTCAAGGCTATGGTTTTTCCAGTGGTCATGTATGGATGTGATAGTTGGACTGTGAAGAAAGCTGAGCGCTGAAAAACATGCTTTTGAACTGTGGTGTTGGAGAAGACTCTTGAGAGTCCCTTGGACTGCAAGGAGGTCCAACCAGTCCATCCTAAAGGAGATCAGTCCTGGGTGTTCATTGGAAGGACTGATGCTAAAGCTGAAACTCCAATACTTTGGCCACCTCATGCAAAGAGTTGACTCATTGGAAAAGACCTTGATGCTGGGAGGGATTGGGGGCAGGAGGAGAAGGGGATGACAGAGGATGAGCTGGCTGGATGGCATCACCGATTCGATGGACATGAGTTTAAGTGAACTCTGGGAGTTGGTGATGGACAGGGAGGCCTGGCGTGCTGCAATTCATGGGGTCGAAAAGAGTTGGACATGACTGAGAGACTGAACTGAACTGATATGAAGGAAGCTCCTTTATGATCTTTATCACCTCCTATTTTATCTTGCTTCTCTGCAATCTCAGATTTTCCCATATGGAGAAATGGGAAGAGGGGCATCATTTATAGCTCCAACAATGTATTACTATATAAATGATCATGATGATAACAGGACCCTCAGGAGGAGAGGTGAACCACCCACATAACCTCTGTACCCATTTCTGAGAACAGTATCATCATCATTATTCTTATCATCAAGGTTGGGACCATTTACTTCTGGCTTTGTATGTGTCAGGCACTAAAATCAGCATGCCACATGTATTTGTTCATTTAATTTTCAAAACACCATGATCCAGGTATTTTTATCTTAGCCCACTTGCTTTTAAAGAAATAGAGGCACAGTTTAGTTAAGCTAGCCACTTGAGGTCACACTTGAACCAGTACTTGGAGGCAAGTCTGTCTGAGTCCACAGGCTGTGTATGAAATCTCTATCCTAAAAGGTATTTAAGTCCCAAAAATGTAAAGCTGAATTACAGTTCTAACTAATACTTGTTTATAGCTTGGGATGCTTACACAAGGGTAATCTTCCCAGGGTCCCTGAAGAAAAATCAAATCTATTGCTTAGATATTAAAGACATATCTAAGTAACCTTCAAGAACTCTGACACTACACGAATGAAGTGGGACATGCACTGAATTCAGTCAGCTGATCTGAGTGTTGAGCCCTTAAACAAAATTTATCTTTGGCTTCTGTTTCCTCATCTGTGGAATAAAGAGATGAGGGCCAAATAAATGATTATCATTTGTTCATTCTGGGTCAGAGACTCTCCCTTTTTCTTGTTTTCTGAATAAAACCTTTATTTAGAAATATAATTCATGTACCATAAATTAGCTCTGCATAGTGCACAATTCACCAGGTGGTAATTCACTAGTGATAAAGAACCCGCTTGCCAATGCAGGAGACTTAAGAGACACCAGTTTGATCCCTGTGTTGGAATATCCTCTGGAGGAGAGTGAGAACCCACTCCAATATTCCAGCCTGAAGAATCCCATGGACAGAGGAACTGGTGGGCTATAGTCCATGAGAACTCAGAATTGAACACAATTGAAGCGACTTAACTGTAGCTCACAATTCAGTGATTTTTGAAATGTATCCAAAACATTCTGCAATCTCTAATCTATCACCATGTCTAATTCCATTGCTTCATTGCCAGTCACATCCCCTTCTTTGCTCCCTCCAGCCCTTGGTGACTTGGCTTACTTTCTGTCTCTATGGATTTGCCTTTTCTGAATATTTCACCTAAATGGAATTATGAGCAATGGCTTTCTCTCAAGGTTCATCCATGTTGTAGCATGCATCCATACTCATCCTTGTTGTTGACAAAGTCATTTGATTATCTATTAATTGGTTGGTAGATATCTGGAGGTGTTTCTATTTTTGGCTATTTAGAATAATGCTGCTATAAGCATAAGTTTTATGTGAACATATGTTTTTGTTTTTCTTGAATCAGGATTGGAATTGTTGGGTCCTATGGGAATTTTATCTTGAACAGTTTGAGGAACTGTCAACCTGTTCTCCAGCATGGCTGCAGCATTTTCCATGCCCATTGGTAATGAGTGAAGGTTGTCTTTTTCCCCCCACATTCCGAAAACACTTGTTGGTTGTATTGTCTATCTTTTTATTTCAGCCTTCCTTCTGGGTAGGAAATGGTATCAGTTACAGTGGTTGTAATTTGTATTTCCCTAAAGACATGATCTGGGCATTTTTTCATTCAGTTCGGTTCAGCCACACACAGTCGTGTCTGACTCTTTGTGACCCATGAACTGTTGCATGCCAGGTTTATTTGTCCATCACCATCTCCTGAAGCTTGCCCAAGCTCGTTCATCAAGTAGTTGATGCCATCCAACCAATTCTTCAGCACTCGGCTTTCTTATGGTCCAACTCTCACATCCATACGTGACTACTGGAAAAATCATAGCTTTGACTACATGAACCTTTGTTGGTAATGTCTCTGCTTTTTAATGTGCATCTAGGTTTGTCATGGAGAAGGCAATGGCAGCCCACTCCAGTACTCTTGCCTGGAAAATCCCATGGACGGAGGAGCCTGGTGGGCTGCAGTCCATGGGGTTGCTAGGAGTCGGACATGACTGAGCTACTTCACTTTCACTTTTCACTTTTGTGCACTGGAGAAGGAAATGGCAACCCACTCCAGTGTTCTTGCCTGGAGAATCCCAGGGATGGGGGAGCCTGGTGGGCTGCCGTCTATGGGGTCCCACAGAGTTGGACACGACTAAAGCGACTTAGCAGGTTTGTCATATCTTTTCATTATAAATTGCCATTTTCATAACTTCTTAGATAAATAGCTGTTCAAATCATTCATCCATTTAAAAGTTTAGGGCTATAGTTAGTGTCCTTTATACAATAAATTATTTATATGGTTATTTTTTTGGTGTTATTTATTTCCTTACTACCTTTACCAATGCTATATATTTATTGGGGTGGATTTGAGTTCCTAGCCCTTGTCCTTTCATTTCCACCTGAAGGAAACCTTTTGCTATATTTTGTAGGGCAGGTCAGCTGGTGAAGAATTCTTGATTTTTGCTTATCTGAGAATCTACCAATTTCTCCCTTATTTTTGAAGGACAGTTTTGCAGGATATGCTATTCTTGTGTGACTTTTCTTTTTTAACTTAGTCTTGAGTATATTACCCCAACTTCTCAACTATTTATTCCTGTTGAGAAGTCAGCTATTCACCTTTTTGAAGCTCACTGTTGATTTTTCAACATGAATTTGTTATTTTTAGAGTCTCAAATCTATAAATTTTAATGTAGATAAAAATGTTTAACCATGATATTTGATAGGTTCTTAACACTAATTTAAAATGTAAGTATTATGTACCTATTATTGCAGTGCTTTTGAATCATTAAGTCAGCAAAAATAAGACCGGGGGAAGACGGTGGCTCAGATTATGAACTTCTTATTGCCAAATTGAGACTTAAACTGAAGAAAGTGTGGAAAACCACTAAACCATTCAGGTATGACATAAATCAAATCCCTTATGATTATACAGTGGAAGTGAGAAATAGATTTAAGGGACTAGATGTCATAGACAGAGTGCCTGATGAACTATGGACAGAGGCTCATGACATTGAACAGGAGACAGGGTTCAAGATCATCCCCAAGAAAAAGAAATGCAAAAAAGCAAAATGGCTGTCTGAGGAGGCCTTGCAAATAGCTGTGAAAAGAAGAGAAGTGAATAGCAAAGGAGAAAAGGAAAGATATACCCATCTGAATGCAGAGTTCCAAAGAATAGCAAGGAGAGATAGAAAATGTTCCTCAGATATCAACACAAAGAAATAGAGGAAAACAACAGAATGGGAAAGACTAGAGATCTCTTCAAGAAAATTAGAGATACCAAGGGAACATTTCATGCAAAGATGGGCTCAATAAAGGACAGAAATGGTATGGACCTGACAGAAGCAGAAGATATTAAGAAGAGATGGCAAGAATACACAGAAGAACTGTACAAAAAAGATCTTCATGACCCGGATAATCATGATGGTGTGATCATTCACCTAGAGCCAGACATCCTGGAATGTGAAGTCAAGTGGGCCTTAGAAAGCATCACTATGAGCAAAGCTAGTGGAGGTGATGGAATTCCAGTTGAGCTATTTCAAAGCCTAAAAGTTGGTGCTGTGAAAGTGATGCACTCAATATGCCAGCAAATTTTGAAAACTCAGCAGTGGCCACAGGACTGCAAAAGGTCAGTTTTCATTCCAATCCCAAAGAAAGGCAATGCCAAAGAACGCTCAAACTACTGCACAATTGCACTCATCTCACACACTAGTAAAGTAATGCTCAAAATTCTCCAAGCCAGGCTTCAGTAATACATGAACTGTGAACTTCCAGATGTTCAAGCTGATTTTAGAAAAGACAGAGGAACCAGAGATCAAATTGCCAACATCTGCTGGATCATCGAAAAGGTAAGAGAGTTCCAGAAAAACATCTATATCTGATTTATTGACTGTGTCAAAACCTTTGACTGTGTGGATCACAATAAACTGTGGAAAATTCTGAAAGAGATTGGAATACTAGACCACCTGACCTGCCTCTTGAGAAACCTATATGCAGGTCAGGAAGCAACAGTTAGAACTGGACATGGAGCAACAGACTGGTTCCAAATAGGAAAAGGAGTACGTCAAGACTGTATATTGTCACCCTGCTTATTTAACTTATAGTCAGGGTACATCATGAGAAATGCTGGGCTGGCAGAAGCACAAGCTGGAATCAAGATTGCTGGGAGAAATATCAGTCACCTCAGATATGCATATGACACCAGCCTTATGGCAGAAAGTGAAGAACTAAAGAGCCTCTTGAAGAAAGTAAAAGAAGACAGTGAAGACATTAGCTTAAAGCTCAACATTCAGAAAGCTAAGATCATGGCATCCGGTCCCATTACTTCATGGCAAATAGATGGGGAAACAGTGGAAACAGTGGCTGACTTTATTTTCTTGGAGCGGGGGGGGGGGGGGGGGGGCTCCAAAATCACTGCAGATGGTGGTTACAGCCATGAAATTAAAAGACGTTTACTCCTTGGAAGGAAAGTTATGACCAACCTAGAGAGCATATTAAAAAGCAGAGACTACTTTGCCAACCAAAGTCTGTCTAGTTAAGGCTCTGGTTTTTCTAGTAGTCATGTATAGATATGAGAGTTGGACTATAAGGAAAGCTGAGTGCCCAAGAACTGGTGCTTTTGAACTGTGGTGTTGGAGAAGACTCTTGAGGGTCCCTTGGAGTGCAAGGAGATCCAACGAGTTCATCCTAAAGAGATCAGTCCTGAGCATTGGAAGGACTCATGTTGAAGCTGCAACTCCAATACTTTGGCCATCTGATGCAAAGAGCTGACTTATTTGAAAAGACCCTGATGCTGGGAAGGATTGAGGGCAGGAGAAGAAGGGGTGATAGAGGATGAGATGGTTTTATCGCTCAATGGACATGAGTTTGGGTGAACTCTGCAAGTTGATGATGGACAGGGAGGTCTGGAATGCTGCAGTTCATGGGGTCGCAAAGAGTAGGACACAACTGAGCAACTGAACTGAACTGAACTTTGTTCTTTAAAGAAAATTCACTGGATAATAGACTCATGCTGTTTGATTTCTATATTAGGCAACTTTTAAGCACAAGGTGAAAAACTCTGAGATGTAATGCATTTTAAATGAACTTGATAACTTCTGTGTCTTTTTAAGGCTCAAACATATTTTATATTCTGATACACAAACAAATGAGAAAAATTTCGTTGAATCATCATGTATCCTATATATCTGGGCGCTACTTGTCTACCTATTAGAACTAGAACTCTGATTGTTATTGTCATTTGGAGTCCGTCAAGTGTGTGAATGGGCTTCCCAGGTGGTGCTAGTGGTAAAGAACCTGACTGCCAATGCAGAAAATATAAGAGATGTGAGTTTGACCCTTGGATCTATTCTTGTCTGGAGAATCCCATGGACAGAGGACCCTGGAGGGCTATAGTCTATATGGTTGCATGGAATCGGACATGACTAAAGAGATGCAGCATGCACACACGCAAGTTCATGGATCTCATACCAAAGTTATTTCAAAGCATTGTTTAAAAAACCAAGAAAGTACTAGGAATATCTTCTTTAGTTTTCAATGTCTGTTGTGTGATTTCTTACCCAGGAATTGTTCCTTTTTCCTCTTTGTCTGATGTTCTGAATTCTTGGATAGGCGCAGGAAAGTTTTTACAGCAGAATCTTGCTTTTTTTTTTTTTAATTTTATTTTATTTTTAAACTTTACAATATTGTATTGGTTCTGCCACATATCGAAATGAATCCACCACAGGCATATACGTGTTCCCCATCCTTTTTACAGAAAGAAGCAAATTCCAGAAACAGTTGCTAGGAAATAGCTAGGTTCTCTGTTCCTTAGATATCTTACTGTACATTATCTACTCAGTAAAATTATGTGAACACATGACTGATCTTACAAATGGGGGTCAGAGGGAAGGAATCAGAGAGGTAAATTGCTCAAAATCCCACAATGAAGAGGTAAAGGAAGCATTCCTAAGTTGTGTTCCTTTTCAAAGTCTTTTCCCGCTAATCTGAGGACCTGCAGGAAGAGTGGGGGACTCTGCCCACTGCTCACATCCCCACATGGCCTGAAGAGTAGATGAACACAGACCTTGATTTACTTCATGCCCTGTCCCTTACACGCATTGTAGGCATCCTTTAAATGATGATTTAAAAAATCAACGTATCTCATTCTTTAATTTACCTCTAAATTTCACTTTGTGGGATGATAGTCACCATTTACATACATGTTCTCTGTGAATGCTTTTGACACAAGTTGCTGATTCTCCCCTATTTTTTGCCCTGGGGCTATTTCTTAAAATGAGACAACGTTTAAAGAATCACCAAACAATAAACATTGTGCATAAAATGTAGGGCAAAAATGATAAGGCTTCACTGAGGTGCTTTACCCTGCTTGATAAAGAAGATCGCCTCTAAGTTGTTGCCTCTTCTTCATTAGTCTCAAGGTGGCTGCTCATTAAAATCATGCATTAAGGAAGTCACAAAATAAGGGGAAGTCTAGGACCTGCCGTTACTTGCAAATAGTGGATCTTTCCCTTTCCAAGAACACCAAGGGAGAAAGCATGTCGTTCAACAAGGACACACGGGTGTTACATTGATTGGAATGGAAAAAAAGCATGGAAATTACTATGTATAAAGGGTCTTGTAAGAAAGAAGTTACCATAGCAACTGTGGCCTCATAGACTGTACTGAATAATGGGATTTATTTCAGCATAATCACCCAGTCTTTTCCTGTATATCCTTCCCTGGAGACAATGAATCCATGTACCACAGCTACACAGAAAATTATCCTGCTTGGAAAGGACTCCTCTCTTTAATATATGCTTGATAATGTATAAATATCAGTATTTGATGAGAAATTGTCTTTTGTAGTTACCCTTTCAGAGACATTAGGTTAAAACATTCTATGTAAAAGCTGAAATAGTCAGCCACCTTTGTGATCTGAATACAAATAAGAGAAGGAAGAAGAAGCAAATGTGTGTGTACTTTTTCTACAGGATCATGAAATTATAACCTCTGGCTATTCAAATAAATTAAACTATTAATTAAATTGTGATCATTCAATTACCCTTTTCCCTCCATTTTTGAGTTTCCTTTCAGATACTTCAATTCACAGCATTCATTACAGAACGGTCACGATGCTTTTCCTCTGATGAGGGTATTCACAGCAAACTTGACTGGCTTCCCTGGTAGCTCAGCTGGTAAAGAATCTGCCTGCAATGCAAGAGTCCCCGGTTTGATTTATGGGTAGGGAAGATCTGCTGGAAAAGGGATAGGCTACCCACTCTGTGTTCTTGGGCTTCCCTGATGGCTCAGCTGGTAAAGAATTCTCCTGCAATGTGAGAGATCTGGGTTCGATCCCTGGGTTGGGAAGATCCCCTGGAGAAGGGAATGGCTACCCACTCCTGTATTCTGACCTGGAGAATTCCATGGATCCTATAGTCCATGGAGTTGCAAAGAGTAGGACACGACTGAGTGGCTTTTATTTTGACTGTTTTCAAACACGTGTTGAAGTGTGTGTTCATCTCTTCGATTTTCATTTTGAAGAAGAAAGATTCGTTTTCACAGAGTAAATGAACTTTTAAAATCCCAGAGTCTAGTCAGCAGGTGCATATTATTCATAATCCTATAATTATGCTGCTGAAAGAGGATTTTTGTCACCTGCCATTAGTGGAATGGCTCAAGGATGCATCTCCCTGGGGTGTTTATACTGCCTAACATCCTACAATATGCTCTGCCCACACAAGGAGGTTTTTCACAGAACGCTGAAGCTTTCCTTCTTTCCTATAATTTAACTAAGAATAACATCCACCTCAGCTTTGATTTAGGGACCTGGGATTTTAACCCTTCCAGAGACAACAACAAGTCAGCTGGTTGCATGATCACCTGTGGAATTCACCACCTAAAACTAATGTCCAAAGATCTCCTTGCTCTTCCCTAACCTAGATGACATGTGCCATGAAATGAGAATTAATCTCATAAAATGGGTTTTCTGTTAAGCTCAAACTTCTAATTAAATTTAAATATTATGACTTCATTCTATTAATGTGGCTCATCATGAACCCCAAGAGGACACCTTTAATTCTAAACTATTTAAAGGAACAAAAATTAAGCTCAGCACTGTTTGGCTGAGTCCTCTTAGTTAAAAATCAAGTGAGTGATTTTTAAATCAATAGAGAGAAATGCCAGTAGCACCATCTTGAGAAAATTTGATTACACCTTAATGCTCCAGATCCTCCAAAACAGGTGCTTTCCCTCTGTCCCCAAGAGTCTCCTGGAATGAAAGTTCAGGGTAGGTCCAGAAGGAAGGGAGGTTGCTCTAAACAAAGCGGGTAGGACATGTAGTTCTATGTCCTGAATGAAGCCACTCCCATCACGCCCTGTTCTTTGTCTCCCCATAGAGAGAAAACATAATAGGTGTGTAGAGTTCATAGTCACCTTGATTTTACCTGTTTTTTTTTTTTTTTTTTTTGTGTGTGTGTGTGTGAAACTACAATATCAGACTTTAAGTTGTACAGGACTCATCCATTCACACCTCATTCAAGCTATGTTCTATGTTCCCCTTGCCCTTCTGAAATCAAACAGCCCAGGGCTCTGGCAGGGGGCCCAGGAAGGGCTGCAGACATGCTTCAGTATTTTTTTTTAATTTTTTTAAAAAAATTATTTATTTTAATTAGAGGCTAATTACTTTACAATATTGTATTGGAAATGTGTAGTTCTGTTCACTGTCTGGTTTCTTTTTTGATGATAGCTGCTGCTAAGTTGCTTCAGTTGTGTCTGACTCTTTGTGATCCCATAGCCTGCCAGGCTTCTCTGTCCATGGGATTCTTCAGGTAAGAATACTGGAGTAGGTTGTCATTTCTGCTTCCAGGGGATCTTCCCAACCCAGAGATCAATCCTGCATCTTCTGTACTGCAGGTGGATTCTTTGCTGTTGAGCCACCAGGGAAGCCCAACACTCCTGGGCAAAGCCTCTTGTTCTGGATGACCAAGACCCCAACCCTGTCTGCTCAAAGCCCTGGGACCCTGCAACGTGGCTTCTCTTGGCCCCAAACCTCAAGGCTCCCAAACAGCTCCCAGCCATAAGCTCTTTGTAATTTTCAGTCTGTTCTCAGGATTTTGTTTAACACTTGATTCAGCTACAGCAAGACTGTAACTCTCATACATGACAAACCAAGAATGGACGAAGACTTTGTGAGATTTCCCTTGAACTCTTTTATGGCAGATGTGTTTACACAGAAGTACAGGGCTTCCTTGTGGCTCAGGCAGTAAAGAATCTGCCTACAATGCAGGAGACTGGATTATTCCCTGGGTTGGGAAGATCCCTTGCAGAAGGAAATGGCTACCCACTCCAGTATTCTTCCCTAGAGAATTCCATGGACAGAGGAGACTGGTGGGCTACAATCCATGGAGGTCACAAAGAGTTGGACATGACTGAATGATTCACACTTTCACTTTCACAAAGTGAGCATAATTTTCCAGAGTCCAGTCATCCCTCAGACCCACAACCTGCAGAAGCACTATCACCTGGAAACAACTTCTCAGCATCCTTTTTTCTTTTCCAGAGTTTTTCTTTGGAAATAGAAGAAGTAAAGCACAGGGTAATGTGTCACCACTAACAACAAGGAGAGAAATTCTGTAATTTTTTAAATTCCGAAGATGGGAATAGGAGTAGAAAAGAAGTGAAAGTGAAAGATGCTCAGTCATGTCTACTTTTTTCAGCTTCAATGTCAGTCCTTCCAATGAACACCCAGGACTGGTCTCCTTTAGGATGGACTGGTTGGATCTCCTTGCAGTCCAAGGGACTCTCAAGGGTCCTCTCCAACACCACAGTTTAAAAGCATCAATTCTTCAGCACTCAGCTTTCTTTTTAGTCCAACCCTTACATGACCACAGGAAAAACCATAGCCTTCACTAGATGGACCTTTGTTGGCAAAGTAATGTCTCTGCTTTTCAATATGCTATCTATGTTGGTCATAACTTTCCTTTCAAGGAGTAAGCATCTTTTAATTTCATGGCTGCAATTACCATCTTCAGTAATTTTGGAGTCCAAAAAAATAAAGTCAGCCACCATTTCCACTGTTTCCCCATCTATTTGCCATGAAGTAATGGGACCGGATGCCATGATCTTCGTTTTCTGAATGTTGAGCTTTAAGCCCACTTTTTCACTCTCCTCTTTCACTTTCATCAAGAGGCTTTTTAGTTCCTCTTCACTTTCTGCCATAAGGGTGGCGTCATCTGCATATCTGAGGTTATTGATATTTCTCCCGGCAATCTTGATTCCAGCTTGTGTTTCTTCCAGCCCAGCGTTTCTCATGATGTACTCTGCATAGAAGTTAAATAAGCAGGGTGACAATATACAGCCTTAACATACTCCTTTTCCTATTTGGAAACGGTCTGTTGTTCCATGTCCAGTTCTAACTATTGCTTCCTGACCTGCATACAGGTTTCTCAAGAGGCAGGTCAGGTGGTCTGGTATTCCTATCTCTTTCAGAATTTTCCAGTTTATTGTGATGTACACAGTCAAAGGCTTTGGCATAGTCAATAAAGCAGAAATTGATGTTTTTCTGGAACTCTCTTGCTTTTTCAATGATCCAGGGGATGTTGGCAATTTGATCTCTGGTTCCTCTGCCTTTTCTAAATCTAGCTTGAAGATCTGGAAGTTCACAGTTCATGTATTACTGAAGCCTGGCTTGGAGAATTGTGAGCATTACTTTACTAGCATGTGAGATGAGTGCAATTATGCAGTAGTTTGAGCATTCTTTGGCATTACCTTTCTTAGGGATTGAACTGAAAGCTTACTTTTCCCAGTCCTGTGGCCACTGCTGAGTTTTCCAAATTTGCTGGTATACTGAACGCAGCACTTTCACAGCATCATCTTTCAGGATTTGAAATAGCTTCAACTGGAATTCCATCACCTCCACTAGCTTTGTTCATAGTGATGCTTTCTAAGGTCCACTTGACTTCACATTCCAGGATGTCTGGTTCTAGGTGAGTGATCACACTATCGTGATTATCCGAGTCATGAAGATGTTTTTTGTACAGTTCTTCTGTGTATTCTTGCCACCTCTTCTTAATATCTTCTGTTTCTGTTAGGTCCTTACCATTTCTGTCCTTTCTTGAGCTCATCTTTGCATGAAATGTTCCCTTTCTTTTTCCTTTATTTTATATTGTTTACCTTTTACTAGCTTTTTGAGAGTGTTTAAATAGTTTATATTCAATATCTTTTTAATTGATGAAAATATATGAATTACGAACTTTCCAATAAAAGTGCTTTTTTAGTTATATCTGATAAGTTTTTATATTTTTGTTGTCATATTCTGAATTTCATTTCATATTTCCTCTCTGAACCAAGATTTGTTTAAGGAAGTGTTTTAAAGTTTTGCATTAGAAGAGGCATTTTATAATTCTGTTAGTAGATTTTTGCTTCATTCAGTTTTGACTAGTATTTTCTATGCTATTTTTGACTTCTTTTAAAATTTATTTAGATTTTCTTTGTGAGTAAATTTATGGTCAATTTTCTTAAAATTGTATATAGTATAGATTTAGATTTTATTTTGTGAATAGATTAAAAAAATATTTTTTGTCTTAAGAGAATAAAGCTGCTGCTGCTGCTGCTGCTAAGTTGCTTCAGTCGTGTCCGACTCTGTGCGATCCCATAGACGGCAGCCCACCAGGCTCCGCCGTCCCTGGGATTCTCCAGGCAAGAACACTGGAGTGGGTTGCCATTTCCTTCTCCAATGCATGAAAGTGAAAAGTGAAAGTGAAGTCACTCAGTCGTGTCCGACTCTTAGTGACCCCATGGACTGCAGCCCAACAGGCTCCTCCATCCATGGGATTTTCCAGGCAAGAGTACTGGAGTGGGGTGCCATTGCCTTCTCTGAGAATAAAGCTACATACATTTAAAATGAGTCATATTGGTCTTTTGTGTTATTTTGTGTTTTAACTTTATATAATAGTTACTGAAAGAATTTTGTTTTGTGGGCTATTTTTTTTTGCTATGTTTTCATGTGTGTGTATGTGTTTCTTTTTGTTTTGCAAAGTTTTTGTGCTATTTTGATAGACTGTGATTTTAAAAATTCTTATTCTTAATAAAATTATATCTTTCTCTTAGATGTCAAGTTTTTAAAGACAATCTCTTCCTTACTATGAACCATGCTAAAATGGCCTATTTCCTTTTTATTCTTTTTTTCTCTTTCTCAATGACTGGACTATTTTGATAAATAATGTTGCTTTTCTTAGTTTTTGACTCTGTGTTCTGTTCTATTGCTATGTTTTCTTTAGTGCTTAAATTATGTTTATGCTGGTGCTTATATTATATTTATTTATAAACAAATACATTTATTTATACTTTGCCTATCTTTTATAAACAGTATTTTCTTTTTAAATAGTCTACCTTTTCCTCTCTTCATGTCATTATTTTTATTTCTGGATTAGATGTCCTTTACTGTGTTTCCCATAAAGTCTATTTTCTTTTGTGTTCCTGCAATATCATCTTTATTTTTGTTATATTTTCTTTGATTTTCTTTTTTTTTTCCTCTGTAGCTTCCAGCTCCCATTTATTTCCTTCTGTTATCTTGACACCAGTTTTTGCAGTTCTTGACTTTCTGATCAGTGATTTTCTTTAATAAATGCTTTTAATCTATTAAGATTTTTTGATTCATGGAAACTATTTGGACATAGTTTTTTTTTTTTTTTTTTAACTGCTCCATGGCAATATTTTGTTTTTAATAAATTTTCATCCATTGTTTATTTTTCTGCTCTTTAAAATATTTTTTCCTTTTTTGGTACACATTTTGGATGCTGTTTTAAAATTCACCACTGTATAAGTCACATTTTCTAGAATCAGTGCCCGTGCAGCCAACCAGACACAGTGAAATGCCCCCTGAGGACCCGCTGTGGCTGTGGCTTCACACAAAAAGGGTCTCTTGGTAATTCTTCCTGCAGCCCTGCTTCTCTTGTCTGTTTGAATAAAGGCTGTGATGAGAAGTCATCTTCCCATCCTGCTGAGCCAATAGCTCCTTCCTTCATTATTGTCAAGAATAGATATGACTTTGCTCTGCTGGATAACCTTCTCACTTTTAAGAAATGAATGCCTTTGCTGAGACAAGCTGATCTGCTGCCTTGAGCAATGGGCCACAGCATTTTTCTTTTTTCCTCCCAGCTCGGGTCTGTTCCATCTCACTTGCTCTTGTAAACCTTACATATTTTTGAATCTGAAAATGTGTCTTTTTCTTAACTTTGCTGAACATTTGGTTTGTAGCTTTTAAAAATTCTTTCTTCTTTTTTTTTTTTTTCCATACAAATTCTGGAACAAGTTGCTTTAAAATTGTATTTTGATTTTTTAAAGGTCATCCTTACATTTTTCTTAGAGAAATATATCTTAAAGTTTTTTCAATCCAATCTTTTCTCTATCCTGGGATTCTGTCTTGGGGAGCATAAAGTGACTGATTTTGGCCAATGATTCATATGTGCTTACAGCTTCTACAACCTATAGGTGCTTGCTGATAGAAGCTTAGCATTGCAAGGTGAGTGGTTATGAAAATATTAAATAACTTTCCCTGAGCCATAAAATAATGATCTGACTTTACCAGCTGTCAAAGTTGTCAATACTTGTCAATACAAGACTGAACACTTCTTATGACAGTCTGAGTTGTGCCTTCTTGGGAATATAACATTTAATAACTTGAAAATCAGTCTAGAATTCAGCCAAAGAACCAACTTCCAGTGTTTTATTTTCATGCTTAGAAAAAGAAAGTTTCAAATGATTACGTACAATATAGAAAAGAATATGTACCTTTTAAAAAGCATATAATAATGACAAAGTGAACATCTCACTGGTCTGGCTAATGCCAGTTAATGCATGTTATAACTTGCAAACAGGAGTCTTAAGGTTTCCAGCAGCCACAGATGATAAGAGAAACGCAGATTGTGTAACAATTATTATCAGATAAAAGGAGACTTGCTGATATTTTAAAAGAAACTGATTTTCTAGCTACTAAAATGTAAAGGAATTTTCATGTGAGTCTGTAGCCAAAAACTATGGAGTCAGCATGGACACTCTTTGGCAGAAGGGTTTTGTTCATTTGCTTTATGGTGGGGTGGTTGTTTTGATCTGTGATGAAAGCAGAGGGCTGGCTGTGGGGAAGTGAACCCTTGTAAGTGTTCCAGCAAGATTGGTTCATGAGGCTCAGAGTGTAGATTTCCAGTGAGTTCTGTTTGGTGATTCTCAGCTATACTCTGCAGGACACAGAAGCTTACTGCTCCAAAGCCTGGGCCTGAAGAATATTTACTTATCAACAGATAAAACCTCTCACAGATTCATTTATAAAAAAGCTTCTCCCACTCTTAATGATTAGTAGCCTACAGGTCCTCCTCATTTTAGTGTTGACATATTTAGGTCTCTGAATCAGTGATCCAGATTTCTTCCATATGAGTCAACTTTGGAGAAAACCTTCCACTTGGGCCTCAAGAAAAAAAAAAACTAGGGAGAGAATTAATATTTATCAAGTGTTCTGGTCTCTGTGTGAGATACTATACTGGTGTTAGCTCATTTAATTATCTCAAGGCCTCTCCCAATGTGTCTCTTCCTGCCTTTGTGCTCAGGAGAAGATGTGAGTGAGGATCCAAGGACCAGGGCAGCAGGAAGTGAGGAGAAGGGCTTCACCCTGGACTCCCTGCTCCAACTCTGATCACTTTCTAGGACCTCAGACCACTCTCAACAGTTTGCCATTGTCTATATACTCATTAAAGAGTGAAAGGTATATAAAATCAACATGCAGAAATCCCTTGAAATCCTATACACTAGTAATGAAAAAATAGAAAGAGAAACTAAGGAAACAATTCCATTCACCATTGCAACGAAAAGAATAAAATACTTAGGAATATATCTACCTAAAGAAACAAAATACCTATATATAGAAAACTATAAAACACTGGTGAAAGAAATCAAAGAGGACACTAATAGATGGAGAAATATACTGTATTCATGGATTGGAAGAATCGATATAGTGAAAATGAGTATACTATCCAAAACAATCTATAGATTCAATGCAATCCCTATCAAGCTACCAACGGTATTTTTCACAGAGCTAGAACAAATATTTTCACAATTTGTATGGAAATACAAAAAACCTCAAATAGCCAAAGCAATCTTGATAAAGAAGAATGGAACTGGAGGAATCAACCTGCCTGACTTCAGGCTCTACTACAAAGCCACAGTCATCAAGACAGTATGGTATTGACACAAAGACAGAAATATAGATCAATGGAACAAAATAGAAAGTGTGAAGATAAACCTATGCACCTATGGACACCTTATCTTTGACAAAGGAAGCAAGAATATACAATGGAGAAAAGACAATCTTTTTAACAAGTAGTGCTGGGAAAACTGGTCAACCACTTGTAGAAGAATGAAATTAGAACATTTTCTAATACCATTCACAAAAATAAACTCAAAATGGATTAAAGATCTAAATGTAAGACCAGAAACTATAAAACTCCTAGAGGAGAACATAGGCAAAACACTCTCTGACATAAATCACAGCAGGATCCTCTATGACTCACCTCCCAGGATATTGGAAACAAAAGCAAAAATAAACAAATGGGACCTAATTAAACTTAAAAGCTTCTGCACAACAAAGGAAACTATAAGCAAGGTGAAAAGTCAGCCTTCAGAATGGGATAAAATAATAGCAAATGAAGCAACTGACAAACAACTGATTTCAAAAATATACAAGCAACTCCTGCAGCTCAATTCAAGAAAAATAAACGACCCAATTAAAAAATGAGCCAAAGAACTAAATAGACATTTCTCCAAAGAAGACATACAGATGGCTAACAAACACATGAAAAGATGCTCAACATCACTCATTATCAGAGAAATGCAAATCAAAACCACAATGAGGTACCATTTCATGCCAGTCAGAATGGCTGCTATCCAAAAGTCTACAAGCAATAAATACTGGAGAGGGTGTGGAGAAAAGGGAACCCTCTTACACTGTTGGTGGGAAAGCAACCTAGTACAGCCACTATGGAGAACAGTGTGGAGATTCCTTAAAAAACTGGAAATAGAACTGCTTTATGACCCAACAATCCTATTGCTGGGCATACACACCGAGGAAACCAGAATTGAAAGAGACACGTGTACCCCAATGTTCATTGCAGCACTGTTTATAATAGCCAGGATATGGAAGCAACCTAGATGTCCATCAGCAAACGAATGGATAAGAAAGCTGTGGTACATATACACAATGGAGTATTACTCAACCATTAAAAAGAATACATGTGAATCCGTTCTAATGAGGTGGATGAAACTGGAACCTATTATACAGAGTGAAGTAAGCCAGAAAGTAAAACACCAATACAGTATACTAACGAATATATATGGAATTTAGAAAGATAGTAATGATAACCCTGAATGTGAGACAGCAAAAGAGACACAGATGTATAGTACAGTCTTTTGGTCTCTGTGGGAGAGAGCGAAGGTGGGATGATTTAGGAGAATGGCATTGAAACATGTATAATATCATATAAGAAACGAATCACCAGTCCAGGTTCAATGCATGATACAGGATGCTCGGGGCTGGTGCACTGGGATGACCCAGAGGAATGGTATGGGGACGGAGGCGGGAGGGGGTTCAGGATGGGGAACATGTGTACACCCATGGCAGATTCATGTTGATGTATGGCAAAACCAATACAATATTGTAAAGTAATTAGTCTCCAATTAAAAGAAATAAATTTATATTAAAAATAAAAAAATTTAAAAAATAAAATGCAGGAAAAAAAGAGTGAAAGGTAAATTTAAGACTGAGATACATTAAAAATGAAATCTGAAGAAGGAAGCACTGAAACTTACTTTATTTCATCAAAATCAATCAATATATATTTCAATATATATTGTATTCTTGCTTATTTTATTTATAATGAACTTTATTTCTTTTTGGAGGGCTGATTGGGAGAATGAAATCCCAAAGATGTAATTTTTTAAAACACTAAGATCTTCTGCTTCCTGTTAGGTTCATTTAAAAGTGTAATTGGGTTTATCAAAGGGATAATTTCAGGCTTTTTTTGACCTAAGCATCAGAGTTCTAACAAATAGATTGAAAGGTCAAATATATTTTTTATACTATCATGAAGATTGTTTGATGTTCTTCTGTTTTATTTTAAATTGTTGTTTGGAAATGAACAAAGAAAATAGCAGTGTGCTTTGTTATTGTTTTTCTCTATTTGTCATTCTGTTTGGAAAATGATTATGAAGCAATTATGCTGCAAGAAAGTTCTGAGTCTTCCCACATTAGGGTCTGGAGGGAAATATGAAGACAGAATAAGCTGATGAAGTTTATTGATGAAGTAGCATTACACTTAAAGTAGATGATTATTGGAAACCTATTGATAGGCCATATAAAGCCTAAGTGATCAATAAACACATTCTCAACTGTGCCCCAACTGTGACTGGAAACATGATCAAACCATCTGCAAGCATGTCTTAACATTTTGTTGTTTCTTTTCTAACACAAGAAAAAGAAGTGAGGAAAAGTCAAAGCAAGTCTCATTAAAAGAGTCATCTGTGCTCCTTCTAGATTTCAGTATCCTCTATGTCCACACTCTTTTTACCCTGTCCTGATTCTGCCGTGAAAATATAACATTGTCTTGAGGTTGCACATATGAAAAGTTTGGATGTTTGCCACTTCACCCCAACAAGTGAAAACCTGAACAGACTAGAAAATCAGCAGCTCTTTGAAAGTCCCTAAGAGAGCCAAGGATGCATAGCATACCTCTGCCTGTAAGCTTGGAGAGATGGGTGACCCACATCTTTGCAAACCAGAAACCACCCTGGGAGCCAGCACTGGGGTAGGAAACCTCAGTTGGATTTGGTGAATTGCTGGAAGGTCAGTGGGAGTGAGCCTGAAAAATAACAACTCCAGAGGACCAAGTTGTTGAAAGGGGGTCCCACATTTTGTGAGATTTACCTCCAAGCACTGGATTGGATTCTCACAATAAAAACTGGAAAAAAAAATTGCCCCCCTTGCTCAATTCTGGTGGTAGGGGGGGATGGGACCATCTAGAAATGCACAGAAGCTCTCTGCTCTTAACAAAGCTGACCCTCAGGAGAAGCTAGTTACCCAGAATCTACACTACTGGGGTGTTAACAGAGCCCACGTGCCAGACATGAGGGAAGTGCATGGCTCTTGCCCGTCTAGCCTTCCTGTCTCACCTATGAAGGCAGAACAAACCTGGGGCACACTGGGAAGTGCACAGTCTGGAACAGAGACTCATTAGAACATATAGACCTACTCACAGGACCTCAGAATGCACTTGTCCCCAACACCTCACCATTATGTTACTAGAGGCTTGTTTATTCTATTTACCAGTTAAATTACAAGGCACAGTGTCCAGCAATCAAAAAATTACAAGGCATATTAACAGGCAAACATAAGGTTGGAGGATACAGAGCAAGTATCACAACCAGGCTTAGCAAGGATGCTGGAGTTTAAAACACTATGATCAATATGCTGAGGGCTGTAATGAATAAAGTAGACAGTATGTAAGGATAGACAGGCAACACAGACAGAGATGTAAATCCTAATCAAAGAAGGGAAAAAGGGATTCTAGAGGTCACAACATTGTGACAGAAATGAAGAATGACTTTGGTGACTCAATAGTAGACTAAACATAGTTGAAAAAAATCTCTGAGGCTGAATATCTCAATTAAAAAAAAACCCCAAAACTGAAAGCAAAGAGAAAAAAGACTGAAGAAACAGAAGAATACATCCAAGGACTTTGGGACAAATACAGAAAGTATAAATGCACATCATGGGAAAACCAGAAGGAGAAGAAATACAGAAAGGACAGATGAATCTTTGAAATAATAATCATGGAAAATATCCCCAACTTAAAATCAGACACCAAGGTTCAAATGCAGGAGCTTAGAGAAAACCAAGCAGGTTAAATGGCAAAAATGCACCTAGGCTTATCATTTTTGAACTACAGAAAATGAAAATAAAGGAAAACTCCTGAAAGAAGCCAGAGGAAAAATTACCTTACCTATAGAGGATCAACAATCTGAATCACATCTGATTTCTCTTCAGACACCAGCAAGCAGGAGGGGAATGGAATTAAGAAAGTGCTTAGGGGGGGGGGAAAACTCACCAACTCAGAATTCTGTAGCCTGAAAAATTATCTTTTAAGTGAAAAAGACATAAAGACTTTTTTCTAGTACACAAAAAACTGGAGGAATTTGTTGTCAGTAGACCTGCCTTGTAAAAACTATTTTCCTTTTCAGAGGAAAGATTAAAAATATAGGTCAGAAATTCAGATTTACCTGAAGAAAGGAAGAGCATTAAAGAAGTAATAAGTTAAGAGAAAATAAAAATTTATTTTTCTCATTCTTAATTGCTCATTTTGAATTCAAGAAATCTCCTGTTTTTGTTTTCAGTAGTAAAACAGAATTACGCTGTGATACAACATTTTACATTTTTTAAAGGTACAATATGGTAGCCCCTGACTATTATGTCTAAGACACAAATCATTATCTACAAAACACTGACTTAATGACATAAATCCATGTTGATTGAGGCTTGAGAAGCCACTTAAGATACTGTGGAGCTTAAACACTGTCAAAACCATTTATGGTACAGCTGTACTACAATTATGTTTAAGTGTTCCTTGCAGTAGAAACAGCAGCTCATCAGCAGAGGAAAATGTTCAGGAAATGATCCGACTGTGCCAGAAAAAACATCTGTTAAACTCATAAATTGATGTGAGACAATTCAGCTGTATAGGATTAAGATAAGTTTGCATTAATACCTCATAATAAACTGTGAAATGGATTATACCCCAAGTTATATGGATGTCTCTCACTGAAACAAACATAAAGCCTTGCTTTTCATTCAGTTATAATTACTGAATCATTGCAGCCTTTTAATAATTAGAAGTCTGCCCATAAACAGTCTTGGTGGTTTTACCTTTACACTGACCAATGTTTCCGTTTCATAAACAGATTTATGCCCAGGAAAAGACAGGATACTTTAGAAACTGGGTTTAAAGGAAAGTTTCTGATGGACTGTTAACAATCCTTGGTACACTCTGCTTGTTACGGCAGAGGTAAAGTCACACACTGCAGTACTAAGGTTGTATTGCTGGGCTTTTCCAGTACAGACACTGAATTTAGGGCCAAACTCAATTCATTATTTTTCGGTTAAAGACATCTTTCGGTAAAAGGTATCTTTTATTGTACAATGAAGCTAAAATAAATAAAAGTTTAAAAACTTGGAATGAATTATCAATTTAAAACCTTTTGTAAATGGAAGGGGAGCCTGACTATTGATTCTGTAACACTTACCAAAACTAAGAAAATAATTCAGGCTTCATCTAGATAGTTGGCAATCAAATTTATGCCCTGGCAACAACTAAAATTAAATTCTTTTGAAAAGACTTTATTATTTTAGAGTAGTTTTAGGTATACAACAAAATTCTGAGGAAGGTACAGAGGTTTTACCTTCACACATACTCAGCCTCTGTGTTATCAAAGTCATTCATCAGAATGGTATTTTTTTTTTTAACCAAGGATGAACCTATGTTGACACATCGTAATTACCCAAAGTCCATAGTTTACGTTAGAATTTACTCTTGGTGTTGAGCAATCTATGAATTTGGACAAATGTATGGTGACATGTATCTATCACTGTAATATACAAGGTATTTTCACTGCCCTAAAAAATCCTCTGTGCTCTGCCTATTCATCTCCCCCAGCACCATCCCAAGAAATCACTGTTCTTTTTAGTGTCTGCATAGCTTTACCTTCTTCAGTGTTGTATAGCTGGAATCATGCAATACGTAACATTTTCAGATTGGTTTCTTTTACTCAATGATAGGCAACGTTTCTTTCATGTTTTTTAATGGCTTTATAATTCATTTCTTTTTTGTGTTGGATAATATTCCATTAGCTGAATGTACCACTATGTATCCATGCACCTACTAAAGGATACCTCGGTTGCTTCCAAGTTGGCAATTATGAACAGGGCTGCACGTATGTGCAACTTTTTGTGTGGGCATAAATTTTCAACTCCTCTGATAAATACCAAGGAGAAAGATTGTTGGATCCTATGGTAAGAAAATGTTCAGCTTTGTGAAAAACCACAAAACCACCTTCCAAAGTAACTGCTCCATTTTGCATTCTCAGTAGCAATGAGCAGGGGTTCCTGATACTCTGCATTGAGTTTGGCGTTGCCCATGTTTTGGATTCTAGTTATTTTACAAGGTGTATAGCCAGATCTATTTCCTTTTAATAATACTGGGATATTATTGTTAAATGAAAACTCATTATTCACTTTCTAAGATTTGTGTACATTACAGGCCCCATTGTGTCACTTGTCAAATCTCTTTCTTCTTTGATAATTGTGGAGCAAAATTTAAGGTTTCAAGCCACTCATTAGACACCATACATGGTGAAAACCATTAGCACAAAAGTATGGTTTCCCTGGTGGCTCAGAGGTAAAGAATCCATGTGCCAATGCAGGGGATGTAGGTTCAATCCTGGGTTAGGAGGGGATCCCTCCAGGAAGATACTCTGTAGAAGGAAATGGCAACCCACTCCAGTATTCTTGCCTGGGAATTCCCATGGACAGAGGAGTCTGGCAGGCTACAGTTCATGGGGTTGCAATGGACATGACTTAGCAACTAAACAGCAAAAATTTTCAGCTACATGAGAGAAATTTTTCTTTTATAAGGAGGACATTATAATGGTTTCAGAGAAGAAAAGCCTGTGCAGTTTGCCAAATGTGATAAGGAGCGATGCTATTGTGGAGTAAAATATTGCACTCATCTCACAGGTTGGCAAAGTAATGCTCAGAATTCTCCAATCCAGGCTTCAACACTATGTGAACCATGAAATTCCAGATGTTCAAGCTGGATTTAGAAAAGGCAGAGGAATCAGAGATTAAATTGACAACATCTGTTGAATCATTGCAAAAGCAAGAGAGTTCCAGAAAAACATCTACTTCTGCTTTACTGATTACACCAAAGCCTTTGGCTTTGTGGATCACAACAAACTGTGGAAAATTCTGAAAGAGATGGGAATACCAGACCACCTGACCTGCCTCCTGAGAAGTCTGTATGCAGGTCAGGAAGCAACAGTCAGAATTGGACATGGAACAACAGACTGGTTCCAAATTGAGAAAGGAGTACGTCAAGGCTGTATATTGTCATCCTGCTTACTTAACTTATATACAGAATATATCATACGAAATGCTGGGCTGGATGAAGCACAAGCTGGAATCAAGATTGTTGGGAGAAATATCAATAACCTCAGATATGAAGATGACACCACCCTTATGGCAGAAAGTGAAGAACTAGATAGCCTCTTGATGAAAGTGAAAGAGGAGAGTGAAAAAGCTGGCTTAAAACTCAACATTCAGGAAGCGAAGACCATGGCATCTCGTACCATCACTTTATGGCAAATAGATGGGGAAACAGAGGAAACAGAGACTTTATTTTTTTGGGCTCCAAAATCACTGCAGTAGTGACTGCAGCCATGAAATTAAAAGATGCTTCCTCCTTGGAAGGAAAGTTATGACCAACCTAGACAGCATATTAAAAGGCAGAGACATTACTTTGCCAACAAAGGTCTGTCTAGTCAAGGCTATGGTTTTTTCAGTGGTCATGTATGGATGTTAGAGTTGGACTGTGAAGAAAGCTGAGCCCTGAAGAATTGATGGTTTTGAACTGTGGTGTTGGAGAAGACTCTTGGGAATCCCTTGGGCTGCTAGGAGATTCAACCAGTCCATCCTAAAGGAAATCAGTCCTGAACATTCATTGGAAGGACTGATACTTAAGCTGAAACTCCAATACTTTGGCCACCTGATGTGAAGAACTGACTCATTGGAAAAGACCCTGATGCTGAGAAAATATTGAAGGTGGGAGTAGAAGGGGATGACAGAGGATGAGATGGTTGGATGGCATCACTGACCCAATGGACATGAGTTTGAGCAAACTCTGGAGTTGGTAGTGGACAGGGAGGCCTGGCATACTGCAGTTCAGAGTCAGACATGACTGAACTGAACTGAAGGGAATATTCTGAAATGGAGCCTCAAAGGGACATGCTTCATCTGAAATTTTAGAAGCCATGACTCACAGATCATAACTTTTCATTAAGATGAATCAAATAAGACTTTTAGGAAGTAAACATACAGACATTTAGGATGATGTGTTAGGGATATAGAAGACAGGAGAGAAATCGAAGATGAATCTGGAGTTGAGTCTTCAAAATGAATCCTCTTCCCCAAAATCCAGAGGACAGCCTCCTATGTATCCTGGATTTTGCTCCCTACTCCAAATAAAAGGCCCCGTTAAAGTACCTGACCAGTTTTCTCCCTGGACACCGATGTGGAGACACAAAGCAGTGTTGGTGTGCCTAGTTCCCTGAACGATGATGTGCCCTTTGGGGCCCAGATGCTTTAGGGACAAGATGCTTTAGGGACAAGAACCTCAAGGAACATAGGGAGAACCTCAAGGAAAATTGGAAGAGTGAGATAAAAATAAAGAAGAAAAGATTGGGAGAGAGAGAAAGAGATGGTTAGAGAGAAAGAGACGGTACTTTTCTTTTGCTTCTGATAACAATTATGTCTCAGTTCCAGCTCATCTTTAGCATCCCTCCTTGGGGTCCAGGAGACAGTAGTAAATTCTTTAAGAAGATTTTTTTTTCCCCTTGAAAAATTTCTGAGGACTTTATAATCCTTGTAGACTAATTATTCCTAAACAAGACAGTATGATTTATTTACATTTATGCTAATTCACATGTTTTTATGTCAGACAATTCTATTATTTTGTGTGTTTTGATGAGGACAGAATTAATATTTGAGCAATCCAGCACACACTTGAAGAGCTAACAGTGAGGTATCTTTTTTTTTTAAATTTTATTTTATTTAACTTTACAATATTGTATTGGTTTTGCCATATATCAAAATGAATCTGCCACAGGTATACATGTGTTCCCCATCCTGAACCCTCCTCCCTCCTCCTTCCCCATACCATCCCTCTGGGTTGTCCCAGTGCACCAGCCCCAAGCATCCAGTATCACTCATCGAACCTGGACTGGTGACTAGTTTCATATATGATATTATACATATTTGTATCTTAATGAGCCAAGAATTGCAATAGTCTCTTAGAGGTAGTCAAAGATTTTATACTTTAAGATATATTCATAGAGTGATTGCTTATTTCTTGTTCTGTTCTAAAAAGTCTTTGAATAAGTTTGGATTGCTCATTGTATCTATGCTGGTGCTGCTAAGTCACTTGAGTTGTGTCTGGCTCTGTGAGACCCCAAAGACGGCAGCCCACCAGGCTCTGCCATCCCTGGGATTCACCAGGCAAGAACACTGGAGTGGGCTGCCATTTCTTTCTCCAATGCATGAAAGTGAAAGTGAAGTCACTCAGTCCTTAATTAGCTATTGATGTGTGCAAACATTGGGCTTGATTTTAAGGGTACAGAAAGCACAAGGTGTTTTAACCTTAGTAATTTGCAGTCTAGTTTGGGAGCTGAAATATACACATCAGACATCATCCATTGTAGTGAGAAGCTGGCAAAGAAATGGTACGGATAATGAGTCTGGAAAAAGAAAATGTCATTTTCAGCAACAAAAAAAAATTATTTGTTCAAAAACCGTAATTCACAAAGTAAGTATCTCTTGAACTCTGTCAACAGTGAGCAGATGGCCCAGACATTAGGAATTCCAAAGTTAAATAACACAATGTTCTTGATCAAGAAGTATCAGAGAAGTAAACAAGTACAGAGCAATGTGCCAAATGCTATGACTAAGACACTCAAATTGCTGGGCTCTCAAGGGGAAACTCCAGCTCTGCCTGGGGAAGTCAGGGATTGTTTCAAAGTTGGGGAGGATATATTCTTGTAAATCCAGAAGAGAGTACAACTGTCAGCAGAATGAGTTGTAAAACAAGAGATGCTCAGCAAGAGAAGATTCTTCTTTGTGTACATGCGTGTGTATGTGTGTGTGTTTAGAGTGGGCAGAATGGGGAGGGACAAGGTGCTGTAAAATGTAGGTTTGCTATCATTCATTTATGGTGAAGCCAGCAGATGAGGAGGTGGTTCCTAAGTCAGGGACACTCTGGCCATCAGCTGGGTGGGAGGCAAAGCGAGGGGTGCAAGGACATTTGCTGTGGCTCTTGAGCAAAGGGATGGACTGGATTGGACTGGAGAAACAGGTTACCTGGGCTTAGGCTGGGCTAGTTGCACAGTTTGGGAGGCTCTGGGGCACAGTGGCTGTGCCACAGTTTCCAGTTCTGGGTCACTAGGATAGGGAGAGTGACCAGGAGTGCAGGAGCTTGGTCAAGGTGGTGGTTTAGAGGTTGTTCTCTGGCTGCTTGGTTTGCATAAGAAGGTGAGCTTCCTGGCATGTGCTTGTTCTCTTTAGGAATTAGCAAATCCTGGGAGGGACAGTCCTAGAATATGCAAGGCCCAAGATATTAAAGCAACAGGAAATAAAGAAAACCAAAAGCATAATTAATACATAAAGTACATGATAAAGCAAGGACCAGAATGCAAGGCTTTTCACTGCCTATGAAGGGACCCCAGTAAAGGAGCCATGAGCAGCCTCAGCTGCAGGGGCTTTTGGTGGCAACACACTGAGTTTAGTCATGGAGCCAGGGAGAGCTGCCAGGCTCCCCCAGAACCTTCCTCAGTGTTTTTATTGTCACTCATGATGTCTGTTTCCCAGACCCCTTCGACCCCTGTCTGTCTGGTAGCATAAGTGCCAGGGACTAAGCAAAGCAGGGACCAGGTTTTCCTCACCTGGTCTCCCTGACCCCTCATTCCCCCTAGAGAGACATCCATGTGGAGATCAAACATCTTTACATTTCTTATAGAAAGTACAAAACTTGTATTTTTTTCTTCTTTTATATAAAAATACCACCCAAGTAGTTACTGAATTTCAGGGAAGGGGCTTGGCGATCTGTTTATTTTGGAGCTAACAAATAGCAAAAGAGCCCTTTCAAGAATTTTTGCTTAAAGGCAATTTTTTCAGGTTTTATAAAACATATTACTTTGGCATCAAGCAGAAAGATGAAATGTATATATTTCCATCAAGAAGACTTACAGGCTACTGTGAGATTTGGGGGCTTGATCCATGCTTTCCTTAACAGACTCTTTCAACCCTGGGTCGTTAGTCACCTGATGGGTATGATCGTCTCTCTTTTGCATTTAGAAAGCGTGAGACACAGGAATTTCTTCCTTGAAGTGGCATTCATTTTTAATCTGTGAAAATAGCTAGTACTTACTGGCTACTTTACATTCTTGTCTCTAAACAAATCAACAAATTGTAGGCTTGCCCATTTTTTCCAGTACCAAAAATTATGGTTTTTATTCCCAATTTCCAAAGAGAGTCATCCTTATAAGGTGATCTCTAAAAGTCTGTATGGAAAGGGCTTCTATATTTTTAAAAAAGTACATATTTCCTCCCACTGAATGCATCATATATTTAAATGCATTTAATATCCAAGGAGAACACTTGTATTCTGATACAGTGTAAGAGGTTTTCAGTTCCCCAAATGTTTTATTTCAGTTCTATTAATTATCACAACACATCTGCCATGTTTGTTTAAATATTTCTTCTTCCCTTATTTTGAGAATGTTCATCAAAAATATGTTTTTTTTTTCCCTCCCCCTAGACATTCCTTACCCACCCAAGCTCAGACGAAGCATCCACAGCTGTCAGGGGAAGGTGTTAGGGATGGGCCGTGAGAATAGGGCATTTTAATGGGATTTAACAGCTGGAGAGTGGGCACATTTATAAGGGCTTGTTTTTCTAATGAGCTTCTCCATCAGCACCCAGCTGCTTTCCTGGCCACACTTGGTGAAAAAGTCAGTGAGAGATTCTGACCCAGCCATGCTCAGCTTCTTTTCCCCATCTTTCTTCCTTCTTTCCTTCCTTCCCTTCCAGATCTCTGAGATGTTGGCAAGATGCCACACTTGGTGAGGGGTACACTGCAGTAAGTGGCACTCAGATAGTTGACCCAAGACTGTGACATCCTCCTCTACCAGGGGATACTAATCTCATGACATGGGCCCGTGCCACCTGTATCTCCTTGTTCAATTCACCAAAGAATCCAAAATAAAGGAAATTCTAAACTCTAATACATAAAAGATATAAAAATAGTAAAAAATAATTTATTAGATTAATAAACAGTTCAATTCAGTTCAGTCACTCAGTCGTGTCCAACTCTTTGTGATCCCATGAATTGCAACACGCCAGGCCTCCCTGTCCATCACCAACTCCCAGAGTTTACCCAAACTCATGTCCATCAAGTTGGTGATGTCATCCCGCCATCTCATCCTCTGTCATCCCCTTCTCCTCCTGCCCCCAATCCCTCCCAGCAACAGGGTCTTTTCCAATGAGAACTCTTCGCATGAAGTGGCCAAAGTATTGGAGTTTCAGCTTTAGTCGTTCCAATGAACATCCAGGACTGATCTCCTTTAGGATGGACTGGTTGGATCTCCTTGCAGTCCAAGGGACTCTCCAGAGTCTTCATTTCGATATTTGGCAAAACCAATACAATATTGTAAAGTTTAAAAAAATAAAAAATAAAACCTAAAAAAAAAAAAACACAAAACACATCAATTCTTTGGTGCTTAGCTTTCTTCACAGTCCAACTCTCACATCCACACATGACCACAGGAAAAACCATAGCCTTGACTAGACGGACCTTTGTTGGCAAAGTAATGTCTCTGCTTTTCAATATGCTATCTAGGTTGGTCATAACTTTCCTTCCAAGGAGGAAGCGTCTTTTAATTTCATGGCTGTAATCACCATCTGCAGTGATTTTGGAGGCCCCAAAAATAAAGTCTGACACTGTTTCCACTGTTTCCCCATCTATTTCCCATGAAGTGATGGGACCAGATGCCATGATCTTCATTTTCTGAATGTTGAGCTTTAAGCCAACTTTTTACTCTCCTCTTTCACTTTCATCAGAGGCTTTTTAGTTCCTCTTCACTTTCTGCCATAAGGGTGGTGTCATCTGCATATGTGAGGTGATTGATATTTCTCCCGGCAATCTTGATTCCAGCTTGTGCTTCTTCCAGCCCAGCGTTTCTCATGAAAATTTTCTTAGGAAAATTTTTCCTCATGTCCATCAAGTCGGTGATGCCATCTAGCCATCTCTTCCTCTGTCATCCCCTTCTCCTCCTGCCTCCAATCCCTCCCAACATCAGGGTCTTTTCCAATGAGTCAACTCTTCATATGAGGTGGCCAAACTTTTCTTAGGAAAAATCTTACTACATTGATTCAAGAGAAGTAGCACTGTGGGGAGGGGAGGGATGGACTGGGAGTTTGCGGTTAACAGATTCAAACTATTATATATAGGATAGTTAAACAACAAGGTCCTACTGTATAGCACTTCATATAGGTAATATGGGGAACTAAATTTTATATCTTGTGATAAACCCTAATGGAAAAGAATATGAAAAAGAATATACATGTATGTATAACTGAGTCACTTTGCTGTATAGCAGAAATTAATACAACATTGTAAGTAAACTATACTTCAATTAAAAAAAAGAAGGTAGCATTATTTGTACATAAGCCCAACTATCAAAAATCTAGGAGAGTGGGATGGGGAGGAAGATGGGAAGGAGGTTCAAGATGGAGGGGACATATGTACACCTGTGGCTGATTCATGTTGATGTTTGACAGAAAACAACAAAATTCTGTAAAGAAATTATCCATCAATTAAAAATGAATGTTTTAAAAAATTAAAATTAAAAAAAAGGAGAACCTAGTTAAAAACTAATCAAATTAATGAGGGTCTAGCAATACATGATTAGCATAAATAATATGTAATTTCCCCTTATATCTGAACCGATCACTCAGAAACACATGGTGTGGGCATAAGGTTATTAATCTAGAAAATTAGCCTGCAGTATCATTTATGAACACACGACACAAATTCAAAGAAGACTAAATAGTTAAACAAACTATATGAAATTACAGAAGAATCAGAAGAAAATACATTTTTTAATGACAAGTATGCTTCCTAGCATATATGTAACCAGGAGAAGAACACAGGGAAGATGATAACAATTATTCTAAGCTTGCCTGGGACAGATTTCAATTCCTCCACATTTCTTTTACTGCAGCTTCCATTCTGATCCTTGCTAGGTGAACCAAAAAGAAAAATGAAAAATAAAGACCAGCCTTAAGCCTAAGTTGCAGAAAGCAAGTGAAATATGGAATTTTATCTGCTAGCTTTCACCATTTCTCTCACGTCCAAGCAGTAACATTTTGCCAAAAGTAAGATACAAATGGGAGGCTATAGAAAATGTTTCACTTGGCGTTTTCTCGGCTGCCTACTGTTAGACATTTATTTACCAATAGAGATAAAATACATTAAAAATTTTTTATTTTGCCTCTTGAGTAACTTTGAATATAATTTCATCAACATGGATTTGGCCAAATGATATTCTAGTCTAAAAATGGTCATTCACTTTACAATAATTTGTCTTCCTTGGTAACTAATATTTATTATTTTTGACCAAAAGTGGAAGCAGAGGTGCTTTGTGCACCAAATTCATTGTATAACTTTGGAGTTCCTTTATTTATTTTTCCATGAGGGGTTATCAGTCATGAATCACCACAAATATTGTCTTCTTAAAATCGAAACTCTTGTAGTATAATAAAATCATTTTGCCTCAAGGTGGAGCTGTTATATTTTCAGAAGAGAAAAGGACTAGCAGCACCTTTGCCTTATTCCAGAATTTTGTCATAATTCAGAGGAAAAGTTTCTGCTCTTTTAAATAGGAATTAACAGAAATGACTCCTTTCCCTCTTCTTCTCTCTTACTCTAGAAAACGTGGCTATGGTAAAGGTACAGTGGCAGGTGGCTCTGGCTGTCACCATCTGTCACTCTAGTGTCCACTCAAGCTGCCCTGCTCTTCCTGGGTGTTTGGCATGGAGCATCTTTTGGTTTAGCTGCCTGAGTGAAGAGTGTACAAATACACATAAAGTAATTGAAGCCACCGTGTTGTGAAGATAGTTCTGTGTATATGTCTTCTGTTGGCCAAACAGGGTTATTTCAGACAATTCTGACAGATTTCCAGATTAATGATGTAATCCTGGATACATTAAATTCTGACAACATAGGTTTTTTTTTTTTCTTTTTTTGGGAAAAAATAGAAATAGTCTAATCAGTAACTACAAGCAGTAGCAGCAGCCCAGTTAAAAAACATCAGCAGTAGGAAATTAACCATGATAAAGCTAATTTCATTAGATTAAATCAAGATCAAACCACGTGAGAATAAAGAAAGTTTATGAGTTTTCATTTCTTATTGTATTGATTTGTAAATATTGAATATATAATGCAATTTCCACTCAAAAAGTATAAACACCATACAATATGTTTCTTTGCCATGATTTTTGTGAATATTCTTAGCTGCTGGAAAATTCTTAATGAGCAACTTTCAGATGCTCTTATTTCAGAGAATATTCTCTTCTGTAATGAGGACTGCATAGTTTTCTCATCCATCCTCCCACCGCCCCCCTTTTTTTGGATAAAGAAAAATGTCTTAACTGAAAGGATTTTTTAAATTATTTATTTTAATTGGAGGCTGATTACTTTACAATATTGTGGTGGTTTTTGCCATATACTGACATGAATCAGCCATAGGTGTACATGTGTCCCACCATCCTGAACCCCTTTCCCACCTCTCTCCCCACCCATCCCCCTGGGTTGTTCCAGAGCACCAGCTTTGAGTGCCCTGCTTCATGCATCGAACTTGCACTGGTCTTCTATTTTACATATGGTAATATACATGTTTCAATGCTTTTCTCTGATATCGTCCTACCCTTACCTGCTCCCACATAGTCCAAAAGTCTGTTCTTTCCATCTATGTGTTTGTTGCTGTTTTGCATATAGAGTTGTTACCATCTTTCTAAATTCCATGTATACACATTAATATACTGTACTGGTGTTTCTCTTTCTGACTTACTTCACTCTGTATAATAGGCTCTAGTTTCATCCACCTCATTAGAACTGACTCAAATGTGTTCTTTTTTAAATAGCTGAGTAATATTCCTTTGTGCATATGTACCACAAATTCCTTATCCATTCATCTGCTGATGGACATCTAGGTGGCTTCCATGTCCTAGCTATTGTAAACAGTGCTGCAATAAACTTTGGGGTACATGTGTCTCTTTCAATTCTGGGAGGATTTTGTAAGCTATAACATACTGTACATTGAATCACTATTACTCTGCAGTGTAACATTATGCATTTTGTAATATGGGTGGGGGCAGTCATAAAGATAATTAATATGGCTAATATATTGTCATAACTTGCCAAACTATGGAAGAATTTGAGTATCTGCTTGCAATAAAATGACATTTATTGAAGACAGTGTATTATTAAAAACAAGAATTCTTAGGTGCTATGTGATATCATGAAACTCCAATGTAGACATAATGTTTGCTTTTGAAAAACAGCTTGATACCAAAACTTAGTTTTCAAAGTTCCTCAGTGTGTCCTGGGTGTATCACGGTATAGAAGAGGTAGGAATATGATGGAGCAGAGTGGATGAAAGAGGATAGAGCTTCTTATTTTCTCTCACCTGTCTGATCCTGGTCCTTTCCCAGAAGATTCAAATAAAACAGGTTTGCTCCAAAATCGAGTCCAGATGTGATCTGATTTATCTTTGTTGTTTTTCAGTAACTAAGTCATGTCAGACTCTGAAGTTCCATGGACTGCAGCACACCAGGCTTCCCTGTTCTTCAGTCTCTCTCAGAGTTTGCTTTTATTCTATTTTTCCAAATGAAACTGCAGAAATCAAGTCTAGATTATTGCTCAGCTACTTACACAGAGCGTGCGTAGCTGCAACGGCACACAGAGCGTGGCAGAGAGGAACTACCCTACGTCCGAGGTCAAGGGCAGAAACTGGGAGGACCCCATGCCCAAGGGGCGGAGGCCACGGGGAGTTACCCCGCGTATGAGGTCAGGGGGGCGGCCGACAGCGCCAGGCTGCGACAGCATAGGAGCAGCCGAGAGGAGCTACCCTCCGCGGGAGGCCAGGGGGGCGGACAGGAGGAGCAACCCTAGGTCCAAGGAGCGGTGGCTGTGCGGGCGCAGGAGGGCCTAGAGGAGCTATTCCATGTCAAGGTCAGGAGGGGCCATGGTGAAGAGATACTCCTTGTCCAAGATAAGGAGCAGGGGCTGTGCTTTGCTGGAGCAGCAGTAAAGAGATACCCCACGTCCAAGGTAAGAGAAACCCAAGTAAGATGGTAGGTGTTGCAAGAGGGCATCAGAGGGCAGAAACACTGAAACCATAATCACAGAAAACTAGTCAATCTAATCACACTAGGACAACAGCCTTGTCTAACTCAACGAAACTAAGCCATGCCTGTGGGGCCACCCAAGACGGGCAGGTCATGGTGGAGAGGTCTGACAGAATGTGGTCCGCTGGAGAAGGGAATGAGAAACCACTTCAGTATTCTTGCCTTGAGAACCCCATGAACAGTATGAAAAGCCAAAATGATAGGATACTGAAAGAGAAACTCCCCAGGTCAGTAGGGGCCCAATATGCTACTGGAGATCAGTGGAGAAATAACTCCAGAAAGAATGAAGGGATGGAGCCAAAGCAAAAAGAATACCCAGCTGTGGATGTGACTGGTGACAGAAGCAAGGTCCGATGCTGTAAAGAGCCATATTGCATAGGAACCTGGAATGTCAGGTCCATGAATCAAGGCCAATTGGAAGTGGTCAAAGAGGAGATGGCAAGAGTGAACGTCGACATTCTAAAATCAGCTAACTAAAATGGACTGGAATGGGTGAATTTAACTCAGATGACCATTATATCTACTACGGCAGGCAGGAATCCATTAGAAGACATGGAGTAGCCATCATGGTCAACAAAAGAGTTCAAAATGCATTACTTGGATGCAATCTCAAAAATGACAGAATGATCTCTGTTTCCAAGGCAAACCATTCAATATCACAGTAATCCAAGTCCATGCCCCAACCAGTAACGCTGAAATAGCTGAAGTTGAATGGTTCTATGAAGACCTACAAGACTTTTTAGAACTAACACCCAAAAAAGATATCCTTTTCATTGTAGGGGACTGGAATGCAAAAGTAGGAAGTCAAGAAACACCTGGAGTAACAGGCAAATTTGGCCTTGGAATATGGAATGAAGCAGGGCAAAGAGTAATAGAGTTTTGCCAAGAAAATGAACTGGTCATAGCAAACACCCTCTTCCAACAACACAAGAGAAGACTCTACACATGGACAACACCAGATGGTCAACACCAAAATCAGATTGATTATATTCTTTGCAGCCAAAGATGGAGAAGCTCTATACAGTCAACAAAAACAAGACCAGGAGCTGACTTTGGCTCAGATCATGAACTCCTTATTGCCAAATTCAGACTGAAATTGAAGAAAGTAGGGAAAACCACTAGACCATTCAGGTATGACCTAAATCAAATCCCTTATGATTATACAGTGAAAGTGAGAAATAGATTTAAGGGCCTAGATCTGATAGATAGAGTGCCTGATGAACTATGGAATGAGGTTCGTGACATTGTACAGGAGACAGGGATCAAGACCATCCCCATGGAAAGAAATGTGTAAAAGCAAAATGGCTGACTGGGGAGGCCTTACAAATAGCTGTGAAAAGAAGAGAAGCGAAAAGCAAAGGAGAAAAGGAAAGATATACGCATCTGAATGCAGAGTTCCAAAGAATAGCAAGAAGAAATAAGAAAGCCTTCCTCAGCAATCAATGCATATAAATAGAGGAAAACAACAGAATGGGAAAGACTAGAGATCTCTTCAAGAAAATTAGAGATACCAAGGGAACATTTCATGTGAAGATGGGCTCGATAAAGGACAGAAATGGTATGGACCTAACAGAAGCAGAAGATATTAAGAAGAGGTGGCAAGAATACACAGAAGAACTATACATAAAAGATCTTCATGACCAAGATAATCATGATGGTGTGCTCACTCACCTAGAGCCAGACATCCTGGAATGTGAGGTCAAGTGGGCCTTAGAAAGCATCACTATGAACAAAGCTAGTGGAGGTGATGGAATTCCAGTTGAGCTCTTTCAAATCCTGAAAGATGATGCTGTGAAAGTGCTGCACTCAATATGCCAGCAAATTTGGAAAACTCAGCAGTGGCCACTGGAACTGGAAAAGGTCAGTTTTCATTCCAATCCCAAAGAAAGACAATGCCAAAGAACGCTCAAACTACCGCACAATTGCACTCATGTCACATGCTAGTAAAGTAATGCTCAAAATTCTGCAAGCCAGGCTTCAGCAATATGTGAACTGTGAACTTCCTGATGTTCAAGCTGGTTTTAGGAAAGGCAGAGGAACCAGAGATCAAATTGCCAACATCTGCTGGATCATCAAAAAAGTAAGAGAGTTCCAGAAAAACATCTATTTCTGCTTTATTGACTATGCCAAAGCCTTTGACTGTGTGGATCACAATAAACTGTGGAAAATTCTTCAAGAGATGGGAATACCAGACCACCTGACCTGCCTCTTAGGAAACCTACATGCAGGTCAGGAAGCAACAGTTAGAACTGGACATGGAACAACAGACTGGTTCAAAATAGGAAAAGGAGTTCATCAAGGCTGTATATTGTCACCCTGCTTATTTAACTTCTATGCAGAGTACATCATGAGAAATGCTGGGCTGGAAGAAACACAAGCTGGAATCAAGATTTCTGGGAGAAATATCATTAACCTCAGATATGCAGATGACACCACCCTTATGGCAGAAAGTGAAGAGGAACTAAAAAGCCTCTTGATGAAAGTGAAAGAGGAGAGTGAAAAACTTGGCTTAAAGCTCAACATTCAGAAAATGAAGATCATGGCATCCGGTCCCATCACTTCATGGGAAATAGATGAGGTAACAGTGGAAACAGTGTCAGACTTTATTTTGGGGGCTCCAAAATCACTGGAGATGGTGACTGCAGCCATGAAATTAAAAGATGCTTACTCCTTGGAAGAAAAGTTATGACCAACTTAGGTAGCATATTCAAAAGCAGAGACATTACTTTGCCAACAAAGGTCTGTCTAGTCAAGGCTATGGTTTTTCCAGTGGTCATGTATGGATGTGAGAGTTGGAGTGTGAAGAAGGCTGAGCACCGAAGAATTGATGCATTTGAACTGTGGTGTTGGCGAAGACTCTTGAGAGTCCCTTGGATTGCAAGGAGATCCACCCAGTCCATTCTGAAGGCGAACAGCCCTGGGATTTCTTTGGAAGGAATGATGCTAAAGCCAAAACTCCAATACTTTCTCCACCTCATGCGAAGAGTTGACTGATTGGAAAAGACCCTGATGCTGGGAGGGATTAGGAGCAGGAGGAGGAGGGGATGACAGAAGATGAGATGGCTGGATGGCATCACTCACTCGATGGATGTGAGTCTGAGTTAACCCCGGGAGTTGGTGACGGACAGGGAGACCTGGCGTGCTGAGATTCATGGGGTCGCAAAGAGTTGGACTTCACTGAGCGACTAAACTGAATTGAACTGAACTGAACTTACCACCGAGCTGCTGAATCCCTCATAATGACACCTGTGGTGCTTCTATTGTAAGGTTCATTATTAAACCAGAAGTCCTCAGATTCCCTGTCAAAATCTATAGAAGCCTTTATATAAATAAAATAAATAAAGGAAATAATAAAGGAATAATAAAGGAAAATAAAAAGTCAACTATCAGTTTCCACAGAACTTGAAATCACACACTGATTCAATGAAATTAGTTTGAAAGAACATCCTAATACTTAGCTTTCTATAAAATAGAATGGAAGCTTTTAGAGTAAATTCTGATGGATCTTAGATAACTTTCATATTTCAAGTCAAATTATTTAAGTTTGTTCTTTTATATTCTTTGTTGTATTCCAAGAGCAGTGCTGTCCAATTAAACATTTTAAAAAATGGACATATTTCTGTTTTGTTCTGAAATTAAGCCATTAGCTGGATTGTGGTTACCTATGACTTGAATGTGTGTAGTGTGCTCGAGAAACAAATTTTTAATTTAATTATAATTTTTAGCCTAAACATTCTTATGTTACTAGTTCCTATCATACTAATCTATGTGATTCTAGAATCTTCCCTTGAGTCTTTCAAGGCTCACTCTCCCCAGCTCTAGCCTTCCCACTGCCCACCAACAGGCTTGAAAAAAATTTCTCCTTCAGATATTACACTTTAGATTTTTATGTTTTAAAAAAAGCCCTCACTTTTAGAAACATAACCTGAACATTACTCAAATATATAATATATTTGAAGATGACAGTTTTAAGAAAAGAGCATTAGCTAGCACTATCCTATATAGCAAATTCCTCGCTGATCTCAGATTTAAAGGCTGATTTATTTCATACACAAAAATGAGTCCTATTTTTTGTCCTTCCTTCCAGATGTAAGGACTCATCCAAATCCCCAATCAATCAATGGATTTATATTTTAAATGCCTTCTGATTAAATTACTATCCTTTTAAGCATCTACAGGTGCCCATGAAATAGCCTCTTAACCCACAAGTAAACATGTTCTTCTTGAAATTCCCAGAAGCAGTAGCTCTAAGGCATTGTCCACGGTGGTCCTAATTCAGGTATGGACTATTTCATAGTCAGTCAAGGTGATTTTAGATGTCAGTGTGTTCCAGAAAAGCAGTCAAGTAGCAGACACTCTGGAAGTGCTCTTTCTTGTCAAAATGAAGTAAGTTTTGGTATCATATTGTTCAGCCATTTAAACTCATATATAAGCTTTGGGGAAAACTGAAGAAAATACTGAAAGTTTCTGAGAAACTTGAAGAAAAATCATGCTGGTTGGTTATTGCTGGAAAAAGGGCTTTGATTTAGAATTGTATCTGCTAGGATCAGAAGCACTGTTATTAATTAGCCATTAATTTGCTAACTGAAACCTGGGTTTGATCCCTGGGTCAAGAAGATCCCCTGGAGAAGGGAATGCCAACCCACTCCAGTATTCTTGCCTGGAGAATTCCATGGACAGAGGAGTCTGGTGGGCTACAGTCCATGGGGTTGCAAAGAGTCTAACACTACTGAGTGACTAACATTTCATTTCACTTCACTTTTGCTAATTGATATAAGCCAATTGGCTTTCCAATGACATTTATTTTAATTGAGGTAACATTAGTTTGTTTTTATTTATTTTAATTGAGGTAACATTGGTTCATAAATTTATAAATTTCACGTGAATGACATTGCATTCCTACTCCTGTATACACTGCAGCATGCTCACCACCAAGAATTTAGTTTCTATCTATCACTATACAGTTGACCACCTGTGCCCATTTTGCTCTCCCTGTCCCTTCTCCTCTAGTAACCATCTCTGTATCTATGTGTTTGGTTTTGTTTGGTTTGTTCATTTATTTTATTTTATGTATATTCCACATATGAGTGAAATCATATGACAATTGCCCTTTTCCATCTGGTTTATTTCCCTTAGCATAATACTTTTAAGGCCTATCTATATGGTGGCAAATGGCAAGATTCCATCTTTTATATGGCTGAGTAGTATCCCATTGTGTATATTTATGTATACATTGATGGGCACTTAGGTTGTTTCTGTATCTTGGCTGTTATAAATAAGACTGCATGAACATATATCTGCATATAAGTTTTTGAATTAGTGTTTTCATATTTTTTCTGGGTAAATACTCAGAAGTGGAATAGCAGGATCAGATTCTTAGTTTTTTGAGAAATGCCCATACTGTTCTCCATAGTGACTGAACCAACCAATTTATATTCTCATCAGTAATGTGGAAGGGTCCTCTTTTTTATCCACCTCCTTGCCAACACTTATTATTTCTGGCCTTTTAGGTGATAGCCATTCTAACAAGGCATGAGGTGATATCTTATTATGGCTTTAATTTGCCTTTCCCTGATGATTAGTGATGCTGATTCTCTTTCCATGTGCCTGTTGGACATCTTTATGTCCTCTTTTGAAAAGTCTTACTCTTCTGCCCATATTTATCTAGATTGTCTATTTTTTGTTATTGAGTTATATGAGTTCTTTGTGTATGTCAGTATTAACACCTATCAAATATATGATTTGCAAAGATATTCTGCCATTTGTTAAGTTGTCTTTCTCTATTATTGATGGTTTGCTTTTGCTGTGCAGAAGTTATTACTTTGATGTAGTCTGATTTGCTTATTTTTGTTTTCCTTGTTTGAGGAGAGAGATCTAGAAAGATATTGCTAAGACTGATGAAGGAGCATACTGTATATGTTTTCTTTTAGGAGTTTTATGTCTTCTCATATTACATTAAAGTCTTTAATCCACTTTGAGTTGATATTTATGTATGGTGTGAGACAGTGGTCTAGTTTCACTTTTTAAAAATGTGGCTGTCCAGTTGCCCAACAATGCTTATTGAAGAGACTGTCTTTAATCCATTATATGTTCTTTGTCCATTTGTTACAAATTAGTTGTCCATATATGTGTGAGTTTATTTCCAGGGCTCTCAATTCTGTTAAACTGATCTATGTGTCTGTGTTTTTCTGCCAATATCATAACATTTTGATCATAATACCTTTGCAATATGGTTTATAAAATCAATAAGTGTGATATCTCCAGCTTTGTTCATTTTTCTTCCCTCAGGAGTGCATTGACTATTTGGATCCTTTTGTGGTTCCATATACATATTTAGGACTTTTCTATTTCTCTGCAAAATGCCCTTCAGATTTTTACAGGAATTTCATGAAATCTGTAGATTGCTTTAGGTAATATGCACATTTTAGCTAGGCTATTTATTCCAATCCATGGACATGGAATATTGTTCCATGTATTTGTTACTTCTTTAATTTTTTCCAATAATATCTTACAGTTTTCAGTGTACAGAACTTTCACCTCATTGGTTAAATTTATTTCTGAACATTTTATCTTTTTGTTGTGATTGTAAATGGCTTAAGTCTGCATTTGAAATCTTCAACAAGCTAAAGCACAGTTTTTCAAACAACAGTATATGTCCATGAATTGAATGCTAAGGTGCAGATTCTAAGTCAGTAGCTCTGGCATGGAGCTTCAGATTTTGTATTTTAATATGTTCATAGATAATTTCAATGCTGCTGTTCAGTGAACCATTGCTTTGAGTATTAAGTTCTTAATGTATTCAGGTTAATGTAAATGAAAAATTTAATAAAAATCTGGAATTTGTGTTATTCTGTTTTTCTTTTTATTCCAAAGAGCTCCCCATTTTTACTTTTAAAGCTGAGGTCTTCAAGATTTTTCTACAAAGGCCAGATAGTAAATATTTTCAAGTTACAGGTCATATCATCTCTGTAGTCCAACTACTCAATTCTGCCATTGTTAAGTAAAAACATGTAAATTAACAGAACTGGTTATATTTCAATTAAACTTTATTTACAAAAAATAGGTGGCAACTGGATTAGTCCACTGGCCATAGTTTGTTGATAACTGTTAAAAGTACCATTATAATAAGAGAAGACATTCAAATTTGCATTTTTAAAATTTTTATTAATTTTATTTATTAATTGGATAAAAATTAATTTTATTTATTAATTTTATTAAAAATTTTATTAATTTGGCTATGCCAGGCCTTAGTTGTGGCATGCAGGATCTTCATTCTTCATTGTGACATCTGGGATCTTTAGTTGCTGCATGTAGGATCTAATCCTTGACCAGAGATTAAACTCAGGCCTCCTGCATTGAGAGCTTGGAGTCTTCGCCACTGGACCACCAGGAAAGTCCCTCAGAATTGCATTTCGAATACAGGGTCCTCAAGGCACTGAAAAAGTCTACTTGATTGCAGCAGGTCATTTAGTTAGTTTTTGAACCTATTCTTCAGAACCAGTTCAAACCCACTTCTACTATGAAGTCATCCTTGTTGTTGTTTTTCAGTCGCTAAGTCACATCTGACTCTTTGTGGCCCAATGAACTTCAGCATGCCAGACTTCCCTGTCCTTCACTATCTCCCAGAGTTTGCTCAAACTCATGTCCATTGAGTCGGTGATGCCATCCAAATATCTCATCCTCTGTTGTCCCCGTCTCCTCCTGCGTTCAATCTTTCCCAGCATCAGGTTCTTTTCCAACGAGTCAGCTCTTCACATCAGGTGGCCACAATATTGGAGTTTCAGCAGTCCAAGGGACTCTCAGGAGTCTTCTCCAGCACCACACTTTGAATGCATCAATTCTTTGGTGCTCAGCCTTCTTTATGGACCAACTTTCACATCCGTACATGACTAGTGAAAAAACCATAGCTTTGACTATACAGATCTTTGTTGGCAAAGTGATGTCTCTGCTTTTTATACCCTGTCTAGGTTTGTCATAGCTTTTCTTCCAGGGAGCAAGGGTCTTTTAATTTAGTGATTGCAGTCACCATCCACAGTGATTTTGGAGCCCAAGAAAATAAAATCTGTCACTGTTTCCACTCTTCTCCCATCTATTTGCCATGAAGTGTTGGGACAAGACACCATGAAAGTTAAAGATTTCTAGTTTCCTGACTGGCACGTCAGAAGTTTAGAAGTGTTCATTATGTATTAACAACATGTAAAAAACTGAACAAATGAAAAAATAAACAACTCTTCCTGACTCTATCAGAAAAGTGAGCCCACCATGTAATCCACTGCCTTCCAAACTGGAGTGAAAGACAAAGCAGAGATTCAATAAAAAAACTGAAAAGAGGGAAAATGTATAGCATTGACCATATATATTAGAAAACAGGAAAACTCTAAAATCCACAATCTAAGTTTTCACCTTAGGAAATAAGAAAAAGAAGAGCAGATTAAGTCCAAAGTAAGCAGAAGTTAAAAGAATCAGTAAAAATTAATAAATATCAGTGAAATTAAAATAGGAAATCAATGGAGTTATTTTTTGAAAAATTAATTCTTTGAAAAGATCAGTGAAAGCAACAAACCTATTGTTAGTCTAACAGCAACAACAACCAAAAAAAGACTCAAATTACTAATATCAGGAACGAAAAAAATGACATCACTACACTACATTACAGTTTCTATTGACATTGAAAAGGGTAATAAAGGAATATTATGAACAGTTATATACCCACAGTTTTGATATTTTAGATGAAATGGATCAATTTCCTGAAAGACACAAACTATCAAAAAACATACAAGAAGAAATATACAATCACAATAGGTCTTGATTTATATATTTATTAAAGAAACTGAGTTGGTTATTAATACATTTTCAAAACACAAAACACCGTGTCTATATGTATTCACCAGTGAACTGTATCGAACACTTAAGAAAGAAAGAAATATGAATTCTCTACAATCTCTCCCAGAAGGTAAAAGCAGAGGCAATGCATCTTAATTCATTCTGAGGTTAGCATTACCCTAATATTAAACCCAGATAAAAGCATTAAAATAAAGCAAAACTACAGATCAATATTTCTCATGAACTATATGCAAAAGTTCTCAATAGTATACTAGCAAATTGAATCCAACAATGTATGAAAAGGAGCTGAGTGCCAAAGAATTGATGCTTTTGAACTGCAGTGTTGAAGGCTCTTGAGAGTCCCTTGGACTGCAAGGAGATCCAACCAGTCCATCCTAAAGGAAATCAGACCTGAATATTCATTGAAAGGACTGATGCTGAATCTGAAACTCCAATAATTTGGCTACCTGATGCAAAGAACTAACTCATTAGAAATGACCCTGACACTGGGAAAGATTGAAGGCATAAGGAGAAGGTGATGATAGAGGAAGAGATGGTTGGATAGCATCAACAACTTGATGGACATAAGTTTGAACAAGCTCTGGGAGTTGGTGATGGACAGGGAAGCCTGGTGTGTTGCAGTCCATGGGGTTGCAAAGAGTCGGACATGACTGAGTGACTGAACTGAACTGAACTGGACAGCCAAGTCAGATGTATCCCAGGAATGCAAGTTCAGCATTTGAAAACTCAATCGAGTCCATCACATCAAGAGATAAAAGAAGGAAAAAAAAAAAAAAAGCCCACGTTCATATCAATAGCTGCAGGGAAAGCATTTGACAAAGATCCAATGCACATTCATGATAAAAACTTTCAACAAAAAAGGAATATAGGGAAATCCCCTCAATTTGATTAAAAAAAAAAATAGTCTACAAAAACCTACAAACAGCATCATGCTTAATGGTGAGAGACTTGAAGCCTTTCTGTTGAGATTAGAAACAAAGCAAGGATTTTCCCTTTCACTACTGTTTGTCAACATCATACTAGAAGTTCTAGCTAATGCATTAAGACAAGAAAAGGAAATAACTGGTATCCAGGTTAGAAAGAAGAAACAAAATTGTCTTTTTTTGCCAATATTATGGTCTTTTATGTAGAAAACCTGAAAGAATTTTTATCAATTCTTTTATCTATCTAAGTTTTCTTTGGTCACTTATTAGTTCCATAGCCCCTGGAACTAATAAGTGACCAAAGAAAACTTAGATAGAAGTTTAATATAAAAAAGTAAATGTTTTCCTATAAATAATCAATGACCAAGTGGAATTTGATATTAAAAACATAATGCCATTTACAGTAGCACTGCCTTCAAAATCAAATGCTTAACAAAATATGCACAAGATCTATATCAGGCAATCTACAAATCTCTAATGAAAGATATCAAGGAATTAAATAAATGGAAAGGGGATTGCATATTCACAGGCAGAAAAACTCAATATTGTGAAGATATCAGTTCTTCCTAACTTGATTATAGATTCAACCCAGTCCTAATCAAAATCCCATCAAGTTACCTTGTACATTTTGATAAACAGATTCTACAGTTTATACATGGAGACAAAACACTCAGTAAGGCCAATTTAATCATAAAGGAGAAGAATAGAGTCAGAAAACTGACACTAACCAACTTCAAGACTTACCACAAAGCTACAATAATCAAGGCAGGGTGGTCTGAGCAAAAGAATAGAGAAATAGATTAATGGAAAAGAATAGAGCCCAGAAATAGACACATAAATATACTCAACTGGTCTTTGGCAAAGGAGCAAAAGCAAAACAATGGAGCAAAAAATTTTTTTGCAACAAATGGTGCTGGAAGAACTGGGCATTCACATGCAAAAATACTAAAACAACACAAACCTTACACCTTTCACAGTAACTGACTCAAAATGGATCATTGATCTAAATAAAAAATGAAAAACTATAAAACTTCTAGAAGATAACATAGGAGACATCTTAGATAATCTTGGGTATAATGATAACTTTAGATACAACATCAAAAGCATAATCTATGAAAGAAATATATTATCAACTGGATTTCATTAAATTAAACTTGTGCTCTTCTGAAAATAAAGTCAAGAAAACAAAAAGACCAACATAGACCAGGAGAAAATATTTACAAAGACTCATCTGATCAAGGACTGATCTCCTACATATACAAGAAACTCTTAAAACTCATCAATAAGAAAATAAATAACCCAATTAAAAATGAGCAACAGACTTAAATAATACCTCACCAAAGAAGATATAAGGATGGTGAATAAGCATATGAAAAGATACTTCACATCATATGTCATTAGGAAATTGCAAATTAAAACTATAATGAAATGCAACTACATACCTATTAGAATGAGCAAAATCTAAATCTTTGACTATATCTAATGAGGATGTGGAACAACAGGAGCTCTCATTCTTTGCTCTTAGGAATTCAAAATGGAGCAGCCAACTTGGGAAGACAGCTTGATGGTTTCTTACCAGACCAGACATACTCTTACCATATGACTCAGCAGTCATGCTCCTTGGTATTTAGTCAAAGGTGCTGGAAAGTTATGTCCGCACAAAAGCTTGCACATGGATGTTTCCAACAGTTTTATTTATAATTACCCGATATTGGAAGCCACCGTGATGTCCTTCAGTAGATGAATGGTCCATCTGTGGTCCATCCAGGCAATGTACTATTATTCACTATTAAAAAGAAATGAGATACCAGGCCATGAAAGAAATAGAGGTGGCTTAAATACATATTGAGTAAAAGACATGAATATGAAAAGTACCATACTATGTGATCCCAAGTTTGTGACATTCTGGAAAAGGGAAAAGTACAGAGACATTTGAAGGATCAGTGATTGCCAGGGCTTAGGAAGGAGGGAGAGAGGAATCAGAGAAGCATAGAGGGTTCAGGGCAGTGATGCTGCAGTGGTGGATACATGTCATTGCATATTTGTGTAAATTCATTGAATACACTCCACAAACAGCGAGTCCTTGTGAAAACTCAGGACTTTGATGGATAATGATGTGTCAATGTAGTTTCACTGAATATAACAAACATGGAGATTACAGTTTTGCAAAATGTTATCATTAGGGGAAACTCGGTAAAGTGTACATGGAACTCTCTGCATGTGAATCTAGAACTATATGGAAAAAATATTCAACTGAAAAAGTTAAAAATTAGCTACTGGAAAAGTAAAGATATGCTCTAGGGTTTTACAATGAAAATACAATGAAAAAAGTGGTGAAAAAACACTAAGATTGTCCGTCCTTCTTGGCTGCTCACTGTTTAATGGGGTTCTGGAGGAAAAAAAAAGATGACTAGACTTGAAAACTAACAGAAAGAATCATAGCAGAGAAATAAGAAATCTAGGGGAAAAAGTGTTTGATATTTTATATTTAAGTTTCCGAAGACTATCTAATTGGAGGTAGTAAAAAATAGATGGAAAGCTTGTTTAGAGCTCAGAGAAGAGGTTAGGGTTACAAACGTAGATTTGAAATTGACATATGCACAGAGAAAATGGGAAACATAGTGGTGTTTGCAATCCCTGGGGAAGGAATGGAAAGAGGCAACAATTGTCTTGTCATCAAAGGTTAGAGTGATGTGTGTATTTTGGGCTTAGGAAAGATGTCTGTTGAAAAGCAAAACAAAACAAACAAAAGCAAACCCAAGCATACATAAAAGAACCTGGAAAGGCAGATCACTTAAATAGGAAGAGGCTAGGTGGTCAAAAAGAACCAAATGTTCAACCAGTCTTGGTGTTGGCTATCTGAGGAGGTCTGGAGATTTTGACTTTGCAGATGTCCTCCAGGTAAGAAATCTCAGTGTAAAGTTTAGATACTGTTGCTGCTGCTAAGTCGCTTCAGTCGTGTCCGACTCTGTGTGACCCCATAGATGGCAGCCCACCAGGCTCCCCCGTCCCTGGGATTCTCCAGGTTGAGGAAAGAATAATTGATAAATCCTGTGATCCTAAGACACGTGAGGGACAAGAGAGCAAATCACCACACAATGCTGACTTTTTATGCCTGGAATTTTGAAAGAAGCAATAGGGGTGATGAATCCAAAGGTCTGACTACTAACACGAACATCACAGGAGCCCTGGGGAGACAATGGTGATTGAGTACTGCTTGTTTATGCATGGAAAAGAGTGTCAGAAAGCTGGAAAGGTCTAGGAAAAACCTTCTTGGTGTGTCTGTTTGTTTCCTGTTGCATAGCCTTGTATATAACTTAACCGTTCAGGGCAGATTTGACTCCATCACAACAAAACTTTCTGTTTAATTAAGAATGTCACAAAGTTTAAAGACTGATGTTCAACTGGGGAAATATATTTAAATACCTAAAACCATCAAAGAATTAATGTACATATTATACATGGACTTCCTTTAAGTTGACAAGGAAAAACTTTAAAATCCAATAAGAAATTAGACAAAGATTATCAATAGGCAATTCACAGAATTAAAAATGTGAAAGACTAATGCATATATAAGTGCTCAATGTCACTTGCAGGCATAGAAAAAAAGGTAAATTCAAACAAGGAAATATCAGCTAATTTGCCTCTGCTGCTGCTGCTGCTGCTAAGTCACTTCAGTCATGTCCGACTCTGTGCGACCCCATAGATGGCAGCCCACCAGGCTCCCCTGTCCCTGGGATTCTCCAGGCAAGAACACTGGAGTGGGTTGCCATTTCCTTCTCCAATGCATGAAAGTGAAAAGTGAAAGTGAAGTCGCTCAGTCATGGCTGACTCTTAGCAACCTCATGGACTGCAGCCTACCAGGCTCCTCCATCCATGGGATTTTCCAGGCAAGAGTACTGGAGTGGGGTGCCATTGCCTTCTCCGAATTTGCCTCTAAATATTGGCAATAATTAGCTCAAATTGGTAAAGCTGTTCTCATTTCTCCTATGATTCATAATCCTACCCTTGGAATATACTTGCCAGAGAAGAGTGAAAAGGATGGTCAGTAAATCCTGTGACTGTAGCAAAGCATTGAAAGCAAAATGTTTCCCTTTATATGTAAAATATAATATACACATAAGGTAGAATCTATGACACAAATGAATGTATCTATGACACATAAACAAACTTACAGACATAGAGAATAGGCTTGTGGTTGCCAAGGCACAAGAGTTTGGGTGGAGAGTTTGGAATTAGATATCAGCTATTATATGTAGAACTGATAGACAAAGAGGCACAGGGGTAAAGAATCCACTTGCAGTGCAGGAGACTCAGGCTCGATCCCTGGGTCAGGAAGATCCCCTGAAGAAGGGAATGGTAACCTGCTCCAGTATTCTTGCCTGAGAAAACCAATGGACAGAGGAGCCTCGCGGGCTACAGTCCATGGGATCAGTAAGAGTTGGACATGACTTAACAACTGAACAGCAATACCTCATAAACAGAAATGTATAGCACAGGGAACAATATTCAGTATCTTATGATAAACCATCATGGAAATAATATGATATGTGTGTGTGTGTGTTTATGTGATACAATGGAGTCACTTTGCTGTACAGCAGAAATTATTGCAACATTGTAAATCAACTATACTCTAATAAAATAAATTTTAAAATATATACATAATAAGGCTGATCTATAGATCAGTAGATCTGTATCTATAGATCAGTCTTATGGACTCTGTGGGAGAGGGAGAGGGTGGGGAGGTTTGGGAAAATAGCATTGAAACATGTATAATATCATGTATGAAATGAGTCTCCAGTCCAGGTTCGATGCACGGTACTGGATGCTTGGGGCTGGTGCACTGGGACAACCCAGAGAAAGGGGAGGGGAGGGAGGAGGGTGGAGGGTTCAGGATGGGGAAGGCGGGTATACCTGTGGCGGATTCATTTCGATATTTGGCAAAACTAATACAATATTGTAAAGTTTAAAAATAAAATAAAATTAAAAAAAATATATACATAATAAGGGATTCTATGCAGCAGAATGGCTGATGATTTATGTATCTAACAAAGCTGTATTAGATAGATGGGTAAATCAATATCAAAACAATGTTGAATTAAGAAAAAAAGAGTAAGAAAAGTAATAAAATTAATGACCCTTTAATTACGTGAATCTTAAACACATCAATAGATTCAAAATAATTCATTTTTGAAGTATTTATATGCATTTAAAAAGGAAATAAGAAAGTTTAATTGAAAGAACATAATTACATAAGCTTTATGTCCTGTGTGTGATCAGGAGACCTGGGTTCGATTCCTGGGTGGGGGAGATCCCCTGGAGAAGGAAATGGTAACCCACACCAGTATTCTTGCCTGGAGAATCCCATGGACAGAGGAGCCAGGCAGGCTATAACTTATGGGGTCTCAAGAGAAGGACACAACTGAGTGACTAAGCATACACACACAATCTCATAAGTAAACACATGAAAAAGAGATACAGCAGGAAGAATTTGTAGCAATTGAGGATAATTCTAGGCCTGAATGTCAATCTTGGGCACAGACATCCTTAATAAAAAACAAAGAAGCAATTGGTTTAGTGACAGCAGAGTTTAAAGTGAAGTAGTTACTCAGAAGGAGAGGTGTTAAGTTGTTCCTGATTAAGAGCAATACCAAAGAATGTTCAAATTACCACACAATTACACTCATCTCACACACTAGCAAAGTAATGCTCAAAATTCTCCAAGCCAGGCTTCAACAGTATGTGAACAGTGAACTTCCAGATGTTCAAGTTGGATTTAGAAAAGACAGAGGAACCAGAGATCAAATTGCCAACATCTGCTGGATCATGAAAAAAGCAAGAGAGTTCCAGAAAAACATCTGCTTTATTGATTACACCAAAGCTTTTGACTTACTGTGTAGATCACAATAAACTGTGGAAAATTATGACAGAGACGTGAATACCAGACCACCTTACCTGCCTCCTAAGAAATCTGTATGCAGGTCAAGAAGCAACAGTTAGAACTGGACATGGAACAACAGGCTGGTTCCAAATTGGGAAAGAAGTATGTCAAGGCTGTGTATTGTCACCCTGCTTATTTAACTTATATGCAGAGTATATCATGTGAAATGCTGGACTGGATGAAGCACAGGCGGAATCAAGATTGCTGGGAGAAATAGCAATAATCTCAGATACACAGATGACACCATCATTATGACTGAGAGTGAAGAGGAACTAAAGAGCCTCTTGATGAAAGTGAAAGAGGAGAGTAAAAAAGTTGGCTTAGAACTCAAAATTCAGAAAACTAAGATCATGGCATCTGGTCCCGTCACTTCATGGCAAATTGATGGGGAAACAATGGAAACAGTGAGAGACTTTATTTTCCTGGGCTCCAAAATCACTGCAGATGGTGATTGCAGCCATGAAATTAAAAGATGCTTACTCCTTGGAAGAAAAGCTACAACCAACCTAGACAGCATATTAAAAAACAGAGACGTTACTTTGCCAACAAAAGTCTGTCTAGTCAAAGATACGGTTTTTCCAGTAGTCATGTATGGATGTGAATGGACTTGAGTGCCGAAGAATTGATGCTTTTGAACTATGGTGTCGGAGAAGACTCTTGAGAGTCCCTTGGACAGCAAGGAGATCAAATCAGTCAATCCTAAAAGAAATCAGTCCTTAGTATTCTTGGAAGGACTGATGTTGAAGCTGAAACTCCAATACTTTGGCTACCGATGTGAAGAACTGACTCATTGGAAAAGACTCTGACTCTGGGAAAGATTGAAGGCAGGAGGAGAAGGGGACAACAGAGGATGAGATAGTTGGATAGCATCATTGACTTGATGGACATGAGTTTGAACAAGCTCCTGGATTTGATGATGGCCAGGGAAGACTGGTGTGCTGCAGTCCATGGCATTGCAAAGAGTCAGACAGGACTGAGTGGCTCATCTGAACTGAATTCAGAGGGAGCATCAAGGATGGGAGGATCAAGGACTCCCCTGTGGGGGATTCACAGGGGAGTGAAAGTGCAAGTGTTGGTTGCTTGGACACTCCCTTTTCCAGGGCATCTTCTCCACCCAGGGATTGAACCTGAGTTTTCTGCATTGCAGGCAGATTCTTTACCATCTGAAGCACCAGGGAAGCCCACACAGGGGAGAGAAGATGTTTATTTGGAAACAGGCTTGTGCAGGAAAGCAGCAGAAAGTTGATGTGGGGGTAGAATCCCACTCCCTCAGGGGAGCAGAGAGAGATAGTGAAGGCACGGGGGTCTTTTCAGGCAAGAAACAGGTAAGTGGGAGCAACCCCCCTCTCCTCCTCCTCACTGATTTTCCTGAGGGACTGTCTCAATCTAGCACAGATATGTATAGTCTTGCCTCACTATTAAAATCATCAGCTGTGTGCAGATTCTTGGAGCCTTACATACATTGAGAGCAACTTATATTCTCTCAGAAGTCATGGAGAATTAAATTTTCCATGAAGAAGGAGATTTACAAAGCACTCCATGAGCTTAACCAGCACTTATGACACCTATATATGTGCTAATCTGCACTTAAATGTTTTATCTGCATGTTTCTCAATACATTGCCTCTTTTTTTTTAATTTAAATTTATTAATTTTAATTGGAGGCTAATCACTTTACAATATTGTATTGGTTTTGCCATACATCAACATGAATCCACCTCTTTTTAAACATTTGAATAAGTGAAGATCCAAAGAGGCTAAAGGGGGGTTTTCCCTCAGTGGCTGATGACAGACCGTGTTGGAGGACAGTAGTCAGGATGGCTTAGCTCTCAGGTCTCTGCTTGTTTTTAATCTAAAGCCCTGTCCTAGAACTGTATCTTCTTGGGCGGGAAGAGAAGCAAGCAGAATGTTTGTCCTCCAATCTTTTTTAAGACCTCAGTCCTCAGGTCTTCTGCAACTTCCTACCTTGGGCACTTTCTTCTTTCCTTTTAAACTTTTAGTCACATGCAGGAGGAGGAGAATGCAGCCAATATTCCTCTTGCTGAGTCTTTATGAGTGTCTGTGCTGAGGACAGCATGCCAGGAGATATTTTGGGATATGAGGTTCAAAATAATGAGAAAACCAACACAAGCAGTTAGGTGAATGGAACGCACATCAAAGCAAGTGGCAAGGAGCACCCAGGCACAGTTGGGAGGGGGCCATTCCCAGAGTTGGGGAGGAGGGTGTGCTTCCCAGGGGATTCTGCCCTTCCCTCCTGAAAGGACACTTACTGCCCTGGTATTTTCAGGGCTCAAGGGGATCAGAATGAACTCTCCAGAAAGGCCTCCATGCCAGTGGCTCAGCAGAGAAGGGAGTTCCTCTCCTGAGCAATGATTGAACTGAATGAGTATGAAGCAGTCATTACAAAGCTCTGCTTTTACATTATTGATCTCAAGATCTGCAGGAAAGAAATTGTACAAATATTGCAGAAAATAATCAGACAGTCAGGGGCAGCAAGGAAGGAACCATAAACAGCTCAATTATTTCCACTGACACGTTGTCAAGAGAAAAGGTAAAAGCCCATGGAAGTGCTACGCAAGTTGATTTTCATTTGTTGGAACTTCAATATGTATTACATGTTTTTTAAAAAGGTAATTCACTCATTTTAAGTTTCCACATTAATGAAAACTATATCAGTTCAGTTCCATTGCTCAGTCGTGTCCGACTCTTTGCAACCCCATGAATCGCAGCACGCCAGGCCTCCCTATCCATCACCAACTCCCGGAGTTTACCCAAACTCATGCCCATCGAGTCAGTGATGCCATTCAGCCATCTCATCTTCTGTTTTCCCCTTCTCCTCCTGCCCCTAATCCCTCCCAGCATCAGGGTCTTTTCCTATGAGTCAACTCTTCTCATGAGGTGGCCAAAGTATTGGAGTTTCAGCTTCAGCATCAGTCCTACCAATGAACACCCAGGACTGAGCTCCTTTAGGATGGACTGGTTGGATCTCCTTGCAGTCCAAGGGACTCTCAAGAGTCTTCAACACTGCAGTTCAAAAGCATCAATTCTTTGGCGTTTGGCTTTCTTCACAGTCCAACTCTCACATTCATACATGACTACTGGAAAAACCATAGCCTTGACTAGACGGACCTTTATCGGCAAAGTAATGTCTCTGCTTTTTAATATGCTATCTAAGTTGGTCATAACTTCCCTTCTAAGGAGGAAGCGTCTTTTAATTTCATGGCTGCAATCACCATCTGCAGTGATTTTGGAACCCCCCAAAATAAAATCTGACACTGTTTCCACTGTTTCCCCATCTATTTCCCATGAAGTGTTGGGACCAGATACCCTGATCTTAGTTTTCTGAATGTTGAGGTTTAAGGCAACTTTTTCATTCTCCTCTTTCACTTTCATCAAGAGGCTTTTTAGCTCCTCTTCACTGTATTACATATTTTTTAAAAAGGTAATTCACTCATTTCAAGTTTTCACATTAACGAAAACAATATAAACAAAACAGAAATATACCCACAGACACAGTAAACAAACTCGTGGTTACAAAAGGGCAAAGGGAAAGGGATAAATTAGGAGCTTGTGACTAACATATACACACGACTATATATAAAATAGATAATCAACAAGGAGCTACTCTATAGCACAGGGAACTATATTCAATATCTTGTATTAATAATAACTTATAAGGGAAAATTCTGTCATCTGGTCCTATCAATTCATGGCAAATAGATGGGGAAAATGTGGAAACAGTCAGAATTCATTTTCTTGGACTCCAAAATCCATGCAGATGGTGATTGTAGCCACGAAATTAAAAGATTCTTGTTCCTTGGAAGAGGAGCTATGACAAAATTAGACAGCATATTAAAAGCAGAGACATCACGTTACCAAAAAACGTCCATTTGATCAAAGCTATGGTTTTTCCAGTAGTTATACATGGATGTGAGAGTTGGACCATAAAAAGGCTGAGCACCTAAGAATTGATGCTTTAGAACTGTGGAGTTGGAGAAGATTCTTGAGAGTCCCTTGGACAGCAAGGAGATCAAACCAGTCAGTCCTAAAGGAAATCAGTTCTGAATATTCATTGGAAGGACTAATGCTGAAGCTGAAGCTCCAATACTATGGCCATCTGATGCAAAGAGCTGACTCACTGGGAAAGACCCTGATGCTGGGAAAGATTGAGGGCAACAGGAGAAGGGGGCCGCAAAAGCGGTTGGATGGCATCACTGACTCAGTGGATATGAATTGAGCAAACTCTGGGAGATAATGAAGGACAGAGAAACCCAGAGTGCTACCGTTCAAGGGGTTGCAAAGAGTTGGATGTGACAGTGATTGAACAGCAATATCATAAGGGAAAAGAATCAGAAAAAGAAGATAAATATGTGTGTGTGTGTGTAACTGAATTCCTTCATTGTACATCTGAAACAAACATAACATTGTAAATCAACTGTACTCCAATAAAAAATAAACTTAGAAAAAGTCTTGTATGAAACTACCAATGAGATGCTTAAATTCTGTAATCACAATTCTACTCCCTAGAAGCAGTGACTGTGAAGAGTTAGTTCGTGTCCTTCACAATCTGAGAAATCATGCACATACACACACCTGTGTGTGTACATTTTAATATTAAAAAAATCTTCTTTAAAATCCTTGTTTAAAAAAACTATAGATCAAAGCAGTCATAATCCTCCAAAATGAAGAGAAAGACTAAGAGAAGTAAGTAAGTCATTATGTGACAAACATGAGCTCTTAAACTCTCTCATCAGTTTTAACAATGTTTCACAGCTTATTGCATTAACATCTGTCTTTGGTTATATCATGTCAAGTTAGGGCGTGCCATTTGACACATCACTTGAAAAGAAATACTTACAAATTTTCTTTAAACATCAAAGCTGGCCAAAGTGGAATTTAGACTGATGGCATTTCTGTCCTTTTAGAGCTCAACTGAGCAAACCGTGGATCTTTAGGAATGGAGAAAAATAGGCCCAGGGAACAAAAGTAGCTGTGATAAAAAGCTTTCTGTAATGCAAGGTGGTTACAACCAGTAAGAACCAGGGCATTTACTGTCAAAATGAAGTTTCAAACACTTGAATATAGAATGGCCACATATACCTCATATTGTGTGTGTGTGTGCTAAGTCTCTTCAATCATGTCTGACTCTTTGTGAAAAGTTTTTTACTTTGTTTTGTTTGTAATAATAAGGACATTCCAAAATCAATGCAAAGCACCTAATATTATTTCAATATGATATGGAATTTCTGTTGTCTGAGAATATTTCAAGGAAGGTAAAGAACGCTATTTTTAAGAGAAAACTAAATACTTAAAAATCAATTTATTTTAATAGAAAGAAAGCCAAATATTCTGGTTTGCTATTAATATAATTTATTATTATCACATATGGTTTGGTATTAATATATATTATTGCTATATAATAATAACTGGTAGTAAGACAACCACAACCCCCTTTTATTTATTTATTGTTAAAATTAAATTTATTTATTTTAATTGGAGGCTAATTACTTTACAATATTTTATTGGTTTTGCCACACATCAACATGAATCCGCCACAGGCGTACACATGTTCCCCATCCTGAACCCTTCTCCCACCTCCGTCCCCATAACATCTCTCTGGGTCATCCCAGTGCACCAGCCCCAAGCTTCCTGTATCCTGCATCGAACCTGGACTGGTGATTCGTTTCTTATATGATATTATACAGGTTTCAATGCCATTCCCCCAAATCATCCCACCCTCTCCCACAGAGTCCAAAAGACTGTTCTATACATCTGTGTCTCTTTTGCTGTCTCGCATACAGGGTTATCGATACCATCTTTCTAAATTCCATATATATGCGTTAGTATGCTGTACTGGTGTTTTTCTTTCAGGCTTACTTCACTCTGTATAATCGGCTCCAGTTTCATCCATCTCATTAGAACTAATTCAAATGTATTCTTTTTAATGGCTGAATAATACTTCATTGTGTATATGTACCACAGCTTTCTAATCAATTCATCTGCTGATAGACATCTAGGTTGCTTCCATGTCCTGGCTATTATAAACAGTGCTGCGATGAACATTGGGGTACACGTGTCTCTTTTAGTTCTGGTTTCCTTGGTGTGTATGCCCAGCAGAGGGGTTGCTGGGTCATAAGGCAGTTCTATTTCCAGTTTTTTAAGGAATCTCCACACTGTTCTCCATAGTGGCTGTACTAGTTTGCATTCCCACCAACAGTGTAAGAGGGTTCCCTTTCTCCATACCCACTCCAGCATTTATTGCTTGTAGACTTTTGGATAGCAGCCATTTTGACTGGCATGAAATGGTACCTCATAGTGGTTTTGATTGGCATTTCTCTGATAATGAGTGATGTTGAGCATCTTTTCATGTGTTTGTTAGCCATCTGTATGTCTTCTTTGGAGAAATGTCTGTTTAGTTCTTTGGCCCATTTTTTAATTGGGTCGGTTATTTTTCTGGAATTGAGCTGCAGGAGTTGCTTGTATATTTTTGAGATTAGTTGTTTGTCCGTTGCTTCATTTGCTATTATTTTCTCCCATTCTGAAGGCTGTCTTTTCGCCTTGCTTATAGTTTCCTTTGTTGTGCAGAAGCTTTTAAGTTTAATTAGGTCCCATTTGTTTATTTTTGCTTTTGTTTCCAATGTCCTGGGAGGTGGGTCATAGAGGATCCTGTTGTGATTTATGTCAGAGAGTGTTTTGCTTATGTTCTCCTCTAAGAGTTTTATAGTTTCTGGTCTCATGTTTAGATCTTTAATCCATTTTGAGTTTATTTTTGTGTATGGTGTTAGAAAGTGATCTAGTTTCATTCTTTTACAAGTGGTTGACCAGTTTTCCCAGCACCAATTTTTAAGACATTGTCTTTTCTCCATTGTATATTCTTGCCACCTCTGTCAAAGATAAGGTGTCCATAGGTGCGTGGATTTATCTCCGGGCTTCCCATTTTCTTCCATTGGTCTATATTTCTGTCTTTGTGCCAGTACCATACTGTTTAGATGACTGTAGCTTCGTAGTAGAGCCTGAAGTCAGACAGGCTGATTCCCCAAGTCCATTCTTCTTTCTCAAGATTGCTTTGGCTATTTGAAGATTTTTGTATTTCCATACAAATTGTGAAATTATTTGCTCTAGCTCTGTGAAAAATACCATTGGTAGCTTGATAGGGATTGCATTGAATCTCTAGATTGCTTTGGGTAGTATACTCATTTTCACTATATTGATTCTTCCCATCCATGAACACGGTATATTTCTCCATCTATTAGTGTCCTGTTTGATTTCTTTCACCAGTGTTTTATAGTTTTCTAAATATAGGTCTTTAGTTTCTTTCGGTTCAGTTCAGTCGCTCAGTCATGTCTGACTCTTTGCAACCCCATGAATCGCAGCACACCAGGCCTCCCTGTCCATCATCAACTCCCAGAGTTCACCCAGACTCACATCCATCAAGTCAATGATGCCATCCAGCCATCTCATCCTCTGTCGTCCCCTTCTCCTCCTGCCCACAATCCCTCCCAGCATCAGAGTCTTTTCCAATCAGTCATCTCTTCGCATGAGGTGGTAAAGTACTGGAGTTTCAGCTTTAGCATCATTCCTTCCAAAGAAATCCCAGGGCTGATCTCCTTCAGAATGGACTGGTTGGATCTCCTTGCAGTCCAAGGGACTCTCAAGAGTCTTCTCCAACACCGCAGTTCAAAAGCATCAATTCTTTGGCGCTCAGCCTTCTTCACAGTCCAACTCTCACATCCATACATGACCACAGGAAAAACCATAGCCTTGACTAGATGAAACTTTGTTGGCAAAGTAATATCTCTGCTTTTGAATATGCTATCTAAGTTGGTCATAACTTTCCTTCCAAGGAGTAGGCGTCTTTTAATTTCATGGCTGCAGTCACCATCTGCAGTGATTTTGGAGCCCAAAAAAGTAAAGTCTGACACTGTTTCCACTGTTTCCCCATCTATTTCCCATGAAGTTATGGGACCGGATGCCATGATCTTCGTTTTCTGAATGTTGAGCTTTAAGCCAACATTTTCACTCTCCACTTTCACTTTCATCAAGAGGCTTTTGAGTTCCTCTTCACTTTCTGCCATAAGGGTGGTGCCATCTGCATATCTGAGGTTATTGATATTTCTCCCAGCAATCTTGATTCCAGCTTGTATTTCTTCCAGTCCAGCATTTCTCCTGATGTACTCTGCATAGAAGTTAAAGAAGCAGGGTGACTATATACAGCCTTGACATACTCCTTTTCCTATTTTGAACCAGTCTGTTGTTCCATGTCCAGTTAGAACTGTTGCTTCCTGACCTGCATATAGATTTCTCAAGAGGCAGGTCAGGTGGTCTGGTATTCCCATCTCTTTCAGAATTTCCCACAGTTTATTGTGACCATATAGTCAAAGGCTTTAGCATAGTCAATAAAGCAGAAATAGATGTTTTTCTGGAACTCTCTTGCTTTTTCCATGATCCAGCGGATGTTGGCAATTTGATCTCTGATTCCTCTGCCTTTTCTAAAACCAGCTTAAACATCAGGAAGCTCATGGTTCACATATTGCTGAAGCCTGGCATGGAGAATTTGGAGCATTACTTTACTAGCATGTGAGATGAGTGCAATTGTGTGGTAGTTTGAGCATTCTTTGGCATTGCCTTTCTTTGGGATTGGAATGAAAACTGACTTTTCCAGTCGTGTGGCCCCTGCTGAGTTTTCCAAATTTGCTGGCATATTGAGTGCAGCACTTTCACAGCATCATCTTTCAGGATTTGGAAGAGCTCAACTGGAATTCTATCACCTCCACTAGCTTTGTTCGTAGTGATGCTTTCTAAGGCCCAGTTGACCTCACATTCCAGGATGTATGGCTCTAGGTCAGTGATCACACTATCATGATTATCTGGGTCGTGAAGATGTTTTTTGTACAGTTCTTCTGTGCATTCTTGCCATCTCTTCTTAATATCTTCTGCTTCTGTTAGGTCCATACCATTTCTGTCCTTTTTCGAGCCCATCTTCACATGAAATGTTCCCTTGATATCTCTAATTTTCTTGAAGACATCTCTAGTCTTTCCCATTCTGTTGTTCTCCTCTATTTCTTTGCATTGATCGCTGAGGAAGGCTTTCTTATCTCTTCTTGCTATTCTTTGGAACTCTGCATTCAGAGGCTTATATCTTTCGTTTTCTCCTTTGCTTTTTGCTTCTCTTCTTTTCACAGCTATTTGTAAGGCCTCCCAAGACAGCCATTTTGCTTTTTTACATATCTTTTCCATGGGGATGGTCTTGATCCCTGTCTCCTGTATTATGTCACAAACCACATTCCATAGTTCAGGCACTCTATCTATCAGATCTAGGCCCTTAAATCTATTTCTCACTTTCACTGCATAATCATAAGGGATTTGATTTAGGTCATACCTGAATAGTCTAGTGGTTTCCCCTACTTTCTTCAATTTAAGTCTGAATTTGGCAATAAGGAGTTCATGATCTGAGCCACAGTCAGCTCCTGGTCTTGTTTTTGCTGACTGTATAGAGCTTCTCCATCCTTGCCTGCAAAGAATATAATCAATCTGATTTCGGTGTTGACCATCTGGTGATGTCCATGTGTAGAGTCTTCTCTTGTGTTGTTGGAAGAGGCTGTTTGCTATGACCAGTGCATTTTCTTGGCAAAACTGTATTACTCTTTGCCCTGCTTCATTCCGTATTTCAGGGCCAAATTTTCCTGTTACCCCAGGTGTTTCTTGACTTCCTACTCTTGCATTCCAGTCCTCTATAATGAAAAGGACATCTTTTTTTGGGTGTTAGTTCTCAAAGGGCTTGTAGGTCTTCATAGAACCGTTCAACTTCAGCTATTTCAGCGTTACTGGTTGGGGTATAGACTTGGATTACTGTGATATTGAATGGTTTGCCTTGGAAACGAACAGAGATCATTCTGTCGTTTTTGAGATTGTATCTAAGTACTGCATTTTGAACTCTTTTGTTGACCATGATGGCTAATCCATTTCTTCTGAGGGATTCCTGCCCACAGTAGTAGATAATGGTCATCTGAGTTAAATTCACCCATTGCAGTCCATTTTAGTTCGCTGATTCCTAGAATGTCGACATTCACTCTTGCCATCTCTTGTTTGACCATTTCCAATTTGCCTTGATTCATGGACCTGACATTCCAGGTTCCTATGCAATATTGCTTTTTATAGCATCAGACCTTGCTTCTGTCACCAGTCACATCTACAACTGGGTATTGTTTTTGCTTTGGCTCCATCCCTTCATTCTTTCTAGAATTATTTCTCCACTGATCTCCAGTAGCATATTGGGCACCTACTGACCTGGGGAGTTTCTCTTTCAGTATCCTATCATTTTGCCTTTTCATACTGTTCATGGGGTTCTCAAGGCAAGAATACATGCCCCTTCTCCAGTGGGCCACATTCTGTCAGATCTCTCCACCATGACCTGCCCATCTTGGGTGGCCCCACGGGCATGGCTTAGTTTCATTGAGTTAGACAAGGCTGTTGTCCTAGTGTGATTAGATTGACTAGTTTTCTGTGATTATGGTTTCAATGTGTCTGCCCTCTGATGCCCTCTTGCAACACCTACTGTCTTATTTGGGTTTCTCTTACCTTGTGTGTGGGGTATCTCTTCACAGCTGCTCCAGTAAAGTGTAGCTGCTGCTCCTTACCTTGGACGGGGGGTATCTCCTCACTGCCGCCTTTCCTGACCTTCAACGTGGGATAGCTCCTCTAGGCCCTCCTGCGCCCGCGCAGCCACCGCTCCTTGGAAGTGGGGTTGGTCCTCCTGGCCGCTGCCCCTGACCTCAGACGCGGGGTAACTCTTCTCGTCCCCACCTCGACCTTGGAAGAAGGGTAGCTCCTCTCGGCCATTCCTGCACTGTCCCAGCCTTGCACTCTTGGCTGCTGCCTCTGACTTCGGACGTGGGATAACTCCTCTCCACCACACTTAGTGCGCTGGTCGCAGCCGCCTGTGCTTAGTTTCTTAGGTAGATATATTCCTAAGTATTTTATTCTTTTCATTGCAATGGTGAATGGAATTGTTTCCTTGATTTCTCTTTTCTCTTTTCTCATTATTAGTGTATAGGAATGCAAGCGATTTCTCTGTGTTCATTTTATATCCTGCAACTTTACTATATTCATTGATTAGCTTTCTCGGAGAAGGCAATGGCACCCCACTCCAGTACTCTTGCCTGGAAAATCCCATGGATGGAAGAGCCTGGTAGGCTGCAGTCTATGGGGTCACTCAGAGTCGGACACGACTGAGCGACTTCACTTTGACTTTTCACTTTCATGCATTGGAGAAGGAAATGGCAACCCACTCCAGTGTTCTTGCCTGGAGAATCCCAGGGATGGCGGAGCCTTGTGGGCTGCCGTGTCAGGGGTCGCACAGAGTTGGACATGACTGAAGTGACGTAGCAGCAGTAATTTTCTGGTGGAGTCTTTAGGGTTCTGTGTAGAGGATCATGTCATCTGCAAACAGTGAGAGTTTTACTTCTTTTCCAATTTGGATTCCTTTTATTTCTTTTTCTGCTCTGATTGCTGTGGCCAAAACTTCCAAAACTATGTTGAATAGTAGTGGAGAAAGTGGAATAGAAAGTGGTGAAAGTCTTTTCCTGACTTTAGGGGATATGCTTTCAATTTTTCACTATTGAGGATAATGTTTGCTGTCGGTTTGTCATATATAGTTTTTATTATGTTGAGGTATGTTCCTTCTATTCCTGCTTTCTGGAGAGTTTTATCATAAATGGATGTTGAATTTTGTCAAAGGCTTTCTCTGCATCTATTGAGATAATTATATGGTTTTTATTTTTCAATTTGTTAATGTGGTGTATTACATTGACTGATTTGCAGATATTGAAGAACCCTTGCATCCCTGGGATAAAGCCCACTTGATCAAGGGGTATGATCTTTTTAATGTGTTGTTGGATTCTGATTGCTAGAATTTTGTTAAAGATTTTTGCATCTATGTTCATCAGTGATGTTGGCCTGTAGTTTTCTTTTTTTGTGGCATCTTTGTCAGGTTTTGGTATTAGGGTGATGGTGGCCACATAGAATGAATTTGGAAGTTTACCTTCCTCTGCAATTTTCTGGAAGAGTTTGAGTAGGATAGGTGTTATCTCTTCTCTAAATTTTGGTAGAATTCAGCTGTGACGCCATCTGGACCTGGGCTTTTGTTTGCTGGAAGATTTCTGATTACAGTTTCAATTTCCGTGCTTGTGATGGGTCTGTTAAGATTTTCTATTTCTTCCTAGTTCAGTTTTGGAAAGTTGTGCTTTTTTAAGAATTTGTCCATTTCTTCCAAGTTGTCCATTTTATTGGCATATAATTGCTGATAGTAGTCTCTTATGATCCTTTGTATTTCTGTGTTGTCTGTTGTGAGCCCTCCATTTTCATTTCTAATTTTATTGATTTGATTTTTTTCCCTTTGTTTCTTGATGAATCTGGCTAATGGTTTGTCAATTTTATATATCCTTTCAAAGAACCAGCTTTTGGCTTTGTTGATTTTTGCTATGGTCTCTTTTGTTTCTTTTGCATTTATTTCTGCCCTAGTTTTAAAGCTTTCTTTCCTTATACTTACCCTGGCGTTCTTCATTTCTTCCTTTTCTAGTTGCTTTAGGTGTAGGGTTAGGTTATTTATTTGACTTTTTTCTTGTTTCTTGAGGTATCCCTGTATTGCTATAAACTTTCCCCTTAGCACTGCTTTTACAGTGTCCCACAGGTTTTGGATTGTTGTGCTTTCATTTTCATTCATTTCTATGCATATTTTGATTTCTTTTTTGATTTCTTCTGTGGTTTTTTGGTTATTCAGCAAAGTGCTGTTCAACCTCCAAATGTTGGAATTTTTAATAGCTTTTCTCCTGTAATTGAGATCTAATCTTACTGCACTGTGGTCAGAAAAGATGCTTGAATGATTTCAATTTTTTTGAATTTACCAAGTCTAGATTTATGGCCCAGGATGTGATCTATCCTGGAGAAGGTTCTGTGTGTGCTTGAGAAAAAGGTGAAATTCATTGTTTTGGGGTGAAATGTCCTATAGATATCAATTAGGTCTAACTGGTCTATTGTATCATTTAAAGTTTGTGTTTCCTTGTTAATTTTCTGTTTAGTTGATCTATCCATAGGTGTGAGTGGAGTATTAAAGTCTCCCACTATTATTGTGTTATTGTTAATTTCCCCTTTCATACTTGTTAGCATTTGTCTTACATAGTGTGATGCTCCTATGTTGGGTGCATATATATTTATAATTGTTATATCTTCTTGGATTGATCCTTTGATCATTATGTAGTGTCCTTTTTTGTCTGTTTTCACAGCCTTTGTTTTAAAGTCTATTTTATCTGATATGAGTATTGCTGCTCCTGCTTTCTTTTGGTCTCTATTTGCATGAAATATCTTTTTCCAGCCCTTCACTTTCAGTCTGTATGTGTCCCCTGTTTTGAGGTGGGTCTCTTGTAGACAACATATATAGGGGTCTTGTTTTTGTATCCATTCAGCCAGTCTTTGTCTTTTGGTTGGGGCATTCAACCCATTTATGTTTAAGATAATTATTGATAAGTATGATCCCGTTGCCATTTACTTTATTGTTTTGGGTTTGAGTTTATACACCCTTTTTGTGTTTCCTGTCTAGAGAAGATCCTTTAGCATTTGTTGGAGAGCTGGTTTGGTGGTGCTGTATTCTCTCAGCTTTTGCTTCTCTGTAAAGCTTTTGATTTCTCCTTCATATTTGAATGAGATCCTTGCTGGGTATAGCAATCTGGTCTGTAGGTTATTTTCTTTCATCACTTTAAGTATGTCCTGCCATTCCCTCCTGGCCTGAAGAGTTTCTATTGAAAGATCAGCTGTTATCCTTATGGGAATCCCCTTGTGTGTTATTTATTGTTTTTCCCTTGCTGCTTTTAATATTTGTTCTTTGTGTTTGATCTTTGTTAATTTGATTAATATGTGTTTTGGGGTGTTTTGCCTTGGGTTTATCCTGTTTGGGACTCTCTGGGTTTCTTGGACTTGGGTGACTATTTCCTTTCCCATTTTAGGGAAGTTTTCAACTATTATCTCCTCAAGTAGTTTCTCATGGTGTTTCTTTTTGTCTTCTTCTTCTGGGACTCCTATGATTTGAATGTTGGGGCATTTAACATTGTCCTGGAGGTCTCTGAGATTGTCCTCATTTCTTTTAATTCGTTTTTCTTTTTTCCTCTCTGATTCATTTATTTCTACCATTCTATCTTCTATTTCACTAATCCTATTTTCTGCCTCCGTTATTCTACTGTTGGTTCCCTCCAGAGTGTTTTTGATCTCATTTATTGCATTATTCATTATATATTGACTCTTTTTTATTTGTTCTAGGTCCTTGTTAAACCTTTCTTCCATCTTCTCAATCCTTGTCTCCAGGCTATTTATCTGTGATTCCATTTTTGTTTCAAGATTTTGGATCATTTTCACTATCATTATTCGGAATTCTTTATCAGGTAGATTCCCTATCTCTTCCTCTTTTGTTTGGTTTGGTGGGCATTTATCCTGTTTGTTTACCTGCTAGGTATTCCTCTGTTTCTTCATCTTGTTTATATTGCTGTATTTGGGGTGGCCTTTCTGTATTCTGGCAGTTTGTGGAGTTCTCTTTATCGTGGAGTTTCCTCACTGTGGGTTTGGTTGTAAGGGTGGCTTGTCAAGGTTTCCTGGTTAGGGAAACTTATGTCATTGTTCTGGTGAGTGGAGCTGGGTTTCTTCTCTCTGGAGTGCAATGAAGTGTCTAGTAATGAGTTATGAGATGTTAATGGTTTTGGAGTAACTTTGGGCAGCCTGTATATTGAAGCTCAGGGCTGTGTTCCTGTGTTGCTGGAAAATTTGCATGGTATGTCTTGCTCTGGAACTTTTTGGCCCTTGGATGGTGCTTGGTTTCAGTGTAGGTATGGAGGCGTTTGATGAGCTCCTGTCAATTAATGTTCTCTGGAATCAGGAGTTCTCTGGTGTTCTCAGGATTTGGACTTAAGCCTCCTGCTTCTGGTTTTCAGTCTTATTTTTACAGTAGTCTCAAGACTTCTCTATCTATACAGCACCAATGATAAAACATTTAGGTTAGAGATGAAAAGTTTCTCCACAGTTAGGGATACCCAAAGAGGTTCACAGCATTACATGGAGAAGAGAAGAGGGAGGAGGGATTTAGAGGTGACCTGAATGAGATGAGGTGTAATCAAAAGAGGAAAGAGCAAGCTAGCCAGTAATCACTTCCTTATGTGTGCTCCACAGTCTGGACCACTCAGAGATGTTCATGGAGTTATACAGAGAAGAGAAGAGGGAGGACAGAGACAGGTGTCCAGGAGGAAAAAGGGGGAAATCAAAAGGAGAGAGACAGATCCAGTCAGTAATCAGTTCCTTAAGTGTTCTCCACCGTCTGGAACACACAAAGAGATTCACAGAGTTGGGTAGAGAAGAGAAGGGGGAGGGAGGAGATAGAGGCGACCTGGTGGAGAAAAAGGAGAGTCCAAAGGAGTAGAGAGCAGTCAAGCAGTAAAAATAGGTACTGAAGACTGGGTTCTTAAAGGTACAAAATTGATAACAAATACCAAAAAGCAAAGTATAAAAATCTAGAGTAGAGGTTGGATTTTCAAAAATACAATATTAAAGAAAAGAAAAAAAGTCACAAAAATTATAATATAAATATATATATATATATATATATATATATATATGAAATTTGTTTTAAAAAATAGGGTCTCTTTTTTTTTGCAAAGTAATAGTAGGTTATAAAAATGAAAATTAAAGGAGTAATAGAGGACTTAAAAATTAAAGAAAATTAAAAAAATAATGATAGTAAAAATAGTAAAAAAATATATCTAGGACTTTCTCTGGTATTGTTGTGGGGTCAGTTCATTTTCGGATAGTTAGTTGGTCTGGCTTACACTTCTCAAGATCTATAGGCCCCTTCCTATGTAGTCGGTACTAACTACAGGGTTTTAATCTATTGCACCTGTCACTTCTAAGGCGGTTCCCTCTGTTTTAGCTTCTGTTTGCTGGTCTCTTCAGTGTCTGATTTCCACCCCGACACAAGGGGGCGGTGGTGGACGCTTTTTTTGGGCTTACTTGTTCAGTCGCTCTGTGGGGAGGGAGAGACACTGCAAACAAATAACACTGGGGTGTGCTTGCAGTGTCTCAGCTACACTGGGCCTGCCCCCGCTCATAGCACGTGTGCCCTCCCTGCCCACACTGCTCAGGCTCTAGGTTGCTTCTCCGGGAACCGTCTGAGGCCGGCCCTGGGCTGCATGCACTTCCCAGGTCTAAGCCGCTCAGGTTCAGGCGCTCGGGTAGTCCTCGGAGGCACAGACTCGGTAGGGCCTGCGTTTTGTGCCCTTCCCAGGTCCGAGCAGCTCAGGTGATCAGGTGTTTGGCAAGCGTGGTCGCTGCGACTTATCGCCTCCCCCGTCCCTGCTGCTTGGTTTTCTGGGTGTACACCCAGTGCACCTTCTCAGGTGGATGTTGACTGTCCAGAATCTCAAGAAGTCTTACTTGGCAAAGACACCTGCTTGCAGTTTGGTAGATAATGTCTCTCTGGGGCTGCAATTGTCCCCTTCCGGCTCTGGCTGCCTGTCACTGGAGGGGTATGGCCTGCAGCTGGCTAGCTCTGTTCAGTCCTTTGTTCTGTGAGCGGGCCTGTCAGTGTCTTAGGTTAGGGCTTTTTGCGTGGTAGCTATCCCATAGTCTGGTTTGCTAGCCGGTTAGTTCCCTCAGATTGCCTTCGAGGCATTCAGGCCTGGTCCTTAGTCTAAGCAATACAGCCTGTGCCTCCCTGCCCAGCCCCCACTTGCTAGTGGTGGGTGCAGGCGTCTGCGTTGCTTCTCCTCTGGGGGAGTTACCATTGGGCACGTAATCTGTGGGTTTTAATTATTTATTTATTTTTCCTCCCAGTTATGTTGCCCTCTGTGGTTCCAAGGCTCACTACACACTCGGCAGTGAGAGTATTTCCTGGTGTTTGGAAACTTCTCTCTTTTTAAGACTCCCTTCCCGGGATGGAGCTCCATCCCTACCTCTTTTGTCTCTTTTTTTGTCTTTTATATTTTTTTCTACCTCCTTTTGAAGACACTGGGCTGCTTTTCTAGGTGCCTGATGTCCTCTGCCGGCACTCAAAAGTTGTTTTGTGGTATTTACTCAGTGTTTAAATGTTGTTTGATGAATTTGTGGGGGAGAAAGTGGTCTCCCTGTCCTATTCCTCTGCCATCTTAGGACCGCCCCTCCACAACCCCCATTTAAAAGTTCTTTTTAAAATAAATTAATTCATTTATTTTAATTGGAGGATAATTACTTTACAATATTGTGATGGTTTTTGCCATACATGAACATCAATCAGCTAAGCACATCAACTAAGAGAGCTTTGCCAAAATTTTAACACATCTCATTACTTCTTTTTAGACACATTACTTATAGTTATTACAAACTAAGAAAAATGAAATAAATTTTCTGAAAACCTATGGCAATTTATTTATTCAAGTTTTATCTTGCCATCTTTTTTTTTCCCTTTCTGGAGAAACCAAGCACTTTACTTTTAAACAAACTTCTCTCAATTTTCTACTCGATAAACAGAAACATATCTAAAGTTATACGTTTTACCATTGTGATCTCTAGGAGAGTCGAAATGACTCTTAACCAAATAAAGTACATTCTAATTCACAGACAACACTGGGGTTGGGGAGTGGGTGACTAAGTACTGTCTGATATGCAGTGTATTTCAGCAGTCCAGCAAAGCTTACAGCCACTCACATCACTTTTGCAAGTTATTGCAGAAGCAAACACACATTAATATGATCAGAGCCTCATCTGCTCTGTAGTGAGGCTTCAATATTATCTCTTATTTAAAAATTATCCATATAACTAAAAATCATCTATTAGTCATTTCCAAGGAGTTAACCGAAAATTTCAGACTTTAAATAGACATACTTCAGAATATAATAAATATGAAGACATTGCCAGGATAATGATTAAATTTGACAGAACACTAGTTTTCCATTTTCACAATCCTAAACAGTCTGTAGAAGTAATAATATATTCTATACAGTAAATCAGTATAAGAAATGTAAGCAAACCAGATTAACTAGCTTCATAAAATTACAAACCCAAATCCTATTAAAAATTAAAATGTTTCAATGATGCTTGATACTGGATGCTTGGGGCTGGTGCACTGGGACAACCCAGAGGGATGGTACAGGGAAGGAGGAGGGTTCAGGATGGGGAACACGTGTATACCTGGGGTGAATTCATGTTGATATATGGCAAAACCAGTACAGTATTGTAAAGTTAAAAAATAAAAAAGTTTAAAAAAAAGAAAAGAAAAAAAATTAAAATGTATGCCTGTTTTTGTACAATGTACTGATCAAGTCTGCGAATTATATATACTTTTTAAAGCAAAATTATTAAGACAGTCTTGTTTGTTCAAAGATTTACCTCAAATTAGTGAACCTGAATTTTTATGTGAAAATGTTGATGATTGTTAATGGTTTCATGAGGACTTTTTCTTAAAAGATTAGCATATTTAAAGTATTAAAAATTTGGTTTCATTATTGTTCTGAAAATATTAGATGTATCGAATCATTTATTTTTCTCTAAATGTCAATTAAACCAGAATTTCTTTAATTTGGGGGCTTTTATTTTTGTTGTTGTTGCTCATAATCCAATGTAATAATTATTCTCTAGAGGTAGGAAGATATATTCACATAATAACAGGAAATTCACATAATGATAGGAAAAGACTTTTTTCATTTTACAGACATATAGGCAATTTTCAGTTTTAATTCCACAAGCTTAGCAACAAGTCAAGAATAAACAAAGAAATATGAATCTCAGGGGTCTGTTCTATTCTATATTCAAAAATATTTTCTTAATTGATTTGAGTTAATATACAGCAAAATGAACAAACAAGTGATAACAAAACAGATATTCTGTTTCCTCTCACCAGATGGGCTAGATTCCCATCATTCTGGTGGAGATTCTGAGTCACTGATGCATACACAACTCACTTGGGTCTACACTGGATGTTCCAAAAACTGCCAGGAGGCTGGCTGAGTGGGTTCCAGGAAATCCTTGCCTCTGGCCATGAATGAGTTAGATAATGCACAGACAGACTAACGGACTTGGCCAAGAACTTGAAACAACCTCCCTCTCCCTAAAAAAGGAGGGGAGTAACCTAGGAAGCAGACAGTTATCAAAGATCAAGTTCTGGTGCACTTGGGCTTTGGAGGTCCCAAGGTTTGGGGACCAAAAGCCAGGAAAGGAAGTACTCTGGGAATGCTGTTTGATTATCTCCAGTAGACGAGTCCACTGAGGCATCTTGGGAAGAAACTCTAAACCTGTCCAGGTATAATTTTCAAACAGTTAGAAACATGATGCATACAGATCCAAGACTATATAAATGTTAGCTATCACAATGATATTATTCAGAAAAAATTAGACTAGAGTTTAGCTTCCCATAGAAACATGTTAGAACTAAGACAAGTAACTATAGCATTCAGGGTTGTAATCCCTATGAAATAAAATTCAGGATTGTAATCCCTTTGAAATAAAATTCAGTTAATTGAATGGGCAAATATTTGTATTTCATTAGGACAAAATTCTAACTTCTCAAGCAATTATCTCTAAATAGTGATTCTCCAATAGTAGCTTCTGATTCCACAACTGCAGCAGAAGCAGTAGCACTGAGGAATTTGTTAGAAGTGGAACTTATCCAGCCCCTGCCCTCACCTACTGATCCCAAGCTCTAGGCATAAGGCCCAGAAATCTGTGTTTAACAATGTTTCTGTCACCTGATACAAACCTAAAATTCAAGAGCTGCTGATCTAGACCAACCTCCAGCATACTTAACCCAATTCCTTCATGAAGTTATCTCATGAACACTTCCAAAGCAGGGAGTCAAACTGTGAACATCACACATCTAAGCTTTGCTTACTGTGTTTTATTCGCATCAGGTTCCTGGGCCTGAGGGAGCATCATTTGGCTCTACTATCTAGACTGTCTGATTCTAAGAACTTGGTAGTTTCAGTGTGAAGAATCCCTGTTATGATTTTTCTATGAGAGTGGGAATTTTTCTAATTACTGGCAACCTCAGAAAGCTGCAACCAGACTTTTTTTTCTGGAGTGTTTCAGATGCTATGACCTTGTAGCTGGCTCTGAGCACAGAGGGGTTGCATCTTGTCAGAGGAAGTCTTAGAGGTCTTTTTGCAGCTGTAGAATATTCTCTTTAGTAACTTTCCTGCTCCTGTTTTAGTTTACAGCAATTTTTACCCTCAGCTTTACAGCCCAGGGTGTTGCCAGGAGACCTTAGCAACAATGGCAGTAGAGGAAATGACTCAGAGATTAATTAAAAAAAAAAAAGAGTGAATTCAAACCTAACTTTTTTGTTTTCTTTTTGGCTAAAATAAATTCACAGGTGTAGTTCTTAAAATTAGATGTTTTTATAATGTTACTGCTGCTGCTGCTAAGTCACTTCAGTCGTGTCCGACTCTGTGTGACCTCATAGACGGCAGCCCACCAGGCTCCCCTGTCCCTGGGATTCTCCAGGCAAGAACACTGGAGGGGGTTGCCATTTCCTTCTCCAATGCATGAAAGTGAAAAGTAAAAGTGAGGTCTCTCAGTCATGTGCGACCTTCAGCGACCCCATGGACTGCAGCCTTCCAGGCTCCTCCATCCATGGGATCTTCCAGGCAGGAGTACTAGAGTGGGGTGCCATTGCCTTCTCCTTTATAATGCTACATATGTTAGAATATCAGAGATAGAATTTAATGATAATTTAGTTACCTAGGCGGCTATTAAATTAATTCCCTTTGTGATACTCACTCAGGGAACAGTATTCATGAACTAGCTGTCTTCCCTGGGAGAGACGTCAGTCATAGAGAAGAATCTGTCCCTGGAAATTTCTATACTGGGTTTGATAACTTAACTAAAGACTATCCTCACCCACCAAGTAGTAGAATGAAGACACATGTGGAGGACTGTACATTTCACCTTTGACTACAGCATTACTGGGGTAGATATAATTTAACCATATGCAGGAAAACTCATTTTTCCAAAAGCTTTTCTGGTTGTCACATATTACAACAACCACAAGATTCAATAGTTGTAAATACTGGCTTCAAAGAGCAGACAAAATATCATCATTTCAACATCTGTCTGGGTGATTTATCCAATTATCTTGCTCTATTTCTTCTCTCAGACTTGGAACAAATTTTGATTTTAGCTAATGGTTTTCTCTGTTTGTCATACAACTTGTTAGTATATTTTGTTTTGCAAACTCTTGTTTTCCTGATTTCTGGTATTGGCCTGATCCCATATATATTTCATACTTATATGCTCATGTCGTTTGGTTGTGTCCAACTCTGTGACCCCATGTATGCCTGTATGCCAGGCTTTCCTGTCTTTCACTATCTCCCAGAGTTTGCCCAAACTCATGTTCATTGAGTTGGTGATGCCATCCAACCTCACTCCATCCACATTCACTGTTGGAACCTTGCAAACAATTGATATAATGAGTATGTTGTAACCCATGCTCCATGATTCTCTCTATCCATTAAATTTTCCAGTAGATTCATAAAGTAGTAAAGCTTAGATATTAATAAGGAGTCTTAAAAACAAACAAAAATGAATCATAATGCACTCTAATAAATGTGTGATAGAGGTTTTCAAAAAAGTTCTATGAAACACATAACACAAGAGGTTATAGTACATCCTAAGCAAAGAGGGAAACTTTCCCAGAGGAACCAATGCCCGAGCTGAGATTTTTACTAATGTATAAATTGATTAAGATTGATTGTTAATAACATCTTATGGCTACTTACCTATGAGACTCTACATATGGCCAAGCCTGTGACAGCCTCTAAGTACCACAGTATCCTGTGGGATCTGCTCCCTTACCTCAGTCACATAGAAAATATTAGGGACAAAGAAACTTGGCATTTAGATAACTTCATGTGACTCACCTCTCTGACATTTTAATTGATAGATTTATCTTGAATCTGAGAGTTTTGACTGGGTAAGAGTAAAAATGAATAACTAGGAGCATATCAGTTATCTAGAATTTGGGAGAGGTTAGCTGGGTGATCTGATTTGGAGTCCTTCATGAGGCTGCAGGTAAGATGTTGGCTAGGGTGTCAATTGGAGAAGGCAGTGGTAACCCACTCCAGTTCTCTTGCCTGGAAAATACCACGGATGGAGGAGCCTTGGAGGCTGTAGTCCATGGGGTCATGAAGAGTCGGACACAACTGAGCGACTTCATTCACTTTCATGCATTGGAGAAGGAAATGGCAACCCACTTTAATGATCTTGCCTGGAGAATCCCAGGGACGGAGGAGCCTTGTAGGCTGCCATCTATGGGGTCGCACAGAGTTGGACACGACTGAAGTGATTTAGCAGCAGCCGCAGGGTGTCAATTATTCATGGTTTGATTGGAAAAGGATCCATTTCTAAGATGATTAATTCATGTGGCTAGTGGCAGAAGCCCCCATTTCTATTGACTATTGAAAAGAGACTTCAATTCCTCATTGTTTGTTGGCAGGAGACCTCAGATATTCATTTCATTAGCATCCCATTTGGGCTTTTTATGTGTTCTCATAATATGGCAACTGGCTTCCTCCAGGCCTGAGAAGAGGGAGATATTGAGGATGGAAAGATGCCAAAATCACACCAGAAAAATATATAGACAATTTGGATTGGAAGATTGGCAGAAGAGACTTATGAAACATAAACTAAACAAGTTAGGAGACTACTGATTCCCTTCGCTTGTGGATAACATCCCAAACATTAGCATTGCTTTCAAGATTCACATGGTCCAAGACTTGGCTCCCTCTTAAGCCTCATCTCCTTGAATACTTCTGTGCTTCTCTCTCTTCCCCTACCTCACTCTCTCTCAGATATGTTTCTATCTTCCTTGAAGATGCTTAAATAAGGCACATTCCTGTCTTTTCACATTAGGTACCCTTCATTTGGTGCTAGCAGTAAAGAATCAGCCTGCCAGTGCAGAAGACTCAAGAGATGCAGGTTTGATCCTTGGGTCAGGAAGATCCCCTGGAGGAGGGCATGGCAACCTATTCCAGTGTTATTGTTTGGAGAATCCCATGGAGGGAGGAGCCTGACTGGTTACAATGCATAGGGTCGCAAAATGTTGGACATGACTGAAGTGACTTAACATGCACATGTGCTCACACACACACGAATCACTTTAATATATACTTGAAACTAATTAACATTGTTGAGCATCTTTTCATGTGCCTTTTGGCCATCTGTATGTCTTCTTTGGAAAAATGTCTGTGCAGGTCTTCTGCCCATTTTTTGATTGGATTGGTTTTTGTTTTTGTCTACAAAGTTATATGAGCTATTTTATTTTGGATATTGACCCTTTTTTGGTCACATCATTGCCAAGTATTTTCTCCCATTCCATAGGTTGTTTTCTTATTTTGCCAATGGTTCTCTTTTTTATTTTATTTTATTTTTAAACTTTACACTATTGCATTGGTTTTGCTAAATATAGAAATGAATCCGCCACAGGTATACATGTGTTCCCCATCCTGAACCCTCCTCCCTCCAAAGCTTTAAAGTTTAAATAAGTCCTGTAGACAGTACATTCAAGACAGATATTAAATCAAGACAAAGCCTTGACTGACTGGGAGTCATCAATGGAGACATTGAAATTCTCTTTTTTAAAAAAAATTGGATGTTAGGAAGAGGTTGGGCTTCCCCGGTAGCTGAGAGGTAAAGAATCAGCCTGCAATGCAGGAACTGCAGGAGACTTGGGTTCAATCCCTGGGACAGGAAGATTCCCTGGAGGAAGGCATGACAACCCACTCCAGTATTCTTGCCTGGAGAATCTCATGGACTGAGGAGCCTGGAGGGCTATAGCTCATAAGGTCGCAAAGAGTCAGACACACGTGAAGCAACTGAGCACACACGAACACAGGGAGAGATTATAGGAAGACAATACTATAAAATGAAGGTCTTAACTTTGAGAATTTTATCTACCAGATCCTTATCAGGAACACAACATGAACTTCAATAAATTGCCTCTTAGCTCCAAATTCACCCCTGCAGCAAGATCTAGGGGCATTGCTGTCTGATGCTTTGCATGCATCTTGCTTTCCCTCACCAGACAGTTCCATGTAGGTGCTTCCTGCTGGTGGCAGTCAGCTGAAACAGCAGTTCTGGGAGTCTGGGAATACATCGCCCAGTCCCAGCTTCTTGGAAACGCACTGTGTTCAAGAGAAGGGCTGTGGATGTATCTGGAGCAAGAAGACCAGTGACTGGCAGAGGCTGACTCTGGTCTAAACAGCAGTCTGGTGGTAAGTGCTCCACAATCAGCTCTCCAGGAAAAAGGAAAGCCCTGCTTTGTAGCATTTGTCTGTTTTCCTGGTGTCATTACTCTTAAGAGACTGATTTCAAGAAACAAACACCCCATTACTGACCACAGGTTCAGAAAGATGTAGGTTAACACACCAGTGTAGAGCATTTCTGCTACACAAATACAACAGATGAAAATAACCTCGAGGACAAAGACAAAGATAAGACTAAAATAATTAAGCAATTCAGAAGTGATGGGTTGACAGGTTTAATATTTTTGTTTCTAATGTAATTCATGTGACTGTAACTTTGTGTAATCTAGTTTTAACAATGTTTTAATGATCTCAAAAATGACAGAATGATCTCTGCTCATTTCCAAGGCAAACCATTCAATATCACAGTAATCCAAGTATATTCCCCAATCAGTAATGCTGAAGAAGCTGAAGTTGAATGGTTCTATGAAGACCTATAAGACTTCTAGAACTAATACCCCACAAAAGTTGTCTTTTTCATTATAGGGGACTGGAATGCAAAAGTAAGAAGTCAAGAGATACCTGAAGTAACAGACAAATTTGGTCTTGGAATAAAGAATGAAGCAGGGCAAAGGCTAATAGAGTTTTGCCAAGAGAACCCACTGGTCACAGCAAACATTTTCTTCCAACAACACAAGAGAAGACTCTACACATGGACATCACCAGATGGTCAATACAGAAATCATATTTATTTTCTTTGCAGCCAAGGATAGAGAAGCTCTATACAGTCAGCAAAAACAAGACTGGAAGCTGACTGTGGCTCTGATCATGAACTCCTTATTGCCAAATTTAGACTTAAATTGAAGAAAGTAAGGAAAACCACTAGACCATTCAGGTATGACTTAAATAAAATCCCTTATATTATACAGTGGATGTGACAAATAGATTCAAGGGAATAGATCTGATAGACAGGGTGCCTGAAGAACTATGGACAAACGTTCATGACATTGTACAAGAGGCAGGGATTAAGACCATCCCCAAGATAAAGAAATGCAAAAAGGCAAAATGGTTGTCTCAGGACGCTTTACAAATAGCTGTGAAAAGAAGAGAAGTGAAAGGCAAAGGAGAAAAGGAAAGATATACCCATTTGAATGCAGAGTTACAAATAAGAGCAAAGAGAGATAAGGAAGGCTTCCTCAGTGTTCAGTGCTAGGAGATAGAGGAAAACAACAGAATAGGAAGGACTAGATATCTCTTCAAGAAAATTAGAGACACCAAGAAAACATTTCATGCACAGGTGGCCACAATAAAGGACAGAAATGGTATGGATTTAACAGAAGCAGAAGATATTAAGAAAAGGTGGCAAGAATACATAGAAGAATTATACAAAAAAGATCTTCATGACCCAGAAAACCACGATGGTGTGATCCCTCACCTTGAGCCAGACATCCTGGAGTGCAAAGTCTAGTGGGCCTTAGGAAGCATCACTATGAACAAAGCTAGTGGAGGTGATGGAATTCGAGCTGAGCTTTTTCAAATCCTAAAAGATGATGGTGTTAAAGTGCTGCACACAATATGCCAGCAAATTTGGAAAACTCAGCAGGGGCCACAGGACTGGAAAAGGTCAGGTTTCATTCCAATCTCATAGAAAGACAGTGCCAAAAAATGTTCAAACTACTACACAATTGCACTAATCTCACACACTAGCAAAGTAATACTCAAAATTCTCCTAGCCAGGCTTCAGCAGTTCATGAACCGTGAATTTCGATATGTTCAAGCTGGATTTAGAAAAGGCAGAGGAACCAGAGATCAAATTGCCAACATTTGTTGGATCATCAAAACAGCAAGAGAGTCCAGAAAAACATCTATTTTTGCTTTATTGACTATGCCAAGCCTTTGACTGTGTGGATCACAACAAACTGTGTAAAATTCTTCAAGAGATGTGAATAACAGGCCACCTTACCTGCCTCCTGAGAAATCTGTATGCAGGTCAAGAAGCAACAGTTAGAACTGAATGTGCAACAACAGACTGGTTTCAAATTGGGAAAGGAGTACATCAAGGCTATTTATTGTCACCCTGCATATTTGACTCTTATGCAGAGTACATCATGCGAAATGCCAGGCTGGATGAAGCACAAGCTGGAATCAAGATTGTGGGGAGAAATATCAATAACTTTGATATGCAGATGACACAACCCTTATGCAGAAAGCAAAGAAGAACTAAAGAGCCTCTTGATGAAAGTGAAATAAGAGAGTGAAAAAGCTGGCTTAAAACTCAACATTCAGAAAACTAAGATCATGGCATCCAGTCCCATCACTTCATGGCAAATAGATGGAGAAACAATGGACACAGTGACAGATTTTTTTGGGAGGGGGCTCCAAAATCACTGCAGATGGTGACTGCAACTATGAAATTAAAAGACACTTGCTCCTTGGAAGAAAAGCCATGACCAACCTAGATAGCATATTAAAGACCAGAGACATTACTTTGCCAACAAAGGTCTGTCTAGTCAAAGCTATGGTTTTTCCAGTAGTCACGTATGGTTGTGAGATTTGGACTATAAAGAAAGCTGAGCGCCAATCAACTGATGCTTTTGAATTGTGGTGTTGGAGAAGACTCTGGATAGTCCCTTGGACTGCCAGGAGATCCAACCAGTCAATTGTAACAAAAGTTAGTCCTGATTATTCATTGGAAGGACTGATGCTGATCCTGAAACTCCAATACTTTGGCCACCTGATGCGAAGAACTGACTCATTGGAAAAGACTCTGATGCTGGGAAAGATTAAATGTAGGAGAGGAAGGGGACAACAGAGGATGAGATGGTTGGATGGCATCACTGACTCGATGGACATGATTTTGAGTAAGCTCCAGGAGCTGGTGTTGGACAGGGAAGCCTGGTGTGCTGCAGTCCATGGGGTCACAAAGAGTCGGACACAACAGTTCAGTGAACTGAACTGATGTTTGTGTTCAATCTGGACTGGTGTGAGTCAATATGATCTGCCCCAGGATCCACTCAGCTTTGGCTCCTTGCTGGAGATGAGGGGCAGATATTTATATATATTATTACAAATCTGTCACCCAGGGAAGACATCTGAAATGAAGATAGAGATTGGGGAGTTATCACTGCATAAGTGATGCCAGAATTGATTGGAGAGACCATGGGGGATGTAACGAGGTCTGAGCACTGTATCTTTACTATTTAGAAAACAAGATTTCCTGAAGGAGGCCAACAAGGCAAATTTAGAAATGGAATAAAAGTACAGGCAACCTTCAAAATTCTATTGCTTTTCTACCAAGTTTATATCATGATTGTTAAGAAATTCAATCTATAGAAAATAATACTCATTGAAAAATATACAAATCAGGAGTATTCATTTATTATATCAAAGGTGTATGTAAGTCTATAAAAGGATTTGTCATAGAGTTTATTTAAGCAAAGGTGTCCCTAATGCCTTTGAATTTTTCCATATCATTATCAGAGATTCCCTGTTGGCTCAGAGGTAAAGAATCCCCCTTCAGTGAAGGAATCTGCCAATAAAGGAGATGTGGGTTCCATCCCTGGGTTGGGAAGATCCTCTGAAGAAGGAAATGACAACTCATTCCAGTATTCTGGCCTGGAAAATCCCATAGACAGAGGAGCCTGGCAGGCTACAGTCCATGGGGTCACAGAAGAGTCAGACATGACTTAACGACTAAACAACAGCATCATTATCACTTTATTGATTATACATATATATTAATATATGTAGTGAGCTAATATCTATGATGTGTTAAATATGTATGTATCTACATGCATGTGTTTTGTTGGCATTGTTTTTTAAAGTAAAGTACTTCTGTTACATAAAAAGTATGGAGTGTACTTTTTTTCAAATATAGATACTGGTGTATTAAACAAACTGATTATAATTATCATCATATAATTTAATAACAAAATTTTCTTCTTTTCAGAAGCTAGTACCTAGATGCTGCTGCTGCTAAGTTGCTTTTGTCCAACTCTGTGCGACCCCATAGTCGGCAGCCCACCAGGCTCCTCCGTCCCTGGGATTCTCCAGGCAAGAACACTGGAGTGGGTTGCCATTTCCTTCTCCAATGCAGGAAAGTGAAAAGTGAAAGTGAAGTCGCTGAGTCGTGTCCGACTCTTAGCGACCCCATGGACTGCAGCCTACCAGGCTCCTCCGTCCATGGGATTTTCCAGGCAAGAGTACTGGAGTGGGGTGCCATTGCCTTCTCCGGTAATGGATGCTAGACATTTCAAAAGCAACAAGTCAATCCATAATTTAAAATAATATATACTTATAGATATTATTTAAATGCTTGCAATGTTTTATTAAAAGTATATAACCATATGTAAGGCTGATAAGAATATCCTCCTAGATTCTAGGAAAGCAAACAAAAAGGAGAGGGGCAGGAGAAGAGCTGCTCGTGGGCATTTATAACTGCCTATTCCTTCTAGAATATCAGATTTCATCTGGAAAGTAGGTTAGACATAAAGGGGGGGCCATAATTTCACATTTGATTTCTACAAGCTCTCAGAGAGGAGAAGGAGTTGTAACTGAGGTTCTTCTCCCTCACTCAGCAGAAGCCACAGAGAATCCCTCAGGAATTATTTACACCTGTGCCAGCATCACCAGCAGATCTCTTAACAAAGAGAAAACATGACTCACTGATTTTAGACAATTGAGAAAATAAAATAACAAAAAGAAGAAAATAAAACCATCTAATATTTCTAACTATCACCATTTTGAGGAATTTTGTCAGGATCTTCTCTATCTATGCAATGACGTGATATGCATGTGATGTATGTATATATACAACTGAGTATTGTATGTTTCTACAGACTCTAGGTTATATTGACTGTGCAGCTGTATATACTACTGTGCTACTTGTCTAACTTAGAGGTACATATAGTTCCCTTCAGCCATATCTAAGTTATTTCTTCATATACGGGCTTGCGATAAATGGTCTGGGATCTGGTACTCAGTATTATTAGGTACACGTACAAGGCAGAGTCCTTTGTTGAGTGTCATGTTGGTGGGGCAGGTGAGCTGCGAGAATTACATTGCTATTCTACACAGCTTTGCCTGGCCAAACATGGCTTTCATTATATTTCCTGCCTTTAATGAAGTTAAACAGTCCCAAGACTGATCATAGGAAATGAGCAGAGTCAGATAATGTACTGCTTAGCAAATGAAGTGCAGTCTTCTAAACTGGACAGAAAGTGGAGGAAGGTGCCATCATGATTATCTGAACGTGGGGAATCCATCTGTGGTCCGTTTAGCAGTTGTACAGAACTTTAAACAAGCCCTTGATCCACCAGCCTTTAAAATGAGCTTGGATTGTATGCATTCAGCTGAAATGCACTCAGAACAGGACATATTCTTAGCAGATAAGTGCTCATGCCTGGTGACAGTTGTCCTCAAGTTCTGGAAGCCTGTTACTACCAAAATAGCTTCTGTTTTACTACCCGGGTTCTTCTTCTGTGAACCATAATCTCAAGCTCCAATATGGAATCATTCATACTGCTGTTTTGATTTGTAGTATATGTGAAGAGGTAAAAAGATGCTGGGCTTGCCCTCAACCCACAGGCTGGGCAGGAAGAACAGACAGAGGGCAGCAAACTTACATAAAGCCTCTGAGTAGTAAGTCGAGAAGAAGCTGCTGTGTCTGCGTAGAAAGAAAGGGTCCAAACAGTGCCAGTCTGAGAAAAACTCTGAAATAAGGAGAATTTGTCTTTAGCCCGTTCTTGGCTTTCTTTCCTATGCTGTTTATTTTTATTTATTTTTTAAATTCAGAAATGAAAGTTCTTCTTGGCTGATGTCAGCCTAAGAAGTTTTTCACACCAGAACCATTGTTCCAGAGAGCACTTCATGTTCTGACCCTCGGTTTAATATTATTAAAATATATCCACTCTGTGCCCATGGTTTAAACTCCCTTGCTTCTAGTTTAAACTCCCTTTAGAAGGGGATCAGTTAAATTATTCCTTAATTACTAAGTTTAAACTATAACTAATTGCAATTCTTTTTCTCTCCCCCTCCCCAGCTAGCAGTGGGGGCTTTAAAGCTGAAAGACTTATCCAATTAATTTCACAAGTAGTCACTGATTATCTGTTGCTTGCCCTGTGCTGGATGGGCTTCTGGAAAACAAAACAAAATCGTTAGCCACAGTCTTCCATGAAAGAGCTCACAACCTGGACCACAGAGTGGTCCAGTAGCTTGGATGCTTAAGGGATTCAGAAAAAAGATAAATCTAAGTGATGAGAGATGTGTGGAGAAGGTAGGCTCTGGGCCAGGTTTTACAGGAAATATATCACATGTGTGAATCAAAGAGGAGGAGTGCCCTGAAGGCCAAGGGTAGCATTGACCGAACATTCCATTTTGTATGGAATCAACCTGAGTTTAACTGTGATTCTCCTCTAATTTTTAGCTCCCTTTCACACTCTGAAAAGTGTCCCATTTGTATGAGAATTACATATCTTTCTACCAGCAGGGCTTACTAATGGAGTGATGAGATCAGGATAACTAAAGGAGAATTTACTGGGGATTAGACGAACATGAGATTTAATTGCTCAGATTCATCCAGGTTACATGGGTACCCACACTTAGACATGGATGTAGCAGAAAAGAGGAAAACAATTATTTACTGGAGTTGGGAAATGGCATCATAAAGTAATGTTGAAAGAATAATCTGGTAGAAGATAACAATCATATATATAATTTAATCTTTATGTATTTTTATATTATATATCTTTATTAAATCTTGCCAGCTCATTGAAAAAATGATAGTATAGTTTATGAAACCAAGAGAAAAGAACATTAGTTTTTGAATTATGACTGACTGCATCTTTGTTCAGTACTTCCTCTTTTTCTATTTTTAACCCATGCACAACCCTGAGGACCTTTAAATTTTTAGATGTTCTGAAGAGATAGACACTAAATTTAATGAAAGTGTAATGCATTGCCTAAAAATGACACTATTACTGTTTTTACTAACAATTTTACAGTTTATAAAATGCTCTGCACTTTTGAAGCCCAGAGTTGGAGTGGAAGGGTTTTATCGTGGAATCCATCTGTAAAGCACTGTTGGATTAAAATGGAGTGGTAGTCAGGGATACAGTGAATAATAGTTATACATGAGTAATGTATACTAAAACTTAATATAGATTGTAAGAAGTAACAGAGGAAAAAATGTAAGTGGCTGAATCAAAGATTTCTAGACTTTGATATTAGAATAATTTGGGGAAAATGAATCCATTTGGAATCATGTATAATAAATGCATTGTACATGAAGACGTAACTTCCTTAGAAATAATAAAAGTACCATTTGTTGAGCACCTAGTCCATGGTAAGTAATCCTTGAAACAACACTCCTAAGTAGAATTAATGTCCATCTTTTACAAATAAAGATATGATAGCAGAAGACAGATGGGTTATCCAATTCAGGGTCACTGATTATGTGAAGTAACCAAGGTCTGGAGCACGTGCCTCAGCCATTTCTGCACTTACAGTACACACTTGAGACTGATGCTGGCCTTCAAAACAGTATTCAACACATGATGGATCCTGAGAAATTATTATGAAATTTTATCATTTGAAGATCACTAGTAACTTGGTGGTTAGAATGATTAGGCAGGAACAAAAGGATTAAAGAGGGTTAACCATGGGACAATTTTTATAAGCATAGAGTAATTTTGGATTTATCTTTTAGGAAGAGCTGTAAAAATGTGTCAGCTGAGAAGGCTGTGTTGATTAAGAGCACTCAAATCCATTAGTGAGAAAATGGCACAGAATTTATGTGAAAAAATATTCACTCCAAACTTCCATAACCTGGAGAAGGAAGCAGACATCTAGGTCACAGAAGCAGAGAGATTCCCAAAAAAGGAACTAAAAGAGGTTCCATAACAAGCCATCTTATAATTAAAAGGGCAAAAATTAAAGATAAAGAGATTATTTTAATATAAATAAGCAAACAAAGCAAAGCAAAACAGAACTCATAGATACAGAGATAAAAAATAAGCCACTGAGACGAAATATGCAACATAAGGAATATTATCAATCATCTTATAAGAACTTTATGGGGACAGATGGTCACTAGACTTTCATGGAGATTATTTCATAATTGATGCAAATGCCAGAGCACTATAGAGTACACCTGAAACTACCATAATATTGTACATCAGCTATATTTCAAGAAAGTTTTCTTTAAGAACACATATATTACAAAAGAACATTTATATAGAAAACATAATTCCACATCCCCAAATATAAAATTGTGAACAATAGAAGTATACATTTCAGAACATAAAAACTTTATTCCATTTTAATACAAAAGATGTAAACATCGTCTCCATATAAAAAGTATTTAAACATGAGAAGAAAAAGGATCAACCTCTGTAGAATAGAAAAGAAATACAAATGGCTAATAATGAATAGCATCAATCAAAATAAAGTAGGTATAAATGCATAAATATTGAGGTATTGATATAGAGCTATCAAATTTGCAAAGTTTACCTAAGTCACTTCTTAGCAGTGTGTGTTGGGAGAAAGAAGGACCATCACAGAGTTTATGGGAAAGAAATTCAACAGTAAGTTGAAAATTTTAAAGGCTCAAACTGTTTGACATATATATATCAGCTCCATTTTGGAAATTATTGTGGTTCTACCACATTATTATTTTTTAATTGAAGTAGTGGGCTTCTTGGGTGGCTCAGTGATAAAAATCTGCCTGCCAAGCGGGAGATGCAGGTTCAATCCCTAGATTGGGAAGATACCCTGGAAAAGAAAATGGCAACCCACTCCAGTATTCTTGCCAGGAAATCCCATGGACAGAGGAGCCTGGTGGGCTACAGTCCACAGGGTCGCACAGAGTCAGACACAAATTGATCATGAAACAAAAACAACCAAATAGTGATTTAGAATATTGGGTTAGTTTCAAGTGTATATAAAAGTGATTCACATATGTGTGTGTGTGTGTGTGTGCGTGTGAATGCACGTGTGTGCTAAATCACTTCAGTCATGTCCAACTGTTTGTGACCCTATGGACTGTAGCCCATCAGGCTCCCCTGTCCATAGGATTCTCCATGCAAGAATACTGGTGTGGGTTGCCATGCCCTCCAGGGAATCTTCCTGACCTAGTACACAAACATATTCAGTTCAGTTCAGTTCAGTCGCTCAGTCGTGTCTGACTCTTTGCCACCCCATGAATTGCAGCACGCCAGGCCTCCCGGTCCCTCACCAACTCCCGGAGTTCACTCAGACGCACGTCCATCGAGTCAGTGATGCCATCCAGCCATCTCATCCTTGGTCGTCCCCTTCTCCTCCTGCCCCCAATCCCTCCCAGCATCAGAGTCTTTTCCAATCAGTCAACTCTTCGCATGAGGTGGCCAAAGTACTGGAGTTTCAGCTTCAGCATCATTCCTTCCAAAGAAATCCCAGGGCTGATCTCCTTCACAATGGACTGGGTGGATCTCCTTGCAGTCCAAGGGACTCTCAAGAGTCTTCTCCAACATGACAGTTCAAAAGCATCAATTCTTTGGCGCTCAGCCTTCTTCACAGTCCAACTCTCACATCCATACATGACCACAGGAAAAACCATAGCCTTGACTAGACGAACCTTTGTTGGCAAAGTAATGTCTCTGCTTTTCAATATGCTACCTAGGTTGGTCATAACTTTTGTTCCAAGGAGTAAACGTCTTTTAATTTCATAGCTGCAGTCATGATCTGCAGTGATTTTGGAGCCCCAAAAAATAAAGTCTGACACAGTTTCCCCATCTATTTCCCACGAAGTGATGGGACCAGATGCCATGATCTTCGTTTTCTGAATGTTGAGCTTTAAGCCAACGTCTTCACTCTCCATTTTCATTTTCATCAAGAGGCTTTTGAGTTCCTCTTCACTTTCTGCCATAAGGGTGGTGTCATCTGCATATCTGAGGTTATTGATATTTCTCCTGGAAATCTTGATTCCAGCTTGTGCTTCTTCCAGTCCAGCGTTTCTCATGAAGTACTCTGTATATAAGTTAAATAAGCAGGGTAACAATATACAGCCTTGACGAACTCCTTTTCCTATTTGGAACCAGTCTGTTGTGACATGTCCAGTTCTAACTGTTGCTTCCTGACCTGCATACAGGCTTCTCAAGAGGCAGGTCAGATGATCTGGTATTCCCATCTCTTTCAGAATTTTCCACAGTTTATTGTGATCCACACAGTCAAAGGCTTTGGCATAGTCAATAAAGTAGAAATAGATGTTTTTCTGGAACTCTCTTGCTTTTTCCATGATCCAGCGGATGTTGGCAATTTGATCTCTGGTTCCTCTGCCTTTTCTAAAACCAGCTTGAACATCAGGAAGTTCATGGTTCATGTATTGCTGAAGCCTGGCTTGGAGAATTTTGAGCATTACTTTACTAGCATGTGAGATGAGTGCAATTGTGTGGTAGTTTGAGCATTCTTTGGCATTACCTTTCTTTGGGATTGGAATGAAAACGGACCTTTTCCAGTCCTGTGGCCACTGCTGAGTTTTCCAAATTTGCTGGCATATTGAGTGCAGCACTTTCACAGCATCATCTTTCAGGATTTGAAATAGCTGAACTGGAATTCCATCACCTCCACTAGCTTTGTTCCTAGTGATGCTTTCTAAGGCCCATTTGACTTCACATTCCAGGATGTCTGGCTCTAGGTCAGTGATCACACCATCGTGATTATCTGGGTCGTGAAGTTCTTTTTTTGTACAGTTCTTCTGTGTATTCTTGCCACTTCTTCTTAATGTCTTCTGCTTCTGTTAGGTCCATACCATTTCTGTCCTTTATCGAGCCCATCTTTGCATGAACACATACATGTATTCTTCTTCAAATACTTTTCAATTATAGGTTATTACACAATAGTGAATACAGTTCCCTGTGCTATACAATAGGTCCTTATTGTTTATATATTTTATATATAGTCATATGCACCCACATTATTAATTACATTTTCCAGTATTGTTAAATGGAGTAAAAAACTACAATCTAAATCTTAATCACTGGAGAATAGTTTAAATACATGTGTTATATTCATATAATGAATCACTGAGTGGTCCTTATAAAGAATGAGGTAAAACATTCGGAAAACGAAGATCATGACATCTGGCCCCATCACTTCATGGGAAATAGATGGGGAAACAGTGGAAACAGTGTCAGACTTTATTTTTGGGGGCTCCAAAATCACTGCAGATGGTGACTGCAGCTATGAAATTAAAAGACGCTTACTCCTTGGAAGGAAAGTTATGACCAACCTAGATAGCATATTCAAAAGCAGAGACACTACTTCGCCAAAAAAGGTCCGTCTAGTCAAGGCTATTGTTTTTCCAGTGGTCATGTATGGATGTGAGAGTTGGACTGTGAAGAAAGCTGAGCACCGAAGAATTGCTGCTTTTGAACTATGGTGTTGGAGAAGACTCTTGAGAGTCCCTTGGACTGCAAGGAGATCCACCCAGTCCATTCTAAAGGAGGTCAGCCCTGGGATTTCTTTGGAGGGAATGATGCTAAAGCTGAAACTCCAGTACTTTGGCCACCTCATGCGAAGAGTTGACTGATTGGAAAAGACTCTGATGCTGGGAGGGATTGGGGGCAGGAGGAGAAGGGGACAACAGAGGATGAGATGGCTGGATGGCATCATTGACTTGATGGATGTGAGTCTGGGTGAACTCCAGGAGTTGGTGATGGACAGGGAGGCCTGGTGTGCTGCGATTCATGGGGCTGCAAGGAGTCGGACACCACTGAGGAACTGAACTGACTGAAAATATTATAAATTAATATCGAAAGGTATCCACACTATTAGTTCAGTTAAGTTGCTCAGTCGTATCCAACTCTTTTTGAACGCGTGGACTGCAGCAACCAGGCCTCCCTGTTCATCACCAACTCACAGAGCTTGTTCAAACTCATGTCCATCAAGTCAGTGATGCCTTTCAACCATCTCATCCTCTGTCATCCCCTTCTTTTCCTGTCTTCAATCTTTCCCAGCATTAGGGTCTTTTCAAATGAGCCAGTTCTTCATATTAGGTGGCCAAAGTACTGGAATTTCAGCTTCAGCATCATTCCTTCCAATGAATGTTCAATACTGATCTCCTTTGGGATTGACTGGTTGGATCTTCTTGCAGTCCAAGGGACTCTCAAGAGTCTTCTGCAACATCACAGTTCAAAAGCATCAACTCTGTGGCACTCAGCTTTCTTTATAGTCCAACTCTCACATCCATACATGACTACTGGAAAAACGAAAGCTTTGACTAGTTAGACTTTGTTGGCAAAGTAATGTATATGCAGTGATTTTGGAGCTGAAGAAAATAAAGTCTGCCACTCTTCCCATTGTTTCCCCATCTATTTGCCATGAAGTGATGGGACTGGATGCTGTGATCTTAGTTTTCTGAATGTTGAATTTTAAGCCAACTTTTCATTCTCTTTTTTCATTTTCATCAAGAGGCTCTTTAGTTCTTCTTCACTTTCTGCCATAAGGGTGATATCATCTGCATATCTGAGGTTATTATTTCTTCTGGAAATCTTGATTCCAGCTTGATTCTGGCATTTCAAATGATGTACTCTGCATAAAAGTCAAATAAGCAGAGTGACAGTATGCAGCCTTGACATACTCCTTTCTCAATTTGGAACCAGTCTGTTGTTCCATGTCCAGTTCTAACTGTTGCTTCCTGACCTGCATAGAGATTTCTCAGGAGGCAGGTAAGGTGGTCTGGTATTCCCATATGTTTCAGAATTTTCCACAGTTTGTTGTGATCCACACAGTCAAAGGCTTGGCATAGGCAATAAAGCAGCAGTATATGTTTTTCTGGAACTCTTTTGCTTTTTCGATGATCCAACGGATTTTGGCAATTTGATCTCTGGTTCCTCTGCCTTTTCTAAAACCAGCTTGAACATATGGAAGTTCATGGTTCATGAACTGCTGAAGCCTGGCTTGGAGAATTTTGAGCATTACTTTGCTAGTGTATGAGTGAGTGCAATTGTGCAGTAGTTTGAACACTCTGGCATTGCCTTCCTTTGGGATTGGAATGAAAACTGACCTTTTCCAGTCCTGTGCCCCCTGCTGAGTTTTCCAATTTTGCTGGCATATTGAGAACAAAATTTTAACACCATCATCTTTTAGGATTTGAAATAGCTCAACTGGAATTCTATCACCTCTACTATCTTTGTTCCTAGTGATGCTTCCTAAGGCCCACTTGACTTCACTTTCCAGGATGTCTGGCTCTAGGTTAATGATCACACCATCATGGTTATCTGAGTCATGTAGATTTTTTTTTTTTTTTTTTGGTATCATTCTTCTGGGTATTCTTGCCACCTCTTCTTAATATCTTCTGAGGTCCATACCATTTCTGTCCTTTATTGTGGCCATCTGTGCATGAAATGTTCCCTTGGTATCTCTAATTTTCTTGAAGAGGTCTCTAGTCTTTCCCATTCTATCATTTTCCTCTCCTTGCATTGATCACTGAGGAAGGCTTTTTTTAATTTAAATTTATTTATTTTAATTGAAGGCTAATTACTTTACAATATTTTATTGGTTTTGCAAGGAAGGCTTTCTCACCTTTCCTTGCTATTCTTTGGAACTCAGCATTCAAATGGGTATTTCTTTCCTTTTCTCCTTTGCCTTTCACGTCTCTTCTTTTCACAGCTATTTGTAAGGCCTCCTCAGACAACCATTTTGCTTTTTTACATTTCTTTTTTTGGGGATGATCTTGATCCCTGCTTCCTGTACAATGTCACAAACCTCTGTTCATAGTTCTTCAGGCACTCTATCAGATCTAATCCCTTGAATCTATTTGTCAGGTCCACTGTATAATACAAGGGATTTGATTTAGATCATACCTGAATGGTCTTGTGGTTTTCCTTACTTTCTTAAATTTAAGTCTGAATTTGGCAATAAGGAGTTCATGATCAGAGCCACAGTCAGCTCCCGGTCTTGTTTTTGCTGTCTCTATAGAGCTTCTCCACCTTTGGCTGCAAAGAATATAAACAATCTGATTTTGGTATTGAGCATCTAGTGATGTCCATGTGTAGAATCTTCTCTTGTGTTGTTGGAATATGTTAGCTGTGACCAGTGAGTTCTCTTGGCAAAACTCTGTTAGCCTTTGCCTGCTTCATTTTGTACTCTACAGCCAAATTTGTCTGTTACTCCAGGTATCTCTTGACTTCCTACTTTTGCATTCCAGCTCCCTATAATGAAAAGGACATCTTTTTCAGGTGTTGGTTCTAGAAAGTCTTGTAGGTCTTCATAGAACTGTTCAACTTCAGCTTCTTTAGAATTACTGGTTGGGGCATATACTTGGACTATTGTGATATTTAATGGTTTGCTTTGGAAACAGATCATTCTGTCATTTTTGAGATTGCACTCAAGAACTGTATTTAGGACTGTTGACTATAATCATTCTGTCGTTTTTGAGATTGCACTCAAGAACTGTATTTAGGACTGTTGACTATAAAGGCTACTCCATTTCTTCTAAGGGATTCTTGCCCACAGTAGTAGATATAATGGTAATCTTCATTAAATTCGCCCATCCCAGTCCATTTTAGTTCACTGATTCCTAAATTGTTGATGTTCACTCTTGCCATCTCCTGTTTGATCACTTTCAATTTAGCTTGATTCATGGACCTAACATTCCAGGTTCCTATGCAATATTGCTCTTACAACGTTGGACTGAGCATTGCTTTGCTTTGGCTCTGGGTCTTCATTCTTTTTGAGTTACTTCTCCACTCTTCTCCAGTAGCATATTGTGCACCTACTGACCTGGGGAGTTCATCTTTCAGTATCATACCTTTTTGCCTTTGCATACTGTTCATGGGGTTCTCAAGGCAAGAATACTGAAGTGATTTGCCTTTCCCTTCTCCAGTGGACCAAATTTTATCAGAACTATCCACCCAAATCACTTTAAGTTAGGTTGATTTTCTTTTAAAGAGCAAGCAGACATTATTTTTATAATTACTTTGTTAATTGAATAATGAAAATTTAATATTTTTACATTAAGTTTTTTATTTATTAATTAAAAATACTTTTATTTTGTATTGGGGTGTAGCTGATTAAAAATATTTTGATAGCATCAGGTGAACAATGAAGGGACTTATCCATATGTATACATGTATCCACTTTCCCCAAACCCTCCTACCATCCAGGCTGGCACATAATATTGAGCAGAGTTCCATGTGATATACAACAGGTCCTTGTTTGTTATTTACTTTAAACACAGCAGTATGTACATGACCATCCCAAAGTTCCTAACTGTCCCTTCCCCCTGGCAACCATAAGTTCATTTTCTAAGTCTCTGAGTCTCTTTCTGTTTTTTAGGTAAGTTCCTTTGTATTTTTTTTTTTTTTTAAGATTCTACATATAAGACATATCAGACTTCTCTGGTGGCTCAGACAGTAAAGAATCTGCCTGCAATGCTGGAGACCTGAGTTTGATCCCTGGGTCAGAAAGATCCCCTGGAGGAGGGAATGACTATCCACTCCAGTATTTTTGCCTGGAGAATTCCATGGACAGAGGCTACAGGCCATGGGGTTGCAATGAGTTGGACTCAACAGAGTGATGAACACTTTCACTAAAGGGACATCATATACTATTTCTCCTTCTTTCTCGGAGTTACTTCACTCACTATGAGAATCTCTAGGTATTTCCATGTTACTGAAAATGGCCTATTTCATTATTTTTAATGGTTGAGCAATACTCCATTGTGTATATGTACCACATCTTTATTCATTCCTCTATCAATGGATGTTTAGGTTGCTTCTATGTATTGGCTACGGTAAACAATGCTGCAATGAACATTCAAGTGCATTAATTTTTTTGGATCATATTTTTCTCTGGATATACACCCTTGAATTGGATGGTAGGATCATATGTGTCTCTATGTTTAGGCTTTTTAAGGAATCTCCATACTGTTCTCCATACTGGCTGTACCAATTTACTTTCCCACCAACAGTGGAGGAGGGTTCCCTTCACTTATGTGTGGACTTTTTTTTTTTTTGGTGATAGCTAGGCAATGGCACCCCACTCCAGTACTCTTGCTTGGAAAATCCCACGGACGGAAGAGCCTGGTAGGCTGCAGACCATGGGGTCGCTAGAGTCGGACACGACTGAGCGACTTCACTTTCACTTTTCACTTTCATGCATTGGAGAAGGAAATGGCAACCCACTCCAGTGTTCTTGCCTGGAGAATCCCAGGGATAGGAAGCCTGGTGGGCTGCTGTCTTGGGGTCACACAGAGTCCGACACGACTAAAGTGACGTAGTGGCAGCAGCAGCAGTCTGACTGGTGTGAGGTGATATCTTACTGTATTTTTGATTTGCATTTCTCTAATAATTAGCAATGCTGAAGATCTATTCGTGTGCCTGTTGGCTATCTTTATGTCTTCTTTGAAGAAAAGTCTATTTAGGTATACTGCCCATTTTTTGAGTGGATTTTTTGTTTTGATATTATTAAATATGAGCTGTTTGTAAATTTTGGAGGCTAATCACAAAATATCGGTCACATTATTTGCAACTACTTTCTCTAATCTGTGGGTTGTCTTTTTGTTTTGTTTATTGTTTCCTTCTTTGTGCAAAAGCTTTTGAGTTTAAATAGGTCCCATTTGTTTATTTTTGTTTTTTCCCCAATATTCTGGGAGATGGATTAGAAAAGATATTGCTGTGATTTAAGTCAGAGAGTATTCTGCCTATATTTTCTTGCAGATGTAGTTTTCCTTTCTCTGCAATTTTTGGGGAACAGTTTCAGAAGGATTGTTGTTAATTCTCCTTTAAATGTTTGATAAAATTCACCCTTGAAGCCATCAGATTCTAAACATTTGTTTATTGAAAGTGAGAGTGAAAGTCACTCAGTCATGTCCAACTCTTTGCAACCCATCGACTGTATAGTCCATGGAATTCTCCAGGACAGAATACTGGAGTGGGTAGCCTTTCCCTTCTCTAGGGGACCTTTCCAACTTAAGGATTGAACCCAAGTCTCCAGCATTGCAGGATGATTCTTTACCAGCTGAGCCAGAAGGGAAGCCCAAGAATACTGGAGTGGGTAGCCTATCCCTTCTCCAAAGGATCTTCCTGACCCAGAAATCAAACCGGGGTCTGCTGCATTTGCAGGCAGATTCTGTACCAACTGAACTATCAGGTTCTTGGGAGGCTTTTAATCACAGTTTCAATATCAGTGCTTCAGATTGATCTGTTCATATTTTCTATTTCTTCCTGATTCAGTCTATGGAGATTATACCATTGTTAGAATTTGCCCATTTCTTCCAGGTTGTCCACTTTATTGCCATACATATTGCTCATAGTAGTCTCTTATGATCCTTGGTATTTTTGTAGAATCAGCTGTAACTTCTTCTTTTTCATTTCTAATTTTATGGATTTGAGTCCTCTCCCCCGCCCCCACATCTTTTTTTTTTTTTTGATAAGTCTGGCTAAATGTTTATCAAGTTTGTTTATCTTTTCAAAGCACCAGTTTTAGTTTCATTGATCTTTGCAATTGTTTTCTTGGTCTCTATTGCATGAATTTCTGCCCTGATCTTTATGATTTCTTTCCTTCTATTAACTTTAGTCGGACATGACTGAGCGACTGAACTGAACTGAACTGAACTGATTAACTTTAGGTTTTGTTTGTTCTTTCTCTAGTTGTTTTAGGTGTAAGTTTGGGTTGTTTATTTGAGATTTTTCTTGTTTCTTGAGGTAAGATTATACTTCTATCAACTTCCCTCTTAAAACTGCTTTTGCTGCATCCCATAAGTTTTGAGCTTTCATTTTCTGTTGTCTCTAGGTATTTTTTATTTCTTCTTTGATTTCTTCAGTGATCCATTGGTTGTTTAGTAGCATATTGTTAAGCCACTACATGTTTGTGATTTTTAGTTTTTTTAGAGTTTTTTTGTAGCTTATTTCTAATATCATAGCATTGTAGTCAAAAAGATGCTTGATATGATTTCAATTTTCTTAAATTTACTAAGGCTCACTTTTTTGGCCCAGCATGTGCATATGAGAAGAATGTATAGTCTCCTGTTTTTGGATGGAATGGTCTATGAATATCAATTAAATTCATCTCATTTAAGGTGTCATTAAGGGCTGTTTCCTTATTAATTTTCTGTTTAGATGACCTGTCCATTGTGAAAGTGGAGTGTTATGTCCCCCATTATTGCTGTGTTGCTGTTGATTTCTCCCTTTATGATTGTTAGTATTTGCCTTACATATTGAAGTGCTCCTATATAGGTTGCATATATATTTATAATTGTTATATCTTATTCTTGGACTTTGTTCATTATGTAGTGTTCTTCTTTGTCTCTTATAACATTCTTTGTTTTAAAGTTTATTTTTTCTGATATGAATATTGCTATTCCAGCATTCTTATGATTTCCATTTGTGTGGAATATCTCTTCCCATCCCATTACTTTCAGTTTGTAAGTAAACCTAAATCTGAGGAAAGTGTCTTGTAGATAACATATATTTGGGTCTCCTTATTTCATCCACCTAGCCAGTCTCTCTCTTTTGGTTGGTGAATTTAATCCATTTACATTTAAGATAATTATTGATATGTATGATCCTTTTACCATTTTCTTAATTGCTTTGGGTCTATTTTTTGTGGGTGTTTTCCTTCTCTTGTGTTTCCTGCCTAGAAAAGTTCCTTTAGCATTTGTCATAAAGCTACTTTAGTGGCACTGAATTCTCTTAACTTTTGTTTGTCTTTAAAGCTTTTGATTTCTCCATCAAAGCTGAATGAGAGACATTGGGTAGAGTATTCGTGGCTGTAGTTTCATCCCTTTCATCACTTTGAATATATTGTGTCATTCCCTTCTGACTGTGGAGTTTCTGCTGAGAAATCAGCTGATAACCTGATGAGAGTTCCATTGTATATTATTTATCTTTTTTCCCTTGTTGCTTTTAATATTATGTCTTTGACTTTACTTTTTGTGAGTTTGATTGCTATGTATCTCAGTGTGTTCCTTCTTGAGTTTATCCTGCCTGAAACTCTGGATTCCAGGATTTGGTTGACTATTTCTTTTCACATGTTAGGGAAGTTTTCAGCTATTATGTCTTCAAATATTTTCTCAGCTCCTATCTCCTTCTCTTGTAATTCTGCTGCTACTGCTGCTGCTGCTACGTTGCTTCAGTCATGTCTGACTCTGTGCAACCCCATAGACGGCAGCCCACCAGGCTCCCCTGTCCCTGGGATTCTCCAGGCAAGAACACTGGAGTGGGTTGCCATTTCCTTCTCCAATGCATGAAAGTGAAAAGTGAACGTGAAGTCGCTCAGTCGTGTCTGACTCTTCGCCACCCCATGGACTGTAGCCTACCAGGCTCTTCCATCCGTGGGATTTTCTAAGCAAGAGTACTGGAGTGGTTTGCCATTGCCTTCTCCCTTGTAATTCTGGGATCCCAATAATACAAATGTTAATGCATTTAATATTGTTCCATAGGTCTTTTAGGCTATCTTCATTCCTTTTCATTCTTTTTTTCTATTTTCAGCTTTGTGGCAGTAATTTCCACCATTCTGTCTTCCAGGTCACTTATTCATTCTTTTGCCTCAGTTATTCTGCTATTGATTCTTTCCAGTGAATTGCTCATATCTGTTTGTTTGTTCTTTAGTTCTTCTAGGTCTTTGGTAAATATTTCTTGAATCTTCTCCATTCTTTTTTTGAGATCCTAGATCATCTTCACTATCATTATTCTGAATTCTTTTTTCATGGAAGGTTGCCTATTTTCAGCATGTGGTGAATCCTAGGGAATGTTCTGTGTGCACTTAAGAAGAATGTGCAGTCTGCTGCTTTTGGATGGAATGCTCTATAAATATCAGTTAAGTCCAGCTCATCTAGGCACTTCATTTAGTTTTTTTTTTTTTTTTGGTAATTTATCTTGCTCCTTCATCTGTGTCAGAATCCTCCTCCTTTTCACTTTGATTAATTATCTGTGATTGTGGTTTTCGTTCTGGAGGCTGTGGGATTGTAGTTCTTCTTGCTTCTTCTGTCTGCTTTCTGGTGGATGTCTACTCTCTCTCTTTTTTTAAATATCAGTTTTGGAAACCCCAATGGGACAGCATCTCACTCCACAGAAAAAAATCAGGGCTTAGACTTGGCCAGAAGTGTAAAGCAAAATTCTGGATCTGTCCCATTGGAGCATCCTGGTGGATGAGGATTTCTTCTCATTAAATTTTTTATTTTTTATTTTACCTTTATACTTTCTGGTAATTTATGCTATATCTACTACTTTCTCTTCAGATCTCCTAGGAATATTAATGTTTTCTTTAAAATATGTGTTTGTGGAGAAAAAAAATCCTACATTTCCATATAAGCAATGTTAAAACATTGTCATATTGCTAAAATCTTAATGACTTATATGTGGGCATTATATTGAAATAGGAGTTATGGCAGCATTCTTAATGGTCTGAATGAAGGTTTTATTCATTCTATTTGCACTAAAATGCCTAGTAATTAGGTTCTGAACCCCTAACTCTGCCTTCATATTTCAATTTATACAATTTCTAAAGGTATGATTGTTTGCATATAATAAAATAATAATGATGCCCTAGTACATGGAAAGGGTTAATTAACTTTCATAGGTGAGCAATACACAAATTATGGACATAATTTAATTACTAGTCAGGCAGCAAGATGTTTATAAAAAGCTTTGAACTTTCCTAGTGAACGACTTAAATACCAGAGGCCAACCAGGTGTTTCTGTTTAGTGCGCTTTACTGTTTTGTTAGGGAATGAGAGAGAGAGAGAGAGAGAGATCCATAAGTTCTAACCAACATGCAAGGCAGCTTTCGCTTTCTCAGATAATATGGTTCCTGCAGCTGAAGCTGTGCTTTTTTGCTGGTGCACTTGAGACTGTAAATACCATATTTCTGGAAAACTTTTAAAATGTGTGTTGCTAATGATCTCATTGAGAATATCAATGCCTTGTTTGTTAAATAATAGCATCCTAGAATCAGTCATTTGTATTTTTGGTGTTAGTTTATACACATTTCTAAAACTACTTACACCAATCATGTGTGAAAAGTTACACATGATTTTTAAAATTTTTTAAATTTTTACCATGAAGATAATAGAACAAGCTTCATGTGTTGGAAATAAAGATGTATCCTAGATTAATGCTATTTGTATAAGACAGGAAGCATGTGGCAGGGCTTTTAATAACATCAAATTCACTACAAAGAACACAATTCTTTCACTATAGGAAAGTGTATCAGAGACATAGAAAAAAAAATAAGCACAGCATAAATAAAGTAATTGGCCTAAGTAAACCAGCTTTTAAGACCACTGATGATTATAACAAAGTTTGCAATTTATTGAAATAACATTGGGCCCCATGATGTGAAACTTTGGAGATCTTGCTTTGCTACCTGCCCTTATAAAATTTTACATTAAAAATAGAATTCATAATTCTGTTCTCCTGGGAAAGCCAAATGCAGAATAAAAGTCAGTTGTGGCATTTATAGATATTTCAAAATCAAACAACAGAGGATTTGTCATTGCTTCAGAAGCCACATGGTGATTATTTTCCAGTTAACAGTACAAATATTTCACACTTTTTTGGATCTCTAACTTTCACTTAAGTTAATAGTTTTCTTTACTGGGAACTATATTCAATATCTTATGGTAAGCCATAATGTAAAAGAGTATGGAAAACACCATACATATACATACACATATATATGTATATGAATCACTTTGCTGTATTGCAGAAATTAACCCAACACTGAAAGTCAACTGTACATCAGGAAATACATTAAAAAAGAAATTTTTGAAGTCATCTTGGAAAATGTTTTTTATTATATTGCAGAATTAAGACAAGAAATGTCTGTTAATAGGATATCCCTTGTTTGCATTATGTTTTCCTTTAACCACTATAACAGAAATGAATATGCATATGGAATAACTGTGCATTTTTCTCAGTTTCTCTTATAATTATAGACATTCCAAGGTGGTGTGTACCAGTGTTGACATATCCTAGATAAGATTCTTTTGACCTTTGATTTAAAGAAAATTGTGATATTTCAGGTGACAACAGACAAGATTGATTGCAATGTAGCTCCGCATGATCTATATAGCTCTCTCCTGACAGCTGTATGTGACGGGTCATTTACTTGGATATTATTTCTCACAGTCTTGGTATAATCATCTTTTATCCACTCCCAGTAGTTACTGTACACCCCCCTAGTCTCAGGGGGAAATTAAGGACTAGCCCCTTTCTGACTTTTGTTCTTGAATTTCCCTGCTGCTGGGATGGATTATCCTGGGATAAGAGGGAGTGGGTTTACTTTAACAGAGCAACAGAGGTCAGGAGGGTGGCCTAAGGTCAGAGACACTGCTTTACCTGACCACTCATGAATTTGACCACTTATGAATCTGACCCTGTGGAGCTCTCAGCCACTGAGAAGGCTTACAAAGTCCTGAGCCTAATTTCAAAATAATATTTTTATTCCTAAATTTTTTCTTGTCACATAACATTCAGATGGCAAAATACAGAAGTGCTAAGTGAATTCATCCTAATGCATGTATCCTTGTAACTACCACTGGGATTAAGATAAAGAAATTATATTGATATTTTCCTTTGATCAAAAATAGCTTTTTCAAACTATATATGCTCAGCTCTCCATAACACTTGGACTCTTACCTGTTAACATGTGTTAAACATAAAAAGAGACAGAACTTGAAATTAAGGTAAGGGTGTCTGGAGATAGGTCTTTTCTCTCTGCTTTTATTTTATATCTTGCCCACCCGTGGTGTGCCCAGAGGGAAGCAAGGTTCCCACCATCCAACAAGATTATTGGATACAAATAGGATTCAGACAATGGTCTTCTTTAAAAAATTATTTTATATTGAACATAGTTGATTAACGATGTTGTATTAGTTTCAGGGGTATAGCAAAGTGATTCATAAACATATACATGTATCTATTCTTTTTCACATTCTTTTCCCATTTAGGTTATTACAGAATATTGAGCAGAGGTCCCTGTGCTATACAGTACATTCTCGTTGGTTACCTATTCTACACGTAGTAGTGTATACATGTCAATCCCAGACTTCTAACTTACCTGTCCCCCCATCCACCTTTCCTGATAACCATAAACTTATTTTGTAAATCTGTGAGTCTGTTTTATAAATAAGTTCATTTTTATCATTTTTAAGATCCATCTGTGTTGCTGAAAATGGCATTATTTCATTCTTTTTTCATGGCTGAGTAATATTCTATTGTGCGTATGTACCACATCTTTGGAGCAGGAAATGACAACCTACTCCAGTATTCTTGCCTGGAGAATTTCATGGACAGAGGAGCCTGGCGGGCTACAGTCCATGGGGTTGCAAACAGTTGGACAGGACTGAGTGACTAACATACACACACAGCACATCTTCTGAATTCATTCACTGTTCAGCATCAGATGGCCCTGGATGGTTTTTACCAGAGATAACTGTCTGGTAGAGGAAACCAAAGGGGATCCCCTGACATTAAATTGTTGTATAAAATACCAGAATATTGATAAAATTTAGGAAATGGGAAGTGAACTCCAATATAGAATAACATTAAATTTACTGTCAACGCAAGATGATGGAGGCCTTAAGTTAAATTCTGGTTTCTGATTCCATGATAGAAAATAAAGGAATGACCTTTTCTTTTTTTCTTTTGAAACCTGAGTTTGTGGAGGCCAGTGTGTATTTGTTAGGTTAGATTGTGATGAAGCATATCATCCCCAGCCAAGTCCTAAATTTCCAAGACTTAACACAACAGATGTGCATTTCTCTTGGTGCCAGGAGAGTCTCAGCCCCACAGACAGCTGTTTGCCATGTCTGTCTGAGACAGCACAGCAGGGGAAGTGAAAGGGCCCAGAGTTCAGGGGCACTCAGAGGTGGTGCTCAGAGGTGACACCTGTCACACCATCTCCCTCAAGTTCAAAAGTAAGAAACGCAGCCTTACCACTTGTTTGGGTGATCAGCACTAAAGACAACGTAATATTCACCCCAGCTACAGAACTACAGCTTTTCCATTTCCCTCAAAGAGCTGTTTGAATGTTAATGCAGAAAGGAGCATATTATCTTTCAATTTGAAATATCCTCAGTGAACATGCTAACCTCTTCTGCATGCCATTTCAGGGTACTTCCATTTTTCCTGCCTGCCAGCACTGAAAGTAATGACAGTTTTTGAATTTCCCAAAGATTACTTGCTACCATAGACATTCTATAAGGTTTCAGAAAGGTATGCCAAGGTGATCTGAGTACATATTTTACTTCCTTTATTGTTTCTTGCAAACAGAGAGGCAATATTCCTTTAGATGCTGATTTTAAGGAAGTGCTTTATAAGTGTTTGGGTGATTTATGCTTTACTTTGTATTCCATTTTTATTAGAAACAGGCCAGTGGCTTCTAATGTTTGAATTGGAATTTGGTTCATTGACAGTAAAATAGCAAATGTTTATCATAAGCTTTCAGTCCATTCATGTTCTCTTCATTATTTGAATGTGGATCAGGTCCATAAAAATAAAGTAGCTTTCACACTCCAAAATAGACATTCTACTTAATGATTGCAGGTCAGTATAGTATAGTAGTGAAGTACATACATGCATGTGGAAGCCAGGCTGTCTGGGTTTAAATTCTAGCCTTGCCACTGTGTGACTTTGGGAAAGTCTAAATTATGCATAATTCAATTTTCTCATCTGGGGAAGATAATAGTAACCGCTGCCATAAATTGCAGGGTCTGTGAAAGGACTTTAAATGAATGGATGCTTGTAAAGTGTTAAGAATGTTTGCTATATAGTAAGTGCTATATGAGCTTTTGCTATTATTGTTATTATTATCATTGCTATTATTATTTTAATCAGGGGGACACCTATATGACTGTTTGCTAATCAAATGATTTTATTGTATTATATAAATTGTATTATGGCAATGACAGGGTGATTCCAAAATATGTGAATGGAAGTAATGTCACACATTTTCAATTGCTATCTCCTGCAAAAAGACAAAAAAGGTTGAGTAAAATGTATATAGTTACATAGCTCATAAATGATATTGTGTATGTACCAACAGAGTCCAGTGCAGAATCAGAGCTCTCAATGCAGTGCACACTGTACCTGACACCATTATTGGCAAGTGAGGTCCAAACTTGGGGCTGATTAAAAAGTAAGCTTTATGGGGAAAAAAGAAGCAAGTTGAGTTAGGGCTGCAGTGGTGACTGAAAATGTAGATATTTTATTCTTTTCAGTGTGAAAAAGTGCTACTTTACACCAAGGCTGTCTATCTGATAATGCATGCATGCCTGCTCAGTCGCTCAGTCATGTCCAGTTCTTTGTAACCTTATGGACTATATAGCCCACCAGGCTCTTCTGTCCATGGGCTTCTAAAGGCAAGAATACCAGAGTGGATTGCCATTTCCTCCTCCAGGGGATCTTTCTGACCCAAGGATTGAACCTGAGTCTCCTGCATCTCTGGCACTGTAGGCAGGTTCTTTTTACTGCTGAGCCACTAGGGAAGCCCCTATATGATGATAACATATCTAAAACAACCTCTTCATTTGAAGACAAAAGTAGATTCACTGTCCTGTTACACACCAATACATTTCCTAACCAAAGAAACATGTGTAAAAGTGTTTTCTTGATCAAAATATTTCACACTAGCCTGCTTTCAGCTTTGCTTCTGTTTTTCTACTTTGCATGTTTCTCTTTAATAGAGACTAACTAAAACTTCCTCATTCCTATTGTATTTTCAGTGATGGCTATTCTAAAATTTGATCCTTCTATTGTAGAGCTGATTTCTGCCCACGGATTCAGGTATCTTGAGAAACATATTCTTGATCCTTGAACATTCTCCAACATGTGTGACATTATGGTATAGTATCTGTAGATGAAGTCACATCTTTGTTTGTTTTCCTAAAAAGTTTACCTCTGTGAAGCAGTTAAAGATGATAGCTATTAGCTGGTGAACTCTGTATTATTGGAGCCAAAAGTAGATGATGTGGAGAGATTTGAAATTTACTGTCCCAGGTGGTGCTAGTGGTAAAGAATCCACCTGCCAATGCAGGTTAGACGTAAGAGACATGGCTTCTGTCCCTGGGTCGGGAAGATCCCCTGGAAGAGGGCATGGCAGCCCACTCCACTATTCTTTCCTGGAGAATTCTATGGCCAGAGGAAACTAGGAGGCTGCAGTCCATGGGGTTGTAGAGTCAGACATGACTGAAGTGACTTAGCATGCATGCATGAACCTGTTAAATTCCTTTGCTAAGCAACCCCTAAAAATCCTCTCTTTGCCTGTCTTGATCCCAAATGGATTTAGAAACACATCGTTGTGGGGGGGGTTGTTTGTTTTATTTTTGTTTTTTGACAATGCCACTCAGCATGTGGAATCTGAGTTCCCTAACCAAGGACGGAACTCTTGTCCCCTGCAGTGGAAGCAAAAAGTCTTAATCATTAGATCACCAGAAAGTCTTACATGGTCATGTTTTAATTCATATACTACCAAGAGTTTATGACATATATCACAGAGAAAAGTGTATGGATACCTTGGCAAATAATCAGATAAAAGACAGGACCATAGTCCCTGTCCTTAGGGAACACACATTGGAATGGGAGGAAAATGCAATTAGGTGGATGATTATGGTGTGGGAGAAGGTGAGGAAGCCTTCCTTTAAGATGTCATATTTAAACTGAATTTTGAAACAGAACTAGGAATTATATCCTTGAAAAATGTTTAGAAGAATATTCTTCTAAGAGAAAGAAGAAAGAACAAATGCAAAGTCTTAGAAGCAAGAAAAAGCATGACAAGTCAAGGAACTGAAAATTGTTTATGTTGGTTAGAATGTGATGTGAGAGGTGGGAAAGATGAAGATCATGCTGGAGAAGCAGGTGAAGGGGTCAGCTAGACCAGTGAGTGTCAGCTCTAGCCTGCTAACCAAATCTGGCCTGAAGTCTAGACCTGTGAGTAAAGCCTTACCAAAACACAACCATGCCTGTGTATTGACATGTGTTCAATGGCCTTTCTTACAGCAACAGCAGAATTGAGAAGCTCTATCAGAGACTTTATCTTCCTCAGAGCCTAAAATATTCTCAATGTGGCCACCCTTTTGCTAAATTTTAGGCTGGATGAAGTAGAACCTTTCTAAACATTTTGAATTTTATCATGAAGATAATTTTTTTTTTATATACAGAGTGAAGTAAGCCAGAAAGAAAAACACCAATACAGTATACTAATGCATATATATGGAATTTAGAAAGATGGTAACAATAACCCTGTATACGAGACAGCAAAAGAGACACTGATGTATAGAGCAGTCTTTTGGACTCTGTGGGAGAGGGAGAGGGTGGGATGATTTGCGAGAATGGCATTGAAACATGTACAATATCATATATGAAACGAGTCACCAGTCCAGGTTCAATGAAGATAATTTTTTTTTTCCCCCAGTCGGACGCAACTGAGCGACTTCACTTTCACTTTTCTTTTTTTTTTTAAATTTTATTTTGTTTTTAAACTTCACAATATTGTATTAGTTTTGCCAAATATCGAAATGAATCTGCCATAGGTATACCTGTGTTCCCCATCGTGAACCCTCCTCCCTCCTCCCTCCCCATACCCTCCCTCTGGGTCGTCCCAGTGCACCAGCCTTAATTTTTTAAAAAGTTCATCAGATCAGATCAGTCGCTCAGTTGTGTCCGACTCTTTGCAACCCCATGAATCGCAACACGCCAGGCCTCCCTGTCCATCACCAACTCCCAGAGTTCACTCAGACTCATGTCCATCGAGTCAGTGATGCCATCCAGCCATCTCATCCTCTGACGTCCCCTTCTCCTCTTGCCCCCAATCCCTCCCAGCATCAGAGTCTTTTCCAATGAGTCAAATCTTCGCATGAGGTGGCCAAAGTCCTGGAGTTTCAGCTTCAGCATCATTCCTTCCAAAGAAATCCCAGGGCTGAACTCCTTCAGAATGGACTGGGTGGATCTCTTTGCAGTCCAAGGGACTCTCAAGAGTCTTCTCCAACACCACAGTTCAAAAGCATCAATTCTTAGGCGCTCAGCCTTCTTCACAGGCCAACTCTCACATCCATACATGACCACAGGAAAAACCATAGCCTTGACTAGATGAACCTTTGTTGGCAAAGTAATATCTCTGCTTTTCAATATGCTATCTAGGTTGGTTATAATTTTCCTTCCAAGGAGTAAGTGTCTTTTAATTTCATGGCTGCAGTCACCATCTGTAGTGATTTTGGAGCCCAGAAAAATAAAGTCTGACACTGTTTCCACTGTTTCCCCATCTATTTCCCCATCTATTTCCCATGAAGTGATGGGACTGGATGCCATGATCTTTGTTTTCTGAATGTTGAGCTTTAAGCCAACTTTTTCACTCTCCACCTTCACTTTCATCAAGAGGCTTTTTAGTTCCTCTTCACTTTCTGCCATAAGAGTGGTGTCATCTGCATATCTGAGGTTATTGATATTTTTCCAAGCAATCTTGATTCCAGCTTGTGTTTCTTCCAGTCCAGCGTTTCTCATGATGTACTCTGCATAGAAGTTAAATAAACAGGGTGACAATATACAGCCTTGATGAACTCCTTTTCCTATTTGGAACCAGTCTGTTGTTCCATGTCCAGTTCTAACTGTTGCTTCCTGACTTGCATACAAATTTCTCAAGAGGCAGATCAGGTGGTCTGGTATTCCCATCTCTTTCAGAATTTTCCACAGTTTATTGTGATCCACACAGTCAAAGGCTTTGGCATAGTCAATAAAGCAGAAATAGATGTTTTTCTGGAACTCTCTTGCTTTTTCCATGATCCAGCGGATGTTGGCAATTTGAACATAAATAAGCATAAATCTAGAAGTAATGCTGCCTTGTGCAGAATGAAGGGGAAGATTGGCAAGGATGGAAGCAGGTCAGCAGCTATGAAGTTGTTAGACATGAAATTCTCTGCAGACCTATACTTGAAGTCAAGGGAATTAGTGAGAATGAAAAGGAAGAGATGGATTTGAGAGGCTGTAAATTTGTAATATCATTGCAAGATCACTGATTGGATACGTGGAATAAGAGGAGTGCCTGATTGTGAACAGATGTTGGATTGGCATCCAAAATGTATCTGATGTCACTTGTTAAGATGGAGACTCATAATGGATGATCCAAGGAAGACCTGTGATGATGAATTCTGTCCAAAACCTGTAGAGTTTGAGGTGATTATGGAAAAATAATTGGCCAAATTGAGAATGCATTTTCCTTTGTGAGTCCAGATCTGGAGGGGAAGGTCTAGTCTAGAAAGACAGATTGACATATTATCAATCTGGTGGTTGAGGGTCACGGAGGAAGAGCTTGCAAAACAGAGGAAGGAAGATGGGTCAGGACTTAGATGAAAGAGCAGATGGAGTTCCAGATGTAGGAGCAGTAACAAGACAGTGTGCTGCTTTGGATTGAAGGTGGGAGCCCATGAAGGAGGACGGGGAGGAAAGAACATAAAATGGTCCAGGGTTGCAGGCTAGATGTGAGTCAGTCATATGACCGAGCTGAAAGAAACCTGTCAGACCATCCACTAGGAAGTCATTGCTGACTTAGAGCATCAGAGGTAGAAACCCAGTGGGGCTCAGGAGTGAAAGGGAAGCCAGGAAGGACTGGCAACAAGAAAAATGACATCTTAACAAAATGGGTCATGGAGAGGATAGGACACACACATACACAAAGATGTGGTCAAACTTTAGTTTGGGGACCTGGAAACAAACATATAAAATAAACCTGTGGTTATGAAGAGGAAAAGGGTAGGGGAGATAAATTAGGAGTTTGGAATTAGCAGAGTCAAACTAACAGGTAACCAACAAGGACCAAAATTATATATTGTCACCCTGTTTATTTTACAGGGAATTACACTCAGTATTTTGTAATCATCTCTAAGGGAAAAGAATTTGAAAAAGACTGAAAGTGAAAATGTTAGTTGCTCAGTCATGTCCAGCTCTTTGCGATCCCATGGATTGTAGCCCACCCAGGCTCCTCTGTCCATGGGATTCTGCAGGCAAGAATATGAGTGGGTTGCCATTTCCTTCCCCAGAGGATCTTCCCAATCCAGGGATGGAACCCAAGTCTCCTGCATTGCAGGTGGATCCTTTACCATCTGAGTCAGTAGGGAAACCCTGAACAAAAAATAGATGTATATACATATACATACGTGTATACACACATATATATGAACTTCCAGATATACAAGCTGGGTTTCAAAGAGGCAGAGGAACCACAGATCAAATTGCCAACATTTATTGAATCATGGAGAAAGCAAGGGAATTCCAGAAAAACATCTACCTCTCCTCAACTGACTATGAAAAACCCTTGACTGTGTGGATCACAATAAACTGTGGAAAATTCTTAGAGATGGGAAAACCAGAATACTTTATCTATCTCCTGAGATACATGTATATGGGTCAAGAAGCAACAGTTAGAATTGGACATGGGACAACGGACTGATTCAAAGTTGGGAAAGGAATATGACAAGGCTGTATATTGTCACTCTGCTTGTTTAACTTCTACACAGAGTACATGATGTGAAATGCTGGGCTGGATGAAGCTCAAGCTGGATTCAAGATTGCCAGGAGAAATATCAATAACCTCAGATATGCAGATGTTACCACTCTTATAGCGGAAAGTGAAGAGGAACTAAACAGCCTCTTGATGAGGGTGAAATTTTCACCCTCTTAATGAGGGTGAAAGAGAATGAAAAAGTTGGCTTGAAACTCAACATCCAAAAAACTAAAATCATGGCATCTGGTCCTATCACTACACGGCAAACAGAAGGGGAAAAAGTGGAAGCAGTGGCAGATTTTATTTTCTTTGTCTCCAGGATCACTGTGGACAGTGACTGCAGCCATGAAATTTAAAGACATTTGCACATTGGGAGGAAGGCTATGAAAAATATAGACAGTGTATTAAAATGCAGAGGCATCGCTTTTCCAACAAAGGTTTGTATAGTGAATGCTATTTTTTTTTTTTTAGTAGTCCTGCATGGATGCGAGTGTTAGATCATAAAGAAGGCTGAGTGTCAGAAAACTGATGCTTTTGAATTAAGGTGCTAGAGAAGTTTCTTGAGTCCCTTGGACAGCAAGGAGATCAAACCAGTCAATCCTAAATGGAGATCAACTGTGAATACTCTTTGAAAGGATAGATGCTGAAGCTGACGTTCCAATACTTTGGCCACTTGGTATGAAGTGCTGACTCATTGGAAAAGACCCCGATCCTGGGAAAGATTGAAGGCAAAAGAAAAAGGGAGCAGTAGAAATTGAGATGGTTAGATAGCATCACTGACTCAATGGACATGAATTTGAGCAAACTCTGGGAGATAGTGGAAGACAGAGGGGCCTGGTGTGCTATAATCCATGGGGTTGCAAAGAGTTGGACATGACTTAGCAACTGAACAACAACAACAAAACTGAGTCACTTTGTTTTAAGCCTGAAACTAACACAACATTGTAAATCAACTATACTTCAATTAAACACCAAGAAAAGATTAATGGTATTTTATAGTAAAAAATATATTTGCTTAAAAGGGGGAGATCTAGCATTCTTTATATATGAATGAAAGTAGTGGGAAGATATGGTTGTAAGGGAAATTGCATTGCCTTGAATGTTAATGAGCCTTTGTTTGAACCTCTGCTCTTTGCCTTGCTGGCTGTGTCGACTTTACATTTTGCTAAAACTGTCTGAGCTTCAGTTTGTTTTATGTAAATGCAGGCAATAATTTCTACCTCACAGGCTAACATTTTGAGTTGTGTGAAATGATGTTGATAAAGTACCTAGTAGAATACCTGCCATGTAATGGGGATTTTAGTGAATTATTTTGCTATTTTTATTAATAACTGTGATGATTATATTTATATACTCATTAGTTAATACTAATGTAAGTTACATATTATTAAACCAAATTTTCAGAGACTTCAGGTACGGACAAGTCAGAAACTCACACATAGCACAGAAACATCAGGACATGAAAAGATTTTACTATTGTGACCTTGGACCATGGAGGTACAGGGTGATGCCCTGGAGAAGGGAAGATGGAGTGAATACTTCTGAATGAAGTTTTCTGAAAAGGTGTGACTTAATCTAAGGCAAGCTTCCCACTCTTAATTTTAGTTTTTGTAATAAATATATTTCATAAAAATGTTATTTGGAGAAAAAGGATGTTCTGGATTATCAGCACTCTTTGGTCTAGATTATATGGATCAATTTCTCATGAGTAGCTGTGTACTTAGAAAAATCCTTCTCAAAATCTCATAAGCTTGTGAAAAGGCTCTCAGTGAGACACCATCTGCTCCTTGACCCTTACAAGGAAAGAGAAAACTCATTATATGTATTTCCAGACCTATTTACAAATCATTATTGGACCGCAGAAATAGCAGAGCCATGAATTCATCATTTGTAGGAAATTCCCTACTTTTTCCCTTGCTTGAATGTAACATATGTTTTTTCTCTGCAGCACAGAGCTTATAAATTCTCATAGTTCCTTATTTGGAGTTATCCTTCTGAGTCAAAACCAGACCATAAATTCTGTAATGATACAGACTAAACATGAACATCATGCTTCCACCACCCTGACCAGAAGGAAAATGTTCTTTCTTGGTGTGGTCACTTCTGAGAAGATATATATCCTGACACGAAACCAGGCAGAAATGTTATGCTTTTCTTAAGGCTTATTCTTAAACTCTGGATTGAATTCAACATCAAGCTGATAAATAAAAATATTTTATCTTTTATTGTTGTCATTTTATCTGTATTGTAAAATCATTTTCATTTGAGGGAATCTGTTGTGATAAAGAGGACTTTTTCTTCTGTTTTCCCATCTGCTCCATAAAGAAAACAAATATTCAAGGAAGCAATGTCATAAAAAGAGCCTGTGTGTGGTCTGGGGCCCACTTAATGTAGAATCAAAGGGCTCCGTGGGACTTTAAGAGATTGTTCAGCTTATTCTACAACCTCCAGACAAGACTTCACCTAAACTCTCTAGGACAGACCAGTTTATAGTGTCTGAGTCAGGCATCGGAATTGCTACCCTGACCAGCTGCCAGGGAGTATATTCTCAGGTTAAAGTCTCATTTAGATGCATCTCTGAATGATGAAATCCATAAGCTCAGGTTGGGCCTTGGATGGAGAGCCTCTGGATATTAAAAACTTGCTCAGAATAATTTTTAATAATAAAATAAAATAAATTATAATTTTTAACACTCTCATCTTTGAGCTATTAATCATACTGAATCCAACCAAATTGTTGGATAGTCACTTTAACTGCTAGTAGAAACTTCAAGAACAAAAAGGCTTAAAAGTGAAGAAGGAAAAGCCCTAGTCTGTTGGTGTGTGTGTGTGTGTGTGTGTGTGTGTGTGTGTGTGTATGAGAAGAGAGTCAGAGTAGAGTATCTAGGTATAGGAATAATAGTCTAAAGTTTTTGTTTTTGTTTTTTAAAACATGATATGTGGAACTTTAGATCAAAGAGAAAGATATTCACATTTCAGTGGCAGGACAGCTAATCTTTGCAAGCTGATTAGATGGACACAGATAAATGGATCACAAGGAGATGCAGCTATCCTTAAGAATACACATTTGTGTTTCACTTCCAGTGGTTTGCAAGTAGCAAGAATGGTGGCTCAGATGGTAAAGAATCTGTCCGCATTGCAGGAGACCTGGGTTCAATCCCTGGGTCAGGAAGTTCCCCTGGAGAAACGAATGGCTACCCATTCCAGTATTCTTGCCTGGAGGAATCCCATGGACAGAGTAGCCTGATGGGTTACAGTCCATGGGGTTGCAAAGAGTCAGACATGACTGAGTGACTACCACTTCAAGCTCACTTTGAAGCTTTACTATTAAGAGATAGAGATGTATTCTTAGCAGAACACAAGTGCCCTGTAGCCTACTTGTTTATAAAGTTGTGCTAAGAACCTGGCCAGGTAAGCAAGGGTGACAGGGGTACACCCGCCCCTTTGAAGTCTTACTGACTGAGGTGTATTAACAAATTTCAAAGACTGATGCTTCATCACTTTGTGATCCAATCACCACATTCAGCTGCAATTTATAGGCTGGGGATGTTAAAACCAGAATGGTTTAGATACTTCAATTATGCTTCACAAATGAAATTAAAAGTTCAAAGTACCCAGCTGCCTGTAAAGTGAGTTGGCAAACTTAGGAGAAAGCTGTGGTAATTTGCTTTGAACTTTGTTTTGTTTGCCAGTACATCTTAGAGAGTTGAATTTAGTGGGAAACTTGCTTAATATTCTACTTTTTTTTTTTTTTTAAAGAGCAATACAGTCTGGGTCAGAACAATTTATATGGGACTACATTCTTTCCAAAGAGCTGAATGGGATTTTAACTTAATCACCCAAGTATAGTCACACAATAGCCCCTCACATACATACCCACAACTTGATATATTTGAATCCTACAGGTGAGTTGAAGCTTCAGATTTACCTTGATCACCTTGTGTGTAAACCTAGAGATGCACTGTCATCCTCGTCATCCACACACACAATTGGCTCCTTAGCCTAAAAGCTTCAGGGAAAGAAAGTCAGAAGCTGCATTTTCATGCGGTTATAAGGGACAAGAATTATAAAATCTAATTCCAGGCAATAAAGAGACTGGCACAGTCAATAAAATGTAGTGGACCTCAATGTATCAAAAATTATAGAAGCAAGAGTTTCCCTTCTGTAGTAGAATTAGACTCTTATATTTGAAAGAAATCTCAGAGTTGGAGCTTAATGACATTTTTGAAAGACAAGGGTCAAATAAATATTGGAAGTGTCTGATTAAAAATGGATCTATATAAAAAAATGGATCTATAAATGAATGCTAAGGTTTTAAGATTTTTTGGAAGTGGGGCAGAAAAAAATAACACTAACCTGGCTTTGTTTTTTAACATAAATATTTTAGAGTTGATTACACATGTGAAATGTGAGACAGACCCTAGAGGCTTTGTATTAAAGTGCTTAAAGAAATTCTTTGTTTCATTGGGGAACATGATTGTCTTTCCCTGGGTCCATCTGCCTGATGTGGTGGCTTATGTTTCTCTATTGCTGCCTCTGTTTTTTAATATGTTTTCTGAGTTAAAACTAAGCAGTTTCTTCTGATATTCTTCAAAAGGAATCTATTTTGTCTTTCTAGGGCAAACTGATCCTCTCTGAAGGGCATATTAAAAGGGTCTTTTATGAATTCCTAGGATTTTCCTGGAAGGCCAAGCAATTGTCCTGTGTTATGAACCTGGAGCCTGTCACTATGAGGCCAGGACAGGAACTAAGGTTCCCTGCTGATCACTTCAAGTCCTGATGCCTGGTCAATAGCCACCCCAAAAAACAGTTCAGTCCAGTTCAGTTCAGTTGCACAGGCATGTCTGACTCTTTGCGACCCCATGAATCGCAGCACGCCAGGTTTCCTTATCCATCACCAACACCCAGAGATCACCCAAACTCATGTGCCTCAAGTCGGTGATGCCATCCAGCTATCTCATCCTCTGTCATCCCCTTCTCCTCCTCCCCCCAGTCTCTTCCAGCTTCAGGGTCTTTTCCAATGAGTCAACCTTTCACATGAGGTGGCCAAATTATGAGTTTCAGCCTCAGCATCAGTCCTTCCAATGAACACCCAGGACTGATCTCCTTTAGGATGGACTGGTTGGATCTCCTTGCAGTCCAAGGGACTCTCAAGAGTCTTCTCCAACACCACAGTTCAAAAGCATCAATTCTTCAGTGCTCAGCCTTCTTCACAGTCCAACTCTCACATCCATACATGACCACAGGAAAAACCATAGCCTTGACTAGACGGATCTTTGTTGGCAAACTAATGTCTCTGCTTTTGAATATGTTATCTAGGTTGGTCATAACTTTCCTTCCAAGGAGTAAGCATCTTTTAATTTCATGGCTGCAGTCACCATCTGCAGTGATTTTGGATCCCAGAAAAATAAAGTCTGACACTGTTTCCACTGTTTCCCCATTTATTTCCCATGAAGTGATGTGATCAGATGCCATGATCCTCATTTTCTGAATGTTGAGCTTTAAGCCAACATCTTCACTCTCCTCTTTCACTTAAATCAAGAGGCTTTTTAGTTCCTCTTCACTTTCTGCCATAAGGGTGGTGTCATCTGCATATCTGAGGTGATTGATATTTCTCCAAGCAATCTTGATTCCAGCTTGTGTTTCTTCCAGCCTAGCATTTCTCTGATGTACTCTGCATAGAAGTTAAATAAGCAGGATGACAATATACAGCCTTGACGTACACCTTTTCCTATTTGGAACCAGTCTGTTGTTCCATATCCAGTTCTAACTGTTGCTTCCTGACCTGCATATAGGTTTCTCAAGAGGCAGGTCAAATGGTCTTGTATTCCCATCTCTTTATGAATATTCCATAGTTTATTGTGATCCACACAGACAAAGCTTTTGGCATAGTCAATAAAGCAGAAATAGATATTTTTCTGGAACTCTCTTGCTTTTTCCAAGATGCAGTGAATGTTGGCAATTTGATCTTTGGTTCCTCTGCCTTTTCTAAAACCAGCTTGAACATCTGGAATTTCACAGTTCATGTATTGCTGAAGCCTGGCTTGGAGAATTTTGAGCATTACTTTACTAGTGCGTGAGATGAGTGCAATTGTGTGGTAGTTTGAGCATTCTTTGGCATTGCCTTTCTTTGGGATTGGAATGAAAAGTGACCTTTTCCAGTCCTGTGGCCACTACTGAGTTTTCCAAATTTCTAGCATACTGAGTGCAGCACTTTTACAGCATCATATTTTAAGATTTGAAATAGCTCAAGTGGAATTCCATCACCTCCAGTAGCTTTGTTCATAATGATGCTTTCTAAGGTCCACTTGACCTTGCATTCCAGGATGTCTGGCTCTAGGTGAGTGATCATACCATTGTGATTATCTGGGTCGTGAAGATCTTTTTTGTACAGTTCTTCTGTGTATTCTTGCCACCTCTTCTTAATATCTTCTGCTTCTGTTAGGTCCCTGCCATTTCTGTCCTTTATCGAGCCCATCTTTGCATGAAATATTCCCTTGGTAGCTCTAATTTTCTTGAAGAGATCTCTAGTCTTTCCCATTCTGTTGTTTTCCTCTATTTTTTTGCACTGATCGCAGGGGAAGGCTTTCTTATCTCTCCTTGCTATTCTCTGGAACTCTGCATTCAGGTGCTTATATCTTTCCTTTTCTCCTTTGCTTTTCGCTTCTCTTCTTTTCACAGCTATTTGTAAGGCCTCCTCAGACAGCCATTTGCATTTGCTTTTTTGCATTTCTTTTCCATGGGGATGGTCTTGATCCCTGTCTCCTGTACAATGTCATGAACCTCCGTCCATAGTTCATCAGACACTCTATCAGATCTAGTCCTTCAAATCTATTTCTCACTTCCACTGTATAATCATAAGGGATTTGATTTAGGTCATATCTGAATGGTCTAGTGGTTTTTCCTAGTTTCTTCAATTTAAGTTTGAATCTGGCAATAAGGAGTTCATGATATGAGCCACAGTCAGCTCCTGGTCTTGTTTATTGCTGACTGTATAGAGCTTCTCCATCCTTGGCTGCAAAGAATATAATCAATATGATTTTGGTGCTGACCATCTGGTGATGTCCAGGTGTAGAGTCTTCTCTTGTGCTGTTGGAAGAGGGTGTTTGCTATGACCAGTGCGTTTTCTTGGCAAAACTCTGTTAGCCTTTTCCCTGCTTCATTCTGTATCCCAAGGCCAAATTTGCCTGTTACTCCAGGTGTGACTTCCTACTTTTGTATTCCAGTCCCCTATATGCAGATGACACCACCCTTATGGCAGAAAGTGAAGAGGAACTAAAAAGCCTCTTGATGAAAGTGAAAGAGCAGAGTGAAAAAGTTGGGTTAAAGCTCAACATTCAGAAAACGAAGATCATGGCATCTGGTCCCAACAGTTCATGGGAAATAGATGGGGAAACAGTGGAAACAGTGTCAGACTTTATTTTTCTGGGATCCAAAATCACTGCAGATGGTGACTGCAGCCATGAAATTAAAAGATGCTTCCTCCTTGGAAGGACAGTTATGACCAACCTAGATAGCATATTCAAAAGCAGAGACATTACTTTGCCAACAAAAGTTCGTCTAGTCAAGGCTGTGGTTTTTCCTGTGGTCATGTATGGATGTGGGAGTTGGACTGTGAAGAAGGCTGAGCACTGAAGAATTGATGCTTTTGAACTGGTGTTGGAGAAGACTCTTGAGAGTCCCTTGGACTGCAAGGAGATCCAACCAGTCCATTCTGCAGGATATCAGCCCTGGGATTTCTTTGGAAGGAATGATGCTAAAGCTGAAACTCCAGTACTTTGGCCACCTCATGTGAAGTGTTACTCATTGGAAAAGACTCTGATGCTGGGAGGGATTGGGGGCAGGAGGAAGAGAGGACGACAGAGGATGAGATGGCTGGATGGCATCACCAAATAGATGGACATGACTTTGAGTGAACTCTGGGAGATGGTGATGGACAAGGAGGCTTGGCTTGCTGTGATTCATGGGGTCGCAAAGAGTCGGACACGGCTGAGCGACTGAATTGAACTGAACTGAACTGAACTGATAATGAAAAGGACATCTTTTTTGGGTGTTAGTTCTAAAAGGTCTTGTAGGTCTTCATAGAACCGTTCAGCTTCTTCAGCATTACTGGTTGGGGCATAGGCTTGAATCACCGTGATATTTAATGGTTTGCCTTGGAAACAAACAGAGATCATCATGTCGTTTTTGAGAAGCATCCAAGTACTGCATTTTGGACTCTTTTGTTAACCATGATGGCTATTCCATTTCTTCTAAGGGATTCCTGCCCACAGTAGTAGATATAATGGTCATCTGAGTTAAATTCACCCATTCCAGTCCATTTTAATTTGCTGATTCCTATAATGTCGACGTTCACTCTTGCCATCTCCTTTTGACCACTTCCAATTTGCCTTGATTCATGGACCTAATAAAACAATAGCAACAACAAATACTAAAGTATCTGCAATATGGAAATGGTTACTCTTCCTAAGAAGCAGATGATGCAAAAAAAAGAAAAAAAAAAAAAAAGCCTGCTACTTTTATACATATCTTTGCAACTGCACTTTACATCTCATGAACCATCAGGAAAAAAATGCTTTCAGTAAAATGTCAAATTGTAGCTGACATCCATCAGGAGCAAAGGTAACTTCTCAGTTGTTCCTCTGAAGTCCCAGAACAGTCTTTCATGGTTGGCAAGCTCCTGAGGATCCAGCTCAGGTGAGTCATCAGGACCTCTCAATGTGACAGGTCAACCTAGGACAGAACAGTCATGACAGTCCTGGATAATTTTTTTCATGGTAGATACATGAGCCTGTTGACATTATGGGGAACATGGTACAAGGGGTACAGTCACCCCTGTATTTCCAAACCTGCTGAGGGTGGCACTGGGCCGGGGACTAGAAGGGATGTGTGCTGGATGCCCACAACTGCCTCGTCTGCTCTGGAGGCTCAGCTCCAGTTGGCGTGACTTCCGGATGCTGAGGAAGTGGCAAAGCGCTGAGACACAGATGGTGTCCCTGGAAGCCCAATGCAGTGACACATCCATGACTTTCTTTTCTCTGCTCCTATATAAGCCCTAGAAAAAAAGCTGAAATGTCCTTGAAAGCAGGTTGCAAAAAATATGGGACAATTTCTGTCCTGGAAATACTGTACTAGATTCCTCAGAGTCTCCCTTGGGTTACTCAGATTCCCTGCAATTTCAGAGAACAGCATTTAAGAGAGTAGATCCAGCTTTCAAAATAAAATCGAATTTAGGGGGTATCTGAAAACAGGCATCTGTCATGTTTACCAGGCTCTGGAAAGAACTTGTTGTTGCTTTGTCTCTAAGTCATGTTTGACTCTTTTTGCAACCCCATGGAGTGTATCCCACCGGGGTCCTCTGTCCATAGGATTATCGAGGCAAGAATACTGGGGTGGGTTGCCATTTCCTTCTCTGGGGGATCTTCCCAACCCAGGGATTGAACCTGTGTCTCTTGCATTGACAGGTGAATTCTTTACCACCAAACCACTGGGGAGGCCCAGAAAGAAGGAATCGATTAAATAAATATGAAGGATTTCTCTTTCCCAGGTCTGTGCCAGTACTTAGTACTGGGGTCAGAGCAGGATCCAAGCGTCCACTCTTAAAGGCCACTTGAGTTCTCTTCATTTTTGGAGTTTCTTTAAAACTACATCTCACTTTTTAAAGATGAAAAGTGAGAGCATTAGTCACTCTTTTGTGTCCAACTCTTTAGTACTCCATGGACTGTAGCTTGCCAGGCTCCTCTGTCCATAGAATTCATCAGGGAAGAATGCTGGAGTGGGAAGCCATTCCCTTATCCAGGGGATCTTCCCAACCCAGGGATTGAACCCAAGTCTCCCACATTGCAGGCAGATTCTTTACTGTCTGAACCATCAGGAAAGCCTTTATTAAAGATAACACTAAGTTATTGAGGAATACCTCAGCTCTGTAAACTTTTCTGAATTCCACAACATCAGAGCTCAGCATTCCTCTTATGATTAAAAATGAAAAGGGAAAGTTCACAAATCACCTATTGCATCATGACAGAGGTGGAGCCTGTGGCCTGACCTATGCTTTAGAATGTTCTTCAGCTGTGCTGAGCTGTCTTAACATCCACAGAAACAGGACTGCACTGGCTTCCTACCTCTGTTACCCTTGGCTGATAGTGAGAATACAGCTCTTACCTTGAGCCACAAAGGTTGGTAGCAGAGATCACTTTGGTCCCAGAGCTGATACTGTGACTTCCAAGGCTCTCCGGGTTCCATGTTGCAAGAGGAGGTGCCCCCAAAGTGTCAGGAAAGGCATGATGACCTGGGTGGGGATCTGTCATCACATGAGTGGGTTCTGATGTCTAACTTTTGGATTTGTGATGAGGATTAGAGGGAATAGCATATAGGTGGCCCTTAACAAATGATATATTATTGTTCCACATAATCTACTTTATGAATTTGCAAACAGGTCAGATATTTCAAAAGAAGAAGTTGACTAGCATATCCCTTAAATATTAACAAAAAGAGCAAAATGTTGTGCTAGTTCCTATCTAAGGAACATTTATAGTCTTGATTTCCACTGGATATTTCAAACTAGTAGAGTTAAAGATAAAGAAATGGATACTCAGAAATCTGTGACCCAAGACAATTGCAAGATTATCTATCATTTATTTTAAAGTACCTCCACATACTGAGCGTCTGACATACACATTTATCTCAGTTCACACCTTAGGAGCAGTTTATTGACATTTTAAGTTTTTTAGTTGGGAATTCATACTGCATGTGTTTCATTAGCATTTGAAAAAATGCATTGTTAGTTTGCCAGCATTTTGAAAAAGCAAAGAAACAAATCCATAAAGTCAACCAAAATAACAGAAGTTCATGTTTCCAAACAGGCTGCTTCAGAGCATTAGCTATCTTTATTTCCCACAAACAGGAAATTGTGTTAAATAGCATGGAAATACCTAGAAATTACTGCTTCTTGGTGGAAATCATGGTGTTTGAGGGAGGTGGAGTGACAGGGAATACCATGGGAGCCTTCCTGGTCTCGCTTAGGTAGGGGTGAGAATACAGTGACCAGGAAGCACACACCTATCAAAATGACACTCAGGTTTTCAGTTCAGTTCAGTCACTCAGTCTTGTCCGACTCTTTGTGACCCCATGAATTGCAGCACGCCAGGTCTCCCTATCCATCACCAACTCCCGGAGCTTACCCAAACTCATGTCCATCAAGTCAGTGATGCCATCCAGCTATCTCATCCTCTGTCATTCCCTTCTCCTCCTGCCCTCAATCCTTCCCAGCATCAGGGTCATTTCCAAAGAGTCAACCCTTTGCATGAGACGGCCAAAGTACTGGAGTTTCAGCTTCAGCATCAGTCCCTCCAGTGAACATCCAGGACTGATCTCCTTTAGGATGGACTGGTTGGATCTCCTTGCAGTCCAAGGGACTCTCAAGAGTCTTCTCCAACACCACAGTTCAAAAGCATCAATTCTTCAGCCCTCAGCTTTCTTCACAGTCCAAATCTCACATCCATACATGACCACAGGAAAAACCATAGCCTTGACTAGACGGACCTTTGTTGGCAAACTAATGTCTCTGCTTTTGAATATGTTATCTAGGTTGGTCATACCTTTCCTTCCAAGGAGTAAGCATCTTTTAATTTCATGGTTGCAATCACCATCTACAGTGATTTTGGAGCCCCCCTAAAATAAATTCTGACACTGTTTCTACTGTTTCTCCATCTATTTCCCATGAAGTGATGGGACCAGATGCCATGATCTTTGTTTTCTGAATGTTGAGCTTTAAGCCAACTTTTTCACTCTCCTCTTTCACTTCCATCAAGAGGCTTTTTAGTTCCTCTTCACTTTCTGCCATGAGGGTGGTGTCATCTGCGTATCTGAGGTGATTGATATTTCTCCTGGGAATCTTGACTCCAGCTTGTGCTTCTTCTAGCCCAGCATCTCTCATGATGTACTCAGCATATAAGTTAAATAAGCAGGTGACAATATACAGCCTTGACGTACTCCTTTTTCTATTTGGAACCAGTCTGTTGTTCCATGTCCAGTTCTAACCGTTGCTTCCTGACCTGCATATAGGTTTCTAAAGAGGCAGGTCAGGTGGTCTGGTATTTCCATCTCTAAGAATTTTCCACAGTTTATTGTGATCCACACAGTCAAAGGCTTTGGCGTAGTCAATAAAGCTGAAATAGATTTTAGGACACCTTTATTATGCTCTTACCATCTTGTTCTCCTTGAGGGAAAATAAATCACCTTCTGCCATTAGTCTACTTTTAGAGCTGTCTTGGTAAATCTTTTGTGGTATGTGCTGTCATAGCAGCAGAAAGTGCAAAGCTAGGCTTCAGTGAGCTCCCATAAGAGGGTGAATGACTGTTTTATTGGTCACATAATGATAAATATTTATGTCTGATAGAGCTTGATCTGAGACTTCTTTCATTATAACTGGACACCTGACAATTAAGTTGTAATGGGAAAAACAATATCCCATCTTCCTCTAAGTAACTGAAAGTTCATAATATTTTTGTAAAGCAATTATTTTAATAATTCTGAAAAAACAAGTTGTAGGTCCTAACAACATCCCATGAATTTCTAGGATGTGGTCCCAAGATCCATTCCCAGGATTGGCTCCCTATTTTGTTGGTTTCTGTAGGATCATTATGCCTCTTTGAAGAGCATCCTCTGTATTTATCACTGATCATATTCTGGGAAGTCACTTGCAAATTTGTAGTAGCCTGGGTTTAGGAATGATGACACCTGACATCCTAAAAAGGAATACAAGACCAGACAAAGACAACACAGAAAATGAAAACTACAGGTCTATACTACTGATGAACATACATGCAAAAATCCTCAACAAAATTTTAGTGAACAGAATTCAGCAATGCATCAAAAAGCTCATAATCCACGATCAAGTGGGTTTATTCCAGGGATGCAAGGATTCTTCAATATATGTAAATCAATCACTGTGATACACCATATTAACAAATTGAAGATAAAAACCATATGATCATCTCAATAGATGCAGAAAAAGGCTTTGACAAAATTCAGCACCCATTTATGATTAAAACTCTTCAAAAAATGGGCATAGAAGGAACCTACCTCAACATAGTAAAGGCCATATATGATAAACCTACAGCAGACATTATTCTCAATTGTGAAAAACTGAAAGCATTCCCCCTAAGATCAGGAACAAGACACAAGTGTCCACTTTCCCTGCTATTACTCAATATAGTTCTGGAAGTCCTAGCTAAAACAGTCAGAGAAGAAAAAGAAATAAAAGGAATCCAGATGGGAAAATAAAAAGTAAAGCTCTAACTGTTTGCAGATGATATGATATTGTACATAGAAAACCCTAAAGATAGCATCAGAAAATTACTAGAGCTAATCAGTGAATTTAGCAAAGTTTCAGGATACAAAATCAACACACAGAAGTCACTTGCATTTCTATGTACTAACAATGAAAAATCAGAAAGGGAAAATAAGGAATCAATCCCATTCACTATTGCAACAAAAAGAATTAAATATTTAGGAATAAACTTACCAAAGGAGACAAAAGAACTGTACACAGAAAATTATAAGACACTAATAAAAGAAGTTAAAGAGGACATAAACAGATGGAGAGATATTCCATGTTCCCGGGTAAGAAGAATCAATATTTTGAAAATGACTATACTATCAAATTCAATCTGCAGCTTCAAAGCAATCCCTATCAAATTACCAATGGCATTTTCCACATAACTAGAACAACAAAAAAATCACAATTCATATGGAAACACAGAAGACCCAAAATAGCCAAAGCAGTCTTGATAAAGAATAATGGAGCTGGAGGAATCAATCTTCCTGACTTCAGATTATACTACAAAGCTACAGTCATCAAGACAGTATGGTACTGGCACAAAAGCAGAAATATAGATCAATGGAACAAGATAGAAAGCCCAGAAATAAGCCCATGCACCTATGGGCATCTTATTTTTTACAGAGGAGGCAAGAATATACAATGGGGCAAAGATAGTCTCTTCAATAAATGATGCTGGGAAAACTGGTCACCTACATGTAAAAGAATGAAACTAGAACAGTTCCTAACATCATACACAAAGATAAACTCAAAATGGATTAAAGAATTAAATGTAAGACCAGAAACTATAAAACTCTTAGAATAATAATTTAAAAGTTAAGAATAGCCAATATTAATTCAGAATGAAAATGTAATCACAATAAAGTATAAATTTTAAAAACTTAACAAATACCACAAGCATGGTAAATGCCAAAGAATAATCTAATAAATTTATTAATAAACTTCAGGATGAACATGCATTTTTTTCTGAATTTGGTTATTATCAGTAACCCTGGCAAACACACAAAAGTAACTGAAAATAAATGATCCAAGGGAGGAATTCAAGATTTTTAGTTACTTTCACTCTTTTGAGTTACATAGTTGTATAACCAAATTAGTCTTATACAGAAGGTATTAATATTGATCCATGGCTAAATATGTACTGGAAGCTTGTGAAAGGCATTTATTTTATGATTGTTTTGCTGTTTTTGGTTGAACATGGAACCACCAGACAATGTCAGGAGAAGATGCACCAGAGATGTGAAGGCATTTGGGTTTATGAGGGGATGAACGTGGATGAAACATACTTGCCCACACAGACGTAGAGTTGCTGCTTGCAGTAACTTATCAATTTATTCAATGAGATTCTCAACAAAAAGGGGAAAAGTGAAACATTTACAATTGTAAATTTTGTGTCATCAAATCCATTATTGACACGAGAGAAGCTTTGAGGGGGTATTGATCAGAATAAAAGCTTCCACTTCAAATTTCAAGCTATGAAAAGAAATTTCTACCACTTATTTCTGACTCTATGCTTTTTAAGCTTCTTTCTTATCCACTATCCATGTATTTCTGGTGCAGGGAAAATATAGGACGTCTTGCAACACGAGTCTGGCCCTGCTCTTTTGTGTCAGAGCACTGGGGGCCTCCCTATGGGAGCTGGGCAGTCTGTCTACACTGGCAGCCAGCATGAACCTCTCCTGGGCAGAAGAGACTGGTAGCCACTGACACAAGTGCCCCCAAGCTGGGCCTCCCCTTAGGTGAATCCCCACCAAGCCCACTCCAGTGACTGGACAAGACAGGAGACCAGGTGGGCAGGAGTGTGACCATGGATTATACTTTGAGTGATTTTTTTCTGGATCCTGGACAAAAACAGAGATTAGCCTGTGGCTGAAGCCCCTCTGAGAGCTTCATAAGAGATGTCTGGGCCCATGAGAAGGTCTGAACTGCACGTGTGATCAGCTTCAGAGTAAAGAAACACACACTGAAGAAAGGCTGCAGTAGACAAGCACTCAGAAATATGAAAAGGAAAAAAAAAAGGTTGAATGTTTAAGTTTTTTTTCTTTTCTTTTTTTTATGTAAGAAATAAGCACCTGTTTCTAGGTTATGCTTTCCAAAGGAAATATTCCCTTCTACTATGCCAGTTCTGGGTGACTGAATGTTTCCATGTGGGCTGGACCAAAGCACCATCTCTGTGAGCTTGACTCTTAACCAAATTCTGGCCTTCTCAGAAACATCCCATAAAAATGATGCAAGGGATCATGCTTAAATTAAGTTTGGAAATACAAGTAGTTTTTTGGCATTGAGTGATTATATTTGGTATCCCTAAAAAATACCTAGAAGTAACTGGGAAAATGGAGAAGGCAATGTCAACCCACTCCAGTACTCTTGCCTGGAAAATCCCATGGATGGAGGAGCCTGGCAGGCTGCAGTCCATGGGGTCGCAAAGAGTCAGACACGACTGAGCGACTTCACTTTCACTTTTCATTTTCATGCATTGGAGAAGGAAACGGCAACCCATTCCAGTGTTCTTGCCTGGAGAATCCCAGGGACAGAGGAGCCTGGTGGGCTGCTGTCTATGGGGTCGCACAGAGTCGGACATGACTGAAGTCACTTAGCAGCAGCAGCAGCAACTGGGAAAATAAATGGATCATTTCGGAAAAACAAAAGAAAATGCAAATGAGTAAGAATCACAGCTTCTTAAAATAGATCTGACTTAAGTTCATGACCTATCAGTGGAGAAGAAGTGTCAGAGGCTCAGGAAGCCACAGAAGTTGTGAAATAATTTTCCTGGAAAATAAGAAAAATCCTACTAGAGAGACAGAATCATTGTCTGAAGTGATGCATTTAAATTGAAATGTGACCATTCAGTTCTGTTTAAATATAAATATTAATGTTCATATTTTCTTCATTTATTTAACTCAGTATTACTCCATAGAGGAGAAATTTTCCATATCTTTAATATCAATGACTTGAAAGTGAACATTTAACTCAGTTTTGTTAAATACCTTTGTTATGAAAGATTCCAAAAGTTGAGAGAAAATAACCCGTGATTAATGCATAAAATTACTGTAACATATTTTCTTTATAATTTGGTTATACAATTGAATCCAGAAAGAAATCGAGCTCTATTTTCCAGTGTAACAATCTGGTAGATGTGATTGTTAAAAATAATCTTTTTCTGTTTTAAAGACTTGAAAAACTGGTTTTCAGGGAAACAAGGGATCTTGTTTGCTCATGCCCCTTGATCTGCAGTGTGAAGGGTGGGTCCAGCTGCTGAGATTGAATCTCTGGACAAAAATCAGTTTAGCACCTTCTCCAAAATCTGAAGTCTGTCAATAAGGATGCTCTTGTTGCCAAAATTAAATAGCAATTTGTCTCACTTCTGAAATTTCAAGTGAAAATGAATTTAAAGTTCCATTCTTGGCATTAGTATGGTAGAAGTGAGAAGTGTTTGACCTTTCCCTTTGCACTCGGATTGATCGTAGCAGAGAGAAACAGTGCACCAAAGAGATTTTAAAACTTTAAACTTCAAAGTTTCTGAGATTGTTTTCAAACTGTGTGAGTCAGGCTGCTTTGTCTACCAAGTGATTTTTTTTATCCACTCTTTCTATTTTTGGTGGAAGGAGGAAAAAATCACTCCATCAGGAGAAGAAAAAAAATATTTCTCTACCCTTCCTGGCTTTTGGCTGGTCTAACAATCAGGTTAACCCAGGATAGATTAGAAGGAGAACAACATATTTAATTATGTATGTACAGAGTTCCATAAAAATTTGAAACCCCAGACAGTCAGGCCACTGAGGTTTACATGTCCACTGAGGTTTACATGTCTCTGAACTAAGAGAAGGGTGCAGTGGTCTGGGGCCCCAAAGAGTAGCCAGAGAGCTCACAGAAAGGTGGAGGAACAGATGTTTGGTGAACCAGAGTTTGTTGGGTCTGCAGAGTTTGGGACACGGGGAGGAATCTCATCTTCTTGTTAGGCTCACCCCAGTTACCACACTCACCCTGTATCCTTCATGGTCATCTGTGCTGACAGCTCTCTTCTTGGACCAGGTTCTCTGTCTAAATTCTTTTAGTCAGTTAAGGGGGACATAAACTTAAAAAAAAAATCTGCTGGGTCTTGGTTCTCTTCAGTTCAAAATAGGCCAGAAGCCAGAGTGGCACAACCTGGGATCTTTATATTGAACCCCTTCTCTACACAAGAATCAAAAAATCACCATAGGACATTTGACCCTCAGACAGATGAGAGTCCCACATAATTACCCATTTTGTGATTAAAACATTTCACATTGGACATGATAACACTCTAGCGATGACTTGTTTCGGGTGATTTCTCCCTTCAAAACTTTGGGGAAAACTCCACAGAATGTGTTGAATAATAAATTGCTGCATGGTGTTTAATTCATTAAAAAGAGAACCAGTGACTATTTTGTGTGGGGAGTTTGCTTATTGACTTACTGATTCTATCTGCATATATGAAGCACATTTTTGATGTAGATTATGTACCAAAACATTAACAGATTCTGTTTTCTAGATGATGGTGAGGAAGTAACAGCAGGGGTGTTTGTGGATTATGGAAAGTTGCTGTTCCTGTTTTGCTGGCATTATTTTGTCTTGTGCCTCAAGTGCTATATCACTTTTTGTTGCCAGGTGACAGTCCCGGGAGCTCAGTCCTTGGTCTTCCCTGACCTAAGACCTTCCTGCTCTGTCTTTATCCTCTCCAGCACATCAGTCTCCTGTGTGAGCTCCTCTTCCTCTAAGTGTTGGTTCTCACAGATACCATGTGCACAGTTCTGTGAGAAACACATTCATCAGTCCCAAACCAAGGGATGGACTTGGAGACCCGAAGCATAGCAAAAGTGAGACTTTAATGATGATCTTACAAGATGGGGTGTCTGGTGGGTAGGCATGCCCAGTGTGGCTGCAACAAGCAATTTGTGCCCTAGCACATAAGTCTGTCCCCCAGTTCCTCATTGGCTGACTACTCTAGGTCAGCTAGCTTTATTTCCTCCCTCTTTTTGGGCTGGTGTCTCCCTGGCATCTTGTTTCCTCCTTTCTTGTGCACCTATTCCCAGTCTTATGTTTTGAATTCACAATTAGAATGAGCCCACACAAAAATCCTAGGCATCCCACCCTCCCTTTGTTTGCCCAGACTTTCCTTACAGTTACTACAACCAACAAGCTGTTAGGAAAGTTTGGCTGGCAGTAATCTTTCCACTCAAAACCAGACACCCTTGAAAATGGACCACTTTAATTCTTTATTTCTAACAGTTCCATCTGTACTCAGTCCCATATCTTCCAAGACATAACCTATGCCGACATTCTGATGAGTCTCTAACCTTTATCTTCAGCTTTATATGGGGGCTGTCTCCCATTATCTCAGGATGTCATAAACAGCCAATCTGGAGATGCTCAGTCTTCATCACACAGGTTCTATTTCCTCCAAAAGCACCTTCTTTCTCAGTCTTGCAGTTTCTATCTCGATGAAAGTCATCTTTAAACATCTAACTGCTTAATATGCAAACTGAACAGCAGACTTGTTTCTCCTATATCCCTTGATGTAATGACTCAGGCCACTCTGTATTTGAACCCCCTGAAATCTCTCTGCTGCCTTCCTTCCATCTTGCCACTGTTCTAGTTTACACACCATCTTCTCCAACCTGAGATAACGGAACCCCTTCTTCCTAACATCTCTGCTCCAGTTCTGTTCCCCCTCTGCTAGTGTTTTCCTGATGAGACGTCAAATTTGATGAGTATTCAGGTCCTGCTTGGTGGATAAGAGTTGGCAGTGAAAAGAGCAGAGGACATCAAGGATGCCCACCAGACAAAAACACATCCCAGGAACCTACCTTCGAGAAGACAAGAAGATGAAACAGAATGGGATCCTCTAACTGGCATGTATTTGGTGTGAAGATAAAGATAGTGCAAGAAAAGGAATTGACTGACGTTCTTTTTTCACCCATAATCTTGCTCACCAGACAAAGGAGAAAAAAACATTTAAAGTTCTGCTTTATCTGAGAGAAAAATTCTTTTATTAGCCTCTTGCTATTCCTGAGCTTATCTTTTTTTAGCCTTTACTTTTTTTCCCCCAGTGTAGCCACCTTTCTACAACTAATACTCTGATACTAAGTAGACTGAGACTGGATCAGAGAATGGATAATCTACCAAGTCAGCAGTCTACATAAACGAGTATCCATGTATATATGTACATATAAATACACATATGGATGTTTAGCATACAAAATACACTTATTCTATGTACACCTGTGTGAAAGACACCTTTGATTGACAGAAGGGTCATTAAATGACTAGTGATCATATGCTTGTAAATACTATAGCATTTGAATGCCAAGATGGAGAAATAGCTTTGATTGACTACTAGAATAGTACTATTAAAATAAACATTTACCTCTATTTCAACCTTATTGACTCCCCCATGATATTCATTAGAAATTTTTTAGAGCTAGAAAGGCCAAAAGAGACCTGAAGATACGTTGTGCTGTGTGCTTAATCACTCAGTCCTGTCTGACTCCTTGAGACCCCATGGCCTGTAACCCACCAGGCACCTCTGTCCATGGGAATTTTCCAAGCAAGAGTATTGGAGTGGGTTGCCATGACTTCCTCCAGGGGATCTTCCCAACCCAGGCATCAAATTCAGGTCTCTTGCATTGCAAGTGGATTCTTTACTGTTTGAGCCGCCAGGAAAGCCCATGAATACTGAAGTGGGTAGTCTATCCTTTCTCCAGGGAATCTTCCTGACTCAGGAATTGAACTGGGGTCTCCTGCATTGCAGGCAGATTCTTTACCAGCTGAACCACCAGGGAAGCAAAGACACGTTGGACTAAGATAATTATTTGTCTGTTATATTTGTACAAAGATGATAAATTGATTCTTGCTTTAAAGGAACTCATAGACAATTAGAGAAGATAGACTGAAGGCAAACACAGAGCAAAGCATCAGTCCTGAGAGCTATCTGCAGTGTACTCAGGGGAGCACAGGGGAGAAGCAGCCTCTTCTGCTTTAGGAAGACAGGGCTTCACAGAAGTGCCAAACACAAAACCAGTCACTGGTCTATGAGAAGCAATGCAGGTCACCGTGATAAACAATCCATCCCATGGGACTGATCTCGTGACAGTTTGTCTCAGAGTCACTTGACAGCTCAGAAGGCAGGTTTCCTTTTATTCTGAGATTTCTTGAGATTTGGAACTCAGCACCATCCTTGAGTCCGATCCTGTGTCCGACTCATGGCTCAGCGCCTCTCAGATGGGATATACATTCTTTTATGTTTCAGAGGAGAAGGGATTCAAAGAGTTCACTACATTATGGGACCAAATCCCTGGTCACAACCAGGATCAAAAGTGTATTTAAGATCACCATGAGCAGAAACTGACCTTCAGCCATTGTTTAACTGATCTCTGTGTCTTGCTAATGAGAAATTTCAAAGACACAGACAAAATATTATCATGTGCAAGAGGTCTTTTATCTTTGGTTATTTCCCTTGTTGAAATGGTTATGTAATCTTTAGCTGATAGGCTATATTATATGTTTTATTTTCAGGCTGCCCTAAAGGGGAAGTGAGCTAGCAGTGCACATTATTAAGTGTGATACATGATGAAGGAGTTAACAGAAATTTCAGGACACTAGATACTCGACTCTACCTATGGGGGATTCATGTTGATATATGGCAAAACCAATACAATATTGTAAAGTTAAAAAAAAAAAACTATAATGTGACCAATTATAGTGATAAATTGGGGCCCAAAGTAGTTGTTACTGTCAACACACAGACACACACATACACAACATGCAAACACAACACACACACAAACAGAATGAATTTTTGCCTTATATAAGCTAAATATATATGCTGTGTGTTTGTATAAGTGTGTTTCTTTTTGATTTAGTAAGTTGCTTTCAACCAAAATTGGCTATACTTTTTCAGTAGATATATTAACATATTGTTCAAGTATCCATATTTTAAATTTATTTCAAAAATGTTGCCTATATATTCACTCAAAATTTAGAATTTCATATTTCTAGAATTAAATACTATCTCTTTCAGATTTGCTAAGATATCAAAGCAGGGAAGGAAATGTGGAGGATATAAAATGTGGACTTCAATGTGTATTGGAGCAATATTTTCATTGCATAAAATTATATATGCTATCCTTATTTTCCTTTTAAATCTTAGCTCCTTACTTTTAGAATTGTATTCTTGAAAATTTCTTGATGGTCCGCTGATCTCCCTGGGGCACAGGTTCATCACTGGTTGAGGAATTTAGATCTCATAAGTGGTACAGTGCTACCAAAAAAAAAAAAGAATTGCATTATTTTCCACTTGTTTGAGAATAAAAATGACCATTTTAAAATTAAAATGTTGTGTTTAAGGATCCATAATATATCAGTGAAACTTATTGACTATACATCTGTAACCACTTTGAACCACTGTATCTATGGTGATTTAATATTTTTATGATTCAGAATGATGGGCTTTACAGCACGTTTCTCAAGGCTGATCTCATGCTCATGAAGGCTGCGTGGTTGCAAACACTTAGTACTGATTCATTTTGGAATGTAATGTCCAGGGTTTGAGAATTAACACTGTCACCAATGGTGTAAAATTGGCAAGTTCTTCAGTAATTCTGGGACAAAATCTCCTCAGAGGATCAGGAATACTTCACTAGAGTGAAGTATTTCAGTCTAATGCTGTCTGAAATGACATTGCTTGAAAAATAACTAATCTGCAGCATCATAACAAATGTTAGATCTTATTTCCTGTATTATCATAGAGTCAAGCCTCAACTAAGGGACTACATAACATTTTCCAGGGTGGCCCAACAATACTGTACAAAACATGTTTTAAAGATAGTTTTCATGGTTACATAGTTTTAAAAAATACTGTGTTCTCTAGTCCCACTTAAAGGATATCTGTACTGTAGTACGAAAAAAACTGCTACTGGAGGTTGTACAGTATGGAAACTATTAAGTATTGTTTAACACAGATTTTCTAAAATTGAAAGTGTAAGTGAAAGTTGCTCAGTCATATCTGACTCTTTGTGACCCCATGGACTATACAGTCCATGGAATTCCCCAGGCCATAATACTAGAGTGGGTAGCCTATCCCTTCTCCAGGGGATCTTCCTGACCCAGGAATTGAATTGGGGTCTCCTGCTTTACAGGCAGATAATTTTGCAACTGAGCTATGAGGGAAGCCATTTTTTAAACTTAGTTGATCTAAAAGCTTTTTTTTTTTCATAATATTAATATTCATTTTAATTTATGGGGCCAATAAACAGAGGGATATTAATTATTTGAAGTTAACTATTACAAGACTGTGGTCCATGTTATCAGATTGGCTAGCTTTCTGTGATTGTTGTTTCAGTCTGTCTGCCCTCTGATGCCCTCTCTCAGCACCTACCATCTTACTGGGGTTTCTCTTACCTTGGACTTGGGATATCTCTTCATGGCTGCTCCAGCAAAGCACAGCCGCTACTCCTTACCTTAGACGTGGGGTATCTCCTCCTCATTGGTATCTCCAGTGAGATATACAGTCAGCAAAAACAAGAGCAGGAGCTGACTGTGGCTCAGATCATGAACTCCTTATTGCCAAATTCAGACTTAAATTGAAGAAAGTGGGGAAAACCACTAGATCATTCAGGTATGACCTAAATCAGATCCCTTATGATTATACAGTGGAAGTGAGAAATAGATTTAAAGGACTATATCTGATAGACAAAGTGCCTGATGAACTATGGATGGAGGTTCATGACATTGTACAGGAGACAGGGATCAAGACCATCCCCAAGAAAAAAAAATGCAAAAAAGCCAAATGGCTGTCTGAGGAGGTCTTACAAATAGCTGTGAAAAGAAAAGAAGCAAAAAGCAAAGGAGAAAAGGAAAGATATAAGCACCTGAATGCAGAGTTCCAAAGAATAGCAAGGAGAGATAAGAAAGCCTTACTCAGTGATCAGTGCAAAGAAATAGAGGAAAACAATAGAATACGAAAGACTAGAGACCTCTTCAAGAAAATTAGAGATACCAAAGGAACATTTTATGCAAAGATGGGCTCAATAAAGGACAGAAATGGTATAGAACTAACAGAAGCAGAAGATACTAAGAAGAGGTGGCAAGAATACACAGAATGATACAAAAAAGATCTTCACGACTCAGATAATTTCGATGGTGTGATCATTCACCTAGAACCAGACACCCTGGAATGTGAAGTCAAGTGGGCCTTAGGAACTACAAACAAAACTAGTGGAGGTGATGGAATTCCAGTTGAGCTATTTCAAATCTTAAGAGATGATGCTGTGAAAGTGTTGCACTCAGTATGCCAGCAAATTTAGAAAACTCAGCAGTGGCCACAGAACTGGAAAAGGTCAGTTTTCATTCCAATCCCTAAGAAAGGCAATGCCAAAGAATCTTTAAGCTACTGCACAATTGCACTCATCTCACATGCTAGTAAAGCAATGCTCAAAATTCTCCAAGCCAGGCTTCAACCGTGAACTTCTAGAAGTTCAAGTTGGTTTTAGAACAGGCAGAGGAACCAGAGATCAAATTGCTAACATCCGCTGGATCATCAAAAAAGCAAGACAGTTCCAGAAAAACATCTATTTCTGCTTTATTGACTATGCCAAAGCCTTTGGCTGTGTGGATCACAATAAACTGTGGAAAATTCTGAAAGAGATGGGAATACCAGACCATCTGACCTGCCTCTTGAAAAGCCTGTATGCAGGTCAGGAAGCAACAGTTAGAAATGGACATGGAACAACAGGAAAAGGAGTATGTCAAGGCTGTATATTGTTACCCTGCTTATTTAACTTCTATGCAGAGTACATCATGAGAAACGCTGGGCTGGATGAAGCACAAGCTGGAATCAAGATTGCTGGGAGAAATATCAATAACCTCAGATATGCAGATGACACCACCCTTATGGCAGAAAGTGAAGAAGAACTAAAGAGGAGTGAAAGTGAAAGAGGAGAGTGAAAAAGTTGGCTCAAAGCTCAACATTAAGAAAACTAAGATCGTGGCATCCAGTCCCATCACTTCATGGCAAATAGATGGGGAAATAGTGGAAACAGTGCTGACTTAGTTTTTGGGGGCTCCAAAATCACTAGATGGTGACTGCAGCCATGAAATTAAAAGACACTTACTCCTTGGAAGGGAAGTTACGACCAAGCTGCTGCTGCTGCTGCTGCTGCCAAGTTGCTTCAGGCATGTCCGACTCTGTGTGATCCCACAGACAGCAGCCCATCAGGCTCCACCAACCCTGGGATTCTCCAGGCAAGAACACTGGAGTGGGTTGCCATTTCCTTCTCCAATGCATGAAAGCAAAAAGTGAAAGTGAAGTCGCACAGTAAGTGTCCGACTCTTCGTGACCCCGTGGACTGCAGCCTACCAGGCTCCTCCGTCCATGGAATTTTCCAGGCAAGAGTACTGAAGTGGGTTGCCATTGCCTTCTCTGATGACCAAGGTAGATAGCATATTAGAAAGCAGAGACATTACTTTGTCAATAACGGCCAGTCTAGTCAAGGCTATGGTTTTTCCAGTAGTCAGGTATGGATGTGATAGTTGGAGCATAAAGAAGGCTGAGCACAGAAGAATTGATGCTTTTGAACTGTGGTGTTGGAGAAGAGTCTTGAGGGTCCCTTGGACTGCAAGGAGATCCAACCAGTCCATCCTAAAGGGGATCAGTCCTGGGTGTTCATTTGAAGGACTGATGCTGAAACTCCAATACTTTGGCCACCTGATGCGAAGAGCTGACTCATTTGAAAAGACCCTAATGCTGGGAAAGATTGAGGGCAGGAGGAGAAGGGAATGACAGAGGATGAGATGGTTGTATGGCATCACCGGCTCAATGGATATGACTTTGGGTAAACTCCGGGAGTTGGTGATGGACAGGGAGGCCTGGTGTGCTGCAGTTCATGGGGGTGCAAAGAGTTGGACAGACTGAGCCAGTGAACTGAACTGAACTATTGCAAATAATACTAAAATGATAGTTTACATTAATTATATCTGGATTTGTCCAGATGTTTGATTTTTTTAACTTAGGTACATTTGACAACAAAATATATGCGAAATGTAGAGAATTTACTGAGAAACCCATCAATGGCTGGAAACAGTGGGTATTTCTGTATTGCAGAAACAGACAGAGCGAGGGGCAACCATCTGGACACCCCCCCGCCCCGCCACCACTACCAAGTAAGATAAACTTCATAAGATGCATTCTCAAGGATGTTAAAGAAATGATGAACCAAGTTGCTTGGAAAGAGAATTCCAGTTGAAGTCACTGAAATTTGATGGTACAATGGAGGTGAGCATGTCCTATGTGGGGATGACCGCAAGGCAAATTAACTTGACAGATGTGGGATCTCAGGCTGGCCGTAATGGGAGAAAACTGGACGAGAATGAATGAAAATATGATCTTAGGGGTGAGGCCAGTTCAGGAAGCTGACGTTTTTCATGGAACTTAAATATCAAAACATCTACATGCGTTTAATCAGTGAGACACCAGGGTTCACAATCCATCATAAGCTATCCTTTACTTTAAATACTAATTATTCCTGTCTAGACGTTCAGTGAGTTATGTTTATGGTTTTAGAAAAGCCTGATAAATATTTTGAGTCTGATTTTGTGCATGAGACAGGAAGTCTTTGTGTGGTTTCCCAGCCAGCTAAGTGAGAGTGACATGAAAAACACACAGAGGTGTTTTTAACAAGAGTTACCCCTGTATGCTCACCTTCCTGTAAACACTGAGTTTCCTTTTATGAATCCACCTGCTCTCCTGATGCCTTATTTCTAGAAATACTGCCAACACTTCTGCTTTTTTAATATGATAGTAGAATACTAATGAGTGAGTTCCAAGTAGCCTCATTTAATAAAATGCATCAGATACCATCGTAAACTTTTAGAAAGATATTTAGAGATCCAAATACTCGTTTTACAGCATATTTCAAATCAATAGATAATAAAGTCTTCATGATACAATATGCTTTATTATATCTTTTTAGCCTCAAATAATTGAGAGCTTTAGAGCAATTTAGACAGGGCTGTGGTAAGGTTTAAAGAGTTTGTTGACAGAGTAATAAAGATAAATAAACAGTAAAAACAAAGGGGTGTATCGTATCGTACACCCCAAAATAAAATGTTTCAATATATTAAAATATAGTCACCATGACTATCCATAAACCTAAAAATATTTTTGTCAAAAAACTTCTCTGTAAGGCAGAATATTATAGAATCTATATTTGGCTTGGAGTTCTGTTCCCATAAGTTCTGGCAATAATTATATTTCCATGATACAATACATAGTTTCTATTAATAGTTCTTTCAAATTCCAGTACATGTCTGTCAATTATTCTAAATTAATTAGGTGGAACCTCTTTTCAAAACCAGTTGTACAAGGAATTTCACATGAATTTAAAGAATTATTATAAAAAGTAAAAATAGATGTGAAGGTCCATGTTGTGTTTGGTTATATTCTTCCAGAAAGCCAAGCTGAATTCCCTTGTGAGCAGCAATTAGATAGAATGGCCTTAAAGTTATTCTTGGCAAGCTGTATAGACATGACAAGTCCAGACTTGTGACATGAGCTTCTTTAATGGGTTTTTGATAATCTTAAGAAAGTAAAACAGTTTTTTGACTGTTTTGATAATCATGGTGTCACAGCCTGGTTCCACGTGCCGCAGTAACCAATCTTTCTCCTAGATTTTGTGCTCAGTGTGATCGGGAGCAGGCTGGCGGCTCTGTCCTCGCCACTAGTCAGGCACCAATATATTGTGTAACTGACCCCTTTGTTCCATAAAGGATTTGCATCGGCTTGCAAACCTCAAAGTCAATAGCAAGTTAGTCAAGATGAAGGAGTATGGGGGTGCCCACACCAATGCCAGTGTGGTGAACGCACACACACACATATGCACCCAGAGTCTCCTGTGGTTTCTAGAGAAAGACACAACTCTGACTCTCAGTTGCTTAGTAACAAGAGAGATATGAAAGGAGGTCAGGCAGTTGTTCAGAATCTGGGGTCTTTTCTTAAGCCTGCCTAGGAGGACCTGTGGTAAGAATAGCAGACATGTCCTAGGCAGCATCCCTACCTGATGGGAATGTTGAATTTGATATGATTTTTATAGCTTTTCTCAGTGAGGCCATTGATTAGTAATAAAGGCAAGTCAACAACATTGTAAATACATGCCTTCCTTTGCATTGAATCACCATCCTAGGGCATAGAAAGGAATTTCCTGGAAATCTCATTTTTTTTTTCCTGGAGGCTCCCTTAGAATCCAGATAGTATTTTATGCAATTAGTTATGGCTTTGACACTTGGTGAACAAGCATTAAAAAAATCGTGTTTTAAAACACAGCTAGCGTGAAAAAGCATTGACAATAGATTCCCTGAGGGTAGTGAAAAACATGTGCAACTTAAAACAATATTTATTTTGACTGACCCATTTTAAAGTATTTTAATAACTATTTTTTTCTTTCAGCAAGTTTTATGTCAATTTTGATAATTTTTATCTGCACTTTAAAATTTTTGAAGGAGCTAAAAGATGTGAAATTCTCCTGCCAAATGATGTTGCTCTGCTTATTCTCAGCTGTATTTTATAGAGAGCCTTTTCTGATGCTCAAACTACAATGTTTAGCATATTTTCCACATTAAAGATGTCTCCATCTGTGAAATGGAAGAAAATTTGGCTTTTGAGGTATTTCTCCTTAATCATCTAAAAGCTTCTAAAAGATGATTAATTATGTAGCACAAAAATCTATAATCTTTAGCAGATAAAAGTTGTAGGAACCAGTCTTCCTGCTTTTGTTAATTCTACTTACAAATAATCTAGCTTTTCTTGGTGTTCAAATAATTACTTTCAAAGGAATGGCTTGACTTAAATCATTTTTATCTACATAATAATTGCTAAGGAAAAATCTTTCTGAATATCTCTACATAGCATTTCTTTGAAATCTGAATCAAATCAACTGTTAAAAAGAATGAATTATGTAAATTTTCTTGTCACCATATGCCACCATTTCAAACCTTGTAGGGTTTGCAAATGGGCTGTCTGTCTGTTCTTGGGGTTCAGAGACACAGAGAGAAATACCATCAGGAAAACGGTATCTTTGAGATGCTGCAGTCCCTGCCCTGCCTGTATGCCCTGCTGAGGGAGTGGGTCTGCAGGCATGTGGGGTTCTGGGACCCTGACATGTCCTTTGTAGTTGGACAAGTGTTAAGCATCTGATCCACGCGTAGCCAGTTAATAGATCGACTAGGGACTGCTTACCTATAACTTGTGACCCAAAAGGAAGTGCAATTGAACAGTCTTATCTAGTGACTAGGTAATTATTTAAACTGAGAAACACCCAGAATTTTGTCCATGTGAAGAGATATTTGAAACACAACAGTTACGAAGAGGAGAGAGAAGGACCATAGGCAGTCAAAATGAAACATACTCAAATTATGAGGGAGTATAATATAAATAAACAGGTGAAGGTGTGCAGAGAAACAGGTGATGTGAGGAACAAAGAAAGATTACTAGCTTATATGGAATAGATGAATGACTTTGTCCTTATGAATGCTTTGATTCTTTATGATCCAATACTTTCAGTTGCTTATGCAGATATATTCCTATGATAAATCCTTTGCTTGACTTTACTAGAGAAGGTCTTTTTGTTTTGGAACCCAAAGAGCCAGGCCACAGATATGCAGGTGTGAGGGAATATGGGTCAAAGGTTATACAAACGATGGTGTTTCAGATGACTACAAAAAGGGAAGGAGTGGCATAAATAATCAATTGGAAGCATGCCTGGGGAACCCCAACAGTGAGAAAGACAGAGGATGTGGTGAGGGTTGTACCTGGAGTGAAGTCCTAAGGTGATATCAGTTTCAGACACTGGGAAGATAGTCCCAGGATTTCAACATCTTGGATGAGATGTGACAGAAGCAAGGTTGGGCCTAGGTACTCAAAAAGATCGTAGGAACAACATTCTTAATAACAGAAAAAAGCCTATGGGTAAGATCTGGGCACATGGAAGAGAGTTAGACTTGAAAATCCACAGGTGAGGACAAGATGGCATGCCACCACCAGAAATGAGTTTCTAACAGGGAAAGTGGCTTTGAAGCCCTGTTATGAGGACTAACGGGCTGAGGGATTTTAAATATTGAACTGATGAGAGGTGAGAGGTGAGCACTTTGATCACAGAGGCTAATTGGATTTGACCCCAGCACAGTGGTCTAAAATGACTACTCTCCAACAAGACTCTGGGCCCTCAAAGCCCCCAGGCTCCAGAGCAGACCCCATAAAAGAATTCCTTCAGCTCACAAGCCTCTGCTCCAGGGCTCCTCCCAGGAATAAATACATTCTTCAATCTCTTTCTCTGTCTCTCTCAGTGTTTTGCTTTCAGTCTTGGTTTCCATACGTAGGTCCTTATTTTTTTTTAATTAAAAAAAATATTGGCATGTAGTTAATTTACCATGTTGTGTTAGTTTCTGCTGTATAACAAAGTGAATCAGATTCAATCAAACATAGATCAAATTGCCAATATCCATTAGATCATCGAAAAAGCAAGAGAAAAACATTCCAGAAAAACATCTACTTCTGCTATATTGACTATGTCAAACCTTTGACTGTGTGGATCACAACAAACTGTGGAAAATTCTTCAAGAGATGGGAACACCAGACCACCTGACCTGCCTTCTGAGAAATCTGTATGCAGGTCAAGAAGCAACAGTTAGAACTGGATATGGAACAGCAGACTGGTTCCAAATTCAGAAAGGAGTACGTCAAGGCTGTATACTGTCACCCTGCTTATTTAACTTATATGCAGAGTACATCATGCAAAATGCCAGGTTGGATGAAGCACAAGCTGGAATCAAGATTGCTGGGAGAAATATCAATAACCTCAGATATGCAGATAACATCACCCTTATGGCAGAAAGCGAAGAAGAACTAAAGAGTCCCTTGATGACAGCGAAAGAGGGTAGTGAAAAAGCTGGCTTAAAACGGCATTCAGAAAACTAAGATCATGGCATCCAGTCCCATTACTTCATTGCAAACAGTTGGGGAAACAGTGACAGACTATTTTGGGAGGGCTCCAAAATTACTGCAGATGGTGAACGCAGCCATGAAATTAAAAGACACTTGCTCCTTGAAAGAAAAACTGACCAATGTAGGCAACATATTAAAAAGCAGAGATATTACTTTGCCAACAAAGATCCGTCTAGTCAAAGTTATGGTTTTTCCAGTAGTCATGTATAGATGTGAGAGCTGGACTAAAAAGACAGCTGAGCTCTGAATAATTGATGCTTTTCAACTGTGGTGTTGGAGAAGACTTTTGAGATTCCCTTGGACTGGGAGATCAAACTTGTCAATATCAAAGGAAATCAGTCCTGAATATTCATCAAAAGGTCTGATGCTGACCATTGAATGGTCCAATACTTTGGCCTTCTGATGAGAAGAACTGACTTATTGGAAAAGATCCTGATGCTGGGAAAAATTGAAGGCAGGAAGAGAAGGAGACAACAGAGGATGAGATGGTTGGATGACATCACCGACTTAATGGACATGAGTTTGAGCAAGCTCTGGGAGTTGGTAATGGACAGGGAAGCCTGGCTTGCTCCTGTCCATGGGGTTGCAAAGAGTTGACAGGACTGAGCGACTGAACTGAACTTAAATCTTGTTAAGATTCTCTTCCTATATAGGCTATTACAAAGTACTGAATACAGTTCCCTGGGCTATATAGCGGAGAAGGCAATGGCAACCCACTCCAGTACTCTTGCCTAGAAAATGAATGGAGGAAATGAAAATGCTCCTGCCATGGACGGAGGAGGCTGGTAGGCTGCAGTCCATGGGATCGCTAAGAGTCAGACACGACTTAGCGACTTCACTTTCACTTTTCACTTTCATGCATTGGAGGAGGAAATGGCAACCCACTCCAGTGTTCTTGCCTGGAGAATCCTAGGGACGGGGGAGCCTGGTGGGCTGCCGTCTATGGGGTCACACAGAGTTGGACATGACTGAAGCAACTTAGCAGCAGCAGGGCTATATAGCAGGTCCTTGTTAGTTATCTATTGTATATATATATATATAGTAGTGGCCCTGACTCTTGAACAATCTTGATTTTCTTTCCTAAACAGCCGTTCCCAGAGACAGCTTAGATCTCTCTCACTTGTGATTCAGGCTCCATTCTCCTTGCTCCCACCCCTTGAAAGTCTACCCATCCAAACCAGCTCCACTCCCAGGCTTGTCCATTTCTTGATAACCGAGTGTCCAGAGTCTCTGCCCTGGGATGGGAGGTGAAGAAGTGTGGATTTGGGTGTTTGCAGGACCTCATTGCTAAAAGCACAAAAGCACAGCTTTGGCAAGACAGGAAGTTCACAGGGGCTATTGGTCATGGGGACAATGCTACTATAATGGTCTTGAATCTTGCAGTCACAGATACGGTTTCTTGGAAAACCAATGGCCCACCTAGCGGGGAAGGGTGGTGTGTTAGGGAAGAAATACTAAGGCATCATAGAAGGGTCTATCTAACTAGTATTCATTTATCAAATCGTGGATGTTTATGATTAAAAAAGTCAAAGCCTGTAAGACTTAAAAATAAAGTCAGCAATGGATAGATGGGCCATCTTTTCCCCTCTGTCTCAGTAAAGACAACCACCACCAGTACAACAATGATTGTCTCCTGAGTGATCATTATTTCTTTCACAATGTTTGGAACAATTCAGCAAAGGAATATTTACACATTATTACCCTTTTCACAGATGCTGAATGGGTGTAAGTGTCCACTAACAAATGTCAGATTTTATAGCCCATGCAATTGCCATTCATATTGTGTTACATAAACACACATACACACATACAGAGGAGCTTATACAAATCAAATTTAATGTGAATGTAGTTTTCCCATCAAACATTACATCAGTTGTAATAAAAGTAACCCTCTCTATTTCTATACTTTGGACCCAGAGGGATGGTACGGGGAGGGAGGAGAGAGAGGGGTTCAGGATGGGGAACATGTGCATACCTGCGGTGGATTCATTTTGATGTATGGCAAAACCAGTACAATATTGTAAAGTAATTAACTTCCAATTAAAATAAATAAATTTATATTTAAAAAAAAGAATAAACAAATTTTTTAAAAAGGAAAAAAGAGATAAGAAAAACCTTACACTGACTTTAGAGTCAGTCATTTCTCTGTGAACTTCTCAATGCATATGCTTGCTAAGGGTTCATGAAAAATAGAATTTTAGATATTATAAGCTGTTTAGATGTTACATACATAATATGGTCAGTTATTGACATTCTGTTGATGGCCACTGACTTTCCATTATTGATCTTCATTACAATATTATAAGCATGAAGGAAAAATTATGTTTCACCTAATTAGAAATTTTGTTTCATTTCATTATTTTATGGTGATGTTACAATTTTACTTCTTTTATTATGATTATTTAACTTATTTATTTTAATTAGAGACTAATTACTTTACAATATTGTATTGGTTTTGCCATACATCAACATGAATTCGCCATGGGTGTACACGTGTTCCCAATCCTGAACTCTCCTCCCACTTCCCTCCCTCCTCTGGATCATCCCAGTGTACCAGCCCCAAGCTTCCTGTATCCTGCATCAAACCTGGACTGGCGATTTGTTTCTTATATATTATACATGTTTCAATGCCATTCTCCCAAATAATTCCTCCCCTCCCTCTCCCACAGAGTCCAAAAGACTGTTCTATACATCTGTGTCTCTTTTGCTGTCTTGCATACAGGGTTATCGTTACCATCTTTCTAAATTCCATATATATGCGTTAGTATACTGTACTGCTGTTTTTCTTTCTGGCTTACTTCACTCTGTATAATTGGCTCCAGTTTCAACCACCTCATTAGAACTGATTCAAATGTATTCTTTTTAATGGCTGAGTAATACTCCATTGTGTATATGTACCACAGCTTTCTTATCCATTCGTCTGCTGATGGACATCTAGGTTTCTTCCATGTCCTGGCTATTATAAACAGTGCTGTGATGGGGTACAAGTGTCTCTTTCAATTCTGGTTTCCTCAGTTTGTATGCCCAGCAGTGGGATTGCTGGGTCATATGGCAGTTCTATTTCCAGTTTTTTAAGGAATCTCCACACTGTTCTCCATAGTGGCTGTACTAGTTTGCATTCCCATCAACAGTGTAAGAGGGTTCCCTTTTCTCTACATCCTCTCCAGCATTTATTGCTTGTAGACTTTTGGATTGCAGCCAGAGACTGGCGTGAAATGGTACAATTTTACTTCTTCATATGCATATCTCTAAATTGCCTAGTGCCTGATACTATCACCCATCATTGTGTAGATGTCTGTCTTAATTATAGCAATTTGTGGCTTCTACCAAAAAATACTGAGCATAAACTTTCTGAAGAGATAGCAAATTATGATACTGTAGGTGATAATATTTACTTTGAAACTGGCCAAATTTTAAAATGTGTGTTTCAGTTAGGGAATCTGTCTTAAATATGGACCTACTTGTCTATATTTGTATACATATTATATTCGTATTTTGCTTTACAAAAGCATTTCGGGATAAATTTTATAAACATGACCTTTGTCTTTACCCAAATAAACATTCTGCTTGTTCATTTATTGTTGAGACAGCAGGAAAGACAACCAGAAACTTTTGTAAATATTTGTGCCCAGCTTGGATAATAGGCATAAAAACTCTATTTTAAAATTGAATATTTAGTGTCAATATAATTGGATTCATTTTAGTGTGATTTAGACTAACGTGACATGAATAATTTCTAATTAAACTTCACAAGGAATGTTCTTATCCTCTAATTTATAACTAATTTTCAGAAGGCTCTTATGGTATTACCCAATTTACAACCAAAAAACTGCTTCAGCAATACTTTGAAATAAGACTCTGAGGTAGTCACATTTATTAGCTATTATTACTAGCTATGCAGTAATAATTTCTATTGCTTTTAAAATTGCACAAAATCAAGAAATATTTCTCCTGCTAAAGGAAATAGTTATAAATCTTTTTATTTTATAAATGCACAATAATATATTTCTGAATATGGAATTATGGTGTCATAACTCTGTAGGAAAATGTCTTACCATATATACTCTCATATGGGGAAAATCAAATCAAAATCTTTCTAAATTGATTATTTTCTCTTTTTCATCAGTTCCTATAGCAGTATACATGAAAGCCATTCAAAAGATACAAATTGCATACGAGGGTCAGTATAACCCAATTTTGAGCCTTCAGTTTTCACATTTTTCAGATATCACACCCAAAATATGGTGCAAAAAAGTTGAATACATCAGCAAATAATCACTAAGCTACTGAGAAAAATTGGCACATTCAACGTTTTTTGTGTACAGTAAATGCAGTAAGTGCTTTGCATGAGTACTAAGTCGCTTCACTCTTGTCTGACTCTTTGTGACCATGGACTGTAGCTCACCAGCTCCCTCTGTCCATGGGATTCTCCAGGCAAGAATATTGGAGTGGGTTGTCATGCCCTCCTCCAAGGGATCTTCTTGTCCCAGGAATTGAACCCACATCTCTTTCTTCTCCTGCACTGGCAGGCAGGTTCTTTATCACTAGCACCACCTGGGAAGCCCCAGTAAGTGCTTCAGCAATACATAATTGTGAAATGGAATATATTTTTCTTCACCCAAGCTGGAGAACTTCTGATGTAGGTACTTACCCTCATCAGAATATAGTTTGAGTTGGAAGAGAGTGAGAAGAATCGAGGACAGAGAGCAGGTGGTGGACAGGTTTGCTTGGAAGGGTCATGGAAAGAGAGGATGGCTGGAGCTTGGCCAGTTCTTGCATGACCAGATATGTAAATACAACACAGACTCTCCTTCACAGGTAGTGCTGGAGAGGGCAGACTTTTGGCCTGATTCTCTTCTATGGGGTCCAGATCAGGTGAGCTATTTAATAGACCTTGAAGTTTAATGAATTGGTGATTTTCACACTATTGGTCACTTCCTCAAAGAAATGATTCTGTTCTTGAACACATTCTGTCAAAAAATTCAAGAGAAAAACAGTTAGAGGCCCGAGCCTCATAGTGTTAGAAGCCTTGATTTTTTTACTCCTTGATATAGACAATAAGGGGCTTCCCAGGTAGCACTAGTGGTAAAGAACCCACCTTCGAATGCCACAAATGTAAGGAAGTGGATGTCATCCCTGGGTCGGGAAGGTCCCCTGGAGGAGGGCATGGCAACCCACTCCAGTAATTTTGCCTGGAGAATCCCAAGGACAGAGGAGCTTGGCTACAGTCCATGGGGTTGCAAAGAGTCAGACATGACTGAAGAGACTTAGCATGCACACATAGACAAATAATAAAATAAAAAATCAGATTATAAGATGCCTTAAGACAAAGTCAGTGTTCCTACATCATCTAAAAATGTGATTCTAACAGTAGACTTGCATGTACTTCTGTATTATTAGTTCATGTAGTTGTTCACATTTTCTTTTCACACCCTCTAGAAATTTGAAGTGTTTCTTTTTGATGGTGTATATAATTGTCAGTGAAACTAATGAGTCAAAATCATCAATGGATCAAAATTCACTTTGATTATCATTTTCCTGAAACATAGTGGGAAATAAAAAAAACCCTATAATGTAAGCATTCTAGGAAAATGGAAGCATTCTTTTAAAGGAATAAAAACTATTTATCGCTAAATATTTGACTTACATATTAGGTATCACAAAGGACATGCAAAGGTGAGTCATGGGTGTTAATTAACAAGGTGTCACAGCTGGAGTGAATAAAACAGAGAGGTGGGTTTTGTGGCATCCTAGGTCTGGCAATGAAATCTGCTTAACTGATGCCTGGATTCTGCATGGCTTTTGTGCTACTATTTGTCATTCCTATTAGGGCTCGAAATGATATAGTCTCAATGGAGAGATTGTTAACAACCACAATTTGTGCTCAAATCTGGCTGTTCCGTTAGCTTATAATGAGGAAGGTCCAGATCCTGAATGTTTCAATACTATTCAAGTGGATTATTTTACAGGTGGTGGAAGACCTCCAAGTGTTTTAAGGTCAGTTTTATCTTAGCTTTGCCTTCTTTTGCAAACCCGCAAGGAGCTATTTATAAAATTGCTGAAAAAGCAAAGTGACCCTTATTTCTTCATCGTGAGAAGTACTCACCCTTAGAAAGGCATTTAAACCCACAACTTTACAAAGTGCACTTTGCTAATAAGCCTAAAAAATACCACAGGCTTTATGAAAACATAGATCAATGCCAACTGCTTTATTGCATGACATTACCAATAGCAGGCACCTGCAGTGAAGTTTTCTGTTTTTAGAACACTTTTTCTTCACATATTTGTATCTTTGGATGAGGCATTTTGTACCAAGTAATCTCCTGTAGTTATTGCTTCATATCTGAACTCATAATTCATTTTAACCACATACTTATAATTGGCTATATGGGAAAACTCTCTAACTCAATAAAAGAAAATATAAGCAACTTTTATTTTGAGAAATTAAAGTAACATTTATTCTTGACTTTTCAAATTCTCTCAAAATAGACCAGTGAATTACTTTGCATTTTTCAGCATTAATGCATCTCATGTGACCAACCAGAGAATATTTTGAATATACATATTTCTCCTGACTATGATAACTATGTATTTTTTAAATAAAAATGATGAAGATGAGAGAATTACCAAATACTCATATCTTAATTCTCTACTTACATGAAATTAAATGCTTAGCTATTTCTTATAACTCTTGTGAACCTTTCTCTTTAACATCCAAATCTCATTAATGTTAAGAAAAAATATCTTTAGTGATGCTCACAGAAGATATTAAAAGAAAATTATAACCTGATGTGTATTTGTTTGTGTTGTTGTTGTTCAGTTGCCAAGTCATGTCCAACTCTTTGCAATCCCATGGACTGCAGCACACTAGGTTTCCCCCTCCCTGTCCTTCACCATCACTTGGAGTTTGCCCAAGTTCATGTCCATTGAATCAGTGATGCTATCCAACCATCTCATCCTCTGTGCACACAGTTATATACACACACACGTTTTAGAGAATCAGTCCATTGCTTTTCAACTACATGGTAACAATTTCTTCTTATTTGTCATTCTCACAACAGTCAATCAGTTCAGTTCAGTTCAGTTCAGTCACTCAGTTGTGTCTGACTCTTTGCAACCCCATGAACTGCAGCACGCCAGGCCTACCTGTCCATCACCAACTGCCAGAGTCTACCCAAACTCATGTCCACTGAGTTGGGGATGCCATCCAACCATCTCATCCTCTGTCGTTCCCTTCTCCTCTTGCCCTCAATCTTTCCCAGCATCAGAGTCTTTTCAAATGAGTCAGCTCTTTGCATCAGGTGGCCAAAGTATTGGAGTTTCAGCTTCAATATTGGTCCTTCTAATGAACAACGAGGACTAATCTCCTTTAGGATGGACTGGTTGGATCTCCTTGCAGTCCAAGAGATGCTCAAGAGTCTTCTCCAACACCACAGTTCAAAAGCATCAATTCTTCAGTGCTCAGCTTTCTTTATAGTCCAACTCTTACATCCATACCTGACTACTGGAAAAATCATAGCCTTGACTAGACGGACCTTTGTGGACAAAGTAATGTCTCTGCTTTTTAATATGCTGTCTAGGTTGGTCATAGCTTTCCTTCCAAGGAGTAAGCGTCTTTTAATTTCATGGCTACAACCACCATCTGCAGTGATTTTGGAGCCCCCCAAAATAAAGTCAGCCACTGTTTCAACTGTTTCCCCATCAATTTGCCATGAAGTTATAGGACTGAATGCCATGATCTTAGTTTTCTGAATGTTGAGCTTTAAGCCAACGTTTTCACTCTTCTCTTTCATTTTCATCAAGAGGCTCTTTAGTTCTTCTTCACTTTCTGCCATAAGGGTGGGGTCATCTGCATATCTGAGGTTATTGATATTTCTCCTGGCAATCTTGATTCCAGCTTGTGCTTCTTCCACCCAGTGTTTCTCATGATGTACTCTGCATATAAGTTAAATAAGCACGGTGACAATATTCAGCCTTCACGTACTCCTCTTCCTATTTGGAACCAGTCTGTTGTTCCATGTCCAGTTCTAACTGTTACTTCCTGACCTGCATACAAGTTTCTCAAGAAGCAGGTCAATACAACAGTCAATACACTCATGAAAATAATTTAAAAAATTTATCTATTCAAGTCTGTCTGTCTTTTTTGCCTATGCATTAAGAATAGAGCTTCACAATCTAAATGTCCATCAACATATGAATGGGTGAAGAAGGTATGAATACATATATATGATGGAATAGTACTAGCCATGAAAAGGAATGAAATATCATTTTCAGCAACATAGATGGATCTATAGGTGATCATACTAAGTGAATTCAGAGAAATACAAACAACATATATATTATTTGTATGTGGAATCTAAAGTATGACGTGAACTTATTTAGATTGAAGGCAGGAGGAGAAGGGGGCAGTGAAGGATGAGATGGTTGGATGGCATCATTGACTCAGTGGCATGAGTTTGAGCAAGCTTCTGGGGATGGTGAAGGACAGGGAAGTCTGGTGTGTTGCAGTCATGGGGTTCCAAAGAGTCATCCACGACTGAGCATCTGAACAACAGCATAGCAATCAATGGGCTTCCCTGGTGGCCTATGGTAAAGAATGCTCTTGTGAAGCAGAAGATGTGGGTTCCATCCCTGGGTTGGGAAGATCCCCTGGAGAAGGAAATAGCAGCCCACTACAGTATCATTGCCTGGGAAATCCCATGGAGAGAGGAATTTGACAGGCTACATTCTATGGGATCACAAAGAATCGAACACAAGATGGCAACTAACAACAACAGCAATGATAGCAATCAATATAAACTACAGAAACATTAATCAAAACTTGTGATTGTGTCTTAATCTAAGACACTATAGATTCTACAATAAATTACAGCTATTATATATAGGATGGATAAGCAACAAGGTCCTACTGTACAGCATGGGGAACTATATTATCCTGTGATAAATTATAATGGAAAAATATGAAATAGGTTATGTATGTAAGTATAACTGATTCACTTTGCTGTACAGCAAAAATTGGCACACCTTTTAAAAATAACTATATCTCAATAAAAATTTTTTAATAAAAACATCAAGAGAAAGTTTAGTAATCATGGTGAGGTCAGCATACAAATTTTCCCTTGGTATCTCTAATTTTCTTGAAGAGATCTCTAGTCTTTCTTATCTCTCCTTTCTATTCTTTGGAACTCTCCATTCAGATGGGTATATCTCTCCTTTTTTCCTTTGCCTTTCACTTTTCTTCTTTTCTCAGCTATTTGAATAGCCTCCTCAGACAACTATTTTGCCTTTTTGAATTCTTTTTCTTGGGGATGGTTTTGATCCCTGCCTCCTGTACAGTGTCACAACCTCCTCCCATAGTTCTTCAGGCACTCTTTCCATCAGATCTAATTCCTTGAATCTATTTGTCACATCCATTGTATAATTGTAAGAGATTTGATTTAGGTCATGCCTGAATGGTCTGTGGTTTTCCTTACTTTTTTCAGTTTAAGTCTGAATTTTGCAATGAGGAGTTCATGACCTGAGCCATAGTCCACTCCTGGTCTTTTTGCTGACTGTATAGAGCTTCTCCATCTTTGGCTGCAAATAATATAATTAATCTAATTTCAGTATTGACTATCTGGTGAATGTTAAACCACTTCAGCATTCTTGCCTTGAGAACCCCATGAACAGTATGACTGCTATAATTAACCACTAACTGATATTTGTAAATATCAAGTGATTTTACAGAGATTGACATATGCTTTGCCCTAATGGTTCCAAAGTTAAAAAAAAAAACAACAAAAAACTCAGTTAATCTTAATGTAATTATGTCTTATATTTCAATGCCAAATAAGTAAAAAATAATTTCTTTCCAGCTGAGTTTTCTTCCTTTAGAAGATTCTGCTGCTGCTGCTGTTAAATCGCTTCAGTCGTGTCCAACTCTGTGCGACCCCATAGACAGCAGCCCACCAGGCTCTGCCGTCCCTGGGATTCTCCAGGCAAAAACACTGGAGTGGGTTGCCATTTCCTTCTCCAATGCATGAAAGTAAAAAGTGAAAGTGAAGTCATCTAGTCATGTCCGACTCTTATCGACCCCATGGACTGCAGCCTACCAGGCTCCTCCATCCATGGGATTTTCCAGGCAAGAGTGCTAGCAGGTCAAAATATACAGTCTCTTTTACCTCTGTTTTGAACTCTTGCAAATTACTGTTGAAAAATGTTATTTGCTAACTATTGTTTCTGTCATAATAGTTGATCTTTCATCATGTTTTTCCATGTTCAAGCTAAAAATATCACCTTTAAAATTTTAAAATATCAAGTGCAGTTGCACAATTCTCTTTTATTTTCATTAATTTTTAAACTTCTAACTTTTCAACAGATTCCACTTTTCAGTAACTAATTTTGGTACTTACGATTTTTAAGATATCACCCATCACTGAAAGTTTCCAAACCAAAGAAAAGCATAAGTGCCCATATTGGTATAAAATGAAAATAGTGGATGACCGCCAGTCAAGTAAACTCTTTCAAAAATCTCAATTATAATATTTAACCAAATATTATTAATATTATCAGTTTCCTACTCAGTATTTATTCCTCTGTCTTCCTTGCTAAAAAGAAGTCAGCTTTGTTGGCAATATGTCCAACCCAAAATAAAAATGGCCAATGATTGGACTATCAGCAATTATCTTGTTTCATGTGGAAAAAGTAAAAAAAAAAACAAACAAAAAATCACCGGTATGTGAAGCCATGGACCAGGAGTCAGCAATCTCTAATATCTGATGCTTTTTAATTTAAAAAATGCATCAATTTTAATCATTATTTCTGTTATTTGTAACCAAAATATTAACATTTAAATATGTAGTATTTTTATAGTTGCCAATTTGCCAAACTGTTTCATAATAATTGTGTCATTTGTATGTACAGTGCATAAGAGGTAACAATATAGTCTTTTTTGCTTGTTTGTTTTTCCTTTCTTTTATTTTTCTTAAGCTGTGTTTACAAATACTGATTATTTTTGGCAGGGTTACCTTTAAAAACAACTGGAAGCAAGGTCTTGGGTTATCCAATTAGACTTAGAATCACATTAGGTGAAAGAACGAAGAATTTTTTTCCAGACTGAAAGGTATATAAAGGAAAATATAGTGAATTCATAATATAGATATGGTTTATTTTAACTCTGTTATTATTATGAGGATTTTGTTGTTGGTTTGGTTTGAGTTTTAAAAACTTTTCTTAGGATTATCTATAAATATTTCAAGTAACCAGCACTCTAGTGACAAAATTTATATAAGGGATATACAATACTAGAGAAGAATAAATGCTCCCAAAGTTTTTGCTTTTAATTTTTCATTCAGATGCTATGTCTGTGGTAGAAAATAAAATTTTATTAATAATGCACATAATAATTCGAGTTTGTGCCAACTTTCATTCTCTATCTAATTATTATTTTTTAAACTAAAAATTTTATTAAAAAGTTGGGAATATAATTGGTTTACAATGTTGTGTTAGTTTTAAGTGTACAGCAAAGTGGGTTATGGGTACAAAGTCCAGGACAAGAGTGTGAGTTAGTATTCTTAAACTTAGAATAACAAAATAAAGAGAATCTGATGACTGAAAATAATTGGCAGCTTTGAGAGATATGGCAGAAAAAAAATTCTGATTTAATAGAATCCCATCTGGTCCCATCAGTTCATGGGAAATAGATGGGGAAACAGTGGAAACAGTGTCAGACTTAATTTTTGGGGACTCCAAAATCACTGCAGATTGTGATTGCAGCCATGAAATTAAAAGACGCTTACTCCTTGGAAAGAAAGTTATGATCAAACTAGATAGCATATTCAAAAGCAGAGACATCACTTTGCCAGCAAAGGTCCATCTAGTCAAGGCTATGGTTTTTCCAGTGGTCATGTATGGATGTGAGAGTTGGACTGTGAAGAAGGCTGAGCACTGAAGAATTGATGCTTTTGAACTGTGGTGTTGGAGAAGACTCTTGAGCATCTCTTGGACTGCAAGGAGATCCAACCAGTCCATTCTAAAGGAGATCAGGAAGGAATGATGCTAAATCTGAAACTCCAGTACTTTGGCCACCTCATGCGAAGAGTTGACTGATTGGAAAAGATTCTGATGCTGGGAGGGATTGGGGGCAGGAGGAGAAGGGGACGACAGAGGATGAAATGGCTGGATGGCATCACTGACTCAATGGATGTGAGTTTGAGTGAACTCCAGGAGTTGGTGATGAACAGGGAGGCCTGGCGTGCTGGGATTCATGGGGTTGCAAAGAGTCAGACACAACTGAGCAACTGAACTGAACTGAACTTACAACCAAAACTTCATGGAAATACAAGCAAAATAAACCCATCATAAATAAATAGGAAAATACTATAGCTGAGACTAATACAAAGAAATATCTGGTCACTAGAAATGAATAGTAACTCATTAGGTGATGTCAAACTTGTCTTTCCAGAAAGGTGCTAGGAGCAGATACACCCCCAGGAGCAAGGTAAGAGGCTTGCATTAAAGGCTAAGACCCTCTGGGTGCTCACAATATAAAACTGTTCTGTGGCCAGTTAGAGGAAAATAGGCATAAGTTTTAGTTATATCACAATGACTATTATATTCCTTTCTTTGTGACTAAGATGTGATGACTGATGATGACAGCTCTGTGATGTGGGTTCAAATCCCCTGCTCTTTGGTGTGTGTAGAAGTGACAGTTTATGGGTTGGGGGCCCCTGCACAGCTCCAGACATAGACAACGGTCTCCTGCTGGCCCTGACTGCCCTGCTGATACAACTGTACACAACTTCCACTTCATTTTCTGAAGATCCTCTTATTCTTAAAGGCTTGTCTCTTGGACAAAATAACTTCAAGATAGTTGTATTTGTTTTCTATTACTGCCTACAAATTGCTCAAACTTAGCCACTTACTATAACATATATGTATTATCTTACATTTTCTGTGGTGAGAGGTTCAAGCACTGCTTAGTGGGGTCCTCTCATTATGGACTCACAAATCTGCACTCAGAGTCAAATATGTGCATTCATACCTGGAAGGTCCAATGCAGAAGGGTCTATGTCCAAGCTTACTCAGGTTGCTGGCACGGACAACTCAGCTTTTTACTGGCTATCAGCGAAAGGCTTTCCTGCACTCTTGAAGGCATCCTCGCCCCCTAGAGGACCCGTGCAGGTCTCTGTCCACATGAACCTCATAACAATGCCAAAGTTTTATTTAACTTGATAATTAACAATTGAACTTTTGTTTTTTATTTATTTTTTAATTAATGTTATTGGAGTACAGTTGCTGTACAATATTGTGTTCATTTCTCTTGTACAGGAACGTGAATCAGCCAAATGTATACATATATCCCCTCTTTTGGGGACTTCCTTCCCATTCAGGTCACCATAGCACATCAAGGACAGTCTGTAGCCAGGCAAAGTCTTGTACAATGTAACACAACCACTGGAGAGAAAGCTCAGCATCTTTGCCATGTTTCATTGCCGTAAGTCACAGGTATTGACAACACTCAAGGGGAAGGCATTACACAAGTTCTTGAACCCAGAAGGAGGAAACTTGGAGATGTCCATCATAATGACTAAAACTATCTGTCATCTTTGTATTACCTCCAGTGGGTCCACAGGAAACTCATGGATGCTTTTGTATTTTTCTAATAAATGTATGTCAGAGGTTTTATTTAACTTGATAATTAACAATTGAACTTCCTGTTTTAATTAATATTATTGGAGTACAGTTGCTTTACAACATTGTGTTCATTTCTATTGTACAGGAAAGTGAATCAGCCATATGTATACATATATCCCCTCTTTTATGGACTTCCTTCCCATTCAGGTCACCACAGTGCATTAGTAGAGTTCCCTGAGCTATACAGTAGGTTCTAATTTAGTTGTCTATTTTATACATGGTATCAATATGTGTGTCAATCCCAGTCTTCCAATTCATCCCAACAGTTGAATTTTTAAGCTATTACAACCAATTCAAAGAAAACTGAAAACACACACATATGGCAATCCAGAATGCTGAAACTGATTTATAAAAAGAAGCAAGATTGTCAATATTTCTAGGAAGTAATCACCTGCATTTCATTAGACACAATTCATTTGCATTTTTACAGACAAGAGTTTGCCATATATTTTCTGCAACTTACAAGAGTTATAAAATAGCTCCATGAAGGGTATAGTGTCCATAGAGTAAAGTAATCTAGAAATATGCACTAGATAAGATGCACAGTAATCTTTTCTTTTTGTCTATTTCAAAATCTTCTACATTTTTCCTGAAACGCCAAGTTGTCCTCAGGATTTTTCATTGTCATAGAAGTGAAAAAGCTATAATCAACCCAGAACAAAAACAGGAGAGGATTGAATAAATAAATTTATTATTTATTGTATATCAAAATAGTGAAGAGCTAGAAAAGTGATATTGAAGAACAGTATCTAATTATATGAAAAGAGTTTTAAGACACTTGAAGTGGGCAGAAGATGCATTCAGCATCTGTTTACCGTGGACTACTCTAAATCAATTAGATGACATAGGCGTATTGTTCATGGAGCTCATCAACTAATGGTAACTACAATACTAAGAGTAGTTATCTCTGGAAGTAGAATTAGGCATTTCAATTTGCTTGTTTTTTGCTGACGTTTGTTTTTCAAATAAATACTTTATGATGAAAAGGTTTTCCTTGTAGACAAGCAAGCACACAAATCATGTAGGAGAAAAAAAAAAATCACCGAGCATGTACTCCATGGCAGCTCCATATAAAGATAAATCACAGAAGGTTCTGCCCTGCAGGAAACAGCAGTCAGTGGAGGAGATGCAGTGTCAACTCATAATTAGAGTGAACCACACAGCATGAGAGGGAAAGCACGGACTGGGCCAGAGAGTTCAGAGATGGTGGAGTGACTGCTGCTGATGAACAGCGGTGGAGTCAGGGGTGCAACGTGGGGTTTAGGAGAAACTCAGAAAATGGGGATGCCACAGCAGGGTTGTGAGCCATAAATTAGAGTTATCTATGGGAATAAAAGAGGGGGAGGACAGTGCAGAGTCTACACGCCAATCTACAGTTTAGGGAGAGGCAGTTTTGCTCATCTGTTTGTTTTTCTATATAAGATAAAAAGTTCCAGTCTTTATACATGAAAAGTGTGCATCATTTTGTTGAAGGGGATCAGAACAGGTAACCCAAAGCGTGCCCTTTGGTGTATGGACTCTTCTGAGCAGAAGGAAACCAAGACCTAACAGATGCAAGAAAAACATTTGCCTCTTCCTAAACTTCCCAGAAGAATTTAGATAGGGAGCCTGGCCCAGAAAAAGAGCTGTTGACACAGATCTTTTTTCAAGGAAAAACTCATCTGTATGGCAGGGAAGATACCTAATTACTATTTGCTCTTCTCATCTCCCTGCAAATTGTCCTCCTGCCCTTTGAAGCCCTGGAGCCCCCATCCCATTTCCCAGCTCAGGATGCCATGGAAGGCTCAATCACCTGACTACCTCTGAGTCTCATAATTTTATGGGACTCCTATATGTACAATTTAAATTTTTCTCCTGTTAATCTGTCTTATGTCAACTTAGTTATTAAACCAGCCAAAAAGCATGGAAAGTAGACAAAAAGTTTTTCTGCCCCAACAACATACATGTGATTACTTAAAAATACCAAATAAACTAGGAGTTTGTGATTAACATATACCCACTAGTATATATAAAATAGATAAACAACAAAGACCTATTATATAGTACAGGAAACTGTATTCAATATCTTGTAATGACCTACAATGGGAAAGAATTTGAAAGAGTATATATATATATATATATATATATATATACATATAAAATGGAATCACTTTCTGTACATCTGAAACTAGTACAGTGTTGTAAATCAACTACACTTCAATTAAACAAATGGTTGCTGCTGCTGCTGCTAAGTCGCTTCAGTCATGTCCAACTCTGTGCGACCCTGTAGACGGCAGCCCACCAGGCTCCTCTGTCCCTGGGATTCTCCAGGCAAGAACACTGGAGTGGGTTGCCATTTTCTTCTCCAATGCATGAAAGTGAAAAAGGAAAGTGAAGTCACTCAGTCGTGTCCAACTCTTCGGGACCCCATGGAATGCAGCCTACCAGGCTCCTCTGTCCATGGGATTTTCCAGGCAAGAGTACTGGAGTGGGTTGCCATTGCCTTTTCCAAACAAATGGTTAAAAAAAATTAAAACCTAATTAACTTTAAAAAAATTTGGTTTCTGTGCTTCCCTAGCACCTTGAAAATGTCTCTGTATCTGAGTTGTTTTGATTAAATTAAATTGTATGCTTATCTGCCCGTCTTTTCCAATAAATGCTAAACCACTTAAGGATAGAATCCTTGTCTGCTTTTTCCAAGATCACATGTAGTGCTAACCATGTAGTGAGAGATTCTTAAACATATATTCATTGGAATAAGAATAACAAAAGAAGGCAGGACATTGCAGTGTTTCTTGCAACATATGATTTATCTGTAAGCTCATGGATTCTTGATTGCTGTGGCTCCCTTGATGGCCTTGTTCTTCTCTGTCATCTTGGGCAATTCCAGTCATCCTAGACCTTAGGATTTGCTGGGTGGGTTGTAAATGCCCGTGATTCTATGGTTTATACAGTAATACATACTTGGTTTTTGTTCCATTTCTGGTGCAGATCTTCTAAAACTTCTGGAATTTCCTACATGATGAGAGCCATAAAGGTGCTGTTTGTTATGTTATAATGAGACTAAGGAGAAGGTGGTGTGAATTGAGAGAGTAGTATATACACTACCATGTTTAAAATAGATAGCTAGTGGGAAACTGTTGTATAACACAGGGAGCTCAGCCAAGCACTCTGTGACGACCTAGAGGGATGAGATGGGAGGAAGGGAGACTCAAGAGGAAGGGGTTATACATATATACTTATAGTTGATTCATGTTGTTGTATGGCAGAAACCAATAAAACATTGTAAAGCAATTATCCTCCAATTTAAAAAAAAAAAACCTGCATAGAGATTCAGGAAGCTGAATAAATGGCTTTGTTGCATGAAAAGAAAAATAAGGAAACTTTTGGAGAACAAGCAGATAGCCAAAGTTTGAAGGCTGGTTGCGGGGAGTCCAGCCCTGCAATTGGAGGATTGTAACTTTCAAACTCATCTCTGACTTCCTGAGCTCAGAGGGTGCGGGGCGGGGGGGGGTGCTGGAAGTTGAACCATCATTAATGGTCAATGATTTAATCGATCATGACTGTGTAATGAAGGCCCCCTAAATACTCAAAATGACAGAGTTCAGAGAGCTCTGGGTGGGTGAACACGTGGAGATCTGGCGAGAGAGGTGGGCTTAGAGTGAGGAAGCTCCATATCTCTCCCCACACCCTGCACTGAGCGTCTCTTCCACCTGGATGTTCCTGAGTTACAACCTCTGACGAAAAATTGATCATCTAGTAAGTAAAATGTTTCTCAGAGTTCTGTGAACTGCTTGAGTAAATTAATTGAAATAAACATGAGAGTCATTGTGACCTTTGCACTATAGGTCAGAGACACAGGTGAAAACCTGGACTTGCTGTTGAAGATGGGTGGTGCTGTCTTGTGGGACTGAGCAAATTGTGGAGTCTGATGCCATCTCCAGGTAGACAGTGTCAGAACTGAGTTGACTTGTAGGACAATCAGCTGTTATTGGAGAATTGTTGTTGTTGGTGGGGGGGGTGTGACACTCATCCCCCTCACATGGAATTTGGGTGCAAGATCCTTTAAAGTTTATATCTAGTGTCCAAGGGACTTAGGCATGGCTTATAAGAAATTTCAGATTTTCATATAATTCAAGATTCCCTTTGCATACCCCTAATGCTGCCTTCCACCAGTGTTCCACTCTGTCTGCTCTGGGACACAGTGGAAGTGGGCACCCTCATTCCTGTGGCTTCGAATCTATCCCTCCATCTTCAACTGGTGCTCTTGGAACCACAGTAGGCAGCCCCTGGGGAGGGTCCCAAGGTCACTTGCCTTCTGGTATTTAACTCCTTGGGGTACCCTCCTTGCTCAGTGGGAGCTAGTCTTTCAAATTTCTAGCGACTAGAATATGAAGAAGTAATGAGCTGTCACCCTGAAACAGGCTACAAATATACAATGACTTTTGTCTTTTACTTTTCTTCTCTTGCTTCCTCTGAGAAAAGTCATCTCCATGTTGGAAGATGGAGATAACCCTGTTTGTTAGCTGCTTTCTGGAGTGTTCCACATGAAAAGAAGCTGAGCTCTCCTGCTGGCCATCTGGAGGTCTTCCTTCACCCTGGAAGTGAGCTTAGAAGCAATATTTTCTCCAAGGGACCTTTGAGTTGACCATGCCTCTGATTGGCATCTTAGTTGGAACCCAGGAGAAACCCTGAGTGAGAGGCAGATAATTGCACCATCCTGATCTCCTGACTGACAGAAACTGAACTCTTAGCTATGTATTGTTTTAATCCACTTTGATGATTTATTATCAGTTCAGTTGCTCAGTCGTGTCTGACTCTTTGCGACCCCATGAATCGCAGCACGCCAGGCCTCCCTGTCCATCACCAAATCCAGGAGTTCACTCAGACTCAGGTCCATTGAGTCAGTGATGCCACCCAGCCATCTCATCCTCTGTCGTCCCCTTCTCCTCCTACCCCCAATCCCTCCCAGCATCAGAGTCTTTTCCAATGAGTCAACTCTTCACATGAGGTGGCCAAAGTACCGGAGTTTCAGCTTTAGCATCATTCCTTCCAAAGAAATCCCAGGGCTGATCTCCTTCAGAATGGACTGGTTGGATCTCCTTGCAGTCCAGGGGACTCTCAAGAGCCTTCTCCAACACTACAGTTCAAAAGCATCAATTCTTCAGCGCTCAGCCTTCTTCACAGTCCAACTCTCACATCCATACATGACCACAGGAAAAACCATAGCCTTGACTAGACGGACCCTTGCTGGCAAAGTGATATCTCTGCTTTTGAATATGTTATCTAGGTTGGACATAACTTTTCTTCCAAGGAGTAAGCGTCTTTTAATTTCATGCTGCAGTCACCATCTGCAGTGATTTTGGAGCCCAGAAAAATAAAGTCTGACACTGTTTCCACTGTTTCCCCATCTATTTCCCATGAAGTGGTGGGACTGGATGCCATGATCTTTGTTTTCTGAATGTTGAGCTTTAAGCCAACTTTTTCACTCTCCACCTTCACTTTCATCAGGAGGCTTTTTAGTTCCTCTTCACCTTCTGCCATAAGGGTGGTGTCATCTGCATATCTGAGGTGATTGATATTTCTCCCGGCAATCTTGATTCCAGCTTGTGTTTCTTCCAGTCCAGCGTTTCTCATGATGTACTCTGCATATAAGTTAAATAAGCAGGGTGACAATATACAGCCTTGACGAACTCCTTTTCCTATTTGGAACCAGTCTGTTGTTCCATGTCCAGTTCTAACTGTTGCTTCCTGACCTGCATACAAATTTCTCAAGAGGCAGGTCAGGTGGTCTGGTATTCCCATCTCTTTCAGCATTTTCCACAGTTTATTGTGATCCACACAGTCAAAGGCTTTGGCATAGTCAATAAAGCAGAAATAGATGTTTTTCTAGAACTCTCTTGCTTTTTCCATGATCCAGTGAATGTTGGCAATTTGATCTCTGGTTCCTCTGCCTTTTCTAAAATCAGCTTGAACATCAGGAAATTCACAGTTCGCATATTGCTGAAGCCTGGCTTGGAGAATTTTGAGCATTACTTTACTAGTGTGTGAGATGAGTACAATTGTTCGGTAGTTTGAGCATTCTTTGGAATTGCTTTTCTTGGGGATTGGAATGAAAACTAACCTTTTCCAGTCCTGGGACCACTGCTGAGTTTTCCAAATTTGCTGGCATATTGAGTGCAGCACTTTCACAGCATCATCTTTCAGGATTTGAAAGAGCTCAACTGGAATTCCATCACCTCCACTAGCTTTGTTCGTAGTAATGCTTTCTAAGGCCCACTTGACTTCACAGTCCAGGATGTCTGGCTCTAGATGAGTGATCACACCATCGTGATTATCTGGGTTGTGAGGATCTTTTTTGTACAGTTCTTCTGTGTATTCTTGCCACCTCTTCTTCATATCTTCTGCTTCTGTTAGGTCCATACCATTTCTGTCCTTTATCGAGCCCATTTTTGCATGAAATGTCCCCTTGGTATCTCTAATTTTCTTGAAGACATCTCTAGCCTTTCCCATTTTGTTGTTTTCCTCTATTTCTTTGCGTTGATCTCTGAGGAAGGCTTTCTTATTTCTTCTTGCTATTCTTTGGAACTCTGCATTCAGATGCCTATATCTTTCCTTTTCTCCTTTGCTTTTCACTTCTCTTCTTTTCACAGCTATTTGTAAGGCCTCCCCAGACAGCCATTTTGCCTTTTTGCATTTCTTTTCCATGAGGATGGTCTTAATCCCTGTCTCCTGTACAATGTCACGAACCTCAGTCCATAGTTCATCAGGCACTCTATCTATCAGATCTAGGCCCTTATCTATTTCTCACTTCCACTGTATCTGCGCACTAAGCGCGGCGGCAGCTGCGACTGGTGCACTAAGTGTGGCCGAGAGGAGCTACCCTACATCCGAGGTCAGGGGCAGAAGCCTGGAGAACCCCATGCCCAAAGGGCAACGGCCAAGAGGAGTTACCCCAAGTCTGAGGTCAGGGGCAGCGGCTGAGAGTGCCAGGCTGCACGGCGCAGGAAGGGCCGAGATGAGCTACCCAAGTCCCAGGTCAGGGGCGCCGGCTGGGAGGAGCTACCCCACGTTGGAGGTAAGGGGCCACGGCTGAGAGGAGATACCCCGCGAATGAGGTCGGGGCGGCAGCCAGGAGGAGCTACTGCATGCCCCCAAGCCCAAGGCCAGGGGTGGCGGCCGGGAGGACCAACTCCACGTCCAAGGAGCAGTGGCTGTGCAGGTGCAGGAGGGCCTAGAGGAGCTATCCCATGCTGAAGGTCAGGAAAGGCGGCAGTGAGGAGATACCCCTCATCCAAGGTAATGACCAGCAGCTGTGCTTTGCGGGAGCAGCCGTGAAGAGATACCCCGCACCCAAGGTAAGAGAAACCCAAGTAAGATGATAGATGTTGCAAGAGGGCATCAAAGGGCAGACACACTGAAACCATACTCACAGAAAACTAGTCAATCTAATCACACTAGGACCACAGCCTTGTCTAACTCAATGAAACTAAGCCATGCCCGTGGGGCCGCCCAAGATGGGTGGGTCATGGTGGAGAGACCTGTCAGAATGTGGTCCACTGGAGAAGGGAATGGCAAACCACTTCAGTATTCTTGCCTTGAGAACCCTGTGAACAGTATGAAAAGGCAAAATGATAGGATACTGAAAGAGGAACTCCCTAGGTCAGTAGGGGTCCAATATAACTCCCCAGGTCAAATAGGGGCTACTGGAGATCAGTAGAGAAATAACTCTAGAAAGAATGAAGGGATGGAGCCAAAGCAAAAACAATATCCAGCTGTGCATGTGACTGGTGATAGAAGCAAGGTCTGATGCTGTAAAGAGCAATATTGCATAGGAACCTGGAATGTCAGGTCCATGAATCAAGGCAAATTGGAAGTGGTCAAACAAGAGATGGCAAGAGTGAATGTTGACATTCTAGGAATCAGCGAACTCAAATGGACTGGAACGGGTGAATTTAACTCAGATGACCATTATATCTACTACTGCAGGCAGAAATCCCTCAGAAGAAATGGAGTAGCCATCATGGTCAACAAAAGAGTCCGAAATGCAGTACCTGGATACAATCTCAAAAACAGAATGATCTCTGTTGGTTTCCAAGGCAAACCATTCAATATCACAGTAATCCAAGTCTATGCCCCAACCAGTAATGCTGAAAAAGCCGAAGTTGAATGGCTCTATGAAGACCTACAAGACCTTTTAGAACTAATACCCAAAAAAGATGTCATTTTCATTATAGGGAACTGGAATGCAAAAGTAGGAAGTCAAGAAACACCTGGAGTAACAGGCAAATTTGGCCTTGGAATACGGAATGAAGCAGAGCAAAGACTAATAGAGTTTTGCCAAGAGAATGCACTGGTCATAGCAACCACCCTCTTCCAACAACACAAGAGAAGACTCTACACATGGACATCACCAGATGGTCAACACCAAAATCAGATTGATTATATTCTTTGCAGCCAAAGATGGAGAAGCTCTATACAGTCAGCAAAAACAAGACCAGGAGTTGACTGTGGCTCAGATCATGAATTCCTTATTACCAAATTCAGACTTAAATTTATTATCAGCAGCAATCAAATGCATCATGATAAATGAATAATAACACCTGTGGTCCCCCAAATTGCAGTGTCTTAAATGACACTGTGTTTGTGTTTCTTTTCTATGTACATTATAATCTAATGCTGAAAGATACCCTACCCTACCTTGGATCCAGGCTTGGATCCCAGAGCAGCTGAGACATCGGTGTGGCCTGGAGAAGACCTTGATGGGATGCTGACCAGTGGGTGGCATTTTTTAATTGCAATAAGTGCTCTACATATGAACCTTCAAGTTGTGAACTTTCAAAGAATTTAATATAGATTTACATGTGCAATCACATAAGTTAGTTCACGTGTCTGGTGTACATTTTCACATGTGTGTATCCTCTACAAGTGGTTGTTCTACTGTGTGCCTTACTGTACAGTACTATATAGAGTGCAGTAGTACAGTATCTATATGCCAAGCTCAGGATGTGAATGAAGTTGTAGTTTGCTCTCCATCTCCTATTGCTGATGATCCTGTTCCTTCAGCTCTACCATCTCCCACGTCCTCTCCTTCCTCTAGTCAATAACTCTTCTTGTCTGTTCACTCATAGTACTGTACTACTGTAATTTTCAAGGTTCTGTACTGTTCGATTAAAATGTTTTATTTTTGTGTTTCTTTGTCTTTTATCTATTATTTGTATTAAAAGTATTATAAACCTATTACACTACAGTACTGTATAGCTGATTGTGTTAGTTGGGTACCTAGGCTAACTTTACTTTCCCTGGTGGCTCAGAGGGTAAAGTGCCTGTCTACAATGCGGGAGACCCAGGTTCGATCCCTGGGTCGGGAAGATCCCCTGGAGAAGGAAATGGTAATCCTCTCCAGAACTATTGCCTGGAAAATCCCATGGACAGAGGAGCCTGGTAGGCTACAGTCCATAGGGTCGCAAAGAGTTGGACACGACTGAGTGACTTCACTTCACTTTAGGCTAACTTTATTGAACTTAACGAAAAAATTGAACTTACAAATGCACTCTTGGACAGAACTCATTTATTTGTAGGGGACTTATGGTACAAAGCCTGTAGATCGTTTCTACCATTTCTCTCTACATGTTTATTGGCAAAAAACGAGACCCCTGCATCTGCTTACCGGCAAGTGAAGCTGAGAAAAATGGAGACACGCAAAGGTGGTGGTGGGGAGCAAGGTACTGGTGGTGATCTCCCAGGAGCTGGGAGTGGGTTCTGGTGATACTCTGCCACTTTCTTTACAGTTCACAGATATCTGGTGCTGATTTTCAGCGTCAGGGTTCAGTTGAAATTTTTAGATGATAGGAAATTCCCCATTTCATACAAATAATAAATGCAAGGATTGTACATTGAGCCCGAGGCTTCTACCCATGGAGAACTTGACTTGAAATCAGGCATTTAGGACCTCGTCCTCATTTGGGGCACACATGGATGAAAACTCTTACCTTTCCTGGCAGCCCCAGCCTCTCTGCCTGCCTCACTCCACCTCTAATTGCCCGCCCCACTTGCTTTTCCGCATCCTCTGTATCATGTGATTCCTTTTCTCCTTGCTAATTTAACATCCTCAAATTTCAGCAAAATTCTGCTGAGTAGGTAACCTCTAGCTCTTACACTCCAGGGTGGTAGGTTTTTCTTTTATTCAAGCTAATAGGCCCACCATTGCTGCCTTGTGATATCTGCAGGTACTTGCATTTCTGTAACCCTTCTGCTGGCATTTCTCTCCCCTCTTAGATTCTCAGAGCCCTGAGGTTAGGGACCATATCTGTGTTGCTCATGAGAATGTCTTTGCTGCTTGAGGTGCATTCTGAGTACTTGATGGATGTGTTTATTGACTGCATAAATAAATGAATGATGTCAGACAGGTCTCAGCTAACCCCGTTTGTAAACTGGGTAGATTTCCAAGGCTCCTCAAGCATCCAGCAACCTCTGCTGTGTCGCAGGGGCTGCTAGACAACACTGACACCTGGGTGGCTGAGGGGATTTCTTTGGAGAGACTCGTATTCTCTTGAACAGAGGGCTTTTCCTCCTTGATGAGTAAGGCTCACAAGATGGTCCCCCAGGATGGGCTGAGGACACCAGAGAATGAAATGGGTGGGGGTTCTGGGCTGATATTCCCTGCAGGTCATTAAGTAGATCATGGAGCTACACTGAGGTTCAGAGAGGGTGGATAACTCCCTTTCTTTCCCCCAAAAGGAAACTTTGTTCTATTATACACTGGAATGAAGAAAGGGAAAAACAACCGGATAATGTTTTTAAATCACACCTGTTTACTTTCTTCTCCTGCTTTATTCACCCCCACCTCCTCCTACCCACGGAGTTCTTTGAGGGTGTCTGTGTTTGTATATGTGTGTGTTTGTCTCTTGACTCCTTGCATTTTTTCCAAGTTTAGTATTAAGTTGAAAAGAAAGTAAGACTGGGTTAAAATCAATATGAAAATAAAAGCAAAGCCAAAATCAAAAAAGCACATTTCATTTCATCTTTATCGTTTTCTCCTCTCTTTCTTCCTTTCCCATCCCACACCCTGTACTCCACCCTACTTGCATGTAATCTTTCAGGGAACACATGGTGGGATAATTGGGAAAGGGCTGGCCCCTGGGATTTTACCCAGGAAGGAGGAAGTTCAGGGGAGGTATGGGGGCTGCTAGCTTTAGCCTCTCTCCTCTTTGCTATTTATATATATACATTCATTGATGGTCACTGAGAAGTTATAATTTACAGGAGATATTACCCTCCCTCATTTTCCATGTGAAGAATTAGGGTTTAGGGAAGTGAAGCATTTGTTAGA